>NC_140588.1:61106869-62521994 GCF_964204655.1 Triturus cristatus
TTTAAAGTGCTACGTAAGTGGGTGGCACAACCAGTGCTGCAGACCCACTAGTAGCGTTTAACTTACAGGCCCTGGGTACATGTAGCACCACTTTACTAGGAACTTATAAGTAAATTAAATATGCCAATTTGGGAGAAGCCAATAGCACCATGTTTAGAGTAGAGAGGACAAGCACTTTAGCACTGGTTAGCAGTGGTAATGTGTACAGAGTCCTAATGCCAGCAAAAATGGAATCAGACAAAATGGAGGAGGAAGGCAAAATATTTGGGGGAAGACCAACCTAAGGCTGGCAAATCTAACACCTTGCCATTTTCCGCCGTATTCCTCCTCCTCCCTGGGATCTTCCACTACTGGACAGGGTTGTCCAGACACTACAGAGGGGGTTAGGGGATAGGTTAATGTGGCCAAAATAATGGTTGGTGGGATGGGGTCAACAACAGGCAATTCATGGCTGGTTGAACAGATGTTTGTGGTGTAGGAAAGTAGGATCTGCTTCTTATGGTTACCCCCACTTTTTGCTTCATGTTACACTGTTTTTGACTAGTCTGGTGCCGATCACGATCCGGTAAAAAATTCCCCCGTGCGACTCGTATCGGGTCTTTTTACCGTACGAATCGTACAAGTGCCGTACGAACTGGCAATCACGATTCGCATGGTAAAAAGTCCATACGAACCGCACTGGGAATCATTCCCCACACGTCCCCGGGTCGGAAAATGTGTCCGACACGTCCTCGGACGATTTACCTTACAAACGTGAAAAACCAAGTCCGACCTAGGAATCACGATCCATCCCGTGCGTCCGAGGTTACAACCGTATGGAAAAAACACCGTCCGCACCGAACTCCTACAGCAACCATGGAGACATGTGCCCGCATACGCGCCCAACACTCCCCCCAGCCCCCGTACGTCCGACACGTACCCCCCGTATATGTATACCCCCACCCGTCTAGGTACACCCCAGTACGTTCCAGTCGAACCCCCACCCCAGGACGTGTCATAGCCCCGCCTACCCACACCCCAGTACGTTCCAGTCGTACCCCCACCCCAGTACGTGTCGTACCACCGTCAATGTACACCCCCCCACCCCAGTATGTGTCGTACCACCGTCCATGTACACCCCCCCCCTGTACGTGTCGTACCCCCCGTGTACCTACACCCCAGTACGTGCGAGCCACACCCCCACCCCAGGACGTGTCATAGCCCCGTCCACCCACACCCCAGTACGTTCCAGTCGTACCCCCACCCCAGTACGTGTCGTACCCCCCGTGTACCTACACCCCAGTACGTGCGAGCCACACCACCACCCCAGGACGTGTCATAGCCCCGTCTACCCACACCCCAGTACGTTCCAGTCGTACCCCCACCCCAGTACGTGTCGTACCCCCCGTGTACCTACACCCCAGTACGTGCGAGCCACACCACCACCCCAGGACGTGTCATAGCCCGGTCTACCCACACCCCAGTACGTTCCAGTCGTACCCCCACCCCAGTACGTGTCGTACCCCCCGTGTACCTACACCCCAGTACGTGCGAGCCACACCCCCACCCCAGGACGTGTCATAGCCCCGTCTACCCACACCCCAGTACGTTCCAGTTGTACCCCCACCCCAGTACGTGTCGTACCACCGTCAATGTACACCCCCCCACCCCAGTACGTGTCGTACCATCGTCCATGGACACCCCCCCACCCCTGTACGTGTCGTACCCCCCGTGTACCTACACCCCAGTACGTGTCGTACCCCCCGTGTACCTACACCCCAGTACGTGCGAGCCACACCCCCACCCCAGGACGTGTCATAGCCCCGTCCACCCACACCCCAGTACGTTCCAGTCGTACCCCCACCCCAGTACGTGTCGTACCACCGTCAATGTACACCCCCCCACCCCAGTACGTGTCGTACCATCGTCCATGGACACCCCCCCCCTGTACGTGTCGTACCCCCCGTGTACCTACACCCCAGTACGTGCGAGCCACACCCCCACCCCAGGACGTGTCATAGCCCCGTCCACCCACACCCCAGTACGTTCCAGTTGTACCCCCACCCCAGTACGTGTTGTACCACCGTCAATGTACACCCCCCCACCCCAGTACATGTCGTACCATCGTCCATGGACACCCCCCCACATCTGTACGTGTCGTACCCCCCGTGTACCTACACCCCAGTACGTGTCGTACCCCCCGTGTACCTACACCCCAGTACGTGCGAGCCACACCCCCTCCCCAGGACGTGTCATAGCCCCGTCCACCCACACCCCAGTACGTTCCAGTCGTACCCCCACCCCAGTACGTGTCGTACCACCGTCAATGTACACCCCCCCACCCCAGTACGTGTCGTACCATCGTCCATGGACACCCCCCCCCCTGTACGTGTCGTACCCCCCGTGTACCTACACCCCAGTACGTGCGAGCCACACCCCCACCCCAGGACGTGTCATAGCCCCGTCCACCCACACCCCAGTACGTTCCAGTCGTACCCCCACCCCAGTCCGTGTCGTACCCCCCGTGTACCTACACCCCAGTACGTGCGAGCCACACCACCACCCCAGGACGTGTCATAGCCCCGTCTACCCACACCCCAGTACGTTCCAGTCGTACCCCCACCCCAGTACGTGTCGTACCCCCCGTGTACCTACACCCCAGTACGTGCGAGCCACACCCCCACCCCAGGACGTGTCATAGCCCCATCTACCCACACCCCAGTACGTTCCAGTTGTACCCCCACCCCAGTACGTGTCGTACCACTGTCAATGTACACCCCCCCACCCCAGTACGTGTCGTACCATCGTCCATGGACACCCCCCCACCCCTGTACGTGTCGTACCCCCCGTGTACCTACACCCCAGTACGTGTCGTACCCCCCGTGTACCTACACCCCAGTACGTGCGAGCCACACCCCCACCCCAGGACGTGTCATAGCCCCGTCCACCCACACCCCAGTACGTTCCAGTCGTACCCCCACCCCAGTACGTGTCGTACCACCGTCAATGTACACCCCCCCACCCCAGTACGTGTCGTACCATCGTCCATGGACACCCCCCCACCCCTGTACGTGTCAGACCCCCCGTGTACCTACACCCCAGTACGTGCGAGCCACACCCCCACCCCAGGACGTGTCATAGCCCCGTCTACCCACACCCCAGTACGTTCCAGTCGTACCCACACCCCAGTACGTGTCGTACCACCGTCAATGTACACCCCCCCACCCCTGTACGTGTCGTACCCCCCGTCTACCCACACCCCAGTACGTTCCAGTCGTACCCCCACCCCAGTACGTGTCGTACCACCGTCAATGTACACCCCCCCACCCCAGTACGTGTCGTACCATCGTCCATGGACACCCCCCCACCCCTGTACGTGTCGTACCCCCCGTGTACCTACACCCCAGTACGTGCGAGCCACACCCCCACCCCAGGACGTGTCATAGCCCCGTCTACCCACACCCCAGTACGTTCCAGTCGTACCCCCACCCCAGTACGTGTCGTACCCCCCGTGTACCTACACCCCAGTACGTGCGAGCCACACCCCCACCCCAGGACGTGTCATAGCCCCGTCTACCCACACCCCAGTACGTTCCAGTCGTACCCCCACCCCAGTACGTGTCGTACCCCCCGTGTACCTACACCCCAGTACGTGCGAGCCACACCACCACCCCAGGACGTGTCATAGCCCCGTCTACCCACACCCCAGTACGTTCCAGTTGTACCCCCACCCCAGTACGTGTCGTACCACCGTCAATGTACACCCCCCCACCCCAGTACGTGTCGTACCATCGTCCATGGACACCCCCCCACCCCTGTACGTGTCGGACCCCCGTGTACCTACACCCCAGTACGTGCGAGCCACACCCCCACCCCAGGACGTGTCATAGCCCCGTCTACCCACACCCCAGTACGTTCCAGTCGTACCCACACCCCAGTACGTTCCAGTCATACCCCCACCCCAGTACGTTCCTGGCGCACCCCCAACACAACCTCCTAAGTACGGAGCGCACCCCATGCCCCAACATCACAACCGCATGTACGAGTCGTACAAAGCCACACACAAGGACCAAATCGTACAACCAAATGGCCCATGTACACACCGTACACACGCTCAAAACGCACGTACACAACAAGGACAAAACAAAACAACTCAACAATACACCATTCGAAAGGCACACAGCCACTAAACATGGCCAACAACCACTAAAATAACACAATCACTGACCTGCAACTGTCAAAAACAAACAGAGGCCCAATACACCACCACTCCTTAAAACACACCCACCCAAAATTCAAACACTGCCACACCCACCCATGGACCAATGAAAAGGGCCCACACACACAAACCATGAGCCTTTGCAACAGACCCACTGCTGCCAGACACCACAGAACCAGACTACAAGCGACACCACATCTTACACTTGCACACCTTCACACGACCACCCTCACAAACACCCTCTCATCACATTCACACACACACACAACCATCCACACCCCCCCCAACATCCACACCCCCCCCACACCCACACCATCCCCACCCACACCCCTCACCATGCCCACTACCAAGAATCCAAAGTTCAGTCACCGAGAGTTGGAGGTCCTTGTTGATCAAATCCTCAGAGTCGAGCCACAGATCTTTGGAACATTGGTCAGAAGCACCAGCCAGGCAGCCAAAACAGCCATGTGGCAGACCATCGTCGATGCTGTGAATGCTGTTGCGGACACCAGGAGGACCAAGCAGGATTGCCAGAACAGGTGGTACGATCTGCGGAGGAGGGTCAGAGCCAAGAGACAGGAGGAACACGACCAGGCCAACGCCACCGGAGGAGGGCCCTCCCGCAGAGCCGTACAGTACCATCCCTGGGAGGAGAGGGTGATGGCCATACTGCCGGTGGAGGCAGTTGAAGGAGTAGAAGGACTCCGAGACCCGGGTGAGTACACAAACAACGCACCTCACATGGGGGGAACTGCAACCACAACCAAAATTAATAACAGGCACGCAACCACCACAAGCCATCGCATTACTCAACCACACTCCATGAGCAGGCACATGCCACTGCTGCCACCATGCCCCATGCACCCAGCTGGACAATCTCAAGTCACAGGCCACAGAAGACAACAACACATGACACGGTAACCCGGATGTCGGGAGGCTGGGCACCAAGAATCACATAGTGCGACTCCAAAGCAGACAACAATGCCCTCTGCCCATATGGCCTAGGTCACAGGCAGACAAACACTGTGTCCCAACACAGGAATGACTTGCCAGCAAATGGCGGACGCCTTGCATCAACACATGGGGGTGAAGGCACTGTTTTGCACATGCCAGCAGCTAATGAACAGCCAACAGTGTGAAAGAGTGGCAGCACACACCACCACAGCAGCAGCGCACAGACACACAGCAGACAAAATGGGTGCCTGGAGATCAGAAACAAACTCACATCAACAGGCCAAGGGCCACTCAAAGATCTGCTAACAGTGTGTGCCCAGGAAGCTGGGCCAAGGTGACAGAGGGTGACACACGGAGGGAGGGAGAGGGGGACACAGAGGGAGGGAGAGGGGGACTGAGAGGGAGGGAGACGGACAGAGGGAGGAGGCTGACACACAGAGGGAGGGAGAGGGGACAGAGAGGGAGGGAGAGGGGGACAGAGAGGGAGGGAGACACAGGAAGATGGACAGAGGGAGGAGGCTGACACACAGAGGGAGGGAGAGGGGGACAGAGAGGGAGGGAGAGGGGGACAGAGAGGGAGGGAGACACAGGAAGATGGACACAGGGAGGAGGCTGACACACAGAGGGAGGGAGAGGGGGACAGAGAGGGAGGGAGAGGGGGACAGAGAGGGAGGGAGACACAGGAAGATGGACAGAGGGAGGAGGCTGACACACAGAGGGAGGGAGAGGGGGACAGAGAGGGAGGGAGAGGGGGACAGAGAGGGAGGGAGACACAGGAAGATGGACACAGGGAGGAGGCTGACACACAGAGGGAGGGAGAGGGGGACAGAGAGGGAGGGAGAGGGGGACACAGAGGGAGGGAGAGGGGGACTGAGAGGGAGGGAGACGGACAGAGGGAGGAGGCTGACACACAGAGGGAGGGAGAGGGGGACAGAGAGGGAGGGAGAGGGGGACAGAGAGGGAGGGAGACACAGGAAGATGGACACAGGGAGGAGGCTGACACACAGAGGGAGGGAGAGGGGGACAGAGAGGGAGGGAGAGGGGGACACAGAGGGAGGGAGAGGGGGACTGAGAGGGAGGGAGACGGACAGAGGGAGGAGGCTGACACACAGAGGGAGGGAGAGGGGGACAGAGAGGGAGGGAGAGGGGGACAGAGAGGGAGGGAGACACAGGAAGATGGACAGAGGGAGGAGGCTGACACACAGAGGGAGGGAGAGGGGGACAGAGAGGGAGGGAGAGGGGGACAGAGAAGGAGGGAGACACAGGGAGAGCAAATCAGTCCTGTGGTGTGTGGGAATGTCTGCTCGTCAGCAGGTGGACTGCGTGCATGTAGACAAGGGTGGCTCGTCAGCAGGTGGACTGCGTGCATGTAGACAAGGGTGGCCAGTGCCAGAACCCCCCCTCTTCATCATGGCAAAACGCAGGGCCATGTCACAACCTGTACACGAGCACAAGGACAGCCACCTGCATCATATAAGTGTGTGGATCCACTCCATGTGCACATGTACAGTGCTACAAGGAAGGCGCAAATGCATAGCTCGGCACACATGCACACTCCACTGCTGACTGCAGTCACACTTGACGCAGCAAGTAAGACTGTGCCACACATAGTTAAAGGGGCCAAATTGGTGCCCAAGGGACACACACATGCACAAGTGCACTGTGAGTGGAATGCAAGACAGATCCTAATTCCAAGAGGAAATGTGCCAACTTTGTAACGGATGAAACATGGATGTTGCATGGATCCAAATTAACATTTTCTCTCTCACACACAGGTCAACGTCGTGCTGCACCCCCCAACACTGGGGGGGAACACTCACAGGACCCGGATCTGCAGGAGACCGATCCCACCGGCTGCGACCACTCTCACCACTCTGCGGACGACCCCGACCGACCTGGCCCCTCTGGTGTCCAACCACCTGCAGCACCTGCGTCAGGTACAACCGTGCCAACCACCACCCCCACTCCTGCCACATCCCAGGAGACACCCAGGATCCCTGCCCCAACACCACAATGCAGCCAGGCTCGCCAGGAGGGACACGGTGTCCCGGGCACCCAGGAGGAGGCAGGCGACAACGCCAATGCCACCCCTCAGGGGTCCCGGAGACCCGATGTGCCCACAAGTGCAGGCCAGACGCAAGTGTGCAGGGGTGGTGGGAGTGGAGGACGGCGGAGGCGCGAGCCTGACCAGTTGGCTGGGGATCCGGTATTTTCCCATGTCCGTAACATCCTGGACTCATACCGGCAGGACACCATGGGCATGGCCCAGGTTGTGTCCGTCCTCGAGGGGATCAAGGTCCAGCAGGCCCAGCAACATGCGAAGCTAATAGCCTGTCTACAGCTACACCAACGGAGGATGGAGGACAGACAGGCTGAGCAAGTGACGGCGTCCCAGGGGATTCACGCTGAACTCCGTCGGATGGCCGACACCATGGCCGACCCTCCCTGTGCCAGAAGGCGGAGAACATCACCACCCACAGGGAGGGATCATGAGGAGGAGGAGGAAACATCCGACGGAGCATCCCAGACGTCGTCACGGCCTGCTGCTGAGGTTCCCCGCAGGAAGCCGGGTCGTCCACGGAAAGGACCGTGAGGGTGGCTGCTACATCACCATCTCCCAGGACACCTGGCCTGGCACCTGGCCCACTGGAGCAACAGCATCACAGCATCAAGAGACATTCTCTGCCACATGGCCCTGCTGGTCACTGGCTGACCAATGTTGACAAAGACTGTGGCATGGACTCTGAGGATTTCCAATGGCAAGGACACCAACTCCCCTACTGAACTTTGGATTCCCTAATCCCGGAAAGCCCCTCACTTTGTCCCCCCCCCCCCCAATAATAAATCACACTATTAAGAGTAGATGCCTGCTGGTAGCATTATTACCTAACATGTGTCTTGTACAGTCTAAACATGCCTGAGTCATCTGTTCACTTCAACCATCCACACCCTGGGGCCTGAGTCTGGCACAGGACACATGGGTCACAGTTTTTTAGGCAAGACAGACATGGAGCACCATACACACCCGTGATGGTCAGAACCAGCTGAGGGGGTGGCCGAACAACCGTGCTGACAGACACATTGAGTACAGCAACAGTCATGCGCAGAGGTCAGGGATCCTGGCCCGTGTCCTGGGGGGCACCCAGGTACGTGTAGACAGGTGGCAGAACCATGTCCTGCAAGCTTGAGTCCGGTGGATGCAGAGAATGGGGTCATGGACAACGTTGGATGCATGGGGATGGCACATGTCACAATACCCACACAGTCATGGACATCATGCCCAATACACAGTCTCAGCACACACACACAGCTTGCATCTTGCCACTCGACACATTGACACATAGCCACAATCAGGGAATACCATGCCAGACATGCAGGATGCACCGTGCCAACACACCAGCATTGACTGAGAAGAGGCACCTTGGAGGCATAGGGACACCTTTAATAGTCATGTTTTTGGGATTGCAGAGGCAACTTGAAGTACACATGAACACATCATGTGGAGTAACATGTGGCTCAAACACTGGCACCCCCCTTCTGCAGCACAAATGCGTGATAGCCATGGAACTGGCACACAAGTGTCGGCTAACAGCTAAATACCCACAGCTGCTCACGGAGAGACTGCCATACACCATACATCCGCTGATGTGGAAGTCCCACGCCATGTCAAGACAATGTTAACCGTATGTGTCCGAGGGCAGTGTCACACACATTGATGCCTTCATCACAATCCACTATCCCATCACTGATGACTGACAACCAGGCAGCCCATCTATTCAGGTGTACCCAGCTGCATGTTGTGTCCCATGGGGATGCCACATGTCTGCAGAGGAACCAAACCCCGAACGGGGCAGTGTGCACACATCGTGAACAACTGCCACACCCAATACACCCCAGATGCATCCCTTACCCCATGGAGACTTCCAAACGTGTCCGTGCCTGTAACGCTGAGTCAGCCCACGATGCCATGTCCATGAGGAATAGCAGTGCCACAACAATGCAACCAGAAGACGGCATGCGCAGGTACCTGGGGAAGAGAGACACACAAGAAGTCAGCCACAAAAAGCACAGCCACTTGCATGTGCATTGACTCGACACATGTATGGATGAAAAAATGCTAGGTCACAATTATGAGTGGGGAAATACTACCATCACTGCCACCATCACTCCAGTGACACACCCACACACACCTCTGACTCATGTGCCATACATGCAGGTGGAGACACGCATCACAACACATGCCACACGGGGACCAAGGCGTGCACACTCAGACACTGGTACTCACCACTAAGCAAAGAAGTCGCGTATGAGCCGAGTCCGGATGTCCTCTTGCGGCTCCACATCCTCCACATCACTAGCCCCATTGCCAAGCCCTTCGTCCTCCACGGGTGGATGGTCCTCGTCATGTTGATTCAGGATGAGTGGCACAGCTCTTTCAACTGCCATGTTGTGCAGCATGCAGCAGACCATGAAGATCTTGCAAACCTTTGCCGGGGCATATGGGAGTGCGCCACCGGTCTTGTGGAGGCACCGGAATCGGCTCTTCAGCATGCCAAATGTCCTCTCCATCACTCGCCTTGTCCGGCCATGGGCGGTGTTGTAGCGGAGCTGGGCCGGCGTGATGGGGTTGCGGAGAGGTGTCAGCAGCCAAGGCATGTTGGGATAGCCAGCGTCCCCTAAATGGAAAGCACATGGATATCGTTAGAACTGGCGAAGCGGTAGTGCTGCTCGGCCAAACAGAATACAGGACAGACAGACTGTACCCACCAACAACACATGCTCGTTCGTTGCGCAGCTGCATCATCATATCAGGCATCCCGCTACGCCTCATGATGTAGGCATCGTGTGCTGATCCTGGGAAACGAGCACAGACATGTGAAATCACCATGTTGGACAGACACACCACAAGGGCATTGATGGAGTGGTAGTGCTTCCGATTGCGGTACGCCACCTCCCGTGCGTGTGGTGGTACCAAACCTACATGTGTCCCATCTATGGACCCAATGACATGGGGCATCCCTCCCAGGGCATAGAAACCACGCTTGACCTCAGTCATCTGTTCAGGGGTTGGGAACTTGACGAAGTCATCCAGGTGAATCAACATGGCCTCCAAGAAATCATGCAGCACACCGCTGAACATGCTCTGGGACATGCCACCAACATGAGCTATGGTATTTTGGAAGGTACCCGTGGCAAGGAAATGTAGGGCAGCCATTACCTTCAGCTGGGGTGTCAGTGCCGTAGGATACCTGTGCTGCGGTTGCAGGTGTGGTGCCAGTCTCGCCGTCAGCTCCAGAATCAACGGTTGGGTGAAGCGGTAGAGCCGGATCCTGTCATTCTCCTGCATGGTGGCCAAGTCTGGAATTCTTCGGGCAACAGGAGGCGCTCTGCAGTAATTTGGAAGTGACAAGGAAGAGTGAGTGCACTACGAGAACAACTCATGTCTACTGAGCACATGTAAATCTGGCAATACACACATGCCACATAGGGAGTCAGGCATGTGCTACATGCCCAGGACACGTATGGATGCAAGGTGACACTCCTTCCAAGACCCAGCTACACACGGTGATTGAGAACCTCCCCATGCCACGCCATGGAAATAGCTGTGTCCCAGTGCAAGTGCACTGCCCGACGCAAGACAGGAGTGACATACACCCACACATCAGCAGAAGTGTGATGCCGATTGCAGAGACTGGCAGCGGAACACTTGAGCCACAGGTCACATGACATTACACTAGTCCAGCCCACACACCTTGCCATGAAGGTGCACATGTCATGACTCACCACACATTCCTTGTGAGTTTGCTGACATGGCCTTGTCACGCTACTCCGTGTCCCTTGCATACATGTGCACCTCACATCCGATAACACATGTGGCATGGTGTTGGGAACAGTGTGCAATGACAATCTACACACAGCCACATGTTGGTTGCTGCAACGGCTGCAGCTTTTGAGGGTGCTACAACATCAACCTGATGTAAATCCCGGACACATATATGGCATAGTCACATTGTGCACTGTGGGTAGTGATAAGTCATGTGTCATGACCCCTGTACCGGGCATCATGGGACACTTCCGTGTGTTGGTGTCCGTGCCATGCCAGTGACGCTCACCCCAAGTGCGCAGTCCCACATGCACACATGTCAAAGGAGTCAAGGGCATGCCTGGCACACATTGCACCCTCACACAGTACACATGTACACATCTCATCATACATCTGGTGCCTTCTCCACTCAGGAGGCATGTTCCACATCACAGCCTGTGACACCTGTGCCCCACACATGTGGTAATGCACAGACGATGCCTTGATGTCCATTCCTGGACAAGTATGTCCATCCATGGACAAGTATGTCCGCCCTATTCCTACATGTGTGTCGCCTATCACCACAGTGATGTGTAAAATCCGCCGTACTGCTGCTGAGAGGGCCTGTGCATGTTCCCAAATCACTGTGGGAGTGCTGCCGTATGTGTACCCATCGTGATGGCGAGCGTAGATGCGAGTGTACGGTCCGTGCCACTACGGGTACGCATACGCGTGCAGACCCATAGTGATGGAGAGCGTAAATGTGAGTGTACGGTCCGTACCACTACGAGTACGCATACGCGTGCAGACCCATAGTGATAGAGAGCGTAGATGCGAGTGTACGGCCCTATCACTATGGGTCTGCACGCGTAAGCGTACCCGTAGTGGTGCGGACCGTACACTCGCATCTACGCTCACTATCACTATGGGTCTGCACGCGTATGCGTACCCGTAGTGGTACGGACCGTACACTCGCATCTACGCTCACTATCACTATGGGTCTGCACGCGTATGCGTACCCGTAGTGGTACGGACCGTACACTCGCATCTACGCTCACTATCACTATGGGTCTGCACGCGTATGCGTACCCGTAGTGGTACGGACCGTACACTCGCATCTACGCTCACTATCACTATGGGTCTGCACGCGTATGCGTACCCGTAGTGGTACGGACCGTACACTCGCATCTACGCTCACTATCACTATGGGTCTGCACGCGTATGCGTACCCGTAGTGGTACGGACCGTACACTCGCATCTACGCTCACTATCACTATGGGTCTGCACGCGTATGCGTACCCGTAGTGGTACGGACCGTACACTCGCATCTACGCTCACTATCACTATGGGTCTGCACGCGTATGCGTACCCGTAGTGGTACGGACCGTACACTCGCATCTACGCTCACTATCACTATGGGTCTGCACGCGTATGCGTACCCGTAGTGGTACGGACCGTACACTCGCATCTACGCTCACTATCACTATGGGTCTGCACGCGTATGCGTACCCGTAGTGGTACGGACCGTTCACTCGCATCTACGCTCACTATCACTATGGGTCTGCACGCGTATGCGTACCCGTAGTGGTACGGACCGTACACTCGCATCTACGCTCACTATCACTATGGGTCTGCACGCGTATGCGTACCCGTAGTGGTACGGACCGTACACTCGCATCTACGCTCACTATCACTATGGGTCTGCACGCGTATGCGTACCCGTAGTGGTACGGACCGTACACTCGCATCTACGCTCACTATCACTATGGGTCTGCACGCGTATGCGTACCCGTAGTGGTACGGACCGTACACTCGCATCTACGCTCACTATCACTATGGGTCTGCACGCGTATGCGTACCCGTAGTGGTACGGACCGTACACTCGCATCTACGCTCACTATCACTATGGGTCTGCACGCGTATGCGTACCCGTAGTGGTACGGACCGTACACTCGCATCTACGCTCACTATCACTATGGGTCTGCACGCGTATGCGTACCCGTAGTGGTACGGACCGTACACTCGCATCTACGCTCACTATCACTATGGGTCTGCACGCGTATGCGTACCCGTAGTGGTACGGACCGTACACTCGCATCTACGCTCACTATCACTATGGGTCTGCACGCGTATGCGTACCCGTAGTGGTACGGACCGTACACTCGCATCTACGCTCACTATCACTATGGGTCTGCACGCGTATGCGTACCCGTAGTGGTACGGACCGTACACTCGCATCTACGCTCACTATCACTATGGGTCTGCACGCGTATGCGTACCCGTAGTGGTACGGACCGTACACTCGCATCTACGCTCACTATCACTATGGGTCTGCACGCGTATGCGTACCCGTAGTGGTACGGACCGTACACTCGCATCTACGCTCACTATCACTATGGGTCTGCACGCGTATGCGTACCCGTAGTGGTACGGACCGTACACTCGCATCTACGCTCACTATCACTATGGGTCTGCACGCGTATGCGTACCCGTAGTGGTACGGACCGTACACTCGCATCTACGCTCACTATCACTATGGGTCTGCACGCGTATGCGTACCCGTAGTGGTACGGACCGTACACTCGCATCTACGCTCACTATCACTATGGGTCTGCACGCGTATGCGTACCCGTAGTGGTACGGACCGTACACTCGCATCTACGCTCACTATCACTATGGGTCTGCACGCGTATGCGTACCCGTAGTGGTACGGACCGTACACTCACATCTACGCTCACTATCACTACGAGTACGCATACGCGTGCAGACCCATAGTGATGGAGAGCGTAGATGCGAGTGTACGGTCCGTACCACTACGGGTACGCATACGCGTGCAGACCCATAGTGATGGAGAGCGTAGGCATGCATGTACGGGCCGTTGCCATGCATTTGGGGTGCCCTAGGGCCCCCACACGCACCGTACCTGTGTGTGATGCTCCAAATTACATAGGGGACAAGTATTAAGGCCTACATGCATGCTGGTTGTCATGGAGACCAAGTTCAAAATTCGAAATTGTTCTGGAAGGTGCACAGCAGAAGTCAGTTGGAATTTGTCTACTTTGTTGCAATGTGTTTGTGGGGCTGACATCATGCAGGAGAATGAAACCGATAGAGAACCCACAGACTGCTAGGTTTGTAGGGATTGGTGGAAACATAGGATGCAAATGTGAGTGACCAATCTCTCTGTACTCCTGTGCATGAGACTGGGCAGAAGGGCACATATAAGGCAGCCAGGTCCCATGAGGGAGCACTTGCCTGCACATCTTTGCATTCGTTGACCCAGCTGCTGCTACTGATTCCCTGGAACCATGTCAAGGGCTGTGGAGAGGACACAGCCATTCACCCTGGAGGAGAACATGGCTCTGCTGGATGTGATCCTCCCACAGTACTCCATGCTGTATGGGCGACCAGGGTATCAGGTGAGTGCATAGGCCACTGCCACAGACTGTCCCTATGTGGTGACTGTGACTTCTGCCATTGCGTCCAGGTGTATCACACATGCCATGTACTGTCGGGGGGGTCCCAGGGGGGGGGTGCCTGATGTCTCCCAGCAGTGCCCTGAGACAGGAGGGGTGGGGGCCTATCACTCACAGCAGTGCCCTGAGACAGGAGGGGTGGGGGCCTAGAACTCACAGCAGTGCCCTGAGCCAGGAGGGGTGTGTGCAGAGTCCTCCCAGCAGTGCCCTGAGACAGGAGGGGTGGGGGCCTATCACTCACAGCAGTGCCCTGAGACAGGAGGGGTGGGGGCCTAGAACTCACAGCAGTGCCCTGAGCCAGGAGGGGTGTGTGCAGAGTCCTCCCAGCAGTGCCCTGAGACAGGAGGGGTGGGGGCCTATCACTCACAGCAGTGCCCTGAGACAGGAGGGGTGGGGGCCTAGAACTCACAGCAGTGCCCTGAGCCAGGAGGGGTGTGTGCAGAGTCCTCCCAGCAGTGCCCTGAGACAGGAGGGGTGGGGGCCTATCACTCACAGCAGTGCCCTGAGACAGGAGGGGTGGGGGCCTAGAACTCACAGCAGTGCCCTGAGCCAGGAGGGGTGTGTGCAGAGTCCTCCCAGCAGTGCCCTGAGACAGGAGGGGTGGGGGCCTATCACTCACAGCAGTGCCCTGAGACAGGAGGGGTGGGGGCCTAGAACTCACAGCAGTGCCCTGAGCCAGGAGGGGTGTGTGCAGAGTCCTCCCAGCAGTGCCCTGAGACAGGAGGGGTGGGGGCCTATCACTCACAGCAGTGCCCTGAGACAGGAGGGGTGGGGGCCTAGAACTCACAGCAGTGCCCTGAGCCAGGAGGGGTGTGTGCAGAGTCCTCCCAGCAGTGCCCTGAGACAGGAGGGGTGGGGGCCTATCACTCACAGCAGTGCCCTGAGACAGGAGGGGTGGGGGCCTATCACTCACAGCAGTGCCCTGAGACAGGAGGGGTGGGGGCCTATCACTCACAGCAGTGCCCTGAGACAGGAGGGGTGGGTGTGATGCACAGTGTGAGCCTTGATCATTGATTGTGACATTGCCATCATTCCACCTGTGTACCCACTGTGGCACGTAGTGCTTTTTCCCTCACCAGGGGATGATGTCCCTATGACAAAGGTGCAATGCGTTGGCTGCATGACATGCCTTGTTGTAACCAGCTAATTTGTACCCATATGTCTCTCTGTGACATGTGGCTGGTGTATTGATGTGGTGTCACTTGTTCCTCCTCACAGGTAGGCGCCACTGCCAAGGAGCAGATCTGGCTGACCGCTGTCAGTGCCGTGAGGGGTGTGGATGGTCGGAGGCGGAGCCTGCCCCAGGTGAGGAAACGCTGGCAGGATATCCGGTGCTGGACGCGGAGGATTGCACGGCTCCTGCTGGGGGACTCACCTGAGAGCCACAAGAACCGCGGCCGCCGCCGTCTGAGCCACCTCCACAGGCGTGTGCTTCCGGTGGTCTTTCCAGACCTGGAGAGGCGCTTACAGGCGATGCAGCAGCCGGAAGGGGGTGGGTACATGTGTGTTTGTTGTGTGTCACCGGCATTTGTAAGGGCACAGTAGCATGAATTCACTGGCAGGGTTTAAAGGTGCTGTGCAGATCCTGTTTGCCCCAGTATAGCGCTGTGCCCCTGCCACCCTTCCCCTCCTTGCAATGTGTTCCCTGGTCTGTGTGTAGTCACTCCTTCACAGGGTAATGTAGGCTGGCGCTTTGTCCACGGGAACAATGTCTGTAGCATCATGTGTGGGGGTGGTGTGTAACAGGTTGTGGGACATTGCCTGTGCACTGTCAAGTTCACTGCATGTGGGTTCCATGTCAGTTGGCACTGATGCTGACTCCAGACATGGGAGTTGGTCTCTCATGTGTCATGCCTTACAGCGCGCATGTCCCATGTAGTGGCCTGTGACATGATGTGCATGAGTGTGCGATACACATAGTGCAGGGATGGTGACGTGTGTTGCAGTCATTACCATTCAGTAGCATGTAGTTGCGTGCCCACTACTGTCCCCTGGGGCACCTTTTCCTCAGTGGTGTATGTGTCATCATAAACGTGGCCACTGTCAGTGTCTACAGCGTAAGTTGTGCTCTGTGCCATTGTCCCCTGTCACCATGTATATAGACGTGCTATTTTGTACAGGTGTCCACTGTGCAGCCTGACCTGATTGTCCTTCTTCATACTCACAGTTGCCAGTGCCTGTGGGCCCGATTCACAGAACTAACTTAAGACAAAATCCTAAACTTACTACCATTTTGGTATTCACAGAAGGCACTTACTCATTTTGGTATTCACAGAAGGCACTTACTCATTTCGGTATTCACAGAAGTTAGGAGTCCTAAGTTTAGGACACCTAAATGCCTTCTGTGAATACCGAAAGTCTTAAAATTAGGATTTTTCTCAGTTTAGTAGTAGTATAGTTAGGGCTCCTAACTTTAGGACTCCTAAATGCCTTCTGTGAATACCAAAAGTCTTAAAATTAGGATTTTTCTCAATTTAGTAGTCCTAAGTCTAAACTTAGGACTACTAAATTGAGAAAAATCCTAATTTTAAGACTTTCGATATTCACAGAAGGCATTTAGGAGTCCTAAAGTTAGGAGTCCTAACTATACTACTACTAAACTGAGAAAAATCCTAATTTTAAGACTTTCGGTATTCACAGAAGGCATTTAGGAGTCCTAAACTTAGGAGTCCTAAATTTAGGACTACTAAATTGAGAAAAATCCTAATTTTAAGACTTTCGGTATTCACAGAAGGCATTTAGGAGTCCTAAAGTTAGGAGTCCTAACTATACTACTACTAAACTGAGAAAAATCCTAATTTTAAGACTTTCGGTATTCACAGAAGGCATTTAGGAGTCCTAAAGTTAGGACTCCTAACTTCTGTGAATACCGAAATGTGTAAGTGCCTTCTGTGAATGCCAAAATGAGTAAGTGCCTTCTGTGAATACCAAAATGGTAGTAAGTTTAGGATTTTGTCTTAAGTTAGTTCTGTGAATCGGGCCCTACGTGTCTTGTTATACTCATCTGAGGATGGGCACTGGTACCTCATTATTTGTACAGGCGCACCTTGGCTGTTTGGCGTCCAATCTTGCTTTTTGCCTGCCCCTGTGTGTATCACCCAGACTATGAGATGTTGGTGCCACCTGTGTCTCAACAATTTGCCTCGTGTAGGGTCTTGTTGGGGCGGGCAATGCCTATGTGTTAAATCCTGATTACCACTTGCTGGGTCTGGGCAGTGTGTGATGTGTCTGGACACACACGCAATGTGCAGTGACAGAGTCATGTTGTGCATGTTTTCAGCATTACCTATGCAGCATGTGTCTCAAGTTCATGGATATGGTCCCTGGTCATCGGTATTTTCGCCAACGCTGTGTGGTGCAGATGCAGTGCTGGATTGTCCCCAGGGCCTGGGTGCTATGTCAGACTCCTTTTCCTGTGTTTAGCTATTGTCTCATGCTCTCCATGGTATTTCAGTGGCATGGTGGCTCAACCAACTGTGTGTTTCATGCCCTACATCGGTACCCTGTTCAGTAGATGTTAGGGATCTTCCTTTTCAGGCCATGCAATGTTACCTATGTAGATTGGACTCATGTGACAGATGTGTACAGGTGTCTGATTAATTTCTGTCTCTCCACCCTGCCCACAGCATCGTCGGGGGACACAGAGGGAGACATGGACACAGACCAGGCGGAGGGACCGAGCACCAGTGCCAGCCGTGACATCGGGTCTGGCACATCGAGTGGTACAGAGGCGGAGGAGAGTGTGGCCGAGGACCTGTCGACTGGCACATCAGACTACGAAGCTGACAGGTCCGGGGACGATGTCTCCGAGTGGGCGGAGGCTGCACCAGCAGCTGACAGCGGAACAACACCTCGCACCGCCCCCTCAGTTTCCACCAGCCGCCTCCCACTTGCTCGTGTCCCTTCCCAGCGTGCCCGGTCACAGCATGTCTCCTTCCTGCCAGGCACCGCACCCCCTGCCCCTGTCTCCACTGCTGCCGCCAATACAGAGTCTGTGGACATCCAGCGGCAACTGCAGGTTGGTCAGGCTGCGATCCTTAATGTCCTCCATGCCCACGGCAAAACCCTCACCAACATCGAGGCTTTCTTGGAGGGCATTCATTCATCGCAGGCTGACCAACGCAACTTGCTGAGGTCCATCGACTCCACACTGACTGCAGCAGTGGGTCTCCTGCAGCGCGACCTCCCCCCACCTACCCCTGCCCCATCCACACTTCCCACTCCCATGCCTGTCACACGTACACCCAGACGTCGGCATGCACCCACATCAACGGACACGGGCACCACACCAGCAGGGAAGGTCCACCGCACTCCTCCTGACACGCACACACAGGGTGAGGTAGGCACACCCACTGGGTCGGGGGGCAAACGTGTGACACGCAGCCATAGTGGGAGTCCGCATTCCACCCAGTCCACTCCCTCCAAATCCCCTCCCCTCAGCTCTCCTGGCCACATCTCCCCCAAGGACTCCTTCATGGCCGCTCTGTCCCTGAGCCCCACAGTTACACCACCACGCAAGCGGTCAAGGAGGTCCCCGGTCAGGGTGGTTGAGTCTCCCCCCCCTGTCTCCACCCTCCCCCGGTGGCGCTGCGACCCATCCCTCTGACCCCCCCCCTCCTTGGGGCCTGAGGTCCCTTCGGGTGCAGGGGACTCCCTGGAGGACCTTGCAAAGGTGTGTAGTGCCATCCTGGCCTCCGCCTTTGGCACTGACCCACCCCCTGTGGTGGAGTCCTCCATCCCTGCACCCACAACGCCGCCCCTTTGCCCTGATGTCCCTGCGGTGCCTGTTGCTTCCCCCCCCCCTGATGCCCTCACCAGTGTGGAAGACGATGCCATTTGACTGTGCAGGCAAGGTAGGGGACACGCATCCCACTGTGTCCCCCATCCAGCTGAGAATCATTGACTGCCCTATGGGCTTTGTGAAGATTGAACTGCCTGCGATCCACGGACATTGTGCTCATGCTGAATAAAGCTTAATTTTGTTTTCATTATCACACTACTGCTATGCTGGTATTGGTGTTGGTGGGGCTGCTACATGGTTTTGGGTGGTGTGTAAGGGTTTGGGTGTGTGGGATATGTAGTAGTGTACTGCTCATTGGTGGGACCCTGTGATCTGTGTGCCATCACAAGGTGTTGGCTAACTTTCTTTGTTCATGTAAGCAGTTACTGCATGGTGCACTTGTCCCAGGGTGTATTCCTTCCTCTGTGTACCCAGCTTTCTTCCCTGCAGGGTGTTCCCAATGTTTAGCGCAGAGCTGTGTCTACATGAGCTGTGTGTGTGACGGAGCCCTTCTACTTTGGCCATGCATGCAGGGCCATGTCTCCACCTGCGACAATCGTGGCATCCTTGGTGATCACTGTACTTGTGTGTGGAGTCTGTTGACATGAGTTCATGGGGACATGTTCCCTTGTAGCCAGTATGCATGTGGATAATTCTGGCCTCACACACATGTGTTACACCCCTCCTGTCTCAGGGCACTGCTGGGAGTGATGGGCACCCACCCCTCCTGTCTCAGGGCACTGCTGGGAGGACTCTGCACCCACCCCTCCTGTCTCAGGGCACTGCTGGGAGGACTCCACACCCACCCCTCCTGTGTCAGGGCACTGCTGGGAGGACTCCACACCCACCCCTCCTGTCTCAGGGCACTGCTGGGAGGACTCTGCACCCACCCCTCCTGTGTCAGGGCACTGCTGGGAGGACTCCACACCCACCCCTCCTGTCTCAGGGCACTGCTGGGAGTGATAGGCACCCACCCCTCCTGTCTCAGGGCACTGCTGGGAGGACTCCACACCCACCCCTCCTGTCTCAGGGCACTGCTGGGTGGACTCTGCACACACACCTCCGATTTCAGGATATGTGTGCTTGGCACATACACGGTGGGGGTACGCACAATGCATTCGAGGTGAGGGTACGAGTCTACTGACACTGGTGTGGTGGGGGTACGCTCCGTACGTCCGCGGGTGTGGGTACGGGTCGTACTTACACTGTTGGCATGGGGGGTACGCTCCTTGCATTCGCGGGTGGGGGTACGGGTCGTACTTACACTGTTGGGCTGGGGGGTACGCTCCTTGCATTCGCGGGTGGGGGTACGGGTCGTACTTACACTGTTGGGCTGGGGGGTACGCTCCTTGCATTTGCGGGTGGGGGTACAGGTCGTACTTGCACTGTTGGGCTGGGGGGTACGCTCCTTGCATTCGCGGGTGGGGGTACGGGTCGTACTTACACTGTTGGGCTGGGGGGTACGCTCCTTGCATTTGCGGGTGGGGGTACGGGTCGTACTTACACTGTTGGGCTGGGGGGTACGCTCCTTGCATTCGCGGGTGGGGGTACGGGTCGTACTTACACTGTTGGGCTGGGGGGTACGCTCCTTGCATTTGCGGGTGGGGGTACGGGTCGAACTTACACTGTTGGGGTGGGGGTACGCTCCGTACGTCCGCGGGTGGGGGTACGGGTCGTACTGACACTGTTGGGCTGGGGGGTACGCTCCTTGCATTCGCGGGTGGGGGTACGGGTCGTACTTACACTGTTGGGCTGGGGGGTACGCTCCTTGCATTTGCGGGTGGGGGTACGGGTCGAACTTACACTGTTGGGGTGGGGGTACGCTCCGTACGTCCGCGGGTGGGGGTACGGGTCGTACTGACACTGTTGGCATGGGGGGTATGCTCCTTGCATACGCGGGTGGGGGTACGGGTCGTACTTACACTGTTGGGCTGGGGGGTACGCTCCTTGCATTCGCGGGTGGGGGTACGGGTCATACTTACACTGTTGGGCTGGGGGGTACGCTCCTTGCATTTGCGGGTGGGGGTACGGGTCGAACTTACACTGTTGGGGTGGGGGTACGCTCCGTACGTCCGCGGGTGGGGGTACGGGTCGTACTGACACTGTTGGGCTGGGGGGTACGCTCCTTGCATTTGCGGGTGGGGGTACGGGTCGTACTTACACTGTTGGGCTGGGGGGTACGCTCCTTGCATTTGCGGGTGGGGGTACGGGTCGAACTTACACTGTTGGGGTGGGGGTACGCTCCGTACGTCCGCGGGTGGGGGTACGGGTCGTACTGACACTGTTGGCATGGGGGGTACGCTCCTTGCATACGCGGGTGGGGGTACGGGTCGTACTTACACTGTTGGGCTGGGGGGTACGCTCCTTGCATTTGCGGGTGGGGGTACGGGTCGTACTTACACTGTTGGGCTGGGGGGTACGCTCCTTGCATTCGTGGGTGGGGGTTCGAGTCGTACTTACACTGTTGGCATGGGGGGTACGCTCCATGCATACGCGGGTGAGGGTACGGGTCGAACTTACACTGTTGGGGTGGGGGTACGCTCCGTACGTCCGCGGGTGGGGGTAAGGGTCGTACTGACACTGTTGGCATGGGGGGTACGCTCCTTGCATACGCGGGTGGGGGTACGGGTCGTACTTACACTGTTGGGCTGGGGGGTACGCTCCTTGCATTCGTGGGTGGGGGTTCGAGTCGTTCTTACACTGTTGGCATGGGGGGTACGCTCCTTGCATACGTGGGTGGGGGTACGGGTCGTACTTGCACTGTTGGGCTGGGGGGTACGCTCCTTGCATTCGCGGTTGGGGGTACGGGTCGTACTTGCACTGTTGGGTTGGGGGGTACGCTCCTTGCATTCGCGGGTGGGGGTACGGGTCGTACTTACACTGTTGGGCTGGGGGGTACGCTCCTTGCATTTGCGGGTGGGGGTACGGGTCGTACTTACACTGTTGGGCTGGGGGGTACGCTCCTTGCATTCGTGGGTGGGGGTTCGAGTCGTACTTACACTGTTGGCATGGGGGGTACGCTGCATGCATACGCGGGTGAGGGTACGGGTCGAACTTACACTGTTGGGGTGGGGGTACGCTCCATGCATACGCGGGTGGGGGTACGGGTCGTACTTGCACTGTTGGGCTGGGGGGTACGCTCCTTGCATACGGGGTGGGGGTAGGGTCCGTACATATCCGTCCCCACGCTATGTGATGTTTGTGCGGCCCGTACCCAGGCCTTTGCCACGTGGGTGCGATCCGTCCCGCCATTGTTGGGGTGACGTGTGTGGGCGTGGTCCGACTCGTACCCACGCTCTTCAGGCGTGGGTACGGGACGTACCTGTCTGGTTGTGTTGCCGGTTCGCGTGGTGACGGACTTCCGTTGTGGCGGTCGCTGGCTTATCAGGACACGCCCCCACCCCCTCGTGGTGACCAGGGCATGGGAGTCAGGTATGTCCAGGCCATGTGTGGTGTGTGACTTATGTGGTTGTTTTGTGGCCTGCCCTGGTCGTGCCACCCCCACCCCACCCCACTTTCCCCCCTCCCTTAGTTATTCTGACCTTCTGCGGCGTCTGCGTCGTAACCTGTAGAGGAGGTGTACTGCTATGAGGGCAGGGATGACTCGTAGGTTCGGGTCCATGTCTGTCCGTCGCGTACTGGTCCTCCTTGTTCGCGTCGTCGTCTGTCCGTCGCGTACTGGTGGTCCTTGTTCGCGTCGTCCTGATTTCCCGGCAGTTTTTGGCTGCCGCAAAATATTCACCGTGCGGGGTGACGTCGGTGCGAATCGTGATTCCTGGGTCGTGAATGGCTGGCTGCGAGCGTCCCGACGTCAGGTCGGCGCTTTCCCGGATCGCATTGGTAGGTGTTTTTTGTTCGGTCGGGCTTTTTTACGAATCGTACGGTAATGGTGTACCCGTGCGAATCGTAATTCCTTGTTTGTAAAAATTGTCGACCGGGTACGCGTCGGGCGGAGATTATGCTCCGTCCGACGGTTCGTACCCGGTTTTTGCCGGATCGTGATAGGCACCTCTGACTGGGATCCTGGTAATCAGGACCCCAATCTATCTGCTTTCTCCCCAAAATGTTTTGTCATGTACTTAAGTACACTCCAGATTGGATACTGGGGTAACCTTGTCAGTCCCTAGTATATGGTACCTATGTACCCAGGGCATAGGTACCCCAGATGCCTCCCATGGGCTGTAGCATGTATTATGCCACTCATGAGAGGTCATGCAAAATGGAACTACAGGCCTGCCATTGCAGCCTGTGTAAGATGGTGCATGCAACTTTTACTTTAGATATAGGTTCACTGCACTTAAAACCTATAAGTCACCCCTATAGCAGGCCTTAACAATCCTGAAGGCAGTCTGCTTGGTTCTAAGTGAGAGGGTGCCACTGCATGAGCAGGACACCCCTGCAGCCTATGGAGTCCATTCTCCCGGGTTGTTAATAAATCAGCCATTTATGACATATAGAGTGGCATTATGAGACTGCGTAATGACCAACTCTAAAACGGTAACCGGTGTGGGGGTATCATTCCACCTCTCAGAAACAAGCAGTGTGAGGTCCCTGATGGGTACCAGCCTTTTAGTCCTGGGCAGCACAAAAGTGTTGCTGCTGACCAGAGACACTTTTATGCCCTTCTGCTGCTGAGCCAAGCTCGAGCAGGGGAAGGCAGAACAATAGGCATCCTGTCACAGGGAGGTGTGACCACCGCCCAGACAGGATTTAGTGTATTAGGCCTGGGTGGGTGTGCTTGCCAGCGACTGAAAGTCTGCATGAGGGGCACATTTGCTGGCCCTGTGCCTAGTCCACTTCAAACCAGTTCTGGGAGCCGTTGGCTCCTGCTCTGGCACGAAACTGGACAAAGGACATAGCATTAACCTCCCCACTGTCCAGATCCTTCCCTGGGAGGGTCCCCATAATCTGTCCAACCCTCTACCGTGGGTACAAAAGGGCATACCTGGCTGTAGGACCCTAGATTCGATGTGGACAAGATTCTGAACCAGAAACCACTGAACTTCGACCGTCTGGACACTCTGGACTTCCTGGACTTTGTTTGGGCCCTAGTTCGTCTCCCTCTCAGTCTGAAGTATTGTCTGTGCCTGTGCACCATACAGGCTCCATGCAGGACCTGTGGAGCATCAAGGACAACCAAACACATCGCCCTTGGAGTGAAGGAGTTACTCCCCTGCAACTGCAGGCACCATAATGCAACTGACCAGTCTGCTGATCCTGAGCTCCTGCAGACTCCAGCAACACAGGAAGTGGGGTCCTCCTTCGAGGTCTGAGCTGCCCTCTCACCAAGTTTGAGGTCAGAATCCCTTGAGGGGGCTGCAATACCTGTACCCCTGTGCACCACATAATTTTGCAAGTGCATATGCTTGTTGGCATTTTCAGAATGAGTGCACTGGGCTTCGAGTAGCCCCAACTTCTGGCACAATTTCCACCAAAGAACTTTGGCCTCCTCACACTGAGTGCTCCGTGGGCTGTTGCTTTGTAATTCTGCTCGAGGTCCTCTTGCGACTCCTGTACCTCTGGCCTGTGAGTCTTCTTGAGGGTCAATACTGCTTTTCTTGGGCTCCTCTGGTTGCTCCAGGCTTGCCCTGACTTCCCTGTGTTTGGTGAGTCTCCTGGACCTTGCTGGTCCGAACTGTAACTTTGCTTGACCATCTTCATGGGTTGCTGCTGCCAAGGCTTGTTGGTATGCCAACCTGACACCGACCCCTCAGCACTCGACATCCTTTGTGGGACAGCTCGTATCCGGCTCCTAGTCATCCTCGAAGTCTCCTGGTCCCAGTGGCTGCAGATTCAAGAACCCCCTCTTCGCACCTGAAGCACACAACATCAGTGGGCATTCGTCTACCGAGCCCCTGGTCACTCCTGAGTGACCCAAACTCTGTCCCCTCTGCTTTCAGGTACTCTTCAACAGGAATCCACCTTTGGGTTTCGACAGACACTTTTCTTCTTTCCCGCAGTGGCATTTCCTTGAAAACCTCTGTTGAGATCTATGACGGTTTCTGACACCACTTCAGCCCTATGCACTGGCTTTCCTGGGATAGGTAACTCTGGTACTATGGTATCCACGGGTGGCTTGGCTCTCCAACCTTCTATGATCCAAAGGGTTTCCTCGTAATCCACTGGGAATGGTCCTTAAACATTTAAACTGCAACCACAACTCTCCCTTAGAATTGTACGGCGCCCGCGGTTGTGTTTCCACACTGCACCCGTCCTCCGTGGGGTCCCTACTTACTCACCTTGGGTGGTTCCTTGGGGTCCCAGCGATTCCACAACCTCTAGACACTGTCTTTACTCGAGTTGTGGTTCTTATACCACTATTTTAGTATATGGTTTGGTCTCCCCCTGGAGCCCACTGTGTATTAATGCTACTTACGATTGTTTCTGTGCTACAGTATTGTGTGCTTTGTGTTTATCTGTGTGTAGCAGATACTGTGAAGTATTTAGAGTGTGTTATAATAATAAATACATATTTTTATATCTACTGTGTGGTTCTCCTTTTATTTAACCAATACAATAAGGTTGCATTCTGGTAAAAACAAGCTGCTGAACATTCCTTTAAGACTAAGCCTGAAGGCTGCTCTCCACAGCTACCACTTGGATAGATTTCTTAAGGTTATCTTTGACCTCTTAAATCACCATAAGGGTTGTTTGAACTGGTGCAAGGTGCCCACTTCCATATTCCAGGCCAGCTTCTCACATGTGGACTATGTGGTGTTGCCTTGTTTACCTAGAGGGCAAAAATACCTACAGACAGTGTGCGTTTTGCAGCCTTTTCAAAGCCTATGTCCTCCAGGATGTGGACCACCCTGTCCATCTTCTGGCCCAAAAACATGACAGCACCCACCACGACTTTCTGCACAGCACACAGGTCCCTTAAAACCTGTATTGTCATGACTTTATGAACCACAAAGTTAACAATACATGCAACAAGGAGGTCCTGGTATTTCTAGACAGTTCTAACGTCTTTCTGGATAGATTTAAAGAAAGCCTCTGTTGAGGTATTTGAAGCAGTTGCTGATTATCATGAGCTCTTCGTCTCTCCTTGGTTAGACTGTAGAGCCAAAGGCTTAGTTACCCTAAGTAATTTCTGGTTCTTAGTTTTAGAGAGAATTGCCAGAGGTCTGTGGATACTCAAGGTGCCTTCTCTATACTCAGAAGAGGGGGCAACTAAGTACTCATGAGATGGTAGCAGAAGAAGGATTCTATGAGTGAGGATCTGTGAACTTTCTCCTTTTTTGTTGTTAAATCCCCCAAAATTAATGTGGAATTGATGGGAATATTAAATCAAGTACAGCTGGAATATGTGGAGATGTATTGGATGGAATAGTGTGAGATGAGGGGAGACTCCTGTTCTAGTTTCGAAGGTGATGGCTGCATCGCAGTTGCTATAGGTGTTCAGTTTTTCTCTAACCCCGTTAGGCCTTTGTTTTATTTGCTGCTTCAAACCGGGTTACCTTCATACCAAGTTACATTAGAGGTTTCAGGTATCAATGCATCTAGAATGTCAGATGGTCAAATCTGATTTGATTCAACACTTGTTCTACTAGCAAAGTAGTTGGCAAAACTGTAAGATTTTTAATTTCTTCTGCGGGTTCAGCAGAGAAAGCCATCTGTGTGGAGAACTGAAATTCAGATTTAGTTTCTGGTTGGGATTCTGCTGATGAATGAAAGATACACTATAATACACTTACCTTCCTTGGGCTTTTGGCAATCTTCTTTCAGCTCTTGAGAGTGCTTGCTTCTCTCATCATTCTCACTTGGTACTTTATTAGCTTTCACTGCTACCTTTGAGTACAGTTATTCCTGACAAGAATGACCATGTTCTTAATTTTGCCAGGTAGGTAGGTAATAAGGACTTGAAACCTTACAATTCTTTAACCCAAAAATGAATTAAATAGCGAATAAATATTTCCTGTTCTAAGAGTCTGAGAGTCACATGTAAAAGCTGTCCCTTTAATTTCCA
This sequence comes from Triturus cristatus, assembly GCF_964204655.1. NCBI lineage: Eukaryota > Metazoa > Chordata > Amphibia > Caudata > Salamandridae > Triturus > Triturus cristatus. Next base: position 61,134,047 of record NC_140588.1, read on the forward strand.
GTCTAACCTAGTACCACATTCAGTGAAATATCCACACATCCAGGTCTGTAGACGGTCTCCTCAGCTTTTGCGCAATAGTCCATATCCTGTAGCCATTCACTGTGAGATGCTGCCAATCCACTATCAAGTAATGTGCATCCTTGTCACCACATATCCCATGGCCACCAGAGCATGGGACCCCTGGGCACCCTCCCGCTCTTCTTATATACCAAGATAACTTGTTTTCGATCTAGAGTCACGATTCTGACCAGGGTACTATGCACTTGGTACCAATACCGTGCCACCACTGGACATTCCCTTGTCCCGTTAGAAAAATTTGACAGCAGAGGACCTGCATTCTGAACAGTCCAGTGTGGGTCGGTTCCCGATGTGCCATAAATTCATCAGGGTCATAGTAATGGAAATATTCAAAATGTTTCAATCTGAGCCCAAAGACGATATAAGACATCACACGGCCATCTTAGCTTCTCCCTCATTCCCTTTCCACAAGTTCTCAAGGGAATTATGGGGTCAAGAGTGTTGAACACTATAAATATGTAGACCCTTGATATGTCTCCAGGTTTATGTTTTTCAATAGCTCTTTTGGGTTCCAGTGGATTAAATTTGGAAACCGAATCAAGTTTGCCTTTTAATGCATATAAAGTGTGATGTAGTTGAAAGCATCTATACAACTGAGATTTGTCCAATGGAATAATCATTTGCTTGAATGATATAATGTGGTTATTGGCACGTAATCCCCCAATTTAAATATTCTAATCACGCCCTAGGGCTTGAAACCCTGTAGAGCAGATATGTGCACCAGCCTGGCACTGTGTCAAAGCGGAGTGTCTCTAGTCAGAATCTAACATCATTTAATATGTTTAAGGGCCTGTTGCCAACAGGTGAGTGCTAGGAGGCTCTACTGCGATCACATGGATAATTTAGATTCAGCGTTCCTTGGGGAGAGTAATCGAGTTGGAGTATGTAAGTACTGTCTGTCGACTTCAGATTTTACATCCTAAGCTTTTGTGAAACGCATGGACCCGTGCAAACTAGAGTTCCAAACGGAGGCAGCGTTCTGATGTTCATCAATTGTATATTATTAGTTACCTTGTTATACGGACCCCTGAAGAAGGGTTTTTTCAACCCAAAATGCATTGGGTCGTTTTTTGTTTCAAATTTTGAGAATCATTAAGTTGTATCATTGACTTGAGCACAAAGATTGTACTTATTGTGTTTGTTACCAATAACTTTTTGCTTTAAATACCTTGTTATATTCAAGGATGAAATAGAAATTTGTTTTGAAACTTACCTTTGTCAAAATATTTATTGCATACATGAAATGTGAGAAAAGAAGATAACATAATTGAAACCTTAGGGACACTTGCTGTGCACTGTGCAGGTTCGGATTTCTCCGTGTCCTCAGGTAGGCAACGTCCTAAATCCAGCATAGCTTGTCTTCAAGAGATTAGGATCTCATATGCAGACCACAGTCTATTTTCTAGCTTTTGCGCAATATCCTTTTATTTTAAATGCAGCCATCTTCTCTTAAAGGATGTGTTGTTTTTATCTTTGATTCTCATCTGAAAGTAGTTTTTCCATAGCAGACCCAATGAGCCACCGAGTTGTAATTTGCATTAAAAGGGGTCCTTTCAATTCTGCTAGGATCAATTTATGGTTCTAACACCAATTCCCAAGAAATGTGAGAGCAATTACTGCTGAACTTAAATGTGATTCAAGGTCCATTCATTATACCAGGAACTTCAACTGTATTATGTGTCCACAAACAGATACCACCAGTAAGAGGTAATGCAATCGAATGAAAAACGGATTATCAGGTAATAATGGATCTGAGAGAGGGGTGTGCTTAATTGATCCATGGCAGTAGAAACACCCATTTGAAAGGGAATATACTGTGCTGAGTCCAAAATCAAATGTGCAGGCCCAGGGTCACCCTTTCTTTTGTAGATTACAGTATTGATTTCTTTGCACTGTAATGTTTAATGGCCACATCTGTTTTGTTTCTGACATGCAGAGGTCGAAGTACTTTAAAAAGTATGGAAACTATGATCTCCAGTGCAATGGAGGAGAGGTCAGAGACATAGCTAAACAAAACAATATATTCTGTATTTTGTTGGCTGTTCACCTATGGGGATCTGCATTTTAAAATATAGTGTATACACATTTAACGAGAAATAAATGGAAGTTAAACCAATGCCAGTGTTCTGGTAGGAAACCTCAGCTGGTTAATGCAATTACTTCAAATGTCTGTGGGTGTAACCGGAGGGTCCCTGGGTTAAATCATGGTTGGTGCCCTAAGGAATAAGGAGAAGTGCACTTATGATGCTCTAAGGTTCCAGCATTTGACAGAAAGCACAGTGAAGAGGTAAATCATTAGCTTAAAATGCATTACACAGGCTGTAAGAGAAGCTGCCACGCTTTAAGATAAGCTTCTGCAAAACATGCAAAAAGAGTCAGGTTCTGATTGACCAAGATAAATGTACACTTTTGTGTAAGTTTACGTTGTTTTCTATTCACAAAGGTATTTTACTAGTAGTATCTTTAAGACTGCTGAGTCTCCACACATAAAAATCTGAATTGGAATGAGAATGTTTGGGCATGTTTTAAGAGTCTGTACTATGACTTGTAAATTGTTTAGTTTGGTGGACTGGCCAGCTTTGAAGGGGGGGGGGGGGCAGCAGGTGTAGAGAACTGGAGGATTTTGTACAGATGTGACTTGGTGGCTTGTCTGTCCAATTTTGATGGACTTCGACCATACTTGTTCACATCTGCTATGCCATAGTCTGTCACAATGGCGTGACCGTAACTCCACAGCAGCAGATTATTCTAAACATGGCAGACGGCGGAACGCCACACCAACCTTGGTGGAGTTATGTCTGTCGACAGAGATTAGACAAACGCCAAAGTAGTGCACCAAAACCACCTATGGATGTTAGATTGCTTTGGCAGAGGATGGACCTGACCAGTGATACTCTAGATAAGGTGCATGGCCAACCAATGGCCTGGCAGCCTTCTCTGCGCCACCATGGCAGAGGAACAGAAGCCCATCTGACAAACTTTGGATGAGGTTTGAATTTTGCTGTTACCACTGACAGATGGCCAACTGTGTTCATATTGGTATGCAGCCACAGCTAGATTGTGGAATTGTGTTTCCAAGGCACAACTGATCCTTTCTGAGACACACATTTAAATATCTCTCTTTGCCTGAGATCGCTGATAGTAGATTTTCACGGCAAGTGATAATGGTTTGTGGTTCACCAAATCGTTCAGTTCAGGCCTTCAAGTGGAAATAAGGAGGTTATATGAACAGAATCATATTGGAAGTCAACGAGGAGTGGAGCCCACCCATAATTCCAAAAGCACCAGGGCACACAGTGAGATCAATGAATGTATTTGTGAGTTTTATATAGCGCAAACTTGACCCGAAGGTGTCAGAGCGCTTTACAGAGTATGCAGAACAATAATAAACATGAGTTATATATTGGGTGCCTGGAAATATATATATATATATATAGTGATGGTAAAAAAATAGGCACAACAATAATAACATGATGTACATAAAAGGTACATAAAAATACATATATTAATGGTAAAAATGCATACGGTGTAGAACGGGATATGGAACAAAATATCAGCACGTCCCGGGTTACATGAAGCATCAATAAAAATACACAGCAACAAATGTATAGAAGAAGAGTCCTGAGATATGAAAGGGAGTTGCCAGGGAACGGAGAGTAGATGCATAGATTTGCCCGAGGTAGTGAAGACACATGGCACCTTAGCACTAGTGTTCAAGGCAACTTGGCACTTTACAAAGTAGGAAGGATATCAGTTATCAGATATCCGTTTGCCAGGTAGGTTTGCAGGGCCAGGCAAATGAAATTATCATAACTGCTATTTGCTAGTCTCAGATACCAATATGGAATGGGCTTCTTGCTTCTTGGAGAGACAGTTCTGTGGAACAGAGGGCAGCCAGTGCCAGGAAGCCCATACTTGGTCAGTCTATCCAGGTAACTTCACATAAAATGATTGGCAGGAAGCTGACCCATGCAATTAGAGATAAACTACCTCAAATCAAGTGTGGTTGGCACCATACACAAAAGATTGAACAGTTGAAGCTTTTGAGAAATAGCCATTTTATTACTACCAGGTGTTGAACACTATTTTTGATTCTACTTTACCCTTAGCACCCATATTATTTTGCATATTCATCTTTTTTAATACATCAACATATTTGGGGGGGATGAGGGTTAGATGGCTCGAAGGGTGGATGGGAAAGGAGAATCTGGGTTAAAATTGTATGTCATCACAGGAAATCTGCAAGGGGTTAACTACAAGTGGAGGCTCTACATGCACTGTTTTTCACTACTTTTTTAGCACAGACACAACCACATCATTGTAAAAAGGTTATGCTGGTATGGTAAGCTATACTGTTAGGTTATCATATTTGCAAATCTCTCAAGTTTCCAACTTTCTTGCGTGAGTTGCTCATAGAGTCCAGGAAGTTCCTCTGAATTCTGAGATTTACAGTTCCAGGTTTTATACAAAGTTAAACAGGACTACAAATCCCAGCATGCAGTGCAAACAACCTGGCCTAAATGAGATGGCACTGGGTACCTCGAGAGCTCTGTGTTTGTCTTGATGTGAAGGCCGTAAAATTACAGGCTCTTTTATTGTATTTCTTGTTCGTTTTAAAATAATCTGTATACTTTTCTAATGTAGTATTTACTAAATTGCCTGATTAAGACCTACTGCCTGCCAATCAGACAAGCACTGCCCTCAGCCATACAAGAGCCCATTAACTGATCGGCTGTGGCATCATATTTCCCCTCCTGAAAGGGTATTCATCGCTACCCTGTGTACAGTAGAAAATGTACCTGATGCAGCTCTGAAGCTCAAACATGTACAATGGCCGACACGTTTAGGGACACTGGCCCAGTAATATGATTGGGGAAATGTGGGAACTCAAACAAGAGGCTACAGTTTGTGGACAAGTAATCAGCTTTCATTAGACCCAGCATCCACATTTAAGAGAAGCTCTAGCAATCTGATCATTTGGATGTCAGTGTCAATGGTCAATGATCTGTGCACAGATTGAATGCCTGAGATAGAAGGCTGGTCATTACAATGAGCAACTATTCAGAAATTATTTATTGCTCAGGACTAGCAATAGAAATTGTGTTTATGCCTGTTTCTAGGGACATGGCTGGGGGAGCACTGATACAAACATAATAAATTCAAACTTGTGGGCCTACTAGTCTAAACAATTGTGTACCTACCAGCAAATCATCAAGATGATATGATTCTCTATGGTTGTACTAAGTTTGAACTGTGCTAGATATGCCTATAACAGCAGTAATAAATGATAGACCTTCACTAACGTGTTAAGAGGAGTGGCACTTCCCCACAGCCAAGAATGGACGAGAAACAGACAAGAGTGCAATACCGAATACACCGAATGGTTATCCCCAATTGTCTGAGTCATCCTCTTCATATCATGCCTCAACATCAATCACCAGATGGCGAACAAAAACACCAAGCACTATGTGAGTGCATCTGTGGTGCATGACATGGAAGAAAATAGGTTTGGGAAGGGGTCGCTCATATAAAAAAAGAAATGAAATCATCTGGGGCAAGGTGGATCCTGTCTGGAGATAGTGCTATAACCTCAACATCTAAAGAATGTAGTGGGAAGAGTCGATATAATGGGGAATACTGATAAATTATTTAGGCATTACTCAGGGGGGTGTTTGGGGCGTGACACCCGCCCAAGTAAATGCAATCTTGGCTCTGTAGGTAGGTCTGAGGGCCCCGAATAGGGTTTGCTATGTCTGTGTTGGTTTTTTTCGTCGTCCTGATTTTACTAAAAGGTTTTAACTTGTTTATTTCTTTGGGATCAGTAGCTTAGATCTATTTAAAGACAGGTTTACCAAAAAATAGTAAATTTGCACCTATAAAAGTACTCCTTGAATGAATGCAAATGTACTACTTTTTAGATTTCCCAAACATTGGCAATAGTAGGCTTGAAAAGCAGTGTCAATCTCAGGTTTCAAAGCGATACTAAAGGGGATAATGGACGGAGCGTTTGAGCAAATCAAACACTCACCCCAAGCCATGTCTTCCCTGGACCGGAAACAAGCATCCTGGGACCGGTTTCGGGTTCATAACCCTCATCAGCCAGGCTATCTTGAATCCAGTGGCAAAGTGAGCAAGGGACCCCCGTCTGGGCATACCCTGCCAACTTAGGGTGAACAAAGCGATACCAAAGGGGATAATGGACGGAGCGTTTGAGCAAATCAAACACTCACCCCCAGTCAACTGATCTGGGCTTAATCCATCATCATTCTTTAGCTCACTCCACCGCCCCAGTTCAGACATGGCCATATGCAAATCAGTCTGACCCTGTGCCTCATGGGAACAGTCCAGCCCGAACTGCCAAGCCATGTCTTCTCTGGACCGGAAACAAGCATCCTGGGACCGGTTTCGGGTTCATAACCCTCATCAGCCAGGCTATCTTGAATCCAGTGGCAAAGTGAGCAAGGGACCCCCGTCTGGGCATACCCTGCCAACTTAGGGTGAACAAAGCGATACCAAAGGGGATAATGGACGGAGCGTTTGAGCAAATCAAACACTCACCCCCAGTCAACTGATCTGGGTTTAATCCATCATCATTCTTTAGCTCACTCCACCACCCCAGTTCAGACATGGCCATATGCAAATCAATCCGACCCTGTGCCTCATGGGAACAGTCCAGCCCTAACTGCCAAGCCATTTCTTCCCTGGACCGGAAACAAGCATCCTGGGACCAGTTTCGGGTTCATAACCCTCATCAGCCAGGCTATCTTGAATCCAGTGGCAAAGTGAGCAAGGGACCCCCGTCTGGGCATACCCTGCCAACTTAGGGCGAACAAAGCAATACCAAATCTCAGGTTTCAAGGCACACTACTGCCAATCAGTCGCTAGGTGACGGGGCAATCGCTTGCAAATAGTCCAGCCCCTGGCAAGTGTTCGAGATAGCATTCCAAGACATCGTTTTTCGCCCACCGTGCCTCTCTAAACAGAGGGTTGATTTAGGGTTTGACAGACAAAGTGAAAGCAGACAGGGTGGCAGAGGAGTTTACGTACACCACCCTGCCTTTACTTCCCCATCCAAATTTACAGATATCTACCAGCTCCTGGACATCTCTGTACATTGGCGGGAACCATTGTCACGGCTGTTCTTATCAATGTAGGAAAAGTTGGACGGGCGGCTCCTAAAAAACATGAAGACTGGCCATCAAATGTACCAAAGATAATTATTTTAAAAAAACAAACTCCCAAAACGGGAGTTTGTTTTTGAAAAATAAATAAATGGCCCCTACACCATGGGAGTTTTCTACCATAGTGTTGAGGATAGTTTTCAAGTTTTGACTTCTGCAAAAGCTATTGTTCTGAAAAATAAATCATAAAACGAGGCCGCCAATAACCTACCTTTACTTACCATTGGTTTGCTCCCACGTCATTCTCCATTCCAGTCTTGCTTTTGGTTAAAGGCTTCTCCTGGTCTCCAGCTGGCTCCTAAGCAACTGAGTCTTCGTCCATGCTGTGGATCATGGACCAAGTACTGCTTCCCATGGCCAGTTTCCTTCCAATGGCCACAGGCAACCCTTGTTTACTTTTGGCATGCACTCTTAAGAGAGTGCATGCATCTGCAGTCCCTCTCCTTTACCACTGCCCTCTCCCCGCTGCCTGTGGCTTCAGTAAAACTCTCTCCCATTTTGCAATGTCTTTCCCACCTGCTCCTCCCTCATGTTGCTTCATCCCCCTCCACCATCCGGTCTGTTTATTTATGTTTGTCACCCTCCCTGTTGTTTCATCACCTACTCCCTGTGGTTTTAACCCGATCTCTTTCCCACCCTCCTCCCTCGTGTTGCTTACCCCCTCCCAAACCCTCATGCTGTTATTTTACATGTTGCACAGCAGCACAGCCTGCTGTGCAACATACTTTAAGTAATATTTTTAAAAAGCTATATGATGCAATCAATGCTGGCGGCATAATGGTGCTTTTTTTACTTTAATTAATGTTGCACAGCAGCTAGTGTTGCTGAGCAACATGTAAAAAAAGTCACTAAGCCAATAGGTTTTACTTAGGCGAAACCTAATGGCTTTGCTAATGCTTGTTATTTCTTTACTGTTCCTCACTACCAGGATAGCCCGTGATGATGGGCAGTAAATAAAAGTAATCTCATTGTCCTTTCTAAATATAGCATCCAATCGGATTACTTACCTCCAACACGCCTACTCTGTTGGGCCTTTGAAGGACGTTTTGCAATGATGCAGTAAATTTTACTCCATTGACATAAAACTTTTAGTCCACCCCAACTCAAAATCAGGTGGGCAGACCTTGAGTTTGGCAGACAAGGTGTTCATTCACCATTGCAATGGAGTATCTGTCAACCAAACTCTAAATCAGACCCAGAGGTCCACCTAATTCAAATAAGTACTGACCCTGCTCCTCATAGGAACAATACAAACCAAACCTTGGACATCTCATCTATTCACCCTGCATCCTGTGGCTTTTTTAGTTGGGAAATTTGAGATTCACACCACCAAATCTCACTGAATAACCTACAACCCTGGAAACACTATGGCGTATAATATGTGAGGTAAGCACCTACTAATCTATTTCCTCACATTAAAATAGTGGAAGCAGACATCCATGATATTCTCGAAACTGGAAAGCAGAATTAAATTGTTGTTCTCAATGTCCCATACAGGTCCAGATGTAGAGCAATGCAACGTTAGAAACAGCCTAGGTTTTCACCAAGCAGGGTTTACGAAATTGCCACTCCATGCCACAAATTTAGCAATATGCAAGGACAGCAAGTGATAAACTGGCATGTCACCAACAATGACAACAAACATTGGCAAAGCCAATAGGTCTGGCTTCTGCATTCCTGCCATTTTTTATGTACTTCTCCTTTTGCAAACATTTACTATAGACAGTAAAAATTTAAATATAAAAATATAAATATAAAACGTGGTGTGAATGTGTTTGCTAAAAAAATGGGATGGTGAAAACGTAATGCAAAAATATATTTAAAAAAATAGATCAAAGCAGAGATTGGCCTATCAGCTCTGGCACTGAACTGGACTACTTTCTAGGCAGATGGGTACATGTGCAAGAGCAAAATGGCATCCATGATAGTAAAGAGAACCAATGGCTGAAGACGGCTGACCAGCTGACTTATGCTCTAGGTCGTAATGGGAGGAAGTAAAATGTGAATGACACATGAACAGACCAATTTATTTATTTTATTTATTTATTTTTAAAGATTTATATAGCGCGAACCAGACCCTTGGGGGTATCAGAGCGCTTTACAGGGTAGGTGACATTGTTACATAAATACAAAGAAAATACCATAAGGTTCAATGCTGGTCCTTGATGTTAATAATAAAAAAAAAATAGATGAATAGGCCTGCCAAAAGCCCCTATATTTTTAAATCTGTATGTATTTTTGTATATTTGGGGGGGGGAACATGAGGCTGCCTAAAAAAGGTTGTACAGGGCCTTGTTTGAGTATATCAAGAAAGGGGCATTAAATCATAGGGGCAAAACATTTCCAATCCTCCCACCAAAATACTAAATCCCAGTATGGTTTTCAGGATATCCAGAAGGAACACATATGAGGTTAATTCACGTATAAAGTACCTAATTGGCACTAGCCCAGCCTGCGAGGCAACTTGAACCTCTATCCTGGACACAAATAGACACACTTCTCAAGTTAACTGCCTCTCACCCACAAGCAACAACATCTCCCGAAAACCAATTCCACTGAACCACGTGGTGTACAGGGGTCTTATTAAGCTGAGATGGAAAATTCTTCCAACCGTTTTAAGTAGATGTACAGCAATCTTCTTTCCAGCTGGCAACTGCTCTAACACATTTTATTATTTAATGTGGAACAGTTGTTTTTCCTTACATAATTTAAAGCTTCAGAAGATAATATTTTTAGGCAAAGTAAAGCAAAAGGAAGATAGATTTTCACTCTCCACCAGAGCACTGAGTTGCATATAAAAGATTCTATTGTTCTCTCTCTCTCTCTCTCTCTCTCCGTGCCTTTGGGCGCAAGAAATCCATGATTATTGGCTAGATCGGGATAAGCAAGCCACCGTTTTGTTTAGCTTTCATTTTGTATTGACGATTACACCGCTTGATGTGGAAACAATTGAGGAATTAAACTGTGTGCCTCGGGGTCTAGACCTTTGGAAACCGCACCAGCTCAGGGAAAGAAAGGCCAGCTCAGCCATTTGCCATTTATAACACAGCATTCGGGGCCTGGTTCTGGAGTGATAGTGATAATGATGCCGGCAGAGATAACAAGCATTGGTAAATGCATTAAGTTTCACCATTGTGATTAACAATACTTTTTGTTGTGAGTTTTGCCTTGGTGAGCAGTTGTGCAATATAAGCCTTCTTGAATGGGGAAGGGGTGCAGTTGGGGAGGAGGGGTAAGTGCTCGAGTAAACCAAGGAAAGGGGCAGCCTGTGTCAAGAGGAAGTCGAAGCTAGTGCATAGAAATGTGGTAATACGAGCAGTTTTAAAAATATGAGGAAAGGTTGGTGAGTGCAGAGAAAGCCCCGAGTAAGAAATTAGGAAAGGCAAGTGAAAGACAGAGGGAGGATGTAGCACAGAAAAGAAAAGGCACTCATTGTCAATGTGAAGAGGAGGCAGCGGAACTGAAACAAGAACAGGGTAAGGCAGTGCCAGCGTGAGAGGAGACCGCAGGACTGCAATAAGGAGACGACCAGGCAGTGCCAGTGTGAGAGGAGACCGCAGGACTGAAATAAGGAGCAGTGCCAGTGTGAGAAGAGACTGCGGGTCAGAAAGGAGAAAGGGCCTATACACAGAAGCATGTGGGCAACAGTGTGCACTACCTTCCCTAGTAGTAAACGGTGTGTGTCTACAGTCAGCAGAAAGTACTGTGATCCCCAATATTCAAGGCTGTGGCTCCAACAGCACCAGAACAAATGACTTTCAAACACTGATATCAAGCTGAGGAGAGAGGATGTGGCATAACCGCCAGAGCTGCTGACTTTGCAGCTAGGTTCGAGTCTCAGCGTCGGCTCAGCATCCTGTGATCCTAAATAAATTATTTAATCTCCCCGAGCCTACCAAAAAATTAATGTGTTCTTGAGCAATGTAACTGCTCATGTAAAGCACCCCAATACCTTTGGGTCAAGTTTGCGCTACATAAATCTAGACCCCCCCCCCCCAAAAAAATATTGGGGTCCCCTGAAGAACTGGGTGGCTTCTAAAAGGTTGCTCCCTGCGCTGCAGTGGCCTGCATTACACCCCTGCAAAGTGTTCCATTTGTTGTCACACACACTGCTGTTGGCCTGGGTTTTAGTGCAGTGCCAGTACAGCTGTCCCTTTTCGTGTATTACTCATGCGGTAACTTTGAGTACCTGTACCACACACATTGCAGTTGACATGGTGGTGCCTGGGGCTACTGCCGCTATGGGTCTCCACTGTGGTCCTAAGCTGCATTAATAACATTGTACACCCCCACTGTGTAACACAGACTGGGTGCGAGCAGAAGAGCGTTGGAGAGCAGAGCAGGGTGTGTGTGCTGCTGGCTGCGGACTGTGGGTGAGGAGAAGACATGGGACCTCAGTGCTGATAGGCAGGGTGGCTCCTACCACCCATCTCTCGAATCCAGGAAAAGCATGTATCTATCGCAGAGATCATCAAACTGCCTCCATAGATATGACTCCTATCACACCATGAACATGTCCTGCTCGGCTTTATGCTCACTCGTCATATGTTGCTGCTGCTGCACTTTCTTCCGTGTGAGTGCACTTTTCCATGAGGGGACTGGTGAGTGCCGTTACAATCAGGGTTCGAGTCTCAGTGGGAGGTGCAACATCCAGTATTTCTGTGCAAATCACTTAATCTCTCTGTGCCTGTGAAGCACTCCAATACATTCTTTGAGGTTCACGCTATGTGTAAAGTAGCAAATCAAACAAGAAAAGAAGTTCCGAAATCAAAGCGGTTGAACACAGTACATGGACCTCAGGACACTGATAAGAGAAGCACACGAGGAAAACAACAGGAAATGGTATGCTGCAGCCAATAGAAAAGGAGGAAAAGTAAGTAGCAAGTCTGGGAACCAATGAAAAGCGAGGGCGGGATGAAGGCCCTTTTATTAAATACAATAGATTTCACAAGCACAGTGCAAGTGCTGTGCAGGCGAAACCTAAACATGCAATATTTATTTATTTATTTATGGCATTTATAAAGCGCTCTATAACCCTACGGGCATCCTGGCGCTGTGTACATAGCTAAGAACTCTGTGCATCAGGGAAAGCAAGGAGGGATATCTTATGAGTCTGAATAGTTAGGTTCTGGGAAAGAGCCAGGTTTTCACCTTTTTTCGGAAGGCCATCAGTTCATCTGTTTTCCTGATATCAATAGGTAGACTAGCGGCAGCACAGATGTGCTGCCGCTATGCTAAAGGCTCTCCCACCACAGGTGGCTTTCCTGAACCTAGGGGTGTCGATGAGTCTGGAAGAGGAGGATCGAAGGGACCGAGTGGGTTCATACCACTTAAATTTGTTTTGAAGTGGACGGGGGCCCATCCCATGTACTGCTTTAAAGACAGTGCATAGGGATTTAAACAGGATCCTCTGGCGTACAGGTAGCCAATGAAGATCTGCCAAGGCAAGGGTAGTGGAGGCTCTTCGCCCTCGAGAGAGAGTCAGTTTTGCCGCAGCTGCCTGAATAGTCTGAAGTCTAGAGATCAAGTAGGCAGGGGACTCCAATAATAGGGAGTTACAATAATCAAGGCGGCTGAGAATAGTGCTTCTTACTACAGTGGCTCTAACCTGTGTTGGTAGAAGAGGCAACAGCTTACGCAGTCCTCCTAATAGAGCGAAGCAGCTGCCTACCTGCTTGTTGACGTTGGTCTCAAGACTCAGATTCTCATTAAAGCTCACTCCGAGGTTCCTTACTGACTTTACCGGGGTTAACGACTCCCTAGGCTCCAGAGGCCAGAAGTCTGAGGGTAGACTTCTGGTGATTCTGCCTACTTTGCAATGCATTATTTCAGTTTTATCACTGTTGAATTGCAAGGAGTTCTGTTTGAGCCATGATGCCATTTCCCGCATACAGGAGTGAAAAGTTTCGAGTGAGTCTGCCTGAGTACCATCGAGGGAGATCATCAGCTGCGTGTCATCCGCATAGTTGATCACGCTGATGCCGTAAGTCTTGATGATGCCCATCAGGGGTTGCATGTAAATATTAAAAAGTATTGGGCTAATTGCGGACCCCTGTGGGACCCCGAAAGGAACAGGAGCAAACTCTGACTGGTACGGAGGAATTGCTACTGCCTGCTGTCTGTCTGATAGATAGGAGTGAAACCAGCCAAGCGCAGCTCCCCCGACTCCGATGTTCTGCAGTCTGGTCAGTAGGATGTCATGGTTCACCGTATCGAAAGCGGCGGACAGGTCGAGCAGGATGAGACTTGCTGATTCTCCCCTGTCCGCCCTCATTCGTAGATCGTCCAATACCGTCAGCAAAGCTGACTCGGTCCCATGTGCTGGTCTGAAGCCGAATTGCTCTTCCTCCAAGATGTTATTGGTTTCCAGGAAGAGGGCCAGGCCTCTGCTGACCAGCCGTTCCATGATCTTGATTGGATAAGGCAAGAGTGATATGGGTCGGTAGTTTTTATGGCAGCATGGGTCAAGGTTAGATTTTTTCAGCAGAGGAGTGACGACTGCTAATTTCCAGTCCTTTGGTACAGTGCCTGTGTTAAAGGACTGTATACCCAGCTGTCGAAGTACTGGGAAAAACTCATTCCCAAATTCCTTTATTATTTTGTGCGGGAGGGCGTCCAGCGGGGATCCTGAAGTTGTACTGAGGGCTGTCTTTGCAAATTCTGATTCTGTCGGGGTTTCGAGATTCTCCAGGGTGGCCCTTGGAGTGAAGGATCTTATATTTCCTTCGTTTTTCTCTCTGCTGCCCTGCACTCGGGGGGAGGAGGCATCCTTCATATTCTCGATTATTTTTGCGACTTTTTCCTGAAAGAAGGAAGCTAAACCATCGCATAGCTCTTGTGATGGTCTAATTTGACTGTTGGCACATTCAGGATGAGACAGCTCTTTAACTAATCTGAAGGTGTTGCGGGATTTATTGGAGCTGTTAAGTATTAAATCTGCGAAATAGTTAGCTTTGGCGATATTAATTTCCTTCTTATAATGCCCAATTGTCTGCCTCCAGGCCAGCTTCTCCTGTTCTAGATAGTTTATTCTCCAGCACCTCTCCTCCTTTTTGCAGATGATTTTCAGTTCTTTCAGTTTATCTGTGTACCAGGGCGCAGAGGGTTTCCCTCTTTTTCTAATAACTTTCAATGGTGCAATATCGTTAAGTTGCCTGGTTACCTCTTGACATAGTAAATGGTAGTTGGTGGTGATATCATTCTCAGGATCGATCGAATTCCCAACTAGACTGAAATCGGACTTCCCTTCCTCTTTCCTTTTTAGCAGACCCTTCCAGTTGCGGCTAATAAAGGTCCTAGTCTGTGTGTTTGTTGATTCTGTGTTAATCAGAGTGTAGATGTTAAAAATTATAAGATGGTGGTCAGACCAGTCTACTGGTAAAGTTAATCCCACAGTGACGAGATCCTCATCAGCGAATATTAGGTCCAGTATGTTCCCTTGCCTATGTGTGGGGGTGGTTATCCATTGTTTCAGGCCCAAGTTATTGCAAGATTGTGTAATACTGTGTAAGGCCGAGTGTGATTGGTCGTTATCCCCTAAATTAAAATCTCCCAATATCAATAACCTGCTGTGTGATATTGCCATGTTATTGATAACAGTGATCAGTTCCTGTTGTTGCATTGCATTAAAATGGCCCGGCGCCCTATAGCAGATTAGGCCAGTAATACAGTAGCCTGAGTCATATCTGATCGATATCCCGAGGATTTCAACGCATGAAACAGCGTCAATACACAAAGTTACAATATTTAAATCTTCCCTAAAGATGATTCCTATTCCTCCCCCTCGTCCCGAGGGCCTGGGTTTATGAGCGATCTTGTATCCTACCGGACATGCCGGCCCTAATTCAAAGTCTGCTCCCATCGTAGTCCATGTTTTGGTAACAAATAGGATGTCCAAGTTATTGGACTCAATAAGCAGTTGTATTTCCGTTGCATGTTTCGGAAGGGATCTAACATTTAATAGTCCACTGTTTAGTTTTCCCTTGGTGGAGTGCTTGTTTTCCATATGCTTCAAGGAGGAAGGCCTAACACTTGGGGTCTGATCTATATTCGATAATGATTTCAAAGGAAGGGGTATAATCTGTGGCAGATGGCCAGAGCAATTGGGACAGGGTTTCTTATCTTCGGACTCCAGGTTAGGAACTAGACGTGGGCAGTGGGCTCTGCCAGACAGTGGGTTCAGCAGCATCAGTGCTTCCCCACTATATCTGTATGCTCCGGGGTTCAGAGTCGCTCGGGCAGGGGGGGTAGCCCTGGGCCAGGTCTCGGCGCGGACGAGCGCAGACGAGCTTGCCTTAAGCGCGCCTTCGGCGCGCAGGCGGCGCGCCCGCTGCGCTCGTCCGCTGCGCTTCCGGCAAAAACACATCCTTAAAGGAAGTGGAGAGGAAGGGCAGGGGGTGCGGCTGCAAGGATTTTGTACTAGGATGATACCTGAGCATCACATACTAAGGCCTGGATTAGAAATTGAGCAGAATCAAATTTTCATGTGTAATTACACTCAATCGTGGGCCATTGTTCCTGTTCCCAGATTTCCCTGAAAAGGGAACAACAGGCCCACTTTATCAGATGGAAAATCCAGCTGGTAAAATCATCTTGGGAATGGCCTGCAACCGGCCCCGCCCTCATTACCATGCCTCACCCGAACCCCCTTGAAATGCGAAGGGGAGATGGAAACCCCCCCCCCAAGGAACATGGTATGTTGCCTCTTGAAAGCTGGTCTGCATGGGTATTTCCCGATCCAAATGGATTATTATGTAGTTGCTGGTACTGACAGGGTGTTTCTGCATGGTACCAGTGTTTACATCTGAAGAATTATCACCCCAGCGGTACTGTGCAACTTGTAATTGAAGCCTAATTTGGAAGTGTGAGTTCTTCACAATATGATCAAAAATGTGGATGTTTGTGCCAAGGTGCAAAACAAGATAAAACCATTTGCTTTGTGAAAAACCAACATTTTTGAGATGCGCAGATGTAATTTAAATATATGTTCAGCCAGGTAAATGTTCTTTTTGCACACCTCACCTGTCACTGTGCACAGAGTCACCCACAATGGCACATTTTGTAGTTTATCACTGGTTCAGAAAAAGAAAATTAATTTTCATCGCAGTGTTTTCGGTTTGTGCACCCATGTCCACTGAACTCTCACTCTTAATCCAAATAAGAGATTGATTGGTAATTGAGATATGTAAATACGCCCCCTGCCGGTACATTTTTCTGCAACACCAGCAAACCTAGCTACACCATCATTTTTTCCGCAACACAATTGGAGGACAGCACAGGTCCTCACATACAGCTTACACTTCCCCTATACTACACTCATCATCCTAGATACTTCCAACCCACATGCACATTCATAGTTGTATATTAGAAAAGGCAACAGTGCTATGAAGTCACACTAGTAATAGTTGTGTGTTATACAAATGGCAATGGTATGACATAACAAATGGCTATGTAGAACTTTACTTTATAAAGCTGTGATTTAGGTGTGTGAATATCTGCACTTTAATATGTTCAGCCTTTTTAAAGTTGGGCCTGTTTTGGAGTAATCTGCTCACCTATATGATGGCCATCTATGAGCAACTTGATTATAGTCCACACTGTATGGGTGACATTTCGCCCCAATCCCAGCTGCACACCGAAAGAGTGAAAATACTTTTACAATCTAATAAACTCGTCCATTTTACTCCGTTAAATCAATGCTTTTTTTCAAATTTCTAATGCTTTCTCTTTTTTTCAATCCATGTGTAAGGTGTCATGTCTTTTCAGAAACTTCCAGTGCTCAAGATGTGCCCATCCAGACCTCTTTCAAGAACGTGACGAAAACACATGATTTGTCCTTGGCAGTATTCTTTTATTGCAATTTGACAGTATTCTTTTATTGCAACCCAATGCATTTCGGCCTTAAGTAAACCCTTCTTCAGGGGTAACTGGAAAATTACAATTTTAGAAAAACCAATTAATTAATTGTCCTTTATATCACATGTCAATTAATCCGTAGTACCCTAATTAAATGAATGCAACCAAGTACCATTCTAAAATAAACCCATTTTCTATCCATATTCATATAATGTGATCAAACCTCTTTTTTAACAAAACAGCAAATCAATCCACCAATGCAACAACTAATCTAATAGCACCCCTAGGTTATCCCAAAAATACTGTAGTCATCCCATATTGTCTCCCACTTCCAAACATCACCCACGTGACTATAAACTCCTGAGTCATCCCCTCTCATCTAACAACCTTTCCAATCTCCTCCCACTGCAATAAAAGAATACTGCCAAGTTGCAATATAAGAATACTGCCAAGGACAAATCATGTATTTTCACTGTGTTCTTGAAAGAGGTCTGGGTGGGCACATCTTGAGCATTGGAAGTTTTTGAAAAAAAGAGAAAGCATTAGAAATTTGAACAAAAGGATTGATTTAACCGAGTAAAATGGACGAGTTTGTTAGATTGTAAAGGTATTTTCAAGCTTTCGTTGTGCGGCTGGGATTGGGGTGAAATGTCGCCCCATACAGTAGGGACTATAATCACGTGCCATATGGGGCAAGGCATAAGCCCAGCAAGCACGCGCACTTGGATTATCATGAAAGTTAAAATTGGCATATACAGACTACAACGGTGTGCATTCCAACACTCTAACTTGCATCTATGAGCAACACCACATTGTTATATTGCAATGAGCACTCCACTACACCTAAAAGGGGGAGGCCATTGCCTTCTACTAAGTGTACATTATTTTCCGATTTTGTAGTTTAATGTACACTGTACCTTCACCCATACTTCTTCTCTCACTTCCCCAACATAACCTTGCCACTCTCACACGGTCTTTGTCCCTCACACATTGCCATTCCCCTTTCAGTCATTCATGCACTCACCCATTCATCTAGACAGCCAGTCATGCAGGTACTCTCCTATCCATGCACTCAATAAACGTACAGACTCATTTATCCACTCATCGAAACATTGAGTCATTCTCATATTTATCCATTTACACACGCAATCAATGTTGAGGTTCCTTCACTTATTGGACAGACTTAATGGCTTTACCAGTGTGTTTTACAAAG
Organism: Triturus cristatus; assembly: GCF_964204655.1. Lineage (NCBI taxonomy): Eukaryota > Metazoa > Chordata > Amphibia > Caudata > Salamandridae > Triturus > Triturus cristatus. The sequence continues at coordinate 61,152,374 of NC_140588.1, forward strand.
GGATCTGTTTGTAAAGTAGCCCTGTGACAACTTTGTCACCTGACATGGCACCTGAGGAGAAGGAACCTGAGAAAAATTTAGTTTTTTTGTGTGTAGTTTAGCTAAGCGCTGTATGGGCACATGCAGTATCATGGCTTTTCAAACACGCATGTAACTAATCTGAATTATTAGGTATGACCTGAAGGCAACAAATAACCAATGCGTTTTTTGAAGTAGATATTGCCAGCAGTTTCTCCCAATGTGCAGTGCATAGATTCCACCCTGTGTGCGGAGTCGCTGCCCTGAGTGTGTAGACTCCACCCCTAGTGCGGAGAATCGGCACTCGAAACTTTAAATTCATGCTGGGTCTGGCGGCTTAGTGGACTAATGTGTCCACTGTCAGGGCCTGTGTTCGACCTCATAGTCACAGGTTCAAACCTCGGCAGGTCGATAAAATGAGTACACTTGAGTTGGGTAACAATAGACATCTGTTATTCAGCACCAAGATACCCACGGGTGAACATGTGCTTTACAAATACACATGTTATGTTACTACACACAATTTTCATTTGTGAATTTGAATGCAGCACACAGAGAAAGAGCAAATCGCCATTAGTGATTGTTCAAGTACAGGAAGGGGTCCCTTACTGCACATAAACAATCATTAGAAAATGACGAGTTGCAGCTTCTATATGTGCTGCGTTCTGCAGTACCCATATAAGTTACAAATCATTATTATTGATGTTTTATGTGAAGGAAAGAACACCTTCCTGCACATGAACAATCATTCCCTGTATATACTGTACATCTCTGCGTTACCAGAATGTCGGTCCGCGGCGTTTCCAATTGTGGCGTAACACCGCATTCTGCCATTCTGTTGTATATATGCCCCACAAAGTCATATGTGTTTTTACGACCTGAACACCAGACTGGGCCTGTGCTAGGCTCTGGACGGCATGGTGAAGAAATGTGTGTGGCTTACTAAAATTGCTAAAATATGCATGGTCTTATAAAATGGCATGAGTTTTTTAAGAAAATATAAATTGTTTGACTCTTTCGTGATTTTGTTTCCAATACAATATAACACGACCAGGCAAGAACATAGGCTATACCACTGAAAGGGGGAGAACTGCAGCATCCTCGCATTATGCACGTGGGTTTATGGTTTTCGCATGTTATTTTTAGAGGCTTTTCACGCTTTTCTTAATTCTAATGTTGGCAGTGAGGCACTCAGTTGCCATGTAGCTGTCAAGTCGTGTTATATCTTCCCCTTTATCCAGTTCTGGCTTTTGGCACTTTACATAGTCAGATTTATAAGGGCATTCCTACAAGCGCAGCCTGCTTGGGTTTCAATTGGTCGAACCCTAGGATGCATGCTAGGAATCATTTTACCTTGGCAAGTCCACCCTGTACGAAGATTGACTGCACTCATTGTCGTGCTTATTGTTTCATCGCTGACCACAAAGAATACAACACGTCTGTACCAAGGAGGGCTCCCAGAGAACACAGCAGGTAACACCAATGCAGGTTGACTGTATACCTGAACAAGCCTTCCTTATTAGACAGTCCCGCCTTAGACTGTATTGTCAAAGTGGGCATCTGCCTGTAGACCAGTGATACATTCACAACTCTGCTGTCTCATAAAAAGCAACCACTAAAATGATCACTCTGGAAGATACAAGAGGTGAAGGACTGCATACAAAATAACCACTGGCAAATTTTTGAGTGAATTTACTAACACTTTGCACAGGATTTGTGATTCAAAAGTGATGCAAAAAGGCACAAAGTGTTGTTTTGAGATTTATTTTCCAGCACAAATAGTGAGTTGTGTCTTAAGGTAGCCCTAAAGTAACACAAAGTAGCACTTTGTGTTGCTTTGTGCTACTTTGTGTCATGGGCCATACCACTGGTGCTACATGGGCGTTCCCATGAAACCACCCAAGAATTTGATGCAAAACACTATCTACGAAAAAACGTAGACAGAACTTGGGCCAAAAATGAATGCAATTAATTTGAGAAATGTTTTCTTTTCTCAGAACATTTATAACTTTGCATGTGAGCTGCACAGCACAGCACAGCACCCATACAATGTGAGAAAAATGTTGAACTAAATATTCAAGCATAGTATTTTGTTCTGACAGAGAATATCCTTCCAGTATAAAACGTGTGCTTGACATCACGCACACACACACTTTTCTCTATGGTGCAAGAGTGTGTTCGTTGGTGCATTAAAGCCGAAAGTCCACAGGCAAAGAGGAAAGGAGAGGGGAAAACTGTGCCATATGTTAGCAGATATAGTGCAGTTCAGCTCTCTTCCTTTCACGCAACGCAGCACAGCAACTTTGGTTTGTGCGCTGCGTTGCGTGAAAAGTTTGCAAATCTGCCCCTTTATCTGTAACAAACAAACGGGTAACTTTGGATATGGATTGCACTCTGAATGCCCTTGTACCTCCCCTAGACCATCAAAAGTGTAGCTAGAATGCTCAAAAAATTGAAGGGATTGCAGTCATTTTCAGGAATTACTTATTGCGCTCCCTCCATCGATGCTCAATACCCTATCCTGAATTTGAGGTACAACCTTACACGTCAAAACCCATCAAGTGAACACTAGTTTTGCCAGTGTTTTTTTCATCGGTCACACATGTACGAATATGAGTAAAAAAGGTTTTGTTTTTCAGTCTTTATTTAGATTTACTAGCTTTTAATTAGCAGCCTATTTTACCTTCTTTTTTTTGGCAAATTGTTAACTTCCCAAAAAACTTGAGGCACCTACTCACCGATGCGTTTTTATAAAAAAAGAAACAGCATCTAACTTAAAATACTTGCCCCAGAGGTGAACTCAGAACCATACAATACTATTTAGCATTGATAACAACAACCCAACTACTTTCATTAAATTCATTAATTCATTTATTAAACTTTGCCCTACAATCCTTCTGCCAATGCAGAATGTTTAAAAACACACGTTGAGAAGAAAGCATACAATATCAATAATATGCATAAAATATGTGAAAACGACAAAACATTACAGGTTGTTAAAAACCAAAAATGGAAATGAGGATTTCAAAGAACCAGATTGGTAATTACTCCTCGAGGGGATGTCCAAACCAAGACTCAACTATGTGGTGTATGTACATTTGAAGTACATAATGACGTGGTTGATTTCATGTGCAAAACATTTACTAATTTAATTGTAATATTTTTAATTGCAGCTACTGTCAGAGGTCCAGCTTCTACGAACAGCAAATATATCTGACAAAAAAATACAGTTTCTTACCGTAGTAAGATAAACATTGACAATAATAAACAATACAAGTATCCTTGCAGCAATCTGTTTAAGGGAGAGAATAGCAGGAATAGAAAAGGGCTAAACTGGAGAAGTTGATGGAGAGAGGGGTGCCAGGAAATAGTGACAGAGTGGAAAGGGGATTGCGAGATCTCATTGATGGGTTGCTGGATGTTCATTGTATTTGTAGAGCGTTGGAGGGACCATAGGGTCATGTGGCAGAGATCTCATGGGTGTGAGGACGAATAAAAAGGTGCAGGAGGAGTGTTACTTTGTTTTCTGAAGGAACATCGATGGATAATAATTGTCTTGAGAGTAGCATTTTCAAGGAGTTTTTGGATGATGTGCGGTCATTTAATACCTGATTTTTATGTGAAGGTCGTTCCAGAGTTTTCCTTCAGCCTCTTTCAGGGTTTTGACCTCCAGTTTGCACTTGGAGGTGGAGCATAGTACTTTTGATGCTTGATGGAACTTGAAGAGATCTGATGGGTATCCGTGAGTTTTTCTGTTGATCACTTTCCACATAAGACAGAGTACTCTGTGCTGCTTTTGATGTGTAATAGTTAACCAAGGTAGGTGTGCCCTGAAGGAGCAAATGTGGCCCAGACATTGAGTATGAAACAGATTAAGAATTATTGGATACTGATTAAGGGGCATTAACAATGTAGTGAATTTCTTTAATCACTTTGGGTTGCAATTCTGCTGGTGATTCCATGGATGGAACTTCAATCTGGCCGTCCGTGTGTTCTTTTTGACTGCCTGGGGGGCGTCGCTCCTTTTTAGGGACCTTGTTGCTACCCTTCTGCTGCCAGAGGAGTCACCTGGGACCTGTTATTTTATTTGCTGGATGTTTTGGTAGAACAGCAAGGTCGCAGATGCCATGAGGGAATTCCTTCCTGTTTTTGTAAGTGGCACGCATCTCTAGAGCAGTATCAAGGGGGCTACCAGGTTTCACACCAGGGGCAGCCTTCCAAGGGTGTCCTTATTAGAAGGGCGCCCTGGTAGAGGGTCGCTGGAGGACTCCATCCCCCAAGTCCATCCTAAGCTTGCCCTAAGGATTAAAATAACTCCTCAGTCCACTATAATGGGAAAGCATCTTAAAATCTCTAATATTTTGATGAATGCAGACACTGCTGCCGGCCTCAACACTAAGGGGTCTATTAGGATGGGGAATCGGATGGCCACCGCCGGACCAGCGGTGGCAACCGTCGGGCCGGTGGTGGTCATCCACCCGCGATCGCAACCCAGATAACTTCCGGTCCCATTAGCATGACGGTGACAATCCCGGTGGTAAGATTTTCCGCCCGCCACTTTTCCGCCGGTAGCAGTCTGCACGCTTGCCTGGCGGGTGGAGCTGGACCACTAAAATGGGGCCAGTGCAGGGTCAGGCTCCGCCAGAATGATTATGATGCCGGTGGTAGCCAGCCTTTCCGCGGAGGTGGAACCGCCATGGAAAGGCATGCAGAGAATGTCTCCGGGGGCCCATTGCGGGCCCCCAATGTGTTTGGGGGGATGTGGGTGCACTGGGGGGGTCATGTCCCTGTACCAGGTGGCACGCAGTGCAGGGATATGCTGGACATGCTTTTTTGGACATCGCAGCGGTGGTGCTGGCAGCAGCAACTGCCGCAATGTTAAATGCCGCGATCGTACCGCCGCAGTCGCTAATTGGACCGGCGGTTATGCTGCGGTCCTAGCGGGCGGTGTTTTCCCGCTACCATGGCGGTCAGAGTGATTTTCCGACCGCCATCTTAATAGACCCCTAAGTCATGTACCGCTCAAATGAAGATAGCGTTGGCAGCAGCAAGGGCAGAGCATAGTCAAAAATCACGGCATAGGTCAGCAGCAGTATCAAGTCCTTTAAGTTTGGAGGAAGATTTATTGGACCAGGGATCGGCTGCTGTGAGTATTAAGTCCACTATGGAGCGTATACCACAGGACCCTGCGCAAGGAGATGTATTAAATTCTTTTACTACCAGCAGGAGGGTATGTGACGAAAAAGAGATGGTGCTAAGCTAATTACCCACAGAGGCGGGGAAAAAAAATAAGCTCTTCTTCTATAGAATCAATCGAAGACTCCATGAGCTCAACCCAAGGGAAGGTGAAAGAAAATTAACTTTTTCCAAACCCAAAGCTATAACAGTCATGCTTAAGTGGCCTTCAACTAATGAGCAATCTTGGCCGTCCTTAAGTCTGCGGTTCACCGCTTCCTTCTCAGAACATGCTGCCCTTTCCAAAAAAAGCAGTGGTCAGCCAGCCCTTTCACTACAGAATAACCTCACGGTCCTGCAGCTGCCACCCCAGCCTCTTATAATAGATGGGAGAAAGGACATTGACCGTACCAGATAGAATAACCAAGATGTATCTCCCAAACCAGGTGCAAGGCGATGAACTGCCTTTGCAATGGTATTTAAAAACGATGTCAAACCTTATATTGGATTAAATAAGAGACCTAAAAGCATCACAAGTAATTGAGATTGCATTCCTCCATCATCGTCCGATGAAAATAGAGGAAGGAGTTGCAAGCTTTTCGGCTAGAATGTGGGAGGCAGAGTCCAGGATCAGATTATTATATTGCAGAAGCAAATGGAGCTAGGCAGAAAGATAAATAAATTCTTTAGGAAAATAAGATTGATGAATTGGAAAATCATTCGCAACACTCCAACCTACGGGTGCACAGACATGATATTGAGTTTTTTATTTCGACCTACAGAAATATCAAGTTGCAAATATCGAAGGGACAGAATATCGACATCAAGAATATTGGTGACCAGAATATCGACCTGAAGGTATGAAATATCGTTTTTGTTAATATCGAAGTCATTAACCCCTTCAGTGCCCATGACGAGATAGTCTCGTCATGGAGCGCGGTTGCGCTGTGCCCATGACGAGACTATCTCGTCATGAACCCCGCCCGCTAATGAAACGCCCGGCACAGGGCGTGGAAAGGGCGGGGCACTGAAGAGGTTAATATCATTGCAAAAATAACGTTGTTAATAATATTGATGTTTATATTTGGGTTATATATTTTAGTATGTATTTTATATGTATTGTATTTTTAAAAAAATATATGTATTAAATTATTAGAAGTTAGTAAAAAAAATCAATTTTGCATTTTAGTACCATAGCGGGTTGTGGGTTTATAGGGGAATAGGGTGGGAAGTAATTTAATTACAGTAAATTAAATAATTATTTTTATAAATGATTAATTATTTTTAATAAACTTTTGCGTTTTAGTTCCGTAGCGGGTTGTGGTTTTATAGGGGAATAGGGTGGGAAGTAATTTAATTATAATAAAGTAATTAATAATTTATATTTATTGATATTCATAATTAATATATTGGTAATTAATTTTTATTAATTGATTAATTGATAATTAAATTAATTGTGTTACACATTTTTAGGAGCAGGTTGTGGGTTTATAGGGGAATAGGGTGGGAAGTAATTTATTATAATAAAATATTTATTAATGTTTATTTATTGGTATTGATAATTAATTTCTTTTTAATTAATTACTAATTGGTAATTTATTTTTATTAATTGATTAATTGACTATTATATTATTTGTGTTAATTATTTAGGAGCGGTTTGTGGGTTTATAGGGGAATAGGATGGGAAGTAATAAAATTGTAATAAATGAATTATTAATTTTTATTTATTGTTATTGGTAAATAATTTATCGCTAATTAATTATTAATTGTTAATTAATTTTTATTAATTGATTAATCGATTATAACATTAATTGTGTTAATTTATTTTAGGAGCGGGTTGTGGGTTTATAGGGGAATATGGTGGGAAGTAATTTAATTTTTATTAAAGTGATGATTAATTGTAATTTATTGCTATTCATAATTAATTGATTGTTAATTAATTATTAATTGGTTATTTAACTAAACAAATATTTAATCGATAAGCATGTTAATTTTAACCCTCTGCTATCCAACACTTTCCCTACAGTTACACTTTCTGGAGTGGGAATAGTAATTTTTACCCCTACGCTATCTAACACTTTCCCTACTGTTGCACTCTCTGGAGTTGGAATAGTATTTTTTACCCCTACGCTATCCAACACTTTCCCTATTGTTGCACTCTCTGGAGTGGGAATAGTAATTTTAACCCCTTGGCTATCCAACACTTTCCCTACTGTTGCACTCTCTGGAGTGGGAATAGTAATTTTGAACCCTACGCTATCCAACACTTTCCCTACTGTTGCACTTATTGGAGTGGGAATAGTAATTTTTACCCCTATGCTGTCCAACACTTAACATACTGTTGCATACTCTAGAGTGGGAATAGTAATTTTAACCCCTACGCTATCCAACACTTTCCCTACTTTTGCACTCTCTGGAGTTGGAATAGTAATTTTTACTCCTACGCTATCCAACACTTTCCCTACTGTTGCACTCTCTGGAGTGGGAATAGTAATTTTAACCCCTTCGCTATCCAACACTTTCCCTACTGTTGCACTCTCTGGAGTGAGAATAGTAATTTTTACCCCTATGTTATCCAAAACTTTCCCTTCTGTTGCACTTATTGGAGTGGGAATAGTAATTTTTACCCCTACGCTATCCAACACTTTACCTACTGTTGCACTTATTGGAGTGAGAATAGTAATTTTTACCCCTATGCTATCCAACACTTTACCTACTGTTGCACTCTCTGGAGTTGTAATAGTAATTTTTACTCCTACGCTATCCAACACGTTCCCTACTATTTCACTCTCTGGAGTGGAAATAGTAATTTTAATCAGCAAGAAGGAGGGACTACAGGGCTTTTTATAGAGGTCCAGCATACATGCCCTATCAAGCAGTGGGAGAAAAGGGTATGCAGTTCCTCGGGTAGGACAGAGAGAGAAAAGAGGAAACAAAACAGAGCTGGCTACCCAAAGGATTAGTCAGACTCCCAAAAGAAGAGGAAGAGCATTCCTTAAGTCGGAACTAGGGTCCTCACACACCCAGCAAGCTAGGTGTCATGCTTCATCATATGGACCTGCTCCTCGTCGGGCCGGCGCTGTAATACCTGACAGGCACCCAAAAAGTGGCTCTTTAGCGGAGATCTTTTATTCCTGGCCTTATGGTGCAGTGCGTGTGAGGGGCCTAGTTGTGTAGGTGTAGGTAAATGAAGGTGATTTAAAACAGGTTGGATAATCCAAAATAAGACTTTTATTCAGGCTGGCCATCCACCTGATTAAAAACAAAAACAAAATAAGAGTGGCAGCTTGCTGATGTAAGGGTTCAGTTCAGCGATGCTCAACTCTGACGGTCAACATGTTTCATGCCTCGTGGTCCTAGTGATCCTCGGAAATTCTTCAGGACCTAGTGCAAATAAACTATCTACACAATGTGGTGGGTGCAGGTGCTACCTACAACGTCTAGTATTATGGAAAACAATTTCTCCACGAATGTCGGGTGACCTAAAAGAAATACATAAGGTCATCATGACTATTAAAGTGAAGAGTAAGAAGTCCTCTCTCCTGCTTACACTAGCAACTCTCTCCCTCCGTGGTGCATCATACAAACGGTGGTAGTGATGACTAAGGAGGTATCAATGATTGCCTCTGTGAAGGTTAGGTAACCAATCATGAATTGAAATTAAAACAAGCAATAATTAAAATGTAAGTAAAAACAGAAGACTAAGGGACCGGGTGCAACATGTGCATGGGTAGAATTATTTACAACGTCGGGTTTAGAGCCACAAGCAAACTGGGCTCAACTGTCATTAATGGCACTCACCTAACTCAGTACTATTACATACTCCAATCCGTGTCCAATGTGGTGCCGGGACACCTAAAGTCTGGTGTCCTGTGGGTGACAAGATATCATAGACAACTGAATAAGCCGTGGACACAATAGTGAGGTTGGTCAGGTACTGGTGGATCGCCCATGTGCCACTGTACTGCGTGCATTCAGGTAGTGGGGGGGTTGTGACCATCACCTGAAGATCATTCCACGCAGAACAAAGTCCCTACCACACCCAGAAGGGGCCGATAATGGTGTGCTCAATAGGCCCTCACAAACACGTCACTGGACGTACAGTGCCTACAAGTATGGGGGAGTACGTCCGTGGTCAGTGTGTTGTCTAAAAGCACCCAAAGGGATGCCCAATAGTTTGTGTGGACAGGGCTGATCAGGATGGAGGCATACAAAAATGAGTGGTCAGCGCCTCCCACATAAGTCCCCTTCTTGCCACCAAGGTACAGTATGCTAGAGTTAACCATCGAATATTCACTCACGATTGTAGTCGCCGGGATGGGCTGGCAGACCTACCCCTCACCGCTCGAACAGGGAAGACCAACGCTGTCAATGACTCGCGTTGAAGTACTTGCCAGCATGGGCGTGGAGGGGCTGGCTTCCGGGTAGTCGTCATGCGCGGTGGCACGTAACAGGATCGAAGAACAGTGCTCTGAGAGGTGAACCGCTCGTAGGAGGTGGCGGCCATCTTATAGTGTGTTCTATTCGGCACTGTTCCAAGGTATTGAAACAGAACAGTAGTGCCATCGGATGTATATAATATGGTATTGTCGAAAGGAGTATCTGTGGTGAAAAAACCGATGTATATCGCAACTGGCTTGAAAACATTTTCTATATCGTAGCTGGCTAGAAAAAAAAATATTTCTTCTCAACTGGTTGGAAAACATTTTTGCTAAAAAAAACTGGTTAGAAAAACGGGTAGTATCAGTCATATTGGGTCGCTCACAATGCCTTTCTGGCCCAGATGTAATGAAGACCGCAACTATCCTACAGGTGCTTCCAGGTTTAAGTATGTCAGTGGTGGGTTGGGTCAAGGTGCCCTCATTAGATGTGCCAGTAACTGTTGTTGACGATGGTATTTCAACAACGTGGTCAATGTACGGTTAGTGGAACTCATCTATTGGATAAGGAGGACCAGGGTATGTCATCATTCAGACCGTCCCGGTCTGATGCAAGGCGGGGAACCCACCTCTGTTCTATTCCGAACAGTGCCCATTGTGTTATCTTAGGGTGTGTTTCCAAAACCAGCCAACGTAAGGATTCGGGGCATGGTTGTATTCCTTGTAGTGTGTGTACATCTTAGTAGTAGCCCTCTGACTTCTAATGTTGCTCTTATGCTCTGTTATGCATGTCTTCATTGGTCTAAGAGTCATCCCCACGTATCTCATGTTGCACGGACAGGTGATCAAGTATATACAGTTTGTTGTGTTACAATTGGTGTGTTTCAACATTCTGCAGGTAAAAGTTTCGGAGAAAGCAATCTCTATAATCACTTCCGTCTGGTTACACACTGAGCAGGTGCAGCATGGGTATTGCCCTGTTACTGGAGGGAGATCCCAAAGCGTTCTTTGCACATTAGTCCTCTCGCTTTTGGGTCTCGTATGTACAAGAATGTCTTTGAGGTTTTGTGTTCGCTTAATGGCAAACCTCGGTGTCGGGATATTCAGGTCCCCTGGCTCCAGAATACTCTAATTTTAACCCCTCGCTATCCAACACTTTCCCTACTGTTGCACTCTCTGGAGTGGGAATAGTCATTTTTACCCCTAGGCTATCCAAAACATTCCCTACTGTTGCACTTATTGGAGTGGGAATAGTAATTTTTACCCCTATGCTATCCAACACTTTCCCTACTGTTGCACTCACTGGAGTGGGAATAGTAATTTTTACCCCTTCGCTATCCAACACTTTCCCTACTGTTGCACTTATTGGAGTGAGAAGAGTAGTTTTTACCCCTACGCTATCCAACATTTTCCCTACTGTTGCACTCTCTAGAGTGGAAATAGTAATTTTTACCCCTACGCTATCCAACACTTTCCCTACTGTTGCACTCACTGGGGTAGGAATAGTAATTTTTAACCCTATGCTATCCAACACTTTTCCTACTGTTACACTCTCTAGAGTGGGAATAGTAATTTTATCCCCTCCGCTATCCAATATTTTTTCCACTGTTTTAGTTAATGTAGTGTATAATTTATTTACAAAAGATTTAAAAAAATTAATTTTTTAATTTCTTATATATATATATATATATATTTCTTTTTTTATATTATTGGTGTATGTTTATATATGTATTTATAATTTATTAAATGTTTTTTTAACAATTTATAAGTTATTAAAATAATTATTTATAAATATTATTAAGTATATATGTTATATTTTATACATATATATGTTTAATTTATTTTTACATTATGGTGCTGATTCCGATCCTGTAAAACCCGGGTACAAATGGTCGTACGGAGCATTTTCTCCATACGACTCGTACCCAGGAATTCCACCGTACAAACCAGAAAGTACAATTCGTACAGAAATACCATTTCCGTACGAATCGTAAAAAACACCGTACGGCTAAAAAATACATACAATTCCAATCCTGGACAGGGCGTACGCGACGTCCGCACGGAGTCAGGCTGCGTTTTACGGACCACCAAGTACGATTCGTACCTACAGCACTCCGCACGGCTATATTTTTATGGGAGCCAAAAAGCGCCGGAAAAGCTAAGTACACTGCGATGCATGAGGAAAAGGGGGCCCGCTACGCGACGTACACGCCATCACCCACATCGTACGTGTCATCATGTACGGTGCTTACCCCAACATTGCATATGTACGGCGTGTATCCCCCACCCCCGTATGTACGGCGCGTACCCCCCACCCCCGTATGTACGTTGCGTACCCCCCACCCACGTATGTCCGCACCCTTCCCCAGGCGTACCCAAATCGTCATGTATGTACGGTCCGTACATATGCGAGGATTGGGGTATGCCTGGAGTACGGTGCGAACATATGCGGGTGGGGGGTATGCCTGGGGTACGGTGCGAACATACGCGGGTGGGTGTACGCCTGGGGTACGGTGTGAACATACGCGGGTGGGGGGTATGCCTGGGTATGGTGTGAACATACGCGGGTGGGGGTACACCAGGGGTACGGTGCGAACATACGCGGGTGGGGGGTACGCCTGGGGTACGGTGCGGACATATGTGGGTGGGGGGTATGCCTGGGGTACGGTGCAGACATACGCGGTGGGGGGTACGCCTGGGGTATGGTGCGGACATACACGGGTGGGGGCACGCCTGGGGTACGGTGCAGACATACGCGGGTGGGGGGTATGCCTGGGGTACGGTGCGGACATACGCGGGTGGGGGGTACGCCTGAGGTACGGTGCGGACATACGCGTGTGGGGGGTATGCACCGTACATACAGGTGGTAGGGGGTATGCACCGTACATACGGGGGTTGGGGGGTACGCGCCGTACATACACGGGTGGGGGGTACGCGCCGTACATACAGGGGGTGGGGGGTACGCGCCGTACATACGGGGTGGGGGTATGCACCGTACATACGGGGGGGTGAGAGGTACGCGCCGTACATACGGGGGTGGGACGTACGCGCCGTACATACAGGGGATGGGGGTATGCGCCGTACATACGGGGGTGGGGGGTACACACCGTACATATGGGGGGTGGGAGGTACATGCCATACATACGGGGGTGGGGAGTACGCGCCGTACATACGGGGGGTGGGGGGTACAGTGCGGATGTATGCGGGAGGGGTGGGTGGCTGGGGGAACCCGTAAGACTAGTACCCCGGGCACAAGTGTACTCGGGGTAGGGCTCGTACAAAGTTCGCTCCGTACGGAGCCTTTTCCATGCGCTTGTGTTTTCGGACGGGCAGTACGGATCCTACTTGTGCGCTCGGACTTCAGTTTTACGATTTGTATGTAAAACTGTCCAGGGACGTCTCGTAGACTTTTCCCGAGGCGATTCGAATGTATTTTCCATGTACGAATCGTACTTCGCCGTTTGTACGGGACTTGTCTGATTCGTACTTAAAAAAATACGGATACGAGTCGTACGGGAAAAAAAAACAGGATCGGAATCGACCCCTATATGTATTAGTTATAATTGTAATCATTTTATAAATGTTTTAACTATGTTTCTTTTATTTATATGTATTATTTTCTTTATTTTACATTATTTTTTAAACAAAATGATATTTTTAACAACGATATTTTTGACATCAATATTTTTTTTTCAATATTTTTGTACTTACCATTATGTAGATAGGACTTTGATATCCTTGACATCGATATTTATGTGTTGATATTTTTGTAGCTCGATATTCTGTCTGTAGAAATTCTGTCAGTGATTCCAGCCTACGATTGGTAGGAGTGCTAGAAGGCTGCGAAGGGGCCCAAACCTTGCAATGGGTTGAGACATTCATAAAAAAAAGTTCTACCTGAAATCTCAGGAGATTGACAGTTACGAGAGCTCACAGGGTACTGGCGCACCCACATCCAAATTCAAATTTGCCAAGGACAATTTTGGTCAACTTTGCAGACTATTGTATCAAAGAACAGATACTTTCTAGAGCCATCCAAAGAAAACAATTCTCAACCAATGAAGTGCCCTGTTGTCAAATCTTCTCCAATATGTCCGCAGCAGCAGCACATTGCCAAAAGGAGTTTGTGAAGCTCCTTTATCTATTTAAGGCCTAGGGAGCGCAGGCAGCAGTAGCCCAACAGTCTAAACTCCGGGTGTTAGTGAAGGGTAAATTTCACATATTCACAAACCTGGAGTAGCTCAAGAAATGCTGCAAATAATTTCTACCTAGAGAGCCAAAAGTAGGGAGAGATTTACTATCACGATTAATACCGGTATCGGGGGTGGGGTGTTCACTGAGGATGCTCCAACATGTCACTCAGTTTGGGCGTCCATTCAGGGGCCCACTCTGTGAGGGTTAAGAGGGGTACTGTTTGCTATTCCCCTCCTTCAAGGGGTGGGAGGGGGGTCGGGGAGGGAGTTGGTGGAGAGGAGCATGTTTATTAGAAAAGTGCCGAACCATAGATGAGAAAGCAAAATCAGGAATGTTTTGTTTATGTGGCTTCAATTTATGAAAAGGTTTTTGGGAGATGGGGGTTAAAATACGAATAATGTCAGTCACTGTCAATGGGCAATCTAATAGGCAAAAGTAAATAGGGCCTTAATTAGATGGTTAACCTCTTTCTCACCACAAACTCTGTTTTTTCAAGAAACTCATTTGAAGACAAATACTTCAAAGTTTTTTATTCCTAATTATTGCACACAGGTATATTTCGCTTCTGCTGGGTTGGCCATGAGGGGTGTCACAATTTATTTTGGATGAGGGGTAAACTTGGGCATTATAGATCTGGATTACAGCCGGGGTAAATGGCTATGTGTTTAATTTTTTGAATTACTATGCACGATACCAGATGATCCTAAACCTATTATAAAAATCAAGAAATTGGCTAGAGGAGCATTGGGTCCCAAAATTTTAGTGGGAGATTTGAACTAAATTCAGGATCTAGCAAGGGAAACCTTGAATAAAACAAAAAAACAGCGAAGCAAATTACTAAAAAAGTATTAGATGTTATAATACAAGATTATCAATTGATTGATCCATGGCACAGAGCCCACTCGGGAATGTACCAATATGACTATTACTCCCAACAATTCCAGTCCGTCTTGCGTATAGATTATTTTCTCATTTCTCATTTCCTTAGGTGTCTTGATTCCCAAACATGGGCAAATTCATTCTCGGACCATTCATCCATTAGTGTCAAGATAGAATTAGAAGCAAGATGAGGGGAAAGGTCCAGGTGGCAGATGGATTGTCTCCTTCTCTCCAACCAGGAATGGCTGATAAATACTAAAAAATGGATCAAAGGGTTTTTCCAGATTAACAAGGGCACTGCAACACTCTTTTCTGTTTGTGGTGCTTTCAAGGTATCTATCCGTGGGCAGATGGTGGTCTTTTTGGGCGCTCAATCCAAAATTCGGAGGGCACGTACCGCCGAACTCCAACTAGTGGTCGATACCGCAGTACAGATGAAGGCAAGTTCACCGGCCGAGCGAACGGCCATGGACCTGCAGCTGGCTAGCGCCAAACAAGAGCTAAAGAATTTTTTGTTATAGAAGAGATAAATAGCTAGCGGATGCTTCACCAACGGGTGTATGGAAAAAGCCACATGGTAGGTAAATTCTTGCATTGGTCATCTAGGGTGAAGCAGGAAGCCGCATTAATCAACGAACTGCAGGAACCCAGGCCTTGTGCGACCAAATATACGGTTTCAAAGGAAGCAATGCATCAGTACTTTTTAGATCTTGATCTACCTGAGCTGTCAAGTATTCAGGCAGATGGATAAGTGGCCGATATCACAGTACTAGAAATTCACCAGGCTCTAGCCTCAATGTCATCTGGAAAGGTCTGCAGGAATGACTCCCAATAGATTTTTCTAAAGTATTTCAGGAAGAATTTATATCTTTTTTAGTAGAGTTGCTTAATTCTGTGAAAACTGGCGAAGAGGTTCCTCCAACTTTCAAGGAATTGATCGTTATCAGCTTTGTTAAAAAGGGGAAGAATCCCTGTGACCTCAACTCAACTCAACTCATATTGACCTATCAGTCTATTAAATTCTGATGATAAATTCTTAATGAAAGTCTGGGCATACCAAATATGCCTGTTGCCCAGAAGGTTATCCATAAAGATCAGACTGGCTTCCTGGCAGGAAGGCAAATGTCTTCCAATCCAACTTTTTTAATATACGCAATCGTTTCTTTTTTAACATCAATTAGATACCCCCACTTATAATGATGGTAGATGCTGGGAAAGCATTTAACCATGTCAATTGGGATACCTTTTTTATACTGTTGAGAGGTGGGGTTTCCTGGTCTAATTGCCAATATGCTATGTAATATATATCAAGGAGCACAGGCCCAGATCTTTGTGAACTCCAGCATAGCCGGAACTATAGATATAAATCGGGGAGCTTGGCAGGGCTGTCTCTTGTCGCCTGTACTTTTTACGTTTTTTATTGAACCATTGGCAGCCAGGATAAGGGCAAAGTGGGGTATAGAAGCACTAACAGAAGGTATGCCCAAACTTAAATTGTTTGCGGACGATATCATTTTGTATCGGAGGCCGGAGGAACAAAAGATAATAACGATCTTTCATTAGTTTGAGCAGTTTCATTCAATCAGAGGGTACAAATTTAATCATAACAAGCCGTATATATTGATGTTCAATACTTTAGGTGATATCCTCCCCGGTATTCTACAATGCCCATCTGTTTCTAGAAACACTTCCCCCACTTACACTTACAGTTTGTCTGAAATAAAAAGGCACCCAGGGTAAAATATCCACTTCTGTAATTGGAAACAAATCAGGGGGGACCGGTATTGCCCCATATGCATACATATTACAAAGCCTCTCTCCTTAGACATAGTGGTCCACAGAATTGATTTTAAGGAATCTTTAGATTGCTTTTTTTCTGGGCAAAATGGTGAAGGAAGCTGGATCTCATCTCCTGGTCTTCATAAAGACTGCCAAACTCCCTAAAAGAACCAGGTATAAGATGTTACAAGAGTATCGTATAAGTCTCCTGTATTTATACTCTATAAATGCTACGGTGGCAGGCTATGATATTTGCGTCTAAGGGAATGTAAAGTCTTAGGTCTACATATCCAGTCTAGCCACTTAAGGTTTTGGAATGCAAAATGGCTTTAGCGAGTTGGGTCATTTTCTGCTGGGTTGTAGATGCATCACCTGGCAGGAATTTCAAGCTAGGTGCGGGATCACTGTATGCTATTTTTTTTTGATTCATACAAATTAAGCATCTAGTGAAAAAATACTGTCCTGCGTCACTAACAACTGCTCTTTTTAAAGCAAGGTTAAGTGGGGTGAGTAATTGCTATAGATTTCTGCGGAGTCAAGGGGATAGCCATCTCATAAAGAAATTTTGGGTCAAAAGCACTGCTCCTTTTCTGAGGTCAAGTAGCAGACAATCTCGCAACCCAGTAGCAAGGCCTTAAGGGCTGCCAATTTTAAGCATATGTCTTTTTTGTCACAATGGATGGCTTATTATATTGCTAAAGTCCTCCATCAAATGTACCCCAAAATAGAAGATATATGCTTTCGCTGCAGGCAAATAGGTGAAGGAGACTGGCTTCACACATTCTTCACCTGCCCAATACTGGCCCAACTTTTGGGAAAAAGTATTGCCGGCTGGATGGTGTGGGAAATGAATGTAAGCACTTTATTGATCCTCGGCCGGCTGTATCGATAAAAAATATGAAATTTGCACCTTTAGTATTTTGTATTTTGATATACTGCACTTTATATGGGTTAGGGAGGGCTACAGTCTCTTTTTGAATGTTACAAGCCGCTTCTTAAAAGTACTACTGGCACATTGCACTTTATTTCTGTTTAAGGAGGGCCTGTGATAACCGCATCAAAGCTATAACCAATCCCTGTCCCTTATCGTCTTATCATGAAGTTTATTTAATATCATCAAAAATATAACTATTGGATTTGTATTGTTCATTACATAATTGTTCAATTCTTCTGCTCAATAAATAAAAAAAGATCTAGTCACATGGAGAATAGCTCTGGGTGTGCCCACCATGTTACCGCTCTAAAGTCCAGACACCATGGACCGTATCACATATAGTTAGCACTGGAAATGCTTAAGACATTCACTCTGCAACAGTTTTGGGCTTAATGGGGTCTTAAATAGCTCAAGAGTAAGAGCAGCAGTATTTCACCACCTAATTCAGTGATAAATTATAATTTTCCACTGGAACTGTAAAATACTGTGCTGCTTTTGGAGCGAAAAGCAGCAGCATTTTTGGCATCTTTAAAGTAATTACAAACCACAGCAGAACACAATAATAGCACAAAACAAAATAAAAGCACAACATAAACATTACTGGGAACAAAACAGCAAACAGCCTGATGAGTACACATCACAATGAACACAGTACAACAACAACACAATGCAGTAATACAGCCCAAAAAAATACAAAACGTCACCACCACAACACAATGTACCACTTAAATATGCACAAATGTTCGTGTTGCACATTGCTACCTCCACAAAGCTGATTTCAGATTACATTGGTAAAAAGTGCTTGCACTAAGCACCACCTTACTTACCACCAAGGATATGTCACAGCGCCCGTCAAAACATTTTCTGATCTGGCAGCAGAAGGTTCTGGAGCTCCAGTACATCTTCATAAAGGTGGGCAAAGGGCAGTGGCATAGCTATCAGTGTGGAAGCAGTTTCCGTGACATTGAGAACTAAGGTTGTGGGGGACTGGGTGGTAATTTATCAATTATAGCTGTCTTTTCTACCTTACTATGTGGTAGGTGAGCATTTTCCTTGCTTGCATTAGGGCATATGACACCCTTGGTATGAACAAACATAGGGGAAGGGCATCTGTCTGACATTTGACCCCCTGGAACTGCTCTAGGGCAGACAGAATGGAGTGATAGACTAGAGACCACCTCCTAGCATGTTTCCTAATGGCTCCAATGTGACTTAATGAGTTTGCTATGGTGCTCAGTAATTCTGCCAGGAAGAGATATGGATACAATGTTTTAAAAACCAAGGGCCAGATGTAGGTAAAAAACAAATCGCAAGTTCTTAATAGCGATTTTTACCGAATCGCTATTAAGAACTTGCAAAATCCGATGTAGATAAAAAATCGCTAAAAGTTAGCGATTCGGTAATAATCGTAAAAAAAAATGCTTAAATCGCAAATTAGCAAATCCGCTAATCGGGTGCAGCCTGATGACCTCACAACCAGGAAGTGGCCTGACACATGCTGTTTCACTGAGCCTGAAGCTGTGGGAGAGGCAGGGAGCAGGAGCACAGACCCATGAGCTGCACAGTAATCCCCAAGCAGACACCAAAAACAAGCATGAACACATAGGAGAAGGGAAAGGAGCAGGCAGAGAGGAAGAAGAAACACAAATTCTCCGAGAAGGAGTTGGAGGTCCTAATTGAGGAGGTGGTAAAGGACCACGACCAGTTGTTTGGCAAGAACTCATTGCATGTTCCGGAATCGCAAAAATGGAAGATATGGCTCGTAATACAGGCAAAAATGAATGCCATTGGTGTCACCCAGCGCTCCATTGACGAACTGAAGAAGCGCTGGTATGACCTCCGCAAACGTGGCAAGGAGAGGGTGGCTGACAGGCTCAAGCAAGTCAATCAAACAAGTGACGGAACATCCACTGCGCCAGTACCAACACCCCTGGAGGAAATGGTGGAGTCCACCCACCAGCCGGACAGCATCGTTGGCATCGGAGACGCGGACAGCTCAGCCTGAGGAAACAACAGACAAGGGAAGAAGCATGCACAGCATGCTGTGCCCCCCCTCCCCAATCCCCAATCCCCAATCCCCAATAAGCAAGTATGAATCCCACTCCAGTCCATTATTTGCTAACAACCAGCAACAGCAATGCATCTTGGGAGATGTAGTCCTAATGAACACATAGCATACCAGTTATTCCAATGAACCCAAGTGCATGTGACCCACATAAGTAAATAAGCAAGCTGGGGACTGTCAGTTTCAATGGCAAACATGTAATTTAATGGAACACAAGTGCCGCCAGGCAAGTCAGTAAATTGACATTCTGTATCCACAGGCAAACCTGCGCTACAGACTGCTGAGAGGGAGACAGAAGAGGCACCTAGGGAACACAACACTCAGGATGATGAGGCTCTAACACCTGCAGATGTCACGCCACCACCACCACCACCACCGGGACGCAGGAGGTATACAGTGGGTAGCCTTCAGGAGATGGAGGGTTCAGAGGAGGAGAGCACGGGAGCCCCACAGACCATGCAGGAAGAGGCAGGACAGACTCCAGGGACACAGTCACCCATGGAGCGTTGCCACACAAGTGCCCGATGACGCAGACCAAGGGCACACAGTCCAGATGCACAGGGAGAAGATACCAGTGAATTTGCAGGTCTGGAGGGAAACATGTTGAAGGTGCAGCGGCTGCAAGGTAAAACAATGCGGTCAATGCAATGCCAGATGGTGTACATGGACAGACATATGAGGGACATGAAGGAGGGCATAAATGCTCTAAATACCACCGTTGAGGAGGGCATGTGGGACATGGCGATGATGTAAGGCTGTTGTGCAGCAAAATGGACATGGAACGGGCGGCAAGGCACAGGGAGAAACAGCGCCTGGAAGGGTATACAAAGGCGTTGAACCGCTATGCAATGCCACATCTGTCCTCAGTAGACGCTCAGTGACCATGCAGTTGGGGATGGCCCACTGCAACCGTGATGTGGCTAGGGGGTTGGTTACTGTCACCACTGCGTTGGAAGAGCTCCAGACAACACACATCGCTGCCACAGGGTCTGGGGATGGGGTGAAAGTAAGGAGGTAACAAGCCACAGCAGCATCACTCCACCAATAGCAGAGTCAAGGAGGCACAGTGCAAGGCACGGTCCAGCCGCAGGACAGTCCTCTGGCGAGGGCAGTGTGCAGGGTGAGTGGAGCAGTGCTGTGCTTGGGCGCAGGAAATGAAGCCATGCTTCAGCTGACATTGGGAGATGGGTGAGGTAACCCATGTAACCAAATTATAAGGGATGACAATGAGCATGAAGTGTATCAATGCCATGCTGGGATTGTTGACGCACTGAGGGGCCAATATGGTGCTGCGGTGTGAATTCCTATTGCCTGACCTAAGGTCAATAAAACACCGTAACACATTTGCGATTACTTGCTTTGTCTCATTACTTACTCAGAAATAGTTGCGTGTGATCTCAGCCCATATGTGTCTCCCATCTGACGCTGCTGCGACACCTGCTGCGCGGTGCAGTGGCTGTGGACATTCCTCATCATCATCCTCTGATTCAGTGAGTTCCACAGGTGTTCCCTTCTGTGTGGCCAGGTTATGTAGCATGGCACATGTTGCTATTATCTTGCAGCAGATCAGAGGACGGTACTGCCGTGCACCTCCACCTTTGTGGAGGCAGGGGGACCTGCTTTTCAGGAGTCAAAATGTACGCTCCACCACATTCCACGTTGATTTATGCGCCACATTGAATCTCCTCTCACTTGGGGAATATGGGTTGAGGTATGGAGTCAGGATAAATGACCGCACCGCATATGTGCCATCACCTAAGAGGTAAAGAAAGAAACATCATTCACAGTCAGCAACAGATATATTCAAGGTATACATCAAGGTGTGTCACATTGATTTACCTAGCAGGTATCCTTCTCCAAATTCACCCCCAGCAAGACGTGTATTCATCCCACTATTCCTGAAGATGTAGAAGTCATGCGTGCTCCCTGAACATTTCGCAACAATATCGGTGATGATGTGAGACGCATCACTAATGACCTATATGTTGATTGAATGTGTTGATTTGTGGTTCTGATATATGTACTCAGTAGCAGAGGGGGGGCAGATTGGAATATGTGTCCCATCGATGCACCCTATGACATGTGGGAAATGGGCCTTCTGATAAAAATCCGTCTTTGTCTTATGCAGTTCCGTCTGTGTGCTGGGGAACCGGATGTAGTGGTGCATTCTTTGCATCATGGCATCCAGGAATGTGTTGAAGAAGCGTGACAGGCAATTCTGTGAGACACCACCAGCCACAGCTATGACCCCCTGGTAACTACCTGATGCAAGTAGGTGCAGGCAACACAGTACCTGTACATGTGGTGGTATTGCGTGCGCCCTTGGTGTCTGGTGCTCCAGGATTGGGTGCAGGTCACGTATCAGGTCTAGGATGGTGGTGGGGTGAAGCCTGTACCTCTCATGGATTCCTGCCTCTGTGAGTTGGAATAGTGTGATGCGTAATCTGTATACGCGTTCCTGTCGTCTCCATATCCTCAGTGCTGCAGCTTGCATCCTCATCCGCCTTGCAATGACATAGAGGGCCGCCATTGTGTTCACGCAAATGCATTCTGGGGCTGTTTTTATGCAGTGCACCTGTTTACAACCTGCTTTGAGTCAGTGTTAATTTGCGACTCCAAATTAGTGATTTTTCAAAAAATCGGCATTTGCGATTTTCTGTACATTGGTTTGCGACTTTATATTGCGATTCCTTATTTAGCGACTCGCAAAATAGTGAGTTGGTGTGGCATATTCGCTAAATAAAGAATCGCTAACTGTTTTCCTTTATTTTTAGCGATTCTTTATTTAGCGATTCGGTGTTTCTGCCTCTACATTTCACATGGGTTATTTGCGATCGCAGACGTCGAAATTCTGTGAAATTCTGCGCTTGTGACCGCTATTTGTCTACCTACATCTGGCCCCAAATGTCCCAAAAACAAAGCTATTTGCCTATGGAACCTCAACTTCCATCTGCAAATTATTTGATTTTACAGGCCACATACACATCTTCTGACAAAAGTGAATTTACATTCATAAATCTCCTTACTACCGCATAATTTCACACAAATATGTTGACGTATTACTTTGGAGTATTTGGTGTAAATCTACTCGCAATGGAAGGAAGTGAGCACATCATGGTGTAAATGCCTTGCCAATTTAGTGCACACCCACAAACGTTATTTTGTGAGTACTCACTAATGATTAAACAGCCCACTGTCACAAGGGAAATGTTTGGAAAGTTGTACTCCTTTCAAGGCATGATCAAAGAACAATCTCCCCCACCAATTGGTGTGAGAGTATGCAAATTGATTTCTGCATGGCAAACATATTTTCTACTCAGAGAAAAAAAGCTAGCAAAGATAAATGTGATTTTGACAAGTAATTATGCGAGTAATAATACACCCTGTACAGTTATGCGTGAGTAACTACTTACACAGGTTAGTACTGTTTTTAAAAAGAATTTGAGAATTCCAAAATTCCAAGAAATCTGCATGGGTATGTAGGTGTAAATTATGGGTGTAGATTTACAAATGTTCTTGTGAATCAGGACCATGGACTGGTCCTTTGCTTTGATTGAGCCTGGGGGAAGAGTCGGATGAATCCTTAAGCAGATGGATTGGCCTTGACCCCTTGCTCATTCTCTACCCAAAGGAACCTTCTATCCCTAATCTCTTGTTACACTGATGTCCATCATCAAATGTTCTTTATGTTGCAGAACATAACGTCATTTATTTTTGGCATTCTATAGAGAGAGAATCAGCATTTTATCAGTTTGCACACCTATGACATACCTATGACTAGTTTAATCCAAACTAAGACAATTAGCATGCTTTCATCACTTCCACCTGCCAAGCATCAATGTTTCTCATGACATGCTTAAATATTAGATCTTAGATGCTGCTCAAAGGATTTCAGGAATTCGGATGCAGCAATCCCTCTCGTCAAATGTTAACTTAAATAAATTAATGTTTATGAGAGAAGCTTTATAAATGCCAACATCTCTACAATGCTTTGTTTCCAAGACATGGTGCCAGTCAGCTGGTCAAAGCTCAGCACTGACTTTCATGGCAACAATGGAGACTTCATGGTAATCAATGAAACAACATGGCCTAGCTGTAGAAAATCTAGCTAGCATAAATTAGAAGATGAAGCATAATATAAATTGCCAGTTTACCCGATCGTATGGAAGATGCTGGAGGTATGGTACAGAGGGAAATGTAGTTCAGCGATTGCAAACAATTCGAAATTGTTACCCACAGAGCGTAATCGAGTGGAGCAGCCAACAGAGACTGACAGAAGTGTCAAGCACAAGATACTAGAAACCAGTAGAGCTGCAGAACTGAGGAGTGCACACTCAAAGGATTACCAGCAGAATGTTGGCATGTGGACCATCCATGCACATCACTGAGGAGAGGGCAATCTGAGTAATCGGTTGTTCTTTGAGATCCTCTGGGTCATAAGAGAATCTGTTCCTGATGATCACATCCCTTTAGAGTAACAGCTTATAGAATTGAAGAGCCACCGTGATTTATGGTTTGCCAACACATTTCTACTTGAGTGCACTTCAGAGTGCCCCTAGTTATTCCCTATTCAGTCTCTATTCTAAATCTTTGAGACTTTTCCGTAGAGTGCCTCACCACCAGAGTCCAGGATGAGCTCAGGGCCGGACTGGGAACCAAAACGGGCCCTGGCAAAGTACTCGGCCGCCGACCCCCTCCCCCCCCCCCCTCGCCCGCTTGGGGGTGCCGCCGAGCTCTTTGCCAGGGCCGGTTTTGGGCCGATTTTGTTACAGGGCCGATTTTGCAGCTATGCTGCAAAAACGACCCTGTAACAAAAACGGCCCCCAGTGGCCCAAAACCGGCCCCCACCCGTGCGGCGCACCGGGGGATTGCCCGGTGCCGCTACGGCCAGTCCGGCCCTGGATGAGCTGCGTTAACCCTCTTTGAATATTCTGCAGGATACAGCTGCGATGCAGGGACCACATCCTTCTCTTTTGTGAGTCTAGTTTTGTAGCATATATTTCCTTCATGGTCTGCACTGAGACCGTTCTTAAGACGTGTACTACTGTGTTACAGTCAGAAACCACAGAACTGCTCCATTCATTTATTTTCCCAAATGAATTGTAAGTATGCTGCGTACCTCATTGTATAAGGAACCGAGTAGAATCCTATTGCATCTCCCTATACCACCTGTTTGGTAAGCTTCAGCTGTAGGAGGGACTATTCTTGTGGGTGTGAATACTTTGACGAGTATTTTTTACTTCCCGGTAGAACTAGCAGAAAAATAACATTTCGACGGCAGGGAGGGCTGTTATAACAGCTTTATTTAATATTCATCTGTGATAAATAACTAATAGGGTGAAGTGGATTTTTTAGGATACTTTGGGGTAGTGTTGTGCTACAGTTAGTCGTATTTTCTTGAATACCAGAACACATGTGTTTCAGGTCAGGCCCACCAATGAGGAAGAAATACATGAGCTTTATGTATTTCGTTTGTAAAGGGCATGTATAGGCCCCAATCCCTGGTTAAGTTGAGACATTCAAGTTCTGGGAGATGCCTTAATGTGTACCACAGAAGGCATGCATCTCTTTAGATTGCGTTTAACATAGGAGATATTTTTATATTCCCTGTGGTTGGTGTACACATTAATCGCCACAGAGGCACCTATATATCACATACCCTCTTTAGACGCAGATATCCTTGGGGACCCAACATATGAACCACGTCACTGACAGTCTCCTCACTCCCATAGATATTATTAGATAAGTTTTCTCAGCAACCTGCTACATGGACTCTACTGAATTGATCTGCTGTTGTCTGTGTTATGCTGGCACCACCTCCTAATCCAACATTGTACTCTTGAAACAGAAGCATGTTGGTATAAGGGGAGTTTGAGTGATAATGCTCAATTGTAAAGTTATGAGATGCAAACAATACACAAAGGTCACTGGGCTCCAAATGTAATGACGAAGTAGCAAAACACTGATTGAATCTCTACACCCTATAAACAAAATATTGTAGAGCACGTCAGTTGAGAACTAATGAGCTTTTTGGGTGCATTATTTGAATGCATGAAAATAGGATGAGTTTAATAGTTTTTCGCATATAAGAATAATGCTGAGACTATGGACATAAATAGCATTTCGTCTCTTTTCACAACACCATAAGCTTTTTTCCATTGATTTCATATTCATGGGTAATTAACTGAATCAATCGTGGGTAATCAGTGTTGTACATGAATGTCAAATTGCTAATGAACTGAAAAATTTAATAATTTAGATTAATGAGGTGTAGGAACTTATTGCCACAAATAACTGTTGAAAAACAAGATTTAATGCATGTTTCTTGAAGTGTAAATGCCGTACACCATTCATACAGCGGGCACAAAGACATCAAACTGAAAGACTGTCTCTTTCCAAAGTAAACTGAAAGCAAAACATTTGCTGCTCATTTTCCACTAAACTACTCAACATATTTGTTGGATCTGGCTCTCTCTACAGTGTTACCCCCAAACATTTTGCCTTCACCCGTCTGGTTTTCTGAAGCCATTTGGTTTGGCTTTAAGACTCTGTGCACTTTACCACTGCTAGCCAGTGCTAAAGTGTTTGTGCTTTCTTCTTTAAGCATGGTAAAATTGGTTTACCCCCAGCTGGCACATTTAATTTACTTGTAAGTCCCTAGTTAAGTGGTACTACCTGTACCCGGGCCTGTAAATTAAATGCTATTAGTGGGCTTGCAGCACTTATTGTGCCACCCACTTAAGTAGACTTTTTAAACATGTCTCAGGCCGGTGCGTGCTGTTTTAAACAGCCATTTCGACCTGTCAAACTAAATCTTTTGCCAGGCCTAAAACTTCCTTTTTAATACATACAAGTCACCCCCACGGTAATCCCCTAAACAGACCATAGGGCAGGGTGTGTTGTATTAAAAAAGTTGAACATGTGCTTTTAGGTTTTATATGTCCTAGTAGTGAAACTTTCAAATTCATTTTTCAGTATTGCAAGGCCTACCTATTCCATAGGATAATATTTGGTTACCTTATTACATTTAATAAGTGATCATTTTTGATTGTTAACAGGTAAGAAAGTAATGGTTGGTGTCTGAGGAATTGTAATTGAAAACCTTATTTAATGGTAAAGTCACAATTCTGAAAATGGCAGTTTTAGAAAGTTCACATTTTCTTGTCCTAAACATTTGGTGCCTCCAGCCTGTTCCTGGATCACATAACTAGGTGTAGTTGGCAGTTGGACTTTGTGTATTCCTCCCAGACAGCATGACAATAGGGATCCTGGGTATTGGTTAGATGGGCCATCCTAGCTTAATGAGAAGGCAGAGCTGTCACCTACCACACTTGGACTTCGAAGGCACTGGTCCAGCACACACACAGAGGACTTGACCCTAGCCTATTGTGCCCCCAGACAGACTGAGATCAGGGCAGGGGTGCAGGAACTTCCAGACACCTCTGTAGGGGGAAAACTCCAGATGGTTCTACCACTTCAAGGTGGGCACCAGTTATAAATATTGGATCCTCAGACACACTCTTAAGTACACTGCTGGACCTGTGGATGCTACAGAAGATGGACACCCTCTTGAATGCTGCTTGAGGCCTGCCCTGCTTGTTTAGAAGGAAGGCTGGACCTGCACTCTTCATCCCAGACTGAAGTGACTCCAAGGGTCAGCTGACTGACCTCTTGTTCTGAGCTTCAGGGACATAACAAGCTCTAGAGGCTCCCCTGCATCTGCCCAGCTGATCTGCTGCCTGGGTGTGCATCTGGGCCTTAACACTAGAACTGCCTGAACCCTGATGGCCTCTGCTGAAGCGAGTTCCTGACACCCAAGAGGTGCTCCTCAGTTCCTGGACCCTTAGTGTGGCAGCAGTTGAGCTCCTCCTTGAGGAAAGGAATAAATCCTGAAGTTTTGGGCTCTGTGTGGCCACAAACAGGCCAATTCATGCAAAGAGGCCAATCCACTGACGCAAAGCTCGGGTGAACCGACTCTCCCTGCTACAACAACCAGCAGCAATGACTGGCAACACAAGATCTGCACTTCGCACAACAGCATCAAGAGCCGACGGTGACCGCCAAAGCGAGTCTCCAGTAATGACCATTCACGACACCCTACAGTATCTTCGCACTACAGTCACAACCATCTCAGATCCCCAGCCTGCTCTTTGTGCTACAGTGACGACCAGCCGGGACGGTCTCCCTGGTCTTCGCTGCCTCCTCGACCACAAATGGAACTTTTCGTGCTAGACTTTAGAAGGTAACTTTTTCAGCGGGACAAACTGGGCCCCTGAATCTGGACCGCGCTCCATCTTAGTCAGCTTGAACTTGTTACTTTCACCCAGTCTCACATGATCAGATAGCTGTGAGTGGAAATTTGTGCTTTTAGATGCTATACTTGCTTGAAACCTTTAAAATTGCATTTCCCTGGTTCGAGTGATTGGATCTTTGTCATTTTGGGGTCAAATAATTTGTTTAACTTTACTCAGTTTTTCTACATTGGGGTGGAATTTTCTTGTGTTATGTTTTCACCATATTTCTGTTTGCATGCTGCATAAATACATTACACATTGCCTCTAACTTCAGCCTGACTGCTTTGTGTTCAGCTACCAGAGGGTTAAGCACAGGGTAATTTATTGGCTTTTTGTGGTGCACCCTAACCAGGATTGTGGCTTCTGCAAGAGTAGGGTTGGAAGAAACCATTTGAATAGCATCTGTTGAATTAAGTGAATTGTCTCGATGAAGCGAGTCGCCTCCACAACTTTGAAAAATAAAAAGCAGGAGAAGCCTTCAGGTAGGTTTGCATGAGGGAACTGCTTTCAAAATTATGTTGCTGGAATATTTGCTAACAAAAACTTGCCAAAATCCTCTTCAAAGTTGGAAAACCTTGCCCATCCATGTCTCAATAGTCTGCATTTTTCCAAGCTCATTAAAATGAAAGGCTGAGTGGACTGTGCCAGAAAGAAACCCTGCGACCTAAAATTTAAGGACAAATGCCTAAAGTGAACATCATCTGTCTGTCTTATTATTCAATATATACCCATCGGTCTCTGAGGAGTTTGTTCAGCTCAGGGTGAAACTGCTGCACATTATCTTTTGATTATGCAAATAGTTGTTTGGATAGGTACATTGCACACAGGCACAATAACAATAGAACAGTTACAGTTTTTTTTTTACTATATTCCTATGGCTATAACAGCACCCCGGTCTTTGCCTACCCTTTACTCCATTTTGTGTGTTTTCCTTTTGTCTTTCTGCTATTTTATGTCTTCTTGTAATTTGCTGCGTTCTGGGTGTGTGTCAATGGAATTACTGAGCACTTTTGTTCAAAAACTACCACAGAGCCTCATGACGTGGGCAAGCTCGGACTGGGTGAAAAAATAAGCCTACGCACCAAAATAAAAGTGATCCCATTAGCGAAAACTGTGGCCCACATTTGCAAATCTGAGTGTTTGAACTTATACACACTATGTAGATGTTTTGCAAGGCAAGGGAGACTATTGGCATTTGTACTTTCTGCATGAAATGTTTGTAGTGACATCAAAGAAATCAACAGAAAAAAGGTCCCACTTGACCAGGGCCGGACTGGGAACCTGAAGCAATCCTGGCTTTTTTAGTACCAGCCCCATGTTGGCGGGGTTCGGTGCATGTGTGAAGCACTGCTGCTTTTGGTACTGGGGCCGATATTGTACCTCCACTGCAAAACGAGCCCTCAGTAACAAAAATTGCCCCCACTGCTGCAAAACTGGCCTCCACCCTTCCAGCCTCCAAGGAAAAAGCCTGATGCCCGCTATGGCCAGTCCGGCACTGCACAAGACCATAAAGCAATCAATCAATCAATCAATCAATCAATCAATCAATCCATCAATCAATCAATCAATCAATCAGGGTTTATAAAGTGAGACTACTCACCTGGGAAGGTTTCAAGATGATGGGGGCGGCGGGTGGGCTGCTGATCCGTCTGGCACAGGGGTTCAGTAAACGGGCCTGGTCTTGAGATCCTTCCTGAAACTGAGTCAATGACGGGGATTGTCTGAAGTGGAGAGGCAGGGCGTTCCGAGTCTTGGCAGCGTGGTAGGAAAAGGAGCCTCCTCCGGCTCTGGTCTTGTGGATTTGTGGGACGGTGGCAAGGGCCAGTTGGGTGGAGCAATGGTGTCTGGTGGGTACGTGGAATGAGAGGCGGTGGTTCAGATATGCTGGTTCTGCATTGTGGAGAGCTTTGTAGGAATACGCAAGGAGCTTGAAGTTGATTTTTTTGTTGAATAGGAGCCAGTGGTGTTCTCAAAGGTGTTCGGTGATGTGGCTGCAGCGGGGAATGTTGAGGACCAGTCTGGCTGAGGCGTTCTACACATTCTGCAGTTTCTTGAGGAGTTTGTGGGTGATGCCACTGTAGAGTGCATTGCCGTAGTCGAGTCTGCTGCTGACTAGTGCATGGGTGACCTTCTTTCTGGATAAGGTGGGGATCCGTCGGAATGTCTTTCAAAGTAAGCAGAGCATGTGGAAGCATGATGAGGATTCAGCGTTAATCTGGCGGTTCGTTGAGAGCGAGGAGTCCAGTATGATGCTGAGGTTACATGTGTGGTCCATGGGGGTGAGAGGGTTCCCAGTGCAGCAGGCCTCCAGGAGTCATCCCAAGCTGAGGGGGTGGGTTCTAAAATGAGTACTTCGGTCTTGTCTGAGTTGAGCTTGAGGCAGCTGTCTTTCATCCAGGTGGCAACGGCTTTCATCCTGTTGTGGAAGTTGATTCTGGCAGCTGTGGGTTCGCTTGTGATGGAGTAGATCAGCTGGGTGTCATCTGCGTAAGAGATGATTTT
Source organism: Triturus cristatus (assembly GCF_964204655.1). Classification (NCBI taxonomy): domain Eukaryota; kingdom Metazoa; phylum Chordata; class Amphibia; order Caudata; family Salamandridae; genus Triturus; species Triturus cristatus. Next base: position 61,182,593 of record NC_140588.1, read on the forward strand.
GGGTCCCTGGTTCCTGACAATGGCAGCGAGGGAGGTCCGAGGGGCCCTGGGGTAAAGGGAGGAGCCCTGGGGCACTCTGCAGCTGATCTCTGTGAGTTCTGAGAGTAAGGGAGGAAGTCTGACTCACTGAGTGCGGCCGGTGAGGAAGGAGTGGATCCAGTCCAGGGCTGTGTCACGTATGCCGGCGTCATGGAGTCTCATGATTAGGGTGCAGTGGAAGACGATATCGAAGGCAAATGAGAGTTCTAGCAGGATGAGGGCTAAGGTTTCGTCCCGGTCGAGTAGGCAGCGGATGTCATCAGTGGTGGTGAGGAGAAAGGCTTGGTGCTGTGGTTGCTTCGGAACATGGATTGGGAAATGTCCAGGACATGGTTCACATCAATGAATTCGGCGAGTTTGGTGTTGATGGACTTCTTGATGACCTTGGCTGGGAAAGGGAGCAGGGAGATGGGTCTGAAGTTCCTGAGGTCTGTCGGGTCTGCGGATGGCTTCATCAGCAGGGATTTGATCTCAGCATGTTTCCAGTTGTCGGGGAAGGTGGAGGTTTCGATGGAGCAGTTGATGGTGTGGTGAAGCTTGGGGGCAATGTAGGAGGCTTCTCTATGGAAGATGTTGTGCGGGCAAGGGTCATAGGGGCCTCCAGAGTATATGCTCTTCATGGTGTTTAGTGTGTCATCTTGGGTGAGTGGGGTCCACTTGAGCAGGATCTGTTGGGGTGAGGCATGGTTGGGTGCAGTGGTGTCAGTCATTGTGGGAGGGTCTTGGGTGTTGAAACTGTTGTAGATCTGTCTGATCTTGTGGTGCAAGGTGCTAAGTTTGTTGCAGAGGTCTTGGGAGGGTGGGACGTCTGTGATCTCGATGTAGGGCTGCGCAAATTCCTTGACAATGGCAAAGAGTTCATTGCTGTTGTGTGCGTTGGTGTTCATTCTATCTTGGAGGGCCATCTTCTTTGTGTTTTTGAGGAGGAGGTGGTATGCGTTGATGGCCTTTTTAAAGGTTGCGTGGGTTGCCGGGGTTTTGTTGTTCCTTCATCTCTTCTCAAGTCGTCTTCAGGTGCGTCTGGACTCATGGAGGGGGGGAGTGAAACAGCTGGCTTTCTTGGAGTGTTGCTTGCCGGGTACTTTCTAGAGGGGGTGCCAGAGTGTTGGCACAGTTGAAGATTTATCGGTGGATGTTGCATGCTGAATTGTTAGCATCTGTTGATGTCTGCAGTGTGGTAGTGCTGAGAGAGGCGGTGAGATGTTCTTCAACAACTCCGACGTTGGGGCGGTGCGGGCGGTGATGTGCGGTGGGAGTGGTAAAGGCAAATTTTACGCAGTGATGGTCAGTCTATAGGAGTTCAGTGGTGTGGCTGTAAGAGATGTTTCCGCTGGCACAGAAGACTAGGTCGAGTGTGTGTCCTGCTGCATGGGTTGGAGCGGTAACTAGCTGGTTGAGTACGATGTTCGCGAGGTTGTGATGTTGGCGATGTATAAATTCGGACACATCCTGAACTACATCTCCTAAGTACAGCTGGGAGAAATGCTCAACCCACACAGCAGTAGAAATATTTCTATACAATGGGGCATGCTTGTCAAGGTCACCATTAGCAATGATGCGCCAAAAGGTACCGTGGTTCTTGTATTTAATTGCAATCAACATTGAGCTCCATTTAGTACATTCCCAAGCTCCTTTTGCATTGCGGATTGTAGCTTTGTAAAGTGACCTAGCAGCCCGAATGGCATCTCTGGACCCAGCTTTAATGGATTCTGACAGGGCACGTCTGGTTTTTCTATAAAATTTGGTGTACCAAGAGGCCTCTTTCTTTCTCTCTGGGATGCCTTTAGACTTTTTCAGGAATAAATTCCTAAGGGAGGCAAACATAGAACTGTGGATTGTACACAAACTAAATAAAGAATCGGGATGGTCGGAGAGCACATTCTTGGCTACCACAGTGTTCAAGCCAACAGACAAAACCTCAAACATTTTCTTCATGGTTGCTTCTGATTCTACCATCGCACTCCACTTAAGTCTACGCTGATTATTGGTGGGGACCAACCTTCTATATAAAGGCTCACAAGGAGTATTCTGAAGAATGCCACCCAGGGGGTCTCAGTGTTGATCCCAGGGCATTATGGTCACTATCTTGCCTAGGCATACTGACCATGGCCACCAATGCTGGCCATAGCCTAATGTACAACAAAATATAGTCTATCGGGCTGGAACACTGGGGATGGTTGAATGTATAACTCCATTCCCTGTCAGGTTTGGATCTCCCTTTACCTATCCTGAAACCATTACTGAGCGTAAATGCATTAAGCTGTAACAGTACAGCACACCACCTCTTGACAGGGGAGAGTGTAAGACTAGGAACACGCCAAGCATCAAATAAATCTATAAACAAGCCCCAATTGGGGAACAAAAGTATAGACACTAAACCTGCTATGTTCCAAGAAACTACGTTGGTGTGAGAGAACGGGGGAGAATATCACCCAGGCCATGTAACCCCAGGGCTACTGTGGGAACAAGGGGCGGCCCTTCACAACTAAGCAATAGGGAGTGTACTCTGGGGGGGGAGCAGTGTCAGAACATGGGGAGTTAGTAGGAGAAAGCACCGCCATATTAGATGGTGATTTGGGGCTAACAATATCCGCATTACTGCTATCCCAATGGCTGGGGCAACACCGTGTTGAGCAATGTTGGTCATGAATGTATAGCATCCAGAATGGATAAAGGAAAGAATCTGTTGGAGGTTGGGATTCAAAATACATCAACTATAACATCCCTAGGGGTCAGGGGCCCATGGCTCGCCCTATGCCTCGGTTGAAAATGTTTGTAGAAAGAGTCCAAGGGGACAAGAGTAATACAATCTTTCATCATGAAGGCTCTCCCCCACTTGTAATTAGCCGCTGTGCTAAGCCAGGGCTCCTGCAATTGATAGCCATGCAGTCCCCTCTGATGCTTTTAGAAATAGGCCCCACCCAGCCCACCCTCCTTACCAAAATAATTTTGTCATACTCAGATAAGTTACATTCCGTATGACACAACAGCCAATGACATACCTTGTCCTTAAGGTGTGCATGAGATTCTTCACCAGGGCCCAGGGTGGGGGGAGGCTCAGTCATTATAACAGCTACATAAGGGCAGCGATCGGGGGAAAGATTCAAGTGGGCTGAGGCTGAGAAATAAAAGCCTTTTCCTGAGTTCTAGCCCCCTGTTGGTGCTTCCTATTTATAACCCTAAGGCCTGCAGTCTGCCCCCGACACACATCCCCCTCCTACTCCTGCACTGAGGGGGCTGGGATTTCCAAGTGCTCAAGGTGGCAGGCCGGGCCTTTCACTGAACAGGCGCCCTGCGGAACCCATTGGGGATAATTACTGCAATCAACATTAGTGGACTGCAATTGTACCAGGCCTGTTGACCTAAAAGGGAATTTACAGATGAGGTCACTTGATTATCTGCAAGTTCCAGAGTGTAAATCTTATCCATCAGGGGACACATACATGTTTGTATCAAAGACATAAATCAGTCCAAGATACCATCTGAGTCGATGGGCGACAATATGCTATTCTCAGTCATGGGTTTGGATGTATCTAATCCAGGTAGCTATGGTAAAGAATCCACAAACTCTTTGTGTCCGTTGCTTCACCTACGTCTGCTTTGTGGTTTTGCACAGCCCCCTTACTTCGCTTTACTCTTTGCGTTTAGCACATGGTTCACTGTCAATATGGGATAAAGCATCAGAATTGCAGATGGATACATCAACAGCGGAAGTGGCATCCAGTTACACTAACATGCCAGAAGGTGGACCCAGGGCACTCGGGATGGCTAAAGTTGTGGGGCCTGTAGATGGACCCGCCAGGGAAGTTAATGGACCACCTGAGGCACCCTCCAAAATCCCGTGAGGCTTGTCTCTCTGCCAGTTTGATCTCTTTGGAAACAACAATAACTGTACGTGCCCGGAAAGAATCCAAAGTTGTACCACCTGGTAGATTAGTGGAGGAAATAACATTTTCCCCTGTATTTTTCCTTTTACCTATTGTTCAGCCCAGGCATTTAAGGGCTACAAACGAACATGGATAAGGAACAGAGGAGAAGGAAGAAGGTGCTGTGCACACCAAACTAGGGAGATTTGACAGATGATCAAGTCAAAGAACTGCCTCCATGGCCCTTGATGTCAAGCCTCGGAACCAAAAGACCGGGCCCAGCCCAGCCCTGATAGGCTGCGGACGGGCGCAGATAGTAAGGAAGTGGAGCTTTAATGTGCCGACTGTAATGTGCCGACTGGTTCTGCGGTATGCTCCCGCCTTCTTTAGGGATTTTGGGGGTGCATAGTCCAGCCCCGGACCCCAGCCTCAACAAAGTCATCCAGTTGAGTACTATTGGCTTTGTGGTTTGTAACTCATATTTTCTGGCTTTCTATTTGCTGGCTTTATTTGATTTAGGTTCTCCAGGTTTAGGTCTTCCCTGCCGTTGCCTAAATAGTGTTTACTGTATTCTTCCACAAACTCACTTTTTGTGAACAGGCCAGTAAATCTTTTTTTTTTTTTTCTTTTTTGTCCTCATTTGCCATATCCCTCTTCTCTGAATACACCAGCCACCTCGCGTGCCCCCCTTTAGAGAACAAGATTAATTTCTCGGAGGCCAGTAAATTTTGTTCTTATGTTGTCACATTTGCTGTGCATTCAAAGACCGAGGCAAATTGTCTAAAGGCGCTTGTTTACTTTCTTTCCGGGACTTTAAAGTGAGAGAATTTGTGGGACTATCTTGCTGGTCACTGAGGGTAGGAAAGAGTTTTTTCCAGCACACTTCAACATTTAAATGAACTGTGTAAGTATTTCAGAATATACCAGGATCACAAAAACAAATGAAGCACATTTTTTGTTATTTGTGAAGTATTTTGGAAACAAATATTTTATTATGATCAAAACAAATCATTACTCTAGGTGATGCCATTTCCACACATTTTCAACTGTGCACTGTATAGTTTTATTAGTAAACCTGTATGTCTGTGCAAATGTAATGGTATTTTCAATTGAAAATGTTTTGTCTGTAATGGCAGTGTTCTACCGCACCATGAAGTCTCCACTCTATGCCACTCCACTCTACTCTGCACCACTCAACACCATTGAACTCTTCTGGTTGTATGATGGAACAATGCAGGGAAATACTTTGCATGCCTTTACATCACATTTTCTACCCCGCATTGTTTTAGAAGACATATACTTAAATATATATATATTTTTATATATAAACAATGTATTTGTGGGGGGAGACTCCCACACCCCTGAACTTACCTTAAATGCGTGGTAAAGGCATAAACATTGTAAAAACATGCGTGGTAAAAAATGCGAAGTAAAGGCATAACATGGTAAAAACCTCATTGTAAAGGCTGTTTCCCAACTCTACTCTGCACTGCTCTAATTTACACCACTCCATGCCACTGCACTCTGCACCACACCACTCTACGGCCCTGCACTCTATGCCTCTCTACTCTATCCTGTACATCTGTACTATAAATCACGGCACTCTTCCCCACTGCACTCTACACCCTCCAAGTCTAGGCCACACCAATCTGCTCTGTACAATTCTACTGTATGCCATTGTACTCTATGCCGATACACTCTATGCTAATGCACTTTACTCTGTAGCACTCAACTCTATGCCCCTGCACTCTACGCCAATCTGTGGTACACAACTCAAATCTACTCTGCACCACTGCACTTTATGCCACTGCACTCTACACCACTTTTCTCTAAGCCATTACACTCTATGCCAGTCTACCATGCACTACTCCACTCTATGGGCCCGATTCACAAAACTAACTTAAGACAAAATCCTAAACTTACTACTTTTGGTATTCACAGAAGTTAGGATTTTGTCTTAAGTTTGTCTTAAGACAAACTGAAGACAGATTTAAGACAGACTTAAGACAAACTTAAGACAGACTTAAGACAGACTTAAGACAGACTTAAGTTAGGATGTTGTCTTAAGTCTGTCTTAAGTCTGTCTTAAGTTTGTCTTAAGTCTGTCTTAAGTCTGTCTTAAGTTTGTCTTAAGACAAAATCCCAACTTCTGTGAATACCAAATGTAGTAAGTTTAGGATTTTGTCTTAAGTTAGTTCTGTAAATCGGCCCCTATGCCACTTCACTCTGCTCTAAAACAATTTACTCTGTGCCACTGCACTCTACGCCTCTCTACTCCACTCTGCTCTACTCCACTATGTAAATGCACTCTACGCCACTCTACTCCTAACCACTGCACTTACGCCAACGCACTCTACACAACTGCACTCCATGTCACTGCACTCTATGCCACTGCACTCTAGTTTGCATTATTTACTCTACGCCACTGTTCTCTAATCCAATATACTCAACTCTACACCACTGCACTCTGCAGACAGCACTCTCCGCCACTGAACTCTACGTCACTCTCCTCTGCACTACTCCACTCTATGCTACTCAACTCTATGCCACTGCACTTTATGCCATTGCACTCTACGGCACTATACTCTACTCTGCACCACTCTATGTAATTCTACTCTGCACCACTCTACGCTACTTCACCCTATGCCACTTGACTCTACTCTGAGCCTCTGCCCTATACATCACTCAACTCTATGTCACTCTACTCTGCACTGCTCTATGCCACTGCAGTCTACTTTACTCTGTGCCACTCCACACTGCTCCACTTCACTTTATGTGAATGCACTCCGTGCCACTGCACTCTGCACTACTGCACCCTTTACAACTGAACTCTACTATGCACCACTCTGATCTAAACCACTGCATTCTATGACACTGCATTGCACGCCACTGTATTCAATGTCACTGGACTCAATGCCACTGCACTCAACACGCCACTAAACTCTACAACGCTCTATGCCAATGCACTCTATACCAGTCCACTCTACTCTATGCCACTTCAGTGTATGACACTCTGTGGGACTCCACACTATGCCACTCCAATATAAGACACTCTCTGCCACTCCACTCCGCAAAACTCTACTCCACTCTTTGCCATTCCACTCAATGACACTCCACACCACTCTTCTCTACACCACTAAGTTTTAGCCATGCTGAACAATTGCCATGCTGGTATACAACATGGCTAATATACAATTGGCAAAGGTCTAAAATACTATTGCATAGGTGAGATCTATTGGCTTTGCCAATGCTTGTTGTGTTTAGCAGAGTTTCACAGTTTTCTCTTATTTAGACTTCCGCATAGATTTCTCTCACCAGTGTAAGATGGTACTTGTAACTTCAGAGCATTTTGTCTACAATTGCATTCTTTCCTTAGCTGTATTTCATGAGGACTCTGAAGCCGTAACTGCTGAGCATTTCGAGTGTTAGCGCATATCTTGCTCAGCATTTTCTCACCAGTACTCTGAAACTGTATTGTGCTTTTAACATAAGAGCAGTTTCTACATTAGTGTATACCTTTTTTAGCCTTTCCTTATAGGTAATTCAGCACAAATTACATTAGCAGACAAATAATTGTGAAGGGCACAATTTTCATGCAACAGCCCAATTTACATGTAACGTTGTGACATTTCCATATTAATAGTTTTTTAATGAAAATAATTCTGAAATGAGAATTGTACTTCAATAAATCACTTATGTTCTTAACGGTTGGCATAGTGCATAGACTTGCCCTCTTTTTATCTGCTGTCATACTCTCTTATCCATGAGTTATATTTCTGTTCATTTGGGATGCATTTTTTCACAGATAATATCCAGCTATTTTTAAGTTCCTTCATCACTCAAAAATGCTAAGTCTTTAAAAAGAACAGTGGCAGCTCCTCTGCAATGGCGGAGGAGCATTAGCCCACTGACTCAGAGCCAGAAGCTGAAAAATTAAACAATATTTTTTATTGTTTTATTGTTTAGATGGTGGCTGAGCCAGAGTGTGCATGGAGGGGCAGGGTTGGGCTATGTGAGGGGGGAGGAGATATAGGTGCACTTTAAAGTGCACTTAGATTTCTCCAACCTAGCTGTATTGCACGGCTGGGTTGAAGATACAGCACAGACTCTCTGTGCCTGAGCGAGCGTCAATCCAGCCCGCTCAGGCCAATCCCCACACATCTCTCATGCTTGAGAGCAGTGCGGGGATTCAAAGAGGAGTCTGTGATGCTGTCTCTGGGACTGCTGGGACCAGGAACTGAAAGCAGAGGAGCGCAAGAAGGCCAGCAGCACCAGGTAAGTCTTTTAATTTTCTTAAAATTATTAAACCCCACGGCACCCACCCACGCACCCTCCACCCGCCTCTGCACCCTCAACCCTCCTCCCCCACCCCCGCACACTCCACCCACCCCACCACTCTTTATCTGTGTTGGCCACCACTGAAAAAGAACTAAAGTTTAAATTACCATTCAGATCTTAACTGGAATGCTAGGGTAGAAATTACAGAGTAGAGCTATAAATGTTGTATCGACTTTCTCTAGTGCTCACGTCTCAAATTTGGAAATGCTGAACCTCATGGCTGTGGCGCAGAAGATAAATGCAACAAAATAAGTGCAACTTATCTTTGACATCAGAGGAAGAATACCCTACACAACAAAAATTTACCCTCCATCTAGTTTGAATAATATGGAATACATTTACTGACATGTTCAAGAGTCAGAGCTTCCCAATTAGTTTCATAGCACATTGATACATTCATGTTTTCTTGTTATCAACCCAAGTTTGTAATCCCTCAAACTGTGACCAAATAAGACTTGAAACAAACTTTGCTGATTACAAACTGAAAAGAAACTCTTTTGAGGATTGTGGACACGGTTAATTATTCATAGATGTACTCCTACACACAAGTGTAAATGTGCAACTTGAAAAATTCACAAATGTTCCAGTAGTACCCTTAGAAATCTGTCCTAATCAAAACTTTCCTGGGGCCGCATTACAGAACACACCCCTGGGTGCAATGGGCTTGTGCGCCTGCTTTGCGTGTCCCCGGGGCATGCTGGTATTACAGAAGGGGCCGCAGACGCTTGTGAGGCCCCTTCTGTAATACTGAAGACGCTGGTGCACATGTAGTGCCAGTGCTTTCTCAAGAAGGCATTCCTTCATTTGCATGGTGGTGTGGCCCCATGCAAATGAGAGAATCTCTTTGCCTCTGCACCCGTAGCATATTATAGACACGTGCGCAGAGGCAGAGGCAGAGGAGCTGTCAGGAGGTGCGCTGCCAGCGCCGGGAGCACTTTGGTATTACAAAAAGGGCCACAGTCGCTTGTGGGGCCCTTTCTGTAATACAGATAGCTCTGGTGCACATATAGCGCCAGGGATATCACCAGAGGGTGTTCCCTCTTTTGCAGGGTGGTGTAGCTCCATGGAAATGCGGGAATCCCTTTGCTTTGTGCTTGTTCTGTATTATAAATGCGGGCGCAGAGGGAAAGAAGCTGTCAGGAGGCTCACTAGCAGTGTGCCACCTAAAAGGTGGGGCACTGCCAGTATGCCCTTTGGTGGCAGCCCTCTGTAGGGGGAAAATGGGTTCTTATGGGCCACCAAGACATCCACTTGCAGGCAGGTGCAGTCACTCACTGCACCCACCTGCAAGGGGATCTCTCTCCCCTCTTAAAAGTGCATGCTGGTTGCCACCTGCACAGTGAAACATGGAGGAAAAGCTTTAAAGCTGCTCTGTTTTTAACTTGATTGCACTGCCCCTAGGGCAGCATGACTTTGCGGCTGCCCTGGGGGTAGCGCTTTCAATGTAAAGGGGCCATTCTTTGTTACCTTTTCCTTTCCCCTCTTCCATCTCCCTTTTGCAACGTTAGTTTTCCTTAACCGCTATCTTCACTTGAAAAACTATTAGAGTAGTGGTTCTTAACCTTTTGACTACTGTAGACACCCCTCACTTATCATTACTGGATCCCAGGGACACCCACAGAATTATTATTGGAATATGGGGACCACCACTGGGTGACTTCTGAAAGCAAGGGACCCCAAACTCTGCATTTTCCGTAAATCTGAACCACAAAACAAGACATAAAAAATACAGAAATAAGTATTCATCAAACAAATATACAAATTATGAACCATTTTATTTAATTCACAAACAAATATAAACAAATCAAAATGGTTTTTTTAATGGGAAGGTTGTGAAGCCACCCATTGTCCATACTATTTTCTGTTCGATACACTTGCACTGCTCCTATGAATCAATTTGAAGATGTTAACTTAATTTTTATTCTCCAATTTCAAATTCCTTCTCATTTACAAAATATTTTAAAGTTTTCAATTGAACATTTTGCTTCTTTATTTATATACACTTTTTTAATTTGTTGATATTATTTACTGTTATAAGTATTCGCGGACCCCTGAGTAGGCTTTGCGGACCCATGGTGTCCCAGACCACAGGTTAAGAATCACTGTATTAGAGAAAGACTTACTGATAGACCAGGTTTCTAATTTCAATATGGCGCTGCTTAGATTGGTGGGGACGAAAATGTCTATGCAGAGATGCATGCTTCGCTCCCTAACATAGTGACAGGAGTGGAGCTGCAGCTGGATGGTGACAAGTTGTATGACCTGTTTACATCTTAAACCTAGTTGACCTAAAATTATCACATGGAACAGTCACTAAAGGAAAGCAAATTGGTATGGCGTAGGCTAAATGATGTATGGCTGCACAGACTAAACAGACGTCCTGAAGCATAGGAAACTGAAGATAAGACATCCAATAAAAGTAGATAAAGTGCAAAGCAAGCAATGTGCTATTGATATCTTTTCATAGCATGTATGCTGAAAATCAGGGCTGGGCCTTACAGACATTAAGGTGCCGATTCCGATCCTGGAAAAATATTCCCCGTACGAATCGTATCCGGATTTTTTTACGTACGAATCGTACAAGTCCCGTACAAACTGGCAAGTACGATCCGTATGTTCAAAAATCCATACGAATCGCATTGGGAAAATTCCCCGACACGTCCTCGGGTCGGAAAAAGTGTCCGACACGTCCCCGGACATTTTTACGTACGAATCGGGAAACTGAAGTCCGAGCGCGCAAGTACGATCCATCCCATCCGTCCGAATGCACAACCGTATGGAAAAAACACCGTCCGGAGCGAACTCCCATGGCAAGCATGGAGACGTCCAAACATGTGCCGAACAGCCCCCCAGCCCACCCCCCCAAGTATGCGCCGTACCCCCAGCCCCCCCATGTACGTGCCGTACCCCCACCCCCCGTAGGTATGGTGCGTACCCCCCGTAGGTACGGGGCGTACCACCACCACCCGTATGTACAGGGCGTACCACCACCCCCCCGTAGGTACGGTGCGTACATACAGGGGGGTGGTGGTACGCGCCGTACATACGGGGGGTACGCACCGTACCTACGGGGGGGTGGGGATATGCCCCGTACATACGGGGGGTACGCACCGTACCTACGGGGGCTGGGGGTACGGTACGGACATGGGGGGGATGCTGGGGTATGGTGCGGACGTGTAGGGATGGGGGTACGGTGCGTACCGGGCCCCCTTTTCGTCGTGCATCGCGGCGTACTTAGCTTTTCCGGCACTTTTTGGGTCCCGTAAAAGTGCTGTGGGTACGAATCGTACTTGCTGATCCATAAAAAGCTGCCTGACTCCGTGCAAATGTCGCGTACGCGGTGTCCCGGATCCGATTTGTATGTGTTTTTTTTGCCGGTCGGTATTTTTTACGATTCGTACAGAAATGGTGTTTCTGTACAAATCGTACTTGCGGGTTTGTAAGGTGTTTTTCCCGGGTACGAGTCGGACGGAGAAAACGCTCCGTTCGACGGTTCGTACCCGGGTTTTACAGGAATCGGCACCTAAATAGTAAAATCCACTTGGAGTTTTCGGCGATTTCATGAAGGGATTGTTTCTGTTGGCCATCCTCATCTTTAAACAGCACGAGATGGTCCCTCCTCCCCTCTGGGCATTGAAGCTCTGCAGAGCAACACCGACAACCAAGCACAGTGGCTTGTTAAATGTTTATTTTCAGCCGTCGCTCATCAGTGCTTGTTCTGCTTTACTTATTCTGGACAGACAAGGAAAAGTCCAAGTCCTCTCCTTGCCGTACACTTAGTTTTGCCTCCCCCTAGTGACAGACATGCAGGGCCGGACTGTCCGTAGCAGGCACCGGGCAATCCCCCGGTGCGCCGCACGGGTGGGGGCCTGTATTGGGCCCCTCCGGGCCGTTTTTGTTACATGGCCGTTTTTGCAGCATAGCTGCAAAATCGGGCCTGTAACAAAATCGTCTGAAAACAGGTCCTGGTAAAGAGTTCGGCCACACCCCTAACTCTTGGGGAGGGGGGGGCGGCCGAGCACTTTGTCAGGGCCGGTTTTGGTTTCCAGTCCGGGCCTGCAGACATGTTTCTGCCGGCTCTACACACAAGAGAGAAAAGTCTGAAGGAAACGTTTTTTTTTGCATCCCTTGTTGTTGTAATGTGGCTATTATAACTCTATACATGAAAAGGGACATCATCGGGAGCGCTCAAAACGTTTTAAAATGTGAGCCCTATCCACCACATGCTGCACTGCTCAACGCAGGTGCTTAATAAATGTATGACGTGGGCGATTAGCTGTGAATAATGGAATTAAAGGGTGTCGTCCATTGACTTGTAAAAACATAAAACCTGACGGAATTGTGCTTCGTCGTGATTAAAATTTACCTGTGACACATGACAAACGCAAGATAAAATGTAACAACTAAGGGTGAAAAAAACACAAATATAATTAAAAAGAAATGCAATGGGGAATAAAATAAACATGTTTCATATTAATTGTGTCTGTCCCTTTTCCTAAACAAGTATTTCTCAATTTACCGATCGCTTTAGGCAGGTGTGCTGTTATATTTATCACCATGTTGCGTAGTCTATCTGGAACATATCATTGTCTTAAATATATTATTTAAAATATTATGACTGTAAGTATCAGTGATAGTAATAGTGCGTAGAGAATGGTGTCTTGACAAAAATGGGACCCAATCACAGGCTGGATGTATAATACTAAGGACCGACACATTTTTCAAACACAGCTCAGTTGTTGTTCATGCTTTGGCGTCTGAAGAATGAAAGGCAAAATGTTCCCCTGCAAAGTGTGAATATTTAAAGCAGGTGCCAAAGCCGCGCGGCCCTAATGCAGTGAAATTCACCATGACGCATCTTTTACTGGTGATCTCCCCCTGCAGTGTTGCCCTACTTTTCACATTTGAGGTGACTCTGCTATCTACCGCAGAAAACGCCTTGTGCCCACACTGCAGAGGTCACCAAGACTCATTTGTTTGTTGCAGACTGACTGCTTGAACTTCCGGCTTGTGATTCTGCCCTGCCCTCCACCAGTAGTTCTTCCTCTTTACTCAAATGTCATGTGCCAGCTCTTTTAGAAAAACATACTTGCGGCATTTGATCGTAGAAGTCTGTGCACATTTGTGGATTGCCACGTTTTATGATGGCCTGTATAAAAATTACGGACAAACAATTCTATCCTGTGGTCTCCAAAACGTTTGACATAAAACACCTTCACATACACATATATCTTATTGTTTTCCTTTTCTCAGTCTTGTACCCCCTTTTTTCACTCAGGTCTTCTCCCTCATTTTTGTTTTATTCTCTGTATCCACTCACCTAACCATTCACTTCCCCACTTATGATCTTTTTCGTGCATTTTGACTCTTTCGCTCATTGTTATATGCCTTATCCTGTTTTCTTTTTCTCAACCTATTTATTTCAATTCGATTTTACCCTTGTCTTCCCTTGGTCTTTTTTCTTTCTTTCCACCTTCCATTTTTTTTAGCCTTCCATCCTTAGTGCCTTCTTTTTTCCTCTTTACGTACTGTGTACTCCTGTTCCTTCTTTCATTTTCCTTCTACATCAATATTTTCAGTGCTTCTCCATGTGGCTTTATTTATGCCGGTGGCTGCTTGTGGTAGACATCATACCCGATCAACTGGACCTATTTTTCATCATCCGACTTTGACCGAGAGCAAGAGAAAGGCAGAAAAGGGAGAATGGTGCAAGTGAAAGATAGAAAAAGCGCGTATAAGGGCAAAGGCAGGGATGGAAAGAAACCGTCAAGAGTAGACAGGAAGTGCAAGATGGTGGAAAAAGAGGAACAAGGTGGAGAAGGCAACCTTGAAAATCAACTACAAATGCCGCAGCATGCCACTGAGACAACTGAATACAATACGGCAGTGTTAATGAACAGATTTCACACTTATAAAACAATAAATTTACTAGAGCACATACAAGTTATGCTGAGTTTTAGACAGTGCTTAATTTGAGCTAGAGGTTGCTGGTCTCATTATTCGGGACCGGCACTTATTTTTCTCCATCAGACTTTGACCCAGAGAAAGAGAGAAAACACAAAAGGGGGAAAAAAGGAGGAAGATAAAAGATAAACAGTGTGGAAGAAAGCAGGGATGTAAAAGACCCAAAAAGAGTGAGATAAAGATGCAGGGATTAATCAGAGGTGGATGAAAGAGGTATGAGGTGGATTCAAGACTACGCAGCCTTGATATTCTGCACTCTGACATGCATTACCACTGGCCGCAGCTTCTGATCAAAAGGTTGGGTCCCTCCACTTACTCTTTTACGAATTAAGCACTGGTTTTGAGATGGGTGATGCACTGTGAAAAACAAAATGTATGGGCCTTGGTGGCATGAAATAGTGTCAAACTAACATTTTTTGGAATTTCAAACAATATTCAGAGCTGCGGAAAAAGAGTTTACAACTAATGTGTAACTTGTTTGGCTGTGCTTCTTGGGGTGTGAGGCAGGTACTCTGGTACAGGGTACCTGCACTTCCATTTTTGCATTTCAAGCACACTCTCATACCAGGGGCAGGTTTAGAAGCTGACACACAAATAAACTTGTTATGGCTCTGAGTCTAAAGTGGATCCCACATAATTCCACTCTACGCACATAATTCTACACTACACAATTACACAACTAACTAATCCAATTCAACCCACATCATTCTACTACAGACCACATACATACATTCCATAACACATAGGTAAATAACATTGCCATTTATAATGCCAATAGCTCTAACTCAAACAAATGCACGACTGGTTGCATTTCCAATGCTTGTTATACCTGGTGCCTTCTTCGAAGTAGGAGAATTTTCTAGAGAATACCTTTGAAGTGCTTAAAGTTTCCTGACCAGTACAAGAGTGACAAGCCTTTTGTGTGAAGGCAGGGCCCAACCTATTCAGGTGCAAGTGAGCCTCTGCCTAGCTCCGCCCCCATCCTGCCATTTGATGACCCATCCAGGCACACCGAATCCCTCTATTATGTGGCTATCTGGAAGGAATAAACAAAGTCCCACTGCCATCTACACTCAGTCAAGTGACCCTGGAACAGGCTCGAGGCACTAAATAATTAGGGTGGGAAAATGACAACTTTTTAAAAGTAAGAAATATTTTTTGCCATTTTCAAAATTGTGTAACTTAAAATCCGTCTTTACCATTAAAGAGGATTTTTTATTACAATTTCTCAGGAACCAAACATGAAATGTTTACCTATTCCCAATGAAAAGTTACCACTTATTAAATGTAACAAGAAAACCCAATGTTATCCTATAGGAGAGGTAGGCCTCACAGTATTGAAAAACAAATGTAGGAATTTTTCACTACCAGGACATGTAGAACGTAAAAGTACATGTCCAACCTATTAATTATAATGCACTCAGCCTTATGGGCTTCCAAGGGCCTACTTAATGGGTGACATGCATGGAATAGAAGGGAGTTTAAGGCTTGGCAAGAGGGTTATCTTGCCATGTCAAATTAGCAGTTTAAAATTTCATTTAAGCTGCAATGGCAGCCCTCTGACATATTTGAATGGGCTACTTAAGTGGCTGGCACAATAAGTGTTGCAGGTCCACCAGTAGTGTTTAATTTATAGGCCCTGGGTGCATGGTATACCACTCTACAAGGGACTTATAAGTACATTAAATATGCAAATCAGGTGTAAGCCAATCTTACCATGTTTAAGGGAGAGAGCAAAAGCACCTTTTCATTGGTTAGCAGTTCACAGAGTCCTAGAGCTGACAAAAATGAATTTCACCAAAAATTGCAGGGTAAAGGCAAAAGGTTTGGGGGTGAACATGCAAAGAGGGCCAAGTCCAACAAAAATCATTTTAAAAATCCCCACCCGAGCGCATACACTATGGAGTTGTCGTGGCAAGATGTTATCTGTAATTTGTTACATGCATAGAAAGGCAGTTTTGCACGTGTAATAGTACATAGTATAAAACAGTTCTTGTGAAAATCCTTTTGTATATTTACAACTACATTTGTATTTATTTTGTCCTCCATGGAGAAAATAGTTTTCTTTGTGAGGCAACTTTTGCACCTGCACTCCTGCAAATTTGAAAATAGTTTCCTAAACCACCGACACCCTCGCCACCTCTTAACAGGGATTTTTTTCAAGGTGGGAATTGGTCAAGGACAATTTTGATAACAGACACCAAGTTCATGGGTGTTCTCTAACTTTCCAGTGCATCTACAGCTGGAATGCCCAATCCTTGCCCCAGAAGATTTACTGACACGATATTGGGGTAATGTTAAGCATGATCAAATCCTGTTATAAGTGTAAATTCACATCTTGTGAAGTACACACATAAATTTGCAAGTCTTTCAAACCAGATGAACTTCCACGTCGAAATGGTTTGTGAATTAGGACCACGGTCTCAAAAGTACAAAGAATTGTCAAGAACTCATGATATCCAGCTCCTAAAATTATATGGCCAATAAGCCCCGTTATTAAGCCCAAGAGTATAAGTGACAACAATTATTTTGCAGCCATGCCTTTGTTGTAGAAGGTGGTAATATTGTCTTATTCTGTATATCTTTATTATGTACTGGTTTACAGACGTATTCTTTTTTTAAAAGCGGTTACTCGGACTGGACAGTGATATTTATTGAATGCTGATATTTGTTTCCTTCTGAGTACCAAATCCTGGCTGTTCGAGCAGTAGCAGTTTCTCCCCCCCCCCCCCCCCCCCAGCGCCTTAAGACCCTCGCAGGTGAATAGTGTGCTCCACAAATGCATTGATTGATTGATTGAAGTAGTAAAGAACGTCTTCTCTTTTTTTCCTACCTTTTATGGTTAAAACGTCACTTGTAAATACTTGGCTTCCAATGAGGAGTGCAACTGTACCCAAGGCTTAAGACACCTGAGGCAAATAACTGCTTCTCTCCAGAGAATGTCCTCAATGAACTCTGACTACCCAGGGTCCTAGAGAAGGGCCTGACAGCCTCAGAGAATTTGCATACGAAAACATAATCTTTTCTTCAAATTACAAAAAACAATGTTAAACTATCATTTTGGGCTAATTGTACTTTCTGATTTTATTACTTGGATGACCTTAAGGAAATACTGTTGGCATAGTCTGCTCAGAAGTCAATTAAGATGACTTGGGAAGACCTGAATAATATTCCTAACTCTTGAGAAATGGTAGCAGATGTGTTTTTTAAAATATTTTGCCTTAGGTCATTAGAGAGGAGAAAACTATGAGCTAAATGTATTTAAATAATTACAGTAATTGTATATGTCCCTTTCTCCCTTAGAAAATAAGGGGGTTGGCCTTTGTGCCATTTTCTGATCCTGATAGTGTTTCTGACAGTGTCTAGAATCCCAGTTCTAGAATCGATATTTCAAGATGTTTTATATAATGGTGACTCTAATCAGAGATGACACTGTTTCACAATGCCTCATGTGCATAAAACTTTAGTTACTACCTCCTCATACACTGTCTTCCTTACCTCGGGTGTTTTCCTGTTGTGTCATTTTTCTCTTGTTTTTACTTTTTGCAGTCCAATAAACAGATAACTCATGCAGCCACGGAAAAACAAACTATACTGTACTAAATGTAAAACTAAATTTAACATCTTAGAATGTGCAATGTAAAAAAAGAAGCAAAAAAACACCCAAAAAAATGAAAACGAAAAAATATTCACATTTGCATGAAAACGGAAATTTAATATCTTATTTATGCAAGAAACACATATGCTTAGAAAGGACTCATATTTGCTGTTGAAGATTCAGTTTATTAGAGACGTTTCTGGCGCCTCTTCTCTAAGGCAAGAGGGTATCCACATTGATTTATAAATGTTTCAAGGTGTCAAAGTTTAACATCAGAGAAGATGATGCTGGATTGTTTTTGATAGCTAAAACTAAGTCTGGAGAAAATACGTTTCTCCTAAAAATTGTTTATGCATACAAGGTAATTTTAAAGTTTCTTCTGGTCTACAATATAATCCTTTGATTATGAAAAGCTCATTTTAAAGGGTGGAGGCTTCAATGTAACTTTAGGTCCCAGAATAAATACATCTTAGTGTACTATTGGGTAGGTCTGTAGACATACAGAAAAAAGAAAAC
This sequence comes from Triturus cristatus, assembly GCF_964204655.1. NCBI lineage: Eukaryota > Metazoa > Chordata > Amphibia > Caudata > Salamandridae > Triturus > Triturus cristatus. The sequence goes on from NC_140588.1 coordinate 61,200,914, forward strand.
TAAAGATTATGAAATATATTGTGGATATAGAAGATGTTTGGAGTACTCGAAATCAATGTGAAAGGATGAAACCCCTTTATTTCCCTGAGCACAAAAGTAATTCAAGGGGTTTTGGAGTATTACTTGAGGGAGTGTGAACACACCTTTAATAATAATCACAATCCTTGTCAGGATGAACAACAAAATTCACTAAATAAAGCTGTGCTCTATCTTCCCTGGTAGCTTGACACAAACACAGTCAGGCTTACCTTAGAGGCAATGACTGAAGTCTTTATTTATACAGCACTCAAACAGTAATAAAGTGAAAACACAACACAAGAAAACTTCCATACCTATTTAGCAACAAAGCAAAAGTAAATTTTAATAAATAAAATGACACCAAAACATCAAAAATCCCATCAGTAGAACTGGGGCTATGAGTTTATAACATTTCAGGTAAAACTAGTGTCAAAGGGCACAAAGCACCAGCTGGGGGTATCTAGTTGTGCCAGACCGGGACAAATCCACAGGTTTAGGCTGTCTGTGATGGAGCACAGGAAGGATACAAGACCAGGTTCAGCCCACTGAAAACTTTACTGAGTGACTTTCATGCGACAACTTTGAAGCGTAACTTTGCAGGGCTCTGCATTATTGCGCATTGGGTCCGGTGGCATTGGGTCCAGTGAGGCTTTCAGTCAAAAGCTGTGTGGCTAATCAGAGTGCTGTGTAACCAAAGGGGATGATGGAAGGAGTGTTGAACATTGTAAGCACTCACCCCCAGTCAACTGATCTTGGTTTAATCCATCATCATCCTTTAGCTCACTCCGCCACCCCAGTTCAGACATGGCCATATGCAAATCATTCTGACCCTGTGCCTCATGGGAACAGTCCAGCCCGAACTGCCAAGCCATGCCTTCCCTGGACCGGAAACAAGCTTCCTAGGACCGGTTTCTGGCATTTCAGCCGTCTTCAACCAGGCTTGCTTGAATCCAGTGGCAAAGTGAGCAAGGGACTCACGTCTGAGCATACCCTGCCAACTTATGGTGAACAAAGCAGTACAAAAGGGGGTGGTGATGGACGGAGCATCAGAACCAATCAAACACTCACACCCAGTCAACAGATCTGGGTTTGATCCATCACCATTCTTTAGCCCACTCTGCCACCCCAGTTCAGACATGGCCATATGCAAATCAGTCTGACCCTGTGCCTCATGGGAACAGTCCAGCCTAAACTGCCAAGCCATCATAGCGCTGTGTTACTCAGCACCTGATCCGGTGAAGCCTGTGGTGAGGATCTGCTTGGTGAGGCTCTCCATCGCTCCGCATCTCTCTACGTTGCATCCGGTGAATATTTCAGTTAAGCAGGCAGAAGTAAACTCTGTCTCCAGCAAAGGGTCCAGGAGTTAGGGAACAGGACTAGGGGCTCAGGATTCATTTCTACAGAGGCCATCAGAGGGGATCCGGTCAGGATCAGTTGGGTGTGGTCAACTGGGAAGCAGGAAAGGCCTCTGGAGCTTGCTATATCCCCATAGTTCACACAGAAGGTCATCCAACTGAGTCTTGGAATAATTTCTGGTGTCCTGTGCTCAAGGCAGGCAGGTCCAGTCTTGCTTCAGGCTTCAGACAGCAGGACAGTCATTGTCTGAGTCTTCACAGGCCTAGGAGTGTTCTGAGTTCAGGTTCTGATTATACCACTTTTATACCAACTGCCAGCCTGTAGGTGGAAGACACCCCTTTTTTCTGACTCTCAAACTGGTTCTGGTTAGTTCTTCCCTTCCCCTTGGGTTTGGCTGCTGCCCAGCTAGTGAAACAAAGGGCAGGCAGGCCCAGGTGTGAGCTGCATCTCCCTCAGTCTACTCTTTGAAGTGCAATCAGGGCAAGGGCACAGCTCGCCGCAGCCATCCTGCCAGGAAGGCCAAACCTCTCCACACCCTGGTCCTTTGTCCATTGTCTGGGAGCAACACATATTGCACCACAGGAGAGCAAATAACAGTCAGGTGACACTGGATGCCAACAAAAAGGCACATTTAGCTTAGGCAGGAAATTGGCAACTGTCTAAAAGTGGTATTTTCAAAATAGCAAATTAAAATCAGACTTGATCATGAGGTTGGATTTTAAATTCCTATTACAATGAGTTTTTTAATCACCTTGCTAGCTAGTCTCAAAATGTATTATTCATTATAAGGTGTTATAATATATCTCAGTGCTTTTCTGTGGGAGAGCCCGCCGTGCCACCGAGAAAAATGACTTTGAAGGACATGTAAAACTCTAAATATCTATACCCCACTCTATGGCCATTTAGGGCCTAACCTTGGGGTGACCTGTAAGTGTTACAAAGGAAGGTGTAGGCCAGGAAAAAGGTTTATTTTGCGAGTTCGAAAAGGTAGTCTAAAACTGCACTACAGGCTATAAAGCCAGCCCCCAAAACATGTGTTTCAGTGCTATTTTAGGTTATAGCACAATGAGTTTAGCAGTCAACTTGGAGCTTTGAATTTACAGGCCCTAGGTACATATAGTACCACATATTAGGAACTAAAAAGTAAATTAAATGTGCTAATTGAGTGTGTGCCAATTTTACTGCAGGAGAGCACAAACATTTTACCACCAATTAGCATGAGTAAAGTGCACAAAAGTCCTATGGCCAACAAAAACAGGTTCCACAACAATAGGGTCTTTAAGGAACGAATTCTGGGGGAATACCACTCAAAAGATGGTATTTTCATGCACAAAATTGTAGAAGTTGGAACCCTAATAATTTCAGACAATACGCAAGTGAGCCTGAATTTTGAACTTTGCCTTCCAACTGTAAGGAAGGAAAGGAATTTGAGGCAGATTTAATTCCTCTTAAAAAACATAAACTGATGAGCATTATATGTGGAGGAATTAGGGAATTTGGAGTCATAACATCAATACCACAATGTTTCTGTAGTATGGCATTCTCTAAAAGCCCGTTCATGTGAATTGATAAGTATACATCCAAAAGGAAGCAAGAGCTAAATCAAGTTGCTCAGACTTGGAGGCATCCTTGAAACCCTTTTAGAAAAAAAAGCAAAGTTTCTTGATAGAAACAATCTCAGTAGGCTTACTAAACATAGGTTTTGTACAACAGGACTGGTAGTGGTGTATATACGGGTCGCAGGTCAAACAATTATTTAACTATCTACAGGGCTAACACATTATGATGTACATTTTGTTTTGGGACACTCAAGTAAATTGTGGTGCTACTCAGGATCGCTAACACCCCACTACCATAGGTGCAAAAAGACACTGGAACCTGAAGGGTCCCAATGTACCAGACTGCTACTGAAAGAATCCCGGCACTCTTAAAAATTTAGGAATTACAAATATGTAACCTTGATAAGTTTTGCATCAATATGGACAAATTCTATTAGATTACATCAATATAGACAAATTCTATTCAATCACAAGTAAGAATTCAAAGATGGATTACGACAAAGTATCTTTGAAAAAGATTATCATCAATTTATTATGTATATAAAGTATCTTATTTTTTGAAACATGTAAAACTTTTTAAAAACATGTAAAAAAGCATCACTGTAACAATTATTACATCAAATCAGATACACTTAAAAATGAATCCCTATATAGGTAAACATAGCTTTTAATTTAGTGTGCAATCTGATTTGTGAAGCAAACCTACTGATTGGGAAGCAAAAGGGGTTTTAAACTTTTAGCTAACAAATTGAAAACAAGAAAAAGAATCCCAGAATCCCTTATAAGTGTGCCAGTTGCCAAGACCTTTGGAAAAATAATGAACCATTATAAAAATATAAACACTGTTTCTGTAAACTATTATAAACTACTATATCTAAAAGAAACCCCAAATGATGATGTTGAGAAAGATGCTTTTCACGAAGAAGTTAAACTCCCAGCTCAAGAATATACAAATGTTATATCAGTAGAAATTAAGAAGCTTAGATAGCAATAAATCTTCTTAAACATGGTAAAATGCATGGATTGGTTGGCTTTCCAAACGTTTCTATAGGAAATCAAATACTGAACTGTCACAACTTATTTCAAAAGTGTATAATGATCTGCTAAAAGGGATGGACATGATCACCATAGAATTGGACCATATAATAATTATTCCAAAATCTGATAAAGATCTAACTTTGTGTTCCACTTATATCCATTTACAAACCTAATGTAGATTTTGAAAATATTTCCTGCATATTGACATTAAGAATGGAAAAAGTAATTCCAAAAGTAGTGCATCACAGTCAGAATAATTATACTAATGGAAGATTAAATATACAAACACCATTAGACTTTTTGGTGTATTTCATCTGTACAAAAACCCAGAAGTCCCAAAACCAGAAAATCTTGCTGTCAAAAAGGCATTTGGCAGGGTAAGATTGTTTGTTTTGTACAACAATTTTAGATATTTGATGTTTAGTTAATAATATATATTCCTTGTTGCAACACAGTTGACAGAAATTATGTTGCAGGTACTAACCAATGAAAATTTAGTCATTACTTAAATCAGACAAAGGCACTTATCAGTGCTATTTATTATCATAAATACATTCTCTTTTATGTAGTTTTAAAGCCCTTACTTTATTTGAGAAACACTACTACTCAGGAAGGGATATTGCCCAACAGAAATCAGCTATCAAAACATTCACCTATTCTAACAAAGTTTTGCCTTTGCTTTCAAAATCCTTTTATTTTTCTTTATTCATTAGAGATATTTATTGAAGATATGTGTTTAGTGAAGACCTATGAGCAAGGGCAACAAAGCTCTTTACAAGTAACAGATAACAAAGAACATTAACATTGGTTCTTGATAGTGAGCAAGACCTTTAACAATAAGTAATGGAGTTGGTATTGTCTAGATAGCTAGGTGTTTTTTGAAAAGTTAGGTTTTTATGACCTTTCGGAATGGAAGTAAAAAAGGATTATAACGCTGTGCTCCAAATTCTTGGAGTTTGACATTAGAAAGCCTGCTTCATTGTCTTTTGTTTTTTTGGATCTTCAGTAAGAGGTTTGGTTTGCCCCAAGTGTTCCTCTCACCTCCTGAGATGCATATTTGATTGTACATATTTGGGAATGCTTACGTATAGCACTTTGTGTGTAATATAGGCCATTGTATGGGTAATTATGGCCTCAGAGGGAATTCAATTAAATGTGCTTAGATATGGAGTTATGTTATCTTATTGTTTTGCTCCTTTGATGAGGTGGGCTATCGCATAAAGAATGTCATGGAAGCTGTGGATGAAAATGTATGGAGAATTTTACTTGGGTAGCACCAGATGTAAACATTATTGAAATATAGATTCAATGCTCATTTTGCAAACAAAATCTGTCTAATAAAGAAGGGTCCTCAATCTCTAAATCTTGCCGTGAGAAGCATGAGAAAACTTTAGAATGAAATGGAATTCTATATGCATCAAGGACAAGATTTGCTAAGCAAAAAGCAATGCATGATATTTTTTTAGCCAGAGTTAATGGCGCTTTGCGTTGAAAATGTGCCTTTTTCTCAATGCATGAGCCACTTTGCATCAAAGTGTATTCCTGGCCAGATCTACACAATAACCATAGGGTTTGACACAAAGCCCCATCTGCTCAGGTAGATTAGGCTGTGCATCATAAACTACCCCCTACTTTACAGGTGCAAATAGGGGAACATATGTTAATTTATTTCTCAAATAAAAGAAGGATTGCATGTATGCTGTAGTGCACAGCACACATATAATATGTGTGATCAATCTGGTATTAGCTACGAATAGGAACTTTACTGGATGGGTATCCTTACAGTACAAATCATATGCTAGACATCACACATTCACCTCTGCACCATGTTGCAAGGCTTTACATCCTGCACGGCTCCCTTATTTGTGCACCAGTGAAAGGGACGACAGCAGGTGCAGGCCAAACTTAGCCCGCAGTCATATCAACTGAGTTTTCTCCTTTGCAAATGAATTGTGGCAAACTGGGGCTCTTCACTGCGTTGTGTGAAAAAATAGAAAATCTGAACTCACATTTCTAAGTATATACATTCTGTCAGATCCTTAAAAAAAAATTGACGGCTTTAATCTATAGAACAATTTAAAAACTGTAAAGAAGGACTCGGCTACCCTTAATTTTACCTTATGGGGTAAAATCAATGTTAATAAAATGTACTTCCCAGGTTCCTTTTTAGTTGCACACCAGTGTTAGTTAAGAAAATGATGTAAATTGCTCTTTCTTGGGGAATTCCTATTGGGTCAGGTGGAGAAACCTATATATGTGTCGGAAATACTAAAAGGGATTAAAAAAGAAGTGATTCTGGATTCTTTGTTTCATATAACTTCAAACTTTATTTCACTTTGGGACAGTTGTTGGAAATCTCTAAACGGGAAGAAAATCCTTATGATTTAATGGAATTAGAACATAGTACCTTAAAACACATTAGTATTGAAGTGTTGGTGGGGGTTTAAATTCAGGTAAGATGCACATCAAAGCCAAGTTGACCAAATCTACTATTGGAATTATTACAGTTATGAACAGTCTATGGAGCAGTTAAATCATAAAGAATATCTTTTTAATAAATCTACAATTGAAGACTCTCATCCATTAAACTTGACAGACATATTTTTTTTACTTAAGCTAGATCAAGTCTGAAATAATGGATCTATGTTGTATTTTTACCTTTTAAAATTCAAATGAAAGTTGCAATCTTGTGAAGGACAACAATATAATATTTTAGAAGGACCACTTGAAACTCTCCTTTACACACAGGTATTTACCTCCCTGCTGTTGATTTTTCAGTTGCTAAAAAGGAGACATTGCCATTTAAAACTCCTGAAAGTCTTTAGGGAGGACAAATCTTTGACATGTTAGAGAATGCATGCGATTTGGATCTTGAGACATGAATAGCAAATAGTTTTGTCTAAAATTCTGAATAACGGTGGTCATTTTTCAGTTTATTTATTATATAATAAAAAAGTCCTCCTGAAATACAATTTGACTCCTTATGGGCTGTAAGATAATGATGTGTGTTAAGAATGTAAGGTCCATGGTGGTGGTGGAGATCTAATTTTGGACAGTGATCATTAAGAGAGCTTGTTTGTTTTTGAAGTCCGAATAACAATCTGTAAAATGTGGGTTACCCTGTGTTATGATAAGTAGATGGATTTACTTGAGATGTTTCAAAATCAATTCGATGGAAAGCATGGATGATTTCAAAGAGGACAAAAAGTTCCACTACAAGAATGAATAGATTGTTGACGTGTTCCTGAGCACCACATGAGAAATGTTTACATAAAACATTTATAAGCAATAGACATGTTGTATTGAGCATTACACAATACTCACTAAGGTTTGCTCCTCTTTAGCCACCCACACGTTTTTTTCTTCTTATTTCTATTTCCCTTGTTTGTTTACTAGCAATTGTCTTTCATCTCCTTTTTTCAGTATCAGTTGATATTAGGGTTCTTCACAGCGAGCCTGATTAACAAAAGTAACTTTACACTTTTGAGTAAGTTTACTACTTTTCGGTATTTACAATCTGCAAATTTGTAGTAACTTACATATTTGTAGTAAGACCAGCACTACACATGAGCAACCACAGGTACTGCAACACCTTCCCATGAAAAATAATAGAACTAGAGACTTACTATTAAAGGGTAAGTTAATGCAAAAGTGTGGTTTGCAAATATCGAAACTTAGTAACTTCCTCACAGGAGTAAGTAACTACAAAAGTGCTGTTTGTGAACGGCACTTTGTAGTACTACTGTAGTACTACAAAACTTACTACAAAGTGCAGTTTGTGAAACAGGCCAGCAGTATGTAAGCTGTGCTTCTCATTGTTGCATAGAGTAGTCTTATCTATGTCATATTAAAAAGTGCATACCTTGTAGTAGATTGATTAAAGCTTGCCATTTATTATGAGTACATTTATCTGAACCTGGTGTTTATTTTTTGAATAATATAATTTCTACTTAAGCAAAAATAATCACTTGTTTATCGTAAGAAGTCATGTTATTTTTCTTGCAATACGACCACTTTATTTATTATTATTACATAAGCAGAGATTGTTTGTTGAGCTGAGTTTGTGATCCAAACAAGATGGGCTCAGTCTTGGCACCATTTTGTTATTTTCAGGCAAAGTTTCATCTAGGATTTTATTTGTCAGACAGCTGAACAGATGTGTATAATTAGTTGCTGTGTTCAAAAGTATTTCCATAATCTGCAGTCATCAACTACTCCCATGAACCATTGAGGTAAGAATTGGTCTGAGGTACATGCTAAAATGCCACAGGTACAAAGATGCTTTTTTGGGGACTTTGCAGTTCAAAATGGTATTTGTTGGATGAAGCCTTATACAGACCAAATGTGCTTGCCCACTGGGAGAAAAATACCCAATCTACTGACACCCTATTGCTTCCACTATGGCGATTAATTAGGCAATTTAAAATACCAATTTTTTTCACAAGGTTAATGACCGCAGGAAGCCTAAAAAGACTCAGTGGACTGAGCAACCTTGGTTCATTGTCATCTGGCTATTAACCACCATATCTTCAAACAACGAGAGAGAGAGGGGAAACAATGGAGCCACTCTTGGTCCCCCTAGTGAAATAGCAAATAAACAGAAGAGTGAAACCAAATATATGAAGAGCTAGCGAGAGGAGTCACTCTTGTTTTTAGAAGAACCCTCACTCACCAACCTAGTTGGTGACATGCTTCATCATTGGGTTCCCACCAGAGAGGCCGAGTGCCTCCTTGGTGTGCTGCGACGCCTGATTACAGTAGAGCGTTTTTTGGGTTTTTTTTTGTGTAGGTGCAAAAAGTGAAGGTGCGAATGTTTAAATTGCCTTTACCAATCCCAAATACTTATTGGTGGAGCAGTAAGGCAAAGTTGTTAAAAACTATTTTGGTGAGGTGGATGTAAGACTGGGTAGATTGGCTGGTCACATCCCAATGTGGTGATCAGGTGTGGTCTACATGTTTCAGCCTCATACTGCCCATAGCGAGGATTTCTTCAGGACCATATGCCATGGCGGTATGCACACGCTAAGGTGCACCCTAACCTGTGGCATCCAAAAACCGCGTAACTTACAGTTACTGTGGCGCCTTCAGAACTCCCAGATCTTCCTCAGGGTCCTGCTGACGGAAAGATCCAGGTGCCACACGGGTGTCTGGCTTTTGGTGTACATGTGACTACAAACCACCCCCCCGCCAGGATCCATGGTGTAAGGGTTTCCTACACCTAATAGTCACGTCGCTTTCATGACTTGAAAAATTCAGGGTGATTCGTCAAGCGGGGGCCGAGAATAAGGGGGGTCCCAAAATGCGTTTCCCCATGTTAATTCTCATAGGGATTTTGAACACAACTACAGCCCAAACCACTGGAAAGAACTACACCACATTTGATTGAAAGCTAGCTCTTGGTCCAGAAAGAGACCTTTTTGTGATTTGGTGTAAATCCGTTCAGTAGTTTTAGAGATATTGAATGAAAACCAAATTTGCATATTTAGGATCGTGGATCCTCCGTGGATCTGACAGTCCCCGTGCTGAAATCTGATTGGCTGCCAGCACTTAAAATTTAGTTTCGGCCCCTGGTTTGGCCAATTCCTGGGGGTATGAAGACATGGGGAAAAAAGTAGGGGGGAGCAAGGGTTACCCCTCCTAGGCTATTTTTAGCCCCAGGGACTACCACCTCCCTGGACTTTATTATAAGATGGAAGGGTGGCCAACCTGACCACCCTCCATGGGCTCTTTTGAGCTCCGGGGACCACCACCTCCTGTGGCCTTTATTTTTTAAATATTGGAGTGGGCCACATGGCCCCCCCTTTGATGGGCTCTTTAGAGCCCCAGGGACCACCACCTCCACGGGCTTAAAACCAATAATTAACGGGGACCGCGTGGGTGCCCTGTGCCTGGGGTTCACCCCCACCAAGGGGCCGGCAATTAAAATAGATGAGGGTGGGGGCTCACACAGCCCCCCTCCCAGGCCAGATACGGCCCCAGGGACCACCATCTCCCTGGTGTAGGCCCATGAAAACAGAAGGATGGGGGCTGCATGGTCACCCTCCTGGAGCCATTGATGGCCCTGGGGAATGCCACCCCCATGGCTGGCTCCCTATGTCTCAGGGTGCCCACCCAGAGAACATGGCTGTTTGCTCTGACTTGGCGGGAGGTTTGACAGTACAACACTTTCCCTGCTGTTGCACAGACTAAAGTGGGAATAGTAAATCTCACAGGACAGGTGTATTTCCTTTATGGATGAGTCACTCACACAGCTGCTGACACACCCACAGAGATGCTTACACACCTACTCACGCACTCAGGCAGTCACACACCCACTGACAGACCCATTCATGCACTGATACACCCACTTACAGACCCACTCAGACATTCACACATCCACTCACAGATACACTTAAACATTCAATCAGCTACTCATGCACCCACTCATAGACCCATACAGTCACTCACAATCCACTCACAGACCCATTCAGACAGTCATGCACCCACTGCCAGACCCAATCAGACATGTATACCCACTCACAGACCCACTCAGACACTCATACACCCAATCACAGACCCATGCAGCCTCTCACAAAGCCACTCACACACCCACAAACTCACTCACAGACCAACAAAGAGACTAGCACACCAACTCACAGACCCACTCAGACAGTCATGCCCTCACTCACAGACTGACTCACACACTCTTGGAGGCATTCTCACACCCACTCACAAACCCACTGAGACACTCACTTAGACACTCATGCACCCACTCAGACATCCATTCAGACACTCATGCACCCACTGACATACCCACTCAGATACTCACACACCCAGTAAGACACTAATGCAGCTACTTCCTGACCCACACAGACACTCACACACCAACTCACACATCCATTGATGCACTCACTCACACACTCACTCTCAAAGGTTACAGGTTACAGTTAGCAAATAAAATGCAAAAATCTTTAAAAATACACTTAAAAATCCAAAGGTTCCAGGGACGTTATAGTTAGGAAACAACATTTTAAAAACCGTGGACATTCACTGAAAAAAACAAAGTTTACAGGGACATGATAGTTCGGAAATAGAATACAAAAAACATTAGAAATTCACTGAAAAAAACAAAGGCAACAGGGACATTATAGCTAGGCTCGAATTTCACTCACACAAAACCAGTAAAATTCAGCAGTTATAGTTAGCTGACCTAACTTTAACCTATGCCCCCACAATGTACTGCTTATGACCTCACATATTTAATCACTTATGACATGGTTAGTGACATCAATAATGACATGTGTCCAGGGGAGCCCACCCCCAGACCACAGCGGTTTCTCTGCCCACACCGGCCCCTGTATTTGCTCTTGCTTGGCTGGAGCATTTTTAAATCTCCCGCCAAGTGGGAGAAAACACCACGTTAGCTCTCAGCGGGCGGGAGCATGAAAAAGACTTCTGTCCACTGGGAGTAGACTTTAGATTTTTTCCCATACCTGCTGCAAACTATGAAGCAATGATATTCAAAGATAAGCAGGCAAATTGGCTGAACAGGCCACAATCCACTTGCTACAGAAGAGTCTTTTCCCTACCAGACTGCACTTCACATGCCCAAATTTGGCTAGAATTCTTTTTGTTTTCGTAGCACTTCATACTGAACGCAGAATTCTTGTCCTATTGTTTTGAAGCCAAGCAGGCGAAAAAGACACGCTAAAACATGCAATCTGGGAAGTGATAAGCAACCCCCTGACACACTGGCATAGCTACCTAGACCTTACATTGAATGTTTTGGAAGCCAAGAGATCTGGTCAAGTGAACTACCTGTGGCTCCAGTCTCGAAACCATTGGTTTAACAAGCAAATTGAGGGTACAGGATGTGCAGGCTCTGGAGAAACAGGCCTGTGCACTTGGGCAGTAATATCGCATGATCCAGGGGCTCTCTCGATCTATCTCTATTTACCCTTTAATAAGGATATGAAAAAACAGCTGATGGTATTAAGATTTAAGTTAATCCCCTTAAAAGTCGACTGGTATGGACGGAGGGATTTTGATGAATCCAATAGGCAATGCTGCTTTTGTGCAAAGAGTGAGGAATCCTTGTACCATCTCCTCTGTATCTGTGAAAAGCTGCTCCCAGTAAGAAAGTTCTGGTGGCACCCATTATGACGTATCCTAAACATCAGGACTTATCAAGGTGACGTGCAAGCATGTTTGAAAGGTGAATCATCTCAGGCAGTGGCTTGATTTCTGAAATGTATCAAATAATCTTTAGCAACTTTGTAGATATGGTGGGAATTGCTGGAAGTAAGATAATATTATTACCATTGTGTCCCCACACATAAATATGCTGCCAATAAGTTCTGGCCCTTCTGGGCACTGGCATGGGCTACCTATCGAACATTAATCAGACTCCAACTCAAAGTAAAATTGGCATTGGGAAAATGACCTTGCACGTTCAGCAGCATGAGGTGATAAGAGCACTTTATAGTCTTCAGGAGGTCAGACAATAATATCGCCAGCACAGGCCTTTTAATTTAACATGCTGCTAAAAACTTTGCACCTTAATCTGGCCTCAGAATTCAACTTTTCATCAGCGACAAATAGAGCACTTTCTGGTCTTTTGGAGGTCAGACAATAGTATTGCCAATGCAAGCCTGTTCTTTTAACATGCTGCTTAAAACGTTGCAGTTTACCAATGCACTAGTAGAATCAGACTTTTCATCAGAGGCCAAGCCAGGACTTTAGGTGTTGCGCACGTAGTTTTTTAGTGTTGTTTTTAGTCTTTTCTACTTCAAATTGTTGCCTTTTTAACTGTTTTGATGAATTGTTTCTTGGTTTTTTTTGCGCTTAAGCCTATATATCACTTGTTAAAGAATTTGGGGATCTATTGTAATGATGTAAATTAATAGTACAATAAAGAACTATCTATCTACCAAAATGTCTATGCTGTTTGCATTGCACTACATCAATGACAAATTGTCTTCCCTATGAACAACATATAATACTTAAGAGATGGACAATCAGTTTGTATTTTTCTGCTCCATCTCATCCTGAGTCACAAACCTCCTGTCTCTCTTTGCCTTGGATCCAGTATTGAATTTTCTGAACTTTTGCCACCCAGACAACTCTGCTTTCCATCAGGTTTTCTCCTCTTCTACTTAGACACCCACAGTTCACTTTTGCTCTGGTTTTCAATCTCATTATCAATTTGCGCTCTCCTGAAACACTCACCAGGTACCGTGTTGCTCCATCTATCTTTTTCTTTGCAATGGAATAGATCATACTAATCTCCAGCATGCAGGAAACATGATGTTGGTAGAATGCCCCAAACTGTAATGATTGTCTTTGACTCTAAGCCTTTGTGTGAATTTTCATCTTTTGGTCAGTCAAAGAGCAGTTGGATCCTGATCACTTTTATTTTCTTTCTCTTTAAATTAATACCATTACTTGACCTTCACCCCATCTAAAACATTGACTACCTGAACAGAAGTAGTTTAATCACCATAGCCCACGAAAACTGCTCCGTTTTAGCACCTTTGAGTATCCCTTATGTCCTTGAACTTCTCTATTTCCTAGAGTGTAGCCATGGCTATTCTCCATAGCGACCACAGTGAGGGCCAGGGCCACATGCTCCAAGAATCCAAGAATTAGGCCCAAGCAGGATCCTTGATTGTACGCCATGCCCACCCAAGGGCGCCACCTCAGTAGGCAGGTGGAACAGTCCTCCAATGCCTGCCAAGGCAGTGCAGTTTGAAGATTTCCAAAACCAAAGTGTTATCCCAAGGAACGGGTTCTGGCTTCAGCGTTCTCTTCTCACAAAGCACCTGCTCCTACATTCCCTGAGGACACCCATAGAGGAACTCAAGGTGGGGGAAAGAGAATGTAAGAGAAAATCAACGTGGTTATGAGGTTCGTACACTGACTAGCTCTTGTCAGCTCAATTCATGTGGGCACACTGAAGCTTTTTCTACAACAAATGGATGATGACTTACAGCCCTTGCCACCAGGTAAGCACTGCTATGAAAAATGTAATTTAACTTTTTTTATACAGTGATTCCCAAAATAATGTAGAATCAATGTAGGAAACATGTTTGCTGATATTAACTAAACATGGGATAAAACGATAACAAGGATCACATGAAGTAAAAAAATAAGATTAAGAGTACGTGAGAAATGTAAGTAATTGAATAGTGATCTTAAGAATTTTCATATGTTAAAAGAAAGGAAACAAACTACGGAGGGGAGAGCCAGTAACAATGGGTGACTGGTAGAGTCTTGCTTGAAATAAGCAGATAGTGAATAGGAACAGCACGATAAAGAGGTAAGCACGAGCTGAACTGTTGAGATATTTAAAAGCAAGGAAACTAAAGTAAAACTGCATATGATAGACCCACTTGTCAGAACAGTAGAAGTAAGATATGGCTGAATGTGGTGATGCTCTTTCGTCAATTTTTTGTTTGCTTGGGATATACATCAATCTACGTTACATATATACTACACGTAATGTGATTTTCACATTATAGTTGACTGGGGGAACCACCTTTACAACGCAACTTTTACAACGCTATGCTATTACAACGCATTTTTTACAACGCAAAAACTTTTACAACGCATGCTTTTACAACGCATGCTATTATATGGTAAGTACTTTTACAACGCATATACCTTTACAACGCATTATTTGAAAATGCCTTTACAACGCATGCATTTACAACGCATGCATTTACAACGCAAGATGTTATATGGTAAGTACTTTTACAACGCATATACTATTACAACGCATTTTTTAATGTTGGTATTTTAATTAAAATAAATATATATCGTATAATTATTTTTTTATAAAAAAATTGTAATTGAAAAAAAGTGAGTAGTTTATCAAAATATTAATACTTGAGTATTTTGTCTAGTAGAAATGTTATGTTGGATAGTTAAATTAATACTTGAGTATTTTAATATTAACACTTGAGTGTTTTGTATAGTAGGAATGTTTTGATGGGTAGTTAAATTAATACTTGAGTATTTTAATATTAATTTTTCATATTTAATACTTGAGTATTTTGTCTACTAGAAATGTTTTGTTGGATAGTTAAATTAATACTTGAGTATTTCTTAAAATAGAATGAGTTTTTTTATATTTAAATTTATAAATAATTGAGAATTATTCTAAATTGAAAGAGTATTTAATTTTTTATTTATTATAAATAAGAGTGAGTAACTACATTTTAATAATAGAGTATTTTTAAAATATTAAAGTGTATTTCTTAAATTAAGTTAGTTCATTGGTTTATTCAAATTAAGAAACAGCATATTTTAAATTTAATTGAATTAAAGTTTGTGAGTACTTTTTAAATATATAAATAATACAGTATCTATCAAAAATTTAATTAATCACATATGTAATTACAAGAGTATTTATAAGTTCAAAAAATATAGAACATTTTATTTAAAAAAGGAAGAGTACTTTTGGATTATTTATTAAAAAAATTAGATAAATTTATTAAAAAAAAAAAATATATAAGAATAGTTGAAATATTCAAAGAGTAATAAAAAATGCATTTAAAAAACAATAATAGTTTAAAATAAATAAAAGAAAATAATTACTTACTTTTTTAAAATAAATTCCCACGCTTTTCCATTGAAGTCTATGAGCGTCTTTGTCCTTTATTTATTTTGGCAGCATCAGAATATACAACCCGCGGAACAAGAAAAGAAGGATCAGAAAGTGAAGAAAAAGATAGTTTTGAAGGGAAAAGACAATAGAGTCGAGGTAAGGAATATATTTAGTAAATTAACATTTAATTAGTTTCAATTTTGAAGTTTAAATAACTATTTAAAAAATAATGACAGCAAACAATTTTTGTTTTCACATTTTTTATTTATAGAAAAATCATGAAAAAATAAACCATATTTTTAATGAATTTTGTAATGTAAGTAACATTTTTCAAACAAAATATAAATATTTTATTTACATTTATAAACATTTATTTACAGATTAGTTAAATAAAGTAGTCCGCTATAAATTTAGATGCACGCGATGACGTAATGACGTGAGCGTCGACGTAATACGCCATTTTGCAGAGCATCGGAGGAGGAAGCAGCAGGAAGCTGAACGGCGTCCAGGTAGGAAATATTTTCATTTGTAATTGTAGAATAAACCTTTAAAAGGGATACATATATAGTGAGGAAAGAATAAGGGGAGGTTGCGGGAAAACTAATTGATTACTTAAATATTTTAAAACATGTCCACATTAATGTCATTAATGTATGCCTATGTCGGGGCGCTAAAAGTTATTTATTTAGTTTAAAACAGTATGTAACTGGTAAAAAATTATAAGTTACTGTTCAGAAAGTTGATTTGTTTATTTAGGAAGTAACAAAAGTAATGTCGATCTTCATTTCAAAGTGCAAAAAAGTTGCGTACTTTTAAATTTAGAAAAATAACGATTGTTATAAAAATGATGATTAAGGTGCAAAGTACATTTCGGAATATGGTTTGAATTGTAGAATTTACATATGTTTGAGTTTTGGTGATTTGTTTTGACGGTAATTAAATTGGAATTTTTCGGTAATTTAATTAATGGAGTTCCGATGTCGAACTATAGTTCAAATAGTATGGGACAGTAAATTTGTAGACATTGGTAGTTTTTGCTTGAAATGAAGATTTGTTTTAAAAAAAAAGAACCCGACTTGTTTGTTTGGAAAAATTTTTAGAAAATACCTTGGTATGCCAATTGTAATTTGAAAATTAGTAAAATTTAAAGCAAAGCAGGAAAGTAAGTAATTACATTATTTTAAAAAGAAAGAATGTTAGAAAGATTTTCCAGGTAGTCTATAGCCACACACAACGAAAATTGTTGTAGAATTGCCAATAGTCTCTCAGACATTTCCCTTGTTTTGACTGTTACTCGTGGGTTTAGACTACCTGCGAGTGTTTGTGCTATTCTCATTTCTTGGAAACTTTGCTCCTTCTTCAAAGGTTCCAAAAATGAGTAGAAGTTAGGATGTGGTTTACCAATTGTATGGTTGAAGGAGTTATGCCATCCCTCAATGGCATTGTTTGTTTTTGCTTCTCCCTCTAAACAACTCGTGTAGCAGTTCCACCACTCCACATGGAATCGTGGCTTCCTCCTGCGACCCGATCTGCTTAGGTGTCCAATCCATGTGTCTTCAAAATAATTTAGAATGGGTGCCAATTTTTCTTCGTTACTCGTATAATAAACAGATTCTATAATTGCAGTGTAGTACTCGTCCACACTAACGGGAGGAACAAAACAAAGTGCAGTTAATTTTTTTAGTTCAAATTGTAGTTTGCTATCCCGAGAATATTCTGCAACTAGGGATGTTTTCTGTAATTTACGCCAAAATGCCTGCGAAAAATGGAAAAAACATCCCTGAATTTGGGTATCCGTGTACGTTTTAGTGATCACATTGATCATGCTCAATTCAAAATCAATAATTATTTTTCGAGGACTTGAGGAGGTTTTACTTTTAATCACTGATAAAAGTTCAGTGTATGTTGCAGAAGTCTTATCAGGTAGCAAACTATAAACTAAGGGAATTACACTATTGTTAATTTTAGCATGTATAGTGTAAATTTGAGTGAAAGGATGGGGTGTACTTTTAAACGTCCCATCCATCATCCAAATTTCACTACTTTCTAACTTAGCAAGGTTACGTGGGGTACTAAAAATTAGAATACGTTTCTGAGGGTTTTCGTTGTCATGCAGAAGGAAAGGTTCATCAGAAAAAGAAATAGAAAGATCATGAGGAATTCTAATGTCAGAGAAAGTATGTGGTGTAGATAATTGAATGTTACTTGCCTGCTTTTGTCTCTGAATAATTCTCCTCAAATTAGGTATTATAGGCATGTTACTAGCAACATGACTGGGGACATGCTGTGCAACCTCTCTTAAAATTGATCCTGTAGAATCATTGGAGGTGCTTGCAATAGCTTTCATCTCGTTTATTGTTTCTCTAATTTCTACATCCATTGCAGAGGCAGAGTGGTTATGTTCTGTGGTTTTCACAACCAAATTATCAACAGTAACCGCTCTGCCACTGCAATGGGTAGTGTAGTATTGCACACACCTCCAATGATTTCTAGTTAAACTTATTCTTTCCTTACTATATATGTATCCACCATGGTTTAAAAGATTTTTGCCCTTCCTGGATTTAATAAAGTTGGCAGCTCCCAGGCTAGACATTATCTGAAAAGAGGAGAAAAAACAAAAAAATTAGCAAGAATAAATTTATGAATTACCTAAAACATAACATTTACACCATCCAAAACATTCCCTACTGATGCACCTTCCAGGAGTTAGAATAGTAAATTGCACCCCTACACCATCCAACACTTTCCCTACTGCTGCACCTTCCTGGAGTTAGAATAGTAAATTGCACCCCTACACCATCCAACACTTTCCCTACTGCTGCACCTTCCTGGAGTTAGAATAGTAAATTGCACCCCTACACCATCCAACACATTCCCTACTGCTGCACCTTCCTGGAGTTAGAATAGTAAATTGCACCCCTACACCATCCAACACTTTCCCTACTGCTGCACCTTCCTGGAGTTAGAATAGTAAATTGCACCCCTACACCATCCAACACATTCCCTACTGCTGCACCTTCCTGGAGTTAGAATAGTAAATTGCACCCCTACACCATCCAACACTTTCCCTACTGCTGCACCTTCCTGGAGTTAGAATAGTAAATTGCACCCCTACACCATCCAACACTTTCCCTACTGCTGCACCTTCCTGGAGTTAGAATAGTAAATTGCACCCCTACACCATCCAACACTTTCCCTACTGCTGCACCTTCCTGGAGTTAGAATAGTAAATTGCACCCCTACACCATCCAACACTTTCCCTACTGCTGCACCTTCCTGGAGTTAGAATAGTAAATTGCACCCCTACACCATCCAACACTTTCCCTACTGCTGCACCTTCCTGGAGTTAGAATAGTAAATTGCACCCCTACACCATCCAACACTTTCCCTACTGCTGCACCTTCCTGGAGTTAGAATAGTAAATTGCACCCCTACACCATTCAACACATTCCCTACTGCTGCACCTTCCTGGAGTTAGAATAGTAAATTGCACCCCTACACCATCCAACACTTTCCCTACTGCTGCACCTTCCTGGAGTTAGAATAGTAAATTGCACCCCTACACCATCCAACACTTTCCCTACTGCTGCACCTTCCTGGAGTTAGAATAGTAAATTGCACCCCTACACCATCCAACACTTTCCCTACTGCTGCACCTTCCTGGAGTTAGAATAGTAAATTGCACCCCTACACCATCCAACACATTCCCTACTGATGCACCTTACAATGTTGGATAAAATTACCTTTTTCTTTCGAAGTTGCTTTTCTTGCTGACTCTTCTTAAGTGGGAATGGCGTGTAGGCTGGAGTAGACACTTATGAGGTGATTGGATTTCGAATGGAAAAATAAATGTCTGGAAAAGTGAAAAAAGACAAGAATGAGAAAACTGAATGATGTTGAGAAATGCGATTTTACAATAATTTTTAAAAAATGGTATATTTGTTATAAGTTGCAGTAGATAACACTTTCACTAATGCTACACCATCCTTTAGTCATGAAATAAATTTCTGAATTCTGCAAATGTAACCATAATTAAATTGGTTTTTTTTTCCACATTAGCAATGAGATAGCTAGTCTAATATATTGAAGGTTAAGAAACCATCATGAAAATCAATACCTTGTTTTGTAGAACTTGCTTTTCTGGATGAGGCTTCTGAAGATGATTTGGTCTGTTGGTTCAAGATTTAACGTGTGTGGTGGAAAGAATCTTTCTGTAAGGAATCAAATTGTTGTGTTTTGAAAAAAAAGAGGATAAAAAAAAATTTAACGTTGGTTTGTAATGTAAATTCTGAGTATATTTAAATTAATAATGACATACAATATAACTAATACTACATGACACTGTACTAACCAATGCACCTTCCTGTAGTTGAAATAGAGATATGTACCCCTACACTATAAAAAAATCTCTCTAATGTTGCACCTTCCTGGAGTAGAAATAGTATATTGTTACTCTAAACTATCCATTACTTTTCTAATTTGGTACGTTAGAGGAGTAATAATTGCAAAAGGAAGGATTAAAAATTGTATAGTAAAAATAGTACTGAAAAGGTAACATACCTTTTTCTGTTATTGTTTGTTTTCGTGCCTTCAAGGTAATGCTTGCAGTAGGATAAAGTTTTTTTTTGGTACAGATGTACTCTGGGGAAAAAAAAAGTAGAATAAATTAATGTTCCTTAGCCAACGTTGGTTGGAAAAAAAAATACAATTTATAAACAATTTGATATATGACAAAGGAGTATGAGTAACAATTGGTGAAAGAAAACATATTACTCATTTAATGCATTTTTCCAAAAAAAAAAAAGGTTAATCCGATACTATCACAAAATTACTATAATGCAGAACATTCTAGGACTTTGATTAGAAATAGTTGCCCTACTAATATGACTCGCTTTTCCAGATGTAGTACCCAACTGAAGTCTTATTAGTAATTGTTACTCCTGCATCATGGTATTTTTTCGTTTATGATGTATTGAGATTGAGTTTTAAAAAAAAAACACCATTGCCATACATCACTTTAGGTAATTTAAAAAAATATATTTTACAAGTAAATCCATTACAAATAAATTACATTTACCTTCACAATTTTATATGTCAGTGGTTAACGTGGTGGTGATGCTCAATTAGGTACAGCAATTGTTGAATCTCAAAATATTCCGAGTTTCTGTTTTTGGAAAATAAAATACTTGTTTTAAGTTGGTGTATATTTTTAGTGATAATAAATTAGAAACAGTACATTTTAAAAGTTATTATTAAGAATATCTTTTAAATTATTTTTGGGTTAAGAAAATATATTTTCCTCAAAAACAACGTTTAAAAATATTATAATGACTTACTAGTAGTTGCTCTATTGTAATGCTTTTACGAATGAATTCCGTGCTCTCTCTGAGGAGGTCGCAGTGGAGGTGACAGAGGGTCAGCTTTTCACGTCTGGTCTCTCTGCTAGTTGATAATCAACTGAGTGCAAAATGGTGTCTTCCTTGTATTTATAAGTTTTACTCTGTGTCACTATTAATTTTTTTTAAAACTGCGTTCGTTGTGTTTTTTTAAATGCTTTGTTTTACTGTGGAAAATGATAATTTAGAAATGCTTTTTAAAAAATATTGTTTTCATTCATTTGCTCCGTTTTGGCATCCATTTTGGAACATGTCTTTTGGTATTGTTTACATAGAAACTGTGGTAGGACAAGTTTTACAAGTGAGATGGTTAAAATGGCGCCTATGTGTATGTGTCTTATGTTTTACTTTGTTTACTTACTTTCCGATCTAATCATGATAAAAATGTCTATGTACTGTTATTTAAATTTTCGTTTGTAAAACTTTAAAATGTGTGAAAACGGAATTTTATTGGGAATTTTGAGTATTAATTTTAATACTCGAGTATTAATTTTAATACTCGAGTATTAATTTGGTAATGCGTTTCAGTCGATTTACGTACAGTTTTTCTCCACGTTTTAATACACTTCCCCACCCTAAAACCCCTAATTTCCCTGCATCCCGTGCCAGATTTTATTGAACTTTTAATTAAAAAAAAAAAAAAAATCGCGTTGTAATGGTATGCGTTGTAATAGATTTCGTTGTAACAGCACTTTTCAGTATTTTAATAGGTTTTGCGTTGTAAGAGTATTCGTTGTAAAGTAATGCGTTGTAGTAGTACTTGCGTTGTAAAAAATGCGTTGTAAAGGTATGCGTTGTAATAGCATGCGTTGTAACGTCATACATCCAGTTGACTGTGAATAGTGAATTTCTATGCCTGGGACAAGCTGACACAATGTATAGTCCTGCCATGAGGTATCTTTTGAAGGTCACCCAACTGTCAGCTTCAATGTGCGATGGCTTGGAAGAAGGTTGAAATAATCTTAACATGAAATGCTGAATCCTGTTGCAAAATCTTGAGAACCACATGTTTTAATTGTGCATTGCTGAGATAGTTGGATTCAGGTACCCCTTTCCACTTTCCCAATACACAGGGCCTATTACGAGTATGGAGGCCCGACCACCGCAGTCGGACTGCCAGCAGCCCGTTACAACACCGACGGTACTTCCAGGATCCTGAATGCCGCGATGCCAGCGTTGTTGGAAATTAGAAGAAATAGAGGCAGTGCCAATCCCGGCACCGCCGTCCATATTACGACTTGCCCTTCCACAAGCATTTTCATAGTGGTGCTCCTGCCATGAAAAAGCTGATGGAAGGGAAAGGAGGGTGCCACCAACAGGGCCCTGGAAAAATCTGCCCATGTAGGTGGGTGCAAGGAGTACATAATGTGCCCTCCCCACAAGTGCATAGTCATGCGTGCACTGTGTTATATGCACAACATGGTGCATGCCACACCATGCACGGGCGAGCATTCGGTGCTGTAACAGTGGCGGTATGCTGTAAAGGCTCTCCTATGAGCCTAACATACCACGCAGTGAGACTGCTGCAGCACCACCCGCCCAGGATTATACTCATAATCCGGCGGGCAGACTCACCACAGCCATGGTGGTCTTCTTGAGACCATGGCGGTCTCAGACGAAGTCTGCCAAAGTCGAAATAAGGTCCTTAATGTTTTATTTTGCTCCTGCTCTCAGAGCAAGACTCCTGAGCAAAACCATTCTCTCTTACCTGACTGAATTTTGTTCCCCCCCATTTAAATATGGCCTCTCCTGCTCCTGGCTCGAACTCCGGGTTGTCAAATAGTGGGGTCAGGGGGGAAGGAAAGCTTGTCAGATTGTATCTAGTGCTTGTGTAGTCCCACACCATCATGATTGTTTGCGTTATGGGGGACAGGTATAGGTTCCGTGGTCTACCTGGTTTCTTGAGGAAAGGGACCTCCAACAGGGACGTTCCGGCCACTTGCCTATCCTGGAATAACCAGTGTTTCTCTGATTCGGTGCGGTTCAGTTCCACTAGGTATCTCAGTTGTGCGGTAAAGTAGTACAGTTGGAGATCAGGGATCCACAACTCTCCCTCGCTGGGTGGAAGGAAGCTGAGAGCCTTTTTCATCCATGGTTTACGGCCCTGCTAAATGAATTGCAGAAGCTCTTTTGAATCAGGCCTGATGGAGGGTGTAGGGGAAGAGTCTGAAATAGATATAAGATTTTGGGGAGAACCATCATTTTGACTGTGGCTATTCTGCCCAACCACAAAATCGGATGATGTTTGCACCTTTGGATATCGATGCAGATTTGCCTATGCAGGTTGCGGTAATTAATGGTGGCAGTGGCCTATGTTGTTGATGCTAGCTGGATGGCTAGATAGGGGAAAGTGGTGTGAGACCACTAAATAGGGTGCTGAGTTTGAATTTGTTCTACCATCCAGGGTGGGAGAGAGAGATTAAGTGCAACAGATTTCTCCATGTTTACTTTGAACCCTGAAGCCCTACCAAAGGATTCCAACTCTGCAAGGAAAGCGTTCAAGGACATGTCGGGATTCTCTAGTGTCACTAGGACATCGCCTGCATATCGACTGATGGTGTGTTTGTCCCCCCCAAATGGCACTCCGGGGATGTGCCAGTGCCCTCGTACTCACTGCGCGAATGGCTCCATGTATGAAGCAAAAAGCAGGGGCGATAAAGGATACCCCTGACGTGTGACCATTTATTCCAACCGTTGCCGTGGGAGAGCGATAGCAGTTTAGGATCCAAGTCTTCATCTGACCCCCTAGGCCCAAGTGGGTCAGTACTTGTTCAAGGTAGGGCCAGTGCACCCTATCAAAGGCCTTTTTGGCATCTATAGTCAGTAGCATATATTTGCCCGATGTCCTGAATGCCTTCTCTATGATGTGAGGAGCCCACTTGATGTTATCACTTGTCTTTCTCTGAGGGATAAAGCCCGCCTGGTCAGGATCGACCAGGGCGGACATGTATACACCCAGTCTGCGAGCCAGTATTCCTGTATATAGTTTCAGGTCTATGTTTAGCAGCGATATGGGTCAAAATAAACTACAATATGTTTTATCTTTCCCCAGCTTAGGGATGACTATGATTGTCGCCTCCAGCATCGATGTCGGGATTGCGCTTCACCCCGAGAATGTGTTAAAAAGCCGAGTCAGAAGTGGTGCGACCGCCGAACAAAATGTTTTGTATAAGGCTGCTGTGAAGCCTTTTGGACCTGGGGATTTTGCTAATTTTAACCGGGAAATTGCAGCAATAACCTCCTTGATACGGATGTCCCCATCCAAATATTCAGCTTGGTCTTGGGTCAGTATAGTTGAGTGTGCACCCTGCAGATAGCTATCACTCTCTGCACTATCTAGCAATTTGACCTAAATAGAGGTATGCGTAGAACTGTTGAAAGGGTCTGACTATTTCAGTGTCCTCCGACACTAGGTCCCCTGTTTGATCCTGGATCGCCTGAACACCCTGCCTCTGTCAGCTCTCTCGTAGTTTGTGTGCTAAAAGGCGACCGCATCTGTCTCCCCCTATATCAGAGGTCTTCAAACTTTTTGATGTCGAGACCCCCTGTCAAAGTTTTTTTAGGTGCAAGGACCCCCTCCTGACAAACATTTCTAGAACTTGGTAATCCTCATCATTGACAACTATCGACAACCATAAACGCCCCCAATTCCCACAGCAAATAATTTTTACAGTGGGTAAATAATATTAAACAGTGTTTATCAAACCAAAGGTCAGTGAGCGTGGAAGTGTGGTCCAATGTGTGGCTAAAAACAAAGGGCATCATTTATGAGGAATGGTCCTAGGGCAGAGCTGCAAGTCTTCTTGCTGCGTTGCCCTATGCCAATGTGAAAGGGCAAGAATGCACCTTATTTATGAAATATGGTGCATTCCCATCCTTTTCCACTGCGTTGGTGCACAAATTGCTACCCAGCGCATATGTGGCAGGATTGTTTTTGTGCAGGAAGGTGCCCCGAGAGGGTTTCCTCTTTCTTTGTGAGCTGCAGAATGCAGCACACATGGAAAGAGGAAAACATACAAGGAGACATGAAAACATTTCTCCTCATTACACCTGCTATGGGGATGCGTAAGGTTTTGGCACTCCCCCAGGTTCATATGGTATTGTAAATCTGGGGCAGTGTCAAAATCCATGGGTGTTGCGTGGGAACCGCCACCGCAATGCCCATGGAACTCCAACTTAACAGACTAAGGCAAGGCAGCGACTTGCGCTGCTTTGTCTTACTCCATATGTATGTATGTATGGATACTTGTATAGCGCACGACTACCCGGAGGCATCTCGGCGCTTGTACGAATACCGCTGTGGAACCCATCCTGGCTTTTCCCTGTGAGGCGTCCACTCCTGGGCACCCCCAAGGTGAAGGCCAGGCATCCTTAGCGTTGTGGGGGCCGTTGTGGAGATTAAGCAAGCTAATGCCCAGAGTTACAGAGTGGGACTCCATGATTAGAATGGCACCGAGACGAGAATTATCAGGTCTGTGGAATTTTTGAGCCCAAGAGGCGGGGAATTTAACCCTGGTCCCGGGCTAGACCTCTGCATCAGGGTCTGCCGCTCTAATCATTGAGCCACACTTCTCCACGAGGCCACTCAACCACACAGGGTACTTTGCGTCGCCTCATAGATATGATTGCGACGATTGTGCCGCTGGAGCTTAAACAAAATGATGCTCTGGTGGCTCAAGCCTCTCATAAATCAGCCCCAAAATAAAGTAGCTACATATAAAATAATGGGTAACTTAAATGAAAAATACATTCTAAAAAGTTGTTACACGGTGGTAAATGCACTGTAGTACATTTGGAAGCCTCTATTAGTTAATGCACGGCAGAGGTCTGTGTGTAACCCGAGAGCCTCAGAATTATATTTGGCTGGTGCAGTGGAGTATAGTGGCTTGTGGATTTTTGGTGCTACGAGGTCACAGCCTGTGACAGAAAGCACTGTGAAAGTGTAAGTCATTACTTTATTCTTGCAATACACACATTATAAGGTAGACTGCTACAAACTGTGAAAATAGTTTTAGGATATGATGGAGCTTCCAAAGTGTACATTTTAGTAATACTAAAACATAAATAATGCTTTTTTTTTTGCATTCCCTTTAACGCCTCCTCTGAGTTACTAAGCGATTAAAAACATGCTTTCTTACTAACAGTAAAAAAAAAAATATTTGCCATCACAAAACAATTAAAGCCAGAATCACTCCCAAGCACCATTTATATTAGCATATTAACTCAAAACGCACAATTGCATTTTATTCAGGCAAGTAGGCACCCTGACACGAATTGTTTTGCTTGTCCTCCCAGCCTCTTCCTCTCACAGAACAAGAGACTCAATTACTTTCAGCTGAAGCATTTTAAGGACCGGAATGAAGCTCCCTGTTTTCAAAAGGAAGAGCACATGTTTTAGATTCCAGGCAGGAGTGAGGCCTGGAAATGCGCGACCCCCTTCCCAGGACTCCAGGGCCCTTCTGGGGGTCGCGCCCCACAGATTGAAGACCTCTGCCCTATATAGAAGGAGTGATGCAAGCGTAGGGCTGCATACTCCAACCGGTCTAGGTCTATCGCCGCTAGCTGGCATCGCAGGGCCAGGAGTTGGCGCCATGCCCTGGGGGTGAATTTGTTCTTGTTCCCGTATTTGCTGGGCTGGACCCTCTTTTTTTGTCTTACGGAGAGCATCATCTGCCACAAATATCACAATGAATTTGCCCTGGATAACGGTTTTAAACGCTTCCCACAATGTTGCTGTGTGTGTGTCTGGAGTGTCATTGTGTAGGAGGAAGTCCCCTATTGCTTCCTAAATTTGTGTCACTACTTCAGGGCGCTGTAAAAGTGTATCTCTGAGGCGCCACTAGCGAGAGGGGTGCTGTATAGGAGGGAGTGACAGTGTGGCCACTACCGCGCTGCATGATCTGAGAGTGTTGCAGTGAGTATCTCTCTATCCTCCAGATGTGCCTGAATGTCTTTGGAGCCAATAAGGTAGTCAAGCCAGGCATATGTTTTGTGTGCGTTAAAGTAAAAAGAGTTCTCCCCAGCCTGGGGATGGGACTCTCTCTAGAGATCCATCAGGCCTAACTCTCTCATCCAGGCTTGACCCTCGGTGGACAAAGCGCCTGTCTGCCCATGTCGTTGGGCTGACCTGTCTAGAGTATTATTGAATACCAGGTTAATATCCCCTCCCAATATTATCTTACGTTCATCCGTAGCTGTTGCCTCCGTCGGTGCTGTTCAGAGAAATTTCTCCTGTCCCTCATTCGGGGCATATATCAATCCTATAGTCAATGTCCGGCCTCCAATGTGACTCTGTACGTGAGGAGCCTCCCCTCAGTTTTTGTCTCTTTCTGCACCACTCTACCTTTAAAACCTCGGGACACCAAAATTGCCACCCCCGCGGTTTTTGTTGGGCATGAGGAGAACAGTTGAATGGGGAATGTGCGTGCCCTGAGCCTGTAGCAGTCTCTTGCGAGGAAGTGGGCTTCCTGCAGGAGGCAAATGTCTGCCTTTGTGCTTTCTAGGAACAATATGATTGCTCAATGCTTCACCTGATTATTGAGCCCCCTCACGTTGAGAGTGAGGATTTTAAGGCCGGTGGGTTGCATTATTTTGCCTGAATTATATGTCTAGTGAGTGAGCCACGAATGCTAGTAGTCCTGGTTTCTCTCTTCCTTTTCGCGTGAGGGGCCCACAAGCCTCTAAGTTGTGCCTTATGTTATAATTATGTGGTGAATGGAGGACGCCCAAAATAACCTTTATAAACTCTAGAAAATTGAACTAGATTAACTAAATCAAATCAAATCAAGCTTTATTCGGTTGTTGAGAAAACATCCATAAAAGCACAATATAATACAATTAAAAAGAATTATGACAAAGATAATACAAAAGGTTTCACAAGGATAGCAAAAGGAGATTATTAAAAATAAACAACCGATTAAAAGGTTTCCTCAATAAACCGTGCCTCCAATAGGGAAGCAATCTAAACTCCAGATTTGCAAGTTACGACAAGGGGAGTATAGTTTACTATATAAAAAAACATCTATTAAAAAAGAGTGTCATAAATATTATACATCAACAATCGAGAGACCATTGTTCATATCGGGGAAGTTGGATTCCATTCTTACTCTAGGTTCTGCCTGTGGTTAACAACCAATTTCAAGAAAATTGCGATCGATTTAGCATAAGGTTCAGCATCTAAACAGAGAAGAGCAAGAAATGCTGGACGGCACCTACGTAAACCCAAGACTTTCAAGATTGGAACGAGCTACTGTTTCCTCAAATCTTGGTAAAATTTACAAAACAGGGTTGTGTGGATCGTTGTTTGGGGGGAACTATCGTCGCAAGGACAAGGCTGGGGAATTTTTTCCCAAGTATTCGTCTTAGGGAAAATAACCAGGTAGTGAAAAATATTTAATCTAAGCCTGGTTAGCAAAAAATTTCATAGCCCGAAAGGTTAAAGGTTAAGTAGGGCTGAACCATCATCGATGTTTGAATTTGTATTGAGTGCTGTACAGAGGGTTTGGAGACTTCACTAGTTAGTCGTAAAGATTCTAAGTGAGCCAGGCATGCCTTTTTAAAACGCTTCCTCTGTATTGTTGCAATTAAAGGAGGGGTAGAGTAGTATTGTGACATGCCGAGGTCACTAAAGAATTTGCCTACATACGCTATCCAGGTGATCTTTCCAGCTTTGTCGCGAGATATACAGTCCTTGATAAATTCCCAAAAAAGTGTTGTTTCATTAGTCGACCATATGCGATGCCACAAGAGAAGCGGCTGGATCTTTATCAAGTCTGTTATATAAGTCAAACCCGTTTCCGAGTGGCATGCGTAGGTCGAAGTCCCCTGCGGGACTGTAAGAAGGAATCTTAGAAAACTGTTCTCCACCCTTTGTAGTTGCTCCACCTTGGAAAAACCCCATACCCCAGCCCCGTATATTGCACTAGAGACACATTTTGCTCTGTATATCTCGTGAAGTTCAACGATTGGACGTCTACCTAACTTGATTGCGAAGTTGACCACAGCAGCTGTTGTCCTCTTGAAAATAAGTTGCCTAGATTCAATGGCAGACTTCCAGGAAGATTTGTGTTCAAAAACTACCCCCAAGTAGGGATAAGTGGATGTACACTCTAATTTCTGAGTTTCAATATACATAGGCTTCATGTTCTTCGCCCTAGACCCTACGGACATGACAAACGTCTTTTTGATATTTATCTTTAGACCAAGGTTGGCCATAAAAGTATGATACTTTGCGAGGGCACGCTGCAACTCCATGGGGGTACGAGCTAAGATTACAGCGTCGTCCGCGTAGAGTAGAATCGGTATTGGGCGCTTGTTTATAGTAGGGAGGTCCTGGGACCCCGACACCATGGCTTTTTCCAAACCATTGGTATACAAGTTGAATAAAAAAGGTGCCAGGACACAACCCTGCCTTACCCCACATTCCACTCTGAACGACTTTGTTAGCTCGCCCCCGACACCGAATCTCACTCTAGCCGTGGCATCTGAGTATAATTCGTGCAAAAATAGTAGGAGGGAGCTCTCAATACCCATTTCTTCTAAAATGGCCCACGGCTTAGTGTGATTGACAGTCAAACGCCGCTGAGAGGTCTACGTATGCCATATAAAGTGACCCCCCTTTGCGTTTACATATTTGCCAATTAATAACGATAGATTGAGGGCTTGCTCTATAGTGCCCAGACCCTCACGAAACCCAGCCTGTAGGTCAGACAGGACTTTATTGTCTGATGCCCACTGCCGAAGTCGATCTAAGATAACACGACCAGCCACTTTCCCCCACGAGTCCAGCAAGGAGATAGGTCAATAGCAGGATGGTGACTCTCGGTCCCCTTTTTAAAATATGGGTACAAGAATAGATTGGGACCAAGAGTCAATAAGGCCCACCTCACACGATGCCTGCAGGACCCTAGTTAAAAATTGGCGACCAGAGTTCCATACTAGATTTAAAGAAATCAATTGGAACTCCGTCGGGGCCTGGCGCTTACCGGTTTTACTTGCTTTCAAAGCCAGTTCCACCTCCTTGTGTGTTATGTGGATAGGCAAGGGGAAAGGAGTGAGGTTTGAGCCAGATAAAGGTAATTGAGTTGCGGATGGAGGGAGGCTGAATATCCGCTCAAAACAGTCAACCCACACCTGTTCATCAATCGCAACATCAATACTAGGATTCACCGTACTATCTGCTAGAAAGGGTGATTTCACAACCTTCCAAAAAGCAGCACTATCTCCCATGGAGCATGAAGTGTGTAATTGGATCCAGAGATCTTTTTTCAGCTAATTTTTCCTAGTTTTTTGTACCTGTTTGTACTTCTTCCTAAGAACAGCAATTTCCGTAGGGGTTCTATCTTTTTTATTTAGTGCTACTTTTAAATTCTGATAGGCTTTCGTACAGGCACTATCGAACCATCCCTTCCTTCTAGATTTACCTGTTTTTGTATGGACAAAGAGAGTTTCGCTAATTGATATGTTCAGTAGCAAAAAGTTGGCCAATATTTCCTCGCTAGTAGCGTCTAAGTCAAGACATTTATCAAGAGCTGGTCTAAGGTTCGTAAGTAGTCTAGTAGTAATGGCCAGGGGGTCCACCTTTTCCCATCTTAATGAATATCCATTGAGTCTATCTAGTGTGAGGTTATTTTGAGTTAATATTGTCGTAATTTTACGACTCTCTCGGCCCTTGATAGGAGCTAGAGTAACACTAATTGGGTAGTGGTCGCTGATGATAATGTCATGAGTTTTACAGTTTAGTACGGCCTTCCCTGCTGTTACTGAAATAAAGATAAAATCAATTGCATTTGAATTCCCTCTACCATCAAAGGTAGGTTTGACCGGAGTAGGTGGATTCACCAGGTCATTAACAAGAGCAAGTTCTAAGCCACATAAGGTTTCGTTTAGACAGTGCCCGAGTGGGGTATGGGGAAAATGGGTTATTGGATCACCGTATTCATCCACGATGCCGCAGACTGTGTAAGTACTATGGTTACAAAGGGTCTGATTAAAATCCCCTCCCCAAATTATGGTCAAGTCCTTCCGGAGCTTGACTATTAATTCTTCAAGGGAGGAATGTATTAATTTTATAGTTTTTATCAAGTCATCCATGGGAAGATTATTATAGAAGTTGACGAGTACGATGGCATTTGTCTTAGTCTGGTGTAGGATAAGGATTTGAAAATTAACTTCCAACATTATGGGAACTATACTTGTAAATTGAAGGATATTTGATACAAAGATGGTTAGCCCACCCTTAGCTCTCCCAGAAGAGGTTGATGAGGTTGGGGAAAAAAATGTTTTATAGCCCTCAATGTGTAGTTCTAATAGCGCCCAAGTTTCTTGTAGGCATAGTATGCCTAAGTCATGAACGAAGTCTAGCCAAGCGACGTTCGCAACCTTAGCACGCAGCCCTGCCACATTCCAAAGTAAAATCTTCAGTGATGGATCATCCTTAGTTGACACGGGATCGATAAACGGTCTTGTGATTTCCTCCTGCTGTCGCACCTTCCCAAAAGTTGCAGGGGACTCTGTGTTAATTGTGTCATCATAGGCCATAGCTGATTTTTTCCTTGGAGAAGTTAATGGGGCAGTGCTACTATTTATACAAGAGTCCCCGTACTCAAGTCAGTCCACCCTTTCCAAATCGGAGAGTGTGTCAAAAAAATTAAACGTTGGAATATTATATCTGATACCCCTTCTCTCTTCCGTATCCAAGTGTACAAGTTCCCTTTGGGTCATGAAAGATTGGCAAGGGAAAAATTGAGGATAAAAAAAACTCAAATCCTTAGTAAGGATTTTACTCTCACCTGACCCAAAGGGCCTATTGCATATATGATGGACCACCCGCCTGTCCCCGAAGTTGACAATGATGCAGTCCCCTGGGATATCCTTTCTCCTATGTCCCAGCCAGTTTATCCTTCTGGCAAATAATATTTGCCCGGATAAATCTGGCGGGAGTGGCCTGTTGTTGTTCAGCCAATAAGCAACTTTATTTCTTAATTCAGGGAAGGACTCTACTTTTCCTTGGGGCAGTTCCGGGACGCCAGCTAAAACTACCGTATATGGCAAAGATTGTGGGGGTAGATCGATGTGTGTTAAGTGCCTCTTTGATCTAAGAGGCGGGGAAGAAAAAGCCTTGGGTGCGCTTGGGTTGTTATTGCCCCGTCCCGTGTGTTCAACATGTTCTACAGGCGTTCTTGAGGTACCCCCCCCCCCTCTAGTGATCTTACTAAGTTCTTCTGGCTTCTTCGGGACCCTCTGCACAGGTCTACCCATGGTTTCTTTGGGGTTCGTTGTTTGGAAGTCTTGAGACTTGAGATTGAATATTGGCTGGGTAGTACTACTGGGGTTGGGTTGTGGTAATATGACGGGCAATTGTTGGTCAATAGAGTTCATGGTCGAGCTGTTCTTCAGTAATTGCTCCAAGTTATCTAGTTTTCCCCCTAGGCGCTTTACCCTTTCCACAAGGGTAGCCATTAAAGATTTCATGAGGGTTTCTATTTTATCAAGGAGTCCCTCACTAGGCGGGGGAAAAGGTGAACATACCGGGAAACTAGTGGGCTTTTCGTTGTGTACGAGGTGAGACCCAACATCATTAATTGTTGTGGCTAAAGTTATAGGCACACTGTTGTTAGAATGTTTCCCTTTCGACACACTGTCTTTCACGGCGGGTTTCTTTTGTCTGGACCCCCCTAAGGGCCCCTTGGATTTTTTGGCCTCTGAGCCGTGTAAATTAACATGTTTCGTCTTATTCCTGGCCTTCTGCCCTCTAGTAGTTACTTGCGGGCCAGCATGATTTGCACTATAGGAAGTAGAGGAAATCAAAATTGGGCTTGGTGGTGCTTCATGTACCCCGCTTGTTGTTACATCCTTAAACTGGGGATCGGGAGTGGGCTTGTTAGGGGAAAAATTGGGGGTGGTAGATAGTCTAGTTAATGGGGACGAGGACCCGTCGGGTACATTACTCATTTCTGAAGGGATATCTTGAGTTGTTGGAAGATTGTATATCCCAGGAAGGGCGACAAAAGAAGGTGTCATTATTGAGTCTTGGGAATTTATGGTAAACATTGAAGTGTTAGTAGAAGGCAAAGGGGGAAGAGAACCAGCTGGAAGCGAAAGGCGTTGTTCGGTATGCTCTATAGCGTTAGCCACCACCCCTATTGTTTTCTGCAGCATTCGATCTATTGCTGTTAAACTAGGTAATGGAAGATTTGGGGGTGGTTTATGTTTTGGAGCAGTAACCGGTGGAACAAAATTATTCTTCCCCATACTTTGCCAATATCAGTGCAGATAGAGTGTTATTTATAGACCCCCTCCCCCACTGATGAGACTGCTGTATAAAACTAATTTGAAACTATAAAGGGGGTTTAGGCTGTGGTC
Source organism: Triturus cristatus (assembly GCF_964204655.1). Classification (NCBI taxonomy): domain Eukaryota; kingdom Metazoa; phylum Chordata; class Amphibia; order Caudata; family Salamandridae; genus Triturus; species Triturus cristatus. The sequence continues at coordinate 61,234,231 of NC_140588.1, forward strand.
ACTGCATGAACACGGGGAGTCATCAACCAATGCGAAGCAAAAAGCAATGTGTCCAAATAGTACGAGGCCAAGGGGGGTGACCCAGCCCGGCCTCTGCCGGCCACTAACGGGCGCGAACGGTCCCGCCCTTGTCCCGGGCTTCTCCCGGCATGTCCCGCGCGCGTCCTCGCGGGAGAGGGACTGAGCCGAGTTTTAAGCGCCTCCTGGCGCGTGGTTTGCTGTCGACCCAGCCCAGGGGATCCTGGGTATTGTGGTCCTCCTCCGGCGGAGCCAAGCCCGGCCAGTCCTCCTCCGGTGCAAGCAGGGGGGGTGCGGAGCCAAGCCCGGCCGCGGGAACAGTGGGGAAGCGAGAAGCTGGCAGGTGAGCCTCACGGGCGTCTCAGAAAACAAAGGGAAACAGAAGGCTCCGCACTGAACCGAGCTTTAAGCGCCTCCTGGCGCGTGGTTTGCTGTCGACCCAGCCCAGGGGATCCTGGGTATTGTGGTCCTCCTCTGGCGGAGCCAAGCCCGGCCAGTCCTCCTCCGGTGCAAGCAGGGAGGGGCGGAGCCAAGCCCAGCCGCGGGAACAGTGGGGAAGCGAGAAGCTGGCAGGTGAGCCTCACGGGCGTCTCAGAAAACAAAGGGAAACAGAAGGCTCCGCACTGAGCCGAGCTTTAAGCGCCTCCTGGCGCGTGGTTTGCTGTCGACCCAGCCCAGGGGATCCTGGGTATTGTGGTCCTCCTCCGGCGGAGCCAAGCCCGGCCAGTCCTCCTCCGATGCAAGCAGGGGGGGCGGAGCCAAGCCCGGCTGCGGGAACAGTGGGGAAGCGAGAAGCTGGCAGGTGAGCCTCACGGGCGTCTCAGAAAACAAAGGGAAACAGAAGGCTCCGCACTGAGCTGAGCTTTTAGCGCCTCCTGGCGCGTGGTTTGCTGTCGACCCAGCCCAGGGGATCCTGGGTATTGTGGTCCTCCTCCGGCGGAGCCAAGCCTGGCCAGTCCTCCTCCGGTGCAAGCATGGGGGGGTGGAGCCAAGCCCGGCCGCGGGAACAGTGGGGAAGCGAGAAGCTGGCAGGTGAGCCTCACGGGCGTCTCAGAAAACAAAGGTAAACCATTAACTAATAAAATACTTAAAGTCAGTGCTTCAGCCATTCGTGGCTGTCTGGAAAAAAAAATTGGGGTCCATGTTGTGGCCAAGTTCTTGGCTCCCACTCAGCCCGCCACCTGCCCTGGCTACTCTGGATGGCAGCTGCCCTCTTGATCTGCTCATACATCCTGAGTCTTTGCCTGTGCAGTGAGGATGGATTCTAGTGCCTCTTGTTGTCCTCTGCTATCTCTGCTTGATCCGGTTTGTTTGGGGTTTGTCTGCGCCCTTGTCATCACCATCTTAGTTGCTGCTTCCCCCAAGCGGGAAACAAGTCTCTCCCTCCGTTGTTCTCCATGGGCAGTTCCAGGCCCAACAAACTGCAGGCCTCTGAGACGGTGCATAGCTGTTGCAGTTTGCCGCCCCATCTAAAGATAAGTCTGAAAAGATGGCCCCAGGAGTATGCAATGTCTTGTTTGTGGAGGTGTGTGATCACAGGGCGGAAATCCCTTCGTTTTTGTAATGTGAGCATGGGTAAGTCCTGATACAGTTTTGGGGTTTGATCTTTAACCCCTTTGCTGCTAGGCCTTTCCCCCCTGTGCTATGCCTTTTTTTGGCTATTTGGGGTAGTGCGCGCTTAGGCCCCTGTAACTTTTTGACCACATAAGGTATCCACGCCAAATTTGCGTCCTTTTCTGCCAACATCATGGGGATTCTAATAGTATCCAGGGTTTGTAGAATCCCCTGGAGGGATCCCAGAAATGAGCCAAAATACAGCAAAATTTAGTTTTTTGGGGAAAAAATTGGAAAAATGGGCTGAAAATGAAGCGTCTGGGTTTTTCCCTGCAATTGTTATCAAAAAAGGGTTTGTGGGGCTCAAATCACAATTTTTCCACCTTTTAGGGAATGATAGACGTTTGTCAGAAAACCAACATTTTTTACACAGTTTTGGCATTTTTCTGGGACATAGCCTATTTTTACAATATGTTGTGCTTTTAACCTCCTTCCAGTTAATGGTAGAAATGGGTGTGAAAGCAATAATGGATCCTGGAAAGCTATACATTTTAGAAAAGTAGACAAATTTCTGAATTCAGCAAGGGGTCCTTTGTGTAGATCCAGAAAGGTTTCTATATAGAAACTAACAGTTAAATATAGGAAAAATTGAAAATTAGTTGAAAAAAATAGCCTTTTGTGTCAACGTTTTCACCTGTAACTTCTTCCAATTATGTCAGCTCTTTGAAAGCAATATACCGCTACATCTGCTGGACCTTCCTGGTTTTGGGGATATATAAGTCTTGTAGGTTCACCAAGAACCCGACGAACCCAGAGTCAAAAACTGAGCAGCAATTTGCAATGGCTTTTTATTATGTACCGGGTATATAGCAATAATTGTGGGAAAATGTATACATGGAAAAATCGGTACGAAAGACACCTATGTATTTCTGAAATGGGAACAAATTAAAGAGTTTAGAAACAGTACATATTTGCACATTTTCGAAATTGGGAATACTCATACTAGCATGAGAAATGACTTCTTTTTTACACAATGTCTTTCATTTGGAAGGCAGAAATGCATCAAAAATCAATAGGTAATAACAGTTGTTTTACAAATCTGAATTACCCTAAGTTTCCCAATACAAATGGTACCTCACTTGTGTAGGTCGACCTAGTGCCCGCGACAGGAAACGGCACAAAACGCAGTGAAAAATGACCCTTTTTTGGCAAAGTGCCTAGCTGTAGTTTTTGGACCCTAGCTCTGCCGGCACCAACCAAACCCACACATTTCTGAAAAGTAGACAACCGGGGGCTTCCAGGGAGGTTTGGCTTGCATGGATCCCCCAACGTTTCCTTACCCAGAATCCCCTGCAAACCTCAATTTCAGCTGAAAAAAATCACTTTTTTCAGACATTTTTGTGTGGGAAAGTGTGGCATCACTGGGCTCACACAAATTTCCAACCACCCAGCAGTCCCCCAGGTCTCCCGATAAAAATGGTGCCTCACTTGTGTGGGAGGCCCAAGTACCCGTGACAGGCAAGGGCCCAAAACTTAGTGATGCAACATCAAAATTGCCTAGCTGAAAACCACCTGGTTTTCCAAGGGGGGTCATCTGGGTTTTTGGCCCCGTGCTCGGCGGCCATCTAGGGAAACCACCAAACCCACACATTTCGGAAAAGTTTCCCCCAAGGAAACGTTGGGGGATCGACGCAAGCATACCTCCCTGGTAGCCCCCGGGTCTCTAGTTTTTAGAAATGTGTGGGTTTGGTAGGTTTACCTAGATGGCCGCAGAGCACGGGGCCAAAAACCCAGGTGACCCCCTTGGAAAACCAGGTGGTTTTGAGATAGGCAATATTGAAGTCACCTCACTGCGTTTTGGGCCCTTGCCTGTCGCGGGTACTTGGGCCTCCCACACAAGTGAGGCACCATTTTTATCGGGAGACCTAGGGGAATACTGGGTGGTAGGAAATTTGTGTGGGCCCGGTGATGTCACACTTTCCCACACAAAAATGTGTGAAAAAAGTGATTTTTTTCAGCTAAAATTGAGGTTTGCAAGGGATTCTGGGTAAGGAAACGTTGGGGGATCCACGCAAGCCATACCTCGCTGGAAGCCCCCGGGTGTCTAGTTTTCAGAAATGTGTGGATTTCGTAGGTTTCCCTAGATGGCCGCTGAGCACGGGACCAAAAATCCAGGTGACCCCCCTTGCAAAACCAAATAGTTTTGCCATAATTAGTTGCTTTCTGCAGCGTGAGAATTTTGGCACAATTTTGCAAGGAAAATGGGACAGACATTTTGAGGTCTGCAGGAAATTGTGGGTAAAATAACTTTTTGGAATTCACAAGAGAGACATCACCATGTACTCCCATGGGTTTACGACAATATCTACAGTTGGTAGGTTAATCTTAGATGGAATGTGCACCTTGGCAGAGAGACTAAAAAGAGAAAGATTCCTGCACAGCCATTTACTCCTCAAACACACACACATACTGGTTGGATTTGGCATGAGGGCGAGTGATGGTTCAGTATATAACATTTTATTAACAAGAGATTTCACAAAAATGAAATGCACTGTCAATAATTAAATGGACAAAAAAATTAACCAGTGACTCGCAGCTCGTGAGCTGTAAAGCCACGGCAAGGCACCAAACGCTTTACAGGCCATTCACACACCTTTCATACGTGATACACACAAGACCATTCACACCACCAGGCACGAAACCAACACATTACAACATTCACAAAAAGGGACAAGGTACACCCTGCTTCAGTAAGACAGAAAAGACAAACATTACTGCACAGCCATCTAATCCTCAAGCACACACACATACTGGTTGGATTTGGCTCGAGGGTGAGTGATGGTTCAGTATGCACAATTGTATTAGCAAGTGATTTCACAAAAATGAAATGCACTGTTAATAATTGAAAGGACGAGAAACTGAACCATTGACTCACAGCTCGTGAGCTGTAAAGCCACGACAAGGCACCAACCTCTTTGCAGGCCATTCATACATCTTTCACACGTGTGACACATACAAAACCATTCGCACTGCCAGCCGCGGGCCCATCACATTACAACACTCACACCAGTACACAGCGCCATTCAAGGGCCCATCACTTTCACACGTCCACATTCCTGACACAGCAACCACACAAGTTAATGGATTGCGTGGAGTGGCGCTCAGCTAGCAGTGTGTGTAGTGACCAGCAACAAGTCACTACTCACACACCGCCAGCCAAGCGCCAGTCCACGCACACCACCAGCCAAGCGCCAGTCCACGCACACCACCAGCCAAGCCCCAGTCCATGCACAACGCCAGCCAAATGCCAATCCATGCACACCACAGCCAAGCATCAGTCCACCCACATCGCAAGCCAAACGCCAATCCATGCACACCGCCAGCCAAGCACCAATCCACGCTCACCGCCAGCCAAGCGCCAGTCAACACACACCATCAGCCAAGCGCCAGTCCATGCACACCGCCAGCCAAGCGCCAGTCCACGCACACCGCCAGCCAAGCATCAGTCCATGGACATCGAAAGCCAAGCGCCAGTCCACGTACAACACCAGCAAGCGCCAATCCACGCACACCGCCAGCCAAGCACTAATCCACGCACGCTGCCAGCCAAGCACCAATCAACACACACCGCCAGCCAAACGCCAATCCACGCACACCACCAGACAAGCACCAGTCCATGCACACCACCAGCCAAGCATCAGTCCACGGACATCGCAAGCCAAGCGTCAGTCCACGCACAATGCCAGCAAGCGCCAATCCACGCACACCCCCAGTCAAGCACCAGTCAACACACACCGCCAGCCAAGCGCCTGTCCACGCACACCGCCAGCCAAGCGCCAGTCCACGCACACCACCAGCCAAACGCCAGCCTACACACACCGCCATCACATTTAAGACTTTTTTTATGGAAAAAAACCCACAAACAAATTGCAAATAGATACAAATCTACTAACACAAAATCTGAAACTAAATACATTGTACTAATGCCAACCTTGAAACAGAATAATTTTTTTTAAACAATACAGACCAGGCAGTTCACTTTACCACTCATGGATGCTCCCAAAAATTATTGTTCGTGTGGTACGCTCTAAAACAAGCAGGCACACACAGCCCAGGGTTAGAAGGACACTCGGGCAGAGAAGACGAGTCTCCTTCCGCAAACCTCTTCGTCAACAGACTCTACATCTCCTAGTGGGAAAGTCTTTTGAGGATGTGGGAGGAATGTAATCAGGAAAGTGGCGATCTTTCAATCGAGCCACATCCTCCACCACTCCAACTCTAGGAACACTTGCCTGTTCCACAACAACAAGGCTGCCTATCACAGAGTGCTGAAACTGAACAAATGTCAACTTTGACCCAGGAAAACACTCCTTGAACACAACAAAAGCATTGAAAATTGCTAAGTTGAAGAGATGAATGGCCAACTTCTTATACCAAACATAATCCTTACGAATAGCAGTGTAAGGTTCCAACCTCTGATCTACTCTGTCAACACCACCCTTGTGCTTATTGTAGTCTAGAATGCACACAGGTTTGCGCACTTCAGCAACCTGACCCCAAACAGGTACAGGTGAAGTACTCTCATCATGGATGGTAGTCAGCATGTACACATCCCGCCTGTCCACAAATTTCACAGCTAGTAGTTCATCACTACGCAAGGAACTGCACTGGCTCCTCTGAAGTTTTTTGCAAACAAGTTTTTTTGGATAACATTTATGGTTAGAGCTGATTGTGCTGTATGCAAAAGTGTCCACTTTAAACAATTCCTTAAACAATTGCACAGCAGTGTAGAAGTTAATAAAGGAACAAATGGTGGCCTCTGTTAAACAATCTTCTAGCAAGATCCCACACAATTTTCTCTGAAACTCCAAAAGTGGACGGACAACCAGGGGGGTCAATAGTGGAATCTCTACCAGTGTACACACGGAAATTAAAAACATATCCTGTCCTACTCTCAGACAACATATACAGCTTAATTCCATAGCATGCCCTCTTGCTGGGGATGTACTGCCTAAAAACCAAACGGCCCTTGAACAAGACCAAAGACTCATCAATAGATATTTCTTTCCCAGGAGTATAGATCTCTGAAAATCAATCTACAAAGTGATCAAGAACAGGCCGAATCTTAAAAAGACGGTCATAGTCAGGGTGAATACGTGGCAACGCCAAATAATTATCAACAAAATGCAGCATACGTAGCAAAAGTAAATACCGATCACGAGTCATAACTGCAGGAAATATGGCTGTTGCCATCAAGGGACTGGTAGACCAATATGAAGCCAGGGACGGCTTCCTTATCAAACCCATCAATAAAGTCAAACCCAAAAACTTCTTAATCTCTTCCAGATTTGTGGGAGTCCACCGGGTAGCTCTAGAGTGGGCCTAAGTTTGTCACTGTTGCCCCTCAAAAACTGTGCAGCATACAAATTAGTCTGCTCAACAATCTCACCCAAAAATACATCTTCCATAAACAACTGAAAAAACTGTATAGGCAAAAAATGTTCACAATCCATTCTATACCCTGCATCACCGCTAAAGGCAGGAAACACTGGCTGCACCATGTTTGGATCAACCCAGGAAGCCTAGCAGCCTCAGGCTGCAATCCAGATGCCTCTTGCACCATCGGCACAGCAGTATCCTCCTCTAAAACAGGCACTTCATCCGCACTGAGAGTTGCTTCATCCACACCAAGAGTACCTTCATCTAAAATGAGAGAATCTTCATCATCCGATGATTCCATTTGGAGAGAAAACTCACTGCCAGAATCTTCCCCTCCCTCCTCTTCCTCAGACGCACTGTCAGTCTCATAATCCTGCTCAGAGGAAGATTCAAGAAGCATACCAACCACCTGTTGAGCAGTCATTCTACGGCTAGCCATAATGCTTACTAATAAAGGTAACTTGTCAAACAAGTCAACAATAACAAACACTTTGTAAAATAAGTAATAAACAACAAGCACCTTTATCAAAAACACATATATACTCCAAAATGATACCACTCACTTGCCAGAGGAAGCTAAACTCACCACCACCTACTCTGCACAGACACAGTATGGATCAACAATATCCCACTAAAAAAGAAAGAGAAAAGAAATTACACATTAGACCAAGCAAAACACATCGCAAAGACGTTCATGCTCAAAACACTAACTAAATATGCTGCCATTATGACACCACTTACAAAGAAATTCATTCAAACATTACAATATTACTCATTTGGAGTAAATACAACAAAAAATGTTTTCTTACCCAAAAAATGCAACTACGCAAAACTGCAGAACAACCACTGTTGAAACCGCAAACAGGACTCAAAAGCTTTACACTAGAATAAAAAGAAGAAAAAAAATTACAATCACATATGCAAATAATGCACCAGTCCACACACAATCCACCAGCCAAGATAAGGGGTAGGTGGACCTAAGAGTATAAATTAAACATTCACCCCCTTAAAAGGGGAGTAACCCTTGCGGTCACTCCCCAACACAAAAATGTTTAAAAACCCTGGTGTCTAGTGGCTTCTGCCCCCCTTGGGGGCAGATGGGCCTAATAACATACTGCTGTTCTGCCACCCAAAGAGGGCAGAAATGGCCACAATCATCCTCCCATAAAGGGGAGCGACCCATGTCCAAGGGGCCGCTCCCCAACATTAAAAAAAAACCCTGGCGGCCTAGTGGCCCAACAGAAAAAAAAACAGGTGATCTGCCCCTCAGGGTGATACCAAAGGGGATGATGGACGGAGTGTTTGAGCAAATCAAACACTCACCCCCAGTCAACTGATCTGGGTTTAAACAATCATCATTCTTTAGCTCACTCCACCACCCCAGTTCAGACATGTCCATATGCAAATCAGTCTGATCCTGTGCGCTTTGTTCGCTCTAAGTTGGCACGGTATGCCCAGACGTCGGTGCCTTGCTCACTTTGCCACTGAACTCAAGCTAGCCTGGCTGATGATGGCTGATTAGCCAGAAACCGGTCCCAGGATGGTTGTTTCCGGTCCAGGGAAGACATGGCTTGGCAGTTCGGGCTGGACTGTTCCCATGAGACACAGGGTCAGACTCATTTGCAAATGGCCATGTCTGAACTGGGGTGGTGGAGTGAGCTAAAGAATGATGATGGATTAAACCCAGATCAGTTGACTGGGGGTTAGTGTTTGATTTGTTCAAGCGCTCCGTCCATCATCCCCTTTGGTACTGCCCCTCAGGGTGGCAAAAACGGGCAAATTAATGCTCCCCAAAGGGGAGCAAACCTTGCCCATGGGGCCACTTCCCACTACATTTATTCTATTGGCCCAGTGTGCCGATTTTATTATACAATTTTTAAATCTGCCCCTCCAGGGGCCAGACAAAGCCAAAATGTATGCCCCCAAAAGGGGAGTGACCCTTGCCCAAGGGGCCACTCCCCACTACATTTATTCTATTGACCCAGTGGGCCGATTTCATTTTTAAAAAAATGAAATCTGACCCCCCCCCAGGGGGGCAGACAAAGCCAAAATGTATGCCCCCAAAAGGGGAGCGACCCTTGCCTAAGGGGCCGCTCCCCCAAACAAAACTTACCTACATAGGCTTTCTAAAATGGCCCCCAAAGGGGAGTGACCCTTGCCCAAGGGTCCACTTCCCACTACATTTATTCCATTGGCCCAGTGGGCCAATTTTATTTAAAAAAAATTACATCTGCCCCCCCCAGGAGGCAGACAAAGCCAAAATGTATGCCCCCAAAAGGGAGTGACCCTTGCCCAAGGGGCCACTCTGCACTACATTTATTATATTGGGCCAGTGGGCCGATTACATTTAAAAAAAATTAAATCTGCCCCCTTTTGGGGGCAGACAAAGCCAAAATGTATGCCCCCAAAAGGGGTGCGGCCCTTACCTAAGGGGCCGCTCCCCCAAACAACAAAACTCACACCAAAACAAACAAAAAAAATCCCTGGCGCTAGTGGGCATTCCTGCTGCAAGATCGCAGAAATGCACAAAAGAGGCATTGTGGGAAAGGAAAACCCTTTCCTTTCCCCTGATGCCTCTTTTGTTTAAACCCCCCCTCCCTAGCCCCAAAACTTACCTGTTTGTTCTCCGACGCCCAGGAAGCAAATGGCTTCCTGCGCGTCGGAGAACAAAGGGAAACCTCCAATCACGTCAGTGCGGTTCGCGTGCTGCCGTTATTGATGACGCTGCGGGGGGGGCGGGGGGAGGCAGGGGAAGGTCTTCCCCTGCCTTCCCCGGTAAAAACACCCGGACCAACTGCTCACGGGGGGAGCGCCAGAGCTTCCCCCGTGGGTGGGTGTCATGACGAGCTGGACTCGTCATGAGCACACGGCGACTGTATGCCATGACGAGTCCAGCTCTTCATGAGCACACAAGGGGTTAAATGTGATGGGGTGCATGTTTCAACCTTTGCATAGTATCTCTTCTTTGATTTGGAAGTCATGCACGCAAGCCAAGATGTCTGCTGGGGGAGCCTTGTCAGGACCGGGTGGGCCCACTCTGTGAGCTCTGTCTAATTTGAGCTTGGTACTGGCAGGGTTCCCAAGCACATGGTTGAAAAGGTCCCGTACAAAGCCAAACATGTCTCCTCCCCGCTCTACTTTTGTCACCACTCCCTGTGTCTGAACGTTGTTTCTACGGGACTGGTTCTCGAGGTCCTCCAGATGTGATTGCAGATCTATATGTTGGTCTTGGAGCCAGAGGACCTCTGGCTGTAGGGCCTCCACCTCTTCGTCTCAACTGTTCCCTTTATCCTCCAGAGCTGCAACTCTTTCCCTGAGTGCATCTACATCTCTCCTTGTTTCTTTAAGTTCTAGCATAAGATCTTTCTTAACTGACTGCAGGTCCTCGTGGAGCTTCATAAAGAGCGACTTTAGGAACACATGTGTCACGGGTTCCTCTGTGGAGCTTTCAATTTGTGCGTGGGGTGTTGCCCCTGTAGTTGGGCCGTCCGCTATGCAGCTGCCAGAGGGGCACGTGAGCATCTCTTTGAGAGATCGATCCTTCTTCACTAGGCTGGTAGACATCATCAGTCTCTATTTCTTGAGCATCTTTCACCTTCAGGTCGAGAGTCCCTATGCCCGTTTTCTAGGGCAGTCTGCATTTGCCCATAGTGTGGCCTGTCATAAACGCCTGTAGTGGTCTGTTGGGCTCTGCAGCGCTGTGTCTGTAATGGGCCTCAGCTCTTCCGTTGTCTTCTGCCTCCTTGCCCTAGGAGCTCTGGTTCTAGTCTGCTCCCTCAGTCCAACACTACGCCTCGCTGTTTTCGGTTGGTGCAGCTACGCTCTCTCTTGGGCACCCAGGGAAGGGGGGGTTGCCGGGTCCAGGTGGTGCTGGGCGTGGTGTTCCGGGCCAGCTTCTCCACTGCTGCTGAGGTGCGGACCGTGTGTGTGAGCCAGGCGGACGCTTTAATGGGAGTTTAGGCAGTGGGGGCCAGCGTGAGTTCCGGGGCCTTCTACGCGAGCTCAAGGTTTCACCGGGGACCCTCTGTACCGCTTCCCCTCGTGGCTCCGGCCCCTTGCACGTAAGGCCTTGCCGCCACCCGGTCTGTTGCAAAAGAAGACTGCTATTCTTCACCCCGATCAGAGTGGGGGAACCGGTGTGGAGCCCCACTCCCTCCCAGCAGAGTGTGTAGATGCCTTGCCTTGTGGATGCTGCTCACTGATTTAGATACTATGTCTGACGAGGAGTGAGCTCACTGTCTTTCTCCTGGCTTCCCTCAGCCTAGGCGCGAGTGCTAGAGGGTCTCTCTGTTCAGCCCACAACGGGCCAGGCCAGACGAAGCCCATGGACGAGCTTGGCAGGCCGGGCCCCAGTATTATCCTTCTGGAGCCCCTCCCTCACCCCTCTGGCCGGCTCAGCATCTGCCCTCATCACCTCTAGCTAAGCGCTGATCCGGAGTCCCCACCGGGTGAGCCACATCTCTGGGGCCCTGATCAGGCCTCGCGGCTGGGAGCGCTGAAAACCCGGGTGACTCAGGCTCCACAGTGGTTCGGCCTCTCAACCACTCTCGAGGCCGGTCCTGTCGCCCTCTAATTGCATCAGGGCAGCAGGGTTACTGGCTCACTGCTGCTCTTCCTGCGCACCGCTTCGGCAAGCGCCCTCAGTCCTGGGGCCGGCCTCCTGCATCTCAGTCCGCAGCTGCCATCTTTCTCAGGTTGTGTCGCTGCCGCTCTTCTGCCCGGGCTCGGGTCCTCACAGTGGGATAATTACGGGCCAGATTTGCAAGAAACTCCTGCACAGCGGTTCCGATTTTTTTTCTACCCGCTGTGCCATGTAGATCGGCGTGGATGTTGCTTTCAGGCCGGCGACGGGCAGGAGCATCGGAGCCAAGCATTCTACCTCTCCGCCATCTTAGCCACACCCCCCTGATTCTGCCTGTTAGGGGGTTTATTTGCTGACACCTTCTGCTTCTTTTTCCCTACCCATTCTTTCAATTTCTTAGCTTAGCATTAGGGAATTTTCATTGAGGCGAAACTGAAACATTTTTGATTTGCATATGACAACCTAAAATAGTCTGTCTTTGTATTTGCTATGTGTTGGACCCGGCCTCGTAACATGGCTCTACTGGTCCCCACACCACCTAACCTGGTGCCGGCGGCCCCAATCCCCCGGCCTCACCAAGCCTTTCCACCAGAACACACGCACTCAACCCGGACACCCTCGTCCATGGCCTCTCTCCTTTCGGCCACCCCGGGCCCGCGTGCCCACTTCATGCACCAAGATGGCCGCCCGGCCCCAGCGCGACCCGGGCCTAGAGGCGCCACTCTGGCTGGAGGACATCACACTTCCAGGGGTTGAGAGAGGGAGGAGCAGTTTCTATCGCACCTCTGAACTCCCCTGGGACGATGGGTTTCGATCGGCCCTCCGGCCTCCCTGAAGGCTGGCTCCACGCCTGCTGGGTGTCTGGGACTCCTCCCGACCCGGCCCTGAAAGGATCAAAAGACAATGGCAGGAAACCCCCGACAAGCGACCCCCAGGTGACAAGACCCCTGCCTGCACAGACTCCAGACATCAAAGAGGGGTCGACCTATAACCAGGGGTGCTCTGGGACTGTCCGGCAGATTCGACGCTGGAACAACGAGAGCCTGCTGACGCGGTCGCGGCTTCTGGAACTTAGAACTACCTGAGCCCTGTTGAGTGACTCGCGGCTCCCCGAAAATCGTAAGACCTCCGAACTTGTACCTGAGCCCTACTGAGTGACTCGCGGCTCCCTGAAGATCGTAAGACCTCCGAACTTGTACCTGAGCCCTGCTGAGTGACTCGCGGCTCCCCGAAGATCGTAAGACCTCCGAACTTGTACCTGAGCCCTGCTGAGTGACTCGCGGCTCCCTGAAGATCGTAAGACCTCCGAACTTGTACCTGAGCCCGCTGAGTGACTCGCGGCTTCCACAGACTCCACTGGTCCCGCAGGACCCCACGACAACCAGCCTACCCCCCAGCTCGAGGATTGTGAGCTGTGCGCCGGGTACATCCTTACCTTGAACTTTTGTGCCAAAGACTGTCCCGCTACCCCCTATCCCTTCCGAGACTCATTGAGCCCGCGCTCTCCTTGTACATATTTGCAGTGCTAACCTATTTGATAAAGATTGGTTCCTGAGAACGCACGGTGTGTTGTTTCTGTGTCGTGTGGTGCCCGAAGTACGATCCTCGATACGAGACTTCTCCTCCTGAGGAGTCTCCCGCCAGTGCCCGGCTACGATACTTGAGGGTGGGTCTCAGGGTAGTCAGGACTCCCTTCCCGGGCTCCTCTGAGGTCGCCGTCTAACATTGGTGGCAAGCGACGGGATTCGGGCCCATCACCGAGAGATCGTACTGTGAACGACGGACGCACTACCAACAAAGATGGCAGAAGGAAACACCGTGATCCCCGCAGAAATCAACGCCAACAGGGTGTTCCAGGTGGAACAACTAGAAGAATACACACACAAAGAACTAAAGCAATTCTGCAAAGAACTTAGAATCGCTACCACCGGTCTCAACACCAAGGAAGATTTGCAGAAAGCACTGAAAGCCTGGGTGGATACCGGGGCCTCCCGCCCGGAAAACACGGGGGAGCGCCCCGACGAGGCCGAACCTCCCCAAGGCGAAAGCAGCAACAATCAGGTGCGAAACATCATACCAGAAGGGGGCCTATCCCCGGAGGAACTCGCGGACAGAGAGAGAAGCCGCAATCACGAACTCGAGTTAGCTAAGCTCAAAATCGAAGGCGAATTAAAGTTAGCAGAGAAAAAGCTAGCAGTAGAGCAAATGCGCGTGCAAGGCGAGCTAGAAGAGAAGAAGCTCCAACGGGAACACGAAGGAAGGAAGCTCCAACTGGAGCACGAACGCAGCTTGAAGGAAATCGAACTCAAGGCCAGAAGTGAGGAAGGGAGGCCCCCGGGAAACCGAGAGGCGACCTCCCCAGCGGAGCAGAAGGTCCACAACCCCAAAGATGTGGTCAAGGAATATTATAAAAACGATGACATTCAGCAATGGTTCAGGGCCTACGAGGTCGCCATGACCTCCCATCGGGTCCCGCAGAAGGACTGGGGGGCAGGGTTGTGGGGACGATTTCTGAGCGAAGGAAGAGACACCCTGCTCGACCTACCCCTCTCTCTGCAGACCTCCTACAGCCACATGAAAGAGGCTCTACTCACAAGGTACGGTCTCACCCCCGAGATGTACCGTCAACGATTCCGGGACTGCAGGAAAATCCCGGGCACCACCTGGGTAGAATATGTAAACTTTTTTAGTCGGGCCTTCGATGGGTGGGTCAAGGACAGCAAAGTCACCACTCTTGAGGAACTCACCGACCTCCTATTGTGGGAACACCTGGCTGCGAACTGCTTTGTGGAACTACACCAGCATCTGCTCGACAGCAAACTCATCGATCCCAGGAAGCTGGCGGTGGAAGCAGACCGCTGGACCAACACCCGGGTCACCCGGGGCATGGTAGGAGAATACCCCCGAGCCAGTCAGGGACCACCCCGCCAGAGAGGAGGGGGGAACCAGGGAGGCCAGAGAGAGTCCCAGCCTAGTCCTCCGAAGACCCAATCTCCACCTTTCCCAGCGCCCCCCCACCAGTAACCGGAACCCCCGGGAGACGGGGACACAGGGTAACCGTCACTTGTTTCCGTTGCCAGAAGCCCGGGCACTACGCCAATGACCCAGAGTGCCCCATGGCCACCCAAAACACCCCTGCAAGACAGATAGCCAACGTAGCTCTGGAGGAGGAGGTTGAGGAAGCCGGGGAATGGGAACCCGCAGCCATGGCCCTAGTATCCCTGGGAGATAGGGAGATGGTCCCTGGTAGCCTCCTGCCCTCCAACACGAAGAAATACGGGCAGCTCGTTAAGATCAATGGCCACAAAATAGAGGCCCTGCGGGACACCGGGGCCAGCATCACCGGTGTCCTCAGGCACTTAGTCCCCGAGGAGCAGATCCTCCCCAACGTCTTTTGCCCAGTCATTTCCGCCGATAATAGAGAGAGTATGTGTCAGGTAGCTCTGGTGCCGTTTGAGTGGGGTGGAGTAATAGGTAAACTGAGGGTGGCCGTAAGAACCTCCCAGCCGGTCGACTGCCTCCTAGGGAACGACCTGGAGAGTTCGCCCTGGAAGCACGTCGAACGCAAGGCCCACCTAGGGATGATGGGGCTCCCCGAGTGGGTGTGTGCCACCACCCGATCTATGTCAGCCCGACTCACCCCCCTGGGAGAAGTCGAAGACGCCCCGACCGAAGAAGTCAGAGCAGTAACCCCCGAGGGTCCTCCCGTCCCCCCATCGGAGGGGCCCGTCGCCAGCGACGAGCCCTCCCTGTCCGACACCGCCCCGGTCCCTGAGTTAGGCGATCTACCCGAGTTGGCCCAATGGCGCCACGAGGGTGGACCCACCCGGGAGGAGTTTTGCCGGGAGCAAGCCACCTGTCCTTCCCTGGTCGGACTGCGGCGCCAGGCCGAGGGCCAAGCCGCAGGCGACCAAACTGGCACGCACCGAATTTATTGGGAAAATAGCATTTTGTATAGTGAGCAGAAGTCGGTAGAGCTGGGATCCGGACGGGTGCTGGTGGTACCCCTCCGCTTCCGAGACTTCCTCCTGGGCTTAGCCCACGACGTCCCCCTTGCCGGCCACCTGGGTCAAGACAAGACCTACAGCCGTCTCGTGACCCATTTTTACTGGCCTAAGATGAGAGCAGCCGTAGAAGCCCACTGCAAGTCCTGTCCCACGTGCCAAGCTAGCGGGAAGAGTGGGGGGAAGCGCAAGGCTCCCCTCCAACCCTTCCCGGTCGTCAGTACCCCCTTTGAACGAGTCGGGATCGACATCGTGGGGCCCCTGGACCCCCCCACCTCCCAAGGTCACCGTTTCATCCTGGTCCTGGTGGATCACGCCACCCGATACCCTGAGGCGATCCCCCTACGCACCGTCACGGCCCCCGTAGTGGGCCGGGCCCTGATGGGGATCTTTTCCCGGGTAGGGTTCCCCCGCGAGGTCGTGAGCGATCGCGGCACTAATTTTATCTCGAGGTACATGACGTCCCTGTGGCAACAATGTGGAGTGTCCTACAAATTCACTACCCCGTACCATCCCCAGGGGAACGGCCTAGTAGAGAGGTTTAACCGGACTCTGAAAGGGATGATCACCGGCCTAGAAGATCCCCTCCGGCGTAAGTGGGACGTCCTGCTCCCCTGCCTCTTGTTCGCTTACCGAGAGGTCCCCCAGAAGTCCCTAGGGTTCAGCCCGTTTGAGTTGCTCTATGGACACCCCGTCCGGGGTCCCCTCAGCTTGGTTAAGGAAGGGTGGGAGGCGGCACCCCAGACCACCCCACGAGATGTGTTCCACTATGTTCTGACCCTCCGGAACCAGACCAGGAATTTCCGAGCACTGGCCGAGGCCAACCTAGAGACAAGCCAAGAAGAGATGAAGCGCTGGTACGACCAGAATGCCACTCTGGTCGAGTTCCAGCCGGGCCAACAAGTATGGGTCATGGCTCCCGTGAAGCCAGGCGCCCTCCAAGACAGGTGGACCGGGCCCTACAAAGTGATTGAGCGGAAGAGCCCAGTCACATACTTGGTGGACGTCCAGTCGCCCCGGGATCCCCTCCGGGTCCTTCACGTGAACCGCCTCAAGCCTCACTTCGTGCGGACAGAACTAAGCCTCCTGCTGGCCACCGATGACGGGGCCGAAGATGAGTCCGATCCCCTCCCGGACCTCCTGGGTGTCAAGGAGCAGGATGGCTCCGTGGAGGGAGTGAATCTCTCCCCAGCTCTCACTACCCAGCAGCAAGAGGACTGCCGCCAGCTACTAGGACAATTTGCCGACCTCTTCTCCCTGATCCCCCGAGTCACCGACTGGTGTGTCCATGACGTGGACACCGGGGACAGCCCGCCGGTGAGACACCGAGCCGACCGGGTCCCCGACCGAGTCCGGTCCTGCATTCAAGCTGAAGTCTCAAAGATGTTGACCATGGGAGTGATCGAGCCATCTGACAGTCCCTGGGCCAGCCCCGTGGTCCTGGTCCCGAAGGCAGCGGCCCCCGGTGTCGCCCCCGAGCTCCGGTTCTGTGTGGACTACCGGGGGCTCAATGACGTCACCCGAGCCGATGCCCACCCCATCCCACGAGCCGACGAGCTCATTGACCGACTCGGGGCAGCACGGTTCCTCAGCACCTTCGACCTCACCTGCGGATACTGGCAGATTGCGCTCACCGAGGGGGCCAAAGAGCGGTCTGCCTTCTCCACCCCAGATGGGCATTACCGCTTCCGCGTAATGCCCTTCGGAATGAAAAATGCCCCGGCCACCTTCCAGCGACTGGTAAATAGAGTCCTGGCCGGGCTAGAACAGTTCAGCGCGGCATATCTGGACGACATCGCCGTTTTCAGTTCCGGATGGAGTGAGCACCTCCAGCACCTCCGGAGGGTGCTAACCGCCCTGCGCCAGGCAGGCCTGACAGTAAAAGCCAGCAAGTGCCAAATTGGACAAGGATCAGTAGTCTACCTGGGGCACCAGGTCGGGAGTGGCCAGGTCGCCCCTCTACAACCAAAAATCGACGCCATCGTGGCCTGGGAACCCCCCACCACCCAAACGGAGGTCCGAGCCTTTCTGGGCCTCACTGGCTACTACCGCAGATTCATCAAGGGGTATGGCAGCCTTGTCGGCCCCCTCACAGAACTCACATCCAAAAAACAGCCAAAAAAGGTTCAGTGGACAACCGCCTGCCAGGAGGCGTTCGATGCCCTAAAGAAGGCCATGTGCACGGCCCCCGTCCTCCAGGCTCCCGACTACTCCAAGGAGTTTGTAGTCCAGACCGATGCCTCCGAGCATGGCATTGGGGCCGTCCTGTCCCAGATGAATGACCAAGGCCTGGACCAGCCCGTCGCCTTCCTCAGTCGGCGGCTGTTACCCAGAGAACAGCGATGGAGTACCATTGAGCGCGAAGCCTTTGCCGTGGTCTGGGCACTCAAGAAACTACGCCCTTACCTGTTCGGCACCCATTTCAAAGTCCAAACCGATCATCGGCCCTTGCGATGGCTTATGCAGATGCGGGGAGAAAACCCCAAGCTACTGCGGTGGTCAATCTCCCTTCAGGGGATGGATTTCACCGTGGAACACCGTCCTGGGACGGACCACGCCAACGCCGATGGCCTCTCCCGGTTCTTCCGCCTCAGCGAAGAGAACCCCCCAAGATGATGGGCAGTTCTCTCCGGCTTTCAGCTGGGGGGGACGCGTGTTGGACCCGGCCTCGTAACATGGCTCTACTGGTCCCCACACCACCTAACCTGGTGCCGGCGGCCCCAATCCCCCGGCCTCACCAAGCCTTTCCACCAGAACACACGCACTCAACGCGGACACCCTCGTCCATGGCCTCTCTCCTTTCGGCCACCCCGGGCCCGCGTGCCCACTTCATGCACCAAGATGGCCGCCCGGCCCCAGCGCGACCCGGGCCTAGAGGCGCCACTCCGGCTGGAGGACATCACACTTCCAGGGGTTGAGAGAGGGAGGAGCAGTTTCTATCGCACCTCTGAACTCCCCTGGGACGATGGGTTTCGATCGGCCCTCCGGCCTCCCTGAAGGCTGGCTCCACGCCTGCTGGGTGTCTGGGACTCCTCCCGACCCGGCCCTGAAAGGATCAAAAGACAATGGCAGGAAACCCCCGACAAGCGACCCCCAGGTGACAAGACCCCTGCCTGCACAGACTCCAGACATCAAAGAGGGGTCGACCTATAACCAGGGGTGCTCTGGGACTGTCCGGCAGATTCGACGCTGGAACAACGAGAGCCTGCTGACGCGGTCGCGGCTTCTGGAACTTAGAACTACCTGAGCCCTGTTGAGTGACTCGCGGCTCCCCGAAAATCGTAAGACCTCCGAACTTGTACCTGAGCCCTACTGAGTGACTCGCGGCTCCCTGAAGATCGTAAGACCTCCGAACTTGTACCTGAGCCCTGCTGAGTGACTCGCGGCTCCCCGAAGATCGTAAGACCTCCGAACTTGTACCTGAGCCCTGCTGAGTGACTCGCGGCTCCCTGAAGATCGTAAGACCTCCGAACTTGTACCTGAGCCCGCTGAGTGACTCGCGGCTTCCACAGACTCCACTGGTCCCGCAGGACCCCACGACAACCAGCCTACCCCCCAGCTCGAGGATTGTGAGCTGTGCGCCGGGTACATCCTTACCTTGAACTTTTGTGCCAAAGACTGTCCCGCTACCCCCTATCCCTTCCGAGACTCATTGAGCCCGCGCTCTCCTTGTACATATTTGCAGTGCTAACCTATTTGATAAAGATTGGTTCCTGAGAACGCACGGTGTGTTGTTTCTGTGTCGTGTGGTGCCCGAAGTACGATCCTCGATACGAGACTTCTCCTCCTGAGGAGTCTCCCGCCAGTGCCCGGCTACGATACTTGAGGGTGGGTCTCAGGGTAGTCAGGACTCCCTTCCCGGGCTCCTCTGAGGTCGCCGTCTAACACTATGTTTGTATCATTTTGAATTATGCTGACAAGCACATTACACGATTCACTTTTATTGATGTATCTTTGATTTGAAGCTGTTAACCTCAGCCTAGAACTAAAGGTCCATGCGCTCAGCCTGGGAATTGCGCAAGGGGTGAATCTTATTGTGAAGGTTACATTGAAACAAGCAAGAGATGAGAAGGCATTGGAAAAATAGAGTGAAGCTTTCAAAATACTGTTCCAAATTTCTGCAGAGTTCTATAATTAAGCGGAGAAAAAAAGAAACTCAAGTTAGGTGATGGAGGAGAAGGGATAGAGACAGCTGAAAAACAAAGAACACAAAATGTTGGGTAAGTCACATTGATGTGCAATTAATGCGAGTGCATCCAGCAATTAATAGCAGAACGACTTAAGGATACACAACTATGTACATTTCAAGGCAAGGACAAGAATATATTTTTAGGAGTAGAAGAGAAAGAAATGGCATGATATCCTCTAAAAATAGACAACAGCCAAAAGCAACTAAAGGGATCATTCAAATGGAAAGTAGAATATCCAAAACTGAACTTTGCAGCAAAGTGGAAACGACGGTGAGTCAGGAAAAGACTAGGAAGAAGAGTAAAATGGATCAGAATTAGAAATTAAATGAAGAGAGAGAAAGTCCAGGAAAATCAATAGTGGAGAGTGTAGAGAGAAGCCATGGGTTGGTACAGAGCATTAACTTATGTAGAAATGATGATTCAAGAGTTTGGACAGAAAAAGCAAGGGATGGAATAGGGCAAAACGTTAGTGGGGCAGGCTGGCTTAGACATTACGGGGCATATTATCAAGCACGGCGTTAAAATTATCGCCGCTTTAGCGGCAGAAAACTGCTGCTAAATCGTCGATAATGAGCTTGATAACATGCCGCAGAGAATTCCAATAGAAGCCCATGTTGACACCAAAACATGGGCTTCTATGGGAATTCTCAAGGGCATATTATCAAGCCCATTATCGCCACTTTAGCGGTAGTTCTCTGCCCCTAAAGCGGCGATAATTTTAACGCCGTTTCTTGATAATATGCCCCTTAGTTTTTTTAGACGAGGAAGAATGTTTCGGGACAGCTAGGACATTACTGTTGTCCTACTTAAGAACAGCATTGGCTAAGATATCAATAAACATTTACCTGTGTGCCGTACATTGAATTAGCACTAGAAATGTTCCCAAATTCTGGAAAATGGAAAACAGGTGAAATTAAAACTTCAGTATGTCTACTTCTGTCTATACTGACTGTGTAACTATGGGAGTAGTTAGCTAATTATGTTAATTCATTTGGTTTAAGCTCATCTGAGAAAAGATCACATGGGGTATTTGTTTCAGGGCATTGTATTGTGCTCACCGGTTGCGTGTCACCTTCAGGCTACTTTACAGCAATGGGACTGCTGTGAATGAAGATGTTTCTTGAATTCGTAGGTCCATCTTGTCTTGGGTGAGATGAACCACAGTTGAACAGAATGGAAAGCAGTGTTCCTTGGAGTCATGGGATTGGATGCCTCCAAACAAAGGGAACATTATTTTGGTCCTGATTAACTGGCAAATTGGAGTCCTAACCCTCATGGTGAAGTGGGAGTGGTGCTTATGCATCAGCTAATGAGGGAGGAGCATTCCAAACAAGTTAATTTGAATATCAGTACCACATAAAGGCCTGATTCACAAAGTTAAACTTACATGTTTTTATTTAGTTCATGATTGTTTGCTATTCACAATGGTATTTTACTAAGAGTATCATCAATAATCCTAAATAGAATGATGAAACGAGTCACTTCTTTGATAAACACACAGCAATATACCCAGGTCTAAAAGGGTGGGGACAACTACAAAGATTTAGCTGGCAGTCAATGTTTCTGTCGAATCAGGGGATATACATATTTTCCTTCCTCACTTTACTTCTTTTTAATCCTGCCCCCAATAGACAAAAATAAAAGGTTAAGGTCTGATTAGACGTCAGTTTTAGGTTCATTTTCGCTCACGTTTTCACACTGCACATCTCATCCACACATTTTGTTCACATAGGGTAGCACACACCACAACTATTGTTGGCGAGTGAGGAGGAACTCTATGATGAAGCATGCCAGCTTATAGTGGATGAGGGTTTTAGCCCTTTTAAAAAAATACATTTTCCTCTTGTGGATTGGTCAGAAACACTGACTGTCTGCTAAATCTTTATAGTTGTACCCACACTTTTAGACCTGGGTATATTGTTGTGTGTTTATTATTTCTCAGGGAGTCTGTATTTGCTGGTCTTTAAATTTCTCCCGGTCTTTTTGTGTTTACATTACTTTATGTATAATTTACTTTATATTGCACGCAAATAAACTCGGAAAGGTACCTCTGCACTATTGCCAATGTTACTGACTACCGACAACAGGGAGAGGAATTAAAACAGCGCAGTCTTTAGCATTTCCCTACATTTAGTGTGATCAGAGTAAAGACGTATGTGGAGTGGAAGCCATCTTTGGTAGACATTGCCAGTGAAATAGCAGAGGAACATAATAGCACATCTTATTGGATAATTAGATAGATAGATAGATAGATAGATAGATAGATAGATAGATAGATAGATAGATAGATAGATAGATAGATAGATAGATAGATAGATAGATAGATAGATAGATAGATAGATAGATAGATAGATAGATAGATAGATAGATAGATAGATATCTATATAATGACAATCAATACATAATTGTTATTCTGCGTAGATCTTAATTATTATGATTGTCTTTTTAAACAATCTTTATTGCTTTTTTGTGCTTTTTGCTCATAGCAGGTACACCAATACATGCCGAATATCACATGACATGCATTACAATGTAAAAGTTTCTTCACATAACAGCATCCATGAACATTAAAGCTTGCCGACCCATGAATTGAATCTAAATTGAGAACTATAAGGAAACTATAGCAAACTGTGAGCCTGTCCCTGTACAATGGTTGTGAATGAATGTATTAAGGTGTGACTATACCTATGCATTGACAAAAAGATGCTTCTTCCAGATGATGATTAATGAAAACAGCTCTTTATTAATTACATAGGCCAAACGGATGCATTACTGTTAGAAATGGGGGTCTCAAGTTGGTAGGTTGTTACCCTGTCCAATTAGGGGCCCTTCTTCCTGGGCAGGATAAGGGGTATACACTTTTAAAATAACTCCTACTCACTCCCTTGGTAGTCTGGCATGAGCAGTCAGGCTTATCTCAGAGGCAGTGTGTGAAGCATTTGCACATACCCAACAGTAATACAGTGAAAACACTACAAAAGGACACCGTACCAGTTTTAGAAAAATATCCAATATTTTATCTGGGCAAAACAAGACCAAAAATGGTAAGACTCCACCATACAGTTCTTAGAAATATCAATAAGCAAAAATAGACTTAAAATACAGTTCCTTGAAGTCAATAGCTCCATCTGGGGCTATCACAGCGTAGTGAACAATAATTACAAACAGTTCTGGCTGACCGTGGCGTAGCGGGCCTGTTACAGTGTTGAGAAGACGCGCAAAACAGTACCTTTTAGAAATGCAGGGCGTCTGCAACCTCTCGTTGAGCTCCGAAGACCTGGTGTCGGCAGACGTCTGTACCGGAGGTCGGTGCAGGAGTCATCGGGCCCTTGAAGTCACACGTGTTGCAGATTAAACTCCTTGCAGTTGAAGTCAGGAGTGCTGGTGTGAAGAGCAGCCATGTGGCGTGCGGCGCCCTCAGGTCACGGTGCAGGCAGCGGCTCGCTGACAGTCGTCCAGTTGCATCGGTGAGAACAGGGCTGCGGTGCAAACTGGTGCGGTGCTCGTCGTGGTTCTGGCAGGTGTTGTCGTAGCTGAGGCGCTGTCCTTAGCTCATGAACTGGTGTCAATGACGCCAGCATCAGGAGGCTTAGGCTACAGTGCGGAATGAGGGTAGTGCATCATGTGACTTACAAACGGTGCCCTCAAACTACGGTGCAAGCAGCTGCATTGATGTCGGCTTGGAGCAGTATCGTTGAGGATACCAGGGCGGCGGCATGAAGCAAGGCTGTGCGAACTGCGGTTCCCATATGTCGGGGTGCAAGCGGCGACTCGGTGGTAGCGGTGGCGGTAAGACCAGGGTTGCGGGGCGGTGTTATGTCACTACCAGGACATGTCAAACACACCAGATTGTGTCCTACCTTTCACATACCATACACTGCCCCCTGCCCATGGGGATACCTTGGGCCTACCTGAGAGGTGCCTTACATGTAAGAAAAGGGAAGGTTTAGGGCCTGGCAAGTGGGTGCTCTTGCCAAGTAGGCATGGCAGTCACAACTGTGTGCAGACACTGCAGTGGCAGATCTGAGAACTATTTGAAGCGCTGATTGTGTGGGTGGCACAACCAGTGCTGCAGGCCCACAAGCAGCATTTGATTTACAGGCCCTTGGCACACAGTGCACTGTACTAGGGACTTAAAGGCAAATCATATAAGCCAAGTATGGAAATACCAATCCATAAACACAATTTACAGTACTTGCCTTTATTGTGTAAGGTTAATTAAAACCGTTACAAAATTCCTTTTTAAAACTCAGATTCAATAAGTTCAATCAAAAGGTTACAAATACAAAATACAAAACGATTTAAGATTTTTTTTATATATATTTAAGAGGCTCTGACAGTCATCTTGATCTAAATACCCTTAGATTGTGTAGTCCTGCATTCTTAGCTAGCAGTGAGAGCCTTCTGTGTGCAAGCTTCTTCCAGTTTGTTGTCTACCAAGGTTAAAAGATTCACCAGCTTGCAGTTCAAATGGGGTGGTTAGATTTGAAGCATGCTATCACTGCTTGTGCGAATCCCATGGGTGTTAAATTCGGATTTAAGTATTCAGTCCCTTTCTTGCTTTAAGAGCTTACCGGTGCAGATCAGATGTGCTATGTCCTTTGTTCCATTTCTGCACAGTCGACAATTAGTTGCGGCTTGCCCCCGCTGCCATGGAGGAAGATGGAAGATGGAAGGCAGTTTCCCTAATCGATGTTTGAGGACTTTTATTTTGTGCGTCTCTAGTACCCCAAGCTGAAGTAAATTTGTTGGTTAAGTGTTTTATAGCCGTTGATAGTCATCCATGCATTTCTCCGTTTTGCAAATGCGGCTTTGTCATTTATTAGCGAGAGGGCCCTAATGGTCCTTCGTACTGCTTTTTTTAAAAGTGCATGGGTGGTTGATGTATCCCAAAGCTGGGTGAGCCCCGTAGTGGCAAGGCTACTTTTTAAATAGTTCCTGGCTGGCAATTGCGAGCTATGCTGTAACTCCTTCCAAAGTAGATGGTTTAAGTAATTAGGTGGTGCATCTCTATTTTTGTGCCAGCAAGTTAGGTAAGCCCCCTGTCTTGCTAGATGTTGATTGGTGAGCCCAAATTCCAGTCTCATCTGAACCGCCGAGGCATAAGTTGGTATATTAAAAAGCATCCTGTAAGCTCTGATGATAGTGCTGTCTAGAGTTTTGGAGTCTTTTCCTCTCAGAGCTTCGCTTCCATATGAGATGGCTGGTAAAATCTTTGCTTGTATGACCTGAAGTAGAAGAGAGAACCTGGGGCCTGTCAGCTTAGTTATTCAAATTCAAAAAGCTTTATTTCGACAGTTTGTCATAAAAGCAAATAAATACAACACATATCACTCAACATAATAAATAGATAACACATAATACATTACAATTACAAGATAAAAAATAATTAGATTCCATATACTGTCATGTATCTAAAAAACCTTAGGAACAGTTAAAAGAGAAGAGACAGCACAGTGAAGCAGATCACATTTAAAAAGTACATCTTAGGATTAGGTAGCAGCAATAGTTTTGTTTAAAGTGCGAGTGCGTATGATCCAGGACCAGCCCAGGAATTTGACAACTGCTATAGCTATACTAGGACTACAATCAGACCCTAAGATTCTCAGCTCAACAGCACATCTCCGGGCACCCAGCAAAATACAAATCGGCTTCAGCCATCTCCGCCGTGGGGCCGCATATAACGGACAAACAAAAAATACATGGGGAATGGTCTCAGCCATTGCCATACAGCAGTGGCATTTGTCATCAGTTCTTGAAGCCCATTTACAGGTAAAGGTCTTGATGGGTAGACTACCTATCCTGAACTGAATATAAAGTTTTCGGTCAAAGGGCCTCTCGATCAAATCCCAGTAGGCCTCACACACTGGCCAAGATTTAGAATCCAGAAAGCGACCTGTTAGGCTAGTTGAGATACTGGAGCGAACTACAGATGCATAGACCATTTCCCAGTATTTCTGTTTCAGTTGCACCTTTGATGGGAAGACTGCCGTCTCAGGGTTGTCCCAAAGTGTCTCTAGATCCAGTTTAATGAGAAGGGACCTGATCTCTTTTAGCCAACCTACTCTATGGAAGCAGTCCCGTAAGATCACATCCTTAAAACCCAGGGCATATTGCGCAAGTTCCGGAGTGACCCAGAGACGTCTCCTATAGAGGAGTCGCCGTAACTTTGCTAGGTCCGCTATATTTTTCCTCCCTAGGTCTAGGTGAAGCGGGATCATAGTGTGCTTTGTGGAACGCTAGCAAGGTTACGCAAAAATTTGTTTTCTGATCTTACTAGCTGTTTTATATCGTTAAGTCCCCAGAGCTCAGCTCCATAAAGGGCCGAGCTCACCGCTTTAGCGTTATAAATTTCTAGGGCAGGGGTGACTGGTTTTGTAAAAGAGGACTTATATTTCTTGGTCAAACACCCTATATGCTGGTGTAGTTTTAGAGCTGTAAGATCCAAGTGGTGTTTCCAACCCAAGTCCTTCTGTAGGGAGATACCAAGGTACGTAAACGCACTCACCTGTTCTAGGGGCACATTATTTAATAAAATACTGCCTCTAAAAGATTTGTGCTGATTAAAAGCCATAAACTTGGTTTTTGAAGTATTTATTTCTAGCCCTCTTAAAGAACAAAATTCTGCAAATGCATTAATGGCCTTCTGGAGGCCGCTCGGTGTCCTGGAGATGAGAAGAGTATCGTCCGCAAACATGAGGACAGGGACATAGTTGCCAGCCAGCAGGGGAGCATCAGTGGGGGTCACCGAAAGGTACTCAACTACCCCGTTGATGTACAAAGAGAACAGGGTAGGAGCCAACACACACCCCTGTCGGACACCACGCCCAACAGGGAAGGAGTTGGTAACCTCCCCCTGCGCCCCCCATCTAACTTTTGCAAAGTTGCCCTCATGTAAGCGAGCGAGAAGTGTTATCAATTCCGGAGCCATCCCCAGGTCACCGAGCACACCCCACAATTTCCTCCGAGGGACCAGATCAAATGCTGATTTAAGATCTACGAAGACAGCGTAGAGTGACCCCCCATTCAGGACCACGTTCCTCCAGTAGATAGTTAAAAACCGAAAAATTTGGTCAGTGGTGCTGGTACAGGAACGAAATCCCGCTTGAAATGGGGACAGAATGTTAGCATCCTCAACCCAGGTCTGTACTTTTCCTAACACTAAACTACCCATAACCTTTTGTATTGAATCAATAAGACTTATGGGCCTGTAGTTACTGGGGAGGGATTTGTCTCCTTTCTTAAAAACAGGAATTATCTCAGCACCTTTCCAAGATGGGGGCACTGGAGCACCATTAGCCACTGCATTAGCAAGAAGGGCTATGTACTGACACGAGGTTGGCTTATCACTAAGAAATACATCGGCCGGAATTCCATCCATACCTGGAGCTCTGCCCCTTGCCACACATTCAAGTGCCACCTCAACATCCTTGATAAAAAACACTGTGCCAGAATAAAACTTTAAAAATGTAATGGTAGATACTCCCCAGTTGTGCTACCAGCGTACTGGGGTCTAAAAAATTCAACCCATTGTGCCTGGGCAAGATTATTCTGGGGGGGGGGTCCGGACGCCCACCCCTGTCCCAGTTGACAATGCTCCAAAAAAATGTTGAATCCTTTGCTGCGCAGGCACTTCTCAGATCCTGCCACCATGCTTGGTCCCAGTCTTTTTTTGCTTTTTTTTGCACATCCCTGTAATGATCCCTTGCACCTCTTACCTCCAAGTGGTTTCTTGATCTTAATGCTTCACTCAGCTTCTGGCGAGCTGCTCTACATGTAGTATTAAACCATCTAGCGTCATTGGTTTTTGGAACCTGTCTCCCTGGCTTCACATCTTTTAAGAAGTAGGTTTTCATATTATCAAATAGACTTGTATGGGCTTCTATCACAATTCGTGGGAATTCTACACTAGAGACTCTTGACATAAGGAAGTCGGTGCTCTTAACTACTTCAGCTTTAAGGGCTTCCAACTTTTCAGGATGTTCAACTATTTTGTTCCATTTTACATGGCGTTTATCATTTGCGATCACTAAATCCGAGGATATAGTTCCCTCAACTTGGGTCACGTCTCCCTCCCTAATCGTGGCCCAGAAGTCAATACATAGGGGATTGTGATCACTTTCAAGCCGCCATGTTACCTTCATGTCATCAAGTCTATGCCATATCCTAAGATCAATCAATATATAGTCGATACGGCTAGTAGAGCGCCCATTATCAAAGGTAGTTACTCCTTTCGAATCTGATCTAGTACGACCATTTGCAGCCCTGAGGCCTCTTTCAAGGCACAACGCCTTAAGTTGGATTGCAACATTTGACCATCTTTTAACAGGGGGTAAATCAAGCCTTGGGATTCCCCATCTAAGGTCCTGTTCTATTGATAACTCCTGCACCTCGTTACCCAATGGTTCAAATGTAGTGTTAAAATCCCCTGCTACAATGGGAATAATATGAACGGGAAGATTTTCTAATTGTAGGTCCAGAGATGTTATAGTCTCTGAGCTTTGTCCTCCCCTCTGGCCCCTAGCATACACATTAAAAATAGCAAGGGTACTCTCATTAGCCCTACTAAATTTCAACACTAAAATATCTTGATCAGAGGATTTTAACAGTTCTACACAACAGCCTAGGTTTTGCCGAACCCAGGTCACAAGGCCACCTACAGGATGCCCTTTAGGGGTTTTTTTTTGCAGGGATGTAAAAGTTAAGGTATCCAGCCCTAAAAACAGGATCAACAGCCCAAGACTCCTGAAATAGACAAATGTCATATTTGTCAATAAAGTTGCCCCAGTCAGGAGACAATATTTTCTGGACAATGCCTGCAATGTTCCATGATATCAAGGATATTTTGCTACCACTATTAGGAGTATTTTGTAAGGGCTTTCGCCTTTCTACTGCCATAGGATTATTTATTATATTGCCAAAGGAGATCATTTGTTCATTTGACCTATTACAAACAGATGCCAATATTTGCTGGTTACTCGTGGAGGTATACGTAAAAACTCGGGCACTAGTACAAGCAATTGTTTCATCTAGAGTTCTGTCTCCGATCAGCATGTTTTCATGGAGGTGTGTTCGAACAGGGTAGTTATCACTCCCCCTATGTCAATCACATTCCTCCAGATCGGTTAAGGCGATAAATCTATTTTCTAGGCTAAGATCACTAGAAAACCTTGAAAGTGCCCTCCTACCAGTAACTATATTTAGGCCATTAGATGATTTTAGCGTCACATTTCGTCTTAGGGATCTGGAATTACCAATAAAAAATTCCAATGTAAGTGGAATTATACCAGAATCCCTTTTCTGAGGTGGCAATAGGTTGGCAAGAACATTAGGTAATACATACATAGTAGCAAAATTAATGACAACACAATCTCCCCCAAATTTTTTCCCGTTGTTTCCTAACCATGGAACACGTCTGGCCATTATAATTTCTCTTGCCAGTTGTTGTTGGCCACCCACTCCTCCAATGTTCATGTTCCTACTAAGCCAATGTAATGCTTTATCCATCAGCGCAGTTGTTGACTCTGCTTGACCTGGTCTTAGATGGGGGACATTGGCAAGAACAAGAACCAAAGGAATGGCCTCTCTGACAAACGGGAGCCCTTTCCCTGGGAAGGTTTTTTTTACTTTCATAGTAGGAGTAGGCTCGATAAGGGGAAGTTCGTTATTATGTACATTAGCAATTTGGCAGTTTTGGGTAGGCATAGTTGATGATGGAGTCGTAGTGTGAGTGGAAGAGCCTGCCACCGCTGAGAGGGGCAAATAATCTCCATTAGAGGGAGCTTCCTTCGTTAACACAGGCACAGAGCGCTGAGGTTGGTCAGGGATTCTTGTTTCCGACAACACCAGGGTAGAAGGTTGCACAATTGTTGTCATGGCGCTAAGCTTCGCTTCCAATATAGAAAGTCTATCTTCGATTGGTATCAATCTGTCAGTAATGGGGGCCAGTATAACATCCAGTTTTTTCTTTATTGCTGCCCAGAGTTTGTTAGATAAAACCTCCACCTGAGGCTGAGGCTGGGGGCCCAAGCCAGATTTAGTAATTCGTACCGAAGTCTGTTTCTTAGATCGTACAGCGGGAGCCGGGCCCCCAGCTCTTGTGCGTCTTGACTGGATTGAAACCGGGGGAGAGGGAGAGACCTCTACAACCTGGGGCTCTTGGATATGAATTGGGGAGGTGGACACACGATGCTCAATAGTGTTTGGGGGGGAAGTCATAAGTTCTGGCAGATCGACTAGATCCCTGGGAATGCCTGGTGATTGTTGTTGTGTTTGTAAGTCTGGGGTATCAAGGGTCTCGTGGATGAGGGCTGTTGTCTTATTCCCTACCCCTATCGACAAGCGCCTTTCAGTTCTTTGGCAGAGCGGCGGCGGAAGAAATACGGCCAGGAACACCCAGAGCAGCCACAGGGAACAACAGGTAGATTTGGCTGGGTCCCACAAGTCCTCAACAGTCTCAGGGCAGCACCCGCTCCCCCGGAGGTGTGCAGGAATTTAAAGCGCCTCCGGGCGCGAGAATTGCGTCACCTGATTGGCCCTCCGGAGCTGGGGAGACTGGGTAATGTAGTTTTTCTCCCCACGGCGGCCGCGTTTTTGGCAGAGCGGCGGCGGAAGAAATACGGCCAGGAACACCCGAGCAGCCACAGGGAACAACAGGTAGATTTGGCTGGGTCCCACAAGTCCTCAACAGTCTCAGGGCTTAGTTATTAGTTGTTTCAGACTTGTTGCTAGGGCCAAACCTTTCCTTCTGATTGATTCAAGCTGACTGGAAAATTGGCCACCGTTATCGATGTGTATGCCTAAATATTTGTAGCTTGCGACATTCTGAATTTCTTTGTTCCCCAGATGCCAAGATCCTTTTAAGGTTCTTTTTATAGACATGGTTTTAGTTTTTCAAAATTTAATTGCAGGAGGTTTTCTATCACGTAACTCTCTAGTGCATTCAGGAGGTTCTGCATTCCTACTTGCGTGTGGCTAATCAGGACCACGTCGTCCGCATATAGATATTAGTCAAGTGCTTGCTGCCTATTCTTGGAGCGTGAGCATTGCATAGATTTAAGGCTTGCATCAAATCTGCCACAAACTGTTTGAATAGGGTTGGTGAAAGCACACAACCCTGTTTGAGCCCATTAATCATCAGAATATGCCTCGAAAGGTGTGTGCCATTGCTCAGTTTTACCTGCACCCAGGTTCCAGTGTGTAGTTGTATTAGCATGTCTAAGAGAGGTTTCGGAATTTTCCAGTTTGCCAGTTTTTTCCACAGCCTTGTCCGATTTATATTGTCAAATGCGGCATTGAGATCTATAAAACAGAAATGCAATGCCTGTATGGTTGCCCTGACCCTGTCGATAAGAAGTGACGTTGGTAAGATGTTGGTTGCTGTTCCGTTTTTTTTTTACAGAAACCTGTCTGGTTGGATGGAATAATACCTTTATCATCAGCCCATTCTCGTAGCTCAACTAGTAGGGTACCAGCGAAATATTTTGCCTCGATATCGAGCAAGATGATTAAACAGTAATTTTCTGGAGATGCTTTGTCACCTGTACAGTAGGAGTACTGGTACTTTAACACTGATCAGCAGTGAGAAAGTGGGCAGACACTAAACCAGCAAAAACAGAGTCAAAACCCGGAGGTCAGGAAGCAAGAAGACAGGGGAAACCCCCAAAAACATGCCAAGTCTAACAATTATCAATGCTTGTTTCCTTGTGCCAGCACCGTATATGAAACTGTGCCTTGCCTTGGTTTGAGCAGCAATATTTTGCAAAAATGTGCCCCATCCCACTAGCAACAATAACAAGCATTTGCAATTCAATCGGTCTTGCCTTTGGGACCTTACATGTATTTAGCTATGCAGCACATTAGCCTGGGTGCTGAAACATCTACTGTTCTTTAACATGGAGGGAACGTAAGCACCAAACTGCGTGACACACCAGGTATGGGAACACATGGGAGAGAAATATTGCCTTTCAGCGGGAAATGGTATAGTCCAAAGCTCTGTTTTTAACATAAAATCAGGGCTTTCAGTGGTTAGATCACTGAAAATACAAGATTTGAAAAAAATATTGTCTACGGGTGCTCGTGGAAGGCAATTTCTATGGACTGGAATCTAGAGAATGCTAAAGTGATTCTGGTATTTTACTGACCTCTGCTGGTCATTTTCTATCAAGAAAGTTAAATAGAGGCAGTTGCCAGAAATTTTTTAAAAAAGAAAGTCCCGCAGCAGAAAGCAATTCTGGTATTTTACTGACATCTGCTGGTCGTTTTCTATCCAGACAGTTAAATAGAGGCAGTTAAACAGAAATAAAAGTCCCTGGGCGGAAGCAGACACGTCCTAGGGCTCATCTCCAGAGCCCACAAAGTACATCCACAGTACATACACATATAAGTATATATAAGTATATACTAAAGTATATACATGAGGTCTCGAATACTCGACCTAAAAATGTGGATTACAGAAATGTGAGCGACGTACTTCTGTGGGGCTGCCTCCCCTCCCTTTTCTACCTAGGCACCTTGCATCCAATTGTGTTGTGACAGACAGAACAGTGGGCAGTTGAGTGAGAAAGCTACGTGAAGCTATTTTAAACTTATGTTCTCTTGGTGACAATAGCCATTTTATGATAAAAAAGCACCGTGAATGTATAGATTTACACGCAGTTGTCCAAGCATCGCAAGCGAAGAACTCGTAGCTCTCATGAGAAATACACCTACATGTGAGGAAAAAACACAATACATACTAAGCCCGCTCATATGACAGGTTTCTATGTATGTGTCTGTTATCTATAAATCACGTATACAGTTAGAAATACAAATTACGTTTTTACATTGAGTATAGGGTATTTTGGACAGGCCTAACATATAAAAGGCTAGGGAGGCCTGCTGGCGAGCATTACATACACACTTTAAAAAATGTCAGTTCTGTCGCTGTTAGGAAGCACAGCAGAACAGCTGGAATTGTCAGGTGACCACTGTCGAAGCTCTGCTCGTGACAATCAATGTCAAAAACGCAATGTACAAAAAGTAATGTCTTAAAAATCATTGTCATACTTTCCCAGAAGGCGTTTTCTAAAAAAAGAAACACATTTGTGTTACAAAGAGACCAATGGTGGGGCGGGAGACAGGGAGCAACCAAGCGGAGGGGGCATTCCTTTCCTTCGTGCGCAATTTGCGCGCCATAATTGAACGATCTGAGCACAGCTGCAAGCATGCTTGAGTCGCATCTAATTTACTCCAGATCAATATGGCGCTCTCGGTGACCTTTAGCCTTTGGTTTCTGCAAATTGCATCTGACTTTTAATGCTGAGAGCACTCTGCTGCGCTGACAGTGCCCTCAGCGTCCAAGGGCCACATGCAGCTGAGTGTTTAAAAGCCGGATTGGTGCCAGAAGGCGACTACATTCCTTTTAGTGTAGTCCATTTGTCTAGCGCGATCCACTGTGTACCCATCCATGCGCGCCCTGTGTCATCTAAATAGCTGCTCGTTAACATGGCTGCCGCTGAAGGGATGTTTGAAGGCATACTTGGTCAAGAAATGCTTCATTTTGTAAAGGCAGTGCTGACGTTTATTGAACGGAAATAAGTAAAGTAGAGATAATCGTGTACTTCACAAAGGCAATCATCCCAGCACAGAACTCCACTGATGCAGAAGCACACCTACGAATGAGCTTGGATGTAATTCACAAACAGAAGGCGTAGTTTCAAATCTTGTAGTGGGCGAAGGAGTGACATCTCCCATACAAACATGTGACAAACGTAAAATCACGGCTCATAACTTTAACGGTATATTTTAAGCATAACTCTTCAAAACCTAGTTCTATAAAACTTAGGTGAAAATTCCATCTGAGCGATAAAGAACTATGAATTGAGAAGACAGAGGAACAGGCATCACCTGATAAAAATAACACACACTTGGCAAATTGAGGCACATAAATAAAACCAACACCCATGGCTCTTGTGCTTTGTGGCATCATCGACTTGCACTGGCATCCGGGAAGGATGTAGACATCTCTCTGAAGAGGAAGAGGAAGTTCAATGAGGAGGAGATTGACCTTGTAGTAAACACAGTTCTTCACACACCCTGAATGGAGTGGATAAGGCAACCATGTGGCAGGAGGTCACATAGAGTGAACATATTTTGGGGCTGGAGGTACACACCCTGAAGGACATAAAAAAAGATGGCAGGATTGGAGGAGACAGGTGATGGATAAGTTCGCTAATGTAGAAATGGTAAATACTCTTCCCGCATCCCACTCCTGCCTCTCACCCAGCATCACACTTCTGGCTCTCACATCTCCACCATGTACCCTGACCTGCTGTATGGCATGCCTGTTCCAGGCAACCCCAACGTTAGGCCATGTAAGGTCAACAGACCTCTAAGTTTTACCTAACCCCAGACTCTCAACTCATATGTTATCCTGTCCACAAACAGCCGACATCTCCACCTTTAGTCAGGGGGTAGGCTGTGAGGCACCTGTCAGTGCCACATGTCCTGTCCATGTCGCATGAGTACAAATAAATCTAGAAATACGTATGTTGACCGCTTCTTCCTTACCTTCCTATACACCTTGTGCGTACCGCAACTGCAGAGGTAACATCACCTTTACATATGGCGAGGGTCACAGCCAGGGCTGGCACCATCACACATACTTGTCACTCGGCCAAGGCAAGTGTCACTACTATGACTCTAGCAATAACACATCTGAGTTATGTTACCCTACACTGTTCTACCTTACCACTACCCTAATCATATTTAGTCTGGATGTGCCAAGATAATATTCTACCCACATTGGTCAGGTTATACTGAAAGGGACTCATAAATGTAGATTTTTAGCATCAAACTGTCACTTGTTCATGCCATGTCTTGCCAGCTTATTATTGACAGCCCCCCCCCCCCCGTAGACTGCTGTAGCTCTACCTGCCAGGGTAGCCTCTCTCACAGATGGATGACACAGCCTGATGAGTCAATATCTATGCCATACTGTACATGCATACCTCCTTCTGCATATATTTTATAACTTTAGACCAGTAATTGCCATAGGTTAGCAAATATCTGATGTCTACATTCTCAGTACCTTGACTTTGTCACCATGGCTTCAGGCACTCCAAGGATGTTCTAAAACATGGATGCCCAATATCACTGTGAACCTTTTGTACATGACAGCTTTGTAATGGAATGTATCAAAGTGTAGGTATCTGCTTACAATCATGGAATGTGATGTATTTTCCCACAAAACCTTCCACTGCCTTATGTCACATGCCAGTGTGCCTTATACTGCATTCATTGTCACCAAGGAGTTGTCACTAAGGTCAAATACCCACACACACATACTGATGGGTCTTGTGAAATATGACAAGTCTGTGCATGTCCTCCTTAACTTCTATGGTAGCCAAATGTCATATGGTGGTCTCACCGCATACCATACATTAGCCCACATCAGGGAGCATCCGCCAAGCAGCAGTATGTCCCTGTGCTGTCCATCGCTCAGTTACACCGGTTGCCCTAACAATCCACTATAATGCGGACCCATATGCTTCTCATTGACCTCATTTGTCATGTGTAGCCCATTTATGTTACAAAAATTGACGGACTGGCATCACACACCACCAAGTGTCATGCTTCATCATCTGCTATTTACCTTGCGCTCGCTGCATCGCCGAGTTGGCGATGCAGTGAGAGCAAGGTAAATAGTTTTATTTATTTATTTACTTACTTTACTCCTGCCCATCGTATGTCCGAGTCTACCCCCCACCCTTCCCCTCCCCCGTCCCGTCCCGTCCCACCGCCCCGCAGCACTCCCTCTGTGAGCTGCCACTGCAGGCTGGCCCCACCGCTGTTACCTGCACGGACCTTGGCTGATTTACATGAATAAGGTATATTTCGCCAAACACAACTAATGGAGGTTGATATACATGCACATATAAGATGTTTATTGTGTGATTTAAGAAGTGTTTGACCGTTTGATTTTTCATATAGTATTGGGTGAGGATATGTTATTGTCATGTTTGTTGGTTGTGTTGTGAGACATTTTCGTGAGTGTGTCTGTTTTTGCTACATGAAATGCGCCTTTATGTGAGTGTATTGTTTTAATATATATCAGATGTGTCATGCATAGTTTTGTGATGAATTACAAATTTTCATATGCGTATTTTACAAAGTATTTTCATATTTTATTTCATTTTTACAATAGTTTGAATGGGTGCCTACAATGTGTAGTTATTTGACTTTTTTGTGTTTTTATTTTATTTTGTAATCTCTTTTAAACATATTGATACTATGCTTTGTATGGATGTCTGTAATGCGTAAAGTAATTTGACTTTCATTGTTAATTGTTTTGTTTTTGTTGCTCTTTATGCTAATAATGTTATTCCTTACCTCCATTGATTTCTATGTGATACCCTTGCCGTACTGGAAAGTGGGTTTTGTGGTGAGTGGCTTACTGCATGGCTTGACTGGTGTAGCTGTGAGCCTGCTCTAGACAATTTCAGCAGATCACTATGCGAATGAGAGATAACATTGGTGCATCTATGCCTTTGTGAACTACATTCATGAGCATGTAACATAGTACTACCAGACTACAACTACGCAAACTCTAAAAACTTTTGTGAATCGCCCCCTGTTGCACATTAGCTTTCAGGAGGAGCACACAGTCCCAGTCCAGAAGCATTCTTCAATACCATCTACATGTATTTTTCAAAGTTCCATTTCCTTGTTGAGTCGTCTTTCAAAGGCACAGATATATTTTAGTCATTTGTGCACTGTAGGTTAGTTTTAGGATTTGAGTATGTATTTTCCTAATATGTCTTTAATACACACTGTGCATAGCAGATTGGAAGGGGTGGTTTGAGAGTGGGTGAAAAGCAGATGGGTGATAGGAAAGAGGGAGCAATATATTCTCATTGCAATTTGGCTGAAATAGCAGGAAAAACTGGTCGGATCCTTACCAGTGGAAAAGACATGCGCTTTGAAGAGATTCGTCTTACTGAACCCAAGACATCAAGAAGTGACCCCGACCTGTGGTCGGGTGGTGCTCCAGTGATCTTATACTAAATATTGCAAGCTGTAGGCCTTTATCAGTGGTAAAAGGAGTGAGCCTAGAAATACCATTGAAATAATGAAGGGAAGCTTTGAGTTGTGTAGTAGTTCAAATAAACCGGGGTAGGATTTCCTTAACAAAATATATGAGCAACACACATATATGGAGCAATGGTCCTGAAATGGTGATCCTCTTTCCTCTCCATGAGATCACAATTTGTGAAGCTGGAATCTTTCAGGCCCCCTTTCGCCCCGTTGCATGTGGAGCATGTCATGGCCCCATGCATCATCCTCCTCTGATCGCCTCTACATGGAACCTCTATGAGTGGTTATAGCCTAAGATGGCTTAAGTGGACATATGGTATCCAGCTCTTCCTTTGAGTGTCAGATCCAGTTAATGTTTGAACCACAAAATGCCTTTTCTGAGAAGACTTTCTGGAACTGAATCTTGAGATAAATTAATTCCTTCTCAACTCTAAATACTCTCTAACACTGCTTTTCTTTCACCAACGATCAGCACCTAGCTAAGGGTCTGCAAACAAAGCTTCCCTCACTGGAGGTCAGATCAGTTGTTTAAATAGTGGACCTAAACTCTATTTCCAGCAGTGATCCCAACCTTGTTGAAAAACTTAGCTCATCTCTTGCCCGATGAAAGAAAAGCAAGAGTTTGTTGAGCTATCAGCCCACATTACTGTTATTTAAACAGACTTGTTCCCTGGAGGTCGGAATCAACTCCAAAGTCTATTGTTTACCATATAAGGCACTCCATCAATGACTACTTTCATATATGAAAGCCAAATTAAGCATTTCAGGAGGATTCTGACCCCTGAAGCATATCACAACTCCCTAAACTAAGAAATCTTAAAACATTGAAAAAAGCCTTTTCCTTTCTTGGATCATGTCTTCAGGTTAGCACTGGATAATATACCCTTCCTGGAATCCCTAAACATCTTTCTTTTCATTTAGATACCTAGATATTAGAGCTTATAGTAACCCTTGCCTAAATTGCTGCTAGGGAAAGGGTGTGAACAATAAGAAATAAAGAATATGATTTTTAAAATTCTATAGAAGAGCAAACTAGAGAACAGTTTCCTTAAGAAAGCTCATATTCCTAGGACCACAAATGTTATACAGAATAAGTATAGCAAGAGCACCTACACACTTAGCTCATGTGGGATGTATAAAGGGATTTTCTACTCAAAATTAGTCTATGTCGGTTGTCAAAAAAGACTGTGATTCAATGGGGAAATGGGTCATAACCTTTCTCCAAAAAGCCAAAAACAAAACCATCACAACAGCAATCTACATGGTCCACATGAGAACAATACCATTTGCTTCCTTAAGCCTTAAAATGCTAATGGGACTGTCAGCATTCAAAATCTAATTTATTATTGTTGGTTACTTACTAAGATGTATAATTATATCCTTTACATCCTTTAAGTCAAAGATTGGCTCCTGGACCTAGTGGTCAACTGGTGTTTGATGCACCCAGAAGACAGAGGTTACACTTTCTGTTCTTAGAAATATCACCAACACTTGTGTATTGATTATTTATTTATCTTACTGAGTATAGGCTGGGGATCTGTTAGAAATATAGTCTCATAGATGTGTTTCAGTCTCTCTCTGTTACATCTGCAGAGGGAATTTTCGAATCAACTATTTCTCAGAGTAGCCACAGATGGTTTGCCTTGGGGAAGCATGCAGGACTACTGGCTTCATGACTCACTCCCCTCACAAAACTATGCACTTGATCCCTTTGAGAGCTGACAAAATGGTCCTCAAAATGCAGTTATTATTGTTATGCTGGGCTTTGGCTGGTTCTTGCCTGGCCCTGGGGAAATAGGGGAATTTTGTTCATGTTACTTGAGAACCTAGTGTTTACATTTCTGAAACAGTCCAGGCAGTGTAGGGCACTCTGCTCTCTAAAGGGCATCATACCACGTTTAAAGTTCCTGAATTTACATTTCTGTGTTGGTGTTGGATATGTCCAACCCTGTTTATAGACAGTTTTACACCTCTCTCTTTTTTTTATTTTTTAGTTGAAAAAGGAACTGTATTGATATAATATGAAACATCTCAATAAAGTACAGAAATAGGAAATACAATCTTAGCTGTATAGTCTATTAAGGTAATATGGGAAGGGAGGGAAGTTTTACACCTCTCTTAATGTCAATCATGCATATGCCACAAGTACTTGGAGGTGGCTTTCAGTCTGTGGTTGACAAGGTATTGAACAGGTATAGAACCGTCCCCTTGAGTGGAACTCTATCCCACAAGGAAGGGCAATTGCAGAGGTTCATATTCAGCTGATAACTTTGTGGACACATGGAGGGAAAGGCACCCACACTCCAGGGAGTCCTCCTAATGTGTGTCCGTATATGACACACTAATGCTCCAACACTGACCACCAAAATCAAACAGGCCGGATATTTAGGCAAGACTATTTCAGATCATAATCCATTGATAGTGACAATTTTGTTGGGAAAGCCATGCACGAGTACTGACCTGGAGGCTCCAAGCTGCATCCCTGGATGATGCAGCATAATGAGGTTTGACTATGGAGTCTAGTGCACTTTCATTTCACAATGGCTGGATGCATTAGTGGAATAGGAAGCATTCACTAACAGTAGCCCATCCTCAAGGACACAGGGGTCTCGTCACCCCGTATTTTGTCAGCCATGAAGAGTGTCTGTCAGGCAAGGTAAAAGTCAGCATGGCAGACAATCTTTATATCAAGGTCAGGCAGACAGGTGCTATACATGCGCTAAATGCCAGGCGCATAACTAACTGACTGAGCGGAGCTTTCGGGGCTAAAGATGTTACAGGCCAGTGGGCGGGACCTCCTCAGCCCGCCAAAGCCCTTGGGGGACCTTCCCCTATAACAAGGTAGATAGTTACAGATAGTCTCAGACCTGGGTGCCTCAGTTTTTAAGCCCTGAAGTGTCCAGGGCCGAACGTCAATCAGTGATACACCATCACAGAGTGGGGCAGGCTCAGCAACTCTCACTGACCCCATACCACGCTTTGACGAGTAAGGGACATTTGCCATCTCTCATTGGCTGACCCCAGCCAATTAGAGGAAGAGGCTGTCCCAGTCCTCCAGGATCCTCGGAGCTCGTGATTACTGCTGCAGTGTGTGTATGTATGAAGGTATGTGTTTTGTGAATGCGTGCTGTGAATGGATGTGTTCGTCTGCATGTTTGCTTGTGAATGGTGGGTGTATGTGTGCACGCTTTTGAATGCATTGGTGTGTGAGTGAGTGTGCATATGGATGGGTGAGTGAAAGTGTGGGCGTGTGTGCTTGTCTGCCCTGCCTGCCCCTCCTCCTGCTCGAAATACCAGCCTCCACTGGCATTCACATTGCACGTACATTACATGACACTAACATCTGGTTATTCTGATGGACTCCCATCAGAGTTCTATGCTAGTTACACCGTTCTCCTGAGCACACAACTACTTTGCTGTACCCAGAAGTCAAAGATAGGTGCATTGGTAAACTGCTCCATGGCATAATTTCCCTGCATGCGATGACAGACTGTCATATCTGAATGATACCAATTCCAGAGTGGACCAGTTGATGCCTACGATTGAGACCTTTGGTGCACTCTCTGGTAGGCAGTAAATGAGAATAAGTTCTGTATTTTCCCATTTCAGGAACGTTCACATATTGTCCAGCACAATGCTCATGCACTGACCTTGGAGTAGGAAGAATGCAATTTCAAGTACTTAGATATGCAGGTATAGGGAGATGACCATGAAGTTATTGAAGGGCATATGTATCCTACAGTAAGGGGTATGAGAAACCTCATCTCCTTCCGGAAAAAAATAAAATTTTCCATAGCTGGGCAACTGATGTTGACCTAAATTATTCTTTTACCAACATAACTTAACTTTTTCACTGATTTACCAGTGACCCTCCCCTTATCTGTATTTAAATAACTTAATCACATATTAATTGACCTCCTATAGAGTGAATGGCAGTGCAAAATAGCATTACAGAACATGCCGCTCCTGATAGCGGGAAGAGGGCTTGGGGTGCCAGACTTTGAGGCATGCGACTTTGCACCCTTGCTACAGCAGGGCAGAGGTTGATTTATAAACCCTGACTCTGCTGAAATCATGTACTTACAGAACTAGATGTGCCACAGAGATGTAACCCATGCTTTATGTAACAGAGTGAGAGTTAAAACAACAACACCCAAACTACAGTAAGTAGCTGCAGTGTTACTGGAAAACATGCATTAAGTTGATGACCACTGCACAGGGGCGGCTCCTCCGCTAAGGTGGAGGAGCACTACCCCACTGCACAAAAGGAAAAATAAAATAATAATAACGCAATGTTATTATAATTGTATTTTTCCATGCTGAGGCAGTTTTGTGGTGCGGGGCTGGGCTGGGCAGAGCTGGAGGGAGGAGTGGTGCCACTCTCAAAGTGAGCATGAGTGTTTAGCCGGCCTTCTTGGGCCGGCCAAACAGTCATGTGCACTTAGCATGTTCTCCACTTGCTGTATTGTAGAGCCTGGGTGGAAAACATGCCCAGGCTCCCAGTCCCTGTCTGAGATCCGAATCACAGCACTCAGACCAAGCACAACGCTGATTCCATGTCTTAAGGCAAAAGGTAGATAGGGTTGCATGGTCAGAAGCGGGGATGACACAGGTTGGTCATTTCTATATAAAATGTAAGCTAGAAGATCATCCCATCCCAAAAGTTAGTGCCTTTCCTGGGTGGCACAACTTATGCTGCCCAGCTGATGCAGGAATGCAAAGATGATGAGCCCCGAACGCACACAGCCCTTAATTGCTTCCTGACACTAAGGTGGGCTGCAGGAATTAGTGACACAACTCTACAGAGCCATTAAAACAGCAGCACTAATGAACATATCGCCCTCAAAGAAGAAGTAGGAAAGAGACATCAGTAGAGCCCTTACAGGTGTTGAATGGCCAATAATACTACACCATATGGCTACGGTCACTTATAATATTCATCACACCCACCTTACTCCAGAACGCCTCTATAGGATTTACTGTGCAGTATTTGACTCCTGACCTTGATCGAGTTTGCACCGGCTGACTTTTTGCATATGGTGCAGGCCTGCTCTTGACTAGAGATAATCTGCATAAATGTGCCAGACACTTGATCCTCACTAACAGGCAAACAGAACCTCCTCAAGACTAAGGGTTGTTTGCTAGGTCTCATAATATAATCAAAAAGGGACAATATATGTTCTCAATTTGGATTTGCTGCTGGTGAAGCGACTAATTGAGAGGATTTGGAGATCTGCAGAAGCTCCAGAACATGTTACTTAAAAGACCCATGTACCTAGAGGAGCGACTGCAGAAAATGAATTGATCGAAATCCTTATAAGAAAAGCTGGAAAAGCCGCTACTCTTTCGGACGACCATCCGTTTTAGTTATGCCACTGTTTAAATAGATGAATGCATGTTTGTGCCTTTCTCAGTCTATATGCTGCACTGCTGCGATTATCCCTCCAAATGATTAGTCGATGACAACGTAGAACTCAAACCCTATTGCACCACTGCAAAAGCTATAGATTTGATCCAGCAACAACTGGTTTGCCTGTCAGTCAAATTAAGCTGTATTCAATTTATTCATTGGAAACTATAACAACCATATTCTATTAAAAAGTTAAAAACAGTATATAAATCACAGGTAAAAACTACAGACACTTTTATAGCACCATAGAGTATTCATGTTACAAAGTCTTTCTACATCAAATCACAGTCTTTAAAAACCTCACCATAGAGAAACCTTTATATTCGTAAAGACTGTAAAAATTAGAAAGCAGGCCGACATCGTCTAAACCCATAAAGCCTTAGTATCGGCAGGAATCACTGAATGCTCATAAAGCTACTGAATTTACTGTTGCGATTGATGGTACAAATTGAGAGGGCTGCAAAGTCCAACTGAGACACGAAATGTTCACGATATGGCTCCAATACAAGGATTACTTGCAGTGCTTAATTTGAGCTGGTGGTTTCCGGTGCTCGGCACCGGGACTTAATTGTCGACACTGGCACTTGTGACAGTATCTCAAAAATCAATGGGGGAGTGGATCACTAGTCCCAAAAGAACCAGGGTGTGAAAAGACAGTACACAGTACTGTTAAGAAACCCTCAATCACGTTTTACAGAGATCGATTTAAGCGGTATATTTTCGTTCTCCGCTCTGTTGTTAACAACGTCACAGCATCATCATTGGGTTAATGTAATGCTTCCTCCACCTGGAGGTCGTCCCACTGGTTGTTTCAGTAGTGATCGTAGAAAGAAAAAAGTGAGTTTTAGTGAAGTGACATGTGGTGAGAAAATAATACTAAAAATGGTTAAAAATCCCGTAGAGCCAGTAAAATGTCTTTAATTACACTGGATACAGGAAAGTTATAATAGATCTTCGGTGTGCACTCAGAGACTGGTTATGGTCTAGTGCACTATAAAAAGGTGTCCATAAAAAAGGTCGACATGTTTCAGCCCTTTTAAATGCCCCGAAGGGTCAAGTGGGCTTTCTTCAGGACCTAAACAGAGTGAAGGAGACCCTAGTATTCAGGGGGTCTCCAGTGAAAAAAGGGGGGGATATAATGTTTATAGTCCCACGTATATCTGTTCAATTTGAACCTATAGTCATCATTCGAATCAATGTAGGGTAGGGTAGAGGGTAGAGGGAATAACAAAGAACAGGCCATGTTAGAACTGTAAAAATGTACTCAATAAAAACCAAACATTGCTTTTTGCGTCAAACATTATAGCAACTAAAAAATGACAATTCTTTGGAGGTGAGTGACTCTAAATAGACCCACTGTTCATGGCAAAAATCGTCCCTCCTTCCAGCAAGAATGAGAAGACACACAATCCATTTTGTCATACAATGAAAGTTAGTAAACCCACTTAATGATGGCGTTCTAAGTGGTGAACTGTAATTCTGAAAAAAAGGGGAGGGGAGGGTTGTATGTGCCAACAACCCCATTGTTTTGTTTCTAAGATAAGTTATAACGGCAAAACCGTACGACACCAGACATCTCTCTTATTACACGTTGTTCATTTCGTTACATATCCAAAGAGAGGGGTTCTTGATATAAAAGAAAAGAAAGGAAAGGAAAGGCCGTGTGTAGCGTCAAACGGAAAGTGTGCCATGTCAGCATATTTGTACTCAGTGAGTGAGATAGCAGTGCACATTGAGATTTCATAAAAGAGGGAGCATATGGTGTACTAGCTATCGAAACTGTGACTGTAAACAGAGCTCGGATGTCGAAATTGCACGTTATGAGGTCACGAGAGGGAGAGCACACTCTTATTATAAGGGACTACTATGTATTGAAACCATTAAAACAATGGTTGCTAGCCTGCCAAATATTGCGCATTGTTAATTTATGAGGCAGGAGGTGCGCAAAACTAGGGGAGACAAGACGTGCATGGAGGCAAAACACACAAAAAAACACAATAAACACTCGTTCGTACCTGTTTTCCCGTTTTGTGGGCAACAGCGGGTGTGTATAGGGCGGTCGCTCACACTCTTTAAAAGTAAATGGAGGGAGAAAGGGGAGGTACATGAAACGGTTTTCTATATAATACATTACGGTTTGGAGTGTGGTCTCTCGTTCTTCTCACCTCTTCGGCGTGGGATTTGTCCAGTGCTGACTCTGCCCTCTTTGACCCGGTAGTAATACGGGTGCC
Source organism: Triturus cristatus (assembly GCF_964204655.1). Taxonomy (NCBI): domain Eukaryota; kingdom Metazoa; phylum Chordata; class Amphibia; order Caudata; family Salamandridae; genus Triturus; species Triturus cristatus. The sequence continues at coordinate 61,278,735 of NC_140588.1, forward strand.
TGTGTTACAAGATTTTAACCTCTTCAATGCCCATGACGAGCTGGTCTCGTCATGGGCCGCGGTTGCACTGTGCCCATGACGAGACCAGCTCGTCATAAACCCCGCCCGCTAATGAAACGGCCGGCACAGGGCGGGGAAAGGGGCGGGCACTGAAGGGGTTAAGGAAACAGAGAGAGCATAGAGACAGAGAACAGACTCGTAGTGGATAATATTTGTCCGATGGGAAAGGGGGAATATGTCGTCCCAAGTCTACAGTGATGTTATTATTAAAAACACAATTTCATAAGTATAATAATTTCTTAATATTGTGTCAGAGGGGAGCGGAAGATATGTTAGTTTTAACAGAAATTCAAGTTAAGCATTCAAAGAGGTTGGAGAAAGTAAATGTGCTCAAATCAGATATGCAGTAACTATTGCGTTACGTTGCTGACACGATATAGAGTTGTAATAACGGTGTCATCAGCCAATTCGTGTCATAATACCTAGTCTTGAGGAGAATAGGGGACATTTGTGTTAGCTGCATAAATCTGAATTATTGGTAAACAGAGTATTAATGGTAAACAAGGTATACCCAACAAAGAAGAGCAAAAACTGCAAACACTTCTCATTGATAAATAACAGTGAAGTTACGTAGGTCTACATTCGTATTTGATTCTGCAGACCAGTATAATACCATACAGTCCTCGTGTATAACTTGCATCCGTATCAATTGACAAATATCAATAAAGGTGTCACAAGTGAGGTACTGAGAGCAGGATCAAACCTCAATATATCAATCTCATTAATTCTTGATGCTCAGCCATGGTATATTGTCATTCAGTCCTTGTATATGTGTCTGAAGGTGGTAGACCCATCTTTGTTCTTTCTCGAACAGCACTTTTTCAGCATTGTTGTTCTTGATAGTTAGAGTTTCTAAAATAACCCATTGTAGGTCGTTGACGGTATGCCCTCTCTCCAAATAGTGGGTGCTCATCTTAGTTGTGCTTTTTTTTTGCTCTTGATGTTACTTCGGTGCTCGCAAAGTCTTTGTTTGACTTTGCGACACGTCATTCCGATGTAGCGTAAACCGCATGGACAGGTAATCATGTAGACAACATGGGTGGTATTACAGTTGGTGTGAGATCTAATTGTCCATTTCAAATTTGGTGACAATTGTAAAGTCTTAGTTGTCGTTGTTAAATGGCAAACGGAACAAGACCCACATGGGAAATGTCCAGTTACAGGTGTGTTATTCCAGAGCCCCTGTGAAGCCATAATGACAGGTTTTACTGGTGGTCTTGTATGTACTAGTAAGTCTTTCAAATTCCTGGTTCTTTTGTTTGAGAACCTAGGTTTTGGCCATTTAAGGGGTCCTGAGGTAAGGATTCTCCAGTTCTTGTTAATGATTTTTTTTACGTCATTTAACACTGTGCTGTAAGTACTCACGCAGGTAACTAGGTCTACTGTTGGTTCCTTAATTGTGGTGCCTAGGAGGGTATCTCTCTGTTGGTTTCTTGCCCTCTTCTGACATCTTTTAATGATGTTGGTAGGGTAGTCCCTGATTTGGAGTTTTTCGCTGAGTTCCTTCGCTTGATTTTTGTAGTCTTGAATGTTGCTACAGTTTCGTCTCAGCCTAAGGAACTGTCCATAAGGAAGGTTCTCTCTCATCGGGCGTGGATGAAAACTTTTGTATGACAGAAGGCTGTTTTTGGCAGTTGGCTTAAAGTAAGTTCTTGTCTGTATTCTGTCACAAGGTGGCGCTTCCTGGAGATGACCACAACAGGTAATCATTAATTCAATATACATTACAAATCATTATTACCTGCCGCCCACGCCATTCTTACAGCTTTAGGGGCCTAGAATAGTTCAAATGGTCACACTTGTCGGAGTGTGATGGTTTGTAGTTGTGTTGGTACTATCATTGGCAGCATGACAGGGGCAATGGGTGGTGCAAACTGCAGGGGCCTCCAGACGAGAGTCCTGGCACTTATTTTTTTTACAAATTAAGCACTGATTACTTGTTGGTCCAGATATTTGGGACATTCTTTTAACCTGATTGATTTTTCCAATTTCTTTATTACTAAAGTATATGTGCCCTCTGCTCTGCTCTGTGGGTGATCATTGTTTCAAGACCATATAGTGGTGCCACTTTACCATGAACACTACTTCTAGAAAATTCTCATTTTGCATGCTGGTGATGTACCTTTCCTTAAATGCAACAAATGATTATTTAATGGAAAAATGTTTGGCTCAGAAGAGGAGGACTAAGGGTCAATCGCTGATCTAATGCATTGAGAACCTGACAGGACTATAGGAACCATCTGCTGACTTTACAGGAGCGGTGCAAATTTATAGGAGCGGGTGTAGATACAGGTCACCTTTCTAGATAGAACTCATAGAAAGGCTATCTCTAATTCATAAGTATGAAATCCAGAATAACAAAAGAAGAAATTAATGTGGCCAAGTATGAAATCAAAGTAGCTGGCTGTGCACTGTAGAATGTACAAAACCAGTCACACAGTGTCACACATACAATCATTTTTGGCATATCCTAGTACGCTGATTCTTAACCTGTGGTCCAAAGCCCACTCAGGCGGCCCGTGAATACTTAGAAAATTAAATAATATTAACAGATTAATAAAGTGCATATGAATACAGAAACAAAATGCAAAATTGGAGGATAAAAGTTCAGTTAGGATACTCAGATTAATTCGTTTGATTAGTAAAAGTGCTTCAAACAAGATCTTGTATGGATGATGAGTGGTCTCAATTGAATTTAGAAAAAACTCCAACCTTCCCATTAAAATAAAAAATAAACATTTTTTTATATTTGTTTGTGAATAAATAATATATTCCGTCATTTGTGTATTTGTTTGATGAATGCTTGTTATGTTTTTTGTGTATTGTTTTGCGGTTCAATTGATCGAAAATGCTTAGGCTGGGGTCCCTGGCATTCAGTAATGACTCAGTGGAGGTACCCTGCTTTCAATAATGATTCAGTATAGGCCCCCGGGTTCCAGTAGTGATTACATTGGGGTCGACTGAAGTCAAAACTGGCTTACGAACCACTGGCCTAGTACTCTGGAGTGCAAACGGTACTAAGAGAAAATGGAAGTAAATCAACTATACTAAGTAAAGCTGAAGTCACCCTTGTCAAATTAGAAATATACTCAGAAGTATGGTGGTATAGGTCAGGAGCAAGATTCCCGGCATCTTTAGAGGGATATCACGTAATCAAGAACATACACGGGCAAGCTGCCTGTCAGACCAGAGGGACCTTGGACAAATTTTACAAAGGCAGAAGGAACAATTATAGAAAAGTGTGTTGTCCAAACAACTGCTATATAACAACCAAGTCAGAAGAATGTTATTATTGCTGTTTTTAGCAAAAAGACAAGAACCTTAGCAATTGTTTTTTTCCAACCCATAAGCCATTTTGCATCAAATAAACTCTTTAATTAGCCAATTTGTCCATACAAGACACCAACCAGCAAGTACTGATGCCACAGCAGAGATTAGGCAGGCAAATTAAGAACATAATAAATCAACGGCAGAGAGAATATCAGTTAGATGGAATGCGCTCTCTTTCATAGAGGCAGGGAGCAAGGATTCCCTTTCACCACACTTTGCATTATTCACATAACGTTTAGTGATAAGATTAATAACATCATCAGAAGAACAAAGTCAAGCTTTTGATCGATCTGGCTACTATTGTAACAAATATGCATAAGACAAAAATGGTAATGCAACCATGATACCTTTGTAGGGGCATAGCGGGCTAAATGGTCAATGTTTAAAAAAATGAAGATCTGACTATTGACACAACAACCACTAAGTAATGATATAGAAAGGTTGTGATTGTCTTTCAACATGAGTGCATGTATGTTCTCAATTCATTTTTTTCCAATGTTTGAACCTACAATCAACAGAGAGTAGGAAGAACCCTTGCCTCTGAAGCAAAAAGACAGTAGATACACTTCCAAGAGGAGGAATTGGATTTCAAGCATTTCAAGCAGCTAGCAAGGATGTCTTTGAAGTAGATACGTAGATGGGATGATGATCAAGGGTTGGTATCCCCTCTTGTACTTTGAGATCTCTCCTCTGTGGTTTGACACAGTCAACTAAGATACTGATTGACAGTGTGGAAGAGGCTGTGCTTCAGGGAGCCCCCTTCATACCTACCAGTGAACTTGCTAACTTTTCTGATAAAGCAATTGCCTTAGCGTGTGAGGTCCCAGGGAGTCTGTATCGTTGCTCCATCTATTCAACTTGCATTTTCGACCTTTAATTAAAGAACTGGTTTCTAGAAGCTGTAGACTTCGTAACAACGCTGACAACTCACAAATGTTACTCTGTCTAGATGAACCACCTGCATCTCAACTGAAATTTCTTTTTTTTAAAGAAACATGGATGATACAAGCATCGGGGTGGTCCATCAGGGTCCAGGAAGAAGATGGCAGAGGACCCACCTGGCCCTTGCACAACCAGAGTTGGGGAGTGGTCAGCAAGGGAGAGGGTGGGGGGAAGGTCCATTTGGAGCGGGCTGGATGTTAGGGGAGAGGAATGGAGGGAGCAAGACAGGATACCGAAATGGCGGTCCGATGCGGTATCAAGAAGAAGGGGCACCACGCGGACAGAGGAAGGGCCGAGTATCCCACAGCAAGACAACTCATCAGTCAGGCCGGACCGCAACTGGCCCATTCGATCCAGCCCTTGCATGGGATCCCCTTCCTGGACTCCTCAGGGAGCAGTTCATGGAGATGCAGAGGAGACGAGGCAGGGTAGAAGGTGTGAGTCGCAGGCCAGGAGGCGACCGTGGGACACAGGCGAAATGGAGGTTAGACAAGGGGAGGGCAGCCATGAAGTGGAGAAGGTGTGAGTCAGGGGTCTTGAAGAAAGGCTCCATATATGTCCAGAAATCTATCATAATGATCAGTGAGTCTAACAATGATCAGCTCAAAAGCAGCCACTTTAAACAATTCTTTCAGCCAGTCCTCGGGCTTCAGACAGCCGGGTGATCCCCAGAGACTCAAGCTGCAGATCTTGGCAATGGCCAGTCCCGAGGCCAGCCACCTAGATTATTGGTTCATAATGGCTGAATCTTGGGCGACGTCATGGGTGACGGCAGTCTTTACTTTCAATGCCCCAGTGAGGGCACTGTTTCTCTAATTGTTGTGGCGACGGAGGACTAGTAGGCCACCAGAGCAGGGCATTCCCAGAGGAGGTGAACAATGTCCCCCTCCATTGAGTCGCGTCTCCAACATGTTGCAGACGGGAGATGGGAGGACCTTCAGAACCGAAGAGGCGACCAATGTGAGCGATGCAGTACCTTGAAATACCTGAATTTGAGACAGACCTTACAAAGGCACATATCATCGTTGGCGAGTAGATCTCCACAGTCGATCTCTGAGTATGTAACCTGAAACCTGTCCGCCCACCATTCCCGCAGAGAGTGGGCCACCACAATAGATCAACTGAAATTTCAAAAATGTGATGCACTTCAGTGCTGATTGGATGAGCGTCAATCATTTAAAACTGAATACAGATAATATGGAGATAAACATATTGAAAAACAGGACAAATCTGTGGAGCCAACTTTATTGGCCCACAGAAATGGGAATAGTCCTCGAACCAACAATATCGGTAAAACGCTTGGGTGTCGTTGTGGATAGCAAATTAACTCTGAAGCAACAAGTATGGCTTGGCAGTTCGGGCTGGACTGTTCCCATGGGGCACAAGGTCAAGACTGCTTTGCATTTAGCTGGGTCTGAACTGAGGTGAAGTGAACTAAAGAATGATGATAGATTCAACCCATATCTGTAACTGGGGGTGAGTGTCTGAAAAGTTTCAGCGCTCCATCAATTATCTCCTTGTGTTTGCTTTGTGCGCCCTAAGTTGACAGGGTACGCCCAGACGTGGGTCCCTTGCTCACTTTACCACTGGATTCAAGCTTGCCTGGCTGATGAAGGGTGTTACCCAGAAACCAGTACCAGGATGCTTGTTTCTGGTTCAGGGAAGACCTGCCTTGGCAGTTCGGGCTGGAATGTTCCCGTGAGGCACAGGGTCAAGACTGATTTGCATATAGCTGGGTTTGAACTCAGGTGGTGAAGTGAGCTAAAGAATGATGATAGATTCAACCCAAATCTGTGACTGGGGTGAGTGTCTGAAAAGCTTCAGTGCTCCGTCCATCATCTCCTTGTGTTTGGTTTGTTCGTCATAAGTTGGCAGGGTATGCTTGGCAGGGTATGCCCAAACGTGGGTCCCTTACTCACTTTGCCACTGGATTCAAGTTAGCCTAGCTGATGAAGGGTGTTACCCAGAAACCAGTCCCAGGATGCTTGTTCCGGTTCAGGGAAGACCGGCCTTGGCTGTTTGGGCTGGACTGTTCCCATGAGGCACATGGTCAAGACTGATTTGCATATAGCTGTGTCTGAACTGCAATGGCGAAGTGAGCTAAAGAGCAATGATGGATTCAACCCAGATCTGTGACTAGGGGTGAGTGTCTGAAAAGTTTCAGCGCTCCATCCATCATCTCCTTGTGTTTGCTTTGTTCACCCTAAATTGGCAGGATATGCCCAGACTTGGGTCCCTTGCTCACTTTGCCACTGGATTTAAGCTAGCCTGGCTGATGAGGGCTGTTAGCCCGAAACCAGTCCCAGGATGCTTGTTTCCGGTCCAGGGAAGACATGGCTTGGCGTTTGGGTTGGAGTGTTCCCTTGTGGCACAGGGTCAAGACTGATTTGCATATGGCTGTCTGAACTGGGGTGGTGAAGTGACCTAAAGAACGATGATGGATTCCTCCAAGAGCTGTGACTGGGGTGAGTGTCTAAAAAGTTTCAGCGCTCTGTCCATCCTCTCCTTGTGTTTGCTTAATTTCTAGAGGCATTGTGCAGTTTGTTGGCTGATGCGGGTTGTCCATTGATGGCTTTCTGTTGTTACCTCTATCCATTCTTTCCATGTGTAGCAGCGGCAGCATGGCTTTATTTGCAGTTCTGTGCTTCTGTTTATTTCTGGTAACCAAGTGTGTCTGGGTCTGCAATACCCGAAATATCTTGCACTTTTAAGTTACTGGTCTGAGTGTAAGGAGATGGTGTATCCCATAACACTCTAGCCCAATAACCCACCTATCATTTTTGTTTTTAAATGTCAAAACATCTTAGTAAGTAGGTCTTAAGAATCTCCGTCTCAGGCAATGAATGTCTGTGCCGAAAGGGTACAACTGTGCTCATTCGATTGGTATAGGGCAATTATATCCCGAATGCGATGGAAGAGAACAAATCTCAGGTTTAGAAAAACTGTAACATCCCACTCCAGTACCATATGTATAGAACTGAAGTGGCACTGGAGAGAATTTAGCCATCGTTTGATTTGAAGTGTCTGTGGGGACTTACAAGTCTTCTGTAGGAGACCAGTAACCTCCTGGTGTACAACACTGACCATGGCAGAACTGTAACGATGTTGATAGTGTACTGGTTGCCCAGATGACATAAGGGGTATGCCTGTTCTCTTAGGAATGTTATTCCTATTCCCTAGTACCTGTTATTCCCAGTCCCTAGTTTTTCCAAACAACCATCAGCTGAATCTCTCCTAAATTAAAACTCCTAATATTCTGTAGCTTTCAAATGGTGGCAGAATTTTGAATCACATTAGACTATTGTAACAATTAAGAAAAGAAAACTCGATTAAAAAAACAAAAAACATTTCAGTTATTCAATTACAATTTTCAAGTCCATACCAAAGATTGTTGCCCTCTGCCACTTCATTGCTTGCTTTCGATGGACACAATGAACATTCTAAAGTTCTAACTGTGCTTAGGGTAGACATTGTAACGTTCTGATTGGTTTCTACAATATCAACATTCCTTAAATGATACTAATAAACACAAGCTTTGGGAATGCCTGTGGGTTTAGCATGTATTTTCGCATATAAGCCAGACCTACTGGTTTCACCAAAGCTGCTGGGCTTGCTGAATTTGTTTTTTAGCAGCGGCCTAGGGCAGGAGCAGTGGAGCTGCCGGTCAGCCTGAATCTTATCAGTGGCCTGGCCGCTGAATGTGGTTGCCAGGGACGTGGACTAGTTGTTCTTCTAAAGAAAACCATTCGAGTAATGGTCCTTTTGCATTCCTAGCAATTCGTTTGTTTTGCAAATAATTGAACCAATGCGTTGTGCAGAGAAAAAGCAGCAGAAAAACATTGCTTTTTGTGTACAATATCAGCTCACGAAAAAGAGCTTAAGGCAAAAAAAGGTGTGATGGAGTGGAGTGTACTCTTCAGATGTAAAAAAGCATGCATTCCATTTAAGACACTTTAAAGGAGGTGGAAGCATGCATCCAGACAGCCAATAGCATGACAGCGTGTCTAGAACACTACCCTTGGGTGGTCCAAGATGTGATTGACAATGTCTCAAGCAATAGCTGAAAAGGCTCACCAAAGAATGACAATACCGCAAAGGGGCTTACCCAGGCCCACTCTCTTTGTATTGAATATAAGTGGTTGGCATCAACAGACTTGAAAATGCAATTTACAGCTACTGCCTTGAGGTTGAATTAAGGTATCATTAATCCTGGCTATAAAGTAGATCAAATATGTACTCTCTAAAGTGCTTCTGCAGTTTGTTCCTGTGCATGATAACACTAATAGCACTTATGATCACATGCTTGAACTCGGGTTTGTCATAAAAAGATATATAAGGACAAATTGACTTCAACATGGTTGCTGGAACCATGGCGCTATTATCAATGTAAAGGTCAATGAGGGAGAGTGAACTGTTCTCAGTGCTTAATTTGAGCCGGTGTGTGCTGGTGGGGCCAACGGCACTCATTGTGAGGACTGGGACACATTTTTGGGAACTGCCACTTATTTTTTCTCATCGGATATTTCCCGAGAGCAAGACAGGGAAACCGCACAAAGGGGAAAGAAGAAAAAAGAGAAAGACTGAAAACCCGTTGCAACGGGAGAAATCAGGAATTTCCAAGAAAGAGATAAAGGGGACCGGGAGTGTCTGGTGGATGATCCAAGAGGCATGAGGTGATTTTAAGACTCAGCATCCTTGGTGCTGGGTGGTCTGGTGCCTTCTGAGCAGAGTTTGCACACCAGCACTTATTCTTCCACAAATTAAGCACTGAATGGGTTTTAAATTACTGCTTTTCACTGTAGCCTCATAAAATGCTTCTAAATGAAACAGAAATATAATTGCAATTAGAATCACGTGAGGGAAATGTATTGATTAGCTAGTACAAAGAGATGTCTTGTTTTAAGGTCATCATCACCGTCTTATAGGTTTTACCCTTTTTGAAAAAGACAGGATATCGATTTGAACCCAATTATATAACAATGGAATGGACAAGAGCATTTCAGGGCTGAGAAACCTTTCAAACGTATTAATTCTGATAAGGCTTGGCTTGATTCCTCCCTTGTACAACAGAATATTTTAACGCTTTGAATTATGATAGCTGCGGGTAATTAAAGGAAAACTAGCAGAGCAAATTAGAATGGACTAATGCGTCTTTCAGCAGCCATCTGATTCGCCGAAAAATCATGATGTAAGTATATACAATATTCCCCTACATTTTAGAAATCTAATTACATTTAACTGTAAATGTTTACAGAGTGAGATGTGCTTCCGTGTTTCCAAGCTCTGATATCCGGAACTAATACGCTAATTTGTGAAGTTACCAGATTAGGGCCTGGTTCTGAATACTGGAGTTCCTTGCGGACATTGAGGACTACACTATATGGGGACATATTATCAACAAACTGCGATAAACATCGCAGTGCGCGCTTAGCGTGTTTTTTTCTATCGCTGGTTATCGCTGGATTTCATCGCCGAGTTAGCGCGTTATTATCAAAGCTTATCTCAGAGGCGATGCAAAATCCAGCGATAGCGGCGTAAACCAGCAATAGCACTAGAAAACCAGCGCTATATTCTCTGCGCTATTGTAAAGCTTGCTAATAGGCAAGTGCGGACTCAGCCTGACAATCCACCTCCCATTGACAAGATGGGTAAGTCAGGTTTTAATCAGGCGTTAGAAACCAGCGATAATCGCGGTTAGCGCGACTTTCATTATTGCTTTGCGGGTCCGGGGCCGCATTGGTGATAGAGGGAAGTTGAGTTTGTGACTGTTTCCATGTTGTTGTTGTGATGAATGCCTACTTTGCATATCATTAGCGATAAATATCGCTGCCATGCAAAGCGGCAAAAAAACGGCCGCTATCGCATGGAAACAAGCGCTAACGCATGTTAGCGAGTCCTTGTTGATTGTGCGTTTGGAAAATCACCGCTTTTCCGGCGATATGTGCCGGAAAAGCAGCGATAGTGCTCTTGATAATATGCCCCATGGTGTTTTACCAGGAAACTCAGGGTCATATTTAGAAGAAAGTGGCGAAGCATGTGGTTAAGCCAAGAAGGCTAACTACACGCTTTGTCACTTAAGAAACGCAGGGCTGCACCATATTTACTAGAATATGGTGCATCTCTGCGTTTCCCCCTGCGCTGGCGCTAAATTAGGCTGCCTAGCACCAAAGCAATGCCTTTTTGTAACTTCTATGTGCGCTGCTTAATGCAGCACACATAGAAGTTGCAAAACTGCATTTTTTTAAATGATTGTTAATGTGCAGGAAGGAGGACCTTCCTGCACATGACCAATCATTGGCGTTTTGCCGTTTCTATACACATACAAAAACAGCAACTCATTTCGTCTGTTTAAGACCAGATTTTCCCGGGTCTTAATTTTGGCACTGCCTCCTATTTACGCTGCTCTTGTAAATAGGGGGCAGCGTCAAAATCAATGGGTGTTGAGGTGGAACGCCCGCCACAACATATATTGCCTACCACTTTCACACTGAGTGTAGCATGAAAAGGGACCTCATTTACAAGGCAGCGTTAAGCCACGTCAAGTGGCTTACTGCTGCCTTGTAAATAAGGCAAAGCTCCTATTGCCATCACAACGTCACTAAAAGTGACGTTGTGGTGGCGATAGGGGCTTGTAAATATGGCGCTTAGGCTGCTGAAAGCAGCGGGAATCTCTGGGTAAAATGCTAGTGTAAAACATGTGCGAATCTTCACAGAAAGAATGATTTCTGTATGTTGTTCCCCCAAAAAATATAATTGAGAGTGTTCTAGACGTTTGCAGTTACTGATCTGATGACCTGGTACAAGTAACTCCAGTGGAAAGGAATAGCATGCCACTTTAGAGCTCACTGATATTCCCGCTAATAGTAATAGGCTACCTTCTGCACCCACGCTTAAGCAAAAGATAGGATCACGATATGGCCCAATGCATTCCAAAGAAACCAAAAACCATAGAAAATCAATTTGAGCATGCCACACCACACACAAAATCCCAAACCACTCAGGAGAGTGATGAAAGAAGTTCAGAGAGATGCACACTTGAAGGCCCAGTTTTAGTAACACTTTGCTCTGGGTTTCAGTTACTTTTGTAGGCCAAACCTCGGGCAAAGCGTTGTGGTGAAAGTGCATGTGCATGGGCGCATAGCAGCTAAAGTGCACCAGGGGAAGGAAAGAAGAAAACAGCACAATATCTTACTAGATATTGCACTGTTCTGTTTTCTTCCTTTATGCAGCACAAAGTTGCTGCGCTATGTGGTGTAAAAGTTTAGTAAATTTGTAACAAGAAAACTCAAATCAGCCTGGGGTGCTCATATCCTACTTTGGGTGTACCACTGGAAAGGAATGTTGCCAATGTCTCAATTGCACAATTGAAAACCCCATGCCCTCCAGAATGGTCTCTTTGCCCACTTTAATTTTTTCTGTAACAATCTTGAGCACTTTAATTTTTTTGGGTTATCAGAAGACCTCACTGCAATGAAGGAATGCACATTGATGGGAATCCTTGGAAGTGTGATGGGAGGTTGTCCTAGCAGATTTTTATGTCACATGTATGCAGAAAAGAAAATGTCCCTTAATCAATCAATCAATCAGGTTTCTTGTAGAGCGTGACTACTCACCCTTTAGCTCTCAAGGTGCTGCGCGGGGGGGGGGGGGAATTTGTGGTTCAGTTGAAGAGTCAGGTCTTGAGGTCCTTCCTGAATAGAGGCAGTAACGGTTATTGCCTGAGATGTCAAGGCAGGGAGTTTCAGGTCTTCGCATAGATGACTGGTGGGTGTGTAAAAGGAGAGGCGGTGGTTGAGTTATGCAGATCGGCGTTGTGGCGGGCTTTGTAAGAGTGCGTGAGGAGCTTGAAGGTGATTCTTTTGTTGATCGGGAGCCAGTGGAGGTCTCTCAGGTGACCAGTGAAGTGGCTGCGGTGGGGGATGTTCAGGATAAGTCTGGTAAATGGTAAATCCATTTACTAACTGAATCGAGCAGTTTCAAATGATTCCTGTGCTCCTCATATGGTAAATGAGGTCGGTGAGTAAGACACAATCAAATGAAACTGTGCAGTTTATCGTCCCGAGGACCTTGTTTTGCACAAGAGAATGACAAGAACTGTTCAAACTCTGAAATCTGTCTGGTTCTCTAATTTGCCCACTGAGAAACTGGTGGAACTATGTCAGAGAAATAAAGATGTATTTCATCTACTTTGCATTTAAGCAAAGAGGTGTGTCTACCCCTAGTGGGAGGCCTCCCTCTGAGATTCTGGAACATCACCTATACATGTTCCACACTTTTTCCTGAAAAAGAAGATTCCGTCTCACAGATGAAGGTAAGATAGTTTACTCTCTTTGAAGGCAAACATCTTAACACATCGACCTCTCATTGTGCAATGAATGGTCATGCAGCTCCCAAACACCACCATTAGAGCCCTTATCCACCAACGTGCCACACCCAGGTGCTTCTGCTGGTGAAGGGTAGAACAAAAGACTAGAAGAAGAGCATGGAAAAGAAAAACAGGCTGATGGCATTACGGTATAAATAAATAATCCAATATTAGACGTCCCTTTATCCAATGTTAACACTTGTTTGGGGTCATATGAAAAGAAGGTGCTATCGTGGTACTGAAACACCCCGCCACCTGGAGTGTCCACCTGCCTATTACGGCGTCCTTGGTAGAAACTATGCAAATTGCTACGTACCGAAGTATACACAAGAAGTCCGTACAGTTAAGTTTTTTTTTTTAAGTACTCAAAACGTAATCCAAAGTACAAAGTCCGTCAAAGTCTTTCTCCTTTTTTGTGAAATCATTTTTTTATTTATTAATCCCACGATTTCTTGTATGTACAAGCAGAAGCAGCTGACACGTGTTTCCTCCATTGGACTTTTTCAAGGTTGAGTAGTAAGGTCAATATCCAAGGTAGTCACAAGAACACAATGGAAATCTTGTGAGCAAATGGCACTGTATTAGCAGGCTAGAACGCACATCTTGGTTTAATTTCCTTGTACTTTTGGGAGGTGCCTGGCTCCCTGACAATACGGGCACGCTGTGCTAACCAGCCCGTTTTTAATAATTGTATGCTTTTGTTTCTCTCTGTTTATTTTACTTACTCTTTCTTTTCCCAGTAGCAGCACCTTCAGGGGAGCCTGGAGCTGGTACAGGGGTGCTGGGCCCCAGTTAGAAGTCCCTTTTCATTTTCGCCCGCTCTTTTTGCTTTCGGTGTCTTTACTTTGGCGGACATTTTAACATGCTATGCTCACGTCCGCGCAGCTCTGTAGGAGCAGGCTAAAACGTGCATCTTGGTTTTATTTCCTTATACTCTTGGGAGGTGCCTGGCTCCCTTACAATACGCAAAAACACAGTTGATGGACAGAATGCAGAACAATGTCTTACATTCACCCCAGTACAGAGATCTGGGCCTAAATCCATCGTTTTTTGCTCACCATGCCATTCCAGTTTGAACCAAGTCATATGCAAATCAGTCTTGACCCTGTGCCTCATGGGTACAGTCCAGCCCGAACTGCCAAGCAAGGTCCTCTCTGGACTGGAAACAAGCATCCTAGGACCGGTTTTGGAGTTTCACCCCTCTTCAGCCAGGATAGCTTGATTCCAGTGGCATGGAGAGCACAGGACCCACGTCTGGGCATACCCATCCCACTCGGGGTGACAAATGCAAAAACAACAGTTGATGGACAGAATGCAGAACAATGTAATATATTCACCCCAATACAGAGATCTGGACCTAAATCCATCGTTTTTTTGCTCACCATGCCATTCCAGTTTGAACCCAGCCATATGCAAATCAGTCTTGACCCTGTGCCTCATGGGAACAGTCCAGCCCAAACTGCCACGCCAGGTCCTCCCTGGACTGGAAACAAGCATCCTAGGACCGGTTTAGGGGTTTCACCCCTGTTCCTCCAGGATAGCTTGACTCCAGTGGCATGGAGAGCACGGGACCCACATCTGGGCATACCCGTCCCACTCGGGGTGACAAATGCAAAAACAACAGTTGATCGAAACCGGTCCTAGGATGCTTGTTTCCGGTCCAGGAAGGACCTGGCTTGGCAGTTTGGGCTGGACTGTTCCCATGAGGCACAGGGTCAAGACTGATTTGCATATGGCCAGGTCTAAACTGGGGTGGCATGGTTAGCAAAAGAATGATGGATTTAACCCAGATCTCTTGACTGGGGGTGAATGTTTTGATTTGTTCTGCATACCGTCCATCAATTGTGTGTCATTTGCTTTCATGCCCTAAGTGCGCCAGCCTTGCCAAGACGTGGGTCCTGGGCTCATTGTGCCACTGGAGTCAAGCTATCCTGGCTGAAGAGGGGTGAAACCCCGAAACCGGTCCTAGGATGCTTGTTTCCGGTCCAGGGAGGAGCTGGCTTGGCAGTTCGGGCTGGAATGTTCCCATGAGGCAAAGGTTCAAGACTGATTTATATGTGGCCAGGTCTGAACTGGAGTGGCATGGTGAGCAAAAGAATGATGGATTTAACCCAGATCTCTTGACTGGGGGTGAATGTTTTTATTTGTTCTGCATTTTGTCCATCAACTGTGTGTCTTTTGCTCCCTTACAATACGGGCACGTTGTGCTGACCAGCCCGTTTTTTAATAATTGTATGATTTTGTTTCTCACTGTTTATTTTACTTACTCTTTCTTTTCCCAGTAGCAGCACCTTCAAGGGAACCTGGAGCTGATGCAGGGGTGTTGGGCCCCAGTTAAAAGTCCTTTTTTATTTCGCCTGCTCTTTTTGATTTCGGCGTCTTCGCTTTGGCGGACAAGCCCCCCTCTCCTACGAGGGTATTTTAACATGCAGACACGTGCAGGGGCCACGCTCCTGGCGTGCCGAAGGCACACCTAAGACAAGCCCGTCTGTGCCCATCCGCACCTGGACCGGGCCCAGGGCCAAGACCCCTGGTTCTTTGAGCACAGATCAAGCACAGACTTTAACATATTCAGGTAAGGAGCTTCTGTCCCTTTGCCCTCCACTGAATAAAAACTGTGTATGCCTGGACACACAAACTATTTTTGAGCACACAATGTATACCTGCCCAGCATGTAACGGCCACTATCTAAACCCGACAGTTAGGGCGCTTGAGAACTCGACTCCCCTTCCACTCTTCATAAGAAAGATTATCAACACGGAAGGCCCAAACGGGTTTATATGGGTCTTAGTTAATGCCCGGTCTCTTCCAAAACATAAAATTGAAATTGCAGATCTTATAGAAATGCTAAGCCTGGACAGTCTTTTCTTTACTGAATCATGGAGAGATGATTCTTGCAGCCCCATCTTTGCAGTCGCGATTCCCAAGGATTACGCTCTTTTGAGGCTGGATAGACCATTTAAAAGGGGTGGCGGCTTAGCCTTAATATAGCAAAGTGAATTTACAGCCAGTGAGCAATCAAGATTGCAGGGCATTTATGTTCAAGCTTGCCAAAGAAAGCTAAGTATTGTTCTTGGGGATTCTCTTATAGCGTCCTCCAGGGACCAATAAAAACGCATTTCTCTCATTCTTCCAACTGCTAGGGTAGAATAGCCTTCTTTCTAAGCACTTTACCATTTTAGGAGACTTTAACTTCTATTTGGAAGCATCTGAGGAGAAGAATACAGCCAATCTACTTGATATTGCAGAATCTTTAAGAATCAAGCAGATTGTCAAGGAGGCCATTCATTTAGCTGGACACGCTTGATGGCCTCTATACCAACGATCCTTCCCTGAAAATTTATAATATAGCTCCTGTTCTTTGGTCCGATCACTTTGTTATTTCTTTTACCACAATAAGTACCAGAGATCACTCATTTCTGGCCAAATCCTCGGTGTACATTATGTATAAGTAGTAGAGTAAACTCAATCCTGCCATCTTAGGTCAGACTTTACAGTAATATCTACCCCCTATATCATTTGAGGCAGAATCTGCTGCTATCAGCTATACTAATTAGTTATCAGATACTTTCAGGGATCTAGCTCCCACTAAAATTCAGTGCTCTCACAGAAAGGAGCCTAGGGCTCCGTGGTTCACTGAAGCTTTGAGGCTCAAAAAACAAGCCTGTAGAAGGCAAGAAAGGATCGGAGGAGAAAGTATGATGAGCGTGATAGACAGGCATACAAGAGAGCACTAGCTAAATATAAAGATCTGATCATCAAGGAAAAGAGTTACTATTATACATGATTAATAGATAATGCCTCCAGCTCTTCCAATGAATTATTCCAGGTTAAGAAACTTACTACTACTTCCAATAATAACAACTCTTCTCATAGCCAAACATTTTGCAATGCCTTGACAAATGTATTTAAAGAAAAAGTGAATGGGATTTTTATAGATTTTGATATCCACAACCCGCAACTTTCAGAACAATTCAATCCGAGTGAACAGGGTGACTGTTCATTTCTTAATTTTTCTGCTACCACACCAGAACAAGTGAGCTCTCTGCTTCTGCAAAGTAAACCAGGATCCCCTTACGACCCGTGTCCGGTAAAGATTTTGAAATTTGCTCCAGACAATTCTTGCGCAGAATTTATCAAACATCTTTAATACTATGTTCTCCTCAGGCACTTTCCCTTGCTTCTGGAAACAGGCCTCCATCCTGCCTCTCTAAAAAATCCAATCTGAGCTGCAATGGTACCTCAAATTACTGCCCAATTGCACGCTTGCTTCTCCCCGCTAAATTCGGTAAAAGGATTATGAATACTGAGTTATTCAAATACATTCAGGATAACCAGCTCCTAGATACCACTCAGTTCGGCTTGAGACCAGGACATAGCACAGAGACTGCCCTGGTCAACACAACGGAAGAGGTGAAAAAGGCAGTGGATAACGGAGGTTCAGCTCTCATTATTCCTTTAGACTTATCGGCTGTCTTCGATACAGTAGACCATACTACTCTCATCAACTGTAGAGAGGAAATAGGAGTGATGGGTACAGCATTGGACTTATTCACCTCTTTCCTTAGTGATAGAGCACAAACAGTAGCTCTAGGGAAATTCAATTCTACACCCTTTTCCTTGCCTTGTGGAGTCCCTCAAGGATCATCTTTGAGCCCAACGCTCTTTAATGTTTATGTAGCTAAGCTGGTAATTGCTGCTGCAAACAATGATACGTCGGGCCCTGTAAGATCCAAAACTGTATTAAGGCGGTTAGTGGCTGGATGACTAGACACTGCCTGAAACTTATATCAAGTAAAACAGAGATTATTGTTTCAGGAATCCCTCTCCAGCTTGGTCCCTTAATTGGTGGCCGGAGAATCTTCCTCTTCCTCCCCTTCGTGTCAACAAGGCTAAGAACTCAATATGAGTGCCGAAGTATCGGCTATAACGTCCTCAGCTTATAACATCTTAAAATTGATAAGGAAACTCCTGCCATTCATCCCTGACAGCCACAGGAAAACCGTGATTACTGCGCTAGTGCTATCTAAGTTGGACTATTGCAACAGTCTCTATCTAAACATTCTAGAAAAACACATGAGATGACTACAGTGGGTTCAAAATGCAGCTGCTAGAATGATCCTTAACCCCCCTAAGTTTCACTCTATTTTCCAGGGACTTCATAAGCTACACTGGCTGCCTATTTGCAGCTGTGCAAAATTTAAAGCCCTATGCCTTGCATATAAAGGAATGCACAATACAGGGTCTGACTTTCTGAGATTGGCCTTTAAACGATATATTCCCAACAAAGAACTCTGCTCTGCTAATGCTAACATTTTAGCCATTCCTTTGGAATAGTCTGGCATCGCATATTAGAGCCATCCCTTCGTTAATTACATTTACAAAGGAGATAAAAGCTAGGTTATTTAATCTCTGATACTGCCTCTAGCCTGCCCTCTCAGATAGCGCCAAGACACCCTCGGGTATACGTGAGCTTTAGAAAATTCCTTAGCATAACATAACATAATAATACGGTGCCCCCAGGACGAGATAGACTCCAAGACTGGTTGAAGAGGTGAGGTGCGCCTCCAATGTTGCCTTTACACTGTGGAAACAGTATGTTCCACATATCTGGACCACTGAATAGCGTTCAGATACCACTCCATTCTGGCATCTTGCATGATTCAGGCTTATCAAGGCCGGCACACTCGTCTTAGAGTTTCATGCAGATCCCTTCATAGTGCTTTATGCCGCTTTGGACTATTTTATAATCTATACTGCTCATCTGTATACTTAGCATTAAACACTTTTCCTGGACACGCTATTCAGCAGTTTAGATACGTGGAACATACTATAACTATCATTTCCTTTAATTTAGTCCAACCACAGGCACCAAATTGTGAAGAAATAGCATTAGGAGCGTGAATTCACCCAACTCCTAAGCCAAGGTATACATCTTTGCCACCTCTCTTCTTTCTCTTGCTATACTGTTTGTTTGCAGATATTTATTATTATGCTTCTTAAAATGGTGTCTAATATAGGGAAGTAATAGGCCCAAATAACAAGACCCTCCACAACCCTCAGGCAGCTAAGGGTATGCTTTTTGTCCACAGATTAAATAAATGAATGCAACACACAAAGCTAGCGGTATCCCACTGGGACAGCACCGGATTTAAGAGTAACTCAATGTGTCTACTGGTGGGAGATACCATCCACCGTGAGTGTGCAATTTTGGTTAGCACCCGCTAGCACAATGCCGTTCCAATTACTGGAATGTACATATAAGAAAACAGCACCAAATGCACCACTCAGCTTATAAAATAAGTTCAAATTCTTAAAGTTGTTCTTTTTCAAAAACTTCTTCTTTATTGTGCAGTTTGTCATGCAATCTTTAAAAACTTCCAAAAACAGCCAAAGCAGCCGACGCGTTTCGTCCACCTTTGGACTTCTTCAGGGCTGCAACAGATTTATACAAAAAAGCAATATAAATGACACACGTAAGGACTAAGCACAAACAATTGTTTCAACACAAATAGGGACATTAAAAACATTATAGATGCATATCCAAAACAAAGCAAAACATGAACACCAATGTATTTACTTCAATCTAATTGATAATTGAAGTTCTATATATAATGTCGTCAGGGGAGTCCATAGTGCATAAAATAACAATTAATATTTACAACATCATATTTGTGACATATTGAACAGTTGAAGTTCCAGATGAGTATGTTTAAAGAATATATGAAAACTCCTCTCAGCATGTCACATTTTAAAAGGCCTATAAGGGTTAGTTTATTAAAAAAGGCCAAGAAAAAGGGGACAACGAAACAGAAAAGGCAACCACTTCACATAGAACTAGGTATAAGATGTATAAAGTGGATCTAATTGTTAAGAACCATCAGGTTAAAGGACTATGTTAAGTAGTGGGGGCAATGTGGTTAAACCCCAGTCATGGTCTGATTAGAACCGAAGGGAACGAGGAAAGGGAGTAATAACTACAGAGGAAACGATAAGTGTATACCCACCAAAAAAAGTGGGATGAGTGTCATTGTCTTTAGGTTCTCTTTTGAGTTCTTCAGATCCCTCACTACTTCAATTGGTAGTGTAACTTAGAGTGGTAATCCAAGTCCCTGAGGGGCAGACAAGATCACATAGGGTGTGCTAGGATAACAAAAGGTTCATTTCTAAAAACCACAAAGTTTGTAGATCATAGCCATATCCTACTCACTTATTTCTTCAAAGCATATAATTCAATGTAGGAAGGTTCAATATCAAGGGACATCAGTGTTGTATATTGGTGTGACGGTGGATCTATATGGTAACTCATCCAATGATAAGGACAAGAATATCCTGTACTGAGATACCTATAAGGAAGGACATACGTAAACAGCATCCAAACAAAGAAATAGAGCGTCACAGTTCCAATAATCATGTACCTAAACACAGGTAAAGGAGGAAAACCATACACACATGGGCAAATATAATGC
Source organism: Triturus cristatus (assembly GCF_964204655.1). Classification (NCBI taxonomy): domain Eukaryota; kingdom Metazoa; phylum Chordata; class Amphibia; order Caudata; family Salamandridae; genus Triturus; species Triturus cristatus. Next base: position 61,298,901 of record NC_140588.1, read on the forward strand.
CCAACTCAACATACCATCATCAAGTTAAATAGAATAAAGAAGTTAAAATTGCAATCAGAAGAGTGTGAGGTTCTCACGGTTCATTTGGTTAGCTGACAGGTGATCACTGCTTTGAATAGAATATAACAAGAGTCAAACTCAAAGGCAGCAAAGGCATCCTGTGTTGTGTTGCAGAAGGACGTTTTAGACAAATTCAGCAATCCGAAATATTTAATTCCTTGTGATATGCAATTCATCATTTGTATGGCAACGTTTTCATGGTACTCTTTGGAACGGTGGCCGTGCTGATCTTCATTAAGCTTGGTATTTTTTTAACCCATTAATTTCGGAAACTATAGATCATACAAGTAGATGAGGATGGTTGTTTGGGTGGTAATGAAGATCAGGGCAAATGGTAAGCACAATTTCTTTGTCAGCATGGTTCCTTTACTTTCTAATTGTTTTGTCTGTGCAGTTGGGCCACTTTGTTCTTTCTTCTTCACCATCACTAGGCCGTGAGAGGTCACCAGTACTTCGAGGCTCTGGACCAGATAATAAACTTTCATTGAATGGGTCAAGAAGATGGACTTACTGTATGGTGTGGGTGCAGGTTGTATCAAGGGCCAGCATCCTTGATGCCCTGTGATAGAGCAGTCATTGGGGCAATCTTGTGTGCTGCGGCTGGTGGCAAGGGATCTCTTTTCACATTTAAGGCATGAATCCAATGCTTCTATACAGTATATTTCATGCCTGTTTTTATTGCCAGCAGAACTTGTGCGGTACCCTACCACCGTGGTTTTAGGCAATTACATCTCTGAAAGTTCGTGACAATCATCCATCGCCGGGTTGAAGATTGTGTCCAGGCCCCTGCAGAAGCAACGGCAAGGCGTCATTCACCGATACCTATTTGTAGGAGGCATCTCCATAAAGTCCATCGACAATTTATCGAAGGATGACTCAGCTGGTGCAAAATGTTCTGTAGCGGTAGAATTCCTTTACTAGCATTATATTGTGCGCATACCATGACATTTTTTACATATTTGTTACATATTTTGGCCATACATTTTCATATATTAGCGCTTTCCCAAAATAGTTTCATGCTGTTTAGAAGGACACAAATGGGAAGTGCTGTGAATCATCAATGCAAAAACAACAATTGATGGACAGAATGCAGAACAATGTCATACATTCACCCCAGTACAGAGATCTGGGCCTAAATCCATCGTTTTTTTGCTCACCATGCCATTCCAGTTTGAACCCAGCCATATGCAAATCAGTCTTGACCCTGTGCCCCATGGGAACAGTCCAGCCCGAACTGCCAAGCCAGGTCCTCCCTGGACTGGAACCAAGCATCCTAGGACCGGTTTCGGGCTTTCAGCCCTCGTCAGCCAGGATAGCTTGATTCCAGTGGCATGGAGAGCAAGGGACTCACGTCTGAGCATACCCTTCCCACTCGGGGTGACTAATGCAAAAACAACAATTGATGGACAGAATGCAGAACAATGTCATACATTCACCCCAGTACAGAGATCTGGGCCTAAATCCATCGTTTTTTTGCTCACCATGCCATTCCAGTTTGAACCCAGCCATATGCAAATCAGTCTTGACCCTGTGCCCCATGGGAACAGTCCAGCCCGAACTGCCAAGCCAGGTCCTCCCTGGACTGGAACCAAGCATCCTAGGACCGGTTTCGGGCTTGCAGCCCTCGTCAGCCAGGATAGCTTGATTCCAGTGGCATGGAGAGCAAGGGACTCACGTCTGAGCATACCCTTCCCACTCGGGGTGACTAATGCAAAAACAACAATTGATGGACAGAATGCAGAACAATGTCATACATTCACCCCAGTACAGAGATCTGGGCCTAAATCCATCGTTTTTTTGCTCACCATGCCATTCCAGTTTGAACCCAGCCATATGCAAATCAGTCTTGACCCTGTGCCCCATGGGAACAGTCCAGCCCGAACTGCCAAGCCAGGTCCTCCCTGGACTGGAACCAAGCATCCTAGGACCGGTTTCGGGCTTTCAGCCCTCGTCAGCCAGGATAGCTTGATTCCAGTGGCATGGAGAGCAAGGGACTCACGTCTGAGCATACCCTTCCCACTCGGGGTGACTAATGCAAAAACAACAATTGATGGACAGAATGCAGAACAATGTCATACATTCACCCCAGTACAGAGATCTGGGCCTAAATCCATCGTTTTTTTGCTCACCATGCCATTCCTGTTTGAACCCAGCCATATGCAAATCAGTCTTGACCCTGTGCCCCATGGGAACAGTCCAGCCCGAACTGCCAAGCCAGGTCCTCCCTGGACTGGAACCAAGCATCCTAGGACCGGTTTCGGGCTTTCAGCCCTCGTCAGCCAGGATAGCTTGATTCCAGTGGCATGGAGAGCAAGGAACTCACGTCTGAGCATACCCTTCCCACTCGGGGTGACTAATGCAAAAACAACAATTGATGGACAGAATGCAGAACAATGTCATACATTCACCCCAGTACAGAGATCTGGGCCTAAATCCATCGTTTTTTTGCTCACCATGCCATTCCAGTTTGAACCCAGCCATATGCAAATCAGTCTTGACCCTGTGCCCCATGGGAACAGTCCAGCCCGAACTGCCAAGCCAGGTCCTCCCTGGACTGGAACCAAGCATCCTAGGACCGGTTTCGGGCTTTCAGCCCTCGTCAGCCAGGATAGCTTGATTCCAGTGGCATGGAGAGCAAGGGACTCACGTCTGAGCATACCCTTCCCACTCGGGGTGACTAATGCAAAAACAACAATTGATGGACAGAATGCAGAACAATGTCATACATTCACCCCAGTACAGAGATCTGGGCCTAAATCCATCGTTTTTTTGCTCACCATGCCATTCCAGTTTGAACCCAGCCATATGCAAATCAGTCTTGACCCTGTGCCCCATGGGAACAGTCCAGCCCGAACTGCCAAGCCAGGTCCTCCCTGGACTGGAACCAAGCATCCTAGGACCGGTTTCGGGCTTTCAGCCCTCGTCAGCCAGGATAGCTTGATTCCAGTGGCATGGAGAGCAAGGGACTCACGTCTGAGCATACCCTTCCCACTCGGGGTGACTAATGCAAAAACAACAATTGATGGACAGAATGCAGAACAATGTCATACATTCACCCCAGTACAGAGATCTGGGCCTAAATCCATCGTTTTTTTGCTCACCATGCCATTCCAGTTTGAACCCAGCCATATGCAAATCAGTCTTGACCCTGTGCCCCATGGGAACAGTCCAGCCCGAACTGCCAAGCCAGGTCCTCCCTGGACTGGAACCAAGCAAAAGAACGGTGATGGATCAAACCCAGATCTGTTGACTGGGTGTGAGTGTTTGATTGGTTCTGGTGCTCCGTCCATCACCACCCTCTTTTGTACCGCTTTGTTCGCCATAAGTTGGCAGGGTATGCTCAGACGTGAGTCCCTTGCTTACTTTGCCACTGGATTCAAGCAAGCCTGGCTGAAGACGGCTGAAATGCCAGAAACCGGTCCTAGGAAGCTTGTTTCCGGTCCAGGGAAGGCATGGCTTGGCAGTTCGGGCTGGACTGTTCCCATGAGGCACAGGGTCAGACTGATTTGCATATGGCCATGGCTGAACTGGTGTGGCAGAGTGGGCTAAAGAACGGTGATGGATCAAACCCAGATCTGTTGACTGGGTGTGAGTGTTTGATTGGTTCTGGTGCTCCGTCCATCACCACCCCCTTTTGTACCGCTTTGTTTGCCATAAGTTGGCAGGGTATGTTCAGACGTGAGTCCCTTGCTCACTTTGCCACTGGATTCAAGCAAGCCTGGCTGAAGACGGCTGAAATGCCAGAAACCGGTCCTAGGAAGCTTGTTTCCGGTCCAGGGAAGGCATGGCTTGGCAGTTCGGGCTGGACTGTTCCCATGATGCACAGGGTCAGACTGATTTGCATATGGCCATGGCTGAACTGGGGTGGCAGAGTGGGCTAAAGAACGGTGATGGATCAAACCCAGATCTGTTGACTGGGTGTGAGTGTTTGATTGGTTCTGGTGCTCCGTCCATCACCACCCCCTTTTGTACCGCTTTGTTCGCCATAAGTTGGCAGGGTATGCTCAGACGTGAGTCCCTTGCTCACTTTGCCACTGGATTCAAGCAAGCCTGGCTGAAGACGGCTGAAATGCCAGAAACCGGTCCTAGGAAGCTTGTTTCCGGTCCAGGGAAGGCATGGCTTGGCAGTTCGGGCTGGACTGTTCCCATGAGGCACAGGGTCAGACTGATTTGCATATGGCCATGGCTGAACTGGGGTGGCAGAGTGGGCTAAAGAACGGTGATGGATCAAACCCAGATCTGTTGACTGGGTGTGAGTGTTTGATTGGTTCTGGTGCTCCGTCCATCACCACCCCCTTTTGTACCGCTGTGAATCATCAATGTCATAGGATATAACTGTTTGTCTGGTAGCATGAATCGATAACCCAGTTGATCCTTCCAACACCTATTCACCAAAATACCTTACTGTTGCCATTTTTTAACCCTTATTTAGTTGCTTGTCTTTGAAAATCTGCTATGCCCCTATCACTGAAGTGAAAGCACTTTCTTTCTCTTCAAACAACATTCGATGGGAAACATATGTAAATGGCATGATATTCTGTGCTGTTTATCTAGCTTTTTCATCAGTCTAAAAGTATTTCCTTTACCGATATCATCTGTTATTTTTTTGTGTGCATTACATTTGACAATCACTCCTCATTTTGGCAGCTATAAAGCATTAAGCAATTCAACAATAAGTTGAACTTTTGTTCCTTGAGATGCGAGGGAATTTCTTTCTGCTGAAAACCTGTCAAAGGTGCACAACTCTAAACGCATACTGGCTATCAGCATCTATATTCACAGTTAATCCATCGCTTAGCTCACAGGCCAATGTTAATGCTATTTTTTTGAGTTTAAAGAAAGTTTATTGGATATAAGTATAAGATACAACAGTAATACAATGCAGTATATAGCAATAATAAAAATAGAAAATATGCTGTGTACAATAAAGAAAGCAGAAATAAGAAGGGGAGAAGGAAAAAAGAAATAAGAAGGAGAAAAAAGGGCAGGGGGAGGGAAAGTAAAAAGATATAGATATCCTATAATAATACAACTGAAAATATTGTTCAAAAATATAACATGTACATCATATTGATCTCACTACTACAAACTTAATTATATGCTGAGAATAAGCACAAAATATAACAATATTTAATTAACTATAATCTAAGGAGGTTTGGAGACTTCTTCTATGGCTGGAATATGAGATGGCAGTGATTGAGCAGACATATCTAGAAAGTTGGTGACGGGTAGCCATAATAAGTCACGTTTAATGGCCAGTGTAATCGGGTGAACATAAGCTCTATCTAATCAATGGTTATAACAAACACCATACCACCAGACCTGAAAAGAAACGTTTGAGGCATTTTTCCATGATTTAGTGATTTGCTGAAAAGCAACAGCTATACGTAAATCAATAATGAGAGTATTAAGGGAGGTGGAGGAGGACCAAACTTCTGCACAATGTTAATGCTATTAATTTGGCAAATGATGCAGATAATTCCAATAGACTATAGGTTTCAATGAAATTGTGTAAGGTGGTAACAGCATAAGCAGCAGTGGTTGTTCCATCCTTGAGCTTAAGGCAAGAACCATCGACCCTTAAGTCGCCATCTCTTTCTTCCTTTGGTGTGTCCTGTAAATCTATTCTCCCTTGGATCTGCACTTCTGTGATCAGTACACAATCATGGGATGTGTCGGTATCATTCACGGTTTACGGTGGTATGTGTCGGTCCTGAGGCGGAAGCCGGGACCTTGTGAGAGCGTTTGACGAGACTAACTATTTTAGCTTATTCATTTTAATTGCACCTCGCACTTTACTTTACTTGCTCATTGAGCCTGATTTTTAGCATTTTCCTTTGGTTGTATGCATGCTGAGCCGTTACTCACCTGCTAGAAACCGTCATTTTTCCTTGAAACGCCCATTGCAGACGATTAGGTTCTGCGTGAGGTATCAACTTTGGTCGCCATCTTGAGTAAGGCGAGGAGCTGGAGAGCGGTCTAGTGCACGGCCCCTCCCGCCGCACAGCATAAAAACCTGGTTCTTTCTCCTCACTCGCTGATTTACGGTGGTATGTGTCGGTCCTGAGGCGGAAGCCGGGACCTTGTGAGAGCGTTTGACGAGACTAACTATTTTAGCTTAATCATTTTAATTGCACCTCGCACTTTACTTTACTTGCTCATTGAGCCTGATTTTTAGCATTTTCCTTTGGTTGTATGCATGCTGAGCCGTTACTCACCTGCTAGAAACCGTCATTTTTCCTTGAAACGCCCATTGCAGACGATTAGGTTCTGCGTGAGGTATCAACTTTGGTCGCCATCTTGAGTAAGGCGAGGAGCTGGAGAGCGGTCTAGTGCTCGGCCCCTCCCGCCGCACAGCATAAAATGGCGCCCTGGCATAGGAGGCGCAGCGGACGGGTGCAGCGGGCGCGCCGGTGGCGCGCCGAAGGCTCGCCAAAGGCAAGCCCGTCTGCGCCCGTCTGCGGCCGACCGGGGCTAGGGGCACGAGATACTGCCCGTTTAATTATGTACTCGCCTGCCCTACTTTACTCATACTGGACCCCTGGAGCTGTTGACCTTTCAGTAATCACTTACTTGAGACAGCTTGGTTTATTTATACCTCCCCCTCACTGCCCCCCTGCCATTTCCTCACATTTAGCTCCTCTGTCCACTATACCTCCTCTCACTCTCTTGTCTCCATCGGCCCCTCCTGCCCCTCCTTGCAACACTTCAGTCACGCTCCTAAACACTAGGTCTGCGGTCAATCACCAGTATGAGCTATTCGATTACATCGATACTCACGCACCAGACCTCCTATTCTTAACTGAGACCTGGTTTAAGGCCGACTCCTTACCTAATGTTTTAACAGCACTGCCCCCTTCATACTCTGTTATTCTAGCAGACCGACCAGAGGGCAAACGGGGCGGTGGAGTGGCCTTAATAGCTCAGACTCATTTTAGCTTTCAAACCCTCCCTTCCCCACCTATTCCTGATGTAGACTACTTGGTAGCTCGCTCGACTCTTCATCGGACACCACTCACTGTTGTTTTAATTTATCGCCCCCCCCAACCTACTCCGTCTTTTCTCCCAAGCATTCAGACCCTTCTGGCCACCTTGGTGATCAACAACTCATCAGTAGCAGTTTTAGGGGACCTAAACTACTGGCCCGATGAACCTGCTGAGAGTGCTCAATCCAAAGAATTCACTGACCTTATGATCTCTCTGAATTTTCGACGGCTCACTCAAAACCCTACGCACATACATGGCCACATGTTGGATCAAGTCTGGGCACTAAATATTCCATCGACATCCCCTATAATACTTCCGTGTCCCTGGTCAGATCACTCTACCATTTCCTTTTCCTTTGCTTTGACCGCGATGGCCAAACCCCCACTCCCCAAAAATATTTGGGTTAGGAAATGAGGTAAAATAGACATGCCCTCTCTCTGCTCAACTTTGGCCAAAACCAGTCCTGACCTCGCAGATCTCGCCACCACCTCCCAATTAGCCATCATCAACAACTGGCTGACCCGGGCGGGCGACGAGTTCGCCCCCTTGAGGCGACTTACAGTCAAGCGGACCCATGCAGCCAACCGATGGTTCACGTCTGACTTAAAAGTAAAGAAATTGGCTGCTAGGAGAGCCGAGCGAGCCTGGAGGAAAACTTACAGTCCTGAGCTAAAGACAATTTATTTGTCTGTTCTAAAAACTTATAAAAAGGGCATTCTTGAAGCTAAAACCGATTTCTACACTCGCAGGATAATGGCAGCTGAGTCCTGCTCGAAGGAAATCTTCTCCACGGTCCACGAACTAGCATCATCCAGTAGAACCACGGCTACCATTCCCTTCTCTCAGTCCCTCTGTGAGTCGCTCAACGAGTTTTTTATTGACAAAGTGGTCAAAATCAAGCTTAACATTCCCCCTCCTTCCTTTACTTTTGTCAACCCCTCCCCCCCGTCCACAGCCCCCAAACTTAACCTTATCCCCTTGTTAACCACTGATACACTTCTCTCATTACTTAGTCGAGTTAAATCGGGTTCACCCCTAGATTTTGCTCCAGCTCACATTCTTAGGGAACTTTACTCCACCTGCCCTATCCCACCTTTGACCCTTCTCAATGACTCACTAAGCAAAGGATCTGTTCCCAGCTCACACAAATCAGCAGTTGTAATTCCCATTATCAAAAAACCTGACGCCGATCCATCTTCCCCTTCTAGTTATCGCCCCATCTCCCTTCTGCCTTATTTAGCAAAAGTCCTGGAAACTCATGTCACAACCACCTTGAGCACTCATGTAGAAACTAACCACTGCCTCTCCCCTTGTCAAGCTGGTTTCCGCCCCCTGCACTCCACCGAGAAGGTGGTGATCTCGGTAATGGACGTGCTGCGCGAAGGAATTGACACCAACTCTCCTCAAGCTCTGATCCTATTAGACCTGTCCGCCGCCTTTGACACGGTTGATCATTCCATTCTCCTTAGCCGTGTCAGGGCGGCGGGCATAGAAGGCTTGGCCTTCTCATGGATTGAGTCCTTCCTGACTGGGAGGGCCCAAGCCGTCCACCTGGCCGATTTCACCGCTGTCTCCCACAAGGTTGAGTGTGGGGTTCCTCAGGGCTCATCACTCTCCCCCCTCCTATTTAATTTATACATTTACCCCCTCATTTTTTCGTTACAGCAGATGGAGGTCACGGTGTTTAATTACGCCGATGACCTCCAGCTTATTTTCAATCTCTCAAATCCCTCCTCATCTGCCCTCAACGTCCAAACAGTCATGACATTTATCCAGGATTGGATGAACTGCAACCACCTCAAACTCAATCCGGACAAGACCGAGTTAGTCTTGACCGGAGGTGGTTGCAGTCCGTGGGCCCCTTCTCACTGGCCTCTGTCACTTGGTGTTCCCCCTCTCCCTGTCCCCAAAGTTAAAACGCTCGGGATTCTTTTAAACTCACAACTTTCCGTTCATTCACATGTTGGATCAGTTGTCTCTGCCTGCTTCTTTTCATTAAGAGTAATCAGGAAAGTTTCTCGCTTTTTCTCCCTATCTGCCCTAAAGATCATTGTGTTGGCCATGGTACTATCTCGAATCGACTATGGCAACATCATTTATAATGGGGCCCCTGCTTATGCTTTTCACCGTTTGCAACTTGTACAGAATCAAGCGGCCCGCTTGATCCACGGCCTACCCAAACATCATCGAGCCACTCCATTGCTTAAAGCATTGCACTGGCTTCCGGTGAGAGAGCGTGCTCTTTTTAAACTGGGCTGCCTCACTTTCCAGGCTAGGTCAGGAACCGCCCCTGAGTTCATAAGCTCTGCTATAAAATCTTACCTTCCAAGCCGTGAACTTCGTTCCACCCATATGGCCTTGTTGGCCATTCCTCGCTTTAAGAAACAGAAGTCTGGCGGAGCAAAGTTCGCTGTTCTCGCCCCGCTCTTTTGGAACTCCCTTCCTGCTGCCCTTCGCACATCTCCTTCCTATGCACAGTTTCGGAAGGACCTCAAAACCTTTTTATTCCTGCGCGCCTACAATGTCTAGTCTCCTTCTGCTGACGGCCACCGCATTATCCAAAGCGCCATGAAACCGTATGGTATAAGTGCGCTTAATAAATGCTTTTAAATTCAAATTCTGGAGAAGGGGCAAGAAGATCGCTGAATTAAGTGTGTTACATCGATGTATGGTAACATGAGGGCTGAACAAACATAATTCATAATGTGTTGTCTGGCATTTGTGGAATGTTGAGTTTGTGTTTTGTTTAACAGTGTATCTACAGAGTCATGTCCATACAGATGCACTTTGTGTCCCAGAATCATCAGTATTTATGTTTGTTTTAGGGAAGCATCTGCTGCTGCAGTTGCATGCATGATGCTGGTAAGCCTCCAGCAACCATGTCTAAGGTGGTGGAAAAACACGCAGTGTCTTTTCCTGTCACCCTGTTAGAGCAATGCATTATGAGAGAGGACACCAGAGCAACCGGGGACCGGGCACCGTAATAAGCAAGAAGGTTCAATCCCCCCTCAGCGAAATGACCCTCAGCGAAATGATCAATCCACATGTATAACTCACACTCACTCATCACTAAACCCTTGGGGGCAATTTTCTATCACTACAAATCCAGAACCACAGCCGTAATCTTCTCCTTGTAGTTATTGTGTTTTTGTATGTGGGAGAATCAATGTTGTGGTCCTGAAGAATGTGGCTATTAAATAGTCTGTGATCTGCCTGAACTTTGTAATACTGAATCCATGTAAACTGGGGATAAGATAGATGGGGATTCAGACACTACAGAAAGTATTATCCACCACAGATTTAAGGGATCAGTATGTTTGTTTAGACCCGTGGTACTTATAGTACCGCCAGCGGCCCGGCAGGCCTTCATTGGCGGCCCACAGACCTTGCCTTGCCATGTCTACATTTCTAGTGCGGTCAGCAGTAAACACAAGATGACCACAGGAGCATACGTAGTGAACACGTGTTAAATAAGTATTCACTACGTACGCTTCTGCAGCAATCTTCTGGGTTTACTGCCGGCATCTGTGACCTCACGGCACCGTCAGAAAGCTTCCCAAAAGCCCTTTAAAAGTCAGCTGTAAGCGCTTTCACAGCTGAATTTTAAAGGGCCTTTTGGGAAGCTTCCTGAGTGGACAGTGACAGATAGAGACAGAGACAGATAGAGGCAGAGACAGGTAGAGGCAGAGACAGATAGTGGCAGAGATCGATAGAGGCAGGGACAGATAGAGGCAGAGACAGAGATGCAGCTAGAGACAGATAGAGATAGAAACAGATAGTGATAGAGACAGATAGAGACAGAGACAGATATAGACAGAGACAGACAGATAGAGACAGAGACATATATAGATAGAGACAGATAGAGACAGATAGAGATAGAGACAGAGAGATAGATAGAGACGTATAGAGACAGAGACGTATAGAGACAGAGACAGATAGAGATAGAGACAGATAGAGATATAGACAGATAGAGATAGAAACAGATAGCGAGAGAGACAGAGATAGAGACAGACAGAGACAAAGACAGATAGAGACAGAGACAGATAGAGACAGACAGACAAACAGAGACAGATAGAGACAGAGACATATAGAGATAGATAGAGACAGATAGAGACAGCTAGAGATAGAGACAGAGAGACAGACAGAGACAGATAGAGACAGAGACATATAGAGATAGAGACAGATAGAGATAGAGACAGATAGAGACAGAGACAGATAGAGACAAATACAGATAGAGACAGATAGAGATAGAGACAGATGGAGACATATACAGATAGGGACAGAGACAGAGAGAGAGAGACGGATAGAGACAGATAGAGACAGATGGAGACAGAGACAGGCAGAGACAGAGATAGAGAGAGAGAGAGAGAGAGAGAGAGAGAGAGAGAGATAGATAGATAGATAGATAGATAGATAGATAGATAGATAGATAGATAGATAGATAGATAGATAGATAGATAGATAGATAGATAGATAGATAGATAGATAGATAGACAGGTAGAGAGAGAGACAGAGAGAGAGAGAGAGAGAAATAGATAGTGAGAGATAGAGAGATAGAGAGAGAGAGAGAGAGAGAGAGACAGACAGACAGACAGACAGACAGACAGACAGACAGATAGATAGATAGATAGATAGATAGATAGATAGATAGATAGATAGATAGATAGATAGATAGATAGATAGATAGATAGATAGATAGATAGATAGATAGATAGATGTAGAGAGAGAGAGAGACATAGATAGTGAGAGATAGAGAGAGAGAGAGATAGATAGATAGATAGATAGATAGATAGATAGATAGATAGATAGATAGATAGATAGATAGATAGATAGATAGATAGATAGATAGATAGATAGATAGATAGATAGATAGATAGATAGATAGATAGATAGAGGTAGAGAGAGAGAGAGACATAGATAGTGAGAGATAGATAGATAGATAGATAGATAGATAGATAGATAGATAGATAGATAGATAGATAGATAGAATGACAGACAGACAGACAGACACACAGACACACAGACAGACACACAGACAGACAGACAGACAGACAGATAGATAGATAGATAGATAGATAGATAGATAGATAGATAGATAGATAGATAGATAGATAGATAGATAGATAGATAGATAGATAGATAGATAGATAGATAGATAGATGTAGAGAGAGAGAGAGAAATAGATAGTGAGAGATAGAGAGAGAGAGAGAGAGAGAGAGAGAGAGAGATAGATAGATAGATAGATAGATAGATAGATAGATAGATAGATAGATAGATAGATAGATAGATAGATAGATAGATAGATAGATAGATAGATAGATAGATAGATAGATAGATAGATAGATAGAATGACAGGCAGACAGACAGACAGACAAACAGATAGATGATAGATAGATAGATAGATAGATAGATAGATAGATAGATAGATAGATAGATAGATAGATAGATAGATAGATAGATAGATAGATAGATAGATAGATAGATTTTCTTTGCTCTAGCCCTGCTGATCCCACCCCACCAGTGCAGCCGTCAGCCACAAACCACACTGTAAATTTGGCCCCGAGTGAAAGTTTGAGAGTAGCCATGGTTTAGATAGTTGTTTTTGTCTGCTTATATCTCCAACCGTTATTGTTTTAATATTGTTTTGTATTTATGGTACATAGTTGCTTTGCACCTCTAGATTTTAACTATAAGAGATCCTTCTAGTTTTAACATTTTAATCTCAATTGTAAGAGATCTCTCTGTGCTTTTTTCAAAAACTGTTTTTAATCTTTATAAATGGCATGCAGATTATGTTACGATATTTTATTCACACACTGCAAGGTCCTAAAATTTGAATTAACACACCATTAAAACTCAGTGTTTCTCAGTTACTGTTGTGGTACTGGATTTGTAAAGGTAGGAAATTGCCCAAGGGTTGCGTGCCGAGTGAGAGTGAGTTATACATGTAGATTGATCATTTCCCAGAGGGGAGATTGGACCTTGTTTTATAGGAACAGCAAGTGCGATCTTGTTCATGTACAAAAAGAAAAAAATATTTGGTATAGTCAGGCATTCCAAGAACAATCACGTCACAAAGTGCCTGGTTGATTTGTAGAAAACCATTATGGTGTTCAGTTAATTGCGGTAAAGATTGTGGAGTGTCTTTTATAATGAGTTTCAGCAAGGGTTTGGAAAGATGGGAAAAGTTAGAGATCCATTGCCTGCAATAACCTGCCATACCCAGAAAGGCTTGTGTTACTTGTAGTGGGTTGACTGTCCAATATAGATTTCACTCTTTGAGGGTCAAATCTACTAAATCCTTCAACAGAAGATTCAACAGGAGATGTCCTAAATAGGCAATCTCCTGTTGCACAAATTGCAATTTAGTGGGAAATGCCTTATGGCCATGTGTACCAAGGAAATTTAACAGGGCGTTGGTGTTAGAAGCGCAGTATATAGCACTGGTGCTAGCCAATGCTATGTCATCTATGTATTGTATGAGAGTGGTGGGTGGGGATAACTGAAACATGTCTAGTTGTGCTTTTAGTGCCTGTGAATAAAAAACACAAACCTCCAAACATTTCCCTTAGTGGAGTCATCACTATGTAAGTCTTGTATCACTATTTCTATTCCCTGTTCTCCTTCTGGTGATATTTTGAGCTGTGGTACTTGTGGGAGAGGAACATTTTGTTTCACTGTCATTTTTAAATGTGCTATTGTCATACGTCCCACATCGTTCTTACCGGAGGCCCAAACATTGTTGTCTACTTTGTCAAACACCCCTTCAGGTACTCTACTGTTGCGTGTAAATTTTGAAGGAATTCTATGCCCAACAAATTAAACAAAACCTCACAAATGTGATTAGATGATCTGTTACTAGATGTAATTGTTAACCATTGTCAAATCTTTACATGCTTACGTACATGAGTATCCTTTTGCGATTACAATAGCTATGCGCATGAGTATCTCTGTGTGATCCAGTGAGTTACCAATTAGAAATACTCACAATCCACATACTCACCTAGGCCCATAAACACACATTCACGTAAGCTGGTAACGTGCCACCGGGGTCAATTTGTATGATATGCTTTCAAGTTTAATTTACCTTAACATTTCTTTAATATCTTTCTAAATCAAAAGTACTTTCCTCTGGTCAATGGACCTTTTAGTTAAGCTAGTATAAGGTGAAATGACATAAATTGAATATTTAAATAACCACAGACTCAGGAGGAGTTTAAATGTTTATCTAGTTAAATTCATGTGAGCCAAAGCAAAAATACAATTCGTACACCGTTTTTCTCCAAGGAAGGAAAATTAATCTATCAAATATGTCAGTAAATCATCTAAACAATATTATTGCAAGGACAGTACCTGGAGAGGAGAAAATAGAGAGAGCAGTACAATGACATACTACACAGAATTATAGTTACCTAGGATGGTGTGGAAACCAACCCCTTGGCCAAGGAGCTGGAAGGACCCCTTGGGATAGCTCAGGTGACAAAAGTTTCAGGACAGGTTTCAGGGACAGGATAGATGACCTCTTCTAGATCCGACGTCTGCGTCGCACCCCTCTCTGACACTATCTTCCTCTTCGATTCTTCCGCGATATTCTTCAAATTCTTTGCCTTATTTCCCAATTCGATTCTTCCGCGATCTTCTTCTAATTAATTGATTTGGCTCTAAGTTCTGCAATTCGATTCTTCTTCAGTATTTGATTAGCTCTCGGACAGCATCCCGGTCTCTCAGCATCTCAACAATACTAGCAGCAGCAGCCGCATCAGCATCACCATCACCATCAGCATCTCCTTACTAACTAACTAAACTACCTCAATTATACTTTTCTAATGGCATGTACCACCCCGAAATGTTTCAAATTTATGAAACTCCTAATTCTGATTGGGCAGGAAAAGGGGGGATGATCATCACACCATGCTAAGTTTTAACAATTTTCTAGTTCGTTATCCAGTGGTGCCACACTTAATTTATTTTCCCAAGCTTTATTTCTCACCCACATTTCACATCTTTATCAATAAAAAGAATACATTTAACAGTTGTCTTGTTCATCCTGCAGGATGTCCATCACTTTCCCAGGACATGTTGCGAACACGGCATTGAACGGGATCCAACCACACCCTCATGGCTTCTGGCTGGTTGTCACTGTGCCTGCGTGAGCAGTCACATGAAGTATAGACTTTAGCATCACTCTGAGGCCCAAATACTAACTAATAGAGAGGTCAAAAAGAAACACATCAAAATCAAAATAAAATGATTTCACTGTATACCACCTATCTCTACTCTAATCCCATTTACTTAAAATAAATCTCCCTGCATTAGCATTTAGTAAATAGCATGTTTTAGTTTCAGCGAGGCAGATGCTTAGCAAGTGTGCCTTCAAGCGGCCATATTAGAAGCAAGTGCGCAGATGCAGAAAATTCCCTCCAAGCTTAAGTTCGTCTTCCTGTGTAGAGCAGTTGACGCATGCGTAGTGCAAATTCTCGCGTTAGCAGCCATTTTAAGTTTCTCTCGGGTTACTTGTTAGTAAGACACATATGCAAGCTTCCTCTAAGCTAATTATGTGGAATGTGGTGCATATTAGTCTTTACAAACGTGATTAATACAGTGTTACGAGTTATTTGAGAGGATTGCTTCCGAGCAAGTCTCTTTTATACGAGTCCTTGCTCCATCATGTGGTACCACAGTTTTACCATATTCACATGATTTTTGTCATTGAAGGTGATCTGATGTCTTGCATATATGTGATACGCAGTTAGGTTGTATTTAAAAATGTACTGTATCTGGCACTGTCCACATACTGTATTGACTTTTTTCCTCTTATTTCTCTGATACATGTCTGGATTTTGCTCCTTTCCCACTTCTGGTTAATGAGATACGTTTATTGGCTACCTATATCCTACTATGGAATTTCTTATGCTTCAGCCAAGTAGGTATTGCTGTTCTTATTATGAATTTAGATATTCATTTAGAACATTGGAAGATTGGGTGATTGTAGATGACGAAATTTTGGATATATTACACGTAGCCGATCATTTAAGCCCTATCGTGTTTAATGTGGATGGTAATCTACATTATCTTGTTCAAATTCTTTTTATTATTTGAGTGTGAATGATGATATATAGCTACTAGGCACATGAATCTATGATGTGGAGCCTATTACAATATGGCCACAGTGCCATATGTGGGCGAGAGTTTATTTCTGCTCGGTTAGATATATCTGACTCCACTAATATAGCTTGATATAAAGGTTGTATAGTAGTACTGTGACCATATACCTGTATATATAATTTATCATAAATGAGCACAGATTTGCTCATGCTGTGATTGTATTGTACGTTACTCTTACACATAGAGGTTATTACTGGAAATGACCCAATAATGTTCTTAACTTTATTCTGCTTTATTTTCCTGTGTTTTAATTTTATTGATTCTTAATATCTATTACTGATATTGTTATGAAGTTATTGATGGGTCCTACCACTACTGTTCTTCGTTCGGTTCTGAGGAACCGTTCAAAAATGTCCGCAACCCTTTTAGCAAAAGATGCGTTAGAGTGTTAGGTATGGAGGGATACATATTTGATTTTTAATACCCATAACCTATATTGTCATGGAGTTTCTGACTTGTTTTAACACTTGGGGGTCTATTACGATGGCGGGCGGACTTCCGTAACAGAATGCAGGACTTCCCCCAGGGGTGCGGCGGTCCCGCACCTGCAATTAGGATGCCACCGTGGCAGTGGCATCCCCCATTCCCATCATTGTGTTGGGTGGAGCTCACAGCACCACCCGCCACAATGCCGGGAATGCACATTGTGCATTGGCATGCACAAGGTTACAGGCACCGCACGGCTGCAGAGGACCGTAAATCTAAAAGTGTGCTTTACGTGATGTAGTATGTGGACCCTTCTACAAATTACATAGGTTTCTTTTACTATTAGATTTACGGTCCTCTGCCCCCAATCCTTATCTGGTTTGCCTGGATGAGTTTTTCTACCGTAGTTCTTGAACAACCAGCAGTGATGTTTCCTACATATTGATCGGTGGGTTCCAATTTGATTTCTGGCCCGTCTTTTAGTTTTTCGGTTTTTGAGTTCCACTTGGTTTCTTTGTTGTTCTTTGCTTAAACACTCTAACACTCAGTGGCAAGAGTTGTTAGAGTTGTTTGTTTATTTGGCTCACTTATTGTTCTCAGACTTTCACATTAACATTTTTATGTTTGTATATTCTTGTTTGCTTTAATTTTACGAGCACTGGGGACAAAAAGTTAACATGATATCGCTTGTTATCATTTTACTAATTTGCTCTTTTCTTATTGGGAGCACTTGTTTTATTCTCTGCTCGACACACAGGTTTGAGGTATTAGATTGTTTCCATGTCTAGTGGTTTTTGCAACAGTATTTTGTTGGTCTATTATAAATACTTAGTATAATGTGAAAGTATAAAATGTTTTGTAATGACTCTAATTAACAACTAGTGGTGAACATTATCAACTCTTAAATTCAGTAAATGGAATGATTATCTTTTTTGTGTTTTGTGTATTGAGTATTTATTGTGTATATTCATTTTTCCAGCCTTGAAAAAGTCTTAGTAAAATACGAAACACGTGTCGGCTAGATCGTGTGCTGGGATTCCTTTTAAAACAATAAAGATGACAATCTACCAAAGTTGAAGGGGTTTGGATTTTTGTTGGACACGGAGACTACTGATTGATGGAATTGATCTCACCTACATGTACTGATGAGTACATGTTTTCCTGTTCATATTAATCGACTCATACTAATGTTGGACTGATTTATTTACATAAGGTTGTGCTGTTCAGGCTTTCTCTGACTGATAATACATGCATGTTATGTATTTAATATGCTGGTGATGTCTCTAGGTAGTAGATGTCAATTTTTGCTTTGAGCACCCCAACCTAATTGATAACATTTCATATTACACGCCAAAGGAAAATTTGTCCTGAACATACTCTTTGCTATATTCTGTTGTGTGTTTTTTCTTTTTCAGGAGCACTACTACCGATTTCAGCGTCTGTAGTATTTGGGTGTGTAGCCTAATTATTCATTGATATTACTTCACTGCGCTCATGTTTTTTAAGATATACGTATCCTTTTACCCGAAAAGATTTGGGCTTGCTTTTTTATCGTTTATATATTTAAGGTAGTATTTGCGATGTTGGAGACGCTTAATTAGGGCTCCCGGTTTTCCGTATTTACGGATTTATACATATAAATACAGACGGAAATCGATATTTCCTTTGTCTGTATTTATATTTATAAACGGTTAAATACGAGTAAATGTTGCCGCGCTAGTCTCCCGCCTCCCGATTCCTGCAAGCAAAAACCCGATGCCTCTGGGTTTCAGCTGACAGGGCAGTATTGTGTAACGTGCTAATTATTCCAGCAATAGTCAGAGTGGCGATGCGGGGGCTCTATAAGGGGTAAACAACCAACAAAGCCCCATTAACAAGCGAATGGTCTTTTAAAGACCTGTGAAGTGCTCGGGGGCGGCTGTGTGTAAGTTGTCGCTGAAATGGAGGGGGTGAGGAACGGCGGTCGGTGACCCTCGTGTCTTCACACTAAGCCTACGTCTCCAGCCTGCACACTGTTTCTGCAGGGCTCAAGAGGGGAGGGTGTGGGCTCGTGGGGGCACTCCAGATCCTCGCTGCTCACGGCTCTGGGTCTGCCGGCGCCCCATCCGACCGGCACAGGTACATATATACGTGTTTTTTGCGAGAGCGCATCAGGGCGGAGATGAGCGGAGCCGGGGAATCCAATTTGCTGCCTTCATGGCCCCCTGTTTCAATGCTGCTCGCCAGCAGTGTCTTTCCACATGAAGTGAAGTCAGGGCCGTTTCTACCATTAGGCAACCCTAGGCGGCTGCCTAGGGCGACAAAAGGGGAAGGGCGGCAAAAACATGAGTTCTCCCCAAGCACCAACAGTAAGCACGCCCTGCTGTCCTCGCTCTTTTGGGCCCCAGCAGTTCAAACAGCCCCCAGAACTCGACCGTTCAAATGTTTCGAATGACAGTTTCTGTGGGTCCTCACACCCTCTTCCTTTCCTATCTCCTTTTCCTGCCCCTCTGTACCTCTCACATCTCTCCTCCCCTTACTACTCATTCTTTTAACATTTTGTGACTCAGGCGCCCGGGGAGCACGTTTATTGTGTCGGAGTTTTGAGTTCCTGTGGGTGACTTCTGCACCAGGGAGTGTGTGCTGCGGCCGGGGAGTAACGCAGCCTCCTGCTGCGCAGGGGGTGGGGCAACCCTCCAGGGGCCCCCCATTTATCCCAAGGCCAGTGAATACCTGTGACAGATGGACTCGGCCCCTCGTTACATTCTGCAGAAGCCCCCTCCCACCCCATAAAAATAATTTTGCGTTGCGCTCCTGGTGTGCCCTGTGTAAAGATGCTGCTGATCAGCAAACTCTGTATTAGGGAGCTCGAACTAGAGGTGTTTTTATTCTGTGGAAAATGCTTTGATCCGAATGTATGTTTTAGAAAAACAGAAGTAAGACAAATCAATTTCGAAAGCCCAAATCGTGCCCATTAAAACGAGATGCCAGTTATTATATTTGATTTGGGGGGGGGGAGGGGGGTGCGGGTACCTTTTAAGGAATCCCAAAGGAAGACAATGAATGAGTTTGACAAACAAAGGCCTCAAAGAGCCCAAGTGGATTGGAATTCCCTCAGGATCCGTGAGGCCTTTTATTCACAGCAACAGCTGTGAACAGATATTGGAATGTTGGAGCTCCGGGCTTCTACCAGCCATAGAAGCCCGGCACTTCATTGACAAACCAGAAGGAGCCTCAATGCCCTCAAAGTCTCTTGAAATGCACATGTGCTTGTACTACAATGGCAAAGTTTTCAGCTGAATGTATTGTGTTGCCCAATAACAACCGGGCGCAGGTGTGCCTTGTCAATGTAAAAAAATGTGGAAAAATACTAGCTGTAGCGTCGCATTTTGCTTGCGGCAAAAATAAATATGGATAAATACAGAAAAAAAGCCCAAAAAATAAATATGGATAAATACAGACGGAAATGGCAAAAAAATAAATACCATAAAACCGGGAGCCCTACGCTTAATTGAGCGTGTTCCATGTATTTACCAAGAGTGAAATTTTCTACAATCGTTTTTAAGATAATTTGACTCACCGTTCACTTGACGTTTGCTATTTTCAATTTAGGACTTTTGTGTCTTCTGTTTCTACTGGACTCTGACATTACTTTGCCCTACAGACCTAATATTTATCATGTGGATGGTTCTAAACATACCATTTGACCAGGTTGATATGATCCTTTTTCTGATATTTATAAGCTTATGGGCAACCCAAAATAAGAGGACCCTTATCACATATGAGTTGTAGCGTTTGTGCTAGGTCATGCAAGACTTTGCTGTGAACTCCAGTCACATTGGTTTGACGTTTCTAGTTACTCTTAGATGCTTTTTGTTCCTGCTCTCTCTTTTCCTCTCTTTTCATTTTTTTTCTTCTCTTTTTATAACTATTTTATAATCTCCCTCTTGAACGTTCTTTTTCTTTTTACATGCACAAGGGATTTCACCTTTTAAGACCTATGTAGTCTTTACGTCACCGGCTTATTTACGTTATCACCTTCTTTCTTCTACAATTTTCGCACATCAGTGGTTGGTGATGGAGTACAATGTTTATGTAGAGTATATATCTTTAAGATGGTCTATTTAATGCCCATAGCCCTGAAGAAGTCGAAATGCTTATGACCTATTGACGAAACATGTGTTGCCTTGTTGTTCCTAAGCTGATTATTCAACTGCTTCAAATTGTGAACAATTGTTTTGGATACAATTGTAATGACATCTACTACAAAGTCAATGTTAAGACTTGGATTCTACTATTTGAGCCTGAACTTGGATTAAAATGGGCTACCAATTACACACTATTGTATATATGATTATTGGATTGCTCGGATTTGTATATTGACTATTTTTGCTCTTCCTTGGGAGGGCATTGTAGGATTGTGGATGGTAACCAATCCTTTCCTAGGAGCACCACCCTTATTTTGTATCTGCTGTATACTCTCCCCTAAATAAGACTGCAGTGTGCCCATTTGCTTGGTTTATACCTGATTATCATATTTTTTTATTTTTTTCCAACAAGTTATGGGTAAGTTTATCTGTTAACACAAAAAAAAAACATTTGTCAGTTATTGGGCCAATGGTATTTGTCAGTAGGGTAGAGACAGGGCTATGCATGGAGACATCAGAAAAACCCACAGATGTATTGTACCTTCCCGAGGGGGGTGCACGTGGGATTGTTTTTCTAGAAATGGAGCAATTAGTGGTCCCAATATCCAGGAGGAAATCCACCTTTTGTCCTTCTACCATCGCTTCAATAGATGGCCCTCTTGGATCTACTGGCATCTCCACCCATTCCTCTCTTTATCCGAGGTCACCCTAAATGATAATCAGGAAAGGGAACAGTTACCATCTGGGATCCTTTAGCCTGTCTGTGAAAGTAGTTTTGGTGGTGTCCCCGGTAAGTGGTGTCATTAGCATAATATTCGACATAGGGGCCATTGTTGGGCATATTAATATGTTGTTGTGACCCTCTGTTTAAAGAATTTCTGCATCGCCCTTGGGCACATCCTCTTAACATGTAACACACTCCATTAGTTTTCTGTTATGGTGGACAGTCTCCAATCCAGTGCTTAGGGTCCTTACAATTGTGGCATTCATTATCAACTTGGGCATTCTGGGGTACGTAAGTTGGTGCAAAGTATCCCCCTGTTCCCCCCAGAATGCGGACCTGCCTCTCCCTTTCTGTAGTTGCTGGAGCAGCACTGTACTCTCTAACGCCTTGTGTTTCTTATCCTTATTCTGTTCTTCCTGTACCTGTCTCTTAGCATAGCATTTGGCAACGGTCAATACTTCTGTTAGTGACTTAACTACCCATGTTGGCTCATAGGTATGGATGAATAATCTCATACATTCTTGGAGGCCTTTCACAAAACAACTTGAGAGGGCTGTAGGCCCCCTCACAGCCGCAGCTGGTCCATCGGGGGGACCTTTTTTCCCTCACGGAAAGCGTCGGTCAGGTTGAACAAGGGTCAGCCTGACAGACACTTCATTTTCAGGTCAGGCAGCGTGGAGCCAGTCATGCTCTAAATATGCAGGCTCCTGGCAGCCTGAGCTGAACTTTGCTGGGCTGAGGAAGCCACAGCTCCTGTGGGCATCACCTCGTCACGACGAGGGGTAGCGTCACTGATTGCCTCGCACCTGGGTGCCTCAGTTTTAAGCCCTGAAGTGTCAATCAGTGACAGTTCATCCCACAGCGGGGTGGGGTCTGCAGGCTCACTGACCCCATCCCACTCTGTGATGACATTCAGACTGCTGCCAAAGGTCAGCCAATGAGAGATGGTAGCAGTCCCAAGCCTCCAGAGACCTCTGAGGCTGAGCTGCATGTAATTGTGTGTGTTTTTTTTATTAATGTTAGATGCGTGCATGCTTGCGTGTATGTCTGAGTGTTTGGTAATGAGTGTTGTGAATGGATGTGTTCGTGTATGGGTGTGTGCGTGCAAATGCATGGCTTTGAGTGTGTATGTGTGCATGTGTGTTCCGTCCACCCCCTCCCTCCTAAACTTACCATCCGCCACTGCACCCTCGTCAACAACATCCATCCCACTATGGGCAGAGGACACCTTTTGTATTCAGGAGAAGTTACATTTTCATCCTTTTCTTCTTTACAGTTATTCAATTTTGTCCAATTCAGTTTCTTACGGAGCACAAATTCTTGCAAACTAACTATTAATTTGCTTGGCAGGGCTGCTATTTCATCAGTCACTTGACCATCAGCTTTCCAGGCATCTCTGGTAGTATTAATTTGTGTCTAGTCGACATCATCAAGGTTTTCTTTCCTGCACTTCTTCCATGTATCAGGTGGGAGAATGCAGGAAAACATTTTGTCTATGTCATTCATTGTTACCTAGCCTATGTGCAATAAATATCTTTTCTGTCCTGCCATACTATTCATTGGGTTTTTCCTTCTATCAGGTTAGTCTTTGGAAAAGGCATTGCATTCCTTTTTAATCCAGGGGTCATGTACATGAAAACGAGGGTAATTGGCTTCAAACCCTGGTACCCCATGCATAGTGGCCATCATAGAAGCATGTAAGGATTGGTACTTGTCAATCCTGACAAAATATGGGGCAAAAGCAGTGTTACATTTAGCGTCCATCAGGCCAAATATCTCAGATTCGCTGTCATAATGGGTGAAATTATTGGACAGCCTCAGTCCTGCGGATATCCCAGTTTAAACCTTATTGAATTATAACTAATGCATAAGGATGTATAACCTTTCCCATTTCCTGTCTTACAGTTTTTTCACTGTATTTTCACTGGTGTTCAAATTTCTATCCTCCTTTTCTGCATATTCCTTAGTGCCATGCTTCATGAAGTTCTGACAAATATTTTAATTTGATCTTGCAGTTCTGGTGTTATATTGCTTCTTAATAATGTAGAACTTGGAGAGGGTCCCCCTGCAGATGGAAAATGGGGGGGGGGGGGGAGAAGGAGGGTCATACTCCATTGGGTCTCCCTGTTCCTCTAATACAGGCATACAGGAACCAGAGTTTTCTGATATGGCCTGTGCTTGCCTTAACTGATCAGTGGCCACTTGAAAAGGTGGCGAGTGTGGTCTTCTAGTGTAAATGTAGTCAATTATAGGGTCACCTAAATGGAAGGAGCTGAGGGTGTCTGGGGTGGATTATGTACCACAAATGCTCTCCTTTCCTCCGTACGTTACTGCATCTCTTTAGCAAATTCATCAGCCCTGTTTTTCCGTCATATTCTCTTGCTTTCTCCCTTTCCATCTTGATTACTTCCTTCATATGTTGTTGCCTGGCATATTTTTCCCACTGATTTAGCTCATCAAACTGCAACAGCCTCACTTTCCTCTTTCCTTTCTAATGGGGTAGATTGTGAAGACCATGACTGTCTAGATGTCACTGAGCTTTGCACGAAGCTAAGACCCGACATTGTTGCTGAGCCATTTCCTGATACCGACCAAGTCCATTTGGTTGATGGTTCATGCCTAAGAAACTATGCAGGTATTTTGAGAGCAGCGTTTACTGCCTGTACCATCTCTGGAGTGGTTGAATCTGCTTGTTTACAGGGATTACACTCCGCACAAGTGGAATGTGAAATCATTGTCCTTACCCATATATGCCTTGTTTCTGAGCAGATCCGAGTTACCATCTCTACCGATAGCCAGAACAGTTTGGGTGTGGTCCATGACTTCGGACAGCTATGGTCCCAGAGAGAGTTCCTCATGTCATCAGGTTCTCCAATAAGGAATGGGGAATATGTGAGGCAGCTGTTGGAAGCCTTGTAACAGTTAAGTGTGCAGCCCATTGAATAGGAGACTACTTTGTTACCACAGGGAATAAATATGCAGATGAAGTTGCCCGTTTTTGTGCTACCCATACATGTGTTTTTAATGGGGAATATATTGGCGAGAGTACAGAGAAGACCAAACTCAGCATGATGCTAGCTGCTGCAGATATAAAGGGATGAAGTGAGATGTTTGCAAATGGAAGCCACAGACAAGGAGCAAGTGGGTTGGATCAGAGCAGGTTGTGAGAAAAGTGAGAATGATCTTTGAGTGTCAGCTGATGACTGGGCAGTGTTACCTGATTGTTTGTTACACTAAATGGAAAGGCAAATTCATGGAGCAGCCCACATAGGAAGAGATGCAATGGTGAAATGGTTCAGGCAGACTTGGTTCAATCCGAGGTTTCGAGTGATTGCAAAAGGAGTGTGCCATCGGTGTGTCACATGCCAACAAAGTAATTCTGGGAAAAGATTGTTGCATTGAGCCACATTGGCAGACCAGGGGGTCCCTTCAATTGGATCCAAATGGATTTTGTTGAAATGTCTGTGTGTAATGGGTTGAGATACATCTTGGTTGTTGTGTGCATCTTTTCTCGATTGGTGAACGCTTATCCAACTAGAAGGTGTGACAGTGTCACAGTAGCAAAGTAATTGTTGAGGGAACTCATTCCTAGATTTGGATTTCCAACTACATTGGAGTCAGATAGAGGAGCACACTTTCATAACAAAGTCATGAAATTGCTGTGCACTGCCTTGAGTGTGGACCAAAGACCGCATTGTAGTTACAGGCCAGAGGCAACTGGCATGGTGGAGCAGATCAACGATACCTTGAAGGCGAGACTAACTAAAGTGTGTGCTTCAATATCTTTGTGATGGCATGCTTTAATGAGTGTGTGTCGCATTCCAGACAGGAGAACTGGGTTATCATTCCATGAGATACTCATAGGAAGAGCAATGTGTTTGCCTGCTGTGCCTGCCACTGCATTGATTAATATCTCAGATAATTTGATCCTTGACTACTGTAAAGGATTGGCTGATGTGGTTCATTCTGAGTCTCATCAGGTTGAAGCTGCGACTGCACAGACCTTAAAAGACCTCTGCCATGATCGGAGGCCAGGTGACTGGGTGCTCATCAGTAAAGCATGTGAGGAAATACTGTCTCGACTCTCTGTGGTGTGAACCATATCAATTGATATTGGTGACGAATACTGCTAAGAAGTGTGGAGGAGTGCTGAACTGGGTTCACGCTTCCCATACCTGATGAGTCACACGTCCCTCAGATGACACAGCTCCTCTCACAGACATAGTCCCAACCGTGACCGAGGGGTCACTGGAGAGGGCAAAGCCATGCTGTGGAGGTTCTTGAAGTGGCTGGACACACACCGAGTTTGTCTGAGGGGAATCACGCTACACAAGACCCTGGTAAAGACTCTGAGGGAGACGGTAACCTTGCGAGTGGTATAGAGTCTGGCTCCTCTGAAGAGACTGATGTGGAAAGTGGTTGTGTGTAGTAAAGGAAGAAAGATGCTGCTGATGAAACGTGGCCTGTGAGACAGAGAAGACGAAATCTGAAACTTGCATCTGAAAGAGAACTTGTACAGATTTTCTTCGGAGTCGGATCTGAGTGAAGCTGAGCAAGCAGCAGGAAGTGCTAGGACATCCAGGAGGACTAGAGTGAAGTGTCGGAGATATTCCTCTCCCGAGTGGACGTATCTGGTTACAAGTGCCAGGGTGAGCGAGGTCTGAGATTTTGATACTGATTGTCGAGGTCTTGTGGAGAGTTCCTGGAATCGAGGCTGCACTTCTGTCATTGACTGTGCCTCTTCCGCCAAGGTTGAGTGGCTTGCGGACTCTGGTTGTGAAAGATATTGAATTTCCAAGCTTTGGAGCACCTCAGTCTCCTCAAAAGATTGCAGCATTGAGAGCTGAACTTTTGCAATGAGTAATTGAGAAGATGGCTCTGATCTCATAAGGGATGTACATTGAACTCTTGAACTGTAAAAAAGTTGATAGAACGAAGATAACCTAGGCCCGAGTGGAAGAGGAATAACATTAGGAATTTTCTGTTAGAAGAAGAAAGAGGGCTAGGGAAGTCTTCCAAGCTGTGTAAATATTGTGCAAAAGACAGTTGAAAAGAACTTTCCAAGGCTTTAAGCAAAAGGTTGCTTAAAGACTTTGTTGCACATGAATAAGAGGTGGAGAAAAGAGACTCTGTGTCTTGGTCCTCTTATAAGCTATAATCCAAGTCACCTTTGAAAATGGAGTCCGGAAATTTGAATCAAAGGCACACATGTATTATAGGTACACTCATTGTAGGATTAATAAAAGTCATAGCTGTAGTCATCACCAAGCCAATTCTAAGCACACACAGGACTGAGGAACATGGAGTGGGGTACATGGGACATCTACACCTACCACTGCTGTCTCAAAGGAGGGTACATTAGGATCTGAAAAAGGCTTAATAGAGAAAACTAGTTTCTTACTTCATGTAGCTTAGTCTACAGGCAATTATAAGCTGAATGCTTATGCTAAATGATTAGCTAAATGTTAGTGAGCAGAAGGCACAATGAACAACTGGATATTCGTAGATTTCATTTCTTACTTCATCTATCATTGTAAAAGGAGGGTTTGCCTTGCATACAGTTCTACTCCACCTGTTTTGCCCTTCTTTTTTTCATTAACATTGTGTACCTTTTGAGAAGTTGTTCATCGAGAGTTTGCTTTGATGTAATCAGAAATCCATATTTCATTTATGCTGAGAAGGTTGCGTTCCAAGCCTTTGACAATGCCCTTATGAGGACTTCTTCACAGCCTTTCACCATTACAGAGGTTGTCCTGGAGGAGAGAAGAGGTTGCTCCCTTTCCCCTGTGCTTTTTGGCTCCTCGTCACATGTAGATACAAGGGCCAGATTTCTTCCTTCTCCAGAGTCTCTGCACTGTAAAATAGGATTTCTGTCTGGACTGTGGATTTCATTTGTATCACTCTCCTCAGGTAAGGATCATCCTATGGTGGCATTTTGAATGAGTTTTGATCTTTTGTAGATATTCCTGAATTTTTTCCTTTGTTTTTCTGTCCCGCTTTGTCCCAGATTTTTTTTTATTAATTTCATGGAATTTTTTATTGTAGTTTGGTGTTTTGGTGTCAATCATTATAATTTTCTGGCTTCCTGACCACACACAGTCACACTAGATCTGCACTTCATTAACAGATCTCTCTTGTTAGTCCCATAGACATTGCTGAGGGATTGGCAGTTGAGGGGGTTGGATGACTCTATGCCTCTTGGTTTATATCACTGCAGTTGTTAATTTAGGCCTTCTGGTATTTCAGTGCATTTTCCCACCTGTGGTGGAAGGTTTCAGGATTTCACAAATAAGGTTTGTGGTGACAATCTTTAGTGAACACTGACTTGATTGATCGTCAGATAGTCACTTTCCTTCTTCAACAGTGTTTTCGACCCATGACAAGCCTTAATGGATTGTGCATGCATCATGGGCAACCAGGGCCGTACTGGGGAACCAGAAGCAGCCCTGCCAAGTGTGCTCAATCCAGCCCCGACTGTCATCTCCTCATGCCATTTCTCTCTTTATCTCTATTCGTTCTCTCTCTCCTCTCCTTCTTCTCCCTTTCGCTCTGCCTTACCCCTCCCGCCCTCTCTGTCTCTTGCTTGAAGCCTCCTCTGACAGCTGCAGTAAGTGACAGGAAGTGACAGAGCACCAGGAGCTGCCCTGGGATTTCAAAACCAGCCTCCAAGAATTCCAGCCCACCAGGAAATGCCCAGCGGAATAAAAGGACTGCCCGTCCCTCTGTGCAACTGCTGGGGATTTTCAGATAACTATTTGTCCTTTTAAGCAAAACAGGCAGTGCATAGCAAAATGAACACTGTGATAACGCTCAGACCACATGCCAGTAATTTTCATTGCATTGAGTTGTATAGTGTGTTGCTCTTCACAATTCTAGGTCCCTTCTCTTCCTTGCTTCTGCTCAGACTCTCTTGGACTGCGGAAAAACAGCTTCCGTTTGAGAGCAGGACTTCCGGGTGGAGGGTTGAGTATGTATGTAAACATAGGGATACGTGATTTACTCTCACAATCTATGAACTGCAACATGGAAAGCCAGCACTCAGTGTGAAAGCAGTTTGCTGAATTGTGGTTGGAGAATTGTATGAGTCGCTCCGGAGCTCCGTGAACTCTCAAAGTCACTGAAACGCAGCCTGCAAGGCCACGGTAACTCTTGGTAATGCCTTATAGCTTTATAATGTATAATTAGGAGTAATGCATCACATATATAATTGTGTGCTTCTCTAGGTTTTTTTCCACGTTCTCATTATTTTCAAGGATGGTGCTTTTATATTTTTTCATATATTTGGTGAGTTGTTTAGTGCTATTCCTTCCTCATACTTGTGTTCTTCGGCTGCGCAAGCCTCATTCGTGCACCTGCTTCGAGTCCGCATGCAGAGCTGCCCCGAGGACAGCGCCGCTGACGTATGTGTTTTTCCCCCTGAATGCTAACGACAGCTCGAGCTGCCGGCCGTGTCACGCAACCCTACAGAGGAAGCGCAGCGTGATTTGTGAGTTCCCCTATAATTCTTCTGCATGTTCACTTAAACAAAAGTCAATACCATCTAATTGTTCTGTGGGTTATAAGCAATCACCCCTCTGTAGAGACAGAATGCTCACGAGGAGGAAGTCTGACAGCCCTGTCGTTTGAAGCTGCCAGGGGTCATGCATCTCAAATGTAGCTTTGATCGCGCAGACCAATGGTTTTCTAATACAAGCAACCGGTTCATAAAAGCGCCGTGTTTACTGAATTCAAATCAACAAGGGGTTAGCGTGATCACGCCACAGGAAAATGTGACTAAATTGTTCATTTAGATACATTTGTGGCCGCATTACAATAAGTGTCCCGGGGACGCAAAAGGCGTTTGCGCACGATTTGCGTGCCCCCGGTGCACTTTGGTATTATAGAAGAGGGCGCAGAGGCTTGTGCGTCCCTTCACTAATACCAATAGTGCACTTAAAGCGCAAGCGCTACCTTCAGAGGGCGGCCCCACATTTGCTACCTTCAGAGGGCGTGCCCTATGCAAATGAGGAAATTCCTTTGACTATGTACCCGCAACATATTACAGACGTAGGCGCAGAGGCGAAGATGCCCTCAGGAGGCGCACTGACAGTGCGCCATTTAAAAGGTGGCGCACTGTCAGTGCGGCTCCTGAGAGAAGCCATCTACAGTGGGTATAGGGGGTCCCATGTCCTATTAACAGGGACTTTTCCCCAAAATTTGATGTGAGATCCTGTAGTTGCGAGGAAGTTAGTGTGCCCACAGGGGCAATATTCGAGCTCCAAAACATGTTGATAGAAAAGAGAGGCAGAGTCTGAAGTCCTACCCTTTGTTTTTAATCTTTTGGCAGGGAGCACCAGTAAAAAAAAACACAAGTATAATATAAGTCTCAGAGTTTAACAAAGGGAGAACGTAAATGTTGAACGCCACTGGAATAATGTGATTTTGCGGCTGAGGCTTTTCTTGCATAATTATGGACTTGCTGCATTTGTCACATAATCCATTATCTGCTGCATAATCTGCAGACTTTAACACAATAGTTTCTAGCCCAAACAGATCAAAAGTCACTAAAACGCAGCAATACGTGTTGCAGCTCAGTGGGAGGCCCTTTGCAAAAGTTGACTGGTCTGATTCTTAGTTTGGTTATGGATGTTAAACTGGTCCTAATAAGGTGGAATCTTTGCCCAGACAATCTTAATCTGTACAAAAATGACAAAATAAAGGAGTAATACTGTCACAAAATTTGGCACATTATACCACATAATTTGCTTTTTCTTTCTGCATGTTTCAGTCAACCCTGCGACATAATTTGGTCCTCCCCTACTTAATAATTTCAGCGACCCTGGACCTTACCAAAACTAGGATATTATGGTGAACATCACTTTGCATTCTGGGGATTTGAACCCAAAAGTAAAGGTTTAAGTCAAAAATACAAGACCAACAATGCAATAAGCTGTTCAATCAATCAGGTTGTACTTGTAGAGCGCAGCTTGTCACCTGAGAGGGTATCCAAGCACTTGCAAGGTCTTAGTCGAATAGCCAGATCCAGAGCCCCTTTCTGAAGTGGGTCAGAGAGTGGCGATGTGGAGGTCGAGGGTGTTCCAGGCTTGGGCAGCGAGATGGGAGAAGGAGCGACCTCTGGCGCGGCAGCAGAGTATGCGAGGGGTCTGTTTGAGAGCAAGATGTGTGGAGCAGAGGTTCCTGGGGGGTCGTGGAATGGTGGAAGTGTAGGCAGTGGTTTATGTAGGTGGGTTATTGGTCATGGATGGCTTTGTATGCATGGCTCTGGAGCTTGAAATAGCAGCTCTTTCTGGACTGGGAGCCAGTGGAGGTCCTTCAGCTGCTGGGTGATGTGAATTCACTTGGGCAGGTTGAGGATCAGTCTGGCGTCTGCATTCTGGATAGTCTTGAGTCTTTGCATGAGTACAGTGGTGGTGCCTGCTTAGAGTGTGTTGTCGTAGTCCAGTCGGCTGGTGATGAGGGTCTGCGTCACTGTCTTCCAGGTGGGGAGCCACTTGTAAGTTTTGCGAACTGTGTGGAAGCAGGATGAGGAGATGGCGTTGACCTGACGTTTCATGGAGAGCTCGCCGTCGAGGATGATCCGGAGGTTGCGGGCATGGTCTTTTGGCATAGGGGGTGGGTCTGAATTCCGATGGCCTCCAGGAGTCGATTCAGAGGGTGGTGTGTTTGCCGGAAATCAGAACATCAGTTTTTTTGATTTCAAAAGAATTTATTTTTTAAAAGATTAGATACAAACATAATATACAGGCAAGAATGATACAATTGATACCAGCTAAAATATATAAAATGTTAGGTTGATAATAACCAATAAAAATATATCTAAACATTCATTACTCTGAAAGTATCAGAGACATACGTCAATTGAGGAGGAAGCAATGAAAAACCGGGAGAAGTAATTATCAAAAGTATCATCATTAGATATTAAACTGGGGATAAGAGGAAAGAAAGGAAAAAAGCAAAGATAGAGAAGAGACAGGATAGAGAAGAGGAGATACAAGACAGAGGGAGAGAAAAGAGAGGGATTTCCAAAGGATTCACCGAACACTCAAGACAACATTAAATAGACAAATCAAAGGGATATTGATCCACCAACCCCTCTGAGGCCAATTGCATGTACGTATCTAGCGCCAACCACACACCAGAAGATATAGACGGAGAAAGATGAGCATGCTCAACTGAAGTATGAGCACTACGTAGGAAAGAAACCCATGCCCACCAAGTATGATAAGAGACTGAAGAAAAAGATTTCCACTCCATGAGAATTACTTTGACTGCAACGGTTAGTAAAAGATCCAACAGTTGTACCTCCATGGAGTCTAGAGGCAATGGGACCGAGGCCGCCAACGGGCCTAAAAGGACTAACGGAAATGAAAGTTGAAACTTAATATTAAAGATAAGCATGAGGTGTTTATGAATTAAACCCCAAAAGGGTTGGAGAAGAGAACAATCAAAGAACATATGCTGAAAATCGCCTGGTGCAAGACCACAACTCCAACATAAATTATCTTCCTTAAGATTTAACGAATACAAACGAGTGGGAGTCCAGTGAAGAAGATTAATAGAGAAAAACTTAGACTGCATTAAAGAAGGGGCAATTTTATTACGAAGAGAAAGCCTACCAATATCCTGCCAAGTGTCTGAAGAGATATGATCGGTAACATCATGTTCAAAATGATGAAGCCATTTTTGCTGTGTAACAGTTTGAGAGGGAAGTGTCGAGGACGATAAAAATTTATAAATCCTAGATGCTACATGACCAGATCTAACCCATAACTGAAAAAGCGTAATCGTAGGGGAAGAAGGATGCAGATGTACTTTAGCAAGTGCTACTTTTATCTTAAGGAAGGTATAGAAATCTATATTAGATAAAGAGAAAAGTTGAGCCAGGGAAGAGAAAGGGAGAGGATCATTGTTGGAACCATATAAATGTTTAACAAGTGAGATACCTTTCCCCGACCAATAAGACACCAAGTCTGGATCGATAGTAATTTTAATTTTGGAATTCCGCCAAATAGATGACCATCTAGTTTTATGTAATGGAATCACCACTCTCTTATCAACCTTGCGAACCGCAGCAATAGTGTCTAGAATAATAGATCTAGAAAATGGAATAGAAAGGGTATTTGTGGTTAAGAAAGAGGCAGTCGGAAGAGGAGAGGCCAATTCCTGTTCTATTAGCAACCAAGCCGGAACATGCATAGAGGGAGAGGAAAACCAGAGCGCCCCCTGGGAGGCCAAAAAAGCAGACTGATATTTCCCCCAATCAGGAAGATTACAACCTCCCATATCATAGGATTTTCTCAAGAATTTATAGGCAATTCTAGCCCTTTTGTCATTCCATAAGAATTTGGAAGTGATTAAATCAAGTTCATGAAAGAAGGCATCAGAGAGCTGAACTGGAAGCATAGAGGAAACAAAATTAATAATAGGTGTTATCATCATTTTAAGAGTTTGGAGTCGGCCCCACCAAGAAATATGTTTCGGAGACCAATTTTCTAGAAGATGTCGTACCTTAAGAATAGTTTGAGATTCATTATATGTAGCAGTGGCATAAAGAGTGGAACAAAAATAAATACCCAAATATTTTAATTGCTTAGATTGCCACTTAAAACCAGCCGAACCCATATGAGAGGAGAAACAATAAGCATTTAATGGGAACATCTCTGTCTTATCCTTGTTCAGGGTATACCCTGAAACCGTTGAGAAAATAGAAATTGTATCAGAAATAGCCGGGATGGCGCGTGCAATATCTTCTGAAAAAATGAGAACGTCATCAGCATAAGCAGCTGTTTTAATCTGATGAGATCCAAAAGAAAAACCCCTAATGTCTGGATGAACATCAATCATTCTGAGAAGAGGATCAATGGACAGCAAAAATAAAAGAGGGGACAAAGGGCAACCTTGTCTCGTACCCTGGCGGAGGTTAAAAAAGGATGACGTAGCTCCATTCACTCTTATGTTAGCTCGAGGCCTGGAATACAGAGACATAACCATACGGATAAAGGAATCACCAAGGTTGTGCGCACATAAAACGGCACGTAAAAAAGGCCACGAAACCTTATCAAAGGCCTTTTCAGCATCAAGAGCCAAGGCCGCTGCTGGAAGATTAGATCGCTTGGCGGCCCCGAGAATGTGACAGAAAGTACGAATATTATCACGTGCAAGACGGCCCTTCACAAAACCTGTCTGAGAAGGATGAACCAATTGAGGGATAAAGGATTCTAAGCGTTTAGCCAAAATTTTAGCAAAAATCTTAGCTTCCATGTTAAGAAGGGAAATAGGGCGAAAATTTTTGGGGTCTGAATGATCTTTCCCTTCTTTGGGGATTACTACAATAGTAGCATCAGCAGCAGAACCAGACACCGAGCCATCCTTAATAAAAGCATCAAAGACCAGTTGAAGTTTCGGAACAAGCACGGAGAGAAAAGTCTTATAAAACAAAATAGGATAGCCATCAGGGCCCGGAGCCTTACCAGAACGAGTAGCTTTAATCGCGGAAATGATCTCATCAGAGGTAATTGGGCAATTCAAAGAATTATTATCTTCCTCCGAAACAGCTTTCAAAGGAACCGTCTTCAAGAATTCCTGACAGCGTTCAAAAGAAGCCTGAGTAGAGGGCGTATATAAATTATTATAGAAGTCGCGAAAGACCTCAAGAATTTCTGCAGTCTGGAATTTTTTCGTACCAAGATGGTCAGTAATAGAAGAGATTTGGGAGGATTTATAAGAAGATTCCTGGAACTTCAATGTAGCTGCAAGAATCTTACCCGCACGATTTTTTAACAACAACTTCTTAGATTTTTGAGCCTGAAGGCCAATATGAGCTCTCTTAGTAACTATGGTATTGTACGTGTATTTTAAGTTTTTAATAGATTGTAAATATGACTTATCTTTAGAATTGCGAAAAAGAGATTCCTGACGTTTAATCTCATCTGCTAAATCCGTGAGTTCCTTCTTAATGGCAGCATTCCTCCTTGACATACATTGAATAACCTGACCACGGAAAGTGCATTTGAAAGAATCCCAGAGAACCACAGGAGAACTAACTGATCCAACATTCTCAAGGAAAAACGTCTCAATCTCATTAGAAAATTCTCGAATCAGGGAGTCATCATGTAAAATTTCTGTATTTAGTCTCCAAGATCGAGACCTTGCTCTGGGGGCAAAAGACATAAGCGTGAACGTCACCGCAGCATGGTCTGAAACTAAAATGGGATGGATAAGCGGGGAAGAGGCAGATTGAACAAGCGAGGAGTGAACCAAAAGGTAATCAATGCGTGAAAAGGACGAATGAGGAGACGAAAAAAAGGAGAAATCACTGCCAGTGGGATTATGAAGACGCCACACGTCCTGGAGATGTGTCAGAGAGCACATATTAATCAGTTGTTTATGTGCTTGAGGGGGACGAAAGGTAAAGGCAGAATTCCTATCCAAAATAGGATCCATTGGTAAATTAAAGTCTCCCCCTACAACAAGATTGCCAGAGTGAGGAGTATTATTTAGCTTTTTGGAGATTACTTTCCAAAAAGACGGATCATCTTTGTTAGGGGCATAAATGTTCATAACAAAAAGAACAGCATTACCATCGGATATCTTAGAAAGTAGCCAACGACCCTCTGTATCCTGTTCAGAGGAAACAATAGATAATCCAGATCGTTTAGAAACTAAAGTAATTACCCCATTACGTTTACCACACGCATCTGAACACGCAACATCAGAAACCCATTCTTTCTTTAGAAACGACGCCTCCTTGACAGAGACCTTTGTCTCTTGAAAAAGGACAATATCCGAAGACAGGGATTTGCAGTAGTCTAAAATTTTTGACCTCTTGACTGGGTGATTTAATCCTTTAACATTAAGGGAGAGTATATTCAAACCAGACATAGAGCTAGCCTCAGGAAACAAGGATATGGCATATATAATATATGAAGTACAACTTCCAAAAAGACACGCCTCCAGACACTAGACAACAACACGAAACAAGGAGAATCCAAGAAGGAAATCCGAAAAGAAAAGGAAAAAGAAGAGGAAAAAGAAAGCAAGAAAATAGATAAAGCAGGAGAGATAAGAGCCCAAAAGGAAGGTCTGAAAAAGACCAAATTCATATCAGGGGCAACATGGGAAAAAGAGCAAGGGAACCAACAGGAGGAATAAAACTCATCAGCATATATAACCCCAGACCAATACATAGCTGATTATGTGTAATTAAAAAGAGGAACCATCTAAAGGAGATAAACAGCACTTCATAATAATAAACTAAAAATACAATTCAATAAGAGCTAGTGAAAAATGAATCAAAACAACACTATAATTACAACCAAGCCAGAGTAGACATCATCAAGAGCAGAAATACAATACAAAGAATATTATATGGTACTTTATGAAAGGAAGATAAAAAAGAGAAAAGTGAAACATAGTAGAGAACGGAATGTAGTAAAGATAAGTATAACAGTCAATGAAGCTCTATGGCAAATAATTAAGATAAACGAGATTATATATCAGTATGTAAACTCTATAAATAAGCTTGTAAATAACTGACCACTGAAACATAGAATCCGTTACAACTAATGTAACTAAGAAAGGCGATAATGTTGTAGATATATGAGCATGAAAATAAAGAAGCATGAGCCCAGCCAACACAGTGCAACGCTATACCTCCAATCTAGTGGAAGAAGACAATTAATAATAATTCTTAAACAGTCAATGATATAACAATAAGAAATATATAGACACTAATTATACAGAAAGAAAGATTATCTCTAATAACAGCAATTAATACTTATCTAAAAAGAATACTATGACTCAAATACATAACCAAACAATATACCAAAACACTAATAAACAATGGCGTACTCCAGATAAACGAGACAACCGAAGACGAAGATCAGACAGAAAGACCATAAACGAAAAAGAAAGAAGACCAAATCATACACACAAATTTGAAGAAAATTAAGAAGCCCTACAATGGGCGCAGAAACGGACCCGGACCAATATAGAAATGCACATTGGGGATGAGAAGAGTAATAAGGACGACAAGTGAACATAAGTGAAATAGAACCATCAAGAAATACTACCACGAAAAATTGGACGAATCATACCGTAGGACTGACGACAATAAAAGGCCACTACATTATAACGATAGGAATGAAAAACATAAGACAACAACAGCACGTCCAGAACATTGGACATTAGGACCACCACGCAGATCTAAGAGAGGGTAAACCTAATAGACCTGGCAAAGACAAAAACTCATTGCATTATGTATAGTCATATCAGGTGCCAGAGGAGCCAGGATCCAGCGAGGCCTCCATTTGAAGTTCCATCTGCGATTCCAACTGATTATCCAGAAACGAGGCCAAATCAGCAGGTTCATCAAAAATTCTGGAGCGCCCTTTGAAAGTAATACGAAATTTTGAAGGGCCAGCAAAAGAGAAGGGAATATTCATCTCGGCTAAACGCTTCCGGAGATTAAGAAAGCCCTTTCTCCTAATGACCGTGTCTCTGGCAAAGTCTTGAGAAATTGAAATGCGATGGCCATTCCAAGAGACAACTCTAACCTTCCGCATATGAGCCAGAATTTGCTCAGTGTGTTGATGGCGCAGTGGCTTGAAAATGATCGCTCTAGGTTGCGTAGCAGACTTAGGACGAAATGTGGGAACACGGTGTGCACGTTCCAGTTCAAAATCCCTTTGGAAAGAAATTTGCAGTGTGGAAGGAATCCATTGATAAAGGAAATCAATCATAGAAGATGCATCTTTCTCAACATCCTCCGGAAGACCAAAAATGCGCAGATTAGACCTGCGGTTACGATCTTCTTGCTCAGTAAGGTCTTTCCGCAAAGCTGCCATTGAACGCTCTAACTGTGAGAGAGATCTAGATTGCTTTTGCATGGAGTCCTCTGCGCCACTAATACGTGCTTCTGTGTCCGAAACACGAAGAGAAAGGGCCTTGAAGTCATTCCTGATGGCTAGCACCTCTACTTGCAGTAAATCTGTGTTAGTCTTGGTAGATTGCGCAATTTCATAGACCTCATTAAGGCGCGTCAGGATAGACTCAAGAGTGGCGCTAGGGTCCTTTTGCGCAGATTCAGGTGTAGGGGATAACTGTTTGGACCTTTTAAGAGACGCTTTAGAGTCTTTTGCGTCCTTAGCATTTGGTGACGGGCCCATATTCGCAGCCATAGAGCACACCACCTCAGCAGGAGCAAAAAAAAAGGAAACAAGCAAAAATAGAGAGCGCGCTCACATCAAGCGAACGATAATAATGGCTTCTTCCAGGGCAGAGAAAGGAACCACCTCACAAAAATATCATGCCCTACAGATATCAAAAACGGCACCTTCCAACAACCAGAAACAGCCACGAAGTATGGAAATATCAGTCAACGAGACCTCCTAAGAGGGCGATGGCAGTGCGCTGACTAGAAATATGACAGTAGGAAACCAAACAATATGGTCATAACAGGCAGCAAAGCAGCAGGAGGAAATAAGAAAAAAAACAGTATAAATGTAGGAAATGTGAGTAACTTCACCAGTTCTCGTCAGTCCTTATTCATGGCAAATCCGTAGAAGTGACGGCGTCGTGCTGAGGAGCGAAAACATCCCACTCATGAGAGAGACAAAATGGCGGCCGCTCGCAAAAACACCGAGCGCCACCTAAAAACGCCCGAAATATGGTCACCGGCCGCCTCAAAGATCAGGAAACGTCTCTCATTACATGCTTGGCCGCTTCATATCCATGAGGTCACCTTCACAAATGACCGGGGTAATCCGAGGCGACAGCAAACCTCCGTCGGCGCTTGCTCCAGCGCAGAGCTCAAGCACAAACCGCCATCTCGCAGCGGCGTGCAAGCCACGCCCCAATGACCGGGGTAATCCGAGGCGACAGCAAACCTCCGTCGGCGCTTGCTCCAGCGCAGAGCTCAAGCACAAACCGCCATCTCGCAGCGGCGTGCAAGCCACGCCCCTCAGAACATCAGTTTTGTCTGTGTTGAGCTTCAGCAGTTGTCCTTCATTCAGGCTGAGACGCTCTTCACACAGTTGTGGAAGTTGGTCTTCGTCGAGATGGGGTCTGCTGAGAGCGAATAGATGAGCTGTGTGTCATCGGCGTAGGGGATTATGCTCATGTCGTGTGATTTGACGATGTCTGCAAGTGGTGTCATGAAGATGTTGAAAAAGGTTGGGATGAGGAATGAGCTTTGGGTAAACGCTGCAGATGGTGTGCTTGGCTTGCGATGTGAAGGGGGAGGCTGACTCTTTGGGTGCGTCCCATGAGAAAGGATGCCATCCATCTGAGTGCATCGTCTGTGATACCAATCTGGCATAGGCGATAGATGAGTGTGTGGTGGGAGACTATGTCAAAGGCTTCGGAGAGGTCAAGCAGGATCAGGGAGGCTGAT
Organism: Triturus cristatus; assembly: GCF_964204655.1. Lineage (NCBI taxonomy): Eukaryota > Metazoa > Chordata > Amphibia > Caudata > Salamandridae > Triturus > Triturus cristatus. Next base: position 61,337,782 of record NC_140588.1, read on the forward strand.
TCTCCTTTGTGGAGTAGGATGCGGATGTCGTCTTTTGTGGCGATCAGAGCTGTTGGCTGAAGCAACAAATGGCTAATATATCCTAATGGACTAGACAGACTAGTGAATTGCAAAATAAATTTTAATTCCTGACTTTCTGCCTTTTTTTCTTCAGAGTTAAACAGCCCAGTGGTGAGAGGGCAGAGATGGTCTTGCAAATGCAAGTAGGAACACCTCACTACTAACAGGCTAACATTAAAAAGTAATTGCTTGCAGAACAACAAAAGTAGCAGAAACACTATCAAAGAAAAAAGAATGTGCTGGCACCCATCTTCCCCAGCCTCTGCCTGTGACCCTGCCTTCAAATGGTTCAGCACGTGCTGCATGTTGCTCCGTGAGGTCCACCAGTGAGATAGACCAACAGTCATAAAGATCAATACCCAAGTATGCACCAGTGGATACAAAGACAGCGCACATACAGGACTCTGCACATACTTAGGCATTTACAGACAAATACAAATTCACTGACAACATATGGATGGGCAGACAAAAGGAAACAAGCATTTGCAATGCATGGGTCTCGCCTTTGGGACCTTATATTTATTTAGCAATGCAGCTTATTAGCCTGGGGGCTGAAACATCTACTGTTCTTTAATGTGGAGGGAAAGTGAGCACCAAACTGCGTGACACTCCAGGTATGGAAACACAAGGAGAGAAATATTGCCTTTCTGCAGGAAATGGTATAGTCCAAAGCTATGTTTTTCGGTGGTCATATCACTGAAAATACAAGATTTGAAAAAACATCATTCTTGTCTACGTGTGCTCGTGGAAGACAATTTCTATGGACTGGAATCTAGAGAATGCTAAAGTGATTCTGGTATTTTACTGACCCCAACCAGCGGCCCAAATCTCCTCAAAAGAGCTCTACTCTCACTTCGTGGTCCTCCTGCAGAGCCTGAGAGGTAGCATTGGAAGCTAAAGCCCCCTCAAGCGCCTCTCAAACCCGGTTACCATTAACCTCATTCCGCAGAAGACATGGCAATGACGTCATAGAGGTTCTCCCTCCGCCGAGTACCATAGAGATGGTCAGCGAGACGAGAAACAAGTGTAGCACAGAAGAGCGCTGAGATGGCCATTTTGAAGCTGTGCCTCATACGATTTTTAGGAGGAATGATACATGACGGGCAGACGAAATAGGTGTAAAACCTTGTAGCGAAGTAACTGGAGTGGAGTGGACTGCTTTAGCAAATCAAGCACTAAACACAGGCACCCCGGTCCACTTGTGGCATCCATGTCTGACTGTATAGCACTCAAAAAAACAAAAGTTCCCTTCTCCTGTTGATGTGATTAGGAAGAGATTATCTCCTCCTGAGCCTCTCTTTTCTCAACGTGAGAAAAAGGGACTAAGTGTGCCAGAGAGTCTTATGCAGATTACCAAATTTACAATAAAGTAATTCAATGCTTTGTGATTACACAGTCAAACGAACCAACTACACAGATGCAAAGGAATAAGATGTTTACCTATTTTATTAACCAGTACATTCTTCATTATTCATCCATATCAGGTAAAAACACTTTTCCATGTTATTTATTAAAAAAACATATACAATACATAATAATAAAACAAAGATATTTTGAAAATAGCACTACACATGGGGCACCCCGGCCCACACATGGCACCCATGTCCGACTGTATAACACTTCACACGAGTCCCCATGCCCAAATGGGCACCGCTGCCCAGAAGTATAGTACACCACACGTGGCGCCCGCTCCCATCAGCGTAGCATCCGATGCATACACCCTAGTGCCCACAAGCGGAGCTTACCACACTTTAGACCTGTCCATCAGGGTACCAACTGCCCTACAAGTATGGTAGACAACATGACTCCTGACCCTACAGGTGCAGCACGTTATAACATACCACATTGTCAGCCCAGCAGCCCACCAGTACAGCAGCCACACGTGCACACTTTCTGCTTGGAGCACGGGGCACTCGTGTGGCACGGGACACAGTTAGCCATCGCTCTCTCGCCACAGGGGTCACTCGCCCTACACGTATAGTACACAACACGCCTTTTGACCCTTCAAGTACCAGGAGCATGTGTAGACCACAAGTGGCAAAACTTGCCCTCAATTATAGTACATCTATGGTATAGCACGCTATATTGGAAACCTGTTCCAAGACATACAGCACTCAAGATGTAACACTCTTTGCCCATGTATAGCACACCGCACAATACACCTGAGCCCACTAGTATATCACACCACACTGGGCACTCGGGCCCATAATTGTAACACATCATACAAGAAATATCTATGAGTATAAAAAAACACGTCAGGCACCCGTGTCCGCAACTGCAATACGTCTCATGTTGCAAACTCTACCCAGGTGCGTAACACAGCACAGTGCACCTCTGACCACAAGAAAAACACACCACACTGAGCACCGTGGCCACCAGTACAGTACACTACACATGACACTCAATGCCTGAACATCTAGCGCTCTGTGCAGATAAACCCTAGCCCACAAGTACACCATTCTGCACGGGGTACCCTATGCCCTACAAATGTAACATATTGTACAGGCCATCCCTGCCCACCTGTGGAAAAACCTTCATCCGATGATATGAAATCCCACAGGGCGCCAGGGGTCCACAAACATATCCCACCGAGTGGGCACTCCTTGATCATAGGTGTAGCTGCCCCTCCACTAGAAGGTGTTCATACCACGTGGTGCACCCATTGCCCACTAGGATAGCAGGCTACACGAAGCTTCACTGCCCCACAAGTTAGCACACAACACAAAGCACACCTTCCTAAGAAGAATAACCCACAGCACTAGGCACCACTTTCTACAAGAATAGCCCATAACCTGGGGGGGGCACAATGCCTCCGGAGGTACCACAGTGCCCACACGACCACCCTCAACCAAGAAGGGTAGAGCAGTACACACCGCTGCCCACAACACACAGTGGTAACCGCTGCCCGCAGGTAGACTCCATATTGTGGTAAACTGTATAGGCCAGAGGGTTGTGTGCTAGCCGCACTTCGGAGGCCCACACGATTTGCAAGTGTGTGAAATGCCCACTTTTCTGTGCCAACATGCGTCAACATTATCCAGATATAGTATTGCGTGCATACATGTTCTATTTATTTTTTAAGCTCTGAAGCCACCTGCCACAAAGAATACGTGCTTCAGTGGAGAGTGTAGCGTACCACTGACTACACTGGTTGGTGGGAGTTAGGCCGCTTGCCTAGCTAACTAACTTCCTGCGTGCCACAACAGAAATGCGGCATTACACTGCCCACTGGTGCGCATTGTGAACACATTAAAACGAGCTGAATACCCAGAGCAGGCACAGTGCATGGACAAGTACCCACTTAAATGCGGCGACCAGTAAATTGACAATCTTGGAGTGCACTGTGGTGCTCTAATAAAGTGGCCCGGACTGTGTTCCTATTGTTTTAGGAAATGTCACCTCGCATATCTGGCGCTGCGGCCTCAAGGCCCTGTCCCTAATTGAATTAATTGTCCCGGAACGTCTAATTTCCTCACTGGTCAGGGATGGCTTTCATTGATCTTAAGACAATGCTCCCCTCCTCGAAAGGGGTTTGGCAATATCATGGGTGTTATTATTGAGCCAACCTCATTAAGAGGTCCATTAGGATGGCGGGCGGAAAAACATCCCGACCGCCATGGAAGTGGAAAACAACTGCCCGCCGGCACCATGGGAAAACCGGTGAACAAATTAGGATTAACTACCCAAAAAATCTGACCGTGGCGGTACGAGGCCAAGAACAACCGCCCGTCGTAACGGAAGGAGATGGCCAAAATCCGTCCGCGGTAGTCGGAATCGCAGTGGAAAAACAACAACCCGCCGCAAGTATAACGGAGACACCGCACTGGAAATTAGTATATCCCCGACGGTCCTGCGGTGCGTACCGCCGTCTCCGACTGCCGCGGTCGCACAATGGGATGAATGGGAGAGCCAGTGGAAGAGCTGAAGCACAGCCACCGCGGCGGACGAACCGTCAAAAATATGGTGGACGAAGCCAAAACCCCACAAGAAGGCCAAAAGGTGCACACAGAAAACTAGACATGCCTCCCAAATACACAAAACACATCCCAATGACACAACCACATGGCAAAACGAAAAAATACAAATCCCAGGACAACACACCTGTCAGCAACACCCCAATTGGACACACCCACATAGCTGAGTATAAAACCAGCCCCTTCCCTGACCACAATCCCTTGCAAAACTCCAGGCGAGAAGGGACACATACCCCAGCTGATAGGAGAGGCAAAGGACACAACATCACCAGCCACACCACACACAGCACCACCACCACCTCCACGCCAGCACAACTAACCCCCCTGCACAACACACACCATACACAGCACAACCACAACCACCACTCACACTCCTGCACCCACAATCACTTTGCACACCACACACCATGGCCACACAGAAAATGCTCAAATTCACTGAGAGTGAGTTGAAGGTCATGGTAGATGAGATAGTCAGAGTGGAACTACAGCTCTTTGGTACCACGGTCCAACAGACACCATTAGCCACAAGGACACAAATGTGGGCTAGGATAGTCCAAAGGGTCAATGCAGTAGGGACCACCCCAAGATCAAAAAAGGAGATCATGAAGCGTTGGCATGATCTGAAGAGGGTGGTCAAGGAGAGGAGGATCAAGAACCGTGAGCTGGCTCAGAGGACTGGCAGTGGCCCTCCCATTCCACCAAAACCATTCACACAATGGGAGGAGAAGGTGCTTGCCTTACTGCATCCAGAGAGTCTCACAGGAGTAGCTGGGGGTGTGGGGGCTGGTAAGTACAAACAAATGACTACCGCCACTCTGCAATGTACTGCCTTGCACAACTACAAAGCTACACCACCCAGGACGCATACCATCCATCTGCACCACACACTCACAAAAACATGGCTCACAGATCCAACATTCACCCACTCACATTCACCCCAAACATAGCTAACAACATAACCATGGGGGCATGTGTACAGGCAGACAGCACTACAACAACCACCAGGCCCCTTGGCCCACACCTGAGTAGGATGAATCCCTCCCCCACCCCACCCAGGAGCATGTGTCAGCCATTACACAACCCTCTTCAAACTTACAGGTAGGTAGCCATCTTCCCTGGGAGGGTGTTTGTGTCTGGGAGGGCTGCACTACTACTCCCAACATTCCCTCTGTCCCACACCTCAGCAGGATGGATCCCTCCCCCACCCCACCCAGGAGCAGTTGGAAGCCATTGCAGTACACCAAACAAACTTACAGGTAGGTAGCCATCTTCACAATTAGGGTGTCTGGGGGTGGGAGGCCTACACCACTACTCCCACCATGTCCCCTGTCCCACAGCCTAGCAAGATGGAGCCCTCCCACCACCCCACCCAGAAGCATGTGTCAGCCATTACACAACCCTCATCAAACTTACAGGTAGGTAGCCATCTTCCCTGGGAGGGTGTTTGTGTCTGGGAGGGCTGCACTACTACTCTCAACATTCTCTCTGTCTTACACCTCAGCAGGATGGATCCCTCCCCCACCCCACCCAGGAGCAGTTGGAAGCCAATGCAGTACACCAAACAAACTTACAGGTTGGTAGCCATCTTCACAATGAGGGTGTCTGGGGGTGGGGGACCTACACCACTACTCCCAGCATGCCCCCTGGCCCACAACCTAGCAAGATGGAGCCCTCCCACCACCCCACCCAAAAGCATGTGTCAGCCATTACACAACCCTCATCAAACTTACAGGTAGGTAGCCATCTTCCCTGGGAGGGTGTTTGTGTCTGGGAGGGCTGCACTACTACTCTAAACATTCCCTCTGTCCCACACCTCAGCAGGATGGATCCCTCCCCCCACCCCACCCAGGAGCAGTTGGAAGCCATTGCAGTACACCAAACAAACTTACAGGTAGGTAGCCATCTTCACAATGAGGGTGTCTGGGGGTGGGGGGCCTGCACCACTACTCCCACCATGCGCCCTGTCCCACAGCCTAGCAAGATGGAGCCCTCCCACCACCCCACCCAGAAGCATGTGTCAGCCATTACACAACCCTCATCAAACTTACAGGTAGGTAGCCATCTTCCCTGGGAGGGTGTTCATGTCTGGGAGGGCTGCACTACTACTCCCAACATTCCCTCTGTCCCACACCTCAGCAGGATGGATCCCTCCTCCACCCCACCCAGGAGCAGTTGGAAGCCATTGCAGTACACCAAACAAACTTACAGGTAGGTAGCCATCTTCACAATGAGGGTGTCTGGGGGTGAGGGGCCTGCACCACTACTCCCACCATGCGCCCTGTCCCACAGCCTAGCAAGATGGAGCCCTCCCACCACCCCACCCAGAAGCATGTGTCAGCCATTACACAACCCTCATCAAACTTACAGGTAGGTAGCCATCTTCCCTGGGAGGGTGTTCATGTCTGGGAGGGCTGCACTACTACTCCCAACATTCCCTCTGTCCCACACCTCAGCAGGATGGATCCCTCCTCCACCCCACCCAGGAGCAGTTGGAAGCCATTGCAATACACCAAACAAACTCACAGGTAGGTAGCCATCTTCACAATGAGGGTGTCTGGGGTGGGGGGCCTGTACCACTACTCCCACCAGGCCCCCTGTTCCACAGCTTAGCAAGATGGAGCCCTCCCACCACTCCACCCAGAAGCATGTGTCAGCCATTACACAACCCTCATTAAACTTATAGGTCGGTAACCATTTTCCCTGGGAGGGTGTTTGTGTCTGGGAGGGCTGCACTACTACTCCCAACATTCCCTCTGTCCCACACCTCAGCAGGATGGATCCCTCCCCCACCCCACCCAGGAGCAGTTGGAAGCCATTGCAGTACACCAAACAAACTCACAGGTAGGTAGCCAGTACGTGCACCCACCCATTTTTCACAAATTAAATGGTGCCATGTGACAATACCAGCCCTCACATTGCACACAGAGGCATACCTACCCCATTGCCAAGCACAGTGTGCACACAGGTAGGCTAAGGAAACTGTCACAACCACCAAAGTGTGACACAGCAATGCACAAGTAGAAGAAAGTCAGGGCACAATCATGCACAGCAACTAGTTAAATGTGCATCACCATGGGGCAAGTGCAACAAGGAACATTCTAAAAATATGAAAGCATGTGTGGTGGCACAGATCAAGATATGCACATGACAGGACACAGGGATGCAGGAGATGACAATGGCCAGTCCATGGCCAGATGTGACATCTGCTAGGTCAGACAAATAAACTATGAGTTCTCAATTAAACACATGTTGCGCCAGGCCCTAGATGGCAACAAGTCCCTGTAAACCTCAATTGTGCACGGTTCGCATGGTATGCCTTGCCACCTCGCACCATGGACAAGTAATGCTTGTACCACTGCATCATGTCAGGAAGCACAGTACTGCACATAGTCAAAAATGTGATGATATGTCTATTGTGCAGTGTACAAAAAGTGAATGACACACAGCTAACACAAAGCTTGCCGGGTGCACTGCAATGACCATTTCTGACCAAGAACTCACTGCCGAGGACAACACCAGCGACCTGCAGAGACAGTCTCCACCCCCGGTACAAGTACTCTCAGATGTTGACTCCCAGGATTCCATGGACGATGAGCTCGACGCCGGCCCATCTGGTGTGCCAGGGAGCAACAGGTCCCAGGACCCCATCGTCCCCCCCCCACATCTGCGGCAACAACAACTCCACAGCTGATCTCTGCTGTCACGGTCTGTGCGGCCACCGACACCACCACCACCACCAGTGCTGCCTGCAACACCCTCCCTGTCCCAGAGGATGCCCAGCACACACCACCCATGGAGGAGGGCAGGGAGAGGATGCGGGTGCCCACAGTGGTGAGGCAACAGGTCCGTGGCAGCAGGGCAGGTGGGAGGGGCAGGGTCACCCAGGGACACCAGGAGGCTGGAACCCACTCCCTGGAACACTTCACCAGAGTCATGGGTGCATACAAACAGGCCCAGGGACGAACGGGCCAGTCGGACGATATGTTGCACGAGCTCATCCTGCTGATGAGGTCCATCGACAACCGCATGGGACAAATCGTGGACCTCTTAGGCCACCAAGTGGCGGTACTGAGGGACAGGCATGCGCCACAGACAACACCTCCACCTCCCTCTGGTGGGATGCACAATGACAGTTCACCATCCTCCCCTGCGCCCACAGAGAGGGGTGAGGCCTCAGACCCCACTGGCCCTGCAGCAGGGCCCCCCCTGCTAAACGATGAAGGGGCCGTCCCAAGAAGACACTGGGAGTATCTGGAGGCCCAGCACCTGCCAGATGCCAGTCACGGAGCCAGCCATGATGGCAACCCTCTCCACCACTACATTGACTCTTTGGACTGTCCTTCCCCACACTGCCTTGTGAATGGCATCTGTCTCTTGGACGGGTCACCACAGCAATGTGGTGACTACTCAACTATCTCATCTACCACGACTGTCAACTCACTGTTCCCCCCATTGGAAATGTACACCCCCCTTGCATCTCACCATAGTAAATAAAATATCCTCACACACATGTTGTTACAAGATCACCAGGAAGGACCGCATCAACCAGACGGGAGGAGGCATCGCCATCGCCCACAAGAACACCATCCACATCACGACCAACTCAGATGACACCCTCACCTCCGCCGAACACCTCCACTTCCAGATACACACCGACCCCAAGACCACTCTCAGAGGCACCCTCGTCTACAGACCACCGGGACCACGCACACAATTCACCGAAGCCATCACTGATTTCATCAACCAACAACCTCACTCAATGGATCACCAACTGCGCAGACGCCCTTGCACCACTGAAGAACCCCCCCCAGCAGACGCGGCAGCAAGAAAACCTCCTGGTTCACCGACGAACTCATCACCTCCAGGAAGAACTGCCGCTCCCTGGAGAATACCTGGCGCACCAACCAGACCACAGACAACATGACTGCCCTCAAACACACCACCCGCAAGCACCACCAACTGATCCGCGCCACAAAGAAGACAGCCTTCAAGGAACGACTGGACAACAACACCCACAACAGCAAAGAACTCTTCACCATCGTCAAAGAGCTCTCCAACCCCGATGCCGGAAACAACGACATCACTCCCTCGCAAGACCTCTGCGACTCTCTCGCAGCCTTCTTCCACGACAAGATAGCTGACATACACAACAGCTTCGGCCCTCAAACCACGAACCCCACCACCGAACCGACGCCCCCCACCGCCACCCTCCGCACCTGGACCCCGGTCAGCACCGAAGACACAACTCGCACGATGAACACCATCCACTCCGGATCGCCCACGGACCCCTGTCCACACCACATCTTCAACTCGGCCGCCAGATCTCCCGAGGCTTCTCCGGGAGCAACGTGATTTTTAATAAGAGCTCCTGACTCTGGACTTCAGTCCTTTTACTTGCCGCCTACCTGCACGTCTTCAAGGCGCCTCGGATCCGTCGGCCTGATCCTTCCTGGCTGCCCTCTCTCCTGCACGCGACCAGACCGCCTCCGCTGATAGCCCCCACCTCGCCTGGCGCTCGGAGAGGGACGGGCGGCTCCTCCATCTTGGGCGGGTCTGGCCTCGGCGCTGCAGCTCTTTGGCTCCTCCCCCCCTGGCTGACACTTAAGGCGCACACTTGCTCTCACTATCTGACCTGCCGCCAGATCTCCCGAGGCTTCTCCGGGAGCAACGTGATTTTTAATAAGAGCTCCTGACTCTGGACTTCAGTCCTTTTACTTGCCGCCTACCTGCACGTCTTCAAGGCGCCTCGGATCCGTCGCCCTGATCCTTCCTGGCTGCCCTCTCTCCTGCACGCGACCAGACCGCCTCCGCTGATCGCCCCCTCCTCGCCTGACGCTCGGAGAGGGACGGGCGGCTCCTCCATCTTGGGCGGGTCTGGCCTCGGCGCTGCAGCTCTTTGGCTCCTCCACCCCCTGCCACGCCCCCTTGACCCTCCATTCCCATGTGTCGTCCCTATTTAACGGCTCCTGCCTTCCGGCAGCGCAGCGGACGAGCGCAGCGGGCGCGACGAAGGCGCGCCGAAGTTGCGCCTAAGTTAAGCCCGTCTGCGCCCATCCGCGACGGGCCGGGACCAGGGGCCACACACCCTGCTCCTCACTTGGTTTATTCCCCTGCTCAACTGATAGCACTATCTGCCTTTCCTTCTTCTCCCCCTATTCCCTTACATCATTTACACTCACTTGGTATTCTCTCCTCCTCCTCGCCTCACTCGCTACCAACCTCTCTCAACTCCTCCTTTTGCCCCACTACATCATCTCCGGTTTCCCGTCCCCCCCCTGTTCCCACTGTAGCTTCTGCCTATTTACTTAATACCCGGTCTGCAGTCAAACACCAGACAGCACTCTTTCATCTTTTGACTACTGACTCTCCTGATTTTTTATTTCTGACTGAAACCTGGTTCACTGCTGACTCTCTCCCTGATCTTTTAGCCATCCTCCCCGACACCTATTATGCCCTCCGAGCAGATCGCTCGGATGGTAGGGCCGGTGGAGGGGTGGCGATGATCGTCCGGTCGACACTTAAATTTCAACTTCTCTCTCACCCCCTCATATCCAACGTGGACTACCTTGTGGCCCGCTCCCTTAATCTGCCCTCTCCTCTTACTGTTGTTCTTGTTTACCGTCCCCCCCAATCGATGCCTTCTTTCGTAGCATCTATTCAGGATCTTCTAGCCACCTTGGTGGTTAACAACTCCTCCGTTCTATTTCTCGGAGATTTCAACTTCTGGCCAGGAGATCCTAAGGAAGATCTCCTCTCCAAAGACTTTTCAGCCACTCTCCACTGTTTGAATCTCTCCTCCCATGTCACAGCCTCTACCCATGTACAAGGTCATATCCTTGACCAAATCTGGTCTTCTCGTCCCCTTGCTTCACCTCCTTCTGTTTCTCCTTGTGTTTGGTCGGATCACTATATTATTTCTTTTTCTATTCACTTGGGTGTGGTTGATAAGCCCTCTTTTCCCAAGAATCTTCTTGCCCGTAACTGGAATCAGACCGACCTTGATTCTCTTTCACTTTCTTTGGTTTCCTCTGCTCCTGATCTCACTAACCTCCCCCTTGAGTCCCAGGCTAACGCCATCAGTACATGGCTTTCCTCCTCGTGCGATCGAGTGGCCCCGCTAAAAAAAATCAAGGCGGTTCGCCCTTACGATGCGCACAAATGGTTTTCTCCTGAGCTCAAAGCTTTAAAACTCGAGCTCAGGCGGTCGGAACGTCTCTGGAGACGGCAGTATTCTCCCCCTTTGCGTGCTAAATACAAATCTCTCCTCACTGACTACAAACAAGCTATCCTTGTGGCCAAAACCTCCTATTTCACTGAGAGAGTAGCTCTCTCAGCAAACAAATCCCGTGAAATCTTTTCTCTGGTTCACAATCTTGCCACTTCTGATCGTTCTTTCCTAGGTTTGGTCCCCTCTCAGTCCCTCTGTTTGTCACTCAATGACTTTTTCATAGACAAGATTGTGAAGATCAAAGCTAACATTCCTACTGTACCTCAACCCACCCCCATGTGCCCTGCTACTTCCCCGCTTTCTTCCCTCACCACTTTCCTTCCTATTTCTCTTGAGCTATTTCATAACTACCTGCTCAAGGTTAAATCTGGTTCCCCAACAGATTGCGCCCCGGCGCGTATCCTTAAAACTCTTTTTAATGATTCTCCTGCTCCCCCACTCACTCTACTTAATTCTTCTTTGGCCTCTGGGTCTGTTCCTTTATCATTTAAATCTGCCGTCGTTCTCCCCATTCTAAAAAAACCTGGTCTGGATCCTTCCCTCCCTGCTCATTTCCGACCCATTTCCCTTCTTCCCTATTTAGCTAAAATCCTCGAGACCCATGTCACCTCTTGCCTCTCCGCGTATATCGAGGATAATGGCCTTCTCGCTTCCCATCAGGCGGGGTTTCGCTCAGGTCATTCAACGGAGGCAGTGGTTCTCGCGGTTCTGGATGAACTCAAGGGGAAGGCTGATTCCAACCTCCCCCAAGCCCTGGTCCTTCTCGATCTGTCCGCTGCGTTTGACACGGTTGATCATTCCATTCTTCTTGCCCGTGTCAGCGCAGCGGGCATTCGGGGTGCGGCCTTCTCCTGGCTGGCATCCTTCCTTCGGGATAGGTACCAGGCGGTTCATCTTTCCGGCTTCTCTGCCCCCCCCCCGTCCGGTCACTTGTGGTGTTCCCCAGGGTTCTTCTCTCTCCCCTCTTCTCTTTAATCTTTATATCTGTCCCCTTGTCACTTCTCTTCTTGAGCTGGGGGTCTCTGTGTATAACTACGCAGATGACCTCCAGCTCGTTTTCGATCTTTCCTCCTCCCCTGACTCTCTTCCTAAGTTCAGTTCCACCTTAATCTTCATTTCCGAGTGGATGAGCGCTAACCATCTTAAGCTCAACCCCGATAAGACGGAACTTGTTCTCACGGGTGGTTCATCTAACCCCTGGTCCCCAGCACATTGGCCCCTTTCCTTCGGTCCCCCTCCCACGCCCTCTCCCTCTGTTCGCACCCTTGGCATCAAAGTCAGTTCTGACTTAACAATGCATAGTCAGATTAGCTCTGTTGTGTCTTCCTGCTTTCTTTCCCTTCGTCTCATCAGGAAAATCTCTCGTTTTTTCACTACGGAGGCACTTAAAACCATAGTCCTGGCTTTAGTCATCTCTCGCCTCGACTATGGGAATGGCCTGTACGTGGGCATTCCTGCCTACGAGTCTCGACGTTTACAGGCCATTCAAAATCAAGCTGCCCGCCTTATTTTCTCCCTTCCCAAATTCTCTCACATTACTTCTGTCCTTAAATCTCTTCACTGGCTCCCTATCCGTTTCAGATCTCTTTTCAAATTAGCTTGCTTCGCTTTTCGAGCTCACTCCCGCTCTGCCCCTCCCTACATCACCTCCCTTATTACATCCCACGTCACTAGTCGAACCCTCCGCTCTTCTTCTCTTTCTCTTCTGCACATCCCCCGTTTTCGTAAACTCAGAACTGGTGGCACTCGCCTCTCCGTTTTGGCCCCCCAGTTCTGGAACACCCTTCCACTTCATATTCGCTCCATCCCCATTTATTCCCACTTTCGAAAAGCCCTTAAAACTTTTCTTTTCACCCAGGCCTTTTCTTCATAAGTCCCCGGATCCCTTCTGTGAGCTCTGACCAGGTCCCCAGCGCCAGGAAGCCGCTTGGCCGCAGTGCGCTTTATTAAATACTTTTTTCATTTCATTTCATTTCATTTCACATCATCGCACCCCACCTCCGCGACATCATCAACACCTCCTTCAACACCGCCACCTTCCCGGACTGCTGGAAACACGCCGAGATCAGCGCCCTGCTGAAGAAACCTACAGCAGACCCCACCGACCTCAAGAACTTCCACCCCATCTCGCTCCTTCCGTTTCCTGCCAAAGTCATCGAGAAGACCGTCAACAGACAGCTAGCCGCCTTCCTTGAGACCAACTGTTCCCTCGACCACACGCAGTCCGGCTTCCGAGCCAACCACAGCACGGAGACCGCCCTCATCGCAGCCACAGACGACATCAGATCCCTACTGGACAACAGGGAAACAGCGGCCCTCATCCTCCTGGACCTCTCCGCAGCATTCGACACCGTCTGCCACCGCACCCTGGTACAACGCCTGAACAACACCGGAATCCAGGGAAAGGCCCTAGAGTGGATCACCTCATTCCTCGCTGGAAGAAGCCAGAGAGTCTGCCTCCCCCCGTTCCGGTCAACGGCCACTGAAGTCGTCTGCGGCATCCCCCAGGGGTCATCGCTCAGCCCCACCCTCTTCAATGTCTACATGAGCCCCCTCGCTGCCATCGCACGCCAACACAACCTCAAGATCATCACCTACGCCGACGACACCCAGCTGATCCTCTCCCTGACCAACAACCCGGACACCGCCAGAGCCAGCCTACACGAAGGGATGAAAGACGTCTTCGAATGGATGAAGAACAGCCGCCTGAAACTGAACTCAGACAAGACGGAGGTTCTCATCCTGGGGTCATCACCCTCCGCCTGGGACGACTCCTGGTGGCCACCTGCCCTGGGCGCCACCCCCAAGCCTATGGACCACGCTCGCAACCTGGGCTTCATCCTGGACTCCTCCCTCTCAATGTCCAGACAAGTCAACGCCGTCTCGTCTTCGTGCTTCAACACCCTGCGCATGCTTCGAAAGATCTTCCGGTGGATCCCCACCGAGACCAGGAAGACGGTCACCCAGGCCCTCGTCACCAGCCGGCTGGACTACGGGAACACCCTCTACGCCGGCACCACCACCAAACTCCAGAAGAAACTCCAACGGATCCAGAACGCCTCAGCTCGACTCGTCCTGGACATCCCCCGTCACAGCCACATCTCCGGACATCTGAGAGACCTCCACTGGCTCCCCGTCAACAAAAGGATCACGTTCAGACTCCTCACCCACACACACAAGGCCCTCTACGACCTGGGCCCCAAGTACCTCAACGACCGCCTGACCTTCCACCAGCCCACCCGCCAGCTCCGCTCCGCCAGCCTCGCTCTCGCCACCGTCCCACGCATCCACAGAGCCACCACCGGAGGAAGATCCTTCTCCTACCTGGCGGCCAAGACATGGAACTCCCTCCCCATCCACCTCCGGACAACCCAGGACCATCTCGCCTTCAGTAAGCAACTCAAGACCTGGCTGTTCGAGCAGTAACATTCCCCCCCCCTGCGCCTTGAGACCCTCCGGGTGAGTAGTGCGCTATACAAATGCCGTTGATTGATTGATTGATTGGTTGTGTCTGCTCCGTCTTTATTGCAGGGTGTACAGTCTTCAACATGATCACACTGTACCAGGAGCATGGGCTGTATGTAGGCAAGGAGAAGTCGAAGGCACCTAGGGAAACACAACAGAACAACTGTCACTGGTCTGGGTGTGGCATCACAGACATCACACAAGCCCTAACACCAGGATAACCCAACATGCACATGTCACAATGGCCACCAGGTGTCAACATGCACGTCTCGTTGATGATCCCAAATGACATGTCCTAGAAACATTTCCAACCACAACTGAGTCTACAACTGGCTGATGCTACAATTGTCACATGCCCGTCACTACAATAGCAATATCATCGACAATGGGTATGTTGCACATTGACACCCATCATCAAGTGAAGTAGCGGGTGGTGAGCTGTTCACACAGGTCAACACCTTCCTCCTCTACAGTGTCCTCATCACTGGACACGGCTTGGTGTGCAGGCTGGGGCCTTGGGTCCTCACCATCATCCAGGAGCAGGGGAATCACCTTGCGAATGGCTAGGTTGTGGAGCATGCAACATGCCACAACAATCTGACACACCTTACTGGGCGAATATGCCAGTGCACTGCCGGTCATGTCCAGGCACCAGAAACGTGACTTGAGCAGGCCAAAAGTATGCTCCTCCACAAGACGTGTCCTCCCATGTGCCTCATTGTAGCGGTCTTCAGCCGGGGACCTGGGATTCCGCAGTGGGCTCAGCAACCAGGGACGGTTGGGATATCCGAAGTCACCTAGATATGACAAACACAAATAGATATTGCAACGTCGCAGAGTCTCAGGGCAGCAGGTCACACACACAGCACGCCACACGACTAGGCATACTCACCCACAATCCATGCACGCTCTGGAAGAAGATTAGCCATCAGCTGGGGCACTATGCTGTTCCGCAGGATGTAGGAGTCGTGGGCCGAGCCTGGGAAATTGGCACACACCTGCGAGATGGTCATATCTGCCAGGCACACCACCTGCACATTGAATGAGTGGTAATGCTTGCGATTGTGGTAAATGTGCTCACTTGCCTGTGGTGGCACAAGAGCGACATGGGTGTAATCAATGGCCCCAACAACATTGGGGATGTGTCAAAGGGGATAGAAGTCTCCCTTCACAGCTGGCAATTCAGCACCCCTGGGGAAATGGATGTATCTGTCCTTGTATAGCATCATGGTGGACAGTACATCACGCAGCACCATGCTGAACATCGGTTGTGACATCCCACCAGTGCTGGCCACAGTCTCCTGGAACGATCCAGTGGCAAAAAATACAGGGCTGCCATCACCTTATAAGTAGGGGTGAAAGCTGTTGGATATGTCCTGCGTGGATGCAGGTGGGGCTCCAACAGATCACAAAGGGTTTTCAGGGTAGCTCTGTCCAGGCGGCATTTCCGTATGATCGCAACATCCTCCATGTTCTCCAGCACCGTCAAGTGACGAGTCAAATTTGGCCTCCTCCTATTGGAGATGATAGTGAACACATGTCAATGCAATACATCATGATATGTGCACAGCATATCACGTTCTGGATGACACAACGATAACAATGACTGACATCTATAGTGACTAACAGACCAGCTTACATGGGGTCAACTTCAGCTACACAAAGGGCACACATGTCAACTTACACAAGACAAGTACCTCAAACACCACCTTTGGCAATGTGAATGAACATAGGGATATGGCCACAGTACACATGTGCCCGCCTGGGAGTCTAGCATCCAGCATATGTGTAACTAATCAAAACCACTGTCTCATACCTAGCTGCTGTACCGGTCACACCTTAATGCGTCATTACAACCTGGCACACATCCACCACACAATGACCACAGTCGGCGCAGGAATGACAAATGTGTTCATGAGCAGACATGAGAGGCAATGCTAAATAGATCAACATTCATCGAGACGAGCACTGCTGTGATTGTCACTGGACCTCAACACATTGACATGTGTACACATTGTACAGTCCAAGACTACACTGTCCTGCCTACACCAACATCAAATCCTTAAGTGACATGTGAGTGGGTACAGGCAAATCTACGTTGCACACACACAAACATGGCATCTGTAGCCATCAGTGGAGTAAATTGAACATTGGCATCGTGTGCACAATGATGTGCCATTGAACATGTTAGCACTGTGCACTGTTGATGTTTGACAGATGGCCATCGCCTCTGTATGGCACCCATATCGCGGCAGCTACCGCCTGGCACTGGTGGTGTGTCACCAGCACCCCCATTCACACAAGTGCGGTAGTCGTAGGCATGGAGACATGTGGAAATGGCGGTTGGCATGCTCCGCCACTAAAATGGCGGTAGCGCACACCGGGCCCCTGCTGTGTTTCACCGCCATGGAGCTCGCCCTAGAGCCAATGCGAAGCTCGATAGCGGTGGCATGATGCAATTTTGAAGATCACGGTAGGCGTGCAACACCACCACAGAGGCGGACATTTGTTGGATTTGAAAGATGCACCACTGCGGTAGCGCACCCTGGGCCCCAGCATTGTATCACTGCCATGGAGCATGCCCTTACAGCCAATAGGAGCCATGATTGTGGTGACATAATGCAATTTTGAAGATCATGGTAGGCGTCCTCCGCCACCGCGGAGGCAGTCATTGATTGCATTTGAAAGAGGCAGACCTGGACCACCAATTGCTGCAGCTTGGCACCTTTGAAACGACCCCAGGGGGCTATATATGTGGGAGTGAGCCTCACATTGCCACTGCTCACAGAGCCTGCTGCCTGAGACCCATCACCTGCTACTGCCTCCGGGGACTGCTGCCTGAGACCCCTCACCTGCTGCTGCCTCCAGGGACTGCTGCCTAAGACCCCTCACCTGCTGCTGCCTCCAGGGACTGCTGCCTGGGAACCCTCGCCACCAAAATACCCTGCTGTTGTCTCACGTCCACAGTGATGGCAAGGACAGAGAAGATCCGTGCCAGTCCCTTCACAAGCGAGGAGCTGGAGGTCCTGGTGGACGAGGTGCTCACACAGTACCCAAGGTTATATGGTGCCCCAAATGTCGTGGTGAGTCTTCAACAGTGGTGTGGTAGGGCAGGGGGCCACACATGTAGTGGACTGATGCAGTATGTGCCTGGGAGTGTGGGGTAGTGTCATGCACTGCCTAACATGCTGTCTCCAGTGGGAGGGTGTGTGTACCCAATGACACAGCTTTCCCTCCCTGCACATCTATGTATGAGTGACCTGTGTTGTGTTGTGAGCCAGACAGTGACACAGAAGGTTGTTCATGCTGTAGTCAGGTCAGTGATTGCTTGGCTGGATGGCTGTGTGTGCTCCTGTAGTCCATCTCAGTGTGAGCCCAGCTGGCCTGCACAGTCCCCGCCTACAAAGACAAGGACAACTCACTCAACTTACAGAGTATGTCTTCAGGCTTGTCACATAGCACTCCAGCTATGGTCCATCTCAGCACTGTGGTTTGCACACAACTGCCCTTGTGATTGACATATTGGATTTGTGATATCATGTCCATCCATGTGACCACCATGACACATTCAAATATTCACAAGACAGGGATATTGATGGCTGCGCAGTCTTGGACACAGTGAGTCCACCCACAAACACAGGTTGACATGTGATGTATGTGTTGCTCAAGCAAACAATGGACTGGAGATGTGGGAAGGCTATATGGGTGTTTCAGTGCTGGCATCTTGCATGTGTGTGAGATGTGCAGGGACTGTGTTCCCCCTCACACCTGCATGCTTTAACATCAGCTTTTCCCATGCAGGGGTCCCATGTCGGCTGTACTATAGTCTCTGATTGACTTATCGTTGGATATGTGATGATGTTGTATCTTGCTGCCATACTGATAGATGTCGGTACATGGCACTGTGTCCGTGATCATTTCTCCCTCTTGTCTCCCATGCCTGCAGGTCAAGGTACACCAGTGTAAGGCCATGTGGAGGGCCATTGCAGCGAAGGTGCGAGCCCTGGGGGTCTCAAATAGGCCTGGGTCGAAAATTTCGTTCCGTTCGCGGAAATTGCGATAATTTGACATTTTTGCGGTCCGCGGAGAGCGCGAAAATGTCAAAAATTCCGGTTTCCGCAGCTTGGCGATAATTTGTTTCTTGCTCGCGCTGTAAAATAATACATTCTCGCGCGCGCGCGATTGCCTTACCTGAATCCATGCGTTCGCCGACAAGTTTTCTTGATCCGGTCGCGTTCTCCATGAGATGTTGTATTGTTTTTAGCCATTTGCGCTGTCTCGCGACAGTTCGCGCCCGCAGTGACGTCATGCGTCGCGCGATCACGTCTTTCTTCTCGCGATCATGCACCGCGAGACAACTCAAAACAAGATGGCCGCGCCCGCAAGCAACCACATGGGTAAGTTGGCGACCCGCAACCATGCAGAAAATCTCGCGAACATGCCGGAAAAAACTTCCGCATCTTCGCGATATTTCCGGTTGTTTGCGATAATTTTAAACATTTTCGCGATAATTTGCGAAAGTTAATTTCGCAAATTCCGCCCACCCCTAGTCTCAAACCGACGGCGCACCCACTGCCACAAGAGATGGGATGACATCAGCCGGCTGGCAAAGAATGTGGCGGAGATGACCCTCGCACTGTGCATCTGGCATGGCGCAGCATGACACCACTAATTGGGCACATCTTGGCGGTGACACAGCCTGAGCTGGATGCATCAGCAGCAAGCCAGGGGTGAGCATTTGGGGAGTCTGACTTTGGCTGGGAGTGGCTGCATGTGTACAGAGCCTGTGCCAGCGCTGGCCTCTGTGATGTTGGTAGTGTGATGCTGGGGCATATAAGTGGCTGATGGCCTGGGTGCCTGTGGCATGCATTTGTCCTACCTGTACATGCAAAGTTGATTTGGATGCTGTGCCTTCACATTACATTCTGAGTTGTGCTCTTCAGGTTTCTTCTGCATTGGTGTAGTCTTGGGAATCCCGTGGGAGGAAACGGCAGTGTGCCCAATCTGACTGTGCGTACATCAATGTGTCCATTGCATGCACCCATATTGAGGGCTAGACATCTTACAGCAATGTGCAGCATTCTATTGTCCCCAAGGTACGACATGGTGGGTGGCATGGGCTAATGTCCATTGTGGACTGTCATGTTGTAGTCTGGGTCTGTGTTGTCCCCTCCTGTTCCATCCAGTTCTGTCATTGGCAACAAGTACTGTGCCCCTATCATGTCCCTAGGTGTGCTCAGAAATAGTTGTGTGTCTGTTTGAACAGAGCCACAAGCAGGGTGTTGTGCTGCGTGGTCATCACATGGCTCACTCATGCCTGAGTTTCCAGTTTCCACACACTGCTTGAGTCTATGTAGTGAGTTGGCATGATGTGATTGCACAGGGTGGTGTGCAACATGTAGATTTGCTCTACTTTTGTCATGCATTGCTTGCATATGTTTGTTCTGTTTTTGCCACTGACCTGACTCTACATCTCTCTCTCCCATGCAGCATCACCTGTGATTACGGAGGGACAGGAGACGTACACCAGTGGGGGTGAAACTAGCACCACAGCTGCCCAGGAGCCCAGTGGCACAGATGTCACCAGCCCACCAGAGGGGGACAGGAGTCTGCTGGAGGATCCCCAGCCTGAGACGCAAAGCACCACATCATCCGATGCCAGCGGGGATGCATCCATGTTGGAGGGCACAGGGAACGGGATTCTGCATCGACTTCCACCACACAGCGGCAATTGCCCACCCTCCCAGCCACTTCCTCTGCTGCTGCCTGTGTCCACCTCAGTAAGAGGGGAAGAGTGTCCTTCACCCCTGACACTGCTGCCCCTGTCCCCCCTGCTGCCTTCAGTGCTGAGTCTGTCGACCTTTTGCGCCAGCTGTGTGTAGGCCAGACAGCTCTCCTCAATGCCTTAATTGACCATGACAAGAAATTGGCCCAGGTGATTGCTTTCATGGAGGGCATACATTCCGACGTGGGTGGCCTGCACCGGACAATCCAGGCGTTGTCATGAACAGTGACGTCTGCCCTGCAACAGGCACATTCTCACAGTCCAGCTCCAGTCCCTTTGTCCACCCCCCGGGCAGTGGCCACGTCTGACGATAGAGACCACAGTCCACATACATCAAAGTCACGATACAGCTCACGGAGCACACAGCAGCAGCAACCCAAGCGGTCCCGTGCGCAGACACCATCCCCACAGAAGACCAAAGGCCCCCCAGAGCGCAGGGAGAAAAGCCCGTCAGACGACACCAGTGGACAATTAGCAAAGCAGCAGACCTCAGGCACACATGCCTCAGTGGCATCCCCATCCAAGGACTCTCCTGCCCCTAAAGCATCGCGCAAAGATAATCGTACAGTGTCTGTGCCCACCAAGGAGGTGGTGCATGCCAAGGGTACACCTAGGAAGGGCCCAAAGGCAGTATCACCAACCACCTCAACACCCATTCCAAGCCCAGTGAAGCAGGGGCCGGAGGGCACTGTAAGGGTAACACCTAGTAAACAGGGGAAGGGGAGGCAGAGGCGAAGCAAGGCAAAGCATTCCGCTGGGACCAGCACATCACCAGAGGGGCTGCCAGCGCCTGCACCTGCTGCAGCAGTGGTGGTGTGTGTGCCTATTGTGCCCACACCAATTCCCATTGATCCCAAGTCAGGCAAGCCATTTAGGATCCCCAAGAAGTAGAAGGGCACCCCTCCACAATCTCCCAGCACACCGTGACTTCCGTCTGCATGACTCCACCTCCACGTGCCACTACACCACCTGGTCCAAACAGCCCTCCAGCTAGCCAAGCCACTGATAGCTCTACCTCAGCTGTTCCGCTCTCTCCCCCTTTAAGTGCCCCGACAGTCCCCGAGACACAGCCAGCTCCCAGTCCACCTGACAGCCAAGTCTGAGTGGTAGTCACCCTCACACACCTGTGTCTCACACAGGTGGGCCTGTATTGCACATTGTTGGCCCCTGACTGTGTTGCTGACCATGGAAAGGTACAGTCGCACACATTCCCTGTGCAGCTTCTCATGGACTCAGTCTGCAGTTTGTCATGCCCACTGGCCTTGCCGTTCACTACTGTGTTGGACCCTTCCCTGTTCAGCTTCTCATGGACTCAGTCTGCAGTTTGTCATGCCCACTGGCCTTGCCGTTCACTGCTGTGTTGGACCCTTGCCTGTGCAGCTTCTCATGGACATACTCTGCACTCTGCCCTGGCCACTGGCCTTGCTGTTTTGCCCTTGCCTGTGCAGCTTCTCATGGACATGCTCTGCACTCTGCCCTGGCCACTGGCCTTGTTGTTTTCCCCTTGCCTATGCAGCTTCTCATGGACATGCTCTGCACTCTGCCCTGGCCACTGGCCTTGTTTTTCACTGATGTTCTGCCCTTGCCTGTGCAGCTTCTCATGGACATGCTCTGCATTTTGTGCCTTACTCTTCTCTTCTCATGGTGCCTATCTGTGCAATTTGTGAATAAAGACAGTTGCTCCAGTTGTCTATTGTGTCAGGTCTGTGTGGCACTTCAATATGGTCAATGTTTGGGCTCACTTGCTCTCTTTTTTTCAGGGGTGACAGGGTCTTCAGTTCTTCTTGGCCCAGATACTTGTGGTGGCAATGGTGTTCATTTTGAATGGTTAGCAGTAGTCATTTACTTGATTAGTTCATGTTGGCTCTATTGTACACATGTCAGGTTGGGGGGCACTGCCAGCACAGGGTGGGTTTCTGCACACAGTATTGCCGGCAGGCTGTCCAGGGTCATCATGTGTGTGTTCTTCCTATCTGTGTGCCCAGTGGTGTATGTGTGTGGTCATCTTGTGATGGCCCGTCACCCTAGTCCCATGACTTACTTTCCATGTGTGATCTTGGATGGCCAGGTAGTGTGCAGTGTGAAGGGGGTGAGTTTGTGGGGAGTGTTGATGTGTGCATGCCTCTGCAATGTCAACTACACACATGTGTTACCCAGGAGTTGTGTGCCTGTTGTTTTGATTGTTCATCCCTGTGGATGTGGTTGTATGCCCATGTGTGAGTTATATGTCGTGCACTGTGCAGTGTGTTGGTGTGTCCTTGCAGTTCTGTCTGACTCCTACTTGTTGTTTTTGTCACTTGTGAGTATGCAGAGGGTGTTACTGGCAATTTAGTGTTGTGTTTTGTTGCACATCCATGTGTCTGGTGGCTGTTTGTGGGGGCTGTGCAGACCTGCTGCTGCCATTGTGGTTGTGTTTTCTCATGCCTTGCTGTCCCATGGTGCCTTTTTGCCTCCAGTGTGGCATGTTGTGTGTGTTGTCATTCCATCCCCTATCTGTGCTTCAGCTGCCTATCCATTGTAGGTCTGCACTCCCTCTCTTTGTGTATGGTACACTCCTGCCATGACCCCTACTGACATGCAGTACACTTATCTTTGGTGTGAGCTGTCTCCTTGGTTTGTATGTGTGTGTGCCTCCCCATGACTTCATTTGTGCCACTGTGCTTTGTGGTGCAGTTCTTTGTCCAGGGTCAATGTGTCACTCAGTGCATTTCCCCAATGGGTCATGTGTGATGTTCTGGGGCTGTTTGTCAGTCATGGTTGCTGCTATGCAGTTCAACTGTGTGTACTGCCCAGTCCTGTGGTCAAGTTGTTTCCACCTTTGTGTCCCAGACTTGTGCATCTATTGGGTGTTGTGTTGGATGTATGTGTGTTGTTTGTGTTATTGCTTCACTTCCTGGGTGTGCTGTTGTCTTTATGCTGTGCTGTATGGTGTTGTGTGGGTTGCTGTTCTGTCACTGATGTCTGTGTGTGTCTGGTATGCTTGGTGTGCACACACAGCTTGTTGTGCATGCAGTGCTGTGTGTGTATGTTGCCTTGTGGTTGCCTGGTGTGCATCCCCAGATGTTGTGCTATGTTTGCTATGTGATTGTTCTGCCTGTGCATCTGTTGTTTGTTTGCTGTGGCTGTGTTGTTCTGTGATGGTGCACTTCTTGTGTGTGTTGTGGTATGTTGTCTGTGCATTGTTCCTAAGTGATTAGGTTGTGCACTCCTGTTGTGTCTGTGCTCCCATTGCCTTTCCCCAGTTTAGCTGCACAGGGCATGTCTGTTGTTGTTGTTGTGGCTCTGTGTGTGTTTCTGTTGGGTTATGTGTTTGTCTGTTGTATTTGTTTCCACATTTGTGGTGGCATCCCTGTGTGTGTGTGTGTGTGTGTGTGTGTGTGTGATGTTTGTGGCTGAGCCCAGGGTGTGTGGTTATTTATGTGTGTATTGCCTGTCAAGTATTGCCTGCCTTCAGTGTGTTTGGCACTGGTGGTGTGTGCTGCTGGTGTGAGGGGGTATGTGTGTAGATTCTTACTGGTGTTTGTCAGTCCTGAGGTGTGTAGATGGTCCCTGTGTGTATTGCTGCTGGTGTACTCCTGTGAAGTAGTTGTTTGGATGTGTGGCTGTTCCCAGTTTGACTTCAGGGCCTTCCTTTCGTCCTTTCATCCTTGTGCCTATACATGGTTTGCCTTGCTGTCTCCCTGTGTTGTTGCACTGAGCTGTCTGTGGTTTGATTTCACTGACTGTGCAAGCCATGTGTGCTTTGATGGTGTGAGGGTGTTGTGCTCTGTTCCTTGTGTTGATGTGATGTACACATGCTTGTTGTATGTCTCCATGGCCTTCCATTTGTGTGCAGCCTACTTTGGTTTCCCTATTTGTTGTGCTCCATTGCTGTTGGCATGTGGGGTGTGTATGTGTGTGTGTGTCAGTCTGTGATATGTATGTGTGACTGTGCAGGCTGTATGTCCATTTGGATGTTGATTCCTTGTGTGTGTTCATTTGTTGCTTGTCCACATTGCTTTTCCCCTGAGTGTGGTGTTGTGTGTGTTTCCATGGCCCTGTGTTACTGTGGTGTGTGTTGTGTGTTCCTGTGCAGCCACTCCTGCATTGTGTGTCTCCATGATTGTTAGTTGTGTGGTGCTGGGTATGTCTTGCCCTGGCTTGTTGTTGTGCATGGGGTGCACAGGGGAGGGCACATGGAATGTGCCTTCATGGGGTGTGCTAATGTGTGTTTGGAGTGGGTGTGGCCATGTGGTCTTTGTGCCCTGCCCATGCCTGGCACTGGCCCTGCCTTCTGCATTGTGCGCATGTATGTGCTTGTGTTCGCCACTGCGGTGACTTGACTGGTACATTGCTGCATGGTGGTGGTAGCTGTGTGTCCAGGATGCAGCGGGGTAAATTTGTGGCAGGTGGGTGATGTGTGGGTGCACTTGTGGATGTGTCCCTGTCCCCCCTAGGGTGTCTGATGTGGATTTGGACCCTGTGTCAGGCCGTGGGTTGTGTGTTGTGTTATTGCGTACCTGCAGCGTCGTCCGCGGTGGTCCATGAGTTCCTGGTGATGTAGCAGGCACAGCACCGGAAAGACGTGTAGGGCTGGGTCCATTGCGGTCGTGTCCGGGTGGTGTGGACCGGGACTCTGGTTTCACGCTCCGCTGTCGAGTTTCCGCCGTCTCTGGTTGGGCGGTGTCTCCGCTGCGGTGCGTCTGCTTGCTTGAGTCATCCTAATTTGTGGAGCGGGGCGGACATCATTTCGCATGGCGGAGGGTCTCCATTGGCTCACACCGCCACGGTGGCGGGCGCACTTTGATGGTGATGCGTGTCGCACCGCGGCGGTCGGAAATTGGCCTATGTTTGACCATAGTAATATGGCGGGCGTGATGTCTGCTGCTGGCGGGCGGGAAAAGGCATTTTTCCGCACCGCCAGCACTGCGGTGGTCCCACCGCCCTACATCCTAATGGACCCCTAAGTGTACACGTGCTTCTCTCTCTCTCCACGCAGTTCCAGGCCAACCCCGACGACCACCTGAACGGAGATGACACGCAGCTCATCCAGCAGTTCTACGACCTGCTAACCGGCTCCATAGAGATCATCCGGGGCTGGGCCGAGAAGATTCCGGGCTTCCTGGAGCTGCCCAAGCACAACCAGGACCTGCTCTTCGAATTCGCCTTTCTGGAGCTCTTTTTGCTGCGGCTGGCCTACAGGTACGGGGTGGAGGGGTCTCTTTTGCTTTTCGGAGGTCGCCGTGTTTCCCGTCCGGCTTATACAGGTGTTATAGGGGGTTACAAGGCATCCCTCAGGCGCAACCATGCTACATGAGCGTGTGAGCATTGAGAGCAGCTAAGGGCACTTCTACAGAAAGAACCACTTTAACCGTGTGTATAAGCGTTCAGGCCCACAAACAATCCTTCTGAGGTCACAACCAGCTGATACGATCTTCGCGCTTCCTTTTCGGGCCCCGCTTAAACCAGGCACGGGCGCCTGACTTCCGTGTCGCGCTGCTTTCTCCGGCTCCAAAAGTGCGGGGTAGGCTCCCGCCTTTAACTGAGCACAACTGCGGGGTGGGCTCCCGCCTCAAGATACACAGAATGCGGGGTGGGCTCCCGCTCACGCACAGTGTGGGGTGAGCTCCCGCTCACAGAGTGGCGTGCTTGTGACTGCGCACTACTTTAAAACAAGCATTTGCAATGCAATACGACTCACATTTACACAAGGCACGAAGGGAGTGGAGGGGGTGATGGGGGGCGAGAAGTGATGTACTGTGGGAGGGGGTGGGGGGGACACAGGGCAGAAAATAGTGTTGGAGCCAAGGGGCCAATAGCCAGGGAAGGATACAAATGACAAGATGGCCATCAGGAGGAGGGACTAAGAAACCTAAAACCAATCAGCATTTAGGATGTAAGCCAACCAAAAAGATGGGCGGAGCTTTCAGAAAGGTTCTACGCTATAGTTTATACTGCATGTCTCAACGAGACAGAGCAAGCGCTGCCTAGGCGAGACCTAAAAAGGCCAAACTGAGTAAGAAAAAAAACAGACAGCTTGATGAACTCCAGTTAGACTGTTGAATTGGAGGAAAGATTAATGGCTCATAGACTCCATGATCATGTGCTCATCAGCCTCCATATGGATGAAATCACATTTGATGTGGAAAATGGATTGGACTCTTGACACCCATTCTCTGCTTGGCCTCTTTAAGAAAATATGACTTTCTCTGGGTAAAATCATACAGCTTTGACACTGAATCAATCCTTGCTCTCTTTAAATTATGCATTTACAGGGGACAGTACACTTCAGTCAGCATGCCCATCTCTCCATATCTAACAGAATCAATCAATCAATCAATCAGTAGATTTATAGAGCGCTTCTTGTCACCTGTGAGGGTATACCGACAGTGGCAGGGTTCAGTTGATTAGCTGAATACCCAGGTCTTGAAGGACTTTCAGAATTCTGAAAGAGATGGGGAGGCTTGGTGATGAAAGGGTAGCTCGTTTCATGTCTTCAGTATGTGGGGGGTTAGTGTTAGAGAAAGGGAAGTGGAGCTGAGGTGTCTGGTGGGTGGATGGAAGTTCAGGCACTGGTTCATGTAGACGGGTCATATTACACAACAGCTGGCTCACACAAACATCTTCTGAAACACTCACTTTACTGGATTCCTTTTTTTATTTAAAAAATCACAGATTTGGTGTTTATTATTTTGGCAGTTTCTTTAGTTCCATTGCTGTTCCTTTAAAAGAATTACAACTTTCTTAGTTCGACATCCTGCAACAACATGGGTGAAAAGAGAAAACATAGTGTAGTGCACATATGTTTACTCTTCTTGCCTCTCAGACATTTCCATTACCTTCTGTTTATATTGCTTTACAGACATGAAGGGCTCCATTAAATAAATTGTTTGTTTAATACACTAAAGACCAGACGATCTACCCACCATGACATGAATTGCTTCTATCAATCAGTGACTGCAGTAATTTGAGCATATCGAATGCCTCTGCCAAAAATCGATTTTATGAAGACATTCTTTTTGACATTCTTTTTGACAACATGCTACCATGAATATATCAGATGATGTGTTATATGCATGGTATAGTAGTAAAGCTCTACAATGTATAGCTCATTCTTTCATTGCTCATTTTATGCACCAGTTCAACACCTACAAGTTTACATGCTACACTTCATCCCCTTCTTCAAACATCTCTACTAGATTTAGTCTTAATGCTGATAAAGCACCATTAAATTCAAATATAAAAGGGACAACATCCACTAGCCCAAAAACGTGCAATGGAAACCAAGGAATAAAGACCTTTTGTTTTGTACACTTTGGTCTAGATTTTTTAAGCCTTTGTGTTGTTCTTGTGTCTTGAAAGCGGTGATTTGCGCCACCTTCTATGACTTTGTAAAGAAATGTAACGCAGCACAGTTCTAGATTTACAAAGGTTTGTAAACCTGGGATAACGTCAGATCAGTGCACTTCCCAGGGGATAGCGTAATGAGGAGAAAACTCTTGTTTTCTCCTCATTATTTCTTCTTTATATGTGTGATGCATTCTGTGTCACTCATAAAAAGAGGAAAATGCCTCTTTCGACTGTTTTTGTGCAGGAAGGAATCCCTTCCTGCACCAAAACAATCTTGCCCATAATGCAGGCACTTTTGCCCTATTGTGCAAGGGTGCCTGTGTTGGCACTAGGCAGCACCCAGTGCGCCAGCGCTGAGAGAGAGCTGAAGTATGTTACATCTTTGTAGATATGGTGCATTTTTGGTCTTTGCGTTTCACGCAACGCAGGTCATCAAGTTCCCTTGCTGCCCTGCAATGCATAAAATAATAGTAGATATGTCCCTTCGTTTAGAGTGTTGTGATGTTTGCTGTGTTTATACCTTATAAAGGACGCAACATAAAACTTAAAATCTACCTTGTACAAAGAAAACTAAATTGTGTTCAGAGAAAGAGTGTGTGTGTGTGTGTGTGTGCGCGTGTGTGTGTGCGTGTGTGTGTGTGTGCGCCCACTCAACCTGTACATCTAGTAGTGTTCCATACCTAGTACAGTGATGGGCTGACATAACCTGTACTGAGGTATGTTGTTCACACAGTGAGCTGTTGTAATGTAAAACATTGAAAAAGAAGATGAAACTGTTCCGATAAACTTATGTTGTGTACACAGTTAGAAGGGCACTGCTCAGCAGTGCTGCTATACTTGAGACAATAGATCCATGGTTCAGTGCACAGCGCTGGCCAGAACAGGCACTTCACAATAGATGGGTATGCAGAGGAGCACACAGAACTGGGTCAAGGAGACACTTAAGGATGCATGGGTGAGTGGTGGTGTATCTGGTGAATGTGCAGATTTGACTGTAGGGGATAGTAGAGAAGGGATGATGTCAGTGTATGCAGTGGTGTATGCAGAGATGTTTTAAGGCATGGTCAAAGTGGGCTCTGGCCCAGGGCCCCAGCCTTTCAGGGGGCCCCCTGATAGAGCCTGCTTTGTTCTGCAGAGAGTCTTGCCCTGATGACCTTGAATAATTCTTAAACAGATTGTTATTGTTTTTCTTTAATTTAATGTTAATGTGGGTGAAGTGTGCAAATCTATTACAGACAATTGTAAGTAAATTGTGTTTGTTTCATGCAACATCCATAAAAAAAGTTTCTTTCAGATCACAACAGGACCTCACCTATAAGAAATGGGAGGGTGTCTGTTAGAAATGGGGGTCTCTAGTTGGCAGAGGTAGGTACCTTTGTCCAAATAGGGGCCTTTGCTTCTAGTTAGGGTAAGGGGGATACACTCCTAAAATAACCCCTGCTCACCCCCTTGGTAGCTTGGCATGAGCAGACAGGCTTATCTCAGAGGCAGTGTGTAAAGCATTCTTGAACACATACAGTAACGCAGTGAAAACATTACAAATGGAAACCACACCAGTTTAGAAAAATAAGTAATCTTTATCTAAACTCAAACAAGACCAAATTACAAAAACCGACAGTACAGTTATTACAGTGTTCTCAAAAATAGGTTATTTACTTCAATGCAGTCTCTAGTAACAAATGACTCCGCTTGGAGTTATACCGACATCGTGACCGGTAAAAATCCCAAAGTTAGGCGCCGATCGCGAGGAGCGCGGTGTCAGGCCCACACAGAACAGTTACTTGGAAAAGCGATGAAAACAAAGACAGCTCACGGTGTCGGGGAGGTGCGGCTTCGTAGGCCCTGCACGGCGTCGGTTCCTTACGACCCCAGGGGAGGTGTAGAGCATGTTCCTTACTGCAGTGCAGGGGAGGTGTGACAACAGTTCCTTACTGCATCAGGGAGGTGATGTCATGATGGTGCCGAAGTCACTGTTCCTTACGATGTTGCGGTGTCGATGGATTCGGGGTCACCCACATCGAGGATCGGCTCCGCGATGGTGAAGTTGGTTTCGTAGTCGATGCGGCACAGCAGCAGGCGTCGGGCCCACGTCGCAAGTCGGAGCAACGCTCACAACTTCGGGCAAGTTACGGCGTTGCTTGCCGGCGTTGGTGTTGCCAGTTCCTTCTGTAGCAACTGAAACCGCGGTTCCAGATGCAGGACGACAGAAGGGGTGAATTCTTTGTGTTCCTGAGACTTCAGAACAGGAGGCAAGCTCAGTTTCAAGCCCTTGGAGATCTTGTTTCCTCAAGTAGGTGACAAAGCAAAAACAGCAAAGTCCTTCTTCTCCTTTCCTTGGTAGCAAGCAGCCACTGTAGGCCAATCCCAGATAGCAAACAGCACAGGGGCAGTATTCTTCCTCAGCTTCTCCGGCTCTTCTCCTTGGCAAAGGCTTCCTCTTGATTTCCCAGAAGTGATCTGAAGTTCTGGGGTCTGGCCCCAATATTTATACTACACAAGTCTTTGTTTTCTGAAGGCAGAGAGTGTCTGTACCTAGGCAAAACTAGTTCTGTCTTCACTGTTGCAGCTTCCTGGCAGGAGGTGGAGATGGCTTTGTTGAAGGCAGACCGGCCACTTCAGGTGAGAAGGAAATTTCCTCCCCCTACTCTAAATGCCTCCCCGGCCTATTCAGCCCATCCCGGACCCATCAGACTTCTGGAGCCACAGCCCTCTCCAGTCACCTGTCATTCAAAAGCCAGACATGCAATACACAACCCTAGCAGAGGCACTCTGGATGGTTAGGCAAGAAAATACCTACTTTCTAAAAGTGGTATTTTCAAACACAGAATGGGAAAACCATTTTCACAGAAAGATGCGTTTTGTCATTCTGAGTTCAGGCAGACTAAACTTTTCCTTTTCATCTTCTTCCTCGAGTCAGTTACTTTTGTAAGATGTTATAACCGAACTACCTGTCCTGGACTATGGAAACAGATAGCCTGGCAATAGTGAAACACGAACTAGGCGGCATTTCACTATCAGGGCATGCCACGCACATCAGGCATGTCCTACCTTTCACGGACAATGCACCCGGCCTTAGCGGTGACTAACATGTCAGCAAAAGGGAAGGTTTGGGGACTGGCAAGTGTATGCACTTGCCACGTCGACACAGCAGTCCAGGACTGCACACAGGCTCTGCAATGGCAGGCCTGAGCCACGTTTTACAAGCTGCTTCCGTGGGCGGCACAATACGTGCTGCAAACCCACCAGCAGCATTTGATTCATAAGCCCCGGGCCCACTTAGTGCTTTGTACTAGGGTCTGACAAGTGAATCAAATAAACCAATCATGGAATCACTAATCCATAACAACAACTTTACAAAGGGAGCACTTGCACTTTGGCACTGAACAGCAGTGGCAAAGTGCCCAAAGCATCTAGACCAGCAAAAACATAAGAGGCAACAGCAGAAAAATGGAAGGGAGAAGCACGCCAACGGTGCCATGTCTAACAGTGTCACAGAGATTCTTTTCAGTAATATTAGTGAGCTGCTGCTATGTTACAATATTGAAAACACACACATCACTATCCCTCAATACTATATGTAAACACATTAAGAATTTGGATAAGTGTGCCAAAGAGGGCACGAAAGAGCTGAAACTGGATCATATAAATTCAAAGCTGTTCCGAAAAGGGGCCCTCAAAATCGGTTTGGCCCAGGGCCCCCCAAATCCTTAAGATGTCCCTGGGTGTATGTGCATGCCTGTGTAGATTTGGCATCAAAGAATGGGAGGACTCGCCTTCTAATACCTGGAGGCTAAACATTGGTACCTAAACTCACTTGATCTTCGTTTGATCGTACACCGCCTAACCTTTCGGAAGGCAATTAACTCCTGGTCTTATGTTTCTTAGTCTTGAGCCTCCTTTATAACTTCCTCTCTCAGCAAACCTTTTGCTCCAGGATGCTTTTGAGGGTGATTGACACACTTCAGGAACACATACCGTTGAATAGATTATCATGGTACGAACGCCATGTACCAAATGATATCTCGTGAACTGATGCCAATCAATCAATCAATCAGGCGTTTGTTAAGCTTGACTACTCACCCGTAAGGGTCTCCAGGCCCTGGGGGTGGGGGTGCAGGTTCCAGTCCATCAAGGAGGTGGTCTGTCGAAGAGCTAGGTTTTGAGGTTTCTTGCGAAGATGGGGAGTGATGTTTTCTGTCTGAGGTGGAGCGGAATGGCGTTCCAGGCTCTGGCCATGAGGAAGGAGAAGGAGCGGCCTCCCGATCCGGTCTTTTTGGTGCGGGGGACTACGGCGTAGGAGAGCTGGACTGATTGTAGGGTCATTTGAGGTGCGTGGAATTTGAGTCGGCTGTTCAGGTATGCTGGTCCGGTGTCGTGGAAGGCCTTGTGTGTGGGTGAGCATCTTGAAGGTGACTCTAGCCTCGATGGGGAGCCAGTGGAGTGTGCGCAGGTGCTGGGAGATGTGGCAGGGTCTTGGCAGGTTGAGGACCAGTCTTGTGGCGGTGTTCTGGATGTTCTATAGCTTGCAGTTGAGGTTTTTGTTATTCCGGCGTAGAGTGTGTTGCCGTAGTCGGGTCTGCTGATGACCAGGGCGTGCGTGACGGTCTTTCTGTGTTTGAGGGGGATCCATTTGAAGGTCTTACAGAGGAGGCAGAGGGTGTGGAAGCAGGAGGATGAGACGGAGTTGATCTGGCGGTCCATTTTGAGCTCGGAGTCCAGGATGATTCCCAGGTTGCGTGCATGGTCCGTGGGGGGGGGGCGGGCTTCCGAGGGCGGGGGGCCACCAGGTGTCGTTCCAGGTGTTGGGGTTTGGGCCCATGATGAGTACTTCTGTTTTGTTGGTGTTTAGTTGTAGGCAGCTGTTTTTCATCCATTTGGCGACAGCTTCCATGCCTTCTCGAAAGTTGTGTCTGGCGGTGTTGGGTTCGTTGGATAGGGAGAGGATGAGTTGGGTGTCATCTGCGTATGACAAAATGTTAAGTCCGTAGGTTCTGACGATGGAGGCGGGCGGAGCCATGTAGACGTTGAAGAGCGTCGGGCTGAGGGAGGAACCCTGGGGGACTACGCAGGTGGTAGGTGTGGGGTCCAAGAGGAAAGGGGGGAGTCTGACCCACTGCGTTCTGCTGGAGAGGAAGGAGCGGATCCAGTCGAGAGCCTTGTCCCGGATCCCTGCATCGTGGAGTCTGCGTATTAGGGTGTGGTGAGAGACTATGCCAAGCTTTATTTGGGGTCTCCACTGGTTAGGATGGCAGTGTACCAAACACAGGGTCTAGTGAAACTTGTCACAGTTTTGTTTAAAACCAGACCTGGAAGAACAATCTCCTCCCTTTCTCAGCTTCTCACAAGGCATGTCCTGATTCGTGCAATGTGCTTCTGCTCCCCCCCACCCCCCATAAACAGTACAGAACCCGTCTTATGACTTCCCTGGATATTGATTCTTTGAATCGCTGCCACTTCTGGTGTGAACTGTCCTTTCTAGTCTGATAGGAGTCATCTGTTCCTTTCCAGAGTTCAAGAGCACAGTGGAAACACACCTCCTCCTATATCTGTAACGCTACCCTGTCTGCCATTCCTCATGGCCTCGCATCTCAACATTTGTGGACAGTTCCCATCATACTCGTGTAAATTTACAGACTTTTTAAATATGCTCCACATGTTAAATTGTATGATTTTATTTCCAGTTTCAACACTTAGAAACGTCTCACCATCATACTTTAATGTGACCACCACCCTGTTAATGTTTTTATGGCCTGTAATGAAACTATGTTCAGCAGTTCTAGACAGAGGGCTTCTAAATAAACAACTTAAATCAAATACCCTTGGCTTGCACTTTTTCATTAAGCTGTGGTTCATGGCTCATTGCTGGAGGGAAAACCCATGAGAGGCTCTCCTAGTGCTTGCACGCAACCTTTAAATGGAACACTTGGGAGGAATGGGCCTTTTTTCAGAGTTCAGCCAGCTCAGGAAGCTGCAGAGCAGAGGAAGCTAATACAATTGACTATCTTCTTGCCCCCAGTCAACCATGAACTGACTACAAGGGTGTAGCTTTGTGGGCCAACATGGTGCGTGCACTGTAACGGAGCTCCCACCTGACGCTCACGACACAAATCTGATACAGAAGTAAGCTGGTGAAGTGCAGCAGGGGGGGCCTCTTGCCAATGCTCTGCAGCGATCCAGGAGGACAGCAGATGGAGCCTTGACTCCTCTGACCCAGATGAGGCCCTCTGCTGGCTCTGAGGCCTGAAAAATGCATCTGCTTCCTCTTCCTATCCGGGGATCCTGGTGGAGCAAGATAATGAGAGCGAGAGCACTACATAATGCTTGCAGACTGGTCTCATGCCGCATACAGCAACACATGGGTAGGAACCCAACCGGGGACCAGGCCTAGGAGAGAGCAGTGATTTTGGCCTGAAAGTCTGAATATGCGGGTGCGGTTTTGAACTCTTCTTCGGCAGTTTGCTGTAGGGAGGCTGGGGAAGGGAAGGAGCACTCTCTCCAAAAATAGACCAGGCCTGGGGATGGTCCTGGTTCTCCTCAGATGGCAGACGCCCAATGGACCTGGTGGTTGGCTGGAGATAGAAGGAGCTGGTGTGGACGCTAGGGTGAGCCCTTCATCTTGTCACACCTGTGCATCTGGGAACAGGGTGATCAAGCCCCCAAAATACTGAGAATAAAACTGGGGAAGCTCAAACTACAGGTAGGAGTAGAGAGGTGGGTGTCCCATAGCAGCCAGACCCAGTGGATTGGCTGCTGGTAATCCAGCTATAACTTGTCTGCGCTAGGCCCTGAGTTTCTGCAAATGATAGCGCCTCATTGCCCCGTTGCACACTCTGTCACTGCCCATGGTGAGGGCAAAATGTTCTTGGTGTAGATTAGTGCAAGGTACTGTTATTGCAGAGCCCTACAGAGAACCCAGGCTACGGAGACTTACTGTCTGAAAGCTTCATTGCATGGGCTGCCTGTCATCATGTGGTTTCAGTCATAACGAGTATGGCAGAGTTGGGAGGCTGTGAGAATCTGTACTGTGGAGGTCTATATACTAACAGATCTTTAGCCTCATTCGATTCATTTGTGGAAGAACTATACCCGTCTAGTTGGTTCCTTTGGCACAGGTCACTAATTATGGGATTGTGTAAGATTTGAAAAATCAATTAATCGAGCCTCCTACATATGACTATGTCCAATCGCTAAACACTATGGGGAATGGTAGAAGAGTATTCACCTAGGTGAATAGAGCCTTGTTAAGGACAGCAGGTACCCTCTTAGGCCCACTGAGGGAGAAATGGTAAACTGACCTTGGCAGGGCCTTACATGATAAGGAAAGAGAGAGGCTGCTGGGATACCACCATAATGTTTCCCAGAGAGTCACATTTAAGTTTATACAATATAATTACACATAGAGCCTATATTACTCACAGAACAATTAGTATGATGAACTCCTCCTCTCCAGCATGCTGCCCCTGATGTAGGCTTGAGTTTTGTACACTTTGTGTGGGAAAGCCTAATTATTGTGTGCTAATGGCAATCTGTAGGGGCAGTCATGGCAACCACAGTGAGAAAGGATTATTATAACACAATGGAGAATTGGATACTGGGATTATCCTAAAACAGACAGCGATAAAACGAAATTTGCAGATCTGGTGTTACTGTTGGCCAAGAGGTTTATCACCATGAAATGGAAATCAAGTACCGCTCCTGCAGTGGCTCAGTGGACTGGAGTGGTCACGTGCTCGGCTTTGCACAGGAGCCAAGCTTCAATATCTAAAGTAGAGCCTAATATCCAGGAAGTGATGAATCTGAAGATCTATCCCCATTTCATGGAAGGTTTATAAATTAAACTTTGGCATTGTTCTGCATACCGACCCTGTACCAAGGTTGACATACTCCAGACTATGTTTAAAGGGGCAGTCCTAGGGCGGTACACAGCAAGCTAGGCTCTGAGGGTCCGGTTTATCAATATTTCATACAGCACAACGCAGCAAGCCATCTTGCTGCGTTGCGTGAAAGGGCAGGAATGCACCATGTTTAACAGTATGTGGCGCATTCCTGTCCTTTCCTAGCCCTGGGGCACTTTTGGCTGTCTGGCACCAACACAGGCATCCTTGTGTCATTGTGCAAGGGTACCTGTGTTGTAGGAAGGATTGTTTGTGTTCAGGAAGGGAAACCTTTCTGCACAAAACTAATTCTCAAGGCTTTTTCCACTTTCTATGTGTGCTACAGAATGCAGCACACATAGAAAGAGGAAAAAAACAAGGAAAAATAAAGATATTTATCCTTGCTACGTCTCACCTGGGGAGGCATAGCACTTAAACGCATTCCTAGGTCTACCACTTATGGTAAATATGGGAATGTGCCGAAATACATGGGTGGATACGAGGGAAGACCCAAAGTTCACACATGGAACAGCTCCAAGTGGCAGAGTAATGCAAGGCAACGATTTGCCCTGCCTTGCTTTACTCTAAATTTATCAAGTCATGCAGTGCCATACAACCTTGCGTGGCTTGATAAATCCCACTTAGGTTTTACTTTGTCCTTGTGCTCCTTTGAGTGGCGCAAGGGCGATGCAAAACCTTGATAAATATGAGTCTAAATGTTTTTGTGAAGTGTACACTCGATGTTTTAAGCAGTCTTCCCGGGATATGGATCACTATGTATAATGTTTTCTTTATACAGCGTACATTCTCAGATTGCTTTCTACAGCTTACATTCTTAGATTGCTTGACATCTCAGAAAGCCACCATCCACTATTCTTCTAAAATCCTGCATGAAAAACATGAACTTGACTTAATTCGACTTGATTTACTTAAACTTGAGATTTTTCCTTTCTTTCTTCAGTGAACCTCTTCTTATCTTCCCTCCTCCGCATGTTTTCGATTTTTGAGTATATCCTCCTCTCATGACTGTCTGTCTTATTCTCTCCTATTGTAATTCTGCAAAAGGCTGACACCTCTTTTCATAGATCACAACCTCTCCTGCTTTAAAACCCTATGCCTGCTATCTAACATAACCTGATCTCCCCCGGCCTACCTATCTCACCACCATTCACCTGAAACCACATAGTCCCCATTAACGTAGCATAACAGAACATAATATAACAGAACATAACATGCCCCCATTAATGATCACACATAACTGGTATTAATATAATCTATCACAAAGTAACTGGAGGAAATGCATGCAATGTTTTTTTCTTGAGAGCACATGAGTAATCGCAATAACCAACATTTAAGCACTGGTTTTAAGTGCTACATAAAGGGGCGGGAGTATGCCGTCTTCAGGAGTAGCCAATAGCCCACTCATGGGATGATTTGATGCACGCATTCTCACAACCAAAAATGATGACAGAGCTCATTAAGTACTGCACTCTGTTGGGAGGCACTATATAGTCGACTGCACCACAGTTTAATTGCGTTGCACATCACTAAATTTCACACACAATCTTTGGGTAGCGATGACTGAATAGGGGGATGGGACAGCATTCAGCAGCAGCCCCTTACGTGCTTGAGGCGAGCAATCTATCCTTAAATATCGAGTCAGTATTTTGGTTGCCCTTTGATTGGCCCTGCAGCCACCCACTGCTCTCATCCCGGGTCCCTATTGGGCAGTTATCCACCCATAGTACTTAGCTAGGAAATCTTGTCAAGCCCGTCTGGCTGTTACGGAAGGACAGAGTTCAGCACCGTTTGACAACAGTAAAAAACGTAAAGGCTTGGGTTATCAGTACAATTCTAAACCCTATTCTATTATGCGCACAGTAGGAATGAGGGTGAATTGGATAAGGAAGGAGACGTTAGGAAAGATGAGGCATCTAAAACATGATAGAAGGGGGTTGGGGGGGCAGCCGAGCCCTGGGAGGTCTGCCACCCGGGCAGTTTGGGAGGGGGAAGGGCAGCAGCCATTTTTGTAAAGTTGTTTGGGCTACGTGGGGAATAGCCCAAACGTAGCCCAATCTCATTTTTATAGCCCAAATGGCTACAAGGGGCTGGCTCCCCCTCTCCCAGCCACCATTTTAGGTTTTGGTGACCTGGTGGCTGGGAGTGTAATAGGATTTCGTTTTTCCCTCCCGCCCACCCTTTACTTAGGGGTTTCAGTAGGCGTGTTTTGGAGTGGATTCTTTAAGGCTTGGCCGTTTTGTTGGAGAAGGGTGTATAGGGTTCTGGTAATTTTGTATATGCTGTCGCTTGAAGCAGGTGCAGCGGGGTTGTTAAAAAGTTGGCCAGATTGGCAGAAATTTTTAGTTAAATGTTGGGAGTTTTGTGGGCAGGGCCAGGGAAAGGTTAGGCAGGTGGGATAAGTTTAGAATAGAGGTTAGGTAGTTACAGTTGCAGAAGGACAGATACGGTGGTAGGTTTTTATTAGATGGCAGGAGTTTGGAACTGCAATATTGTGGAATGGGATTGTTATG
The DNA here is from genome assembly GCF_964204655.1 of Triturus cristatus. Taxonomy (NCBI): domain Eukaryota; kingdom Metazoa; phylum Chordata; class Amphibia; order Caudata; family Salamandridae; genus Triturus; species Triturus cristatus. Next base: position 61,376,028 of record NC_140588.1, read on the forward strand.
AAATATTATGTAATGTTATGTTATGTTATCGGCAGGGTGGGGGATTTTATGTGGGGATCGTAGGGGTGGGGGTAGGGAAAATGGAGGATCAGCTATTTTATGTATAGTGAGTTTTTAGTTTGTAAGGCATTGGCCGAGTTTGGACTTTGTGATATGCACCTGTCTTCAATAAAGCTGCCTTTTTCACACACAAAAATGGGTCTCGGTGTTGGCTTGCCCCCCTCCCTCCCAACGAAATACTGGTGTATGTGTTTAATTCGCTACATCGATCAGAGAGAAATGGAATATCGGAAAGATGCACCAAAAAGGAACTAAATAGGAAATTGGAAATTGGTCTCGTTCTAGACAATCTAACCCAGTGCATATAAACACTGAGAGGCTCTAAATTACATTATAATAAATGGGAAATATTGAGCAAATGCAAATACACAATCAATATTTAAACAAATAGACCTTGAAACTAAATGATGAAAACCATTTGTTCAGTAAGTGTCTGTGCTCCACAACATGTCTAGTCTGGAGGACTTCAAACTGTGGCTGTGCCCTGCTGTAAGGTAGGAGCTTTATTCCACAGGTGCATAAATGTTTCATTCAGGTGGCTGTGAATAAAGAGTGGGCCATATTAAGAGACTGGCAGGCCGCTCGCCATCCTCAAGGGACTAACCTCCACCTCCCTACCAGGCTACCACCCACTGAATTTAGAGATCTCCACCTCCCTGCCAGACTATTGTACCATCCTCAGAATTTAGAGATCTCCACCAGCCTGATAGAGATCTCCACATCTTCAGAGCAGCCGCAACCTCTGTGGCTTCTTGGAGGGCATTGGATGTTTGCTGAGTGGCCACCATGTTTCATGGGTTTATTTTTCCATCATGCATGATACAGACAAGCTGTATTACCATCCTACAAGTATGTTTCCACGTACATGATACAGAGGAAGTCCATGGTGAATAGTATACTGCGATTAAGCACATCAAACTGCCTTGAATGTGCACATAAATGTTCCAATTTTTTTAAAGTCTACGCAAAATGAACACTTTAAGCTTGTTACAGGAAGCTGACATTTACAGGCACATGCATCAAAGCTTTATGCGATCGCACATGGTGCGATTCGCAAAAATTGGCCGTTTGCGATTTCAAAAATAGCTTATGCGATACATGATACAACTTGCCACTCGCAATTTAAGAAATCGCAATTTTTTGCAATTTCTTAAATTGTGATTGCATTTAAGGAAATCGCAAATTGCAATTCTTTAAATGCAATGCAAGTTGCCTTTAGAAATAGCGATTTCGCTACTTGGACCCGCTATTTACCATGGAATCATACCACATGGTAAATAGCGAAAACATTGAAAAATGCACTAAAGTGCATTTTCCAAAGTTGTAGGTTACACACACACGAGCTTGGGACATGTGTGTGGGCAACATATGTGCATGGATCAATTTCAGGGGTGCAACAGGGTGTCCTTTTGACACCCTTGCACCCTTGAAATTGCATACGCAATTTGCGAGTACCTATTGGTATCCGCAAATTGCGCTTGCAATTTTCCATTCATTCCTATGGGCCTGTAGGTCCATAGGAATGTATGGGAAGCCATTCCTTATTTGCGACTCACACTTTACGAGTCGCAAATAAGGAATGTGTAGAAATCGCTATTATTATAGCGATTCCTACATGCATAGCATTTTGCGAGTCCTTAATTGCGAATCCTTAATATTCGCAATTAAGGACTCGCAAAATCCTAGATTGATGCATGTGCCTGTTTGTATTTACAGATGTTTACTGCAATGTGCAGGGGCGCACTGATCATTATTATGCCCCACTAGCCAAAAACGATAAATGCTAAAAACCACCACATACATTTGCTTGCCAGTACACGCTGGGATTAAATCTTGGACAAAATATATCTGCTCTTTGTTATATTCGATAAGCATAAAATTAAGTTTCACCATTAATGACCTGTAGAAGATGCACTGGATATATTTCAAGATTTCAGCAAAAAAGATGAAGTGGATGAGACCTATTTGAAGGTTAATTGTAAATGTCATCATGAGCAACAAGTGCTCTTCTATTGATTATGCTGGGCAAAGCATGGTAAATTTAGTGACACTCAATGCACAGTGAGGAGTCAATGATGAGGGTCTAGGTATGTGAATCATTGATTTTTTTATGTTAACAGTTTATTTAGGCCTGACTTTACTGAGTGGTATTAATGTGTTTTAAATGGAACAATAAAAATTACACAGAACAACAAATAAAGTTCAAATATGATAATAAAACAATGGAGTTTTGGAAATCCTGTAGATGGAGTGGTTATCTATTTCCTATAGTTTCATTGAAAACAAGTGAGTTTTTAGCCATTCTCTGAAAGATTTGTTATGGTACTAAGATTTTTTGGAAGGGAGTTCCACAGCATGACAGCCAAGCCTGGAAACTAATGCTGCATGATTAAGTTATTTTAAATTTTGTCTCAAGAAGGAGAGGGTCCTTTAACCTTGTAATCCTCCAGAGAGAGCCCGCAAATGTGAAAGGTACAGGAGTTCTTCGTGTGCATGGCTTTGAAAGTCAGGCAGGATACACGCATTTTCAATGTTGCTTCTAATGGTAACCAGTGATGGGTTTTTAACGTGTTATGTTGTCGAATTCTCTCTGTTTGATACCAATCTACCTGTGCAGTGAAATACTGGTTCTAGATGTGCAATGGTTGCACGAGGTGCTCTTGTGAGCAGGGTGTTATCCGAGTCCTGTCGCGAGGTCACTAGTGCATGAGCTGGTGATCTCAGTTGTAGTATGAAGTTGTGTTGTTTTTTCCTGAGGTAATAGACATAGTAATTGGCTGATGTTGTTAACACGAGCAGAGAGGTACAGGCTGTTCTCTAAATGAAGGCTACCGAGTTCACTTCAGGGGATGGGTTAGCATGTCAGTTCTGCCATTAATAATGAGTCCAGTATGCTATGGTGCTTTATAGATACCAGGAAGGTTGGGGGTTTAACATCAGTAAATTTTACGACATCCATTGTAGTCTTTTTATGGATTGCCATATTTGGATACCTTTAGATGCAGTTACATATTATCTGCATATTAATGTATCTTTACTTTTGAACTTTCCAATGATTATCTGAGTGATTCCATAGAAAGGTAAGAAAATGTGGGACTAACAACAGAGCCTTGCAGGATGTGTTGAATCCCTGCCTATTTGTTTCGAAGCAGTTTTGAATCATGTGAACCAGTTTGGCACCTGATACCTAAAGCATTTTCTGTGTTCCAGTACATTTAGAAAGCCTGACGCGGTCGAATAGTGTGGAAGGTAGCTGATAGCCATAGAAGGACACGTAGATACGAGTTTCTATCATATAGTATTCAATACATATCATCTAGGACCTTTAGCGTTACTACTTCTGTGCTGAAACCTGTTCTGAAGCCGAATTGGTAGTCAGCTAATGGATTTGTCTTCTTGATGAAGTTATATATTTGAATAGAGAAGCTGTGTTCATTGTTTTACAAAGCAATGGTAGGTTTGTGACAGGTCTGTAGTTAATTAGCAGATTTAGGTCAAGTGAGGATGTCCGAATGAGAGATGTTACTTGTCCGAATTTTAGAGAGTCTGGAAACAAGCCAGGGGAGAGAGATGCATTTACCATATGGCAACAAGATGTTTCAAACTGATGAAGGTGCTGTTTGATGACGTTTACCTCAAGTGTGTCTTCAAAGTGGTTTGTGGCTCAGATATGTTTCTTCAGTTCAAAACATACTATGGTTAGTTCAGCAAGCATAAAAGTTACTTATGCATCGATCAAGGTTTGTTGATCTTACGTAATTGATTGCACCTTACAGGTCTTCTGCTGATACTTTGGCAAACGAGCACCAAACGCTCATTGTTTTGGGAGTGAGTTGATCATTCTGTGATGTATTAGGCATGCTTTCTTTTCCTAATGAAGATGAGTTTTTTGGTAACAAATACTAGAATGTCCTTACTTCTTGTTGGTGAGGGTGACGATGGACATTTATTTTGTTGAGCTATGTTGTTTCTGATCACATTGAACATGGTAGTTGCAATTTTTTTCTTCTGCTTTACCACTCTTCGATAATAGGGGTTTCACTCTTTTCAGCTGAATTTGAAGGAATTTTGTAAATCAACAAATTGCTATAAAGCAAGGGAGTCTGTAAAGACCACTAACTGAGAACCCACTGCAGTCATGATCATTTTTTCTCTTTGCCTCTCTGTGGAAGAAAAATTGATAGTTGTTTGATGTTTGCTGCTTATCTGTTTGTGTGGCTGGACTTTGAGTTACTTTGATTGCTGCAGATGTCTGTATAAAACTAGGAGTAGGTGAGAAATTCCGCTCCATCGGCGGAGTTCGCGGTGTTCTGGCAAAACTCCACCAACTACTACGTGGTGGAGTTTTTTTTCGTATGTTGCTCGCCAACATTAAGAAAATCTACTAGAGCAGCAGAAAGAACCACTACCCTCTAGCGCACCGTATGGTGCCATTCCCACTGATTTTACAGTGTGTAACAAGCTCTCGGTGCTAAAAATCAGCGTGAGCAGCATGGCGTGCCAAATTCCTTCCACTTGAGAAACTCTGCGGAATCTCGCAGAGTTTTTAGGTTAACTAAACTCTGCATGTCTAGCCCACCCCTATATAAAACTGCGGTTTCTGGTACCACTGTCCCATGAGAACTTTTCCCTGCCTGCCTACCTTGTATTATACAAGAGTGACTGGTCCTAAGCAAACAACCACTTGTCTCATTTTGCAGGATAAACTGAGGGCATTTTGTTTGCTGCTGAGGTTTTGTAAAGACTGTGGGGTAAAACTGAAATTAGGAACATCTGTGTTTTCTGAACTTCTGATGCCTCACCACTGTCTAAAAGATTTGTTGTGTTGATATTACCCATGAATATTTGCAAATGAGTATGGCCTCAATAGGAATCATGCGAAGCAGTATGGATAACTCCCTGCAATGTACTGAGAGTCTCCTTGAATTATGTGCTTCCTACCTAAGACTACATATATTGAAAATAGATTTTGCTCTCGTTGTATTGCAGTAGCACTGTTCTGCTGAGATTGTCCTTTCATCCTGATGGAACTGTGAAGAATTCTGCATCCCCGTGCTGACATTTTCGTTTGGTGTTACAAAATGGAGTTGAGTAAGGTGTTTGAAACTGCTCCTGAGGAAGACAGAAGTCCTACATCGATTTCTGAGCCTGCAGCACACACCCCATTTGGTATGACATTGCAGTAAAATGTAAGCAGCGTTAAGCACACGGAATGGAAGAAATGGCATACAAATAAAAGTTGTCTGAAGATTTCCAGTAGGACTGATCAAGTATCACCCTGCAAACATATCTGAAAGGTGGGTAGCCTAAAGTGCATCCCCCATAATGCATTGCAGGAGGACTGGCAAAAACACATGAGGTGTGTGAACAACACCAATTCAATTCAATTCAACAACATCTTGTAACAGAAGAAAATCTGTTTGTTTGTTGCTACGAGCTTTGAGCGTGTGCAGTAGATTACTGTTTCATGAAAAGTAGTGTGAAAAGCTCACTACACTTCAGCAGTAACGAGTAACTGCTTTAATGACGTGTCATATTTATGCCCCACATACATCAAGTGTCTTGAATCTTAATGCCTTGCGAAATAGAATCGCCATTCTGCCGAGCCGTTTTTTTCAATCTAGCAAAGTCCTTCGGGATTTATCATCACTGCAGTTTCATTTTGTGGGAAGATTGCTTTCAGTAGTGGAACATTGCAAGGATTGGTGAAAGGTACTTTTCCTTTTTAGGGCTTGATTAACAGCTTTGTTGGTTGGCAACTGTGAATACCATAAGTAAGTCCTACCATCTGCAGTGATATGTATCAGCAGACAATTTTCACTGTCATTTATCTCTGTGCCTTTGATATGTGAGAGAGAGAGAGCAATGTGAATATTTGTTTACCGTCCCTCCTTGGCATGGTTGGAGACCTCCATATGAATGTGGTTTTATAAGTATTCTGATTTACAAGAAAAGTAATTAACATTTCTTTCAAAACGATTCAGATTTTTTCAATATCTGGCAAAAAACCTTGATAATCATCCCTAATTGAGAATACATGCTACCTTCTGCACCGCAACACATATATATAAATTTCAAAGTATTTTATTAATTGTATAAGCAAGTACATTACCATTTCTGTTACAAGGTTAGCCAAACGTAGTTTGTAGAGCAGTGTTTACAGGCACTTTGAAATATGTGTTTAGCTAATCCCCTCTGACTTGACTTGCTGAAAATTAGGCAAAGGGTGAAAGAAAGAAGCAGAAGAGAACTATCACCAGCTAAACCGTCTATCTCACAGCACATGGCAAAAATCAACATACTAGGACACCAGGTATCACACCGCTACAAACTTCTACGCACAAAATCCACCAAATTTAACGATAAGACAATCAACTATTGGGTAAAACAAGCACATAAATATATATGACTAGTTCTAAACCAAGTGGAGGGCGCATGGATTGCTGTGCAGTGCGAATCAAGCTTTGCCTTTGGATTCATCAATAACCTGAAAGTGACACCTCATGAAGTCTGGCCGCACTTTCTCTCTTACGAAAGCTTTGGCTTTTTGTAAGAGACAACGCGCGGCCAGACTTCATGACGTGTATAAACGTTGTCCTTTCTGACCATTTTAGTTCTTTCCACTGATTTACTTCTATATGGATGACATACATATAGAAACGCTTGAAAAATTGTGTGGAGTGATTTACCGACATATGGATGACGCATATGTGCTAACCATGCTTCTGGCTCTCTGGAACCAGAGAACTATCAAGCCTTGACGAAGTCGCTGTGTGGGACGAAACACATTGGCTGGGCTGACATGTGTTTTTAATGAAATTTTAGATGTACAATAAAGATGACGAAGGAAATAGTTGGGCATATATCAATAAAGGAGAACCAGACACATTTGTGGACTGATGGTGGAGGTGAATCCCTCAAATGCCTCATAATCTGCGAACTTTAAAATCCTGTTCATATGTGATTGACATCGAGGAGAGTGGCCATTGTTGAACTCTAGGCATTTTTGTAGTGATGGACTTTTACAGAATTAGATGACAAACCTTCATGTAATATACAGTGGAAATACTAAGTAATTTAATGTTTTTTGTTGCGAGTTTCTCTCGTGCCTCTTCTCATATGTTTTCAGACAGTTCCATTGGTGTTAATATTTTGCCATTTTTGTGGATCTGCCCATATGTAACATTGCTCCTGTTGCATTGACGTAGGCGCTAAATTAAAAAAACTCAATAAAATAAGTTGCAAAAAAAGGTTACACGCTCAGCATACAAGTATGTAATTGCTCTAGTTGCCATCAATTCTAGTCTTAATCCACCAAGACCCAAAGCCTGTTCCTTTACCCTTGTTTTTTAATATAGTAATGCCAGGGATTTGCTTTAAATGTAGCCAACAGATGGCAATATTGTATTTTATCTGCCACAGATCCACCGTTGCCTAGGATAGTTTACTTATGTGTGAGAATCCTGATTTACAAATGAAACAAAAATCAATTGTATTCAAATTACTTTATTGACTAGACAAGGACTGCCAAACACTAGCATTGCTAGGTTGCCATGACATCAAACACCAGGCTGCTTAGCTGATTTAAATTGTCCATATATTCTTTATATTTTGTGTTAATTTGTATTGTACTTTTGTCTTTTTTGAATTTACTGTTTTGCATCCTTCTTTTTTTGTTATACTCCGGTAATACTTACATAAAAAAATAATTAAAAAAAACAAACACCAGGCTGTTAGATTATTCTTGAAGTGACTGGGGCCACTACACATAATAGCAGCTTTCAAGGTACCTTTGAAAGGACTTTGCTGACTCACGGCGAAAGCAATGATATAGAACGAATACCTCTGTACAGCCCACTAGGCTTATTTGGCAAAGGTCCTGTTGTTTATCTACAAAATAGTGCACCTCACTGTGCTCCTCACTGTGCTCAGCAATAGCACAGCTCATTATGCAACAAGCCTTCACTTCTCTGAGAGAATCTGAAAGACTTGTGCCCCAGGCCTTGGAACAAGCTGAAATCAAATAGTGCAAATAGGCCCCAAAACTGAAATGCTTCAGATTGTCTACTACTGAAGTCTACGTGATAAGGGGCAGTGAACGAAGAATATTGTACAAGGATTCGCCTGTCATCAGCCGGATTCTAATCTCTCACTTAAGGCCAACACCCAGATGTATGCTGGGACTAAGGCTGCTGTAGGCGTGGCATTTTGTTGAAGTCTTGGAGCACTTCCATTATCAGCAAACGGCAGAAAAAAGGTTAAGCAGCATCACTCTGCTAATGCTTCTGCCTGGTCTCTTACGGCTTTGCTCTACCCTATTCCCATTTGCCCTGTACCACCTTTCTCACCTTTCTCACTTGTCTACTTCACATGCAAATCCTCTCCTCCTCTCAAATGTACTCAAATGCACCTCAAGCAGTAGGATACAGTATTAGATATAGAAGCCCTCCAACACATCAGGACATTAGAGCATTAACAGGAAAGGGAAGCAAGCAACAAGTGAGAGTAATAAGGAAGTGGTAGATGTAGACATCAGGGCCATAGGGTGTGGTCTACCCTCATTCAATATTTCCCTCAGCGGCCACTCTGCTAGTCCATAGCAGATACCCTAGTAGGAGTACAAGCTACATGGCTCTAAGATTAGTGGTCCCTTGCCTTTGGCCTCTTCCCTCATCCTTTTTATCTGCTTCTATCCACTCCTATTTTGCTGAGGGAAGATCCAGCTGAGATCATGGAAGCATGAACTATCACCTCTGTCATTATCTGATTTTACCTGCAATTTCTGGATAGCGGTTTGAAATGGAATGGTGAGGTGTCTCATCCCACAAAATAGATGGTGAGCTGTGTAAATGTGGGTAGCCTCCACTGATTGATCTAAACGGCAATAAAGGGATATATGACAAACCTCCAGAGCCATTAGAATACAATGAATCATACTTCTGGCATGAGTATCTAAGAAGCAAGTGAAGGCCTATATGGGCTACAATTACACAACCTCTTTCTTAAGACATGCATGATATGCTTAGATAATTGGGCAAACAGGACATCAGCAAGGGAACCTCTGAAATGTTCAACCACATCAAGGTGACCTCACAAAACTTACTGGCTAGATCTTTGTCTCAAACCCACATTGTAGGAGCAGCTAGGGAGGCCAAAGTGAGTATCTCGGAAGCTGTTCCATCACCACATATAAATGCTTTTCTGTCCACAAAACTGTGATCTTCTTTAAATTGTTGAGACCCAGCTTCCTATAATGGGCATGAGCAGGAAATGTGGATGAAAAGGACGATTTGACTCTACATAGAACTGTGGGAATCCTGATTGTAAATACCTCATTGATATGAAGGATCACAAATGAATGCCTCTGACAGTTGTCTATACTAGGCCTGGAGTAGTCTTACCCATATACAATGGAAACAAATAATTCTCGGCCAAACTAGCTGCCTGCAATTAGAGAATGACATCATTGAGTGACTACATTTTACTTTCACTAAGTAACTGTAACACCACCCCAGAGTATAGGGTAGAGAGCAAACATGATCTGTTCCTGCAATCAAAGCAAAGGGATCATAGTGCTGAATTTGTTATTAATGGGACTATGCAAATGACCTCGGAATTTGGAAATATAATCTCTCAGAAATGAAGGAGCATCAACCATAAAGACCTTGCTGAAATATCAGTTTTGCAATACATAAAACCCACAAATATCATTTACAAGGGAGCAGCAAACACTGCTCAGGATCAGGGTAAGTGCAACATAGAAGGTACAATTGCCACTACCATTCACTACTAGACCTTAATTACCAATGGACATCAAGAGCTCCTTGCAGTTTAATACATATCTACTTCAAAACCCATCACACCAGTGCCACCCATCCAGTAGCGGACCAAAGCAAAATGGTTAGGAGCCACCCTGCAAGGTGTGAGTGGGGGAACTCCACCTCACCCCCATGCCATTCCTGTTCCCCTTCCTCTCTCCTTTGTAAGACCACATGCCGAGCTATCCCACAGGTGACACAAAGGTTCAGGGTCTAGATTCTCATCAGGCCCAAGCCAGGTTTATACCAACACACACACATGCACGCACGCACACATGCACACACACTATAGAGAGTAGATAACAGGTAACTGTGTAACATGGGCCTATGCTGCCATCGAGGGTTTCTAGTGACATTTACAAACCACAAGGCCGAGGAGCAAGTAGGTATTAAATGGCACCTGAACCCCAAGATGGTAATATACGACTATGTTGCACATTAGTGATTATGTATTTTTATATTACATGATTAATTGATTGTTTTTAGTATGTTTTAGAAAGATTTGGAGAATTTGAGCGCCATAAGTTTAGTATTTATTGTTTGCCTGAGAGTGAAGATATGCCCGTCAATGTTTTGAGAAATGAATGTTTTTGTTGTGGATAATGTGTAAATATTTAACATGTCTTTTAAATGAAAAGCACATTGTAAGAAAATTAAATACATGCATCCTAAAATGTGCTTTGGTTTTGTAGTACATTGTCACTAAAGAATAGGTTTAACAAGGCATATATAAAGAAACAAAATAAAGTGAAATGCAGGACAGTGTAACTTTCTGCTGATGGTGTTACAATGTTTATTTTCACACACTGGGCAGGATTCATTGGTACATGCTTGCATCAAGGATGGGCCTGCAAGGGTAAGTTTGTCAGATGTACTGATTAATGGTCTCAGAGCAGCAATGTCACTGTGGAAGTTTTATTTTTTTTAAACACAATAGGTGATGGGAGGCTGCTTGCCCTTAGTCTAACCACTGGCAATTGCCTGGGGTAGCACCAGTCCAGGGTTGCTTGTGTTCCGGTTCAGGGAGGACCTAGCTTGGCAGTTCAGGCTGTACTGTTCCCATGAGAAATAGGGTCAAGACTGATTTGCATATGGCTGGGTCCAAACTGAGATGACATGGTGAGCCAAAGAACGATGGTGTGGAGTTCTACCACAAGCTATTGCCAGTGGCTAGACTTATTGCAAGCAGCCACCCATCACCTTTTGTGTGTTTCATGTACCGCCCTAAGAGGCATGGGTATGCTCAGATGTGTTTCCCCTGCTCATTGTGTTACTGGAACCAAGCTGTAGCCGACTGATGCGCCCATAACTACAGCAAAAATTATCCTGGGTTGCTTGTGTTCCGGTACAGGGAGGACCTGGCTTGGCAGTTCGTGCTGGACCATTCCCATGAGGAACAGGGTCAAGACTGATTTGCATATGGCTGGGTCCACACTGAGGTGGCATGGTGCAAAAAAGAATGATGGGTTGGAGTGCTACCCTGAGCTATTGCCAGTGGTTAAACGTATTGCAAGCAGTCTCCCATCACCCTTTGTGAGTATCAAAGTTTTTTTTTGCCAGCACTGAAAGAAAGATGAAATTGTATCTTTAACTTTTCCATTTTTTTTAAGGATTCTGTTGGAAAGGGATCCTTTCTGAAGGGTCAGCCCAAACGTTTTGCCTTCCTCCTCTTTTTCTGGCCGTCTTTTTGTGGGCTGTGGGACTCTGGTCAATTTACCACTGCTTACCAATGCTAGAGTGTATACATTCTCGCCACTAAACATGATATAGTTGGGTTACATCTGTTTGTCATTTTTGATTAACTTATAAATCCGTTGTAAAGTAGAATACCAAATGCCCAGGGACTGTAAATTAAATCCTACTACTGGGCCTGCAGCACTGATTGTGCCACCCACAGAAGCAGCCCTTCAAACCTTTTCTCAGGCTTACCACTTCAGACCCTGTGTGTGAATTACCTCCACTTTGACTTGGCATTTAAAACCACTTACCAAGCTTGAACCTCCCCTTTTATTACTCATAAATCACCCTTAAGGTAGGCCCTAGGTAGTCTTAAGGGCAGGGTGCTGTGTAAATGAAAGGTGGGGCATGTACTGGTATGTTTTGCATGTCCTGGTAGTGACAAATAGCCTATTTTGTTTTTCACTACTGTGAGGTCTATTTCTCTCATATGCTAGCATTCGGAATTACTTAATAGACATTTAAGCTGTAATTCCTGATCAGAGAAGAGTAGCTGTTTCGTGTTTCCTATGTTTGGAATGGTAATGACAAACCCTCCTTACTGGTGAAGTTGGATTTGGCATTACTGTTTTAGAAATGCCCCTTTTAAAAAGTCGATATTTCTCTGTGCTTATAACTCTGTGTGCTCTGAAGCCTGTCTCCAAAACACGTCTGGGCTGGGTGATAGCTACACTTTGTGCATTCCATCTAGACAGCCACAACACAGGAAGGATAGGTGTGTCTGAGTACCCATCTATATACATCTGCTTTCTGATGGCATTGTCTGGGCAGGATGGAAGGGAGTGGCTAACACTTGACTTGAATATGCTGTGTCCTGTCCCCACACTGATGGCTGATTAACCCTCACAAATAGCTTGGCATGCAGGACTGGGTTGAGTGGGATACTTGTGCACTTCAGAGAGCTGCTTTTAAGTCACCTCCCACATCAAAGGCACTGTGGGTATAAGTATTGGATTCCAGACCCCCTAAAATCAGACATTATTGTACTTTTAGCTGAAGTGCTGCCAGAAGAACTGCTGTGCTACTTAAAGGACTCAATTGGACTGCTGATCTGGAAGGCCTGCTTTTCTGTTTATTGCTGCCTGCTGCTCTCTGACTCTGCTGAAGGAGAGCTGGACTAAGCCTTCTTCCAAGTGATCTCCAAGGGCTTACTACCTTGCCTCTTGTTACTTGAGACTTAGAGATATCAAAGTCTCTACCCCTGCTGCTATGCCTGGCTCACTCGAAGTGTGTAACAGAACTGGTGCATGAACCGGGTTGCAGGAGTAAAATCGGCACATCGGACAGTGTATAGCCGCCGCTGCAGCTTGGTGAGATCGATGTGGCATGATCCGGTACATCGCTCGATGCCTCTTGACTCCGGCACCAATCTTCAGAACGGACACATTGCCATTGCCACTGCGCCTGTGGGACTCGACATCAAAATATCTCGCTGTTTGCGACCAGGAAAGGTACTTTATTCGCCAGAGCCTGGGTGGGTCCTGTAGACGGCTGGCGCTCCGTGGCGGTTGGCCCAAACTTTGATTTTGCCCTGGCCCAGAGCAACCTAAAGTAATCTTTTTAGCACTACTTGCTTCTAAGCGCTTTACTGCATTTATCCCTTTAAAATTCAAAATATCAACTTCTATACATTGGAGTTCTACTGCTTTGGTCTTGTGTGGTTCAGAATATAATCTATTTTTCTAAACCTGTATGGAGTCTATTTGTGCTGTAGTCACTGTGTTAGAGTGTGTGTTTTTAGTTTGCAAAAATACATTAGACATTGCCTCTTTAGATAAGTCTGACTGCTCTGTGTCACTGTGCCAGAGAATGAACACAGGCTATCTTTTAGTATGTATCTAGCTGACCCTGACTGGAGTGGTAGTTCCTGCCTACCTGGTTGCATACTTATGCCGAACCAGGAATCCCATTTCTAATAGAACCAAAATATCCTGCAAAATTATTTAGAGCTGTGAATTACAGTAAATGATTCACAATTAGAAATCTTTTCTGTGAAATATGAGCTTTCAAACCACTGGCAAAAATTCAATAAGGCTTACCTATATATTATCTACTGGGCACCTATATGTTATCTACTGGTGGTCGCCAGTAGGTAGTTATAGTTAGGACCTTGTTGTTTTCGACTTGCCTATATCTCTTGCGTCGTTTGACGAATCTTCACTATATTTCCCCCAAACAAGTGCCACAGTGATTATTGGCTGCATGGTAAATTTTGCGGCAATCTGTCAAGTGTTGTCAAGATAAAGGGGGGGGAACAAAAAAACATGCTTTTCCATGTTAATTCCCATAGGAATTTTTGTCACGGCTACAGCCCAAACTGCTGAATGGAATTACACAAAATTTGGCAGAAAGGTAGCTGTTGGTCCAGAAAGCGGCCTTTTTGTAAATTGGTGTCGTTTTTGAGATATTAAGAGAAAAAACTGTTTGTAGGGACGCAAAGGCTCCGCAAACCCTCCCAATCTCATGCTGAAATCTGATTGGCTGCCAAAACTTCAAACAAGGAAGTGTGGGCAGCCATCTTGGTCCCACAAAGAAACGTTAAAAAAAAAGAAAAGGGGACAGGGTAGTAATACCTTGAATCCCCAGGCCTCTTGGGGGGGTTCCAGGGGGACATAGCAGGGCAAAACAAGCATTTAAAAAATAAATGTCAGTGGGAGTCATGCAGACTCTCGTGCTTCTGTAATCTTGAGACCCCTGGTGGGCCAGTTTCTTTGGGGTGAGGACGTATAAAAGTAAGGGGGAGCATGGTCCCCTCTGCTCTGACTTATAAAAGCCCCGGGGACTGCCACCTCCACAGGGCACTGTTTAATTTATGCTGGGGTTGCCCGAGCAGCAACCTCCAAGCCCTGGGGACTGCCTCCTCCCTTGGGCGAATCTGAAAAGAATGCAGGGGCCCATGCCCCCCTGCAGCCCCAGGGACCGTCACCTCCCAGGGCTAAACATAACATTAACGCAGGGGGGCACGTGGCCGCCCGCTGCCCCGGGGACCACCACCTTCCCGGGGCTAAACATAACATTAATGCAGAGGGGCCACCCCAGCAGCCTGGGGTTTAAATAAACATTGGAGAGGGGCTGTGTGGTCCCCCTCCTGGAGCCCTAGATGGCCCTTGGAACCTCTACCCCCCAGGGCCGCCACCTGCTATGTCCCGGGGTGCCCACCCCTAGGCCATAGCTCCCCACCCTCAGCTGATTTTAGCCCGTGGACCCCATCGCCCAGGAATTATCCTCCATTGTGGGTGCCCTGGTCCCCCACAGATTACAGAACCATTATAATTAGTCATAACGTTATAGTTAGATTTTCATTTTCCACACACTAAATCATGGAAATTCAGCAGTTATAGTTATCTCAAGCAACTATAACTCAAGCCACAAGATAACTATAATCCGTGCCTCCTCCATGCACAGTTTTCTCATCAATAAGTTCACTATACATGTTGCAGGGATATTATCAATAATGTGATAGAAGATGTCATGAGTGATGTAATATTTGAAGTAATTAGCAGTGCATGGTGAGGTCGCAAGTTATAGTTACCTCAGGGTGAGAGTTATAGTTACTTGAGAAAACTATAACTATAACTGCTGAATTTCTATGGTTTTGTGTGTGTAAAATGTGAACCCAGCTATAATGTCCCTGTAACCTTGTTTTTTCAGTGAATTTCTATGGTTTTTAATGCTAACTATGAAATTCCAGTAACCTTTGGTTTTGTGCAAGTGTGTGAATGGATGTGTGAGTGGGTGTGTAAGTGGCTGTGGGGGTGTGCAAGTGTGTGTGTGAATGTATGTGTGAGTGGGTGTGTGAGTAGCTGTCTTGGTCTGTGAGGGAATGTGAGTGGTTTAGTGGGTCTGTGAGTCTGTGAGTGGGTGTGTGAGTGGCTGTGTCACAGTGTGAGTGGATGTGTGAGTGGTAGTGTGGGTGTGTAAGTAGGTGTGTGAATGTGTGTGGGGTTTTTTAGGTGGCTGTGTGGCCCTGTGAGTGGCTGTGGCACTGGTTTTGTGGGTCTGTGAATGGGTGTGTGTGTGTATGTGAGTGGGTGTGCAAGTGGGTGTGTGAGTGTGTGAATGGGTGTGTGGGTGGCTGTGTGGGTCTGTTAGTGGGTGTGGTAGTGGTTCTGTGGGTCTGTAAGTGGGTGTGTGAGTGGCTGTATGGGTATGTGAATGGGTGTGTGAGTGGTTGTGTGGGTGTGCAAGCAGGTGTGTCAATCTGTGAGTCATTGTGTGAGTGGGTATGTGAGTGGCCCCGTGGGTGTGTGAGTGGTTTTGTGGGTGTGTGAGTGGGTGTGTTGGTGGCTGTATGGGTCTTTGAGTGGGTATGTTAGTGGTTACGTGGGTGTGCATGTGGGTGTGTGAGTGACTGAGTGGGTCTGTGAGTGAACGTGGTAGTGGTTTTGTGGGTCTGTGAGTAGGCATGTAAGTGGCCATATGGGTGTGTGAGTGGTTCTGTGGGTGTGTAAGTTGGTGTGTTAGTATGTCAGTGAGTGTGTGAGTGGGTATGTGAGTGCCTATGTGGTATGTTTGAAAGAGGAAGCAAAATTCAATTTTACATCTAGATCTGCAGGTTTTGGTTCCCTCAAAATAACAGACAAACGGAAAGCATGTTTTTATAAAGAAGGTCTCATATTGGATGTTGCACAGCATCAGAGTTCGTCAACATTGGCTTTTCAGTGAATAAGTTGCCACTCATTTATCAGTAAATATTCCAGCATGGTTCTTCTTACCATCAACTTTGGCAAATATACGCTTTTTCCATTGTGCATCTACTGTAAAACTTCACACAGTAAGTTATTTGAATTAGTTGTAAATGCCCACGGAGCACTGCACACAAATTTAAGTTGTCGATTTCAGTGTCAGTGCTTTTTCTTTAACGGGAGCTTGAAGGAAAAACATTTAATACATTTAAACCACAATTTGAGAAAAAAATAAAATTAACTCTATAGTAATAATCTTAGCTTCAAAGGGGAGGGAAATGGGTGTTTCTGTATGTGTTCCACCGCAACATCCATTGATTTTGGCGCTGCCCCCTATTTACAAGGGAGGCGTAAATAGGAGTTGTTGCCAGACTTAAGACCAGGGAAAACCTGATCTTACCCTGGCGCAATGAGGAGAAATGTTTCTTTTCTCCTCTTCTTTGCTGTTTTCATGTGTGCTGCATTGTGCAGCACACATGAAAACGGCAAAAGGCCATTGATTGTTTATGTACAGGAAGGTCCTCCTTCCTGCACATAAACAATCATTTTTTTAAAATGCCGCTTTGCAACTTCTATGTGTGCTGCATTAAGCAGAACACATAGAAGTTAAAAAACGGTATTTAAAGATTGTTTATGTGCAGGAAGGTCCACCTGCCTGCACATAAACAATCTTCCCCTGCACGCAGACATGCAAGGGTGCCTGCATTGGCGCTTGGCTGCTAAGTGTAGCGCCAGCGCAGGGGGAAATGCAGGGCTGCACCATATTCTTGTAAATATGGTGCAGCCCTGCCTTTCTGAAGTGGGGGAGTGAGACTTTAAGCCAGGAAGGCTAATGCCTCACTCTGCCATTTTCCTTATAAATATAGTGTGTATCAGCATCATTGCTGTTGTGTTCGCATTGGGTCAATCTTCTTCAAGTAGTGTCTACATATAGAAACTGCATAGGCATTGCAGGTGCCTATTCATGTCACTGGGTCACACTGATGTCTACTCACCTGTCTGAGCCCAATGGAACCAGCAACCTTCTCTAACATCACAACTTATCTCCAGGGCTTTAAGTGGACCGAGTTCTGCTGGTGCTTAGCACCAGCAGTTCAAAATAGCAAGTGCTGAGATAGGTCCCTATCAAGCTCTCCATTTTTGCCCTCACCCTCAGGGTGAAAAAAGTATTAACTCTACAGCAGTACCACCCTTCACTGGGACGTAACTTCAAAGAGACTCGTTATAGTTCTTTCACAGTCTCATCATTTCAGCACTGAAGCATTTTCCATATTATATACAACGGAACCATAGTTGTTATTTATCTTATGCAACTAACAAGCATTGACAACGCTAATAGTCCTGGCTTGCTATAGGTGTGATGTTACTTGTTGTATTATATATCTGGATGCAATGACAGAAGCAGCAAAACGCCAGTCGGGATGCCCACTATGCTAAGCACAGATATTTAGCTTAAGTGCTTTTGAGCCATGCCCTTAATTACATCGACCACTCCCCTTTGAGAGATCCCCCCCGTTTTTACTATCCCACTTAAAGCTCTGCTTATCGCCCCTTCTTTCCTGCTAGAAGTGTGGTCTCGCCCTCTGACAACGTGCACAAAGCAGGCGGGGGCAGATTCCAATTGTTTCCCGGATGTCAAAGCAATCTTTTAGATGCATTACATTCTTCTTGAGTTGGTGTCCGTCCTGAGGACCTCACTACCCATGCAGCATAGATATGAATTGTCCTGTTGCCTATGGCCCTACCACTGTCTGGTGGTAATGATGTGTCTTCAAGCCAAGGCCTCATGCTAGTGAACCTTTGGCTACTGATGAGTGGTTTGTCCACTTCTGATGATACTGTGTAGCTGTACTCTCATGGGAGAGCATCTATGCCGCTGAACAATGTCAGAGGGCCGCCAGGAAGTACTCCTGATGTTCATGTTCCAGCAAGAGACTTGCAGTGCCTCTTCTACTCTGCTTGTTACACCATTTTCAGGTTGTTGATTTGGATGAATTTTCCCCCACTTTTAGGCACCCCGCAAAGAAACTAAACAATTTATACTCCTTGTATCATTTTCCACATTAATTAAGAACAGCAGAAACAGACACTTGTGATATGTAAGTAACAGGAAGATGTAAGTAACAGTAAGATGCAAGTAACAGAAAATGGCGTCCATGGAGTAGGATGCTAGAGGGGGGTCTCCCGCAGGGGTTCCTCATCCGTTCCCATCCTGAAGACTACATAGGCCCGGGGGCCGCCTAAGTGAGCCAACTGTTTATCTGGTGGGGCTCCTGCCTCTAAGCACCAGTCTGTAGTCTAAGTACTGAGGCGGACTGGGCAGATGGCAGCCGCAGTTTCCTGCACAACGCACAACCCCCAAGATGGAGGAAGGGGGCCGTGACAGACGAACGAACAGTTCCCGGCGACACTGAGTGCCCATTGACGGATGAGGACTGAACCCTGTGGCTTGCAGCAGAGGCTGCGGTGGTGAACTGAGGAGGCCCCATCGGCAGCGTGGCACCAACGGACAAACGCTACGGAGCTGAGGTGCCCCACAGAGGCGCTTTTAGTGGACGCACGCCTCGCATTGCCAGATCGCAGGCAGCCTGAGGGAAAAACCAGAAGAGGGCCCTGCATACAAAGAGGAGGTTAGTGCGCTCACCTGGGGGCCACAGCAGGCTAACGATCATCCCACTGATGGTCCATGGTGGAACTGTGAGGGCCCACTTGGACATCCCTGCATCCAGCATGCCACCTTTGCCAACCACCTCCTGGCCTTCTACACCATACGGCCAGCAGCCGCTCTGGGATCTCTCAGGCTCAAGAGCACCGCCCGTGAGTGCAACTTGTTGATTTTAAAAACTTGTGTGGTGTATACTGTGTCACTGCCCCCCCCCTTCCCTCACTTGATCGTGCCTTTGTTGGGCTGATCGCCTCTCTTTGCCCCAAGCAGCAGAGCTAATCGCTGCAGCGGGAACGCCCAGATTCGCCGCCAACAGCCAGTGAGCCGGTCTTGTGGCCACGCCCACTCACTCGAGGCCACGCCCTCTTTGCCTACTTAAACAGAGCTGATCACGAGCTCTGGTCAGATCACTACTCCTGAGGCACAGCCGGGAGCGCTTTTTAGAACTTGTAACTTGTTGATTTTAAAAACTTGTGTGGTGTATACTGTGTCACTGCCCCCCCCTTCCCTCACTTGATCGTGCCTTTGTTGGGCTGATCGCCTCTCTTTGCCCCAAGCAGCAGAGCTAATCGCTGCAGCGGGAACGCCCAGATTCGCCGCCAACAGCCAGTGCGCCGGTCTTGTGGCCACGCCCACTCGCTCGAGGCCACGCCCTTTTTGCCTACTTAAACATGTGCATCTCACGTACGCCCAGCGGACGGGCGCAGCGGGCGCGCCAAAGGCGCGCCAAAGGCAAGCCCGTCTGGGCCCGTCTGGGCCCGGACGGGCCCAGGCTCAGGGACTCTGCCAGATCCACCTCCCAATCGTCTGATGTACCTAGCAGACACGCTACTGGAGCTCCGACCCGAAAAAAACCTCGGCTGTCGATATATTCACGATGCAGGTAAACCCTTTATAAGTTGCACGCGTTGCTATCCATCCACTCAGACCACAGCCTACCCCAGGCTACAGCTCGGTCTCCTCAACTGCCGTTCCCTCCCCAAGCATGCTCTTGAAATCAATGAGATGATCCAAGACCAAGGCTTGGATGCATTATTTCTAACAGAAACCTGGCTTTCTGACAGCACCGATGCGGATGCTGTCTCCGCCCTCCCCCCAGGCTATCTCATCCAAACCCTCCATAGACCAAGAGGAAGAGGAGGTGGGTTGGCCATAATCTACCGGGAACATCTCACCTGCAGAACCAGTGACGCCCAAATTGATGACTCCGAAAGCTGTCAATTTTCCCTTCAATCCTCCCCGACGCACTCCCTTTCGGGACTCCTAATCTACCGGCCCCCAGGTACTCTTGGGAAATTTCTCAATGCAGTCACCGAAACGGCTTCTCAACTAGCCACCTCCGTTTCCAACTTTCTCATCGTTGGCGACCTGAACCTCCACTTTACAGATCCCACTGACCGGTCTGCCTCTGACCTGCTAGCGGACCTTTTGTCACTTAATATCAGGCTGGTCAATAACGAGCCCACCCACGTTAAAGGACACCTGCTAGATCCCGTCTTCACTAATGCCAATATCACCACCAGTCCACCTTTGCCACTGCCATGGACGGATCACCTTTTAGTCCCCATTTCATGGGAGGCCCCCACTGTTACCACCCAGCCTACGAAAATCAATGTCACTGACAGACGATGGCATAAACTCATACCATCAGAATGGTCGGACATCCTCTCCAACACTATCCCGGTGCTTTCCTCCGACGCCATAAAGGCCGATGAACAGTTTCGCTCCTGGATCACTTCCTCTCTGGACACCCTTATCCCCAAAACCGCCACCCTCAGACACAACAAACGCATACCCTCAGCCCCATGGTATACTCCAGAGCTCAAGTCGCTACGGCAGGACTGTAAAAGAGCTGAACGATCATGGAGGAAGGAAAAATCCAACGCTAATAAGGACGCTTACTCCACCTCCTTATCAGCCTACAAATCTTTGATCGACAAGACAAAAAGTCGATTCTTTCAGGAACGAATCGAAAAAGCAGCCTGTTCAAGCAAAGAAACCTATACCATCCTGAAAGAACTTCTTCAGGTCCCCGACCCCTCACCTAGAAATCCCCCAGATCCAAAGGCAGACCAGGAAAAATGTCACCAGCTAGCCAGCTTCTTTCAAGAAAAAATCCAAAAAATTCTTGACTCCATCCCTCCGACTAATCCGAGCGACACTGATGATCCCCCCGACACTGGGATCGGTCCGCGCCTAACCTCCTGGGGACAAATAACCAACGAAGAAGTGGAGAACACGCTCAAATCCATCAAAAGCGGATCCCCTAGGGACCCCGCACCGCTACGAACCCTCAAAGAAGTCGCTCCCATCATCATTCCCCCCCTCACCCATCTGATTAACGCTTCTTTTCAACAGGGAGTCGTCCCCCCTAGTTGGAAAGCGGCAGTCGTTAAGGCGTTGCTAAAAAAACCCTCCTTGGACCCAGCTGAACTGGCCAACTACCGACCAATATCCCTCCTCCCCGGGACCAGCAAAGTCGCCGAGAAACTGGTGAATAAGAAACTCTCCCAGTTTCTTGAATCCAATAATCTGCTAAAAAATTCGCAGACAGGCTTCCGCCCAGGACAGGGCACCGACATCGCCCTCCTGGCAGCAGTGGAGGAGGCCAGAGCGCTCTTGGACGAGGGAGGATCAGTGGCAGTGATCCTCCTCGACCTGAGCGCGGCCTTCGACACCGTCAACCACCAACTCCTGGTCAAACGGCTCAAGAAGGTAGGAGTAGAAGGCACCGCTCTATCCTGGCTTTCCTCCTTTCTGGCCCAACGTTCCTTCCAGATATGGGAGAATAACACCCGCTCCTCCGACACACCCCTCCAATGTGGCGTGCCTCAGGGCTCCTCCCTGAGCCCCACATTGTTTAACATCTATATGTCCCCATTGGAGGAGGTTGTCACCCCGTTCGGAGTGAGCATTGTCAGTTATGCGGATGACACACAACTAGTTGTCTCCCTTTCCCACCCTAGTCAACAGCCTGCGGACCTATTTAACTGCTTGACGCAGATCCAAGGGTGGATGAATAACTCAGCCTTAAAGCTGAATGGTTCTAAAACTGACATTCTCCTTTTGGGTCAGAAAGGACTCACCTTCCCTTTGAACATCTGGCCACCCTGTTTGGGACCCCCCCCTGCCCCCAAACAGGAAGTAAAAAGCCTGGGAGTATGGATTGAAACAGACCTTTCATTCTCCACGCAGGCCAAAAAAGTAGCAGGCACCTGCTTCGGGCTACTCAAATCGATGAGAAAGATCCTGCCCCTTCTTCCACCCACATCGCAAAGACTTCTCATCCAAGGCCTCATACTGTCCAGGCTTGACTATAGCAACGCTATATACCTGGGCGCACCTGAAGCAACCCTAAACAAACTACAGAAAATCCAAAATGCTGCCGCCCGGATCCTCACGCACACCCCTGCCAGAGCTTCAGCCAAACCTGCTCTGAAGCTCCTTCACTGGCTTCCAGTAAGGGAACGAGTAATATTCAAAGCCTTAAGCCTGGCCCATAGACTACTGCAGAATCAGGGCCCCCCCATTCTGAGGAAATTTATACAACCGTATAAAGCCCCTAGATCCCTCCGATCGGACAAGGAGTCCCTCATCATCTTGCCGAGATTCAAGAAAGCCCGCACGGGTGGAAGGCGCTTCTCGATCCACACAGCTCGCCTATGGAACGCTCTCCCCCGAGACCTGAGGAAAGAACCTAACTACCTGCGATTCAGGAAACGACTCAAAACACACTTGTTCCCTTAATTTTTTTTTAACCACATCTGTTTAAAATTGCTGTCCCCCCCCCTTTTTTTCTCACCCCCTACCCCACAGGTGTAGGGATCCTTAGCGCTGGGATACCTCAGGGTGACTACGCGCTCTATAAAAATTTCTAATAATAATAATAATAATAACAGCACCCTGAAGGCCTAGCTGAACGAGCTACGCAAAATCCCCAGCAACGTTGTGAAGATCTTGCTGTGTAAATATGTAATATATATTTGTCCAACCCTAATCGCTTTAACTTTTCTTAAAATGTAATCTTGCATCTTGTATATATGTAACACTAACCACTAGCATTTGTAGAAGACAGATGTACTTACTCCCATTCTTATGTGAGTTTAGAGTTTTTTCTGTTTATATCTTTTATTCAATTTATGTACACTGAAGTCTTTATGTAATGTAGCTGGTTCTATTGTAAAGCGCTCTGACACCTTCGGGTACAGTACACGCTATATAAAAACGCATAAATAAATATGATGTATTGCATACACTTTGTATGGCTCGGCATTCACCAATGACTTGTCTTTTGGTACTTTAGGTGGTTGGATGCTGCTCTGAGATTTCAGGTTAGCCAGATGCGATATCTAAGGGCCTCGTTATGAGATATTTGGTCAGGGAGATACCAGGGCCAGATATACTGGATCTTTCAAGTATCTCCCCCACACTCTCCGCATCATGAGTTATTGGGCCTAGATTGGGAATAACATGTTGACTCGATTTCACCAACCAATAACTGCGTGTGGATCCTTCTTTCAGGTGGGCAATAAGAGGACCTTTTACTCTCCCATTTACCATCTCTCTAAGCAAGTGATAAATGGAGAGGAGGGGCAATGCAGGTTGTGGGATGGGGTAGGTAATGCCCAAGGGAGCAGTGCTGGCACCTGTGATGCTGATGTGGAGCATTACATGCCCCCCTCATGCTATTGGAGGGGGCTAGGAGAGGACTGGTGTTTGGCAGTGAGAGCAGCACATATCATGTGCAGCCATTGTTATTACTTGTTTGGCCACCAGGAGTCGCACAAGGGCGTCCCCTCACCTCCTGGGACACCTCAGCCAAATTCAGAATGAGGCCCTTGGTAGAGGGAGGAGTCCGTCGAAAATCACTTACTCATGTAATTGAAGAAAAGTATTTTTTAAGGTAGGTGGGGCCGATCTTGCAGCCTTCAATCTTAACTAAGGGTGGGCGTAGTGGGCGTAGTGGGGCTACGTGAAGCAGCATGTAGTGTGCCCGAATCTACACACACTACGCGCTTCGCGTAGCCCCACTACACGCCACCCGCCACCCACCCACCCTACTTTTAAAAGATAAAATTAATTTGTAATAAAGCAAATTAAAGGCACTTACCTGACGTGCGGCGTCTCCCGGGGCTCCCTCTTCCTGGTTTTCAATTT
The DNA here is from genome assembly GCF_964204655.1 of Triturus cristatus. NCBI lineage: Eukaryota > Metazoa > Chordata > Amphibia > Caudata > Salamandridae > Triturus > Triturus cristatus. The sequence continues at coordinate 61,400,150 of NC_140588.1, forward strand.
TCCTGACAAATGCGCATGCGCGGACGCCCGCGCATGCGCATTTCTTGCAGCCCGGGCAGGTCCAGACTGGCACCCTCCAAATCTGTAGCAAGCTGAAGCCTAGACCCATGAATCGGAAGCCCAGAAAAGGGGCCCCTCCCCTCCCAGGATATTGAGGAGGATGGCTCCATAATACAAAAGAAGAGTTTAGAGAGCCATAGATGTAAATATGTAACATGGACAATAAATGTGGCTATGACCATGAACGGTTGAAATGTATAAAGTTATGTTGATGAATAAACTGCGACCTTTTTAGGCACCAAAGAATGTTGTCAGTGGTGATTTAAGGTAGAAGTGCGCATTTGGGGAAAAACGGGCAAGGAGAGCGGGGCGGAACGACTCGCCGTCTGGAGGGGGTTACGTTCTTCCAGTTGTCTACGTAGGCGCGTGCCAGTCTTTGGAGTGCAGTTTTTGTGAATCGTCTCTTTCGTTGTTTTGTGACTGCTGCTTGTAAACTGTAAACCTAAATGGCTCTTTCTGTGAGGCAGTGAGCGGGATCGATATTTTATGAAAGTCCATCTGAGAAGTGTCTCTGCGCTGATGCACTTGGAATCAAGCCTTCGTTTGGCGCTGTGCCCAGTGACTCCATTGAGTCCTGCTCATGTATAATTATTTGTACGTCTCTTGAACTTTACAGCTCTCTGTCTTGAATCTGTTCCCAACAATCACTCAACTGATGGGAAAAGTGTTGTCTGTTAGTTAGTTTTGTTGTGGAAAGTGATAAAAATAGCACCGCGTGGATCAATAGCTAATTCTGAGGAGGTGAAAAGCAACATTTTCAAAACGCTTTCCAAGAGATGTGCTCATAAAAAACCTATTATCTTCTCATCAGACTCTCCGCTGGGAGAGAGGGGGACTGGGGAGGGATCAGCGCAGAAAGATTGCTTTTATTGCTGATCTCGCCAGAGTACTCTAGCATGAGGGAGTAAAGAATGAAATTAGCATTTGCACTATATTTTGCTACAAAAAGCGTGTGAGATTGGTATAATCTGTGAAACATCTATGGCCTAAAACGTGTATTGCATGAAGGGCATTTGTGTTAGAAAGGTCAAAAAGGTGAAAAACACATGAGATAAGATTCTCAGAATAGCACAAATTACAAACTCCCTCTATATCACGTGTTCTATCTCAAGACAGTCATCACATCCCCTTCATTGACATAACCACTTCATCACTGGGTAAGTATGGGAGAGGTGATAGTCGTGATTGTATACCTCTCTCCCTAGCTAAGTATGGGTGGAGGTAAGAAAGGTAATTATATAAATACCGTGTAATGTACTAGTATGATACGCTGTAGATGTGATTTTGTTGTGGGTCGGCATCCGCGACCTATATATAGAGTCATAAAATGATGTAAACGGCTATAATGAACGCATTTCCAAAAGATGGCTTGGCACTCATAAGAATTTAACTCAAATGCAATATTACCACATAATGGCGTAATGTTGTGTAATAGTAAATCTCACTCAATGGGTGTGTTATAGCCTTTCCATGGTGAGGTTTCCTTGGTAAGTTACGCATAAACATGAGTTTGTCGGTATTCACAAAATAGTTTTGGACGCCGGAGATTTACCCCTGCCAAGGGCAGGAGTAAATCTATTTTCAAGATGTGGATGAGAAAGTAACATCTTCAGAATTGATGGGTAGGGATGGAAGGAAAAGGGCGTCTCCACAGAGAATTTATGCTCCTTATTAAAAAAAATACCACTGCACAAGGACGATGGGATTTCAGCATGCATAACTGCCAAGCATGACAACTGTGCAACTGGAAACACTTCATCGTAGGCACTAAAAGGAATTTATTTACGTCAGTTTTCCAGAAGTATGTCTGGAAATCTGCAACTAGTACTGACGGACTTCTGAAAAATGATGGGAATTCCGAAAAGCAGTGACTCTGCATCCATGCAAAAGTGTAACGGGGAGAGGGGGGGTTGCAGATTTACAACTTTTTCGTGAACTGGGGCACCACTTCAATCTTAATAACCTCAGCAGAAAGCTTTGGAACATTGCTTACGGCTCCCTCCTGGGCCCCCAGGCCCTTTCTTTCCACTCATGCCCTCTCTTTCTTCTCCTGCCCTCTTACCACGCCCTCAACATCTCCAGGCCCTGCGCCTAAAGCATTATCAGTTCCACTAGTCAGATATTAGCATTTCAGCGAAGACCACTCCATCCCCAGGGGTCGGCCATAATTCCATCAATCTTGTCTACTGCCTGCGCTTTGAGGCAATCTTAAACGGGCATCAGCAATATCCCACTAATTACCCTAACATAATATGACATCACAAACACACACATACACACACACACACAATGACACACGCACACACACTGAAAGCATAGAGGAACATCTTCTGCCAACGTGTCCATGAAGCAGCTCAATGTGTTTTAGGTGATATTGCCCTCTGTTGAGAGTGAGAACAGCTGGTAATGTCCTCTGCTAACCGAGGTTACTTTCTTGCCCTGCAAGTTCATTGAAGTTCAGGCCTGGAAGCATGTAAGTGTTTACACCCATTCCTCCCTCGTTCACTCTCCACAGGCAGATAATAAAAAAGCCATTTTACAGGTCCTGATTTATGTTCCAGATTCAGACGTTAACTGAAATTACAAGGCAGGTCAACACAAGTTGAAAATGTTAGTGTTCTAACCATCTTGACAGATTCAAACCACAGAATTCCTTCGAGGGTGCAAAAAATAATTTGAACACCTCTGATACTATTCATGATAAAATGAATGGCAGCGGATAGCTTCTGCCCAATCTCTAAGCTGAAACTGCTGCAGTCTGTAAAATGGGATTTTAGTGAAACCATCACTTCCCTCTTCTTGACACTGATTCCCTCAGGTCTGCAGCAATAACCTGTACAAGGATGGGCTTACATACTCCTACTCTGTGCTGAGGGCAAGTCTACGCACTACTATGACCCTTGCGCTCCAGAGCTCCTCTGGAAGGATGGTTAGCATATGAGGCAATCCTCTGTTATGTGTTAAACACATACCACTCCAACAACACTCCTAATGGCCTTTGTTGCACTCACATGCACCGAGGTATCTTTGGCTTATCTTGTTCTTTATCACATTAAGACTGGGCCAAATTCTACCCTTTCTTGTAGTAACTCGGGAGTGCCCATCACCTTCAATTGAGGTAGTGTGGATGAACTGAACACATGCGACTTGTAGAAAGGGTTCTTTCTCGTAAGCCCTCCAGGGGTTTAGCAAAGATGGGTGAGTCTAAACTCCCATGCCTATAACCTTGTGCCTCATGAATGATTGAGGTCAAACGGGAAGCAGGGTCCTTCCTTTTGGTATGTAACAAAAGAAGGTACGTTGTTCCTAAAATGGGTCATAGAACAGAAGGGGAATAAAGTGCTATGTACAAGGACCACTATGAATACAGGTAATCCTGCTGATGTTATACTGCAGGAAAATTGTTTCCTTTGGAACTAGGGCCCTCACACACCCAGCCAGCAGGTGTCATGCTTCATCATTGGGCCTGCTCCTCGTCGGGTCGGCGCTGCAATACCCAACGGGCACCCAATGAGGGGCTCTTTGGCGGAGATCTTTTGTTCCATGCCGTATGGTGTCTTGGGGGTGAGGGACCTATAAGGTGTAGATGTGATGTGCTAGTGAGTGCAGAGGTTAAAACAGGTCAGGAAGTCCAGTGCGAACATTTTTCCGTGTTGGGCTCCCTACCTGATTAAAAAATAGAGAGTGTATGGCAGCTATATGACCATAGTGGATCAGGGTCAACATGTTTCATGCCTAATTGTCAGGGGGATCAGTGGCAATTCTTCAGGACCATGGTGAAAACTATCTACACACAGTGTCCTTGTTTGCAGTGGTGCAAACAAGGACACTCCATCATGTGTGTCCTTGATCAGCTGGCAACTGCTGAGGCATAACTCTTTTAAAGACTAGATTGTCGTCTATACCTGTGGGTAAATATTTTTCCCGCGGTCTCTTCATGTGATAGGTAGGTGATTCCACCTGATCACAGTGTGTAGATAGTTTTCACCATGGTCCTGAAGAATTGCCACTGATCCCCCTGACAATTAGGCATGAAACATGTTAACCCTGATAGTAAGAGTAGGGTGCAAACATTTTTGATCCACTATGGTCATATAGCTGCCATACACTCTCTATTTTTTAATCAGGTAGGGAGCCCAACACGGAAAAAAGGTTCGCACTGGACTTCCTGATCTGTTTTAACCTCTGCACTCACTAGCACATCACATCTACACCTTATAGGTCCCTCACCCCCACGACACCATACGGCATGGAACAAAAGATCTCCGCCAAAGAGCCCCTCATTGGGTGCCCGTTGGGTATTGTAGCGCCGACCCAACGAGGAGCAGGCCCAATGATGAAGCATGACACCTGCTGGCTGGGTGTGTGAGGGCCCTAGTTCCAAAGGAAACGATTTTCCTGCAGTATAACATCAGCAGGATTACCTGTATTCATAGTGGTCCTTGTACATAGCACTTTATTCCCCTTCTGTTCTATGACCCATTTTAGGAACAACGTACCTTCTTTTGTTACATACCATTTGGGGCACGTACGTTGGACCTGTTAAGCCCTGAGAACTCCCCCTTTTTTTTTATATACCTTCCTTTTGGTGTCATAAGTTCCCACCCATTGTCCTGTCATACCTACTAGAGATAGTAGCTTTATTAGGTCTTAGCCTGCACAAGGTCTATCCACTTACTACCTCTAGAAGTTGGGGCGGGAATGCTTGTTCAGGATCTCACTTTAAGGGGATCTAATTTCTCCTTTGTCCCTTTGACAGTGTGGCAGGGCTGTCTTGCTGGCAGGTTACCTAAAGCTCATAAATGCTAGTATGACTGAAATCATCAAGTGCATTCATGGGTCACTGTCTCTAGGTAGGTATAAAATCACACCTCAGTTGGAAATTTCAATTGATAACCTCAGGCCAGTCCAGGACCAAGGAGGTAAAACACTTTAGAATTACCATGAACTACGCGCTGTTCACGAATGCCCAAGTGGATAAGCTATCCAGATCAAGCTTTCTTGCCCTGAAAACACTGCAAATCATCTTCGCACACCTAGGATTCTCCCACAAGGACCAAGTAACAATGTCTCTTGTCCTCAAAATTAGAATATGTTAATGGTCCATATTATGGCTCACATTTAACAGCCATGAGAATATTACAGAGTATTCAGAACTCTGCTGCTGAACTACTCCTACATGTAAAGCCCCAAGTCCATATCTCCCCTGTCTTGAAGGCCCTCCACTGGTTACCAGTTGCCAGAGATCCAACTTCAAGCTGTTTTGTATCAGCCACAAGGTAATATATGGCAAAAGACCACTTTTTTATCAGGAAGAAAATCATAAAATATGTTCAACAAAAGAACCAACGCTCTAGACTGGCACCATGTATCAAACTTCCAGCATACAAAACACATAGCGGAACGTCTTTCTCTGAGAAAGCAGGTAAACTATGGAATTTGTGACCCCCCCAAAATAAGATCCAATGCGAACCATCTCAGCTTCTGAAGACTAATCAAGAGCTGACTCTTCCCTACATGATCACAAACACAACAATGTACAAAAGTAGTATCAACAAGACAATAAAGCAATAAATTACAAAAATAAATAAAAATGTCCCCTTATGCGTATCAAAATGTATGTAAATTTATAACTTACACATTTGTACATGTCTATGTATGGAGACATTGTATTGGGTATGTACATATTTGCAAGTATATGAATCTGTACTTAGTGTAATGATGGTACTATCATACATGGGCGGACGCATATTACAGAGTGTTAGTTATAGTTAGGATTCTCAGGTATAGGAATTCCTCAAAATAATGGTCGCTAATAACTTTGCCACTGTTAGAGGAATCTCCACTAAACTTTCCAGACCTATAGCTTTTTCTACATTGGCAGAGGCAAGTATTAGGTTTGATATTTTTTCTCTACCTACTGCCATTATAGTGGTACTAGGTATCAAAAAATTTGTATACGTGTCTATATATATTTTTTTTAATGTGAGGAGTACTTAGAAGTACCGCAGCACCACTGCACCAATTTTATTTTACAAAATAAATATGTAAACAAATTAAAAATATTGTTCTACACTATATTTTACAAAAGCAGGGCCCTTATTCAAAAAAGGTGGACACACACGGGGCGGATGCCCCACAGTCATGGGGGAGTCTAATACAGTTGTGGGGGATTCTCCACAGTCTGGCGGAATCGATTCTGCCCCGAGTGCAGAGACTTCCTGATGACTGCGGTGCCTCCGCCACAAGTACAGAGGCGCTTTGAGAATCAAATCCACAGTGCACTACAGTGCATTTTCTATTTTTAACATAGTTAAATTCACTAACAAATCCACAGAGCACCGCGGTAATACCTATCAATTACTGCGCTACTTACAAAAATGGAAATAAAATGCACAGTTCTTCCTCAACTGCTGTGAAAATGCATAGAAAATTATAAAAAACATTTCTCTACCTAAGAGGAAAGACTCTTAAAAATAGGGTTACTGGTTGTGGGGGGTGAAACCCTACTCAAGCAACAACCACAATCCTTGTCAGTGTAAGACACAAGGAATCCCCAAATTAATCTGTGCTCAACCCCCTGGTACCTTGGCACAGAACACTCAAGCTTAACCTAGAAGACATTTGTGAAGTTTTTATGCAATCCTTCATACAGTAAAACAGTGACAACACCACACAAAAAGATCCCACACCAGGTTAGGTAAATATAGCAAAATGACATAAATCTTCTTGTAGAACTAGAGGTATGAATTTTTCAAGAAGAAATTGTAAAAAGCAGAAAGCGCCAACCACGGCTCTCTGGACATGCTGGCCCAAGTAAAAGTAAAAAGTTCATGCTGACCGCGATAGAGTGCAGGTCCAATATAGTCCCAGATTAGTCGTGCTGAAAGTTGACCGTTTCAAGTTTTTTGCCAAGGGTCCCAATTACGTTGGAGAGGGTAACTGGGAGAAAGGAGAGACCCGTGGGCAGTGAGCAGCGTGGTGTGAAGAACAAGCTGGGCATCCAAACGGGCAGGGTGGGGCTTTGCAGTGGTGGTTCCCCATGAGTGGTCGATGCTTGCTGTCCAAAGAAATGGGCTAGTGGTAGCTTGCGCTAAATTTTGATTTGAGCGTCGCGGTCTTCGTTCAAACGGGCCCATTCGCAATTGCAAAGAGCCCAAAAGCTTGAATCCAACACCTGACAGGCACCACTTACGAGTCAGGAACTTGATGCAGCTGGATCCAGGAGCTGGTTGGGAAGACTTTTATGTCCCTGTGGCTCAGATTAGGATGTCAGCAAACTAACCCTTTCAGTCACTCGGGGGTCCTGGGTTCAAGATGAAGTTGTAGGTCCAGTTCTTTTTCCCTAGGCAAGAGGGCAGCAGGTCAGCACAGCAGGGCAGCAGTTTCTTTAGAGTAGCAGTCCAACAGAGTGACAGTCCTTGTAGCAGAACAGCAGTCCAACTTCCTGGCAGAGTATCGACAGGTCCAGAAGTGTACTGAAGAGTTGGTGTCAGAGGTCATTCTGTTATACACAGTTGTGCCTTTGAAGTGGGGAGAAGTTTCTAGAGGCATGCCTTTTTGGTGCACAAATGCCCTGCCTTCCTGGCCCTGGCTGAAGACTAAATACAGGGGTATGCAGCCCTTGGTGTGGAGGCAGGACACCGCCTACTCAAGTGTAAATGGGGCTGTGCCCAGTTCTCCCCTCCAATCCTGCCAGTGATGGCCTATCCAGTCAAACCAAAGCTCCCATGTTGTGTGGCTGTCTAGGAGGAATACACAAAGCCCAACAGTCAGCTACACCCAGTTATGTGACTAGAGACAAACTGCATCCACCAAATGTCTAAGGCAAGAAAATGCCAACTCCCTAAAAGTAGCATTTGAGGAATTGCAATTTAAAATACAACTCTACCATAAGTTAGGATTTTAAATTAGAATTCCAGAGACACCAAACATGAACTGAATATCTCTTTCCATTTGGAAATTTCACTTATATGATGTAATAAGGCAACTCCAATGTTATCCTATGAGTGCGATAGGCTTTGCAGTAGTTAAAAATAGGTTGAGGAGTTCTTCACTACCTGGACATGTAAAACATAAAAGAGCACGTCCTACTTTTTTAAAAATACATTGCACCCTGCCCTCTGGGCTGTGCATGGCCTACCCTAGGGGTGACGTATATGTATTAAAAAGGAAGGTTTGGGTCTGGCAAAAAATGTGCTTTGCCCGATCGAAATTGCAGTTTAAACTGCGCACACAGGCTGAAATGGCAGGCCTAAGACATGTTTAAAGGGCTACTTAAATGGGCGCCACAATCAGTGCAGCAGACCCACTAGTAGCATTTAATATACATTTAGGTATACACCAATGTTACCATGGTTTGAACAGAGAGAACATGCACTTTAGCCCAGGTTAGCAGTGGTAAAGTGTGCAGAGTCCTCAGGCTAACAAAAGCAAATTCAGCAAAATGTGGAGGGCAGAGTTTGGGGATCATCCTGTAGAAAGTCAAACCCGTACCCAGAACGTGGCAAAATGTGGAATGCAGCCATAATGTGCTGAAAATGACATGGCTGCCTTTTACGTTTAGTGAACACAGCCATTAGCCAATCACATACTTCCTTCTCTTCTGCATGTGCGACGGTATACCACAAAGTTACCACTGTATACCACTGCACAATTTATAACTGTGAGAAATGGGGCTGCTGTTTGGCTAAAGTTTGAGCCTCGAGCCTCAGAGGTACACACACAAGAGAGCCCCTGCTCACCCCAGTGCAGTTTGGCCAGAGCAGTCAGCCTTATCCCAGAGGCAATGTGTAAAGCGTTTTGCACAATACAAACACACCAGTGACATAATGAATACACCACAAAAGAGACTGCACACAACAGTATATAAAAATAGACTGTATTACATATAAAACATAGACCAAAACCACATAAATCAATAATCACTTTGCCAACTAGGCAAAACATCACAGTTAGTGCAAATAGATAAAGACTTACATGTTGCACATGTCATGAAAACACCATCACTGCATAATACTTGTTATCCTGACAAGGCCAGGTAAAAATGACACATGTAACATCAGGGCATGAAATGCAACAGTTAGTTTAGGAATAGAAATGCACAGAATCATAAATGCGGTGCATACTATGCAATCCTGAAGTAGTACTCGTTATCCTGTTAGTATAAGGCATAAAGAACGACATACCTAACAACATCAGTGCATAAAATGCAGCAGTTTGAGTAAGGCACAGGGATCGCCCCTCTCACCATAAACCCCAATGCCACAATGCCTCTGTGTACCTCTTACACATTATACGGTAAATACATCCCACAACGCAGGGCAAAGGAGCAACTACGCACCTACGGGAGGTAGTAATAATGACCTAATGTGGTAATTACTGTGTTCCGCAACAATGAAGCATGAGCCTCCATCAAGGACTCACCCGCCATGTATCCGCAAGAGCCAGCACCCCCAAATATGTGCCAAATATGTTGCAAAAGTGGGGGAGGCACACTTCAGGGCTGTGTGGGAGACCTCGCTCAGTCCCCACACTCACTACACTACTGCAGCTGCACAAGGAAAAAGATACAGCGCTAGACTTAAGTTGTTAATGGCTACGCCTGCCAAACTGCAGCTGGGGAAGACACAGGGCGATGCGCCGACTCTTGCGGGGCTTACAAGGCCGATCCTGACCTTCAACAGCAAGGGCATGGCAGGGGATCCCTTCATGGTCATCTGCGGTGTACCTGGTTGCCCAGCAATGATCCAACGGGGCAGTCGGCGACTGGGTGCACCGCTCCCAGTGGAAACTCCCAACTCCACTGCATTCGATCCTTGAGCAAGGATCCTATAGGGGAAACAGAAATGAAGAACTTAGGCCAACTGACGATCGGGCTGAGCTAGTTTTCACCAACACAAAGCATTTACAACGCACTGCCTTTCAGGCTGGAGGCAAGGGAAAGCGCTTCAGTCACGCTGTGCATGGCTGAATATGGAGCGTTCCACCACGTGCTCGGGCCACGAAGGAAAAACACAAAGCGCACCCCATACACTGAATGAGAGTTAATCCTCCTAGCAAGCGCTAGTCACAAATCACTCAACTTGCCATTTTCACGGAGGCAAGATGCCCTAAACAGCACTCCCCGCATGCTGCCTCCTTTTACAGGCACAGGACTGGCCACCAATCTCTGGGAGATCACTGGGGACACAAAAGCAGGACTACAGACAGCAGGCCAGCACACAGAGTCCTTGTAGGCAAAGAGGCAGTCCTTCTTGCAGCCCAGCAGGCCACAGGTCAGCATAGCAAACAAGGGAGTCCAATCGTGGTTCTTCTTGGCAGCATAACCGTTCCTTCTTGCAAGGTGCATTCTGTAGAACCAGCAGTGTATGGTTACAAGTCCCATGCAGAGTCAAAAATCATGGGGTCAGAGCCGATGTACTGATACTCAAAATGTCTTTAATGTGAAGGTAACTTCAAAACAAACTTCGAAGTGCACAACACCCCAATTCAACCCCAGCTCTGGCTCCAGACATCACTAGGGGTAAAACAAGCCCTTTCTGTGAGGACAGGACACAGCCTATACAGATGTAAGTGCCCCCTCCTCCCTCTCTCCCAGCCCAGGAAGACCGTTTTGTATGCTGATGAATGCAGATGCAATCCTGTTACTTCTCAACCGTTCCTGTGTGATGACTGTCTGGAAAGTATGCATAAAGCCTCACTAGCACTCTGCCCTAGATGTGGATTGGAGTCAGGCTGCAAAGCACAAAGGTTCAGATGTACAACCGAGTCCCAATGGTATGTACCATTGTTTTGCAACCGTAGTTTACCACCTACTTCTAGTAAGTGGTAAGCCACTCTCAAACAGAAATGGGTCCATATGGAAACAAGCATCCTAGGACCGGTTTCGGGTCTCACCCCTCATCAGCCAGGATAGCTTGACTCCAGTGGCATGAAGAGCACAGGACCCACGTTTGGGCATACCCGTCCCACTTGGGGTGACAATGCAAAAAGAAAAATTGATGGACAGAATTCAGAACAATGTCATACATTCACCCCTATACAGAGATCTGGGATCAAATCCATCGTGCAGCTCTGGGTTATCTGAAAAGCCATAGTTTTTATGCTTCCCATGCCATTCCAGTTTGAACCCAGCCATATGCAAATCAGTCTTGACCCTGCACCCAATGGGAACAGTCAAGCCTGAACTGCCAGGCCAGGTCCTCCCTGGACTGGAAACAAACATCCAGGGACTGGTTTCACCCATCATCCGCCAGGATAGCTTGACTCCAGTGGCATGGAAAGCACGGGACCCACGTCTGGGCATACCTGTCCCACTCGGGTGACAAATGCAAAACGAACAATTTATGGACAGAATGGATAACAATGTCATACATTTACCCCAGTACAGAGACCTAGGCCTAAATCCATTGTGGTTTTGCTCCCCATGCCATTCCAGTTTGAGCCCAGCCATATGCAAATCAGTCTTGACCCTGCTGCCAATGGGAACAGTCCAGCCCTAACTGCCAGGCCAGGTCCTCCCTGGACTGGAAATAAGCATCCTAGGACCGGTTTCGGGGTTTCACCCCACATCAGCCAAGATAGCTTGACTCCAGTTGCATGGAGAGCACGGGACCCACGTCTGGGCATACCCGTCCCACTTGGGTTGACAAATACAAAAAGAAGAATTGAAGGACAGAATGCAGAACAAGGTCAGACATTCACCCCAGTGCAGAGATCTGAGCCTAAATCCATTGTGCAGCTCCGGGTTATCTGAAAAGCCAGGTCTTGAGGCTCTTCCTGAAGGTGTGCAGAGTAGGGGAACGTCTGATGTTGACTGGGAGTTCATTCCAGGCCTTGGCAGCGATGTAGGAGAAAGCTGTTCCACCTGCTCTGGTTCTGCGGAAGCGCAGGGTTTCTGCTAGGGCGAGATCAGCTGAGCGGAGGTTCCTTTTGGGTACATAGAAAAAGACTCTTTCATTGAGGTATTTGGGTCCGAGGTTGTGTAGTGATTTGTAGATGTGAGTGAGTAGCTTGAAGGTTACTCTCTTAACGGGGAGCCAGTGGAGGTCTTGCAGGTGTTGGGTCATGTGTTCATGTCAGGGGGTGCCGAGGATGAGTCTGGCCACGCTGTTCTGGATGGTCTGAAGTTTGTGTAGAAGGGATTTGTTGATTCCAGCTTAGAGGGCGTTTCCGTAGTAGAGTCTGCTGGTTATGAGTGCATGGGTGACGGTCTTTCTGGCTTTGGGTGGGATCCACTTGAAGGTCTTGCGGAGGATGCGGAGGGAGTTGAAGCAGGTGGAGGCGACGACATTGATCTGGCAAGTCATGGTGAAGGAGGAGTCGAGGATGATGCCGAATGAGGTCGGTGGTGACCAAAGTGGCCTTCCGGAGACGCTGTCTGTCTGGGTTGTGGAGGGGTGCGAGCTTGTCTGTGCAGGTAGTGATCCAGAGGTGTAGTTCCTTGGCTGCAGCATTGGTGGCGGTCGTGGCGGAGGGTGGATTTGAGGTGCTCCTCTGTGACCATGTTCCAATTTCTTCGTGGTGGGTGCGGCGTGGGCTTGTGAGCAGTGGTGGTATTGACAGAAAAGTGTACGCAGTGGTGGTCTGTCCAGAGGGGCTGCGAGATGTGGCTGAAACGTATGTTGTTCCCTCCTGCGAAGATGGGATCGAGGGTGTTTCCTGCCTTGTGTGTGGGGGTGGTGATGAGCTGCTTCAGTCCGAGGTTGGCGAGGTAGTCTAGGAGGGTGGTGGAGTCAGGGTCGCTGCGGTTGTCGGTGGAAGTTCAGATCTCCGATGAGTATGTAGTCAGTGGAGGCGATGGCAAAGGGTGCAATGAGGTCCACAGTGGTAGTGGTGAAAGAAGCACGAGACCTGGGGGGTCTGTAGGCGAGGGTGCCGCGTGGTTCTGAGGCTGGGCTGGATCTGGAAGTGGAGGTGTTTGATGTTGGAGAGGGGGTCACTCATGCTGGAGATGGAGAGTCGGAGTGAGCACTTGTGTGCGATGGGGAGCCCTCCTCCTGGGTGGTGGGGGTGGTCCTTCCTCTGGATCTTGTATCCTTCGGGTTGGTGGTGGTGTCGATGTCATGGACGGAGGAGGCATTGGTTCAGGTTTCTGTTAAGAAGGCGACGTCTAGCAAGAGGGCGTTGAGGAGGTCCCTGATCTCTACGGTATGTCTGTGCAGGGAGCGCACATTGAGGAGGATGCACCTCACGGCTTCGGTAGTGTTGGTGTCCGGTGTGGTGGCGGCAGCCATGGTGGTGCAGATGGTGGTGAAGGTTTGGCGGTAGTGACGGAAGGAGAACTGGCCGTGGGTGGTGTTCGGCGTGAACAGCTGGCAGTTGTTGTTCCTCCCGGAGTTGAGTGTGAAGAGGGCACCTAAGTCATAGCGACAAGTGGTCAGAGGACCAGGCTCCCTGGCACTATTCACAGTCGGGTCGCAGATGGGCGCAGACGGGCTTGCCTTTGGCTTGCCTTTGGCGTGCCAGCGGTGCGGCCGCTGCACGCATCTGTTCAGTGGCCACCATTAAATAGAGGAAGGAGGGAGGGAAGTGCAGATAGGAGGCAGGAGCGGGAAACCAGCATGGAGAGGGGCCGCAGGGGCAGCAGCAGCGAAAAAACAGGTATGGAGGGTGGGAGCAAGAAGGAGGAAAAAGTAGAAATAGGAGGCAGAATACAGAAATTAAGCTAAGGCAAAATGAGACAAGAAATAAAAACTAAAGGCAATGGCACAAGCCACAGATTTGCGCCCCTACCTAGAGAGAGGTGGAAGGGGCAGCGGCGGAGGCACAGTCAGCACAGCTGCATGGGCAGAGAGCTGGGTCAGTGACCAGAAGTTCCTTCCTCGCCCTAAGTGCGCCGGGTATGCCTAGACGTCGATCCCGGGCTCACTGTGCCACTGGATTCAAGCTATCCTGGCTGATATGGGGTGAAACCCCAAACCGGTTCTAGGATGCTTGTTTCCGGTCCAGGAAGGACCTGACTTGGCAGTTCGGGCTGGACTGCTCCCATGAGGCATAGGGTCAAAACTATATTGCATATGGCCGGGTCTGAACTGGGGTGGCATGGTGAGCAAAAGAATGATGGATTTCACCCAGATCTCTTGACTGGGGGTGAATGTATTGATTTGTTCTGCATTCGCCCATCACTTTTGTGTCTTTTGCTTTCTAAAAGTGGCATTTCTACAATAGTAATGAAAAATCCACCCACACCACTAAGCAGGATTTATCACCACTATTCTAAACATAGCAATGCCACTCCTTGCAGATCAGAAATTACCACTTACAAACATATAAGGGAATTCCCAATGCTAACCTATGAGAGGAGCAGCACCAACTGTAGTGAAAAATAAAATAGGGTGTTTGTCACCACCAGGACATTCCACACAATAAAAAGCACGTCTTACCTTTTACCTACAGAGGACCCTGCCCATGGGGCTACCTACGGCCTATATTAGGGGTGACCTATATGTAGTAAAATGTGAGTTTCAGGCTTGGCAAGCAGCTTTAAAAGCCAAGTCAATGTGGCAGTACACTGTGTACGCAGGCCCTGCAGTGGCAGGCCTGAGACAGATTTGAAAAGCTACTTCTGTGGGTAGCGCAAACAGTGTTGCAGGCCTACTAGTTAATTTACAGGCCCTGTATATATGGGATATCACTGTACTAGGGGCTTACAAGCACATTAAATATGCCAAATAGGTGTAGACCAATCATACCAAGTTTAAAGGAGAGAGCACATGTACTTTAGCATTGATTAGCAGTGGTAAAGTGCCCAGAGTCCTAAAGCTATCAAAACAGGTCAGAAAAAATAGGAGGAGGAAGGCAAAAAGTAAAAAGGGTCAGCATACCACTGTATGCTATTCTATTTACACCAATCCACTCAACAACACTCCACTGTATGATATTCCACTCTACACCACTCCTTTGTTTGCAACTCCACTCTACACCACTCCATTGCACCCCACTCCACTTTGCGTCACTCCAGTATATACTACTCCACTGTACGCCACTATACTCTATACTATTCCAATCTATGCCACTCTACTCTATGCCACTCCAGTGTACACCACTCACTCTATGCTACTCCGCTCTATGCTACTCCACTGTACATTTTCAGTGTATGCTACTCTACTGTACACTATTCCACTGTATACCACTTCAGTCTATGCCACTCCCTGTATGTCACTCCACTGTATGCTATTCCACTGCAAGTCACTCCACTCTACCTCACTTTACTTTATGTTACTCCATTCTATGCCACTCCACACCCCTTTCCTGTGTGCCACTCCACTGTACGCTATTCAACTGTACACCACTCCACTGTACTGCACTCCAATCTATGCCACTCAGGTCAACAGCATTCTAGTCAGTGTATGCTATTTCATTATACGCCATTCCACGGTACAACACGGTACACTATGATATTCCACGGTACGTAACTGCATTCTTTCCCACTCTACTCTATGCTATTCCACTCTATGCCACTCCACTTTACGCCACTCCACTATACGCTACACCATTCTACGCCACTCCACTCTACTTATCTCCAGCCGAGCTCTGCTCAACAACACTCCACTCCACTCAACAACAGTTTTCACCCCTCCACTGTACCACGCTATATTCCACTGTATAGCACATTACTTTACATAAATGTACTCCTATCAGTTTCCATGTACAGCACTTTATTTTACTCTATAGAATTTTACAACACTCTACTCCACTCTAGAACACTCTACGCAACTCCTTCTGTGCTACTCTACCCCACTTAATGTCTACTCTGTGAGACACAGTACCACTGTTCTCCACTGAACTCTATTTTTGCACTCTGCGCCATACCACTGTGCGCTACTGTATATCACTCAACCGTACCATACTGTACAACACTCCACTGCACTTCCTTGCCACTCCACTGAACAGCACTTTAATACACCCTTTGACACTCTACTCTACTCCACTTTCCGGAACTCTACAGCACACCAATCCACTGCATTGTACCACACACCACTCCACTCTGCAACACTTTACTCCATTGTATACTAAGCCACTGCACTCTACTCAACTCCATGCTACTGTACTATGTAACATGCTACTCCACTCTATGCTACGCCACTCTATTGAACTCCACTCAGCTCCATTCTACTCCACTCTACTCTATTCTACTCCACTCTACGGCACTCCACTCTACTACACTCCACTTTACACCACTCCACTCCACTGTACCCAACTCACCTCTATAACACTTCACTCTACACCACTCTATACACCACTCTACTGTACACCACTCCACTGTACGTTATTCTCCTGTATGCCACTCCACTCAACTCTACTAAGCCACTGCACTCTACTCAACTCCATGCTACTGTACTATGTAACATGCTACTCCACTCTATGCTACGCCACTCTATTGAACTCCACTCAGCCCCATTCTACTCCACTCTACTCTATTCTACTCCACTCTACGGCACTCCACTCTACTACACTCCACTTTACACCACTCCACTCCACTGTACCCAACTCACCTCTATAACACTTCACTCTACACCACTCTATACACCACTCTACTGTACACCACTCCACTGTACGATATTCTCCTGTATGCCACTCCACTCAACTCTACTCCACTCTATGACACTACCCTCTATGACAGTACACTGTATGACATTGTTCTACGCTCCAATATACCACACTCTACTTAATGACACTCCACTCGATGACAGTAAACACTTAGATTTGGAACTCATTTTTATGAAAAATTTAAAATCATTGAAATTTCAAGAAAAAAACGAAAGTTTAAACCTTTGGTATAGTTAGGAAAACTTTTCTTAATCTTACTATACAAACCAAACTTAAAATACACAAACATTACAAACTCTAAAGTTATAATTATACCTTAAATATATAAATTACGCACCCCCTTTAACCCCTTCGCTGCCAGACCTGGCCCCGTGCCACACCTCTTTTGGGCTATTTGAGGTGGTTCCCGGTTAGGCCCCAATAACATTTGTCCACATAAGGTGTCCATGCCAAATCTGCGTCCTTTTTTCCAACATCCTGGGGATTCCAAAGGGGTCCAGGGTTTGTGGAAAACCATGGAGGGGACTTAGAAATTAGCCAACATACAGCAAAATATTGTTTTTTGGGGGGGGGGGGAATGGGAAGAAAGTGCTGCAGAAGAAAGCTTTTTTTCCCTGCAAATGGTATCAACGAAGGGTTTGTGGTGCTAAAATAACCATCTTTCCAGCTTTCAGGAACAAGCAGACTTATGTCAGAAAACCAACATTTTCTATACATTTGTGCCATTTTACTGGGACATAGCCTATTGTTCCTATTTCTATGCTTTCAACCTCCTTCCAATGGGTATAAAAGCAATAATGGATCCTCGAGAGCTATACATGTCTGAAAGTATACAAAATTCAGAATTTAACAAGGGGTCACTTGTATAGACCCTTAAGGTTTTCCTAAAGAAACGAACAGTTGATATAAACAAATATTGAGATTGAGTTGAATAAACAGCCATTTGTGCCTACATTCTCGCCTGTAACTTCTTCTAACTATAGCAGATTTTAGAAAGCCATATACTGCTGGACCCTTCTGGTTGCAGAGATATATAGGGCCTATAGGTTCACCAAGAGCCCGAATTACCCAGAGTCAATAAAAACTGAGCTTCACCTTGCAATGGTATACCACAATTTAATTGGTAAAATATAAAGAGTGAAAGATAGGGATCAAGGAAACCTATGCATTTTTAAAATTGGAACAAGATATGGAGTTTAGAAGCAGTGGTTATTTGCAAATCTCTGAATTTGTGGGTACCCATACTAGCATGTAAATTAGAGGGCATTTTTCAAAATGCCTTCTTTTTTACACATTGTCTTACATTTGGAATGCAGAAATACATATAAAGAGAATAAGTAATAACACTTGGTCTACTATTCTGTTACCCTAAGTCTCCTGAGAAAAATAGTACCTCACTTGTGTGGGTAGGCCTAGTGCCCGCAACTGGAAACAGCCAGCCCACGTGCATGCATCACATTTTTCCACTGAAAACTGACCCTTTTTTTGCAATGTGCCTAGCTGTGGATTTTGAGCCGTAGCTCAGCTGGCACTAGGGAAACCTAGCAAACCTGTACATGTTTTAAACTAGACACCCAGGGCAATCTAGAATGGGATGACTTCTGTGACTCCCACCAGGTTCTGTTGCCCAGAATCCCTGGCAAATCTCACAATTTATCTAAAAAACACATTTTCCTCACATTCCTGTGATGGAAGGCTCTGGAATCTGAAGACAGGCACAAGCTTCCTTCCACCCAGCCTTCTCCCAATTCTCCCAAAAATATGGTACCTTCCTTCTGTGGGTACGCATAGTGCCCACAAAAGGAAATGGCCCAAAACGTACTATGGAGACATCAAAATGATTGATCACAAAGTGACCTGGATTTGCAGGGAGTCACGTGTGGTTTTGGTCCCGGGCTCAGCGGCCATCTAGGGAAACCTACCAAACCTAGACATTTCTGGAAACTAGACCCCAGAGGCAGTCCAGAGAGGTGTGGCTTGCATGGATCCCACAATGTTTTCTAACCCAGAATCCCCTGCAAACCTAAAATTTAGCAAACATATTCCTCACATTTCCCTATGGGAAAGTTTTGGGATCACTGGGCTGACACAAATTTCCTACCACCCAGCATTTCCCCAGGTCTCCAGATAAAAATGGTACCTCACTTGTGTGGGTGGGCCAAGTGCCTGCGACAGGGAAGGGCCCAAATCATATTGTGGGGACATAAAAAATATCTATCACAAAATAAGTGATGGCTGCCGAGCCTAGGACCAAAAACGCAGGTGCCTCCTTGCAAAAACAGGTTGTTTTGTGATAGATGGGGGCACCTGCGTTTTTGGTCCTGGGCTCAGCAGCCATCTGGGGAAACCTACCAAACCAACACATTTCTGAGAACTAGATACCTGGGGCAGTCCAGGGAGGTGTGGCTTGCATGGATCCCACAATGTTTTCTAACCCAGAATCCCCTGCAAACCTCAAATTTTGCAAAACAAATCACATTTTCCTCAAATTTCTGTATGGGAAAATTGTAGGATCACCGGGCTGACACTTATTCCCTACCACCCAGCATTTCCCCAGGTCTCCAGATAAAAATGGTACCTCACTTGCATGGGTGGGCCAAGTGGCTGCGACAGGAAAGGGCCCAAATTATATTGTGGAGACATCCAAATTCTATGTCAGGACCGGAGGCGAGGATTATGCTCTTCTTTCTCCACTTTATTCACAGCAGCCATTCAAAGATAAACAAACCACTATTCCCATGAACCATAGGGAATAGAACATAAAATAATAGAGAGTCCCAGGATAGACAGTCCTTAAGCAATGCACCAATCACGGGGCTCCTAGGAGTATGTAGTCCTCTGTCCCTCTTCACTCTCCCTCTTTCTTTGCTGCTGCAGCCAGATAAGTGTTGCTTTTTGTTTCTCCTCATATGTGCTATGTGGGTTTCTGTGCAGTGTTTTCCTATGTGATTTTATCACTTGTAGTACTGTTAGCAGTGTTGGTCATGTGCTTAGCTGTTTCAGAGTCTTATCTTTCATTTGATCTCTGATTTTTTATTACGCGCTGTTCTTGCTGGCATGTCTTGGGCCTGCCTTCCATTTCATGGTTGTTATACGCTAGGCGCGACGCATGTTTGTGCTCCAGCTTACATTTGCAGTTGGTTTCCACAGTTTTTCACTGTCTCTGCGAGGCGACCGCTACTCGGTCCCTCGCTCGGCCGTGGGAGCCTTCACACTCCCTAACGTCCGTTACCTTAGTGGTGCGGGCTCGTGGTGCCTTCCTCCCACCACCAGAGGGCGACCAGATGCCTCCTCTCGTTTGTCCGCATCGCCGGCATTCCGCGTATTCGGCGCATTGCTGAACGGAGATGCGGACGATCGCTAGCGTCTTGCCTGCCAGCACTCCCTGTTTGTTGTCGGTATAACTGCCTTTTAGGCAGCGTTTGGCTAATTTACGCCCCCGTGAACGCTTGCGTGTGCAGCGAGTCTGTACCTGCCATTAGGCAGTGTTGCTTGGGGGTTGTTTGCCTTCTTGGGGGGCCTTTATGCTTAGGCCTTTTTTGTCACGCTCCTTCAGGAGTCTGTATTGGGACAGTTTCTTCTTCTGGCAGGCTGCCCTTTAGACTTACTGCACCAGGGCCGATTGTCCCAGGGTTTTCTGCCCAGTATACACGCGGGCACAGCTCGATATACATTAGGCTGACACCCAGCCCCTTCCCTAAAGTTGAGGCTACCCCTCACCAGTTACCCACTTACCTGTGTGGCGCCCCAGCTTCCTGCCCTAAAGGAAGAGTATGAGGAGGAGCCCTACCAGGATGATCAGTGGGAGGAGGACCCCCTCACTTCCCTCCAGTGGGATGATGATTTTTATAACGCCGTGGACGATTCCATCTACAGGGCAGTGGAGCAGGCCATGACTCCCTTGGAGGATCACCTGTCTCACCATATTGAGCAGGCTTGCGCACAATTGGCCAAGGCTTCCCATATCCTTCCTGCTCCTTCATCCGGCAACAGCGTAACCCCCGCCGACTCCTAGGCCCCACCGGCTAAGTGCCCTAGGGATTCTGGGGTGGATTTGGATGCCTTCACCTGCGCGTTTTTGGGCAGCAAGCCCACACAGTTGCCTTCAACGCCCCCGGGGGATGGCGATACGGGGGATGCGGATGACGAGCCCGGTCCTTCCCGTCCCTGGTGCCCTGCCTGTCCTGACCCGCCTTCTGACTCGCAGAACCATTGCTCGGACATGATGTCCTGCACCCCCGGTCCTGGGACTGGGCCCCCTCTGAGAAAGTAGCTCAGTATGTGGCCAGTAGGATCCGCCGGCCGATAGAGACCACAGCCAGGAGCTGTCTGAGGGCGGAGTGCCCCCATCCTACGTTGGATGGAAAGGTGGCAGCTACCCCGGAGATTGACCCGCGCATGGCCACCTTTCTCCAAAAGTTTGTTAAGGACCCCAAGAGGGGTATCGATAGGTCCTGGCAGGTTTGTCAGGACAAGCTCCTCGATATCCTAGGCCCCATTACTAAGATACTAGATATGCAGGCTAAGCAGTCAGGGTCCCTTATTTCTCCAGAGACCCTCTCCTCCTGGGCCCAACGCGCGGTGGTCTTCCTCTGGAATGCCAACTGCGCGCTTTCCACGGAAAGGTGCAGGAGCTTACTTATCAAGGTCGACCCCAAGCTCGGGATTTAGCCGATTCGGAGGCTGGCGCCGTGGCCCAAGGGGGTGTTTTCGGAGAGCCCTTCATCAAGGAATTAGGCAAGTTCTTGAATACTTTGACGTCACTGGATAAGGCCCAATCCTCGATTTTGCAAGGTCTTCCGCCCTCGGATTTTCCGGGGGGCTGGATGAGGTAGGGGCCGCTCGTCCGGCTGACCAAATCAGGGTAGGGGCAAGGCTCCGGAGGCGGTCAGTACC
Source organism: Triturus cristatus (assembly GCF_964204655.1). Lineage (NCBI taxonomy): Eukaryota > Metazoa > Chordata > Amphibia > Caudata > Salamandridae > Triturus > Triturus cristatus. Next base: position 61,421,660 of record NC_140588.1, read on the forward strand.
AAGATAAAGCCAGATTTGGCAATTTCTACCCGACCAGAGGGCATCGTGGGAAAGGCAGAGGCGGCCGAGGCGGTGGAACCTCCAACTCTTCCGGTGAGTGTTCTCCCTTCTAAAAGTGGGGGGCCGTCTGGCGCATTTTTTCCAGGCCTGGACTTCTGTCACCGGAGACGCCTGGGTCCTGCAGACCGTCCAGGGATTTCCTATAGAGTTTCATGGGGATCCTTCACAACCCCTTCCTTCGTGCCCTCTCTCCTTCTCGGCCTCCGACGCCACTCTGGTCGACCAATAGGTCTCCTCCCTTCTCGACAAAGGGGCGATCATGGAGTCCGTTTCGCATCCCAGAGGTTTTCTCAGCAACCTCTTTTTAGTGGACAAGACGGATGGTACGCAGCGTCCGGTCATCAACCTGCGAGAGTTCAATGGGTGGCTGGTGTACCGCCACTTCAAGATGGAGGGAATCCATCTGCTGCGCGACCTCCTCAGACCTGGCGATTGGATGGCGCGCCTCGACTTGAAGGACGCCTATCTTATGATTCCCATTTTTCCCCCGCACAGCGGTTCCTTCAATTCCCTGGCGGGACAGGGTGTACAAGTTTATCGCTCTGCCCTTAGCCCTCTCCTCCGCGCCCTGGTGTTTCAACAAGGTCCTGTGGCCGGTGATTGAACGTCTGCGGGTGTCCGGCATGCATCTGATTGTATACCTGGACGACATCCTGTTTCTGGCTCCATGTCCCCGGGCCCTATCGCTGCAGTTGCAGATGGGGGTCAACCTCCTTCAGACTTTGGGCTTCGTGGTCAACGAAGTGAAATCCATGCTGGTGCCCGCTCAAAAGGTGGTGTTTTTGGGGTTTGTAATCGACTCTGTGGAGTCCACCCTCAGCCTCCCTTCTTGGAAGATGACGAAGATTTGCCATGAGATCCGGAGGGCCCTCGCTCAATCCCGCCTGTCTCTCCGTCAACTTGCCCGGATCGTGGGGCTTCTCTCAGCCTCCATCCAGGTGATTTTTCCGGGCCCTCTGCATTACAGGGCTCTCCAGCGCCTCAAGGCTCGCCACCTTCGCAGGGGCCTTTCTTGCTCGCAGAAGGTCGCCCTCTCCGCCGTCGCCAGGGAGGAGCTCCAATGTCGGCTGGCCAATATGGAGGCCTGGAACGGGCGAGCGATTTTCAGTTCCGCACCCGATATCGTTATCGAGTCCGGCTCCAGCAGATCCGGCTGGGGCGCGTGGTGTGGAGAGTTCACTACCAGAGGTGTGTGGTCTCCGCAGGAGCAACAGCTTCATATCAATTGTCTGGAGCTCTTGGCGGGCTCTTTTGCGATCAAGTGTTGGACCAAGGAGTCGGTCCGATCCTGCGTTCTCCTCAAAATGGACAACATATCGGCCGTCCAGTACATAAACCATCTTGGAGGCACACGTTTGCGCGCTCTGGCAGACTTGGCGGCAAATTTCTGGCAGTATTGCCTCGATCACCATGTCTCTGTCACGGCGTAGTATCTTCCGGGCCTCGACAATGAGGTGGCAGATTTCCACTCGCGCCATTCACACGACATGAGCCAATGGAGGCTTCATCCGGGGGTTTTCGCGGATCTCCAGAGCGTCTGGGGCCCATTCTCGACGGACCTCTTCACCTCCCGTCTGGACTTTCAACTTCCCCGATTCTTCAGTTGGAGGCCGGATCCGTTGGCGGCAGCCACGGATGCCTTCCTGCAGGATTGGAGGGAGGAGGCAGGTATGCCTTTCCTCAGTTCGCCATGTTAATGAGAGTCTCGGCCCAGGTTCGCCGCCAGCAGGCGGACATAGTGCTGATTTCACCCATCTGGAGGTCTCAAGTCTGGTTTCCGGTTCTTCTGGAAATTTCTTGGGATTTTCCAATCCCACTCCCCCGGTTTCCGTCTCTTCTGCTGAGGCCGGACGAAGCTCTCCATCCGCTCACGTTCAGGGCTCGCTGGCTCTTATGGCGTGGCGGATTACAGGGGACGATTGGCGGTCCCAGGACTTTCGGGAGCGGATGAGAAATTCATGCCCAAGGCCTGGGTGGGCCGATAGTACCCTCAAGTGGTATCGCTCTACGTGGAGACGATGGGTTCGCTGGTGTCTGCGACGGAGTTTCAATCCCGTGGCAGCAGATGTAACGGCCATACTGAATTTCTTGGTGGCCTTTCGCGGAGTAGGGTTTGGCTTACAGAACCATTAACACCTTCCGATCTGCCATTTCAGCCAGTCACTCCATGGTAGAAGGCTCTCCCGTGGGCGAACACCCCTTGGTCTGTCGGCTTCTTCGGGGCATCCGACTTTCCTTGCCTCCCAAACCTCATTACTCTCAGTTGTGGGACGTAAACCAAGTTCTCAACTTGTTCTTATCATGGCAACCTAACAGATTCTTGTCCAGGAAGGAGCTCTTGGCCAAGCTGGCCATGCTCCTCTGCCGCATATCTTGCAGGCGCGTTTCAGATGTCCGAGCCCTGGATGTCTAAGGAAGGATTTATTCTCCCTCCGGGGTGACCTTCACGATCCAGTGATGGATGAAATGCGGAACGACATCCGTTTCTTATCCCGCTTTCCCAGACTCTCCTAAGTTGTGTGTCGTTGCTTGCCTCAAGGCTTACGAGGAGATGTCTGAGGAGTTCCGTCCTCCAGGTGAACGGCAGTTGCTTATCACGCTCAAGAAGCCTCATAGGGCTGTCTCCTCCCCCACGATCACCCATTGGGTCCGTTGGGTGATGCAGGAGACCGGAATTGATCTGCGGAGTTTTGGTGCCCATTCGGCCAGAGGGGCCATGACTTCTTAAGCGTTTGTCCTGAGAGCTCGCCTGGAAGACATTCGGAACGCAGCAGACTGGTCTTCCGAATCCACCTTTAAACGATTTTATTTTACGCCGGTGCTGGACATGGCACACTTGGTGATGAGCAAGATTTAAACGAGGATAATCCTCGCCTCCTTTCCTGACAAAGAATGAAATATTTCCTAGCTAACGTAACGGAAAGTTTCAGGTCTATTAAGGACTCGGAGGTGAGGATTATTCCACCCAGGGTACCTGTTTCAGGCCTGTAACCCACCCTCGTATTAGGGTAAGTAATTGGTTGTTCTTTGGTGATTCTGTTACGTGGTTCAGGAATCTGTTCTGTGGGTTTTTCTCATATGCTATGATCTTCCCTCCCTGTCAGGAATAAACCTTAGCCATCGCTGTCGCTTACATTGTGCTTTGCTTCTGCAGGCGACGCCGGCAAACAAGACTCCTGAAGATTTGGACTGGCTGGCTTAGAGCGACGAAAGAGGGAGAGTGAAGAGGGACAGAGGACTACATACTCTTAGTCTTAGGAGCCCCGTGATTGGTGCATTTCAAGAGGACTGTCTATCCTGGGACTCTCTATTGTTTTGTGTTCTATTCCCTATGGTTCATGGGAATAGTGGTTTGTTTATCTTTGAATGGCTAATGTGAATAAAGTGGAGAAAGAAGAACATAATCCTTGCCTCCGAGTCCTTAATAGAATTGAAACTTTCCGTTACGTTAGCTAGGAAATTTTTCATTATCTATCACAAAATAAGTGATGGCCGCAGAGCCTGGGACAAAAAACGCAGGTGCCCCCTTGCAAAAACTCCCTACTTGGACCAGTATGCCACGAGACAGCGGACTCATCTGAATAGTTATGGGAGCATACTTCAGCCCAGAGTTGACAAACAGTAGACTAATAAAACGACGTATCACTGCCCTTAAGTTGCACATTGCGTGTACCTCTACTTTTTTAATCATGCATCTTACAGGTATACAAAGTATTTTGACGACAACCTTGCACAGATTAGGAATGGAGGACTACCTATTTGGAGAATCGACTCATGAATTGTGACAAGTTTGTGCCCATATCCTACGCCCTCTCTGACTAGCACTGTAATGCTTTAGACAACATGAACTGCTGAAATAGTTTCTCCCTGTGGCTCTTCCACGATGTTTGAAAGACATCAACAGATTTCAAACAGCACATATAAGGACTTATTTCCTGGCTACTCTTTTTCGTTATAAAAACAACACAACATTGGTGGATTCTCTATAAACATTTGAGGATCGCCCCCTTACGAAGCTAAGCCTTGAAGAAGTTACAAATGTAACGAAACACGTGTCGGCTGTCATGTCTCTATTTCACCGTGCTATTCTGTTCTTCCAGCAACAAGAACTGGACCTTGAAAAAATAACTGTATAAACATGAAATGTTTTTGAAAAAATCTTTTTCTTGCATGAATATATGTACATTATGTATTGACTAAATGTCACACTGATTATTAAATCTGAGAGAACCCCAGTACAAATCCAACTATTGTCATATCCTGTGATTTGAGCGATTGATTGAATACATAGATCTTGTGTTTCTGTCATGGTTCTACAGCAAAGGCTCAGGAAGAAAGGGGTTGTAGACAGCACACATAATGCCTATTCCCTGTTTCCCTATAGTGCAGTGACTGGAGCGAGGCTGTAGCCCAAAGACAACGTTTACGTGAAAACACGGGAAGACTACATATCCCAGAAGCCATTGGGATTTGAATTCCAATGAAGACTGGGAACAATCCTGGCGTTAACTGTCCTTATATAAGCCCCTCCTTCCTTGATGTCGGGGCTTGACAATCTACTACCGGTATTCCTGTTACCTGTCTTTCTGGCGAGACAGAGTTTGCCAGCGCAGCGCTTCAGAACTCTTGCCTCAGTTTGTGACACGGAGCTTCAGCGCAGCACTTCAGAACTCCTGCCTGAGTTCATGACCCGGAGCCTTCAGCGTGTGCCGGCCTCCCAGCACGGCGCTTCTGGATTCCTGCCAGAGTCTCTCCCTGTGTTGCTGGGTGATATCCGGCTTCCCCAGCGTGGGCACCGAAGAATTCCTGCCAGTGCTTCTGCCTGTCTGCTGGTTGTCGGAGACGTGCCAGGACCCGCCCATTGGTCGCAAGGAGCAGTTGCGGAGAGGCGTATCTCCCAAACCGCTTTAACTTTACTGTGCATTGTGATAACACTTTCTACAGCGCTCCGGAGTCCTTACAATGTTGTGAAGTGAACAACATTAGTGTGCATGGTGTTTTTTTCTTCTTTGTTTTTTCGCGCATGTACTGTGATTAATCCCTAGAAACCTGCCTGGTAAGGGGACTTGTTGGAATTGCATCAACCTAGTGTGCTCCCCAATTCCTGGGATACATGCTCTCTAGGGTTGTATAGGTATTTAGGTTTAGTCTTTCCATAGGGACCGAGACTTGGTTCAACTGTTCTATTTCTATTTTTGGTTTGCCGTTTCCTGCATTGTTATGGGATTATCTAGGAATACCGATGGGACCTGAAACCTATATTCCATGCTGAGTTTTGTTCTGTTCTGCTACAGCTTCTGTGTTTCTGGTCTTGTGTAAGTCTTTGAAGGTTCCGGACTCGCTACAGTCATTGTTTGTTGTCCTCTGCTACTCTACACCTCACCATCTTTTTTGTGTTTCACTGTAGCTTACCAAGGTGAAAGAAGTTTTTCCTGCCCTGAACTCTCCCCACTCGGCCGTAAAACCTTGGAAGAGGACAACAGGTCCAGCAGAACTGTTTATTATTTTCTCCTTTTTTCCCTCCTTCCCCAGGGTGTTTTCTCTCAGAGCGTTATTCATTCGGTGTGCTGTGGGGGGTTTTGCCAAAGGGAAGAAGGGGACTTCACATATACCCATCGTCGCTGCTGGTTGGCATCTCATAGGTTAGTGCTTCACTTCCTGTTTGGCTAACGCTGACAGTTTCAATTTAAAAAAAATAATGTTGTAGTAATATTGTTGAGTGCCGGGGTACATCTGTCTGTCTAAAACCTTGCAAAAACAGGTTGTTTTGTGATAGATGTGGGCACCTGCGTTTTTGGTCCCAGGCTCAGAGGCCATCTAGGGAAACCTACCTAACCAAGACATTTCTGAATACTAGATACCCATGGGAGTCCAAGGAGGTGTGGCTTGCATGGATCCCCCAACGTTTTCTTACCAAAAATCCCCTGCAAACCACAAATTTAGCTGAAAAGTCAAAGTTTCCTCACATTTCTGTGTGAGAAACTTGTGATATCACCGTCATGGCACAAATTTCTCACCACCCAGAGTTCCCGTCAGTCTATCAATAAAAATGATACCTCACTTGTGTGGGTGCCCAAAGCAGAGTCAGCCTAAATACTTATAAAAAACCTTGCTCTTTTGAACCCACTTTGGTTTCCCCTCAGTTTTTCATTTGATATGTTTTTTGGCTGATTCTGCTTTGGGCAAGTGAGGTGCCATTTTTGTCAGGAGGCCAAGGAAAACACTGGATGGTGGGAAATGTGTGCCGACGCAGTGATCCCACAACTTTCCCACACAGAAATGTGAGGAAAGTGTGACGTTTTACCGAAAATTGGCGTTTGCAGGAGATTTTGGGTGATAAAATGCTGGGGGATCCAGGATTGCCACACCACCACCCAAGCGCCATCCATGCACTCTGGCAGCCAATCGCCATCCACGCACACCACCAGCCAAATGTCATCCACGCACACCACCAGCCAAGTGTCATTGATGCACACCACCAGCACACTGCCAGCCAAGTGCCATCCATGCACGCTGCCAGCCAATCGCCATCCACACACACCATCAGCACACCATCAGCCAAGTGTCAACCGCACAGACCGCCAGCCAAGCATCATCAATGCACACCAACAGCACACTGCCAGCCAAGTGCCATCCACGCACACTGCCAGACAAGTGTCATCCATGCACACCACCAGCCAAGCGCCATCTACGCAGAAATGACCAAAATGTGTGCTCTAAAAAAAGGGGGAGAGACCCTTGCCTGAGGGGCCACTGCCTGACATGCCCAAAAACATATCCCTGGTGCCTAGTGGGCTTTCTGCTCTCCCAATGGGGGCAGATCAAGGGCTTGTGCCTCCATCTGCCCCTCAGGGGGTCAGAAAGACTATGGCTATTTTTTGTGGGGTATATGCATTATGGGCGGCTCCCAACATTTAACATGCAAACAAAAAAGTCCCTGGTGCTTAGTGAGCTTTCTGCCCTCCCAGGTGTGCAGATCAGGGGCTATTGCTCTGATATGCCCCCCAAAGGGGGCAGAAAGAATGTGCCCATTTGTTTTTGTGTGGGGTGGGGGCATTGACATGCCCATTCTGGGCAGCCCCCACCCCTACTCAGGCCAAAGAAAAAATGCTCCCTGGTGCTTAGTGGGCATCTGCCCCCAGGGGGGCCGATTGGGGGCCATTCCCCCATATGCTCCCTGGGGAGCCAGAAAGATGGTGGCTATTTTTTTAGTGGGTTGGGGCATTGGCATGCCCATTATGGGCAGCCACCACCCCATAACTACTAAAAAAATGGCCCCTCGCTTCCCAGTGGGCTTTCTGCCTCCAGGGGTAGATCGGGGCTATTGCCCCCATATGGCCGGGGGGGCAGAAAGCCTGTCCATTTTTTTGAGTGGGGTGAGCGCATTGGCATACCTATTCTGGGCAGACCCTACCCCTCCTCTGCCTAAAAAAATACTCTCTGGTGCTTAGTGGACTTTCTACCCCCTAAGGGGGCAGATCGGGGGCTATTGCCCAATTTGCCCCCTGGGGAGGTAGAATTACTGGCTACTTTTGGGGGGGTGGAAGCGTTGGCATGCCCATTCTGGGCAGACCCCACCCCTACAATACTAAAAAAACAGTACCTGACTTCCTAGTGGGCTTTCGCCCCCCTCAGGGGAGGGGCAGATCAGGGGCTATTGCTCCATCTGCCCCCTGGGGTGGCAAAAAGACAACATTTTCCCCAAAAAGCTGGAAGGGGCAAAAGCTTTTGCCCAAGGGACCACTCCCCCCTCCCTGGAGTCTAGTAGTGGATCTCTGCTTGGGGAACGCCCCACTGCAGCAATCCCCAAGCAGAGATTCACTAGGAAAGAGTACCATTGGCAAGGGGAGATTTCTCCCATTGCCAATGATACCTCTCCCTGTGTTTCAGTGCTCAGGGGGCTGAGATAGCCCCACAAGCACCAAAGCAGTGAAACTGAAATGAGCCAATCTGCTCATTTCAGTTTCACTTTCAAAGTAATGACATCAGCGCCATTCGTGTGAACGTTATTACATTGAAAAAAAATGGCTCAGAAGGCTGGGGAGGCTCTTCCCCAGCTCCTGAGGCCAAAAAACTGAAAAGGAAATCCCTATGCTGTTTACAGAGGGATTTTTTGGGTGGTGTGCCGAGGAGATAACAATTACGTCCTCTGCACACCAGCGCCACAGCTAGGGACGTAACCATTACGTCCTCTGTATAGAAGGGATTAAATTAACATAACTTGATTTATTATTTAACTTTAAACCAAACAAACTACACAAATTGTTACATTGAGAACATTTACGTTTAATTTATAATTTATGCAACACCTTCAAATTATTATGCACTTTCATACACAATGTATTCATCTCTGTACTCACACCACATTAACCGCTTCGATGCGGTGCGAATTCTCCCTCTCTGCGGTATAATTCTACGCGTGCGGAAACCTGCAGGCTCCCAGCCGTCTTGCGCACACGCTCACCGTGACATTTTCCCAAAAACGTTGGAAGGGGCAAAAGCCCTTGCCCAAGGGACCACTCCCCCCTCCCTGGAGTCTAGTGGTGGATCTCTGCTTGGGGAATATCCCACTGCAGCAATCCCCAAGCAGGGATCCACAAGGAAAGAGTACCATTGGCAAGGGGAGATTCTCCCATTGCCAATGATACCTCTCCCTGTGTTTCGGTGCTCAGGGGGCTGAGATAGCCCCACGAGCACTGAAGCAGTGAAACTGAAATGAGCCAATCTGCTCATTTCAGTTTCACTTTCAAAGTAATGACAGCAGCGCCATTCGTGTGACCGTTATTACATTGGGGAAAAAAATGGCTCCGAAGGCTGTGGAGGCTCTTCCCCAGCTCCTGAGGCCAAAACACTGCTGTTTACAGAGGGATTTTTTGAGTGATGTGCCGAGGACGTAGCGATTACGTCCTCTGCACACCAGTGCCACAGCCAGGGACGTAACCATTACGTCCTGTGTAGAGAAGGGGTTACATTAACATAACTTGATTTAATATTTAACTTTAAAACAAACAAACTACACAAAAATGTTACATTGGAAACTTTTATGTTTAATTCATAATTTATGCAACACCTTCAAATTATTATGCACTTTCATACACAATGTATTCATCTCTGTACTCACAAAACATTAACTGCTTGGATGCGGCACCGATTCTGTTGCTGTGCGGGAGAATTCCACACGTGCGGAAAACAGACGGCCCCCAGCCGTCTTCCGCACACGCTCACCTTGACGTCAGATGGCCGGGGGCCGTCCGACGCACGGAAGAGGTTAACTATAACTCGCCACTCTACCATGCACTGTGTTCTCACAAAAGATGTCATTTGACATGTCATAACTATTATGCAAATACTATTCTTTTACATTGTATAAGTGATATAATATCAAAAGGTGTAAGCAGTATACGGAGAAGGCTCAGCTCTGAGTGGGTGCTGTGTGTCCCCCTTCCCATTTGGAAAGTGTTGGCCCCAGGGATGGGGTCCCCATGGTCTTCTCAGGCTCAGGGAGTTGGGCCGAATGGCCCCTCCCCTTTATTAAGAAGTCTACCAAGGGGATGGGATCGCTAAGGGCCTCTTAGAGGTTCTAAGAGGAGCATTTTGACCCTACTACCCTTTATTTTTAACATTAAAATTTTATTTTTAATATATAATTTTTTTGCATTAATTGCTCAAACACTACTGAACGGATTCGCTCCAAACCACATAAGGCACTCTTTGTGGTCCAAGATATAGCGTTCATTGAAATTTGGTATAAATCTGATCAGTGGTTTGGCCTGTAGCTGTGTCTGAAATTCCTATGGAAAAATGAATGGGGCAAATACGTTTTGGGATTCCCCTATTTTGGCGTCCCCCACTTGACATAGCAACTTAAAACGTTCCATGCACATTCTAGGCAAAAAGAGCACTTTTTAAATAGGTTTCTTGGAGTATCCCCAAACTGTGCCAATTACAATCATTATCAATACAAAATAAGCCATTTCACAATCCTAACTATAGCTTCCGAGTGGTGGCTGCCACTACATATATAAATATATATATATATAATGTTAACAACGCAGTATCTAAAAGCCTCTGGCCACTATGTAGGATTCTACGTCGGGTTCGGGCAGCCCCAACTAATACTCCAAAAAGTTCCTTCATCACAAAGAACCAAATGTAGAACTAGTTTAAGTGTTTCTTGTTGTTTATTGCCAAAGCCCCCACCTCACGCATTTTGGAAGTAGCCTTTATCACATGTCTAGAAAGGTTAGTTCTCAAAGACATATAACTATCTTGTGCATGTCATAGACAATGGACAACACCCATAACATTCAAGTTTTAGAATGAAGTATTCAATACACAATGTGGTTTTTGTGTCAGCTCAAATTCAAACATGATATGAACACAATCATTAACAGTTAATGACAGTTGGTCCCACCATTCTTCGGTGTGATAAATATAAGGACGAAGTAAATAAGCAATACAAATTATTATGTTCAATTGCATTGAACTGCATTGAACATAGTACCATCATGTGTTTACCATATAAGTGGTTGAAATTTGAGGATATTTGAAGTAGAGATATTGGTATTCTTCATAGTCCAAAGTAGTCCTGTCACTCCAATGAGACAATAAGTTGTGTAATGCTGTGACACTCTGTAAGTACACTGCTTTAGTAACTGGTCAATAACATTCCTTTTCGGTTAATTGTCTTAAGGCCTCAATGTGATAGGCTTCCTTAGAGAGTAAAACCACATTCCCACCTTTGTTCGATGGTTTGATAACCATCAAATTGTCATATTTTAGTGTTCGTATCGCCTCCCATTGTTTTCGTGACACATTCTTATTGCTGCTGTTATAGTCCTTCTGTGCTTGACTGCGTATATGTTCTACTTCTTTGTTTATTGCTTCGTTAAAGCAATCAATAACGTCATGGGGAGTACGTGGAATATATTTGGATTCGGCCTTGAATGTACTTATTCCACTAACTCGCGAAATACTACGGTCTCCAGGATCTCCTAGACATCTTGGACCCCATCCCCAGTGTTTGTCGTAACTAATTAGTGTAGTTCCTGGAGTGTCACTGGAGTTTGGAGGTATTCGTCTGTTAGTATGTCACTGAATTTAGTGGATTCCGCTTTGAAGGGATCTATCTTTTTAGAATTCAATGTGTACATTTTGAGAAGTTTGAGTTTTTGAATGAATTTTTACATGTTTGTCTTAGTAGTTGCATAGTCAAAGCTTGCCTAAGGGCAGAAAGTTAGGCCTAGTCATAAGACATGTTGCTCCTCATGTGTCAGAGTTCTCTCTGTAAGGTTCACAATTGTTAAATCCATTGTTGTTAATACTGCTTGCTGCCTCGTTTACTCCTTGGGACTCTTTGTGGTGCCGGGGCTGGTGCTTCCTGTTCTGCTGCATCTTGCTTTCCACCTACACGGTATGGTGGATATGGCCATTCTGGTGTTCTTTGCCATGTCTGTCTCATGAGCTGATACTCTTGAAAAAAAGTATTGTCATCATTATTGGTTGGTCCGGTCATGCCACCTGACTATTCACCTTCTGACACATCGGTTTCCACTTCGGACTCTGATGTATCTTTTGAGGAGGGTACATGCAAATTATTGGTCTGGTTTAATTGTCTTCTCGGGATATCGAATCTCTTTGCAAAAGTTAAGATTCTTCCTTTTCATAGTTACGTTGGTCCCTTGCAAATTTCCTTTGCTTTCTTTACTTAATTGAATCCTCATGTGCTACCAGTCGTGTTTTCATCTATTGGTGCAGGGTTTCACTGGTTTGTACATCCTTATCCTGTGCTGTGGTTTCCTCAGTTTTTAGGTCGAGCCTGAGCCTGCAACCATGCGCTGCTCTGCGAGGCTTCTTGTAAGCACTCTAAACTTCTCTGTGTGGGTCTGACTCCTCCCACGCATTGGGTTGGCTTTTGCGTGTGTCATTTAGTAATCGTAGCCTGCAAATGGCTAAAGGTGGGACCATATCCCACCTCTTCTGCAAAGGTTCACTCCCACGGCATTTTGCTCTTGGGAGTGAGCAGTGGCGTGCAGGGTGGCAGCTGCATTCCTCTTCGTGGCTCAACGCTCTGTGCTATTATCTCGAAGCATTTGCTATGCATAGGCTCCGTTTGTCTCTGATCACGACGAGCTGTAGAGAATCTTCAGAGCGTAGTCATGACAACACGCTCGCTCGCTCGACCTCTACATAACCCGTAAGCCCTCGCATGGCAGGACATGAGAGCGATCTAAGCCGCTGCATATCCTGCAGACCCATATGGTCCCACCTTTCTCCCCAGTGAAGGGGTCTCACCCTCATGGGGTCTCACCCTCATTTTCAGCACTTATAATCTCGCCCTCCCCCCAGAGGATGGATATCACTCTCATGCCCAGTAGTTAGGGTCTCACCCTTCTCTCCAAAGGGTGGAGCTCACCTCATTGCCAGTAGGTAGGGTCTCGTTCTCCTCCCCGCGTCCATGGTTTTACTCACATCCTCAGAGATTGGGGTATCACCCTACTTCTCTCACCCTTCTTCCAAGTATTGGGCTACCACACATTTCCAGCAGTGGAGGTTTCCCCTCCGAGGAGTTGTGCTCTTGCCCCCACAGGTTGGGGTCTCACCAGTTGTGGAACGGAATCGTATTTCAGTGAATTTGGGTAAATACCAGGACACGTGCACTCACTCAGAGTCACCTGCTGCTTCCATTCCGCACATGATGGCATTCCTACACAGAGTAGGTTAGAAGCTACTGCGCCTTGAGACTGGGTTCAAACGATGCGCTCCTGGTTATCCGCGTCCTCTGACATTTTGATCCCGCTTTGGTGCGGGCAATACATCAGGGATAGCTCGGTGGGTTACAGGATACACGTCCCGGCAGGGCTGTTACATGTGGAAATAAATAAAATATACATACGTTACCACCAAGCGCAATTCCTGCTATTCCTTAGCAACATCTATAGTGTTGGATGTCCAGGACTATAGTACCAACTAAGAAGGTGAGGTTTTTATCATTTCCACGTTCATAAAATCGATGTATTGTTGTGAGTGAGAAGACCTGTTGTTTCCAGCATTTCAAGAATACAGCCCTGAGGCAGGGTTGGATGGTGTGGAGCAAAGACATTCTGACATTAAAGGCACCGTTTGTGGATGTCCTTCAGCAGAGTTTAATACTGTTAAGTATTTCATGGTTTTTTTTTCAAGCACTGTATGCTGCGTTTCGACTCCACTTCATGCACCTTGGGAGGTATAGAGAAGTCCGTAATGGTGACCGACAATTGTAACTGTCTACAGTCTAGTGCTTTATGTTTAGACGATTTTGTACAGCGCCGTGCACTGCAGCTTTGGGGCGCTCGACTGAGCACCAGAGTACACGCTAAACAATAAGAATCGATATGGGGACTGACCCACGAGACAGCCGTGCCTTTGTCACTCTCTCATTGTGTGACGTGATCATGCGTAAATCAGTGCGCAGAGTCAAACAGGCCCGGTTCTAGCGGGTGGGCCGGGTAGGCCAGGCCCACCCAAACAGGAGCCTTGTCCCTCGCAGTGAGGGCTTGAAGGCAGGCGCGCAAAGCACACCTCGTGCGTGTCAGCCCGGGCCGAGACAGCTTCCCGGGTGCGCGCTCACAGACAGTTTTAGAGATTATCGCAGCTGCACCCGAGTACTTTACAAGTCTTTGAAAGACTATTTACATGTTAACGAGGCTTTGTTTATTTTTTCACCTCTTCATCTCCACAATGGCAAAGGCGACAATGTTCTGCTGCGTGGATATTTCTTTTTCTATGCAGCGCAGGGGAAAAGAAGTTTATTTTGATTCACCTTTCCTGACCCCTGCAGCGGCTTATCACATCAGGCTGTGACACAAAGTTTGACTAATGGAGTAGGTAAGAGAATGTGTTACTATTCTTTTTAAAATCTGCACAGGCCCAGCAGGACACATACTTCGTGTGCGCTTCATTTAAACAGTTTTTATCATTATCATGGTCATGCAGGACAACAATAAAACAATACAAAATGCCCAGATAACGCTGGTGATTAATGATCCTGCTGGAGAGCATTCATTTGTCTGTTAGTAGTTTTTAAATGCAGATGAACTGTATTTTATGTGGAAGCTCAGTGGGTTACTGCCTTTGTCACAGAGATCCTTGTGCTACTTGCAGTTCAGAAGTTACAATCCTAACATAGGACAGTGACCAATAAACTGTCATCAAAGAGCTGCATACAAACATGAATGGTATAGTTAGAACTTTGCTTTTTTTCTGATATAGTTAGAACTTCCCCAGTCTTTCATTATTCTAATGTTGCTAAAATGAGTATGTTTGGGCAGATATACATGTTTATCAGTAAAGCTGACCCCCATGGAATACTCTTTAAATCCTAAGGTTGTTTCCCCAGACCAAACCCTCTTAAAATATACTGCCCACCAGTATGGATGACATGTGATTCATATACCTTGTAATCCTCATTGGTTTATGTGACATTCCCTGTAGACCAGGGGTACTCACAAACTTTCTCTCGGGGGCCAAATTTACAGTGTGGTTTGTGGCCGAGGGCTGCACCGGTGGGGGCGGGGTCAGTGGTGGAGGGGGGCGGGGCTAGAGCAACAAAAAAAACTGACCATGAGGTTGAACACTCTCTCCATGTCTCCCTCTCTCTCTCCCTGTCTCCCTCTCTCTCCCTGTCTCCCTCTCTCTCTCTCTCCCTCTCTCTCTCCCTCTCTCCCTTTCTATCTCCCTGTCTCCCTCTCTCTCTCCCTGTCTCCCTCTCTCTCTCCCTGTCTCCCTCTTTCAGTCTCGCTGTCTCCCTCTGTGTACCTCTGTCTCCCTCCCCCTCTGTCTCCCTCCCTCTCTCCCTCCCTCTGTCTCCCTCCCTCTCTCTCTCTCGCTCTCTGTCTCCCTCCCTCTCGCTGTCTCCCTCCCTCTCTCTCCCTCTGTTCCCTCTCTCTGTCTCCCCCCCTCTGTCTCGCTCCCTGTCTCCCTCCCTCCCTCTCCCTCCGTCTTCTACATCTCTCTGCCGCTCTCTGTCTGAGAACTCCTTGTCCTTGTGACGAAAATTAAACATGCACCCATTCTAAAACCCGCCAAGTTCTACAGGCCATGCTGACCTGTCAGTGGTAACTGGTTGAAGATTAGATTCTGTGTGCTGATTTTTGGCGTCATCGGTGATCTTTGGCAGTTGCCAGCCCAAGAATACAAGCTCCCTGAATATGGGCCAAACGTACTTTAAAAATATTTTACTGTCATTTATTTTTGTAAAATGGAAAACAAGCACAGTCCAGCAACATCAGTGGACAATTAAACTATGCTTCATTTCTCATGTTTATTCACATCTTTGCTTGGAGCAGTATGTGGCAAGAAGGAATATCTATTTACAATCATTTAACCACCTGTTGGGCAGCAATAGAGATCAGGGGAAAGAAGGTGAGACAGCAGGCCCAGGAGAGGAAACAAACTGGTTGGTGGGTACAGGACCTGGCAGAAGACCGGTGGATCCTGGGCAGGTGCTAGAGAAAGATGGCTGCTCGGTCAAGTTATCAAGGCACCAGTGACTGGTGGGAGCGCATGGCGGCCGGTAGACTCAAGTGACTAGGTTTCCTGGAGGAGGTGGGGTAGAAATCTGTGTTTTGTCTTAGTGAGTTTGTTTAGAGCAGACTGTAAGGAAATGGACCAGATGCAACCGTTTTGTAAGCGCAAACAGTGCCTTTTTAATTAAGACCAGCATTTTCAACACTATACGGTTCGTACAGTTCCACCCAATTCATCTTTCATGAGAATGGTGCCTGGCAGAGGAGGTTCCCTCGGCCATCTTGTCTCCCCCCCTCCCAATTCCATGTCTGTCATATGATCACCACGTGGTGACGTCAGCCTGTTCCACGTTGGCAAGAGTTGGTGTCAGCGCTCTTGGCTCTTTTTCAGTTCACAGCTTTCCACCTGGTAGTCGCCAGCATAGCTGTAAACCAGTGCTAATAAAGACAATGCGGCCCTTCACAGACACAAAACACCCCAATTGCTGGTGCACCAGAAATGGAGGGATGCATGCTGGGTGGAGACTAAAAAACGAGGCTCCCGTGTTTGCTTCTCTCTGTTTGTTTGGCTCAGTGTGGTCCATGGCGCCGGAGAAACTACAATGCCTACCCCGATGTTTGTTTGCGTCACGATTTCTGCATTCCATCGGATTTAGGACGATCCCTGCCTTCCACACTACAGTGTGAGCATTCCCACATGGCGGCTGGAGTTAGAGGTCCTTTCAGCAGGTAAACACAAGACTGGGTGGGAGATCGTTAGCAGTGTGCGCCCACTTGTTAAACCGCTCTCCATTCTTTATCCTCTCATTCATTTACCGTATTCACACAGCAGGGTCGGGCCGACCTATAGGACAGTCAGGCACTGGTCTGACACGTCAGTGTATGGACTGTGTTTTTGGCTGCTTGTAACTTTGCTACCTTGCTGTGTTTACACTGGTATGGTCGGTATTTTAATGTTCTACAAAAATTGGAAGCATCACGTAAACTAGGTTTTTATCCCCGTTAGCTCTAAACTGCTGCATTCTGCACCACTATCCTCTATGCAGGCGCGCAACACCCATTGGACTCACAGGGCTTCAGCCTCCCCCCCCCCCCCGTCGTGTGTGGCAGCCCGGGACGAGACCGCTTCCCGGGCAGACACAAAGCCGTGCCCGAGCACTTCACAGGTCTTTAAAAGACCATTTGCATGTTAATGAGGCCTCGCTGTTGTTTCACCCCTTCTAAGAGCCCCTGCAGCTCCACTCTGCCTATGGCTTAAAAAATTTTCAGCCCCCCCCCAAATCAGCTCCATTCTGCCTATAGCTTAAAGATTCAAGCCCCCCCAACCCCCCGGAAATTTTTCTAAGCCCCCCCCCCACCCCCGCCGAAATTTGGCTTTAGTTGCGCCTCTGCTTGCGAGGCACTGGTTTTGCGCATGCTTCTTTCATCCCTTACCCAGTGAATGCGGCCCCCGAGGAACAACAACAGGCGGAATTGCAGTTGATTCCCAACTGTCTGTTGTTTTACACGAGGGCCGCATGGAAAGGGCTGGCGGGCCGCAACTGGCCCGCGGGCCGTACTTTGAGTACCGCTGCTGTAGACTGATTTATATACTTGTAGGATTCATTGTCCCTGTATAATGTGTGCGTGGTGTAAAGTACTGACACACACTACACTGATATGAGTAGAGCTGTACAACAAATGAAATGCATATGAGAGAGGGGCGACGTAAAGATGAGGGGCACTGTTGGAGGGTGGCAGTGAGGGAATCCGAGGAAGAGGTCAATAGGGGGAGGGGCCATGGAGCGATGAGGGGCACTGTTGGAGGGTGGCAGTGAGGGAATCCGAGGAGGAGGTCACGAGGGAGAGAGGGCTACAGAGAGATGAGGGGCACTAGTGGAGGGTGGCAGTGAGGGAATCCGAGGAGGTGGTCAATAGGGGGGGCCATGGAGGGACGAGGGGCGCTGTTGGAAGGTGGTAGTAAAGGTTATTTACGGAGAAAGAGGTTATTGGTGCGGTGCCAAAAAAGACTTTCGCATCAGCGCTGAAGCCGGCCCTGTCATGGCCTTTCTGTTTTTGTTTATTTAATTAGCAGTCGGGTCATAAGGGCTACTGTGGGACATACTTTAAAGTGCGTGGCTAATTATATTTACCACTATATTTAATGTTTTAAGTTTGAAGGTGATTTTACTAATGTTTTTACCGGGAAAAATGAAAGTGGAGCCCAATGGTGCCTGATATGGGGCTGGGGCCCAAGGTCAGCTGTGAGATAAGGTGCACTGGAGAGGAGTAGTGGATAATCAAGCCTGTAAGGGAGTGCGTTGCAGAGTCTGGGGTCAGGTGGAGGTAGTAATGAAGAGGGATTCTCCCTGAAGGCTCGCACAGATGGAGCCTGTAAGGGAGTGCGTTGCAGAGTCCGGGGTCAGGTGGAGGTTGTAATGAAGAGGGATTCTCCCTGAAGGTTCACACAGAGGGAGCCCGACAAGTGTCACTTGCCTGATACTCCCACCTCATAAACCTCCTCTTCCCATCAAAGGAACATTACATGGAAAAAACACTTTTTGAGAGTGATAATATTTAGAAAGAGATTTGAAAAAGAGTGCGTTTTACTGGGCCTTGTAAGACTAAGAAGAGATAAAGGAGGGCCCTGAAGCAGGCCTGCCTAGACATATATGCGACAAATCGAGCCCGCAGTGGCCAACCCAAATGCACCCTTGGCCCACCCAAATAAAAATTCCTGGAGCCGGGCCTGGAGTCAAATGATGTAAAGTTGCTTGGTTATCGGTGCAATCTCTGAAATTCGAACACATGGACACAATCAATCCTATTTCGAAATGTAGGTGGAAAACTGAACCTGTGTGCGCAGAATCTACGTACCTCAAACATGTTGGAGCAAAATTGCACGGTGTACCAGTGGATTCTATATAATTTGGAAATGTCAGAGCAAACGTTAGGTGAAATATATGTAATCCGGGTATTAGAGTGAAAAAGTCCTACAGTATTTATTATTCCTCAGGCCTCCCTGGTTGTTTCAGCCCATTTGTCCCTTCAAGTCAAATTTACTGTTGCCTGCTTGGTGGGGTGTGGACGTCCATCTAAACTCAGATTGCTGTGCTGCAAATAATACTTTTACACAATAGTCATCATTTAATCATCTCCGAAAGATGATTTTTCCCTTTGTCATGGTTTGAACCTGTGAGACTCACTTTATTTATGTATTAAGAGAAGTGCTTTATCAACTACATTACTGCCTTAACCAGCTCATCTTGCCCCACACGTTTAACACAGGCAGTCGGTCTGTTCTGTCCACCGCCTCTATAGCGAGCTGCCCAGCACAAGGCACCCCTGTGTGCTGCCCCATGGGACTCATCCAGGCATCCACGGTGTTCTTCCCATACCAGCTCAGGTATCCATTTTGTTCTGCCCCGCACTCTGACTGGGAGCTTATAGCCGTATTTAGCTCGGACAGACCTCCGTGTCCCTTGCATTCCCTGTGCACAGATTCCAGACCCCTCGTGCTGGCCTCTGACGTGAAGCACCAGGCAGCTCCCATGTGTACCGCCCTCCCCCAGCAGTCAATGGCAGAACAGCCCCACCCCTGTGCGCCCCGGGAGAGGCGTATCTTGCTTGCCTGCTTTCATCTTTTACTACCTATCACTGGATGCAACCCCAATTACTGGTTTCTATACAAACCAGCAAACACAGACACAGCCTTTCAATCCTCTACCTTATGACAGCAGGGCTGTCTCCATCCTGTAGCACCTCGATATCTTGCAAAAAGGTGTGAATACTTAGCAGCCACTGTTCTCAACTTACAATTGCTCGTGTTCTACATTCCCCTTGTATAAACCCCGAACCATCTGTACTCCCTCAAGTAGCCCCCTCTCTTTCTCTGTAAAATACAGTTCAAATACTGACGTATTTACCACTAATGTTAAAAAAATATAGATTTAAAGCATACAAAATAAATTAAGCTTACAATTGTATTGCACTGCCTACGTGTTACCGTAAAAAACATTATTCATGCACAAATAGGAACATTTGGGGGCATATCATCGGCCGCTCTTAGCGTTAAAATGTTTAACGCCAGCTATCGCAGATAATTATCGCCATGCTAGCGCTGTATTAACAACGCTCTGCACAATGGCGATAATTATCCTAGCAATAGCGATGTTTTCCATGGAACATCGCTGGTTTTCCAGTGATGTTCCATGGAAAACGGAGATACCCTTGATAATAGGGGCCTGTGGTCTTAGCCACACAATCCACCCCCCATGTTGAGTATGCCTTAGTCAGGAATTTAACAGACGTTAAATTCCTGCGTTAAGGCATACTTAGCGCGATATAAATAACCGCTTCCCCGCATTGTAAATATCACGAAGCTGCCTTCGTGATATTTACCCATGTTGTTTCCACAGACACGCCTACTTTGCATCTCATTAGCGATGCAAAGTTAGGCGTGCTGGAAACGGGAGCAAAATCAGCAAAACACGCGATAGCTTGTCTTTGCTGATAAGGCGATAAAATTATCGCCGCTTTTCGGCCGAAAACGTTAGCAAAAGCGGCGATAATTTGTTATCGCCGCATTGTTAATATGCCCCTTGGTTACTATCCATCTACCCATCTGTACGTTCCTGGCGCCACATTAATTAACATAGGATACTTCGGCAAAGCCAGCAGCACCTAACATTACCAACAGACTGAAGTCAAAACAAAAACACTGCTTTTAACCCCCTATTCTAATGTTTTCACCCCTTGCCCATTCACACCACGTCTGTCTCCATCCTGTCTCCACATTAATTTGAATATTGCGATTGATTCTTTGTTGGCATTCAAATACCTTTACTATGTTTTATTACCTTTTACCTTATTTGAACACAAAAAAAGCCACTCTTCCAAACCCTTCCTCCTTGCTGCTCCCAGAGAAATATTGTGGCAATCGTACTGTTTCCAGGATTACATCTTTGGCAAGTACATTTCAGCTTATAACAGCTAACTTTTTAGCAACTGTTAACTATCTTATTTTACGTACACACCTTACTCCCCAATAACTCTTTACTGTGCCTGTATAAATTCACTTCCATTCAGTACATACTTTCTACATTTGTCCATCCGTATAATAGATGTTTTCTATCCCAAACGACTGGCACTATTACAGATATTATACACCTTCTAACTAATTTGCAGCTTTTTTGTACAAATTTTCAAATTATAATTGCATTCATATAAAGCCTTTACATAGCCATATAGAAAAATAACACACAACTAACCAATCTATGTATTTAATTTAAAAAACATTAAAAAAGACACTAACTGCATCACACTACGCACCTAATTAATATCATTATAATTGTTTTTTGGGGGGATGCAAACTTACATATACAAACAAAATACATACCAGTAAAACACACTACACACATACATCCCACCAACACCCATCATATCACAACTCACCACTACATTCCACACCATGCCACTACCCTTACGTCACTACACGAAGCACAACTTGCACACAAACTTTACAGTACTGAACACAGCAGCTACATTGCTCTCCAACGTACCTTAAAAACATCGCCAATATCTCTGGCTAAACACTTATAGGGTCCCAAAGGCGAGACCTACTGGCTATGCCAATGCTTGTTTTTATTTCTCCCTGAAGTTTCGCCCTGTTGCTCCAGGCAGATTTAATTCGATTTTTCACCATTTCTTGTGCTGATGTTGTAGCATACGCCACCCATTCCTTCAGGAGAAGGGGTTAGGGTGTTCACAAGAGGGAATGATGTATATACTGAGTCCTCTTGTAATGATGTGAAATGTTTTTATATGTAGTATACTTTTTATGCTTTCATTGTGTCGGCGAAATAAAGTTATTCTGATTGACTGAGACCTCTGGGTATTCTTTGCCATTCCAAGGAACTCTGAAGAGATATTGCCTCCCACCACTTCTGTATTTCTTTTTCATAGGTTCCTACCAATTGTGCAAACAATTCCCTCAGGATGCTAGGTGACATTTGAGTACTTGTTAGATCTCTTGATCCACTTGATGTATTTGTAGCTGTTGATCCAAAAATATTTGCTGCTGCTGCCTGGCACTCAGAATCGCTGAACATTGTTTACTTTTTTTATTGCACTCTTAGTTGATTGTTAACTCCTTAATTGTTGCAGTGTGTAGATAAAGAAATGTTTGTGTTGAAAAGTAACAACCTAGGCAATTATCATGAATAGTGACATGTACTAATTATGTGTCTAATAGTCAGAACAACTCAAATCAACAATGAAACAAATACGGAAAATATTGTTGTTTTTAATTATTATTGATTTATATATTCATAGATAAAACACAATTTTATTAAGCATAAACATGTGATAAAATCATTACAATCATTAAAATAAATTTTTATATAAAAAAAGGTGAGAAGTAAACAAGCTGTGGCACGACTGTATACTTTTCGACACACGTTTCGGTAAATTACGCCTTCGTCAGGAAAAAAGCCACAATTCCTGTAATTAAAAGAGAGGTCTAAACAACATTTCAAAGATATATTTTTTATATACAGCATATTTGTCATTGTTGTAGCTGACATATCATAAATCTGACTAACATATATTATTAGACTGATATAAGGTATGCCTTCATTATATTCCTAAAAATATTAATATCTTTTTAAAAAAAACATTTTACTGAATATGTAGGAAAAGAAGAAAAAACAACAAATGCATATACATGTGTAAACATTTAGTAGAAAAAACATATTTATTATTTTATCTATTTAAAATTTGGGTGAAAGAGTGGGAAAAGAAATGAAATAGTAGATATCTAGCTTCCCAAGATGATTATAAGTATCTCCTTAGTGATAGATGATGATCTAAAGTCTATTCTCTAAGTATATATATACCTGTACTCCAAGAAGCAATTGCCGGAGTTTCAGAAGGTTAAAATGTTTCCAATTGATGAATACCTAACAATACAGAACACATGATTATATAATTGGAGATTTAAGTCGATGATTCATAATTATATTATTTGGACAATTATGATTTGTACCTTATTGGTTATATATTGATCCAACTAATAATAATGGGTCAATCAAGGAGTAGATAGCATTTCCTTTATATGTTGCATGGAAGAAAGTCCATGGAGGTGATCAAATCTAAAATTAAAAACATTACTGTTATCTATAATTTAACAGTAAATCCAAGTGTGTTTTCCATACTCAATTACTCATTAATGTGGGCTGGTATTACCTCAAATTGATAGTGGACCTATCCAGGCACCAAATATTAATTAAATGGTGAGCATATTTCACATAGTAGCAGGTTTGATGTAACCTAAAAATAGAAAAGAGGCAGAGAACAAAAAATGTTTTTTTGGATTTGTAATTTCACATTTCTTTGTGTATTATTACCAAAAACTTTATAGCAGTAAAACTTACTGCATAACTCTTAGTATAGGGATCTTTTATGTTTAGTTAATACCTATCTAGTACTTGATCATGCTTAGTTTTAAATATTTTGGTATCATTAGTAGAGGTAATATCAATGTAATCTCTTATAGTAGGGATGAAGTATAGCCTATCTATTATATCTTAGTTAATAAGGCTTTTTTTGGTTTTTTATTTTTATTTTCATATATCACATAAAGTAGGCATATCGTTTAAGTTGTTACAGAAAGACGTCTTGATTATTTTAATTTATACGAGGTGGCAACATCACTCAGGCAATACTAGAAGGTGAATATTATTTCTATATTTATAAATGTAAGCACGAGCAGATCAAAACGTCCTTATTAAACAGGGCATTTCAAACATTGCTGTAGATTTACGAATTGCAGCGGTACATCTACGTGGTAACTTGAATATAACAAGGTTTTATCTTTTAAAGTTTACCTTGATTTACAGATATTCTTATTATTTTCATATATCACAGAATAGGCGTATCGTTTAAGCTGTTACTAACATATGTGATGGATGAACCGACGTCTTGATTATTTTAGTTTATACGAGATGGCAAAGTCATTCAGGCAATACTAGAAGGTGAATATTGTTTCTATATTAGTGAATGAGAGCATGAGCAGATCAAAACGTCCTCATCGAGGAAGGCATTTCACACATTGCTATAGATTTACGAAATGCAGCGGTACATCTACGTATGGACTTAAATATAACACGGTTTTATCTTGTAGTGCTTACCTTGGTTTGCAGATATTATTTACGCCGACAGGGTTTCCGTATAATAAGGAGAGCGATACGTCCCTGGATGGCAAGTGGAAGGCAACTGCTGCCCGAATGCCTCGTTTTTATATTGCCGGCACCATTGGGATGTATTGCGCGTTCAAGGAGCGTGTGAGCAATACGTAGAACGCTACTCACGAAATGTTCTCCACCTGGAGACTTACCGCGTGAGTCGGTCCAGCCGGCATGGGTCCTCTGACTCGGCATCGGTGGGCATCCACACCATCGGCAGTGGTCTCCTGAATCCGATGGATCAGCCAAAGTCCAGACAGACACGATGACGTTGTGCATCAGGAGTACTGTATGCACGGTGCGTCAATCTACTTCTGTAAAGTACGTGTCTTTGGTTCCACCAAAGGTGCTGCTCCTCACGTTTTTTTTTCCAATAACAGTTTATTTCACCAAGAAAGACAGACTCATTTCGGCTTCTCGTCTTTATCAATGTGTTATATCCTTATGTTCTCTCTTGTC
This sequence comes from Triturus cristatus, assembly GCF_964204655.1. Taxonomy (NCBI): domain Eukaryota; kingdom Metazoa; phylum Chordata; class Amphibia; order Caudata; family Salamandridae; genus Triturus; species Triturus cristatus. The sequence goes on from NC_140588.1 coordinate 61,445,907, forward strand.
ATTGCTTATTTTTTTTTTCCTAATAAGTTTGACACTGTTCAGCAAATCTGCGTTCTTTGCAATAAAAAAAGTCCATCCACTTTGGGATCAAAATGGCAAGCTTCTGCAAACGAAGGCTAAAAAAAGGGAAGGGGCTAAAAAAGTGACAGTTCACATTATAATATCGATACAATTCTTTTCTCCTCCACACATAAACAATATCTGAAAGAAATTAAACCACAGTTGACTTGAAATTAGAACTTCAAAATTAGGAGCCTTGATGTAATCCAGTCAGCAAATGTTTATGAATTAGTGTTTAAAAATTGTATCAGTCTGAGCATGAAGTGGTTAAATTATAGAAATATCTTGACGATTGGAAAGGTGTTGTTTTGATTTGCCTATAACTGTAGCACTATTTGATTAATTTGCATGATATCTAATAGATGTTTTGCCTGTTTAGGTTACTTTTTGTATTTTTTAAGTTTAATAAGCTTTATTGAGTCATAAAATATCAATAAAACATAGGCCTAAAGTATAACAATGTAGAGGATAATTTGCAAGCAAAGTAGAGTAGGCAACAAAATCATAGTAGAAAGCCGTTTACATTTTAGGGATAATATGGGAAAGAAGAGGGGAGAGGGGAAGGAAGGGGTAGAAAATATATATTTTGCAAGCAGTAAACAAATAACAATAGTATGCTCCAAAAACATTAAGGTATAATGAACAAGTTAACTACTGAATCATACTTTGCCAAATATTAAAAGAAGAAGGAGAGAATAAAGAGGAAGGAATTTTTAATCTTGTGAAGATTCATCAAGCGGTGGCACAGTCAAAAAGGGTGGTCAAATGATTTGTTAATAACCGCGGCACCATTGCCCAAATCCACAATGATTTGTCAGACATTTAACATGTTTACATGCAGATTTGTTAACATTCTGCGCTGGGTTTACATCACAATAGTGAGGCAAAGTGGTGCAAAATGTTTATTTGGAACTTGGGGGCATATTTATGAAAGTCCTGCATCACTTTTGCACCAGTTAAAATGGTACATCCATGACGCAGGGTTCTCAATCCAATTTCTGACGCCACCCCGCGTGGCTTTGAGTGGCCTCATAAATCATGAGTAAAGGAAATGCAGCACAAATGTCAGTTTTGCCTTACTCTACTCTGCACCCAGGTGGCATTTAATGGGTTGCAGTGGGTTTTCCAATGCAACACCGATGGAATGATGCTGCCCCAGATTTACCAACTCATGTAAACCTAGGGAAGTGCTAAATCCATACACCTCATCCGTACATAGGCGTAAAGAGGAGATATATGTTTATTTTTACCTCTTTGTATGTGTGCTGCATTCTGCAGCTCACATGGAAAGAGGAAAACACCTCTTAGGATTGTTTTTGTGCAGGAAGGTGCCTTTTCCTGCACAAAAACTATCCTGCATGCAATCGAGGCACCCTTGCACCATGGTTCAAGGGTCCCTACACTGTGGTACTAGGCTGCCGAAATGGCACCTGCGCATGGAGAAAGGAAAAGAATACACTGTATTGCTTAACTACAGTGCATTCCTGCCCTTTTACTTTGGCGTAGGGCAGCGCAGCAAGGTGCCAAAATCTCATAAATGAGCCCCTTACTTTCCAGCGAAGAACTTGCTTTGCCTCAGAAAGTTACCTGAAAATAACAAAGTGCTGCTTTGCATTACATTGCATAAGGCGGGCATTCCACGTGTGGTCCATGTGCGTTCCCATGCACCCACCCATGGCAATTGAGGTAAAGCCTTATCTACTACTAATATTAGACAGGGTATTGTTGCCAGAAAATAATGCCTCTTCTTGGAGAAATGCTTTTATTCCTCCAAATGTTTCTGACTTTACATGTGTGCTGCACTTCAGGGCACACATCTAAAATGGAAAATGTTTTAAAGTTCTTCCAGCAATAATACTTCCTTAGTACAAACCCTCTGCTAGACATGACGCAGACACCTTTGCATTCTGGTGTGAATGTGTGTGCATGGTGCTAGGTAGTCTGATTGTTCACCAGAGCTAGAGAGAGAGCAAGGCAGCACCATGTCTTAGTAGATACAGTGCTGTCCTGCTCAATTCCTCTCACACAGTGCAGCACAGCAACTTTGGTTGTTGCACTGCATGACATGTTTGTCAATCAGCATGTTATTAGGCTTCTGTGGCTATGGCGGAATCGACAACCTTAGGAGGTGGCCCCTTTTAACAGAAGTAAATTAATACATTCAGTTAATCTAGCTCGATATGCCATTATCAAACATTATTAACTAAATCCATTGCTGAGGGGAAGCAGAGGTGCATCCATAAATGTTACTACATCTGAAGCAATTTTCAAGTACCTTGCCGCTCAAAGAAAATTTAATACAGTTAGGCTTCCACCGACAGCCTTTTAACAAACAAGGGCCAGGCAATTTTCAGTGTTCATCTAATAGAAACAAAAAAACACAAAAGATATGAAGGAAAGACTGAGACCGCCCAGGAGGCAGCAAAAAGTGCAATTTTTAAAAGATAGCCAAGATTGTCTGAATTCCATTACAGGAACTAACAAAATGTGCATTCGTATAAAGTGGTGCACCAAGGTATCACACAATACACCTGTTTCCTTGGAAAAAAAAACCTACCCAAAATGTAATTCAAAAATATCATTTTAGTCAATATATCAGTATCTTTGACGAACCACAAAGCTTTGACTTGTATTTTGGCCACTTACTTAAAATATGCTTGCACTGCCATAGCACCCAATAGGTTCTGTAGCTGAGAAAAATGTTCAAGGCCCTGTCCAGATCACCACCTATCACTCTCTCTTCCATTACGTCCTCTTTTTCCCCTGGTAATCCTAGTGTTGCGGGAGGTTGTTGTCGCGGGGAGGAGCAGGGGCTACCTCCAATCATGAGAAACCACTACAAATGTTGAGTTCTCACATGTGGCACTTTGGTTGCTTGCTGCACTTGGTATACTCCAGCCGGACATGGTCTGTGTGCTTTCTGCCTTAGCCTCATTGATCCAATTCTCTGGTTGCTGCGGTCATCTCCTTTGCCCGTCATTTTTTTGATCTGTGCGTCCTGGTTAAGGAGCGATATATAGCCACTGAATGCAGTGGTATGAGTTTGCTGTCACTCAATCAATATGCACAGCACATAATCCTTGATAAATTGTGCTCATGCTCTGCCTGTGTGTATGTGTTTGTAACATATTAATCCACAGTACCTGCTGCATAGAGCCATATTTGTATTACATAAAACAAATGAAATAAATACTGTGTCAAGTATGAATTTGCTAAACCCTTCATGGGTTGTTTGAACCGCACAATACTGCTAAATTCTCTGGGCCAATCCTGATTAACAAAAATATTTGCTAATTTTGGAAGTAGTACTTCATACTACAGGAGTATTTTTAACATGCTCTTATGTTTGCAGGAGTATGTAAACGGGTACTACTTTATGTACTCCAAAATACCTTTTTAAGTAGGCTACATTGTATTGCTTCCTGTTCCATAATTTACGTTTCCCTTTTTTCTCCCCTGAGATATGAGTTCCTGCAACTCAGCTGTTCAAAGGATATACTTTTTCTTTTCTTGCAAACAATTACATTATTTGTAAAAAATCATTTCCTTTTTATTACAAGTGTCAGGAAGAGAGGAGATTGTCCATTGTCATTTTACCATAGCTACAAATGGTACACTAGAGCGCACTAGTATTTGTGAAAGTCATTATAACCTTCTATTTCTAATAAAACGTAATGGTGTTCAATTTGCTTTCTCCATTTCACCGCTTTTTCCCTTATTTCCTTTTTAATCTCTCAGAATAATTAGCTTCATTTTCCTCCCGCGCAGGCAGCCATTCAAAATAATTATGTTTTTTTAATCCAGAAAGCTCAGTTCCAAAAAAATCAACATGTTATCAAGGATTACAGTCTGTGTGATTCCCTAAAGAAGCTAATAGCTGACAAACATAGTGCCATTTAAATTGGATTATAAAAACACGCTAACAATTAAGCTCATAAAACTATTGCAAATCGTTTTGCAATTAAATAGCATTCAGTGTTTCTATGCCTTGTATCCGCTAAATGCATAATTCATTTCGTGAGCTAGTTGACCTCTGGCTGCTTTTCCGAGCAATCCAGCATATGCGCTCTCTACATACTGTTTTGCCGCAAGAACCTAAAGTCAGACCAGATTCAGAAGTTGTTTCCCCCTGTTGTTTTATGGAGAGAGGGGGAGGGAATGGGAGTGAAGTGCGAAGAGAAACAAAGAAGTGCACTACACACATTTCACCAGTTAAAATTATTCCCAGTTTTCCAAAATCTGAAATGTGGTAAATAGCCAGTATTCCCAGCCTATCCTCCATTCTGAGGTCCAGATCTCGGAGCATGGAGGTAATACTGGTTATGGTGTCACATAAACTAGGCCTCTGGTCTACTTCTTCAAGGTTTACCTTTCCCACCCAACGTTTGAGTGTGAAAGTCAAGGTTGTAGTATCCCCAAACAACCCCATTTAACATACTTGTTAGTGTGGTGCTGTACTTTCTGGGTTACTAACAGTCCTGGAAAGGGATCAGGGACGCAGTGGTAGTTCAAACCCAATATAATTCTTTGGAATATCACTGTACTAAGAAAGGGCTGTACACATTTATGGTTCAAATCTTTTTAATACATTTTCATAAACAGGGAAATTAGCATTACAAGGCCTATGGCCCTTCAGCAGTATACTAGGTACACGTTCCTGAACAAACTCAGACCTACCCCCCACCCTGCCCATCCCAGGACCAAAGCAGTAGAAATGGAGTGAAATAGCGATCTCATAAGCAAATCCAGACAAAGGAGCCAGGATGCATTCACAACGGGCTATGGGGAGTCTCGGTCAGTCGAAGAAGGCGTAAATAATGAGGTATCGGGTATACAAAGACAATAAGGACGAGGAAGGGCCGCCATAAATCTGAGAAGGAGGTTCCTTGATTCAATAGAGAGAGTGATAGGCACTCCAGCCCAAAGGTATGGCATGATCAGAGTAACCATCCCTGATAAGTCGGTACCCGACTTATGCCTCAGTGTGATAAAATGTTTTGTAAGACTGCACCCAAGGCTAGCCCAATTTGTCTGCCTTGTGGGCATTTAAGAGGGAACGTGAGTGCATTAGGGAAACCCAATATAATATAAGCAGGGAAATGAGGGAGCTGTGTATTGAAGTTAGTGTTGGTATCAATCATTACTTGTGTCCAATAGGATGCGAGTGTAGGACATTCCCACAATATGTGTAGTAACATACCCAAGGAGCCACAATTAAGCCAGCACTCCGACTTCCGACTTGGGTTGCCCTTATGCAAATGAGGAGGAGTGAGGTACCAATAAGTAACAATATTGCGCTTAGAGACCCCTGTGGTTATAACGCGCCATATAAATTAAATAAATAAATAAATAAATATTGTTGTGCCTTTCCACCCCACCTGTTTTATGAGCTGTATGTCTGACGGGGTAATAAATGTCTTCCCATTCCCGCTATGTGAGGAAGCAGCCTAGCTCAATCCCCTATCTTTTCAGAGCTGTGGATTTAGACTTGTCAACTGCAGGGCAAAGCAGGCTACACAATTCAGTAATAAGGTGTGTATTGGATGTATTAGAGAGCAGCCATTTTTCGTAAGAGGGTGTTGAGCTTTAGGCTGTATGGAAGGATGTGTCAACCAGTGCCTAGTTTGCATATATAACCTAGTTACTAAGGACCCAGCCACAGAAAAGGTCTCTCAAACCGAAATGCCTGAGATTGGCCGCAGTGGACCCTGTTGAACGCTTTTTCAGCATCTATTGCCGGCAGCATACACTGCTGGTGTGATCTTCGGGCTTTATCAATAAGATGCAGTACTCTCTTTGTGTTATCACTGCATTGGCGGGTGGGGACAAAACCTGCTTGATCTGGAAAAATGAGGCCCGGTAGCAGAGGACCCAAGCAACTTGCAAGAATACCAGTCAATCAATCAATCAAACACATTTATAGAGCGCGCTACTCACCCGTGAGGGTCCCAAGGCGCTGAAGGAGGAAGGGGGGGGGGGGGGTGCTGCTTGAAAAGCCAGGTCTTGAGGTGTTTCCTGAAGGTGAGATGGTCCTGGGTCAGTCGTAGGTGTGCGGGGAAGGAGTTCCATGTTTTGGCTGCCAGGTAGGAGAAAGATCTTCCTCTGGTGGTTGTTCTGCGAATTCGTGGGACGGTGGTGAGGGCGAGGCTGGCGGAGCGGAGCTGGCAGGTGGGAGTGTAGAACGAGAGTCGGTTGTTGAGGTATTCGGGGTCCATGTCGTGGAGCGCTTTGTGTGCGTGGGTGAGGAGCCTGAACGTGATCCTCTTGTTGACGGGGAGCCAGTGCAGGTTTCTCAGGTGGGCGGATATGTGGCTGTGGCGAGGGATGTCGAGGATGAGTCGTGCGGAGGCGTTCTGTATGCGTTGTAGTCGTTTCTGAAGTTTGGCGGTGGTTCCTGTGTATAGGGCGTTTCCATAGTCCATTCGGCTGGTGACGAGGGCCTGGGTGACGGTCTTTCTGGTTTCGGTGGGGATCCACCTGAAGATTTTCCTGAGCATGCGCAGGGTATTGAAGCAAGAGGACGAGACGGCATTGACTTGCTTGGTCATCATGAGGGAGGAGTCCAGGATGAATCCCAGGTTGCGTGCGTGGTCCAAGGGTGTCGGTGCAGAGCCCAGTGCTGTGGGCCACCAGGAGTCGTCCCAGGCGGATGGGGATTGTCCGAGGATGAGGACCTCCGTCTTGTCTGAGTTCAGTTTCAGGCGACTGAGCTTCATCCATTCTGCGATGTCTTTCATTCCTTTCTGGAGGTTGGTTTTGGCGGTGGCTGGGTCTTTGGTGAGGGAGAGTATCAGCTGGGTGTTGTCGGCGTTGGAGATGATGTTGATGTTGTGTTTGCATGCGATGGCGGCGAGGGGGCTCATGTAGATATTGAAGAGGGTTGGGCTGAGCGAGGAGCCTTGGGGTATGCCGCAGATCATCTCGGAGGCCGCTGAGCGGAAGGGAGGGAGGCGGACTCTCTGGGTTCTGTCGGAGAGGAACAAGGTGATCCAGTCCATGGCCTTTCCTTGGATCCCAATGTTGAAGAGGCGGGTTATTAGGGTGCGATGGCATACTGTATCAAAAGCTGCTGAGAGGTCCAGGAGGATGAGGGCGGTTGTTTCTCCGTTGTCCATCAGGGTCCTGATGTCGTCGGTGGCTGCGATGAGGGCGGTCTCGGTGCTGTGGTTGGCTCGAAATCCGGACTGGGATGGGTCGAGCAAGTTGTTTGCCTCGATGAAAGCAGTCAGCTGTTTATTGACGGTCTTCTCGATGACTTTAGCCGGGAAGGGAAGAAGAGAGATGGGGCGGAAGTTCTTGAGGTCTTTGGGGTCCGCTATGGGTTTCTTCAGCAGGGCGTTGATTTCTGCGTGTTTCCAGCTCTTGGGGAAGGTGGCTGACGCGAAGGAGATGTTTATGACGTTCCGGAGATGGGGTGCAATGATGGTGTCGGCTTTGTTGAAGATATGGTGGGGGCATGGGTCAGAGGGGGAGCCGGAGTGGATGAAGTTCATGACGTTGGTGGTGTCTTCAGTGCTGATGGGGGTCCAGGCGCTGAGAGTGGTGTTGGGGTTCACTGGTTCGGTGACTGGAGGCGGAGTCTGGGGTCCGAAGCCGTCGTGTATATCTGCGATCTTTCGGTGGAAGAACGTGGCGAGGGAGTCGCAGAGTTCTTGTGATGGTGTGATGTCGTTGTTGCTGGCACTGGGGGTGGAGAGCTCTTTGACGATGTTGAAGAGTTCCTTGCTGTTGTGGGTGTTGTTGTCTAGACGTTCTTTGAATGATGTCCTTTTGGTGGTGCGGATCAGCTGGTGGTGTTCGCGAGTGGCGTTCTTGAGGGCTGTCATGTTTTCTGTAGTTCGTTCGTGGTGCCAGGTTTTTTCGAGGGTTCGGCAAGATTTCTTTGAGTCTTAGAGGGTGTCTGTGAACCACGGGGTTTTCCTGTTGCCGGTGTTGCCTGGGAGGTTCTTCAGTGGAGCGAGGTCGTCGGCGCAGTTGGTGATCCACTGTGCGAGGTTGTGGGCTGCGTCGTTGGTGTCAGCGGTGTCGGTTGGCGGGTTTTTGTTAAGTGATGAGAAGAGTTGGTCTGTGGTAATCTTGCTCCAGCATCTTCGGGGGATTTGTTGCGTGCAGTGGTGGGATGTAGTCTTTTTGAAGGTGAAGTGGATGCATCTTTGGTCGGTCCAGTGTAGCTCGCTGGAGTGGTTGAAGGATACATGGTTGCTGGCGGAGAAGATGGGGTCGAGCGTGTGGCCTGCGAGGTGGGTGGGGGTGTTCACCAGTTGTGTGAGTCCGAGGTTGGCGAGCAGGGTGGCGGTGTTGTTGTCGTTCTTCTCCAGGTGGAAGTTTAGGTCCCCTAGGAGGAGGTATTCTGGTGAGGCTAGGGTGTGCGGGCTGATGAAGTCGGCGATGGTTTCGCTGAATTGTGTGCGCGGGCCAGGGGGTCTGTAGATGAACGTTCATCTGAGGGTGGTCTTGGGGTCAGTGTGAATCTGGAAGTGTAGGTGTTCAGCGGCAGGGAGAGTGTCTTCGGCGTTGGTCGTGATTTCGATGGTGTTCCTATAGATGATGGCAATTCCTCCACCCGTTTGGTTGATGCGGTCCTTCCGGGTGATCTTGTAGCCGTCCGGAATGGCTATGGCGATGTCGGGGGCTGAGGAACCGTTCATCCAGGTTTCCGTGAGGAAGGCGACGTCTGGTGCCGTTGTGTCGAGGAGGTCCCAGAGTTCGAAGACGTGTTTGAGGACGAAGCGTGTGTTGAGGAGGATGCACTTGAGGTGGATGTTGTTGTTGCTTGGTTTGGCGCGCAGGGTGCAGGTTCGGAGGCAGGTGAATTTGCAGGCTTGACAGGCGAAGGGTCCGTGGGTTCGCTTCGGGGTGGCTCGGTAGCAGGTGGGTGTTCGTCCGGTGTTGAGTGCGTTGAGGGTGGTGGAGTCGTATCTCAGTCGGGTAGCCTGGCTTCAGCGTGGGCCAGGGATTCTGGCGCTGGGTGCAGTCCAGGCGCGGACGGGCACAGACGGGCGCAAACGGGCACAGACGTAGGCGCGCCTTCGGCGCTCCTAAGGCAAGCCCGCTGCGCGCGGCCGCTGTGCGGCCACTGCGTGGCCTCCATATCAGGAGCTGAGGGAGGGAGGAGCAGCTGGGAGGTGGGAGCGGGGTGGCGAATGGGAATGGTGGGGGGGCGGAGCCGTAGGGAGCAGCGGCGGGAAAAGGAAGCAGAGGGCGAAAACGGTAAAGGACACCAAGGCAATGCACGGGAGCGGGGGCACAGAAGGCAAAAGGGGGAACCAGGGGGCACAAAGAGCAGGCAGTAGACACAGGAAAATACAAAAATACAAAAAGTTAAAACAGCACGAATGCAATTACATAGGCAGTATTAGAATGGGGACAAGACCTGAGGGCACAGGGGACTCACACAGCCCAGACGGCGGCGGAGCGGGGCGGCAGCAAGAGCAGGAGAGCACACAACACAGGGAGGACCGTGTAGTGGCTAGGGGAGCGACCTACCTGGTGACAGGGTCAAGGGTCGCTCCCTTTACCACTGCGCGGCCTCCATATGAGGGGCTGAGGGAGGGAGGAGCAGCTGGGAGGTGGGAGCGGGGTGGCGAATGGGAACGGCGGGGGGGCGGGGCCGCAGGGAGCAGCGGCGGAAAAAAAAGGAAGCAAAGGGCGAAAACGGTAAAGGACACCAAGGCAATGCGCGGGAGAGGGGGCACAGAAGGCAAAAGGGGGAACCAGGGGGCAACAAAGGGCAGGCAGTAGACACAGGAAAATACAAAAATACAAAAAGTAAAAACAGCACAAATGCAATTACATAGGCAGTATTAGAACGGGGACAAGAACTGAGGGCACAGGGGACTCACACAGCCCAGACGGCGGCGGAGCGGGGCAGCAGCAAGAGCGGGGGAGCACACAACACAGGGAGGACCGTGTGGTGGCTAGGGGGGCGACCTACCTGGTGACAGGGTCAAGTAAATAGCGAATATATAACATTACAAAGCAAACCATTACAACGCATGCTTTTAAATCGCAGTTTTTACTATGCAAGTACCATTACTTTGCATGTTTTTACAACGCATACCATTACAACGCAAAAGTATGTAAATGCATTGAAGGATTCATTACAACGCATACAAGTACAACACATACTATTACAACGCATTTTTTAAAACTTGTATAATAAACCCCTGGGATGGGATGCAGGGAAAAAAGGGGTTTTAGGTGGGGTAGTGATTTAAAACTCTGTATCTCAAATTAATACCTGAGTATTAAAATGTATACTTGGAGGCCAAAATTAATACTCGTGTTTTCTTTGAAAAATATTATACTAACAAATATTTTGGTATACAAAAAAAAGTTTTTAGGACGGTTACTGTTTTTATACACGGTATTTTAAAAAAGTACTGAACATTGAAATGAATACTCAAGTACTAAAATTAAAACTCAACTATTTTTTTATCATGAACAATAAAACAAAACAATCTATTTAAATATACTACTATTTAATATAACGCAAATACAATAATCACACATAAAGAAATTAATATAAATAAATTAATTTACACATTCATTTGTAATCGAATATTTCAATTAAATACACATCTTATCAATTTTTTCCAAATTTTTTCAAAAGGACCACAAGCCAAAAAAATGAACATTTACACACTTTATTTTACAAAAATATCTACCATTAATTCATAAAATAATTAAACATAATGAAAGTCCAATAACACAAAACTAATCCAAATCCAAACAAATAATCCACCATTTTAAATTGCATGAAAACGGAAGTCCTTCAACACTTTTAATGAAATCACCTTGACGCACAGGTCACCAAAATGGCGGTCATAACATAAATTAAAAAAAGTTACTAAAATGTATATAACAAAAAAATTATTTACAGTTTTGCACAGCATTAAAAAGCCAACGAAAAAATGCACACAAACCATATTTTGTTTTCAAATAACGTACAACACAAAAAAAGTATAAAAGGAGCCGTCCACCATTTTAGAAACAGTGGTTAACTGACTACCAGACACACCACACGTGTTTTGCTGCCAGAGAATTAAAACCATCAAACTGTGCCATCTACAATACCAGGGGGTCCATTAGGATGTAGGGCGGATCGCCACCGCCCGCATGGCAGTGGCGATCCACCCTACATCCTTCCCCGCCTGCCACCCATTTCCCCCCCGCCATATTAGTATGGCGGGGGGACCCCGGCGGATGGAAAGACCGTCCACCAGTTTTCTGCTGGTCACACAGGTGACCGGGTGGAAAAGGGGCCTGCTATGGTGGCGTGTCTGTTAGATACCGCCATCCATATTAGGAAGGCAGCGGGAAGCTGTCTTTCCGTGGGTGCAACGCCGCCACGGAAAGGCATGCGGATAGTGACTTTGGGGGCCTGTTGCAGGCCCCCAGCGTATTGAGTGGGGTGCACATGGGGGTACCTATGGTACCCCCCTACATTGTCATGGACAAGGTGGCAGGCACCATGCAGTGCCTGTCACCCTGTGCATGACAATGCACACAGTGCATTCCCAGCATTGTGGCGGGTGGTGCTGTGAGCACCGCCCGTCACAATGCTGGGAATGGAGGATGCCACCGCCACGGTGGCGGCGACATCCTCGGCATCCTGATTGCAGGTGCGGGACCGCCGCACCACTGCCGCCCGGTCTCAGCACCGCTAGGGTGGTGGGCGGAATAAAGTCCGCCCGCCCGCCATCGTTATCGGCCCCCAAGTAAGTAAAAGCTATATAAAATGTTAAATATTTGCAAATTAATCCAAATGCAAATTATATAAAATATCCCATTTTAAATATCTTTCAGTTTTTGTCGAAAAATTGTCAAGCCTCAATAAAGCAGATTAGAAAACACAATCTCAGAATATATATATAATGTGAGTAAACATAACTGTATATATTTCAATATTTATCGATTTTAACTAAAACAAACATATATTAACATTAAAAAACAGTCCAATATTTTTAAGTTTATAAACTAATAATACTACTCTAGGACGTGCTTGCCTCCGAGAAATTAATATATAATTTTGGGTGCAAAACTACTATTCCAACTCCAAAAAGGGGGCTTACCTCGGGTAAAATAATGGATAGTGGTGGAAGCAAAATTACTATTCCAACTCTAAAGGGTGCTTACCTTAGAGAAAGTGCTGGATAGTGGTGGGTGTACAATTACTATTCCTAATTTTGAAACAGCTTGCCTTAGGGAAAAAGCTGGATAGTGGCAGAGATAAAATTAATATTCCTACTCCAAAGGGTGTTTAACTCATTGTAAATGGTAGATAGTGGTGGGTGCAAAATAACTATTCAGGGCCCGATTCACAGAACTAACTTAAGACAAAATCCTAAACTTACTACCATTTTGGTATTCACAGAAGGCACTTACTCATTTTGGTATTCACAGAAGGCACTTACTCATTTCGGTATTCACAGAAGTTTTTTCTCAGTTTAGTAGTAATATAGTTAGGACTCCTAACTTTAGGACTCCTAAATGCCTTCTGTGAATACCGAAAGCCTTAAAATTAGGATTTTTCTCAGTTTAGTAGTAGTATAGTTAGGACTCCTAACTTTAGGACTCCTAAATGCCTTCTGTGAATACCAAAAGTCTTAAAATTAGGATTTTTCTCAGTTTAGTAGTAGTAAAGTTAGGAGTCCTAACTTTAGGACTCCTAAACTGAGAAAAATCCTAATTTTAAGACTTTCTGTATTCACAGAAGGCATTTAGGAGTCCTAAAGTTAGGACTCCTAACTTCTGTGAATACCGAAGTGAGTAAGTGTCTTCTGTGAATACCAAAATGAGTAAGTGCCTTCTGTGAATACGAAAATGGTAGTAAGTTTAGGATTTTGTCTTAAATTAGTTCTGTGAATCGGGCTCCCTGAGTCTAAAGGGTGCTTAGCTCTGGAAAAGTGCTGGATAGTGTGAGATTAAGAACACTATTCCTACTCCAAAGGGTCCTTACCTCCGGGAAAGTGCTGGATAGTGGTGTAAATAAAAATATTATTCCTACTCCAGCGAGTGCTTAACTCAGGGAAAATGCTGCATAGTGGAGAGTGTAAAATTACTATTCCTAATCTGAAGGTTGCTTGCCTCAGGGAAATTGTTGGATAGTGGTTGGGTTACAATGACCATTCCAACACCAAAGAGTGCTTGCCTCAGGGAGAGTAATGGATAATGATGGGGTTAAAATGACTATACCTACTCCAAGGGGTGCTTGCCTCAGATAAAATAATGGATAGTGGTGGGGCTTCAATTACTATTCTTACTGTAAGAGGTGCTTACCTCAGAGAAAATAATGAATAGTGATGGAGTTAAAGTTACTATTCCTACTCCAAGGGGTGCTTGTCTCAGGGAAAATCATGAATAGTGGTTGGGTTAAAATTACTATTCCTACTCCAAAAGGTGCTTACCTCAGGAAAAGTGCTGAATACTACTTCAAAGAGTGTTTACTTAAGGGAAAGTGCTGGATGGTAGTGAGGTTTAAATTACTATTCCTTCACCAAGGGGTGCTTAACTCAAGAAAAATGCTGGATAGTAGTTGTTGCAAAATTACTAATCCTACTCCAACATGGATAGTGATGGAGTTAAAATTACTGTTCCAACTCAAAAAGAAGCTTACGTCGGGGTAAATAATGGATAGTGGTTGGGTTAAAATTACTATTCCTACTTGTTCTGCTTGGGTTTTCGGATCAGATAGAACCCACTCATCAGAGCCTCACTAACCCAGCCAGAACGTTACCCCCTCCCTAGAACCTATTTACAATCCTGCAACCACATATATCCATCACCTAAGGACAGGGGATTCCTACTATGTATACCAAGACCTCACAATCGGCGGCCTCGCGATCCCATACGGATCCAGACCTCTCTGCCCATACGACAGTATTACAGGTGGCGGCCTCGCGGTCCCATACAAACCCAGACCTCTCTGCCCATACGACAGTATCACAAGTGGCGGCCTCGCGGTCCCATACGAACCCAGACCTCTCTGCCCATACGACAGTATCACAAGTGGCGGCCTCGCGGTCCCATACGAACCCAGACCTCTCTACCCAGACGGCAGTCTCAGCACAATCGGCGGCCTCGCGATCCCATACGGATCCAGACCTCTCTGCCCATACGACAGTATCACAGGTGGCGGCCTCGCGGTCCCATACGAACCCAGACCTCTCTACCCAGGCGGCAGTCTCAGCACAATCGGCGGCCTCGCGATCCCATACGGATCCAGACCTCTCTGCCCATACGACAGTATCACAGGTGGCGGCCTCGCGGTCCCATACGAACCCAGACCTCTCTGCCCATACGACAGTATCACAAGTGGCGGCCTCGCGATCCCATACGAACCCAGACCTCTCTACCCAGGCGGCAGTCGCAGCACAATCGGCGGCCTCGCGATCCCATACGGATCCAGACCTCTCTGCCCATACGACAGTATCACAGGTGGCGGCCTCGCGGTCCCATACGAACCCAGACCTCTCTACCCAGGCGGCAGTCTCAGCACAATCGGCGGCCTCGCGATCCCATATGGATCCAGACCTCTCTGCCCATACGACAGTATCACAAGTGGCGGCCTCGCGGTCCCATACGAACCCAGACCTCTCTACCTAGACGGCAGTCTCATACGACAGTTCATCCTATGATCATCATAACATACAAAAAGGGAATCAGTCTCACTATTCATCAGATCACTCAAGGATTGCCAGTTCGGGCATAGCCTGTTCTCAGGTTCGAGGGGCTCCTCTTTCCTTTATTCAGTTACCACTTACCTGATCAGGGTTAACATCTGTTCATGTAGCCACAGCTGACTAGAAGAATAGGCTACCCTCTTATACAAGAACACGCATCACATGTCGGTTCACTACAAACTGGATACTTTATTACTCATTACATACACAATCACATAACATTACAATATAACACATAACCTGCAAAGAAAAGTGAAAGATTAAGTTATACACTCTAATAAGAAAGGGTCGACATCACCTTAGTAGTATGTAGCCTGCACTCAGTGGTCATCTAGGTTCCCTTCTCGTCTGTATAGACCAGAGAGGGTTTTGTGGACAGGATAAATGGCGCTAAGGCAGATGAACGGACAGATGGAGTCAGAAGTACAAAGAACCAATGCTTAACGGTGCAAACAGGTCAGGGGAATACCCAAAACCCCTGTATAAGGAGTGGGCAAAAGCCCATACCAGAACAATTACAAACAAATCCTGTGCACACGTGACAATATAATTAAATTTGATCACAGAAAAGATAACAGGGTTCAAAGAACAATGGAAAGATGTTTTTTAATTCAAAACGTTGTCTTTCATCAGTACAAAGAGCGCCAGCCGACACGTGTTTCGTCAACAGTAAAAGAACTGTGACTCTTCAGGGCTGGGAAACAATATGAAATTTGATCAAAAACCAAATAATAAAGGATAAACAATAAGTGCAATATAAACATAGTTGTGATCAAGCGTATAACAAATGAGTGAAAAAAAGAACTCTATGTGAATATGAACAAATGCCAATGAAGAAGGGGTGACAACAATAAGGACAACGGACAACGGCACAAGAAACTAAACTGAAAGATAAGGTTCATATATGAAAAATAAAAGGCAAAAGCATGAAAAAGGAAGAAACACATCTGGGAGAGACAATGTCTCACCAAGTAGTGTTTAAAATTTGACATAATGAAGGCATGAAAACTTAACATATTAAACACTGTATCCAGTAATAGCAGTTTTAGGAAAAACAGTTATTTAAACAAAAGCATCCTCATTTACTAAAAGGAAGATTCGAGAACAGAAGAAAAATCGAAGCAACAACAATGAGGCAAAAGGGCAAGAAAACGAGGTAAAAGTGCTGTACATAGCGGAGTGGGCAAAAGCCAGGTAAAAGTATTGTATATGGCGGAGTGAAGAATGTACGCAAATAGTGCGATAAGATAAAAGGGCGCAGATGCATGCAACTAACATGCGGTGCGTGGCACTGTGTACAAACGAAACAGCCGACAAGTCTGAGTTGATGAGTGAAAATAAATAACCTCTAGGGTTACGAAAAGCAAGGTTACAGATACGGAGCATGCTGAGAGTATGGTAATAGGGAAAAATAAACAGTAACGTAGTGCGGAAAAGGCAAACGTCACAGAACTCACCCAGATGAGCAATAAACCACGAAAAAATCGAGCGCCGTCGGGATTAAAAGTAAAGTAGTCTCCCCAGGGTCGGTGCGACCAGGAAACCAAAGGGCTGGAAAAAAGTGGTAGGAATGAGCAACTATAAGGCATATCTTCGGTACGGCAAAATGCCAAAACGTATGGTAGGAATGAGCAGCTATAAGGCATATCTTAGGTACGGCAAAAAGCCAAAACGTATGGAAGTAAACACCTACCTGTGTATATCGGTGCGTCTGAAGCTGAACTTGCTTCCGAAGTGCGGGAGAATGGAGGTATAACCGGAAGGCGATTATAAAGGAAAAAGAAAAGTGAGGACTAGAAGGCTAACCTTCGTGAAATCGGCCGGAAGTGAGGGTCCTGGTGACATGGGTGAAGTAAAAACAGACAAGAGACTATGCCCAATGATTCATGTTGTTGCAAACAAGTGAAACAAATGTAAATAAAGCAAAATTGCATGATTAACAACTGCAAATAAGTAAATAATGCCGCATTAACAGTAAAGTTTTACAGATTTAACTAAATGCGAGTATAGACTGAAAATACATAACATGGTAGGTGAAAAAAAGGGGGGGGAAAAAAGAGGAGGGAGGAAAGTTGCGAGTTGAATGTAGAAAAAGATCGAATAGGAAAAGGAAGATGAAGCATGGATAGAATGTAACGAGGTTATACAAAATATATTGCGCGCGAGTAATATGTACTTAAAATATGAGAACTAAGAAAAAATAAGAAATAAATATAAAATTAGAAGGAAGTAATATTTTATTGTGAAGTAGTGTGTATATCGCAGTGTGTAAAGAACTAGATAATAGAAAGTAAAGGCAGAGGAAGTTAAGGCTATAAGTACTAGTGGAGAAAAATAAGGGAGGAAGAGAGAAAAGTTGTGGAGAGTAAAAGAGGACAGCAAAGTAAAGAAGAAAGTTAACGGAGGCTTAATTGAAAGAACACAAGAGGAGTATGCTGCAGTAAAGGTCTATGATCAGGAGTGGAGACGGAAAAGCACTATGAGTTAGGAACCCAAGAAATATTGGAGTTCGTGGTCAGAATTTTGGCCGTGGCTCACTGTGTGAAGACGCATTATCCAGGTTGCTTCAAGGCGTCTCAATCTTAGTTCACGGTTACCGCCCCTTATGTTGGGTGGGGCAATGTCAATTCCAAAAAAGGAAAATCTCTTGTGAGCCCCTTGGGTAGGGCAGGATCCTATGTGTATGGCCATAGGATATCTCGAGTCGTTGGAGTTAATGGCTCTTGCATGTTCGCTGATTCTTTCTTTTAGTGCTCTGATGGTACTGCCCACGTATTGGCTCTTGCAGGTGCACTCAAGCACATATACAACGAATTTGGTGTTGCAGTTGATGTTGAATCTGATATCAAAGTGGTGTTTATGATGACTGGAGAAATCCTTGACTCCATTCAATGCCCATTTGCAAACACCACAACATCCACATTTGTGGAAACCAATGGTGTGTGGTGTCAGCCAAGAGCGTGTTGAGGCAGTATGAGGAACAGTGGGGCTAAGCCTGTTGCGCAAAGTTCTTCCACGTCTGAATGTGATCGCAGGCTTGGTGGTGATAATCTCTTTGAGATTTCTGTCAGTGAGCAGAATGTTCCAATGTTTGTTCATGCTTCTTCTGATCACAGAGCTAAGGCCATTGTAGTTGGTGATTAGTCTAGTCGTTTGAAGGGTGGGTTTGATCAGAATTTTGGGTCGAAGTGTGTTATTCCTGTCCGTTTTGATGACTCTGTTGGCAGCTTTGTTGATAAGGTTGGTATCGTATCCGCGTTGTGAGAATCTTTTACCCATGTCAGTCATGCATTTCTTGAATTCAGTGTCTTCACTACAGTTCCTTCTAGCTCTCACTAGTTCACCATAAGGAATGGCTCGAATCTGATGTACCGGGTGGGAGCTGGTGGCATGGAGAATGGCATTGCATGCAGTCTCCTTACGAAAAAGTCTACTTTGTAAGGTGTCGTTCTTAACATAAAATTCTACGTCCAAAAAGGTGATGTGTGAGATGCTACTATTGCATGTGAACTTCATGTCCATATCATTGGAATTGAGGTGGATGCAGAAGTCGTCGAGATCTTCTTGGGTGCCTGACCATAGTAAAAGGCAATCGTCGATGTAACGACCCCAGTATACAATAGAATTGGTCCAACTTGCGCCCTTAATGCCCCAAATCCAGGTTGCCTCTAATGAGCCCATGTAGAGGTTGGCGAACGAAGGTGAAAACCTTGAGCCCATGGCTACACCTTTCGTTTGTTTGTACCATTTCCCTTCAAACAGAAAACAATTGTTTTTGAGAATTATATCCATCATGGATATTAACATGTTGGTATGTTGCCATAAAGAAGCCGATCTGACCTCCAAGAATTGTGTGACCGCTTCAAGACCAAGATCAGGTTTGATTGAGGTGTATAAAGATACCACATCTAATGTTGCCATAATCATGCCTGGTTGCCATTGGAGATCATTCAGAATACTCAGGATATGTTTCGTATCCTGTATGAAAGACGGAAGGTTCTTAACCAGGGGATTGAGAAAAACATCCACATATTGAGCTAGTCGTTCCGTAGGGCCTCCTATCCTTGAGACAATGGGTCTGCCAGGCGGCCGGGTGGGATGCTTGTGTATTTTCGGTAAGGTATATAACCAGGGAGACACAGGTTTGTCAACCCTCATATACAGTGCTTCTTCATCGTCTAGTAAACCAAAGGAGTGCCAATCACTTAAGTTTTTGTTAATCAGTTTGGTGAGGTTACTAGTCGGATTGTTGGTGAGAGGTTCATAACAAGTTGAGTCGTTTAATTGAGAGAGGATTTCAGCATGATAGTCAGATTTGTTCATAACAATTACATTTCCGCCTTTGTCGGCCTCCTTAATAATTATCTCGTGATTGGAAGTGAGTTCCTCAAGTGCCAAACGCTCATTTCTTGATAGATTGTCTCTGCCTTTGTGTCTTGATTTACCTGATTTGAGTTCATGTTTGTTAAGATCTTCAAGCACCAAATTGTAGAAGATATCGATGGGATTGCTACCTGGTAATGTGGGTGTCCATTTGGATTTCACCTTGAGTCCGCTGGTGATGGTATGGTCAGTGTCAATGTCTAGTTCCATAAGTAGACGTTCAAGAGTATAAGGATGATCGTCCATTTCGCTGAGTGTCATGAGCAGATGAGTATCTTTGATTTCTCTGATGCTCTGAGTGTTTAGGTCGGTAGACCGGTTCATAGTTTCAAATGAACTTTTAACACCAAGGGAACAAGCAAAGTGTTTCTTAAGTTTGAGATTTCTGATGAACTTGAAAAGATCAATCTTCGTTCTACAGAGATCCCCAGTTTCATGAGGGTTGAAATTGAGGCCCAAGCTAAGAAGGGAGGTCATATCTTTGTTCAGTGGTGTAGAGGAAAGATTGATGACTTGGACCTCCTCTGGGTTGGTGGTTACTTGTTGGGAACGCCCGATCTGAGTTTCTTCTTGTATTCGTCTTTTGCCTGATCTCTTCCCTCTCCTGGTTTTTCTACTGTATTCTGTCTTTGTTGTGTTCTGTTTTCCCTTCTTATGGTTCTGACCTCGCGTAAAAAATTGGAGGTATTAGTGCTTCCTTGAGGATCCGCTTCGGTATCGCTAGTAACCGGTGTGTTTAATGAAGAGGTGCTTGAAGAGACAGAGGAAGTCTCTCCTCTCTCAGAATTGTCACTTTGTTTATTCGAATTCACCAGTCCATCATATTTTTTGGCGAAAGTGAAAACACGTCCCTCTTTGTAGTCCGCCTCGTCTCTCTTCAACTGTCTACTCTTCCTGTCCTTGATTTCGTTTTGGTGTATGTTGAGTATTTCGTTAAGAATGGTGTAGTTCTTTTCAGTCGCTTCTTTGAGATTGAGATCCTTGATTTCTACTTCAAGTTGTGAGATTTCACTCTGTAGTTTTTTTACTTTGCGTTCAGCGTTCTCTATGAGAATGTGGATGAGTGTATTAGAGTTGATTGTGAGTGCTTCCTCCCATTTTCCTAGTAAATCATCATCTAGGTCATCAAAAGTAGGGAAGATTTGGGAGCGCAAACCCCGTGGTACTCTATTAAGTCTTAAGTACTGTTTAAGGGTTGCACTATCCCACCATCTAGAGTTCTCGGTTTTCTTCAGCCTCTCAAGTTTAATGAATTTGTCCTTAAGGCCTTCTTTGGGAGTTCCACCTGATGGTGTATCCTTTTTGTAGGCACCCTTCTCCAAGTTTTCGAAAAGTTCTGATGCAATCTTATCCCTATCCATAATAGGTGAGAGATATTAAGAAAGAGAAGTACCGTTCTGCAATGGCAGCCTATCCTGTGTAGAAACGTATATAGACCAGAGAGGGTTTTGTGGACAGGATAAATGGCGCTAAGGCAGATGAACGGACAGATGGAGTCAGAAGTACAAAGAACCAATGCTTAACGGTGCAAACAGGTCAGGGGAATACCCAAAACCCCTGTATAAGGAGTGGGCAAAAGCCCATACCAGAACAATTACAAACAAATCCTGTGCACACGTGACAATATAATTAAATTTGATCACAGAAAAGATAACAGGGTTCAAAGAACAATGGAAAGATGTTTTTTAATTCAAAACGTTGTCTTTCATCAGTACAAAGAGCGCCAGCCGACACGTGTTTCGTCAACAGTAAAAGAACTGTGACTCTTCAGGGCTGGGAAACAATATGAAATTTGATCAAAAACCAAATAATAAAGGATAAACAATAAGTGCAATATAAACATGGTTGTGATCAAGCGTATAACAAATGAGTGAAAAAAAGAACTCTATGTGAATATGAACAAATGCCAATGAAGAAGGGGTGACAACAATAAGGACAACGGACAACGGCACAAGAAACTAAACTGAAAGATAAGGTTCATATATGAAAAATAAAAGGTAAAAGCATGAAAAAGGAAGAAACACATCTGGGAGAGACAATGTCTCACCAAGTAGTGTTTAAAATTTGACATAATGAAGGCATGAAAACTTAACATATTAAACACTGTATCCAGTAATAGCAGTTTTAGGAAAAACAGTTATTTAAACAAAAGCATCCTCATTAACTAAAAGGAAGATTCGAGAACAGAAGAAAAATCGAAGCAACAACAATGAGGCAAAAGGGCAAGAAAACGAGGTAAAAGTGCTGTACATAGCGGAGTGGCATTTGTTCATATTCACATAGAGTTCTTTTTTTCACTCATTTGTTATACGCTTGATCACAACCATGTTTATATTGCACTTATTGTTTATCCTTTATTATTTGGTTTTTGATCAAATTTCATATTGTTTCCCAGCCCTGAAGAGTCACAGTTCTTTTACTGTTGACGAAACACGTGTCGGCTGGCGCTCTTTGTACTGATGAAAGGCAACGTTTTGAATTAAAAAACATCTTTCCATTGTTCTTTGAACCCTTCTCGTCTGTGCCTCGGCTCGCCTGGAATCACCCTTCTCCGAGTCACTGGGACCTCTTCCTTATCGGCTACTCTCTCCTCTCTGGCTATTCTGTTAGGAAAGCATCTGTCTCTCAGTTCTCCTCCGCCTTCAAGATGGCGTCTGTCTTCCCTGGAATAAGTAGTAGCTTTACTGCTAATGGCTAGATGCCGCCTACAGACTGAACTTGTAACTGCCTCAGACTTTCACTAATATAGAGGTGCATTTCCTCATGGAAAATTCCGGCCCGTAACCTGCCGCCCACCAAATTCTTGTACCTCCCCGTACCAAGGACACGTTCCCAGCCGGCCGGCCTGATGTAGTGTCTTCGGCATGAAGAAAAATACAATCCTTCGATAAGGGCCGGCCTGAACCGGTTCTCTCCAAGCGAATAACACCTCATAACTAAAACATTACTCCTGACCTAGAAGCATCCCAAGCTGCCGGAGCAGAAAGAAAGATGGAGTCTCTCCCGTTTGAGGCCTACCAGGCCTGAATTCAGCACAGCTCCATGAAATACCCTCACTACAGGACAGGTTATCCCTAATACTAACGAATCTATCCCCTAGGCTATGTGTGCAAGCCCTGATCTATGGGGAAGAGCACAGAATCATGTCGAAGTGCCTAGTAAATAGGCTCCATTCACTACTCTAACCCTTAGGCTTGAATGGTAAGAGACTGAAGTCACATTCAATCACTTGTTAACACAAGAAGGCCGGGAAAATCGAGCAGAACATTTCACCCTTGACTTCAGTCTATTATACATTCATTAAACAGAACTAACATCTGTGGAAGAATAATATGAAACAAGACTAACTGATCTATGTCTAGTACCAGGTGTGCAGAATTGAAGTAGTGAAGGAATACACTGAATAAAGCAACAGATAGAAATCAAAATGCCGATAGTAATCAGAATACCTCCTAATATTTGACGTAACAAATGCAAATCAGGTAACCAATTAAAGAGCCAGTCAAACCAGCCCTGGTCAATGTGTTTTCTAACTTCTTCTGTCAAGTCATGTAATTTGTCAATGTGAACCTGAATGAATTTTGTATGATCCGACAAGTTAAAACAACAAAGACCCTCAAAATCAGAACAATCGTGTCCATGTTTAAGCAAAAGATAATCAATGGCCGCTCGATTTAGTAAGATAGCCCTTCGTTCACCCTGGGCGTCTAATAGCATGTCAGACAGGATTGTAGAAGTATGATTGATGGATTTTACCATCCAGCAGGCCATTTTCCCAATAGATTTGGCATTATAAACTGCCAAAGCAGGAACACCAACAATTGAAACAGCCAGGCTAAGGTATTCAGACTTGGAATATAAATGCAAAGATGAGTCACAATCCTCCTGTAACCTCACTGTATCTCGGATCACACGAGAGTTGGCATTCGGATGTGACGAGAACATGAGTAGGCTCAGTCTAGTAATGGCACAAGGGCCTCCAGAAATATTTGCGGGGATATATGGCCAGGAAGTATTACCACATGAGAAAAGCCATCCGGCAGGTAGTAACATCGTGCGATAGTGACTGGGGGTAACTACCATACTCTTGCAAGTCATGTTATTCTGAACAGAAGTACATGTTTTCGGTGTCCTTTGAAAGCACAAAGTTCGTTCATGAGCGGTGAATGAAATGGCACCTTTCAACTTTAAACGCATACATTCAGAAATCGCACTAGGATCACAAGTAAGGAAAAAACATAAATCACCTTGTGTGATATTATAGGTAACTATTTGGGACTGGACAGGCGGTATCGGGTCTGACAGTACAGTACACAAGGGGCAATACTCATGGGCAGCGAAATCGCCCAGAAGAACATTGGGGCGAGCATTTGTTATATTAAAAATATGAGTCAGAGTCTCCAATGAAGCAGGGACAGCAACCAAACAAGTTGCCAATATATCAGTTACCGATCTCATCGGTGTCAAGCAGAAATGAGGGGTCTTTGTCACTTGCTTGGCCAATGTAACCCAAAAGTTTGGCGACGAATCCCACGCAGCGAAGGAACGCGACACTCGGGTTCTCAACTCAGCCCGGTTTGATGGGATCCCTCTTCTCCCGTCGTACCATCCCAAAAGGAGTCCAACGCCGACACATCCTGCAGCAACAGTCCAAAGAATGATCTGAAAAAGAATCAAATACAGGCATTATTCATTCTCGTAAATAACATTTGTCAGCCGGGACTGCTTCCCAGCTATCTTTCCCTGGTCTCATAACTAAAATGGTGCTGTCTTGACCGGTTGCAATCACTTCTGCTTGTTCAGGGGGATTCTTAGGCGACTGCACCCAAACTCTGGCCCCAGGATTATCTGTGGAGCCAAAACCTTTCTGGCCTCGTACCGTTAGCAACGTTGGGGCAGTGCTTTTGTGATCTCACCGCTGAACACAGGCATTATTAGCAATTGAGCCACTCGGTCAGTTTTATGTATCAGTAAGTCAACCTCACTGCTATTCAGCAGGAGCACCTTAATCTCTCCCTGATAATCACTATCAATGATTCCTCCAAGCACCTGAATGCCTTTTACAGCCAGCCCCGATCTAGGGGCAATTAATCCGAAATTTCCAGGTGGTATCTGAACACCAACACCTGTTTCAATGATGACTCGATCTTTACTTTTTATAATGATGTCATCCATGGCATGCAAGTCTAAACCTGCCGACCCTGGGGTCGCTCTGCATGGAGCCAAAGCTCCGGGAGTAATCTCCCAGTACATCACAGTCTCTCTGATCTCATTGGGCTTAGCGTCAACATACGGAGGAAACAAACGCATAAGTGGGGATTCAGCATTTAGAAAAGGACGGTTATTCAAAATCAATAGCGCTTGAGGCAAAAAATCTCACCAATTCTTATACTTGTCATCTGTTAATTTGCGCAGTTGGTCTTTTAGCAGGCCATTCAACCTCTCCACAAGACCCGAGGCCTGTGGATAATATGGTATATGAAACACCCATTCAATATTGTTTTCCACACAGAATTCCTGTACCAATCTTCCACGAAAATGGGATGCATTATCAGATTGAATTTGGAATGGCACACCATAATACATCATAATCAATTCCAATGTTTTAATAGTATTCAATTGGGTAGCTTGCTTACAGGGAAGGGCCACCAACAGGCCACTGTATGTATCAACAATGGTGCAAACATATTGACAATTCCTACTCATAGGAAGTGGACCAATGTAATCAATCTGCCAAATCTGAGCGGGCAATTTCCCGCGATGTAAATGACCTTTAACAATTTGGGGCACTTTGCGCTGCCTGATATGCTGACAAATGGGACAATGTAGAATAACATTTTTAATTAAATCTAGGGGAATATAAATTCCTCGATCAGCAGCCCACCTGCTAGTGGCTTTTTCTCCAAAGTGTCCTGCTTTCTGGTGGGCCCATTTCGCCAATCCCGTAATATCAGAATCTTGCGTGTCCACCACTTCCTCAGCAATTTTAGATTTCTCATCTGCAATGTTATGAAAGAATTTGTCAAGAGAGTCTATCGGGGTATGAGCATCCACATGGAAGATTGTAACAGTACTCTGTGGGAGCATTTCCCAAATCTCCTGCCATAATTCTTTTCCCCACAATTCTTTGGAATGGATTTTCCAACTATGGGAATGCCAAGTCGGTAACCAAACTGCCAGTCCATTGGCAGTAGACCAAGAATCGGTAAAAATATGACATGTGCCAGGTAACTCTTGTTTCAGAACTTGATAAACAGCATAGAGTTCAGTAAATTGACTGCTCTTACCCTCACCAGTTGTACTCAGCAATTTTTGTGTGATCGGATTATAGGACACTGCCTTCCAATGCCGTTTCGTCCCTATGAACCTTGCTGAACCATCCGTAAACCAGACATGGTTTCTGTCCTCTGCGGACAAATCATCAAAAGGTTTACCCCACTTAACAGGAGACTCCTGTACTAAAGGTACGGAACATTCACTCTCAGTTTCAGTTGATGGCGCCCGTGCCACCTGCTCATGCAAAGATGCAACTCCTTTTTGTCCCACACGTGCCCTGTCTTGTATATACCATTTCCATTTAATCACACTCGCCTCTTGAGCGTGTCCAATTCGGTGAGTTTTCGGCGAACTCATAACCCACTGCATGATAGGAATTTCAGGTCGCAAAACTATATCATGTCCCAAAGTCAATTGCTCGGTATCCACCAGAGCCCAATAACATGCAAGTAACTGTTTCTCAAAAGGTGTATAACGCTCACCAGCATCAGGTAACTTTTTAGTCCAGAAACCTAACGGTACTCTACTCTTGCCTTGTTTCTGCCACAAACTCCAATTCGCATAAAGGCCTTGTACAGACACATTCAAATCCACATCACCATCACATACAGGCCATAAATCCAGAGCATGCTGAATTGCTTCTTTTGCCAGACTGAACGCATCTTGCTGTGGTTTACCCCATTCAAATGCATTCTTTTTACGAGTGACCTGGTACAAAGGGGCCAATATTTGACTCAAATGAGGAATATGCTGGCGCCAAAATCCAAACAAACCAATGAAGCTTTGGGCTTCTTTCCTATTTCTCGGAACTGCAAAATCAAGAATTTTCTGTTTAACCTGAGGGATCACTTCTCGGTGCCCTTCATGCCAATTAATACCCAAAAATTTCACAGCCTGGGACGGACCTTGTAATTTATCCCGGTTGATTTCCCAACCTTTCTCACGCAAGCACTCAATGACTCTATCCAATTGGGTCTGAACTTCCTCTTGTGATTCACCTTGGATCAAAATATCATCAATATAGTGACATATCTGAATTTGTGGATGAACTGGTACCTCAGCCAGATGCTCTGCCACCAGCCGGTGACATATCGTAGGACTATGCACATAGCCCTGAGGAAGACTTCTAAACGTCATCTGACGCCCGTTCCACGTAAAACTGAATTGTTCCTGACACTCAGGGGCAATCGGAATCGAAAAGAAAGCATTAGCAATATCAATGGACGCATACCATGTACCTGGATGTTTCTGGATTCTTTCAATTAGGGTAATAACATCCGGTACTGCAACAGTCAAAGAGGGTGTGTGTCTATTCAATTCTCGATAATCAACAGTCATGCGCCAAGAATTATCACTCTTACGTACAGGCCAAACAGGATTATTCCAAGCAGAAGTAACTGGGGTTATAACTCCTGCATCCACCAACTCCTGAATAGTGGTACTAATCTCTTCATGACCACCTGGAATACGATACTGCTTCTGACGAACCACTTTTGTCGCCTGGGGAACTTTTATGGGGGGCATTCTTAAACGACCAACCCGTACAGGCCTGGACGATATATAATGTTTAGTTCCAAATTGGTAACATCCATCATCTAAGTGCAAAGTCATTCCTTTCAAAATATCAATTCCAATTATGAATTCTAAGAGTGGCACCACTAATACAGAGTATTCTTTTCTAGGAATTCTACCTATTCTCATTTCAAGTAAGGTTTGAACTGCGGGAGTTTCCTTTCCACCTAATCCGGTAATTGTAAAAGGCTGACCTTTAAACTTCTTTGATTTTCCATGAATAAGAGTGGCCTCCGCTCCTGTATCTACCAATGCTCGGGCCCTTTGGATATTACGATGTCTCCAATAAATATCAATATCTACATAGGGTCTATTATCTCTGTGAGCCCATCTGTGTACTGGAGCTTGACCTATTTCCTAGTCCTTTTTATTGTGTTCTGTGTACCAGGATAAATCAGGATAAAGACTCTCACGGTTCCTAGGTATCGATACCTCCTGTTCATATCCATCTCCATTACGAAATGGATTACTGTTCCCTGCATTGTACTGCGGGTTTCGATCAGCCAATATGTGTCGATCCTCTCTCCTTCTCAACTCAGGGGATTGATCCCTATCATCTCTACGTCTGCTGTTAACATAATCATCTCTCCCCCTCTCTCTTTCCCCCTCTCTCTCCCTGTCTCTCTCACGACGGGGGGACAAATCACGCGCATAACGTCAATCATCACGACGATCAGAGCGCCCACAGCGGTCGTCATCACCGCTACCGTCAGAAAAACCACGATCATACTCAGTTGTCCGAACACGCCGGGCACCCTCCTTTCGATCCAAGCCACGTTTGCGAAACATTTCCCACAAACGAGAAGTAGTCTCACCATCAATGTCCTCCTTCTGCACACCATCGGCCATAAGACCAAAAAACATATCACGTCTAGTAAGTTTATTGTCACCAGGAGTACGAGTGTCAGGCCGGGACTGCCGTTCAGGTTTAAACCACTCACCCAACTCACCGAGTTGGCGTACCGATTCCAGCACCACAGATAACATATTACCAGTCTGATTAATCAATAAAGTCATCATGACCTGCTTATAAGCAACAGGGGAAGAACGAATAATACGATTCCGCACAGAAGATGTTAAGAAACCATCAAGCAACCGGTCAGCAGTATTCAGAAAAATTGCCGTTTTCATCACCTCCTCTTTGAGACGTTGCGCAGCATCGCGCAAAGTATACCACGGTTTGTCATTCAGAGGCCAGTCAGACTCAGTAGGATATTTTTGATTACAACCCTCAGTCGCCAATTGAAGCAAAGAAATTTGACCACCACCATTAAAGTTACGAAAATGATCCTGTACAGTAGAATCCGAACTCAAGGAACAAAACTTCAAACAATCGCCAGCATCCAGCATAATGCCAGCAGCGCCCAGTTCATAAAGGCGCACCATCCATGTGAGCAAGGGCTCACCAACTCGCTGTCGAAATCGCTGCAAAATATCACTAATTTCTTGTTGAGTAAAATCCTCCAAAGAGTCTAAAGCAATACCATTCGGAGCACCGGGAGCCTGCTGCACCTTCCGTCGAAAAACTGGATGCGCCGAGACCGCGGGATGAGCATCACAAGGAGCTCGACCAGTACACGTAGAGGAACAATCAGTGGAAGAAGCATCGACCCCGCTCGAAGGACGAGCACTATCACGGGGTGCACCATCAGAGGTGCAAGAAGCAGATTTACAAGCACGGCCGGAGCGAGAGGACTCGCGCTTGGCAGACTCCTCACCCGAGGAAGGAGAATCACTCGAGTTCCAGATATTACCATCCCATTCATCAGGATTCCAATCCAGTCCGGCTTTCGCCATGACCAGACGCACCTTCCGCGTCGAAACCCGACCACGCCGATTCTTGTATTTATAACGAGCAATTCGCACAGCCGCCCTCTCGGCAATAGTTTGGTACGTCTCAAGTTTGTCAGCAAGCAACTTATTTTGACACCGCAACAAAGTATGAGCATTCTGAATCTCAACAAAGTTCGCTTCCACATCATTATGCAATTTCTGTAACTTCAACAACCTCTCATGCAGAATCCTGTACACAGACAGAACAATCCAATCTCTGCGCCCCAAAACGGGAAGCTCATCACCCTTAGATACCGGCGCCTTCTGTAAACAAGTAATCACATTAGCCGGCTCCGCCAGCTCCAAAAAAGAATTCCAATTCTCACTCAAACCAGTAGAATCAGCCCACTCACGGGCTAAGGCTTCATAAGGCGTTGAATCCCAGCCGGGAATATCAACGGGCAACTTAAAAGTAGATTTCGACTTTCTAGAAAACATCTTTGAAAAGAAAGAAAAAGAGAAAAAGAAAAAGAAGAAAGAGAAAAGAAAACTACACGCAGGTATATACAAATAATATAGAAACAAAACCACGCACGCGCCGAAGGCAAACACGATACAACCACAACGCACACAGGTTTCGTAAACGGTTCGTGACGCCAAATGTTCTGCTTGGGTTTTCGGATCAGATAGAACCCACTCGTCAGAGCCTCACTAACCCAGCCAGAACGTTACTCCCTCCCTAGAACCTATTTACAATCCTGCAACCACATATATCCATCACCTAAGGACAGGGGATTCCTACTATGTATACCAAGACCTCACAATCGGCGGCCTCGCGATCCCATACGGATCCAGACCTCTCTGCCCATACGACAGTATTACAGGTGGCGGCCTCGCGGTCCCATACAAACCCAGACCTCTCTGCCCATACGACAGTATCACAAGTGGCGGCCTCGCGGTCCCATACGAACCCAGACCTCTCTGCCCATACGACAGTATCACAAGTGGCGGCCTCGCGGTCCCATACGAACCCAGACCTCTCTACCCAGACGGCAGTCTCAGCACAATCGGCGGCCTCGCGATCCCATACGGATCCAGACCTCTCTGCCCATACGACTGTATCACAGGTGGCGGCCTCGCGGTCCCATACGAACCCAGACCTCTCTACCCAGGCGGCAGTCTCAGCACAATCGGCGGCCTCGCGATCCCATACGGATCCAGACCTCTCTGCCCATACGACAGTATCACAGGTGGCGGCCTTGCGGTCCCATACGAACCCAGACCTCTCTGCCCATATGACAGTATCACAAGTGGCGGCCTCGCAGTCCCATACGAACCCAGACCTCTCTACCCAGGCGGCAGTCGCATCACAATCGGCGGCCTCGCGATCCCATACGGATCCAGACCTCTCTGCCCATACGACAGTATCACAGGTGGCGGCCTCGCGGTCCCATACGAACCCAGACCTCTCTACCCAGGCGGCAGTCTCAGCACAATCGGCGGCCTCGCGATCCCATACGGATCCAGACCTCTCTGCCCATACGACAGTATCACAAGTGGCGGCCTCGCGGTCCCATACGAACCCAGACCTCTCTACCTAGACGGCAGTCTCATACGACAGTTCATCCTATGATCACCATAACATACAAAAAGGGAATCAGTCTCACTATTCATCAGATCACACAAGGATTGCCAGTTCGGGCATAGCCTGTTCTCAGGTTCGAGGGGCTCCTCTTTCCTTTATTCAGTTACCACTTACCTGATCAGGGTTAACATCTGTTCATGTAGCCACAGCTGACTAGAAGAATAGGCTACCCTCTTATACAAGAACACGCATCACATGTCGGTTCACTACAAACTGGATACTTTATTACTCATTACATACACAATCACATAACATTACAATATAACACATAACCTGCAAAGAAAAGTGAAAGATTAAGTTATACACTCTAATAAGAAAGGGTCGACATCACCTTAGTAGTATGTAGCCTGCACTCAGTGGTCATCTAGGTTCCCTTCTCGTCTGTGCCTCGGCTCGCCTGGAATCACCCTTCTCCGAGTCACTGGGACCTCTTCCTTATCGGCTACTCTCTCCTCTCTGGCTATTCTGTTAGGAAAGCATCTGTCTCTCAGTTCTCCTCCGCCTTCAAGATGGCGTCTGTCTTCCCTGGAATAAGTAGTAGCTTTACTGCTAACGGCTAGATGCCGCCTACAGACTGAACTTGTAACTGCCTCAGACTTTCACTAATATAGAGGTGCATTTCCTCATGGAAAATTCCGGCCCGTAACCTGCCGCCCACCAAATTCTTGTACCTCCCCGTACCAAGGACACGTTCCCAGCCGGCCGGCCTGATGTAGTGTCTTCGGCATGAAGAAAAATACAATCCTTCGATAAGGGCCGGCCTGAACCGGTTCTCTCCAAGCGAATAACACCTCATAACTAAAACATTACTCCTGACCTAGAAGCATCCCAAGCTGCCGGAGCAGAAAGAAAGATGGAGTCTCTCCCGTTTGAGGCCTACCAGGCCTGAATTCAGCACAGCTCCATGAAATACCCTCACTACAGGACAGGTTATCCCTAATACTAACGAATCTATCCCCTAGGCTATGTGTGCAAGCCCTGATCTATGGGGAAGAGCACAGAATCATGTCGAAGTGCCTAGTAAATAGGCTCCATTCACTACTCTAACCCTTAGGCTTGAATGGTAAGAGACTGAAGTCACATTCAATCACTTGTTAACACAAGAAGGCCGGGAAAATCGAGCAGAACACTACTCCAAAAGGTGCTTGCCTCAGGAAAAATAATGGATAGTGGTTGGGTTAAAATTACTATTCCTACTCCAAAAGGTGCTTACCTCAGGAAAAGTGCTGAATACTACTTCAAAGAGTGTTTACTTCAGGGAAAGTGCTGGATGGTAGTGAGGTTTAAATTACTATTCCTACACCAAGGGGTGCTTAACTCAAGAAAAGTGCTGGATAGTAGTTGTTGCAAAATTACTACTCCTACTCCGACATGGATAGTGATGGAGTTAAAATTACTGTTCCAACTCAAAAAGAAGCTTACGTCGGGGTAAATAATGGATAGTGGTTGGGTTAAAATTACTATTCCTACTCCAAAAGGTGCTTGCCTCAGGAAAAATAATGGATAGTGGTTGGGTTAAAATTACTATTCCTACTCCAAAAGGTGCTTACCTCAGGAAAAGTGCTGAACACTACTTCAAAGAGTGTTTACTTCAGGGAAACTGCTGGATGGTAGTGGGGTTTAAATTACTATTCCTACATCAAAGGGTGCTTTACTCAAGGAAAATGCTGGATAGTAGTGGTTGCAAAATTAGTAATCCTACTCCAACATGTGTTTATCTCTGAAAAAATACTGAATGTTTTGTTTTTAGGTTATAAATATTTTTGAAAATTATTATAAATATTTAATATACATTTTAATATGCCAACAGAACCGCCAAATCAACGCCATCTCATCCACCTGTTTCAACTGCCTACGGACTCTACGGAAGACTTTCAAATGGATTCCCCCCGATTGCAGAAAGACAGTCACCCACGCTCTCATCACAAGCAGGCTAGACTACGGAAATGCCCTCTATGCAGGAATCAACAAATCTCTACTACGTAAACTCCAAACGATCCAGAACGCAGCCACCAGGTTAATCTTAGGGACACCTCGCCATGATCACATGACTCCACTGGCTCCCCGTCGAGAAGAGGGTCACCTACAAACTACTCACACACGCCTACAAAGCTCTCAACAACATCGGACCCAGCTACCTCAACAACAGAATGAGTATCCACGCACCCACAAGGAACCTCCGTTCAGCGGACCTCGCCCTGTCAGAGGTCCCCCGCATCCGCCGAGACAGATCAGGAGGAAGAGCTTTCTCCTACACAGCTGCCACAGCTTGGAACTCTCTCCCATTAGGAATACGGCGCTCCCCTAACCTGCACTCATTCAGACAAGATCTCAAGACCTGGCTCTTTGACTGACCTGGAGCTGCCCTACCCTCCCCTCAGCACCTTGAGACCCTCACGGGTGAGTAGCGCGCTTCACCAACCCCTGATTGATTGATTGATTGAACAGATAACTACAGCATCCTTCAACAGCTGCCAAAAAGAGCAATATATTTTCAAAAGAATTTGAATCAACATAAGACCTTCTGATAATTATTTAAAAAGGTAATTTTTTTAATATTTACACGAAAAAGGACTAAAGCAATTATATTTTATGAAAAACCCAGTTTGCAAAATAGATCACAATTTTAAAAACAATATAAAAATACTTTTTCTTCCAGATTTTACATCTTTGAACATCTAAACATCTGTAAAACTCAAGCATCAAACGAAAATACATCACAAGGTAATTTTTACATCTTAAAAATGTCAATACAATTTTTGGACCATAAAAAAAATAATAAAACATCAAATCAAGAAAATGCTCATCAAAAGAAAAATACTTTTAGAAGGTAAATAAATATGTTATCCTTCACATAATAAATCTTCCAAAATAAACACAAATGTATTTCTACTTTTTAAATGCAAAACGTTTTGTAAACAGCCAAAGCATGAACATGTTCTTCCATAACCATACATTTATTATTCTTTTTCAGGTAAACATTTTTAACTTCACAGAAACTCCTAACAATGTTTTTATTCTTCTATTTCAGACCACAAATAAATTCTATAAAACTGAGAACCTCAACCCAAACCTTTCTAAAGAGGTAAGATTACAAAAACCAACAAAAAATAAAATTACTTAACAATGGTTCTCTCCCTAGTAAACTTTATTAAATTAACAAAAGACTAATAAAACACATTAAATATTTTACATTACAGAATTAACAAAACCATCCACCAATCTAAAAGCATCAAGCAACATCTGGTCAAAAGGTAAGCAACTAGAAATATTTATCAATTGACCAGTTTTTCTCTCCCAATAAAGCTTTTTTATAAAGAACATTTCATACAATTCAGAAGTGTAACATGTTGAAAACATTAAATATAACTTGAAAAAGCATTAACTTTACTCTGTTGAATAAATTGCATAAATGGTACTACATATTTTTTCATGTAAACAGGTAAACATAATAAATTAATAATAAAGTAACATTTTTTTCTTCTTTTTTTCTTTTTCAATCTATAACAGAAAATGACTTCAAATCAAGCTAAATATATAACATCAAGCCGGGGAAACAGTTTACTGAATCATAGTGGGTATGTTTATTGTAAGGAGAGACTATCTGAGCCCAGGTGTCATTGGAGGTGTGTGCAATACTACTCAACCCATTGCACAGGCAGAGCGGTTACTCTTGTTGACTCTATTTTAAGAACCACAGATCATAACCACTCTGCCTCTGCAATGGAGATGGAGGTAAGACAAACAATAAATGAAATTAAAGATATTGCATCCACCTCCAATGAACCCTGTGGTGCAGTTTTAAGGGAGGTAGCCCAACACATTCCACCACATGTTGCAAGTAGTATGCCCACAATTCCTAATCTGAGAAGAATTGTTCAACGTCAAAAACAGGCAATTAACCCACAAAGAGTAACACCCCAAACCTATTCTGACATAATCATTCCACCTGAACTCTCTGTAACTGTTTCTAATGAACCTTTCTTTTTGCATGATAGCACAAACCCTCAAAAAAGAATTCTACTCTTTAGCACACCCCATAATCATTTAAGTTTGGAGAACAGTGATATTTGGATGGTGGATGGATGGATCCATTCCCCCAAATATACAGTATTCACGCATATATAAATAACACAGTAGTTCCCTTAGTTTACAGTTTATTCCCCGATAAACAATCCTCAACATTCACTGAATTATTGTCACTGATAAAAGCTAAAACATCAAACAAAAGTCCTAGAAAAGTATTAATTGACTTTCAATTACCTATGATTAATACTATCACCAAATTGTACACGGATACCCAAATTCAAGGATGCTTTTTTCACTTTTCACAGGCATGTTGGCGAAAAATTCAAAAAAACATCCATTTTTTATTAAATATCTTTATTGGCATGTTCAATGTTTGTAATACAGTTTGTATATGAAAGCAAAACAATCTTAAAATCATATGGCAGCAATGGTACAGAACTGAAATACATCTTTCAGAGTCCAAGTAAAGGATCATACAGATGAATCTGATTAACAATATACATGACATTGTACCCAGGGGAGTGCTGCATAGCCAGTATTCTAACAGAGAGCTGTCACCTCCAGATTTAGACCAGAGCCCTCAGTACATGCTTGACATTAGTTTGTTCGCAATAATACCCATCTGAGAGTACCCACCATCGGCTCAAAATACTAGTATAACATCTGTGATTTACATAATGCTACGTCATTTGTCTGAAAACAATTCTAACAAAGTGAAAAACAAAAGAACAATTAACCCAACCTAAATAAATAAAGCGACAGAAAAAAGACCTTATGCAGAAGGGGGAAGTATATTGTAAACATCTGTACAAGCGTGTGATGAAGGTACAATATAATGAAGCATCACAGAGGGGGGGAGAGGTACAACACGGGGGAGGGGCCCACATCTGCAGGTAAAGCTGCCCCATCTGGGCCACAAGTGGCCAGCAAGTAATCCCCCATATATTAGTTTGACAACAGGCAAAGCCAGCTCCCCGTACTAGCCAAAGATTCAATAGGAGGTGCAGTCTAAATCCCCTCTGGGTGTCGTCCTGGACCTGAATCAGAGCCTGAACCCATCTCACCAGACCCCTGTTGCTCAGGGTTCTCCCAGGTCACCAGCACTTCCCTTCACTGGCCTGCAATTGGGAGCTTTCTCATCCCCTTAGATTCCTCCCAGCTGAGTGCTCTACCTTCCGCCCCAGCCCACACAACGACATCTCTGTTTCAGGTCTCAAATTGCTCTCCCGTTTTGGATTTCCATTCCATTGCAATGCGGCGTTTCGCTAATCCCAGCGCCAGGTCTAGGAGCCTATTCCCTAACTACGCTTCGGCGGCATGGGAAAAAGACCCAGAATTGAAGAAATATGGATTTACTTCTCAGGGGTCCCACTGATACTTAGTCCATTCAAACCAATAATAAAGAATTTGGCACAGAAGCTGAAATATAAAAGAACATTTTTATTAAACTCAAATGAGTGTGACTACGTCACACAGAAGCCGTAGCAACTGAATGAGGTAGTCCATAGAATGGTCTTACTTCACGTCTTATATACTCTTTATCCTGCCCCAGGCATGTAAGGAATATCTGGAAAATCTGGAGGGTCAGCAGGTGAGTAGCCTTTGGGGTTTTAGCAGGATATGGGCAAAACATTATAATTACATAGTTCACAAAGGTTAATCTGATTTAGATGGCACTGCAGGGCATGGCATGATTACATGTACAGTATCTTGATTGGCAATCTCAGACAAAGATCGATCAGGGAAATTGGCTTTGCGAGGTCAGTTTCAGGTGAAGAGGTCAGTTTCTTACAGTTCATTCCAGAGTCAGAAAGAAACCTAGTTAATGTATACATGGACTAAGAAGGCCAGGCCACTTTGTTCGCCAGGCTACCTTCACAGGCCTACGTGAGGGCAACACAAAATGGTGGCACAATAAAATGGAGTCAGTCTCGAGAATTACAGAACCTCAGACCCTCCTTTTGCCATTACGTAGGCAATAACCTAAGACTCATGTTAATCTGAATCTAGGTCTATATCGATATTCATTAGGTCGTCAAGGTGTTGCTGTAACATCATCTTATTATTCTCTACTTCTCTCGGGACAGGTCTCCGAACACACATAGTAGCACAAAGACTCACTTCTGGTGGACCATTTTTGGATGCTAGAGGCAGAGCCACTTCCTCTTCCATGGCAATTCAGTCAAATGAGAACTTAATTAACATTTACTTTATACAATTGCACTGTAATCGCTTGTGCAACTGTGCCCAAAGTCCGTTCAAAGCCTCTCTGGCAGGCTTCTATCGTCCATCAAATCTGCTTCCATTGTCTTCTTCCGCATTGGGCCTCTCGATTCAGGCCTCTTCATGAAAATAGTACTGCTTAGTTGGAGTGCCCTCCTGGCAAACACTCACAGCTCACTCAAAAGTCTCAATGTCTCAAGGTAGTGCACCAATATATTTCCTTTGCGGCAGGCACTACAGATATTGTGCTCTTCGTTGGTCATGGGCACAGATCATCTTGTGCAGACCCAAATACTATTAATCGGAAAGAGCAACAGACTTTCACGCTCAGCAACACTTTCAGGCTCTAACACTCGCTATTCAGTGTCAGAGGATGTTTGGGCTGCTCTTTCATTTAATTTTCCTTTCATCATGTAGTGCCTTAGATCCTCCGGTGCACTGCCCTTCCGTTGGAGCAAAGAAAAGAGAGGGGTTGACCAAAACTCAGGCCAAGGGGCTCAAGGGACTGCACACTGTCAGAGGTTACCAGCACATGACAGGTAGAAAACTGAAGCCTCAAACCAGCCCTGCTATCAACAACAGGGATCCTTCTCTTTCGCTCTTTTACATTGAAACTCTGGTTTTGTGATGTCCAATGCCGTCTGATGGAGCAAGTACGATACCATTGATGGCGCGCTGGCGATCGCTGTCCAGCCTTGCTTCTTTCTGGGTGCTGGGACTGTAGGGCCAAGACGTCCGCCTTTCATCTGTAGCTGTCACTGATGGGAATTAGGCTTAAATCAATGTTCTGCAGGTTATTATGACTTAATTCTCGCAGAATCTAGTGACGTAGGAAATGTGACACAGTTGTTAGTTTCCTTCAGTTTAGTATAAAAACAGTTCATTGTATTTAACAATAGGACTGCAGGCAGGTGGCCTGCAATCTTCAAGGGAGTGGCCAGAAGCCAAGGGACAACTCTGGTTTAGAATGCACTGTCACTCTCATAAGATGCAAAGGCAAAGGCAGTACTTCCAGTCCAGGGGTCTCCAACGAGTAGCTCGGGAGCCACTGGTAGCTCGCCAGGACCTTCAAAATAGCTCTCTGAGGTGAAGTTAAGCTCAGAATCAATTTCAGAGTAGGTGCCTATTAAAGAAGGTAGCACTGATCATCTCAAGACCCTAAGAGTGACAGCCAGCCAAACGTATCACAGTAACTCATACGAACACTCAAACACACAGTGTGCCAGCCTATAGGATCTACTACATGACAGTCTGTATCCAATCTCAATATAATTAAGCCACAAGGAGATTGACCATGTTGCAGTCTCTCCTTTATCAGTCACAACATGTGTGTGAACAGTGCACCATCAAAAAGGTATGGCAGCAGTAGCCTGAGCTGTAATCAGTACTGACCCACCAAAATGCGGGACTGCAGGAGTCAGAGTGAAAATGTGTCAGTT
This sequence comes from Triturus cristatus, assembly GCF_964204655.1. NCBI lineage: Eukaryota > Metazoa > Chordata > Amphibia > Caudata > Salamandridae > Triturus > Triturus cristatus. The sequence goes on from NC_140588.1 coordinate 61,483,991, forward strand.
TAGATGCATGATCAGCTCAAAACCTGAGGAGAACAGGGTATGATACAGACCAGAGAAAACTAAGAGACTTTTAGAACAGATCACCATATTAAACGCTCCTAATAGAGAAAGAGGTTGCTCCAAGGGGAGTGTGAAAAAAAGAAAGTGCTCATGAGGTAGGACAGATATAAAGGAGGGGAATCCAAAAGGCAAATTCAATAACCAATCAATTAAACATTCTGGTATCATTAGTAAAACTGGACGTGGTTCATAGTGGCACCAGTTTTACAGATAGGCCAGTCCCTTATGGATTTACAAATATTCATTTCATGATTTTCTAATGGGATAAACATCTCTTAAATTACTACATCTGTGTGTTCATACATTCCTTATCTAGAACACCTCAAAAGGGAAAACGCATGATACAAATTATCAGGGGCATGCAGATACCTCCCTTTAATAATTGTGCAGCAAGTGCACCATGCAATACACAGGCTAAACAATATCTCCTCATGATCACTGAGAATGCCTGTCACCCTAGTCTAATAATTCTCAGGTCTCTGGTGTCTGATCTACAATTTTTTCTTTCCCTAGTCACCTGTCCTGTCCTCCTCAGTAGATTTCTGTCTTCTGACAAGATCACTCCCTCAGATAGCCACTTCTCTGATGAGGCCCACGTTGGCCGCGACAATTGAAGAAATATGGATTTACTTCTCAGGGGTCTCACTGATACTTAGTCCATTCAAACCAATAATAAAGAATTTGGCACAGAAGCTGAAATATAAAAGAACATTTTTATTGAACTCAAATGAGTGTGACTACGTCACACAGAAGCCGTAGCAACTGAATGAGGTAGTCCATAGAATGGTCTTACTTCACGTCTTATATACTCTTTATCCTGCCCCAGGCATGTAAGGGAGTTGTACCAATTACATTCCTAAACAAATGGAAAATCTGGAAGGTCAGCAGGTGAGTAGCCTTTGGGGTTTTAGCAGGATATGGGCAAAACATTATAATTACATAGTTCACAAAGGTTAATCTGATTTAGATGGCCCTGCAGGGCATGGCATGATTACATGTACAGTATCTTGATTGGCAATCTCAGACAAAGATCGATCAGGGAAATTGGCTTTGCGAGGTCAGTTTCAGGTGAAGAGGTCAGTTTCTTACAGTTCATTCCAGAGTCAGAAAGAAACCTAGTTAATGTATACATGGACTAAGAAGGCCAGACCACTTTGTTCGCCAGGCTACCTTCACAGGCCTACGTGAGGGCAACACAAAATGGTGGCACAATAAAATGGAGTCAGTCTCGAGAATTACAGAACCTCAGAATGCACGTCTGTAATGTGAAAGATAATTCTCTGCCCAGCACTGCTGCTAGCTTACTAAGCACCGCCTCCTAATAAGGCCGCAGATTTCCGCAATCACAAACCAAATGACCAAGCTCCGCATCTGGGTGGGAGCATCGGGGACAGGAACGAACCTCCCCTCCATATGTCACATTGAGACAATGTGGGGTCATATAAGCCATATGTGTGTAGTTAAACTGCATATATTTAAGACGTGAATTACAGGAGATCTTCTTGGGGTAGTGCAAAACCCTCCACCATTCCACGTCTATTAAAACCCTGCCCCCAGTCTCATCCCATTTTGCACGCAACTTAAACAAGGGGTGTACCGAGTTCTCCTCCATGAACACATAAAACCATTTCACTAGATGTCCCAAGCGTGAACAGGGCATGGAGTACCTGGTGCGTCTCCGGTTCGTTTCTACCAGCACTCCATAACTGCACAAAGGTATGAGTCAGGGCCTCATAATGCAGGAATTGGCCTGGGGCAGACCGCAATCCTCCATGAAGCCATCAAATGGGAGTAGAGACTTGTCTAGGAAACAATCCCCAACATTATCTAGCTCATCATCTGTCCAAGGAGCCAATTGCTCATTTGTAAAGACAGACTGTGGGTTGCCGTGTGGCAGACCCACAAGGGGCAACATAGGAGTGTAGTTAGCGGCCTGTCATCCTTTACCCTGACATCTCCGCCAGGCGTAGAAGGCCGTACGCTGCAGCAAGGAACAGTTCAGGGTGGGCGTTGTCTGTATCAGCAATTTTGCCATTACTAGACTAGGGCGGGAGTCCGGGAGTGACAAGAACGTACCGTCCTCATTCACATCCTCTATCCATTGCGCCAGCCACTGCAGTTGACCAGCCAACTTCTAGTATTCAAAGTTCGGCACTCCCAACCTGCCCTCAGCAACAAGACGCTGTAACGTTGTAAGGGACACCCTAGGGTGTCCACCCCCCCCACACACCAGATCCCATAACAGAGCATTCTAGGGGCGAAACCAACCGCTAGGCATGAGGACCGGGAGGTTGACAAAGAAATACAGCAAGCGTGGGAGTATAACCATTTTGGATTGGGAAATTCGGGACATTACCAGCAATTGCAATGTACTCCAAAATGGACACACATGCGTACCGAACGCAGCGCTCTACCTAGGTTACCTTCATTTAAATCATCAAGCAAGTGGAAAATATGGATACCTAGGTACTTGAACGTCTGTTGGGCCCATATAATGTCAGCCATCAGAGCGTCCTGTCTAGGAAGGGGACCGGCCATCGGAAACAGATACGTCTTTGCTCTGTTAACCCACAGACCCGATGAGCCTGCAAAGTCGCCCAGTAGGAGCATAGCCGTCGACTTGCCCACCACTGCGTCCGACAGATATAACAAAAGATCATCTGAATAGAGGAAAACATGATGTGTCCGCTGTCCAGAACCCAGTCCAATCCCATCTCCGCCCAGGTGGAGTCGCTCAGCAAGGGGCTCAATCGCCAGGGCGAAGAGGAGGGGAGAAAGAGGGCACCCCTGCCGAGTCCCTCGAAACACCTCATACGCCCTGGATATTATTCTTCCCATTCGGACCCTGGCAGTGGGCGGCGCATATAAAAGCTGCACCCAACGTATCCATTCTTCTCCCAACCCCATACGCCTCATCACCTCAAACAAGTATCCCCACCCCACCGTGTCAAAAGCCTTTTCCAGGTCGACGGAAAGCACCGCGGCCTGGAGGTGAAGCGGGGTCTCGGCGTGATAAAGAATGGAGTAGAGCCTACAGAGATTTTAATAGGTGTTAAGGGCAGGGATGAATCCATTCTGATCTGGGTATATTAATGCCTTCATGTGCGGAACCAACCTACCGGCCAGCACTTTGCTCAGGATCTTAAAATCCAAGTTAAGCATGGAAAGGGGCCTGTAATCCTCAGCGACTTGATTTTCGGAAGGGGGACTACCAGAGCGCTCTGGGTGGTGCCAGGCAACCCCTCAGCCTCATAGGCGTCTGTATACAGCCGGACCAGATGTGGCGCAAGTAGGTCAAAGAAACGCTGGTAGAATTCTGCCGGGAGGCCGTCCGGCCCTGGCGTCTTACCAGGTGCCAACGCATGGATAGCGGTCTTAATTGCCTGCAGGATTATAGGTTCCCCCAATCCCTCTCAATCTTCGTCCTCCAACACCCACAGGGGCAGTGGATCCAAAAACTCCCTCACCACTGAGAAAGGAGCCACAGTCGGGCCCGCATAGAGATGTTTGTAAAGTGTTAAAAAGGAATTGTTAATTGCATCAGGGCTATACAATACCTCACCAGAGTCCATTCCAAGTTGTATAATGGGGGAGCCACCTAATTCAGGCTTAATTAACCTAGCTAAAAGACGGCCCGCCTTCCCTTCCTCTCTCTGCACCTTATCTAGATACTCGTTGTAGTTATAACAACGCAAACGCACAAGGGCCTCATTACATTTTGCTCGTGCTTCCTGCAACGCCAAGCGAGCCGCTTCTCCCGTACCCTGGATGTTATCTAAGCTGCAGATGCTCCCTTCTAGGTCAAGTAATTCCTGCCGGAGCTCCTTATAAGCACCGGTCGCCTGTCCTAAGCAGTGGCCCCGCACCATCACCTTGAACGCCTCCCACTTCACCCAGAGAGAGGATGCAGTATTGGCATTAATAGGGAAATACGTTTCTAAAAGTGTATGCAGCAAGGTACGAAATGGGTCGTCATACAGCATTGCCGGGTTGAGCCTCCAAGTGGGGATTGGGGGGTACTGCCCTAAGGGTTGATGAGTCATTCTTAACGGCTGTGGTCCGATAGTGTACGGCCCACGTATTCCGTGTGCGTAATGGTACTATTAAAGGCAGGGGAACACAGGAACATATCAAGATAAATATGCACTTGGTGTACCAATGAAAAGGAGAACTCCTTGTGGCCATCATGCTGCAGCCTCCAAGTGTCGTCAAGCCCCCAGTGAGCAATCCACGCACGGAACCCCAAAGCAGTACGGCGTGTCGGGGACCCCAGTAGAGGTGGATGGGACCGATCCTCAGCAACGTCTGCAACACGAATAAAGTCCCCCCCAAGGACCAGATTGCCCCATAGGCTACCCGCCAAGAGAGCAGAAAATGAATCCAAGAAGCCAACCTGGTCCTGGTTAGGAGCATAAATGTTGCCGAGGGTAACCACGCGCCCCGCCAGCCTCCCAGCAACCGGAACATATCGCCCCCCTTCGTCCAGCCACAATCTCTCAACTGCAAAAGGGACCCCTGGCTTCACCCAGATCAACACTCCCTTGGCAAAAGCCGAACAGGTAGTCGCAAAAACCTGGCCCCTCTAACATCGTTTCAGTTTCCCAGCTTCCTCACTGTTTAAGTGGATTTCCGTAAGAACGCAAGTATGAATAAATGTTATGACGTTTTGTCATGGACCCCATCCTCCTCATATTCCACGTCTCAGGCTGCCACCGCAGGTCCATTCCAGTGGGGTTGCCGCTCTCATCGGGGTCAGGGAGGGGATAGCAGAGTCTCCATGGGCACTCAGTACTGGTCAGGTGACAGGCCACACGCCGCAGGGCCCTACTGTGCACTTTACTCTGCTGCATCCCTTAGTCCCGGGCAATTCGCCCGCTCAGCAGCTACCAGCTTTATATTGTCCACCCCAGGGGGCCCCCGGGTCGCAGGCCGATTCCTCAGGTCGTTGCCCAACCCGGTTCCTCACAGACACGCAACTCCTGTGCCTTCGACGGAGCCGCTCAAGAGGTGTACAGGCCCGGGCAGCCCTCTTCACTCGAGTCTAAGGCTTGGTGGCAGGCACGTCCCCAGAGCTGCAGGCAACGTCCGTGCAGGTTGTTCCCATCCGCCTTCTCCCTGCCCCAGCGCAGCACATAACAGACCTCCGGAGCAGCGTCAGTTGCGCGGTGTACGCCCCATACAATGAACGGGCCAGATCGGAAGGTTCGCAGAGGCCGCCTCCGTCGCCATGTTATGCGGCCTCCACCGCTCCAATTACTCCACTGGCTGCAGCTCCCAACTCCCGTCACTAGCGATCGGCAAAATGGCTCCAGGCACACTTCCCACGATTCCAATATCACAGTGGGTGCTAAATGTGCTCAAAGCGGCCCCGGCTGTATAATTACCGAGGAGAAGTTATCGGCCGGTGCGGAGCTCTTTGCTCACGTGTCCGCCATCGTCCCCAGCCAAGCCACGCCCCATTTAAAAAACATCCTTAATTGAGGTTTATATATCAGATAGCAAACTACAGTTTGAACTAAAAAAACAAACTGCCCTTTGCTTTGTTCCTCCTGACTGTGTAGACGAGTACTACACTTCGAATACAGTATCAGAATACTTTACCTCAAATGAAGAAAAATTGGCACCTATTCTAAATTATTTTGAAGACACATGGATTGGCCATCTAAACAGGTCGGGTCGCAGAAGGAAGCCACGTTTCTATGAGGAGTGGTGGAACTGCTACTCGACCTGCTTAGAGGGAAGAGCAGAAACAAACAATGCCATAAAGGGATGGCACAACGCCTTCAATAAGTCAATTGGTAAACCTCATCCTAACTTCTATCATTTCTTGAAAATTTTTAGGAAGGAGCAAAGTTTCCGAGAAATTAGAATGTCGCAATCATTAACAGGTAGTCTGAACCCAGGTATTTCTAAAAGAACAAAGGAAATGTCTGAAAGACTATTGGGTGCACACTATCTTCTTACTTGCCTTTTTTGCCCTAAAAAACTAACAATAATTCTATAGGAATTTTTTTAAAACATTTTTAAATTGATAATAAAAGTCGGGTCTCCTTACCTTCAGATGTTTTCTTTTTTTAACTCTTGGACTTACGTTCCATCCATTTGTTCAACAAGAGTCCCTTTTCTTTTTGTAAATCCATTACCAATAATCCACAATCCATTTTGAAAATCCATAACCCGATTTTAACTTTTTTAATGTGCACATTTTTTTTTTAAAAACCTGTGCATTCCTAAAAAAACAAAACCCGGAATTTTTTTTGTTTTTCTGCAAAAAAAGCAACAAATTCCAACAATGCAATCCAATCTATTTCTTAAACAATCCCATTTCGATTCCAAGTTGCTTAATCCGTCACCAGAAAAAAACATCTAGAAAGGTAATTCGCACATGCAAAATCAAAAAACCAAATATAAGTGGATGTAAAAATATCCAATCTCCTATTTTCCAAACTGGAAATCTTTTCTTTTTTTTTATCATATTATAAATACATCTAACCGCGATGACAAATACTTCTTTTTTTTAAAAAAAACCGTCACAAAACAAAAAAAAATACCTTTTAAAACACTTTTGTTTAATAAAGTTTTTAATGTATATATTGGTAATAATTTTATTATTCAAAAATTGTTTCATAAAAACGAGACCCGACGTTGGCCTACTACTACAACGTGTAATGAAGGAAGATAGTTGGTTAACACACAACAAAAATACCTAAAACACATGTGCTATATCTATCTACCTCCCTCCTCTCTCCTTACAATAAACATTACCACTACACTATGTATTTTAATAATTAAATTAGTCTTACCTTAACGGAGCTCTCCCTTGCATCTGTTCTGTAGTGCGACGATCCCCGTAATGATGAAAGTTACGTTTACGCGGCAACGTCATGTCTTTCTGTAAAAATGAAAAAAGGACATTTTCTCCCCTTGACTTTAATTGAAAAGCATGTGAAAAATTTGTCAAAATGGGTTATGAAATGTAAATGTATATATATATTGCCAATTTATTTTTGTGAAATATTTATGTTTGTATATTTTTTTACAAATATTTTTTATAATTTATTTGCATACTAAAAAATATTAAAAATAATAATAAAAACATGTTATTAATTCATTACGTCTTGTATTTCTTTCTTCATATTTTATTATATTATAATAATCTACAAAATATTTTTTTTAAAATTAATTACAATCATTTTTTTTAAATTTTTTTTTTAACATTTTAATAGTGTCATTAATTGTTAAACATCTATCTAAATGTTAAATACCTGAGTATTATTTTAAATCTTCTAAACATTAGTTTATATTTATAATTTTGTTTTCTCAATCATAATATTAAAATATCAGAAGACATTTATTTTAATAATATAATAAACATTATCAACCGACTTTAAACAAATGTGAAATACTTAATACTTGAGTATTTAATTATACAGATATATCAGTTTAGCATCTTAAATCTTCGAATCACATATTTAATATTAAGGGGCCGATTCGGATTTCGGCCGGAAGGGCTCCGAACGATGGTCGGAGCCCTTCCGACCGAATTGGAACGTGTCGGCCGGATTCCTTTCCGACCGAGCCATTCTGATGGGCACGGTTTGAAAGTAATCCGACTCGGATTTCCGGATGGCGGACGACAGGCTCGGAGAGCCCGTCCGCTGTCCAGAAATCCTTCAGTACTCCCCCGGCCGCCTCTTTACGACCGAGGGAGTACGATGGCAGTTTTTCACTGCCTTTTCATGCCGGTCTTTCTGGCACGAAAAGGCAGTTGGAAAGTGTCATTGGGGGCCTCCAGTAGGGCCCCCATGGGTGCGAGGTTGCCGAAAGGCTGCCTGGGGGCACCTATGATACCCCTCTGTGGATCCCTGCACCCGGTGGCAGGCACCTTGGGATGCTGGCCACAGGGTGCAGGAATGAACTGCACCCCTACTTTTCACAATGCAAGCATGCATTCCGCTCGGAATGCAGTCTTGCATTGTGAAGTATACGAGTGTGACTGAACCCTGTTCGGTCGCATCGTACTTGCAGAGCCGTAACCGACGACAGTAGGTCGGTCGGTTACAGCTCCTTCCTGATGTCAGACGGACCTGAGTCCGTCCGACATCGGAATCGACCCCTAAATGTTATTAATTATTAATATGTATACTATTTTTAATATTTTAGAATTAATATTTATACCTGAGTATTAAATTAAACTATAACATATTTTTATCTTAGCTTCTCAAATATGGGTTTAATTAATAATTATTAATTATTAATTTTTTATAATATTATTAATATTCTAAAATTAAAATTAATACCTAAGTATTAGATTAAAAACGATCCCCCTTTTTTGATTCCATATTAAATATTACATTTACTATTAATTATTAATTATTAATGGTTCTACTAATATTACAATGTTAGTATTAATATTAGTACCTGAGCATTAAATTAACCCAACCTTATCAACAACCAAACAAATACTTGCCATCCAATCCTTACCATTGTGTTGTAATAGCATGCGTTGTAATGCCTGCTTTTTAATGAATGTCTCCCGTATATAGCTTGAGCTCTCCATTAACAGTGAAATTGGTCTATAGTAAGGGCAGTATCGCTTATGCTTTCCTGGCTTTGGTATAACAACAATGGATGCTGTTAGCATAGAAGAGGGTATTGAGTAAGGGCTCTCAATTGTGTTAAATAACCTAGTGAATAGAGGAGGTAGAGTTGAGCAGAACGTTTTATAGAAAATGTCGGAGAAGCCATCCTGTCCGGGAAACAAAAGCAGCTTTTGTTAAGATTTAATTGATATAACCTCCTCCACCCGAAAGGGACAGTTATGGTCTGTAGCTTGCTCTGACGTTAATTTGGGAGTTTGGGCCTCCTGGAGCAATGTATCCCACCTATCCATAGCTAATTGCTGTCCCATGTATAGATCTCTATAAAAGTCTCTGAATGTTTTAGTAATATGCGGAGCATCAGGCCCTTCTTGACCATCAGGACCCACCACTGTCTGGACTCCAAATCACTTGGCGCTGCGCTTTGAGCCTGTTGGACAAAAGGCATCCACATCTGCCCCCTCAAAATATTTGCTACGGCGGAGGCGAAGAGCCGTATATTCCACCCTGTCTAAGTCAATGCCGGCTAACTGGGAACGGGCAGCTTTAAGTTGACGCCATATTCGGGGAGCCTCAGTGCGTCTGTGAATGTGCTTGAGTTCCTGGACCCGGAGGGACAGTGAGTCTCTTTTATCTGTGCGCACCTTGTTGTCTGTGGTGGAAATTACAATAAGCTCACCCCTTAAAGTCACCCATAGCGTAAAAATAGAAATGTCTGGGGTATCGTTGATGGACAAAAAATCAGTAGCATTAGTGACTTGTTTAATGACTTCTGGATTTTATAAGCATGTTTCTTGGAGTCTCCAACGTTTAGTGACCAATTTAGTTGGGGTACCATTAGTTTAAGCGTAACCGCAGAGTTATCAGACAGGGAACGAGTTGCCATCTCAGAGTTTTGGACTATAAATGCAATCTCAGGTGAGCCGAGAAAGTAATCTAATGTGGCATTTTTTTTGTGCATGAGAATAAAATGTATAGTCTTGTGTATGGGGGTGTAAAGTATGCCAGATGTTCCTGAGGCCTACATCTCCCAGCCATCGCTGACCCTCCCCGGAGAGAGCTCAAGTTTACCCATGACGGTGGGCTGATGTCTCCAATGCATTATCAAAAACCAGATTAAGACCCCCCCCCCCAACAAGATAGAACGGTCTGGTGCATTGTTCACCTCCGACACTGCACATCCTAGAAAAGATTCCTGACCTTCATTGTGTGTGTAAATAGTCCCTAAAGTAAAGGAGCAGGGGCCCATTGTTATTGTATATACGAGAAGCCTACCTTTAATTTCAGCCCGTTTGGGACCCATTTTCCCCCGAAAGGATTTGGATATTAGGATAGCTACCCCAGCCATTTTGGTGGTGTTGGATGAGAAATATTGTTGGGGAAAGTTTCTGGAACAAAGTCTATGAGTATCCTCAGCAAGGAGGTGCATTTCCTGAAGTAAGCAAATATGGGCTTTAGAGTTCTTCAAACATGAAAGGATAGCATGTGTTTTAATAGGGTTATTCAAGCCTTTAACATTAAGGGTGTTCATCATCAGGTCTCTTATCATCAGTGTGTAGGGTAGGAGAATGCTAGGTGAATGCCTCTATGAAGGGCAATAAGGTGCTCATTGACATGATCTGTGAAGAGTTGTAAGAGGCCCTGCTCAGTTAACCTAAAAGCAAGGTGAGATTGTTGAGTGTGGGTCAACGAACCCCATAAACAGAAAAACAAACAATTTAGTCCACTGGATTCTGTCCTCCGGGTGGGCCCGGATGGTAATTTTTTCCCGCTGAAAAAATAAAAGCAAAAAACACTGATGGACTCATGTCGCATCTATGCCAGTGGTGTCTCCGGAGAGGGTATCTAGTGGCGCTTGTCTCTCTTTGGACATCGTCACTGGATCAGTTTGAAGTCCCTTTGGAGAGGCTCCGGCCTCCATCGTCCCCTGTCCCGCATGGGTCCCCCTACCTCCCGTGGGCTCGGCGACCACCAGGAAGTGTGCCGTTAGTGCCAAGCAACTGGCATGTCTCTTTGAGAGACCCGAGTTGATGAAGGGTGCCATTCAGGTGAAAGGCAATCCAGAATGGTAGTCCCCAAGAGTAAGAAATGTCCTTGTTATGAAGGTAGGTTGTGACAGTATGGAATTCTCTGCATTTTTGGAGTGTAGAAGCTGCCAAGTCCTTATAGAGTTCTGGACTGTGCCCTCTAAACTAGATCAGATGTTTGTCTCTGGCTGCCACAAGGATGCATTCTTTTAATTAGAAATCATGAATACAAACTAGGATATTCGCTGGTGGCGCCGAGACGGTCCGTTTAGGGCCTACTCTGTGTGCTCTGTCAATTTTGATTATCAGTTCTGATGACTCAGCCAGAATGGATCTGAAAAGGTTGGTGACAAACTGAATAATATCAGTGCTTCCCTTACCAATCTGGACACCTCTGATGCAAATGTTATTGCATCTGGACCTGTTTTCTAAGTCCTCAGCATGGGCTTGCAGGTCAATCTGTTTTTCTTTTAGGCAGATGACTTCCTGTTGGAGCTGCTTGATCTCTTCATCTCTGCTTGCCCCGTGATCCTCCACAGTGGAAACTATATCTCCCAGGCCCTCCAGATCATGGCAGACCTTTTAATGTCGCTAGACAGATCTTTTTTAAGGGTTTGAATGTCCTTTCTAAGAGCGGTGAAAAGGGCCTCCAGAAAATATCGAGTGACCAGGGTATCCCTGTCCTTCATGCTTAATGTGGTTTCAGACAGAGAGGTCATAGTGGGGTCCTCCTCCACCGTGCGGGCCTGGGCTTAATGAACATTTCCTTCTTTGAGCAGTTCTTTTGCCCCCTGCCTGTAGCCATCACTTCCAGCAATGATAGAGGACCAGGCCATGCAGAGAAGGGTAGTTTAGTCATGGGGCAAAGTCCAGGAGGTGGAAGGTTAGCTGGGGGGAATGTAAAGGTTGACATGAGAGTTATTGTTATGTATTTGCCAGGAACCAGAATTGGGGGGAGAGACGACGGAATTTCATTGTAGAGAAAGGTTCCATATTTTGCTGACATTATAGCTAGTGTAAGCTAGGAAAGGATGTGAAAAAGGGTAGGTAAGTGGTAGGATGGTCTAACGTTTTGGGACCTCTCAGGAAGCCATGACCTTGTGAGACTGGCATTACTTTGGCAGATACTTGATCACTCTGAAAACATGTAGGTATACACCAGAAAAATGCTGATAAATGTACTTATGGGTGGAAATTGGGAAGAATCACCCCCAAATTTCATGTGATTGTAAAGGAAGAGGTTTCTACATATAACAACAAAATAAAAATAAATTCAATGCAAGAGCCGACACATAGGAAGAAAAGGTTATGTCAATCATAAGCAAATTTTAAATCAAATACCAGAGAAAACATATTTCCAGTGACTTAGATTTGCAATTTTCTTTAGTATTTTACTATTTGACCCATAATTTACTTCGGGCTAAGCAAAACAGGAGCCAGGCCCCTAGAGAGCCGAAGGCAAGGATCAACTTGGGTGGTGTTGTAGGCTGAGCTAACAGCAGCAAGAACTGCCTCTCCTTCCAATATGTACACCAACATAGAGAAAATAAATGTGTGCTGCCAAGGCTGCTTAAACATGTACGGATGAGTTTGGGGAGCTCTTGCCTTTTGTTTTAATGCAGCACCATAACAGCTGGTAAAGCAAGGTTTCCTTTTGCATCTCTTCAGAGGGAATATTACACTCAGAAGATGTTTACCTGTTGACCTTTGAAATACATCTTCTGATTTATTGTTATTTTCATAGCTGTCAGTTTTTCAGATTGCTTATGTTTGTCACTTTTTAGTGTACAAATGAGTGACATTCTACTACCAAATGTGTGATACTTCAAGTAACACTTTCTCACTAGTAAAACCAAGCAATGAAGTCCATGTCAAGAGAATATCAGAAATGACTTACTTCTGAGCATTAAGAAGTAGTAAAACATCTTGAAACTGGCACAGAACCCCTGAAATGGGAGGCCAGTAACCTGATTTTTATTGTTAAGAGTGCTTCTGATTCTCTGCAACCCCACAAGGGACTAGTGTCAATTGACATCTGCTCCCCTATCAAGCTTTATTCCAAAACAGCTCATGGGGTTACGTGAAACATCCTTCACAATAATGTTGTAACCACGCAGTACCTTTCCAACGCAACATTTACCATGCACTTTTTACCGAACACTTCGACCACCAACCTTCTCTTGATACCCTCAGTGAACTATACATCATCAACGGCAGCACCCCAACCACCATCTCCACCTGGAAACCCCCCCTTACCACCCAGACCACCACCACCTTAATGAACTCCATTCACTCTGGAGTCCCAAGGCACCCCTGCCAGTGCTGCATATAAATTATATATAAATTCTCCCTACTTCCACGGACAGAGTAAATCCACAGTCACACGCACATACACTCATCATACGCTAGGGCCCATCACACTAACATCCATAATTATTACTCTATCCACACTGAATATATGAGAGAAATCCTAAACTAATCTGCATCTAATGCGAGGTCAATGCAACCTTAAAGATATGTCTTGAGTCATGATTTAAAACACAGGAAATACATTTGGAACTCAATAAATGACAAAGAAATAACCACCCGACACTGGAATTCAAACAAAGGTTATTTTATCTAAATTAGTTCAAATGAAAGTCAATCATTAGCAAAATCATTATTCTCATAGTTACCTATTCTAGCTAAATGGGTCAGGACAGGTCTCTCAGTAAAGTCTCCCGAGTCGCCGTCCTCTCAATCAGCATCGATCCTCTCGAGCATAGGTTCGGGAAGAAGTGGCCTTAGACCCTCTCTAGTCTAACATTATTTATAGTGAAACTAACATAATAAAAGTAACAAACAAACTCTAAACGTCCGTTGAGCCGCTGAGCAGAGCGAGCAGGAAAGGATGTTGACTGGCAACATTTAGAAAACCTCCGCTCAGAAAAATCACAAAAATAAAAACACGGAAGAAGGAAACTCAAGCTAGAAAAATGATACATCTATGAATGCTCTTCCTCGGAACCATAGTGAAGCCACCGCAAGTTTATCAGAGTTCATTGTGGCTTTATTCTTCTCCAAGGGCAATTGGCAGCGAGCCTGGAGCTGCTGTCCTCACGGAAACTTTTAATTCAGCCAGAGGCCATGGTCAGGTGACTTTCAACCATGTTCAGCGAGGCCTCTCGTCACATTTCAACCACTCGAGTGCAGGCTGTAAATAGCGGCCATCTTGAATTAGGCCAAAACAGACCATCTTAATTAAAAGAAACACAAAACAACGTTACCACATCGTAATGATTATACAGTGTTAATACCCACTAATACCCTTATGTGTATGTAATTAGCTAGCCATCTGCAACATAAAGAAGCACTAAAGCACGTTATTTTTAAAGCGCAAACACGAAACAAATAGCACTTTAGCCACATATACTTAATTAATTTGCACACCAACCTAGTTCACGTGTTAATTAGGCAACATAAAAGCATTTCCCACGTATAATTCTTTCATTAGTAATGTTGATTAATCAAGACTTTCAACAAAGTTAGTAATTAATGATTAATTATCAGTAATTTTAATCATGACATATAAACAAAACTGGAGTTTAAATCTCAATACATTTTCAATAGAAAACTCTGCTCCAACAATCCCCCCTTTGGTGATATATTATCACCACAAAAACCAACCCAAAAAAAAATGTAGTCCCATTTCTTAGGAGAAATTCAAATGTCTTTCCGTTCACAAACAACATAAACATGTTACACACCAGTCTCTCTTTCATCATCCCTTTTCGACTCCAAATAAACACTCTCCCTCAATTCTTCTAATTCTATCTCTTGTGGGTCTCTCCTTGACCTCTTTTGTTTCTTTGCAGTATTTCCTCTAATTATTCTCTTTTTCCCTCCCCTGTTTTTACAACACAAACACCCTAATCTAAGCATCAATAAAGCAACAATTACGCATGTCAAAGGAAATAATATTTTACCAATAATGGTACTACCTATCTTAGCAATAAAACTCTTAACAGCAACTATCTTATTAGCTATTTTAGTCCAGATACTTTCAGCTTCCAGTGGTACTAATTCTTCATGCAAATCAGTAATATTTCTGATATAAACCTTTAGATCTTTGCTTTCGTCAGGAATGTAAGTGCAACAATGTTGAACTTTCAGCATTCCACAGACTCCACCCTCCTTGGCTAATAGAATATCAAGGGCAAGTCGATTTTGCATAGACATGGCACGTACGGCAATCATCTCTGTATTTACCAAAAGAAACCCTCCAGCGGTACTTGTCGATAAGCGATCCACCACTGTTGACAGTTTCCGAATTCCATATGCATTCAAAGAAATTCCCACTGCTGGAATTAAAGCTCCAAAAATATCACCTACAATTTCTGACCAAGTTTCTCTCTTAAAACGTGTTAGTAGATTAATGTGTTCTACATCTTCTATCTTATCTATATGAAAAATCTTTGGAAAGACCAGGCCAACATAACACGTGCCATACCAATGGTCAGGCAACCTGTAATAAGCCTTGTTCCCACAAATATAATACACTCCCGGGAAAACTGTATCTTCTCCTCCCTTGAAACCCCATCCTGTTGCAATGAAGTATGTATCATGACACTCACTAGTCCCAACAAAATAACTATCATATTGGGATTTCTTTCTGGTAATGCAGAGTTTACCCTTCTGTGGTGCATCTAAAGCCAAAGTTGGACTGGCCCCATTCCTCAACTCTTTTCCCATCTCAATATCCCATATTGTCTCACTCACTTTATATTTCCCTGCCTTTTCATGCATGCTCACTCTCCTTTTCTCTACCATGTCTAGGAAAGCCTTCTCTTCTTCTTTCAAACCGCAAGTTAAATTGTTTCTAAAAATGTAATGTTAATTCTTCTGTCTCAATAAAAATCTCACCAAAAATGTTAGCTTCTTTAGCTGGATTCAGCTTTCTATTCATAGGCAATTGCCCAAAAATGTTATCTTTGTTAGACATCTCATAATCTATTTTCCCTAACAAATAAAAAACACTACTCAACACACTACATGAAATCCCATACGTAGCTGGTAAATGATGATAAGTAACACCTTCTGAAACGGATGCAGGTAATTGCATACAAACGTAGCAATCCCTAACTTCCATTGTCTTTACGTATTCGTACAACAACTTTGAAAAAACATTGCTAGAAAAATCATTAATTGACCTATCTTTATGTATGTAAATGTTACTACTCCTAGTTGGAACTACTTTCTGTGAACTTTTCTATATTAGTCACATTCTCAGTATGTATTCCAAAAGTATCTATTGTAACTCTAAAAGTAACTAGTAAAGCTAGTACACCCCATAACAGCATTAATAATCCAGTACAGCAGCAGCACATTCTACACCATCTTTTCAAAAAGGCACATCTACTTTGATTATTTTCTGTGTTAGCCATTTTACTACTTCGGCAGTGTCTTTTGACTTAGCCTCTTCTACTCCACTACTGAAATTTTTAGATCCCTATATTATCTCAAACAGCTAATTTCAGACTTTCTTCTTTTCACTTTTCTCCAAGTGACTCCTTCAGTTCACTCAATTTGGATTTTCATCACTTTTCACTTCTTCTTCAGCAACATCAAATTGTATCAGATCTTCAACAACATCCTGAGCATCCGACTCTTCTCCAATGTCAGTCAGGATAACTTTCAAGATTCCAACAGTTTTCTCCTCCTCAACCACTTCTCGTACGGTCCCCTCTGGATTTCCTTGACTTTCTGCCTCTTCACCTCCAGACAGTGCCACATACGTCCATTCCGGTGACCTATACTTCTGGTTAGGTTTTCTGATTCTCTTGATCTCCTCTGGTTCTTTTGAGACCTTTTGTTTATCACCTTTTGCTTGATTCTGACTAGACACCTCGTTCACCTGTTCGGCCTTCGATGAATTCGCTCGTGTCAGTCTATATCTCAGTCTCTTTATCCTGTTAGGCCAAAGATCTCCTCTTACAACTCTTTTTGGTCTCACTTCTTTATTATTTCTTTCTCCGATCCAAGTTCTCTTTCTCAGAACTCGACCCTCTGATTTCTCATTCTCACTCTCCTCTGATTCTGTTTCATTTGCCTCTTGTTCTTCAACAATTTTCTTTTGCTCCACAGTTTTTCCCACCACCGATTGAGATTTCCCTACTTCTGTCCCTCCTCGGGTCTCCGACACGCAATCTTCTTGCTGTCTACTTGTCCCTGCACCTAGCTTATCAGGAATGTTCCCTACACCTCCTCGGGGGTCTTCCGCAATCTGTCCCTCTCTAACTTCTACTGACCCTACTTCTTCAGGAGTAATCTCAGGTGGATCTTCAACCTCCTCATCTGATTCAGGTGTAGTCTCTGTGGATTTGTTCTTTTCTCTTCTTTCTTCTCCACTGCTTGTTGGAACTTCAGGCACTCTTACAGAATCCGATCTCTCCCCTGAGACTCTAGATGTTTCTCTTGAATCCTCTCTTGGAAAGAAAAAAGAATCACCTGACTCTCTTTCTCCTTCTCCTTCCCCCCTTTCAGGATTCTTTTTTCTTCTCACTGGTTCAGTCTCCGCATCATCACTGGAATCTGACTCTTCAAAATTCTCTTTACCAGTCCCATCCTTTGGATTTGGAACTCTCAGGGTATGACTTGCATGAACCCAGTTCTTCACACCAGCACACTTCACTGCAGTTGTCGTAGTCAGAATAACTTGTCTTGGCCTTCCCCACCTTGGAACCAAGCAATTTCTTCTTCTGTGTACTTTAATCCTCACCCAGTCCCCTGGACTCAGATCATGGGCTTGCTTCTTTTCAAGTGTTGTAGCATCTTCTCCAACCTGGTGAAACACAGAATGGACTGCGTCAGCCAGGCCTTTACAGTAATCCAAAATCATGTCATCAGTTATTGTCATCAACTTGTTGACAGGCACGAAAGCATGTCTCATCGCACGTCCCATCAATATTTCATGTGGACTCAACCCTGTTGTTCTATCTGGAGTAGACCTAATAGTCATTAGCACTAGAGGCAAGACATCAGGCCATTTCATTCCAGTGGCTAAACACATCTTACCAATTCGGTTTTTGATTGTGCCGTTCATCTGTTCAACAACACCAGAAGCCTCTGGTCTGTATGCACAATGTAGCTTCTGCTGTATGCTCAATGCTTCACAAATTAAACCCATGAGCTCATTGTAGAAGTGTCCACCTCTGTCTGACTCAATTGTCACTGGGAACCCGTACCTAGGAATCAACTCTCTTAACAGTAATTTTGCCACTGTTATTCCATCATTTCTCCTAGTCGGATAGGCCTCCACCCATCTTGAGAACAAGCAGACTACCACTAGAACATACCTCAATTTGTTCACTTGGGGCATTTCAATGAAATCTATTTGCATCCTGGTAAAAGGACCTCCTTCTCTGCCTATTGTTCCTAGGCTCACCACTGTTTTCTTTCCAGTATTGAACTGCTGACAAATCAAACATCTTTGACAGATGCTTTCTGCAATCAACCTGAACTTTGCATTGTACCAGGTTTGTTTAAAGGACCTAATCATTGCGTCCCTCCCCAGATGTCCCTGACCATGATACATTCTTGCCATTGTTGATAGCATGGAATTTGGCATGACTGGTCTACCATCTCTATAGATCCAAACATGATCTGTCTCTCTTGGGGCACAACCTGCCTTTATCCGATCTCTCATTTCCTCATCTCCTGCTTCATCCTGTAACTGTTTCACTTCATCCCACGTTTCTAGGACATTAGTAAACATCACAGAGCAAAAAGACATTTCCCTTTCTCGTCCCCTGTTAATCGAATGATTGTTCTTTGCACAATACTGTGCTATGTCATTTGCAAAATGATTACCAAGAGTAACAAAATCATCTCCTTGTCCATGAGCAGCACATTTTACAACCGCTAATTCTTTAGGCAGCTGTATCGCCTCAAGCAACTTCCCAATCACTTCAGCATTCTTTATTGGAGTCCCACTCGACGTCAAGAAACCTCTCTGAAGCCAAAGTTGGCCAAAATCATGAACCACTCCAAATCCATACTGACTATCAGTCATCACAGTCACTCTCAGATTCTTCCCAATCTTGCAAACTTTCGTCAATGCCACCAATTCAGCCACTTGAGCAGACCTAACTCCTTTCAAAGACGAAGCTTCCATCACTTCTGAAACCTTGCACACCGCATATGCTGCACTCAGCACACCATCATCAGTCCTCAGACATGATCCATCCACAAACAACACATGATCACTCTCAGGTAATGGCAAATCTCTTATGTCTGGTCTAGGTTTTGTGCAGTAATCAAGCACATCCAAACAATCATGATCAACATCATCTCCCACATTCACATTTTCAGCATCTGGTAATAGTGTCGCCGGATTCACGTTCACACATCTCTCAAGAGTCACATTTGATGCTCCCAGAATGATTTTCTCATATTTAGTCAGCCGACTATGTGACATATACTGAGTCCTGCTTCTTGTCAAAAGAATAGCAACATCATGAGGTACGAATACCCTTACAGGATATCCCATTATTATACCCTCACTCTGTTCCAAGCTTCTGCATGTAGCAGCTACTGCTTTCAGACAACTTGGTAAACCCACAGCTACAGGGTCAAGTGTTGATGAGAAGTACGCAATTGGCCTTCTCAGTTGTCCATATTTCTGAATTAACACTGAAAGTGCACATCCATTTCTCTCACTGCAGTACAACTCAAACTCCTTCTCATAGTCTGGCATTCCCAAAGCAGGGGCTTCACACATTCTGCTCTTTAATTCTTCAAATGCTGCCATTTGTTCTGCATCCAGTTCCAATGGGTCTATCACCTCACTTTTAGTCAATTTAATCAGTGGCTTTGCTATCAGGGAGAAATTACTTATCCACTGACGACAATAACCCACCATCCCCAGAAACATCCTCACTTCTCTCCGGGTCATTGGGGCTCTCATTCCTCTGATAATTTTGATCCTGTCATCGGTCACTTTTCTCAGACCTTTTTCAATATTGTGTCCAAGATAATGCACCTCTTTCTTGCAAAATTGCAATTTGGCTGGAGATACCTTTAACCCTCCATCTGCCAGATGATTCAGTAAAGCTATGGTATCCACTTCACAAGCTTCACGTGTCTTCGATGCCACAAGTAGGTCATCGATGTACTGCACTAGTACTGAGCTTTCAGGCATGATCAAACTCTCCAATGATTTCTTCAATAACTGATTGAATATCGAAGGACTCTCTGTATACCCCTGTGGGATACGACACCATGCTAAAATACGCTGTCCAAACCGAAATGCAAAAATCGGCTGGCTGTCATGATGCAATGGAATTGAAAAGAAAGCATGACACAAATCAATCACCGTATACCATTCAGCATCGTGAGGAATCTGATACAAAATCACTGACGGATTTGGCACAATAGGACAACATGCCACCACAATTTTGTTAACTTTTCTCAAATCTTGTACAATCCTGAACTTTCCATTAGGCTTCTTTAGCCCCATTATCGGTGAATTACACGGGCTACTCAGTAACTCTCTCAAAACACCCTGTTGAATCATCTTGTCAATTATAGGGGTTATTCCCTCAATTATCTCTGGTGTCAATCTGTACTGCGGGATATTAGGATAAACGATCCCCTCTTTCACTGAAATCTTCACTGGATCTACATTATTCATCAATCCCACATCTTCTCCAGTAAAATCCCAAACTGCTGTTTTTACTGTGTGTTTCAACTCCTGAGGCAAATCATCTGGATTAAACACAGCATACGTACCAACAATCTCACTCTCTCTATTATCTAGAGTCATCCTGTACAAAACATCCTCATCTGGTGTCTCAAAAGCTATTCCATCCGGAGTACAAAAAATTGTGCAATTCATTTTACACAATAAGTCCCTAGCTAACAAGTTCACTGGACTAGTGTCACAGACTACAAATCTGTGCATGTCTGAGAATTTCCCTATTCTTACCCTTACTGGTTCGGTAAAACGAGTCTTAATCTGTGTATTAGCTACACCAACCACTTGGATTGCTTCGTCCGAGAGAGGAAGATTTCTTATATCTGCTGACCTGACAGTTGATCTCGTCGCTCCTGTGTCTACCAAAAAAGTAACACTCTCCCCATTTATTTTCCCATCTACAAATGGTCCTGCCTGGTCTATTTCTAGAGTTGCACCAAGTATGCACTCTTCCTCCTCTCTTCGGCACCGTCAATAGTCCCCTTCAGACTCATTTTTTAACCAGTACTGCTGTACCGGGTTTGAACGTCTCGGTTTGTTTACCTGCTCATCATTGTAGAATCCCGAGTCCTGGTTATACTTTTGGGACCCTCTATTCTGCGGCAAAGGCGGTTTTGGCTCTTGGCTCTGCTGTCTGACAACCTTCTGCTGTTGTTGCTGTTGATTACACCCCTCGTTCTGCACCTGTTGATTCAAGGGTTTATTCTCATTACTCACTAATGGTGGATTGGTACACTCGGATCTCCAATGCCCCAATTGTCCACAGTTGTGACAAGGGAACTTTTTCTTTGCTTCTTCTAAATTCCCCTTCCCTTTTCCTGCATATCTGGGCCTATTTCCTGGATTATTCGCTTGTTCCACCATCTGTGCTTCTTGTCTTCCAGCCACCTTCACCTGTGCCCACATTGCTTTCTCTTTCAGCTTTCTCTGTTTTGCCTCAATCTCATCACTGAAGTACTTTGCATGTCTCAAGATTTCATCAATCTTTTTACTCTGCCAATCGACTGTATGCTCACGTATTCTTTCACTGATTTCAGGTCTTAGGCCATATACAAACCTGTATACAAAATGACTCAAATCCTTGTCACCCAGGTGTTCATCTCCACTGAACTGTTTAAAAGCCAGTATCAGCCTTTCGTAAAAAGCATGAACTGATTCTTTTGCTTCCTGATGTGTTCGATCTATTTTAACCCAGTCTGTCTCTTTCGGGGGTACCTTATTTTTCAGGAACACAATAACCTGCTCGTACTTCTTCATAACCTCTGGGTCTGGTCGGTGCTCCCGTTTTCGGATCTCTTGGATACTCCTTTGCAGGCCAATCTACAACAATTTTACACTCTGCCCACAAGTCTGCTGGAACAATTATATCAAACAGACTATTCAGGTCAATCCACAGCACTTTTGACAATTTCACAAACCTGTCTACCTGCCTATACCACTCGACGGGCTTTTCTCTCAGTCGAGGGAAATCATTCGTAAATGACAAAATATCCTGTCTAGTCCATGGGACATGTACATATCCTCCTCCAGGAATCTCTCTCATAGGATAAGCATCCACTGTTTTCTCTTTTTCTCTCATGGGAAAAGCTGAGTAAGTCCTGTCCACTGAATCTTCCCTTTTCTTGTACCATCTATCCTTCCATTTTTCCACATCACCCCATTTTCGCAATAAGGCAATCATTTCCTTAATCTGCCCTGTTCTGCCAACTCCATTTAGATTCTCAATGTCCTTGTCGGTGAAATCCACCCTATAAGGCTTCTGCAAAGCTTTTACCTTATCCATGTCAACTCCTTGTTCACTCGCTATTGCTTTTAACCTGTCATGTGTACTCTTAGCCCTCCAGGTGATACTCTTACACATAAATAACAACTCACCATCATGATGGTTTTTCAATATTTCTGTAGAAATTGTTCCTGCAATAAGCTCCTCCAATTCTATGCGCAACCTGGCTACATCAATTGCCTGTGAATCTTTATCCTTCTTTTGAAGAACTTTCAACCAATCATTCAAATATTCAGCTGTTATTTCAGTAGACTTTTTCATTGCACCCACTTGTTCTGCCATCCTCCGGGGTTCCAAAATCGTTCCTCCCAAACAACCAGTATTCAATCCTGAATTAGGCTGCACATCTGATCCTCCACTACATGTGTCATGTCTCGACTGTCTCAGATTATTTTCACCCGTCCTCATTCTTGATTCCTCTAAAGTGCAAGAACCAACCAAACCATTTCCTACATAGGGAACTGTCAAACTATTCTCACCCATTCTTTGTTTATCAAAAATAGGCACAACCGGACCTATGGTTACAGGCACTGTAACAGCTTCTAGATTTTTTGTCAACTCTCTAATTTTCTCAGTCAGCTCAGATGTGGTTCTGGCTAATTCCCTTGTTTTCTCATCACCGAATCGATTCTCTCTCTCTCGCTCTCTCTCTCTCTCCCTTTCCGTGAAAGAGCTACCACTTTTCAGATCAGGTGTCACAACCTCAGTTTTAACAATTCGTAAAGTATCTCTTATTGGAGTAGCAACTGGCGTGCTCTCTTCTTGTTCTGGTCTATATGGAGGTGGTCTCTTGTAAATCATGTCATCCAAGACCTCATCCTCATAATCATTAGCCCCATACCTTCTCACTTCTGCACCAGGCACCTTTTCTGTACCTTTCCTCTCTTCCTTCTCGTCAACTGTCCTCATAGGATATAATCCCTCTGACATACTAGCATCTCGCCATCTCCTCATTCGATCATGATGAGTTTCACGATCATATTTGCTCCCGAACATATACCTATAATTGCCTCCACTCCTCTGCTTTTCTCGCTCATGCACCTCATCTTCCCATTCCACCAAAGCCTCGAACTGTGTCGGCCTTGGTCTAGGCTCTAGACACATCATCTTTTCCCGTAAATTTCTCAACACAGCCAGATTAAATGAACCATGTTCCGGGAACGCTAAAACACCATCCTCCTTAGTGTACTTAGCCCAGTTATCTAACCATATACAGGTATGATACCCATATTTCGCAACCATGAAGGATGCAGGAGTTCTCGTCGGAGGTAGCAATTCACCTTCTCTAGTTATTATGTTCTTATCCTTGTCGAACCATCTCTTAATTTTACCGAACAAGGATTTCTTCTTCTTTTCCTCCGGTTGATAATACATTTTCGCATTTACTACAACCCTCTAGTCCTTTCCGCAACTGTACGATCTTTTGTCCAATAACAGCGCGACTCACACCAACGCACCAATCCTGGAGCGTCTACGTCACCCTGTACTCCTTCCAATCCCTGCGCGGCTCACACCAACGCACCAATCCCAGCGCGAGCACTGTTCTAATCCACTGTCCAATCACAGCGCGGTCTGTATGACGTCAGTAGTCGCTGCAGTCGCTTCCACTCCTGTCTCCTGTCACTCGTCTACCCCTCCTTTACAAAGCCTTCTCAGTAGACTTTGTTTCAGACTCTACACAATCTATTAGTTATAACATATAAACATCTCCATTTTCTGCTTTGCTAACCACAGAATAGTAAAGGAAATCCTTTTTCACAAGAATCCCGCTTCTCTCTAGAACAGCGCTTACCTCTGCTCTACCACGGAATTATTACTTTCGTTGACACAGTAGCACATCCCTCTACTCTGCCCTTCTAACATGCATCCATTAACTGTTTCTTCTAGGAATGCTCCAAAGAGTCTCACAATCAACTAAATGATCATACATTCACGCACTTTCACACCAGAAAAATGTAGCACACCCACACAGAATCCTGCCTTTCCCGAGAACAGCGAACAGTCTGTCCCACTACAGAATTATAACACACGTTAACCAAGCAGCGCTTACCTCTGCCCAGTCCTTCAGACAAGCTCAGAGAATACCCATTACTTCTCCAGCAGTAAGCTTTAACGGCAAACCTTACGGATCCCTGGGACTTAAGACCAGAGTTTCACAGATAACCTTCGCTACCATACGCACTCCTTTTATACTGAAAATATATCTCTAATAGTAACACACGACGATGTCACTGATTCCGAACCCAGACAATGTGGCGCGCAACTTCAATTGTCACTCGTTTTTCCCCGCATACGTACAGGGCCAACAATTCCGTCTTTCCCGAGAGCAGCACTTACTTCCCTCTGCCCTACTACGGAACCGTCACCAGCTCCCCACGTTCCAGAAGCCGTACACACTACATAGAACTCAATACAACGACTTCAACATATAGTATTAGTACATATATCAACATCAATCAATAAATCAATGAATCAAAAGGCTATGTAAAAGCAATCTATCAGATCAAGACAATAATCTAAAACCATCATACTGCTACCAGGAAACTGCTGCAGATCGGCGCATATAAATTCTCCCTACTTCCACGGACAGAGTAAATCCACAGTCACACGCACATACACTCATCATACGCTAGGGCCCATCACACTAACATCCATAATTATTACTCTATCCACACTGAATATATGAGAGAAATCCTAAACCAATCGGCATCTAATGCGAGGTCATTGCAACCTTAAAGATATGTCTTGAGTCATGATTTAAAACACAGGAAATACATTTGGAACTCAATAAATGACAAAGAAATAACCACCCGACACTGGAATTCACACAAAGGTTATTTTATCTAAATTAGTTCAAATGAAAGTCAATCATTAGCAAAATCATTATTCTCATAGTTACCTATTCT
This sequence comes from Triturus cristatus, assembly GCF_964204655.1. Taxonomy (NCBI): domain Eukaryota; kingdom Metazoa; phylum Chordata; class Amphibia; order Caudata; family Salamandridae; genus Triturus; species Triturus cristatus. Next base: position 61,509,100 of record NC_140588.1, read on the forward strand.
AGCTAAATGGGTCAGGACAGGTCTCTCAGTAAAGTCTCCCGAGTCGCCATCCTCTCAATCAGCATCGATCCTCTCGAGCATAGGTTCGGGAAGAAGTGGCCTTAGACCCTCTCTAGTCTAACATTATTTATAGTGAAACTAACATAATAAAAGTAACAAACAAACTCTAAACGTCCGTTGAGCCGCTGAGCAGAGCGAGCAGGAAAGGATGTTGACTGGCAACATTTAGAAAACCTCCGCTCAGAAAAATCACAAAAATAAAAACACGGAAGAAGGAAACTCAAGCTAGAAAAATGATACATCTATGAATGCTCTTCCTCGGAACCATAGTGAAGCCACCGCAAGTTTATCAGAGTTCATTGTGGCTTTATTCTTCTCCAAGGGCAATTGGCAGCGAGCCTGGAGCTGCTGTCCTCACGGAAACTTTTAATTCAGCCAGAGGCCATGGTCAGGTGACTTTCAACCATGTTCAGCGAGGCCTCTCGTCACATTTCAACCACTCGAGTGCAGGCTGTAAATAGCGGCCATCTTGAATTAGGCCAAAACAGACCATCTTAATTAAAAGAAACACAAAACAACGTTACCACATCGTAATGATAATACAGTGTTAATACCCACTAATACTCTTATGTGTATGTAATTAGCTAGCCATCTGCGACATAAAGAAGCACTAAAGCACGTTATTTTTAAAGCGCAAACACGAAACAAATAGCACTTTAGCCACATATACTTAATTAATTTGCACACCAACCTAGTTCACGTATTAATTAGGCAACATAAAAGCATTTCCCACGTATAATTCTTTCATTAGTAATGTTGATTAATCAAGACTTTTAACAAAGTTAGTAATTAATGATTAATTATCAGTAATTTTAATCATGACATATAAACAAAATTGGAGTTTAAATCTCAATAAATTTTCAATAGAAAACTCTGCTCCAGCACCAGCACCACATTTTTAACAAAGGAACCAGCACCATCAGCAGGGAACTAACTCTCATTTTTAAAACATCCATCTCAGAGGCATTTTTTCCCACCACTTAGAAGCACATGGAAGTCAAACCTCTTCTACAAAAACCCTCTGCAGACCCAACAGACCTAAAAAATCACCGACCCATCTTGCTTCTTCCTTCCCCTGTGAAAATCATGGAGAAAGCAATTAACATCCATCTCGAAAACAACAATCTCCTCGATCCCTCGCAATCTAGTTTCCGCACAAACCACAGCACAGAAACCGCCCTCACAGCAGCAATGGACGACATCAGAGCCCTCATGGACAAGGGTAAAATCGCTGCCCTCATCCTCCTAGACTTCTCTGTGGCCTTTGACACAGTATTGCACCTCACACTCCCCCTAGGCCTCCACCAGATGGGCATCTAAGGTGAGGCCCTCAAAGGGATTGCCTCCTTTCTCACAGCAAAACCCAAAGCATCCACCTCCCATCCTTTATCTCAGCTCCAAAAAACATCATCTGCTGAGTTCCCAAAGGCTCCTCTCTCAGCCCCACCCTCTTCAACACATACATGGCCCCCTAGCCACTCTGGTCAAATCTCACATATCCTAGGCGTATGACACCCAACTTTTCCTGTCCCTCTCCTCAGACCCCGCCAACACAAAAGCCAACTTTCACAGGCGCATGACCAACGTCGCCAGCTGGGTGAGCAAGTGCCTCTATGTCAAGAGTAGCGGCTTCCTCGGAATCTGCATGCGATGAACAAAGGGCCCACCTCTCGATACCACCAACTCCGACCTTAAATGTAGCGGAGGTTTGGAGTGATCAAGCGGGGGGAAGGAGTTTAGGTAGGGAACTGCAGGGAGGGAGATCTGAAAGAAAAAAGGTTAGAAACAAAACAACATACAAGTTTCTAATCAGATTGCTTTTACAATATGAATCAATAATCACATTGCACCTCTCAATGTTATGCAGAATGTTCACGTTATAATCTCTGCTCCAAAAAATAAACATATAACCATTCATTCACAATCAAGGGTAATTTTAGCCCGTTCCTAACTCATTCATAAAAAGAAAAATAAAGAATTTGCATATACTTCGTTACGATGATTAAAGATTCTCCTTATGTTCAATACTATAGTCTTTCAAAAAATCCAAGCATTAAAACACATGATTTATAAATCACAATTATAACGAAAGCATTTGCGCATTGAAAAACTTTGTACTTCTGATTTTTGATGATTCTCCGTATAAAATAAACTGAGGCAATGCCTTCAGTAAAATGTTCAACTCAACAAACTTTTCTTTGTTCCAATATCTGTTATCTCATATCTCCCAAAACTAGATTGATGTCTTTTTTCTAGCGAGCGGCGTCTCCGAAGACCGCAAAAGGAAAGAACAGCTGTCCGGAATAAAAAGGGGGGTGGCCGCACGAGCGGAACGAAAGCGAGGATACCAAAACCTCCTTTCTACAAAGTGATCTTGTTCAAGAATTAGACAAAGAAGCCCCATCCTCAAGAAAATCAAATGGACTCACCAAATGCCCCGCTTCACCAACCTGCAAGAGGAGCCTAGGAAACAACGATCCTTCCGTGCGCGAATACATTGAATAGTGAGCACGGAAAGAAGGGCGTGTCCGCTGACGTTCACGTCAGCGCGTCCATACACGTACCTGGGAACATGGGATTTGTATTTCCAATGATACTTCCAGACCTGTAATAAACATTTTTAAAAAAGAAAAGAAACAAGCACAAGCAACAACAAAAATATACTTTACATTGCAGCACATTAAAAGAAATCTCTTCAATGTAATAACATTATGTGCACAATATTAACAAAAGCAAAGTCTTATTTAAACACGGTAATGACACCAAGCCCACCAATGAGTTGTAAGAACAGCGCCATGTGCACGTCCACAGTGTTTCTTTTCACAAAAAGGCATGGGTCTTTTTTGCCGCTGTTGTGTACTAAGAACAGCAACACCTGAGGGAGGTGAGGCGGGCCCTACACCGCGCACTGCCCTAGTTCTGACAGTATTCCCCCTTCCCAAGCGCGGTCTAGGGCCCGGCTTTTGAGGATTGCGGAGGTGGAAACGTTGCACCAAACGAGGCGTATGAACATTTGTCGCTGGTATGAAAGACGGGATGAATCCATAAAGATTTAGGCAATGGCAACTTGTAAGTGACAGGATTAATTTGACGCATCACTTTATAGGGACCAATACATTTAGGATGAAACAAACTTTTAAGTCTAAAAACAAAGTTTTTGGTTGACAGCCAGACTCTGTCTCCGAGTTGATAAATGGGACCAACTCTATGATGTTTGTCATATTGTTGTTTGTACTTGTCTTTTGCATTGTCTTTTGCATTGATAAGACTCTTTTGAATCCGACGATGAATTTGTTGGATGTGTACCACAGAATCTCGCACCGCTGGAGTGTCTTGGGTTGTAGTGGGCAATGTCAAAGGAATGGACATAGGATTATAACCATACAATCCCATAAATGGCGTTGTGTCTGTTGAAGAATGTGGAGATGAATTATAAGCAAATTCTGCCATCCATAATAGATCTAGCCAAGAGAGCTTTGCTTCTGAGACATAACAACGTAAGTATTGTTTTAAAGTTTGATTTAATCGCTCAGTTTGGCCATCAGTTTGTGGATGGTAACTCGTGGACATATTAGAAATGATAGATAAAGTGCGACACCACTGTTGCCAACATTTTGATGAAAATTGAGAACCTCGATCAGATAAAATGACAGCTTGCAATCCATGTAATCGCACAATGTTTTGAAGAATGAGCTGAGCAAGTTGACTGGAAGTGGGTAATTTCTTACAGGCAACAAAATGAGCATATTTAGTCAAACTGTCTATCACCACTAAAATAACAGAATGTTGTTGCACCAAAGGTAACCCTGTAATAAAATCCAATGATACATGTTCCCATGGTACTGTAGGAGTAGGTAATACTTGTAACAATCCTTTGGGCTTGGTATGATCGGATTTATTCCTGGCACATACCTCACATTCTTGTACCATGGTAGTTATGTCTTTAACCATGGTTGGCCACCAAAAATCTGTTTGTATTTTTTCAATAGTTTTTTTAACTCCAGGATGTCCGGCTAATGGAAGTTAATGTAACCATGAGAAGACTGTTGCTTGTAATTCTGTGGTAGATAAATACACCTTATTGTCCTTTAATGGTATTCCTTGTTTCACTGTTTGTTTCTTGTCCTTATTTATCCAAGCTGACCAACATGGCGGTGGGAAATGATCTCGGATATGATCTAGAAATTGTTCCGCAGATAGGACACATAGTACTTTTGTAGGAGTGACAATAGATTGAGGTGATTCCACATGTCTTTGTAACAAAGAGTCTTTTCTGGAAAGAGCATCAGCTTTTTTATTCTCTGTTCCTGGACGATATGTTACCAAAAAATCATACTCAGCAAAAAATAACATCCAACGTAATTGCCGAGGAGTTAGTACTCTTGCATTACTCATGAATTGTAAATTCCTGTGATCTGTAAATACCGTCACAGTAAAACGTGCTCCCAACAAGTAATGCCGCCGTTCTTTAAAGGCGTCATGGATGGCAAGAAGTTCTTTCTCTGCAATCGTATAGTTTTGTTCTGCAGCGTTGAGTTTTCTTGACATGTACGCTACAGGGTGTAACTGACCGATACTATTATGTCTTTGTGATAAGATTGCACCGATTGCAATATCTGATACATCAGCCTCTACAATAAATGGCTTATTGACATCTGGATGCATTAAAATCGGAGCAGCTGTAAAAGCTTTTTTCAATGACTGGAAGGCCAAATCAGCTTCTGAAGTCCATTCAAATCTTACCTTTTTTCGCAATAATTTGGTAATAGGAGCTATTACCAAAGAAAAATGGTCAATGAATCATCGATAAAAATTAGCGAAACCCAAAAAACATTGAACATCTCTCACAGGTTTGGGTATGGGCCAATCTGTCACAGCTTGTATCTTTTTCTCGGTCATTCGCATTCCTTCTGGTGTTAAGATGACTCCTAAAAATTCTACTTGTTTGACATGGAATTCACATTTAGACAATTTACAAAACAAATGATGTGTTCGCAAGGTAGTTAAGACCTTGGTTACGTGGGTTTGATGAATGTCCTCAGAATTGGAATATATAAGTATGTCATCAATATAGACTATGACAAATATATCCAAAGATTCTCGCAACACATCATTAAAAAAAAATTGGAATGCTGCTGGTGCGTTGCATAATCCAAAAGGCATGACTAAATATTCAAATAATCCATACCTAGTTTTGAATGCAGTCTTCCACTCATCACCATTTCTGATGCGAACTAAATGGTATGCCCCTCTAAGATCAAGTTTGGTATAAATTACCGCTGATTTCACCTGATCCAACAGGACTGGAATGAGTGGTAGAGGGTATTTGTTCTTGATTGTAATCTTGTTCAATGCCCTATAATCAATGCACGTTCTTAATTCTCCATTGGCTTTAGGGATATAAAAAAGTGGAGAGGCTGCTGGTGATCGAGAGGGACGGATAAATCCGTTCTCTAAATACTGATCTAAATATTGCCGTACATGTTGGTTTTCTGGTTCAGATAAGGCATAAATACGGCAATTCAGGACACAAGCTCCAGGACTTAAATCAATTTGACAGTCATAGGACCGATGAGGAGGAAGAGTTGCTGCCTTGGCTTCACTAAAAACGTCTTTGAATTGCAAATACTGCTCAGGTAAGGTTATATCTTTCTCTTCTGCTGTAGCTATTTGAGCTCTACTCTTATTCTCAACTCCTGAAGTAGAATTTGAAAGACAATGAGTAAAACAATATGTAGATTCAAAATACAAAGTTCCTTGTTGCCAATCAATTCTTAGGTTGTGTAAACACAACCAGGGCATGGCTAATATAAACCCATAATGTGGAGCTTGAATGACATCAAATTGAAGCTTTTCAGAATGTCTTTGTTCTTTCGCATCCGAATACTCCATACCGATTTCTACAGTCTGTAATGTTACAGGACCTCCGGATAATATCTTTCCATCAACAGCCTGCACAATCTCTGGTGTCGCTTTCTTTTCACAAGCTATGTGTAATCTTTTAGCAGTGACTGCATCAACAAAATTACCTGTTGCCCCTGAATCTACTAATACTAACAACTGGTGGACTGTATCTTCCTGCACCTTAATGCAGACACTTAAATGAAGATGGGCTTTGTAATTTGTTACACAAGAATTGATGGAAGGGAAAGCAAGAACACCCAAGAGATCCCCTTCAACACATCTTGGGCACTTTAGTTTTCTGTTGATGTTTGCATTGATGCAACCAATGGCTTGGTTATTGTAGTTTTCCCTTTAGATTTAGTTGGACACTCCTTAACAAAGTGTCCTTTTCTCCCACAATACAAGCATTGACCGTTCTTACGTCTTGAATCTTTTTCTTCTTTACTTAATGGCTGTCGGATCGTTCCGATTTCCATTGGTTCGACAGTATGTTCTGGACTTGTAAACTGACTCTTATATTTCTCGGGACGCCAATTTACCTTCTCAATTCCTTTTTATTTATCTTGTTTTCTTTCTGACAAACGATGGTCCAATCGAAGTGTAAGATTGATCAACTCAGGACAAGAAGTGGGCTGAGGATCTATTTGAGAAAGAACATCCTTAAGATCATCTTTTAAACCTTGATAAAATAAAGCTGATCTTTTTTCTTCAGGCCATGAGGTTTCCGCAATTAAACGATTAAAATGAGATAGATAAGAGATTAAGTCTCTGTTCCCCTGCTTTAATTCCAATAATTCTTTATCTGCTGACAAAGTGACTGCTCTTCGGTCAAACACCTTTTCAAATTCTTCTACGAAGTGTCGCCAATTATACAGTAACGGGCTATCTTGTCTAACCAACGGAACTGCCCATGTTGCTGCATCTCCAATCAAATATGAAATCAAAAAGGCAATTCTAGATTGCGGGTCTGGGAACGCTGCTGGTCTACACGTGAAATGTAGTTGAACTTGTGTTAGAAAGACTTGTAGCTTGGAGGGGTCTCCAGAAAAACGTTCTGGAGGGGCTAACGGAATTTGTGTTGGTATTGTTACAGCAATATTAGTGGAAGGTTGAGACTCTGATCTTGCCGTAGTGGGTTGTTGAAAAGCACCACTAACACCTTGAGGATTTTGCATTTTGTCTACCTTAGTAGCTAGCGCTGCTGTGGCATTCTTAGTTTCTAATAAATCTCTTTGCATTTGAGTAATGACTTTCAAAAGATCATCCAAGGTGGCCATTGTGCTCTCACGTGCAGATCGGGAGGAAAATAATCCGTGGGCTCACTATTCTGTCAAGAGTAGCGGCTTCCTCGGAATCTGCATGCGATGAACAAAGGGCCCACCTCTCGATACAACCAACTCCGACCTTAAATGTAACGGAGGTTTGGAGTGATCAAGCGGGGGGAAGGAGTTTAGGTAGGGAACTGCAGGGAGGGAGATCTGAAAGAAAAAAGGTTAGAAACAAAACAACATACAAGTTTCTAATCAGATTGCTTTTACAATATGAATCAATAATCACATTGCACCGCTCAATGTTATGGAGAATGTTCACGTTATAATCTCTGCTCCAAAAAATAAACATATAACCATTCATTCACAATCAAGGGTAATTTTAGCCCGTTCCTTACTCATGCCTACAAAGAAAAATAAAGAATTTGCATATACTTTGTTACGATGATTAAAGATTCTCCTTATGTTCAATACTATAGTCTTTCAAAAAGTCCAAGCATTAAAACACATGATTTACAAATCACAATTATAACAAAAGCATTTGCGCATTGAAAAACTTTGTACTTCTGATTTTTGATGATTCTCCGTGTAAAATAAACTGAGGTAATGCCTTCAGTAAAATGTTCAACTCAAAAAACTTTTCTTTGTTCCAATATCTGTTATCTCATATCTCCCAAAACTAGATTGATGTCTTTTTTCTAGCAAGCGGCGTCTCCGAAGACCGCAAAACGAAAGAACAGCTGTCCGGAATAAAAAGGGGTGTGGCCGCATGAGCGGAACGAAAGCGAGGATACCAAGACCTCCTTTCTACAAAGCGATCTCATTCAAGAATTAGACAAAGAAGCCCCATCCTCAAGAAAATCAAATGGACTCACCAAATGCCCCGCTTCACCAACCTGCAAGAGGAGCCTAGGAAACAACGATCCTTCCGTGCGCGAATACACTGAACAAAAATATACTTTACATTGCAGCACATTAAAAGAAATCTCTTCAATGTAATAACATTATGTGCATAAAATTTACAATAGCAAAGTCTTATTTAAACACGTTAATGACACCAAGCCCACCAATGAGTTGTAAGAACAGCGCCATGTGCACGTCCACAGCGTTTCTTTGCACAAAAGGCATGGGTCTTTTTTGCCGCTGTTGTGTACTAAGAACAGCAACACCTGAGGGAGGTAAGGCGGGCCCTAGACGCGCACCGCCCTAGTTCTGACACTCTAACTGAACACCGACAAAACCGAGGTACTCATCTTCGGGAGCTCTGCCTCCGCCTGGGACCACACGTGGTAGGCCACCAAACTAGGCCCCCCTCCAGAGCCCACAGAGCCGGCTAAAAACCTAGGTATTATTCTCACCAGCAACTTATCTATGAGCAGACAGGTGAACACTGTCACCTCGGCATGCTTGCACATCCTTGGCATGCTGAAGAAAATCTCCAAATGGCTCGCCACAGACACCAAAAGCACCATCATGCAGGCTCTCATCACCAGCCACCTAGAGTATGGCAACACCCTATACGTAGGCATCAACACCCATTACCAAAACAGGCTCCAAACAATCCAGAATGTGGCCACAAGGCTCGTCCTCAACCTCCCTAGACAAACCCACATGACCCCCCACCTCAGAACTCACACTGGCTGTTGTGCTTTAGAAATACCAATTGATTGGCCATGCATGCATTTACCACATATATATATATTTGGTACTATTACTACGCATACCTTTACCACGCATAATAAGTCTAGTTAAGGTAAGTATATGTGTGTGTGTAGATATATATATGATCTGAAAAATACAAAGGTTACAGTAACATTGTGGTTAGGTGAATATGTCAGTGACTTCATTAATGTTTTGAACTAAATAACAAATAGAAAGTCGCCAATTATAGTTAGCAGAGCGAACTATAACTTGAGCCTCTGCCATGCACTGCTTAGGACCTTACATATTACACTACTTATGACATATTCTATGACATTATTTATAACATCACTGATGATATCTCAATTGACATCACTGATGGCACCATCCAATGAGGGTGCTAGTTTGTTTTATAGTTTACATAGTAATGGGTAACTTCCATCTTACTTTTCTCGCTTATTTTGTACAGCTTGGGTCCAGGTAATGAGTGTAAGTGTTTCTTTTTCTCATTTATTCTTTATTGATTTTTACCAGCTAGATATAACAATTTGGATCATCAACATTTCTGTATATATCGAATTCAGATAGAATACATTAGTAACAGTTTCCCAATGTCCCCCCTCCTCCCTCTGCTGCTCTTGTCTTTCCATAATACCATGCTAACTGGTAACCATTGCTAATGAGTTATAATACACACAATGCACTGCTCATAACCTCACATATTACATCACGCATGACATCGTTAGTGACATCACTGATGACATCATTCAGTGAGTGTAACTGTTTTCTAAGAGTTTATGAGTGTTAAAGATATATACTAACTTACTATTAAAGTTAGATTGTTATAATTTCTGCACTACTAATGAGTGATACTACTAATAACACATATTATGTGAGTGACTGTGTGTATCTGTGTATGAGCGGTTGTCTGAGCGGCTGTTTGGATGTGTGTGGGTGTGTAAGTGGCTCTATGTGTGCGTACGTGGGTGTGGAAGTAGCTGTGTGGCTGAGTGAGTGGTTGTGTGAGTGTCTGTATTAGTGAGTGAGTGGCTCTATGGGTCAGTGAGTGGCTGCATCGGTCGGTGAGTGGATGTATGAGTGGCTGTATGGGTCAGTGAGTGGCTGTTTGAGTGGGTGTTTGGTCATGTGAGATGTTGTGTGAGTGGCTGTATTGGAGAGTAAGAGTCTGTATGAATGGTTTTATGGTAAAATTAGTGGATCTGTGAGTGCTTGCATGGATGTGTGAATGTGTATGTAAGTGGTTGTGTGGGCACGTGTGTGTGTGTGAGTGCTTGTATGAGTGAGTGAATAGCTGTGTTGAGTGACTGTATGGGTGAGTGAGTGGGAGTGGGAGTGGCTATATGGGTAAATAAGTGGGTGTGTGAGTAGCTGTTTAGGTGAGTGTGTGACTGTAAGTAGCTGGATGGGTAAGTGACTGGTTGTATGAGTAGCTTTATGGGTGAGTGAGTGTTTGTGTGAGTGCCTGTATGAGCGCATGAGTGGGAGTTTGAGTGACTCTATGGATGAGTGAGTGTTGTGTGAGTACTTGTGTGGGTCTGTGAATGGGTATGTGACTGGTTGTGTGGGTGGGTATATGAGAGGTTGCAAAGGGGTGTAAATGAGTGTGTGAGTACGTCTGTGGATGTTGTCATCAGTGATGTCATTTGAGATGTCATCAATGATGTAATCAGGGATGTCACTGACCATGTCATAAGTGATGTAATATGTGGGGTCATAAGCAGTGCATTGCAGTGGCGTGAGTTATAGTTAGCTCAGGTAACTATAACTGCTGAATTTCTATGGTTTTGTATGAGTGAAATCTGAGAGCAACTGTAACATCTCTGTAACCTTTGATTTTTCCAGTGAATTTCCAAGATTTTTTAAAATTTATTTCATAATTATAACATCCTTGTAATCTTTGACGTTTTAAGTGAAGTTTTTTCTATTCCATCTCCTAACTATAATCTCCCTGTATTCTTTAGTTTTTTGTGTGAATTTCTTTGGTTTTTTAACTACTAGGCACATTTGCAAAGTGGTAGAGTAAGGCGACGAGGCCCATGACCAGCTCTTAGCAATCCAGTTCTGTGGGACTTACTGCTGGTAACAGGAGGGCTTTTTGGCCCCAAAGGACCCTCAGCATTCAAAGGGACTACATCCCTCAACCAGTAGTGCACCACAAGGCATGTTTGCAGGGTGGTGAACAAAGGGGGCAGGGCCTCTGACCAGCTCTCAGCAATCTCACTGTGTGGGACTTACTGGAGGTAAGTGTAGGGGTTCGTGGCCCCCAAGGACCCTCAGCTTTCAAGGAGACTTCATCCCCCAACCAGTGGTGCACCACAAGGTGTGTTTGCACAGTGGTGGACAAATGGGGATGGCAACAGGGCCCCCATCCCCAGGCCAATTTCGGCCCTGGGGACCCCATCCCAGGGGCCTGGCCTTTTGATTTTTTAATAATTGGGAAGGGCGGCCAAGCGGCCCAACTTCCCGGGCCAATTTCAGCCCCAGGGGCCCCATCCCCAAGGCTTGGCATTTTAATGAATTTATTTTTAAATTAGGAGAGGGCCCCGTGTCCACTTCCCTGTGCCGATTACGGCCCAGGGACCCTATCCCACGGGGCCTGGCCTTTTTCCAATGGGGGCCTTGCAGCCTCCCTCCCCGGGCTGTTTCCAGCCTTAAGGACCCTAGCTCCCGGGGCCCGGCAATGTCTCCTGGGTACCCCCAGGGCACACAGTGTGCTACAGAACTAAGGGAGACTCAAGGCCCATGCGGTCGCTGACAGCTTCCCACCTCTAGAGGGAGACGGCTTTGCTTTTACACACAGGGAGCTGCTAAACATACAGCAACGGAGGCCCTCCCATTACACATTAAATAGCCCCTGGGAAGTGGTGGTCCCCAGGACATGGGGGTGTCCACGAGATCCCTCAATTTGATTAGCAATAGCCCCGGGAATGTGTGGTTCCTTGGGACACAGGGAGTCCACGAGGCCCATCTTTTCTTTTCAATATGCCAGGAGAGGTGGCAGTCCCCAGGGCACAAGGATGGGGCCCCTTGCGCCCCCCCTCCGATATTACTTCGATTATGCCCGCATACCCCCAGGGCCTGGCCCTTCCAGGGACTAAATAATAGAAAAGTGCAGGAGCCCACGCTTTCGGCCCAAAAAAATTTTTTAAGGCTTTTTTGCCAAGACAGGGTCCCTCTGGGACCTCCCTAAGAGGCCCATGGGGTCAGGGTATTCCTACCCTTGTCCCTTCTCTTTTTTTAAATGTTTTTTGGGGACTTGACTGAAGCCTAGTCTCAAGATGGCTGCCAACACTTCCTGATGTGAAGTGTTGGCAGGCAATTAGATTTGAGCACCTGGAATGTCTGATCCTCAGAGTATCTGCGTCCCTATATATATATACAAATATGGATTTTCTTTAATATTTCCAAAACTACTGAACGGATTTACACAAATCTACAAAACAATCACTTTTCTGTAGATTTCGCTTACATTGTGCATACTTACCTGTGTGATAAAAAATGTGTGGTAAAGGCATCATGGTAAAAGCATGTGTTGTAACGTCGTACAGCTATGGTAAAGGCTCCCATATTTGCAACCTCTAGCACAGTTTATGGCATTGAAGCCTATCTCAAATATGCATCTAAATTTAATAATTGTATTACTTGTACTGCAACAGCACAAACTAAATGTTCTCTCTTCTCACTCAATTACATCTTCTCTTGGTGTATTGATGCAGGGTTGATTTTAATGCTTTTGCTCCATTTTCAGAAAACAAAACAATGAACCCGGCTCCGTACTACCGTACACTCCTACTACCCATGGAGTAACGAACAGTCAACTCTTTTATCTGTCCGAATTGAATTTTTATTAGACCATTCCTGTTTCTTATTAATTAAAAAATTGATCAAAACAATTTTTTGGACTGAAAAAGAAACACAGACTTATAAAATTCACACATGAACTTACACGTATATGCTATTCACATTAACATACACTTAAAGACAAAAATGGACTTAGACACTGTGAAAAAATTATTGACAACAGCTTGCAACATGACAAAAGCAGCGAATGAATTCATACATTAATCTGATGCAAAACACATTTTTAGCGAAAATTTACATCATATACAAAATTTAGTAACAAACATGAAAATATCCAATGTTATGGGGCTTCATATAAATGGACCGGATATTCTGTTTACTAGAGATGGAGATGGAGCGGCCGAGTTGAGTTACAACCAGCATGGTGCATGAGTTGAATATTGCTTCTCGTTTTGGAGTGAAAAATAATACCCGTGAGGGAAAGCACGCCCGTATTTGAGCAAAAGGAAAGTCCATTACATTCAGAGTTCTGAATTGGTGAAGATGCGGTAAAATTAAAGAGTCTTCAAGGAACTCAGTCCTGCCCATACTCTGCAGTAAAGAAATTCATACTGGCAAAGTGTTGATGGAGCCTCGTAGGCAGTAACATAAACGAGTCCAGTGGCAGAAAAGCCAAAAACTCTTGGAGCAAACGAGCTGGAGCGCCCGCCCCATCTCTAGAAAACAGAATATCCGGTCCATTTATATGAAGCCCTAATGATAGTCCCAGTACTATTCGCCTGGGTCTTGAAACGCATTGGCATTTTGGGAGGCATTTAGTTAATTCTGAATGCGGCGAGCGTTGAAGGAAATTATTGGATAAAGGATTGATATACTATTCAGACACTCTTTTGAAGCTGGAGTTGGAATAACACAAGTGGTTCATAACATTGGATATTTTCATGTTTGGCCTGATCTGTACCAAGACGTTAGTAGTGCCAAATTTGTTCAGTGGGAGCCAGCCTCACTGTATGCTGTGCTCCTCTTCAGTGCCTCAGAAAACCAGACATGTATTGTCTTTGCCCATCACAGAGGGTGCAGGCCTTTGGTGCTGGGACTTCACCACACCCCAAGGTCCTGCAAAAGATCCAAGGTGCATGCCAGGTAAAGAGAGACAAGTCTGTGGCAAAGCATGAACCCCATGGGTCGTAATTCAAGTATTCAAATTGGAATCCACATCCCCTGGTTTGAAAGTACATAACAGCTACTAATTGGGGTCAAGTAATCCACAGTCACCCCTGGGATCTGCTCTAGTGCCACTGCATTAGCTACACTATTGACACCTACGCCCCTGGAGTTGGTAGTCAAACACATTGTGCGTTGCTCTCTAAGCAACCACCATAGTCTTCACATGATCCTTCCATAGAAAATCCACATTCACTGAAGGAGATAGAGATCTTGACTCTCCCGTGGAAACTATGAGTCTACTACGATGCTGCCTTAGTTGAGTGCAGCCTGACATCGATGAGAAATCCCAACCCATCTGCAATCAGAAGTGCATAATCACTACACATTTCTTAAATCTTGTTTTTCTCCCATCACCTCTCCATCCTTTCTCAATCTTTCCCTCGACCGCCTCGGGCCATGTCTCACACCTATAGTTTGCTCCTCCTCGTTGAATAATAATTTTGTGGGAACATAATTGAAATCTTGCCACCCTGCATGCATGCCTTTCAGCTTAGAAGTGGAAATAAATAAAATGTATATAAAATCTTAAAGGGCTACTCACAAGAGAGATTTGGGTGTATTTTGACATGAAATGGATTCAACCTAGATTTGTGACTGAGGGCGAGTGTCTGAAAAGTTTCACGCTCCATCCATCATCTCCTTGTGTTTGCTTTGTTTGCCCTAAGTTGGCAGGGTATGCCCAGACGTGGGTCCCTTGCTCACTTTGCCAATGGATTCAAGCTAGTCTGGCTGAAGAGCGGTGTTACCCCAAAACCGGTCCCAGGATGCTTGTTTCTGTTCCAGGGAAGACATGTCTTGGCAGTTTGGGCCGGACTGTTCCCATGAGGCACAGGGTCAAGACTGATTTGCATATGGCTGTGTTTGAACTGGGATGGCGAAGTGAGCTAAAGAACTACAATGGATTCAACCCAGATCTGTGACTGGGGGTGAGTGTCTGAAAAGTTTCAGCGCTCCGTTCATCATCTCTTTGTGTTTACTTTATTTGCCCTAAGTTCGCAGGGTATGCCCAGACGTGGGTCCCTTGCTCGCTTTGCCACTCGATTCAAGCTAGCCTGGCTGAAGAGGGTATTACCCCGAAACCGGTCCCAGGATGCTTGTTTCCAGTCCAGGGAATGGCTTGGCAGTTTGGGCTGGACTGTTCACATGACTCACAGGGTCAAGACTAATTTGCATATAGCTGTGCCTGAACTGGGGTGGCAAAGTGAGCTAAAGAACAATGATGGATTCAACCCAGATCTGTGACTGTGGGTGAGTGACTGAAAAGTTTCAGCGCTCCGTCCATCATCTCTTTGTGTTTGCTTTTTTTGCCCTAAGTTCACAGGGTATGCCCAAAAGTGGGTCCCTTGCTCACTTTGCCACTGGAGTCAAGCTAGCCTGGCTGAAGAGGGGTGTTACCCCGAAACCGGTCCCAGGATGCTTGTTTCCGGTCCAGGAAAGACATGGCTTGGCAGTTCGGGCTGGACTGTTCCCATGAGGTACAGGGTCAAGACTGATTTGCATATAGCTGTGTCTAAACTGGGGTGGGGAAGTGAGATTAAGAAAGAAGTTGGATTCAACCCAGATCTGTGACTGGGGGTGAGTGTCTGAAAAGTTTCAGCGCTCCGTCCATCATCTCTTTGTGTTTGCTTTGTTTGCCCTAAGTTGGCAGGGTATGCCCAGACGTGGGCCCCTTGCTCACTTTGCAACTCGATTCAAGCTAGCCTAGCTGAAGAGGGGTGTTACCCCGAAACTGGTCCCAGGATGCTTGTTTCTGGTCCAGGGAAGACATGGCTTGGCAGTTCGGGCTGGACTGTTCCCATGAGACACAAGGTCAAGACTGATTTGCATATAGCTGTGTCTGAACTGGGGTGGTGAAGTGAGCTAAAAAACGATGATGGATTGAACTCTGATCTGTGACTGGGGGTGAGTGTCTGAAAAGTTTCAGCGCTCCGTCCATCATCTCCTCGTGTTTGGTTTTGACATGAAATTACACAAAAGTTAAGAAATAAATCTAGGGAGTGTCAACATGTTGGCAAACAGAACCTTTGATTTTCTTCAGGAGCATTTAATCATTTTTTGTTCTACGCTGAATAATATAGCAAAATAAGGAAGCTTAATGGACCTCAGGTTATATAGGTGAGAGTATGAATATATGTAAGATCAAACAACGAATTGTAAATATTTCCACTACAAAGATATTAAAAGGTAAGTGAGAACCTAGAGAGCCCAGGCTATTGCCTAGCAAAGAGTAACCTCTCCTGGTCCTGGGACTGACTCATTATTGTCTGGGGAAGCAGCCTTTGCTCACCACACCCCCACAGAGCTGCCTGCTGCACCTTGTCACTCTGTGAGAAGCTTCTACTGTGTGACATGATGTGGACACCAGCACTTAAATGAGTTAGTCTAACCGCTGATGTGTGGTATCTGACATGGCTGTATGTTCTATGGATCACATACAAATTGCAGTAACAATCACTTTTGGAATGTTGGGCAGGCATACAGGGCAATATGGCAGTGCCAGAAGGGCAGGTCTAACAAGTCAGTGATTTATGTGTTTTTTGGCTTTTTGTGGGCCTGGCGGGATGGTTTTTATTGTTGATTCCCTTAATATTACTCCAAACCAGGCTTCTCCAATGAGTAGCTCGCACGCTACTGGTAGCTGTCCAGCTCCCCGAAAGTAGCTCTCCTGTTTGCAGCCTAGTCAACTAAATTAGAAGCATCTGCTGATTTGAATTTAACATACGTATACTAAATCTGAAAAACATGTGTTGGAAATGAAAATGTGTGTATTTTCAGAATCTATAAGCTGATGTTTCAAAATACAAATGTTCTAAATAAAACCTGATATATAAGAGATATAAATCAAATACACACACACAAACAGGAGACGACTACTAATGTTATAACCTTGGTGCCAAGGCATTGCAGTTATGGCTTTTATCTACTATCCATGTAGAGGCATCACACATTAACAAATCATTTTTAGGTCTCGCCTAGCGTTGCAACGCATGCGGTGCTTGCTCTGCGAGACCTCTTGTAATCGAGGAGATTTTGGAAGTAGAGTGGAAGCTCCGCCCATGCTTTTTATTGGCACTCGTCATTCTTTATGGTAAATGCTCACTTTCATTTTGAAGAGAGGCTTATTTGTTCCTTCCCTGTCTCCTTTTCGGCTCGCCCATCCGTACTAGATTGTTTGCTTGCGGCTTGAGACTGTCTCCTTTAATTAGTTGGTGAGCACTTTTTTTTCTTTATTCACGCAATGGCGACATCTTGTTTTGTATGTTAATGCTGAGCGTGGGACACCGCGCTGTTAATTTATTATTTTAACTTAATGTTAATGCTAAGCGCGGGACAGCGTGCTGTTTATTTATTATTTTAACTTGATGTTAATGCTCAGCGCGGACACTGCGCTGTGTATTTATTATTTTAAATTGATGTTAATGCTGAGCACTGGATACCGCGCTGTTTATTTATTATTTTAGCTTGATGTTCATGCTGAGCGTGGGACACCACGCTGTTTATTTATTATTTTAACTTGGTGTTAATGATGAACGGGGGACACCGTGCAGATTATTTTTTATTTTAACTTGCACGAGGATCCTTGGCATCTTAGTGATGATCACGCCCAGCCTCGTGCACCTGCTGCCGCCCCACGAGTTAACATACTAGCCACACGTTCTTATTAATAAGAAGAGTATTATGTGTGACCCCCCAAAGGTTTGAACCCGGGTGGGTGCACGCAAACTGACGAGATAATCACGATTACTCGTAGAACAGTAGTAAAACACAAGCAACAAATCCTAGCGCGAGACTCCAGGTAATGGCTTCCAAAAGGACCACACCCCCAAGGGCCTCAGTCCCTCTTTAATATAGACCACGGCCTCTAGTGCTTTAAACAGCATTAACATTCTGTGCTCTACCTTAAGGGTGCGTGTTTTGTTTTTTTAAATCGAACTCGATTCTGCTGCTACAGACAGGTTTTCAAGATACCACGCCTAGTCATCAAAAGTCACACAGGTGCTTGTGGGGCCCAGGGGTGGACTCGTAAAGCCTTTCGCCTGTTCTCGTGCCCAAACGGAGAAGGCAATTCAGACATGGGTTACATTGACTGAGTTTGCTAAAATAAAAGTTATGGTTTGGGGCCACAAAACCTGGAAATTGGGGGGCACAGCACAAGCCACAATATGCCCCTCTCATAGAATGCTAAATAGTTTAAGAACCCTTAATAAGAAGTGTTTTCGGGACCAAAATAAACACGGACTAATTATACGTTTAAGTAAAGGCCCGTGCCGAAATTTATAAGCTGTCTCTCAGCTAGTCACAACTGTACCATCACAGCTAGATGCAGACCCCAAACCGCCACAGTAAATGGCCCCCCACTCACCTAAGCTCCTCTCTCCTCTGCCAGCAGCTCGCCCTAGACTAAAATACATGCAGGTGCCTAACAGGGCCTGTGGAAACTCATTAAAGCTCCCCCCGGC
Source organism: Triturus cristatus (assembly GCF_964204655.1). Taxonomy (NCBI): domain Eukaryota; kingdom Metazoa; phylum Chordata; class Amphibia; order Caudata; family Salamandridae; genus Triturus; species Triturus cristatus. Next base: position 61,527,482 of record NC_140588.1, read on the forward strand.
CACTGCCGATGGCACGCTGGGATTTGTGGGAGGGTGTCACGTGTCCGTGTACCTGGCTGAACCAGTTCCCCCTGTGATTTTGGGGTGGAATCACGGCAACTGGCCCTTACTGTGCCTCGTTATGCAGGAATGCATCTCTCAAATGGCAGCATTCCTCTAGGCGCACAGGGTTGGAGGCGGACATCAAAGTAAGGTCAGTCAGAGAGCCTCTGATCTTACATTTGAGGGGCCTGTTGAACCACTATCCAAGTGATATACATATCCAGTGTCGGATAAATTCTAGGTTGTGCTATAGGTATGAGTAGCTCCTCTTTTTCATATGCATTCTGGTACTGGCAGGGGCATAAACCAGACCCCACAATGCAGCATCTCTGCCCAGGACCTCTGCACACACAAGGGAACCAGCCTCAATGACATTTCAGGATACTTTCACCAAATACTGGAGAGTAGCCCCCTCATTCGGCTCAATGTGGCTGACTACTAGTACCATAATGCAATGGAAAAGGCAAGCTACAATAAACTATTCATGCATCCATAGGGCAGCCTGGGCTCTTATGAAGCCTGGATGTTTAGCAGAGATTTCATGTTTTTCTCTCTTAATTCGTGTTTGAGTACCTTCTCCCACCCAGGAGTTTTCTTTGCATTTTGTGACCTGACCTCAGAACTGGTTTGCTCTTTGGGGCAGTATCGAAAAGACCTGCCTAGGGGAGGGTAGATACAGGTACAACATCCCATCCCTCCAACACCAGTTGTGGGCGGATTGTTATAAACTCTTTACTCTGTCTTCTATAAAATACCCAATACTTTCATAATTTCCTGAAAGTTGTTGCTAGTTTATAAATTGTTCTACGAATGCCTGGCTTACCAGATCTCTCGGGTAACAAGGGGTAATATGTAACTATCAAACTTGCTGCCACGTGTTTTAGCCAATTATACCATGCATGATGGAAACATCATGAAATTAGGTAAATATTTGGCATTGCAAGTATTTATTATGCATTTGTAGTCGTTATTATATTAAAACAAACTGCAAGTCCCAGAATCCAGAGTGGTACGCCTGGCTGAAGGGGACCGTCATGCTACAGAATCAATGGAAAACAGACATGACTTTTTTGACCAGACGGTGAATGGCAATTTTCATATTTTTTTTCCCAATGTAAAAATGTTAATGACTTAATTGGCCATGGAAAATGAATAATACGTGCTTTTACGTGACTTCTGGAATGGCGTAGTTTAAAAGTAAACATCCGCCATTAGCACGTAGGCGTTCTCTCAACAGGCCCCATTTTGCATGTTCATTTGTGGCTCCAACAGCTCGGAAACCGGCTTTATCCGCACCAGATTAGAATAGCGGTCATTCGGAGCGTGGCTGGCGTGAAGTGTCGGCAGTCCCCCGTCAGGGTTCATAGTGAGTGTAATGATGAACAGTGCAGGTGTAGGGATCTAAATCCCCAGCACTGCACAGTGGATCTGAGGTGTTATTCTGAGCAGACCAACAAAAAGCGGCGTAACAACACATCACATATTGCATTCTGGGTATTGTGGTCTTCTTGGTTTTAGTATCCGGGACAGAGGGTCAATAACGCCTAAAAACAACGGTTTTGCATCAGAAAATCTCAGGGCTGTATACACTGTGCGCCATGGCATGAAATGGCGTGTCAACTCCAAATCTCTTTAAAGTTAACAAAATTGAGGGCTGAAAGGGCGCAATGTCAATGAACATAACGCCATTCCACGAGGGTTTAGCTGAGTTGAAACATATCGGTATTCCTAGGTTCTGCCATTCAAAATTACTACATTTCAACCATTCCTAAACTACTTGATGGATGTATAACTTTCCCCCCAAAATATTCCAGGACTGGGGTTGGAATACCAAAGAAGCATTTACAATGCAATAGGTCTCGCATTACTGAAAGTTTGAGCTATTGGTGTTGCATTATTATTAGCAACGCCAATAGCTCAAACATTCATTAATGCGAGACCTATTGCATTGCAAATGCTTCTTTACATTATTTCTGGCAACCGTGCCTAAAGCACGTATGTGATCTTTCATATGATGGCCACTTTTGCAATCTCGTCAGATGTGTTTACTACTACATCTTTATTAATACTATGGAGTATTTTCAGTGACCACAAGTAGCTCTTATTACAGAAAAGGTTGGAGACACCTGCTCCAAACATTGCCAGCAGCAAGCACAAATGCATGCAATCTCCCATACCATGCAAAATACCTATGCAACATGTCTTTACACGTTCAAGACTGCCCAATTTGCAAACGTGGCCCACTTTTTTGGCTAGCTGGTTCGCTAATTAGGGCCCCTTTTATTTTGGCTTCCGGTCCCATCTTCTGTCTTGTCCAACCCTGTGCATAATAACAGCCACATCACTAATGTATTTCCTCTTCTCTAGAGCATAAACACTGCAATAGCGATTTTCGAGCTGTATGAGTTTTAGAGACAGGATGACTCCAATGTGATATAAAAGCTGACATGCAGCCTGTGAAGATATGAAACGAGCCATGCACTGTAAACAGAGGCCATTCTTGTTTATTTGAGCCCTGGTGGCAATGCAGTCACCTGGCTGTTTTTCCTATTTTCTCATTTAGTTCTCATTTAAACTGTATTTTAGGTCTGGGTAGAATTTTAGATACCTGCCAGTGCTCCTGTTATAAAAATAAAAAGCAGTACGTTTGATTGGGCAGCAGTTGTGTTAGCTGTCTTTTGCAGTAGGGATATTGTTCATGCCTAATAGAGACATTGTAAAACAGTCCCTGTGTGGAATTCAGTACGAAGGGGCTTTGCAAAGTGTCACCCTGCAACAAATAAAGTACCAAGTGGATTTATAACATGAAAGATCTGGCAAATGCAGTAAGGAGTGTTTTTATGTTGTGAGCTCTCTGACACATGCAATAAAAAAGTTTTATATACTGTGAATTCTGGCAAATGAAACAGGAGATGGGTCTTACGTTGTGAACTTTCTGTTGAAACCAATAGAAATGAACTTTACATTGTTTAACACTGAAAGAGCTTCTTACAAAGATCTTTGCTTCAGGTGGCACTAGAGAGCCTTAGTTTTAATTGTGTACGTTTGTGATTTTATATTTAGCATTTAGTTGTATGTGAATTAAATGTAAGTACTCTTTTTCTTTTCAAAAACAAAACACAGGCCAGACATTGATTTATTATGCGCAGGGCTCCCCGTTTTAAGGTATTTATTGTATAAGGTTTCTGTCTGTATTTATCCAGATTTATTTTTGGCCATTCTTTTGGTATTTTACCATATTTATTTTGTGTCTTGCGAATAAATGTAGTCATAAAATGGTATATTTCTATATCTATTTAACTGAAAAACATGCACTAATACTTTCATGCCTTCTGTGTTTTGGCAAATTAAGCGGCCAAATATAACAAAACACTACACACATAAGTAAATATTGGTGAAACTACAAATATATGTTAGCATATGCCTTTGTTTAAGGAAATCTCATCCAGTGTTTTACTCCCCATGCTGTCTATCTTCTCAACTGTTGGCCTGGAATTCAAGAAAGACAGCATGGAGAGTCACTCACAAGAGGCCTAATGCCCTGTATTTTTCCACTTTTAAATATAAATACAGGCAGGAAACACATTGTTTTCCTTCTGTATTTATCTGTAAAAATCAGTCAAAACAGAAAACTGGGAACCCTAATTTTGAAATTTGCAGAATTCGGACTTTCTTCTCCATACTACCTCCTTTAGTAAGACTTGGTCTGCTCCACCTCACTACTCTGAGGAACAACTGCTAAAAGGGAGTACTTGGTGCTCAGTTTGAGTTCTATAGAAAGGTATGACAGAGAATAGAAAGAGAAAGATGAAGAGAAAACATCTCGATGAGATATGATGAGGATTTTTTATCTTTTTTCAAAGAGAAGTGGTCTAAGCACCACAGAACATTGCGAAATACAAGAAAGTGTCCTTGGTAGCACAAAAGAGATTCAGGCTTGACCTGAAGGAAAACATTAAATATGGTTCATCATAATTTGATGAGTATGCATTTGATCTTTGTGAGGACAACAGTTGGAACTTGGATAGTGACAAGAGAGTGCCTTTGGATATGGAGAAAGGAATCATTTTAGATCCTCAGGATGTGGTTATGTTTTTACCAGATATTAGGGATCCTAGGAGTACGACTTGATAGCCTCTGACTCAGGTGGAGAGTTTATTAAGTTTAGAATTAAAAAGTGCTCACTTCTGCAGCACAGATACTAAAGTTGGAATGATACAGAGAGGATTAGCATGGCACCCTGCACAAGGATAACACGCAAAATCAGAGTAAAAACCAGGGGGGGGGCAACATTTACAAATCCTCCCTACGTCACAGACCCGTCCTCACACTAACTCATTCACACACGCATTCATTGGTGGGGCCAATAACACCAACACTCACACGTTTCTCTCACAGGTCTTCACACAGGAGGAGGGATGCGCTGGACATGTGGGGGGTACCTTATTACCTATAGGGAAGAAAAGTTATTTTACAGAATATACATCTGCATCACCACCTATAGGATCCTAACCTTAAACATCAAGGCACTCCACCACTTGGTCGACGGACCAATTTGTTGGACTGGTTGATGGTGATCTAGAACCAGCTAAAACACATTTAAGCGTCAGAATCCTCAATTGTCCTAATGGAAAAACCACAAACTCATAATATCTTGTTAATCAAATTAATTTATCTAAATCTTATTTGCAAGGAGCATTTTAGTCAATCAAAGTTGAAATTTTGTCAGATAACACAAATCGCATGACATTTTATCTTTACCTATTCTTTCTAAATGGGGTATTTTCTAATTCAATTGGCTCTGCATAAACCAAATCCTCTGCTCAATTTGTCCCAATAAAGCAGGCCAAACTCAAAGTTCGGAAAAGTTCTTTGCTCAGCACGTTGCAGTCCCAAAGATCACCAAAGGACCATAAAACGTGCAAGCCTCTGTCATCGCCTGTGGGGTCGGTAGGGGTGTACGGTCATCAATCGATCTCCATTCTCTCTAAACTCCTCCCTATTCTACTGCCCTTTTTATAATAATTTCTGAGTAACATGAAACATTCTTTTACCAATACTACAATCTGATTGGTTAATTTGAAGGAAATTTTAACATTGTCGAATTTTTACATACATTTGGTTCCCAAGGAATATGTTAAGTCACTTCCTCGGTCCTGGACATGTCCATGTTACAATGTATTCTCTTCGGGTTTTGGATGATCATTGTTCTTGAACTGGTTTTTACTAACTGAAGTTTGGCAGTCCTCCATGTTCCTATCCTTGACCAGGAACACTGTGCTCTGACTTGAGGTTGCCTGGAGGTCTACGGAGCCATCCGAGTCTGCGCAGAAGACATCGCGCTCATTTGACGGTGGCCACTTCCGAACTCCATTTTGGATGTCATGGTTTGGTAGGCCCAAATGCCAACTTAAGCAAAACAAACACAGAAGAGTAATTAATACACAGAAATGAAGATTCTAATGTTAAACCCTCACCATTCCCTTTATGTAATAGTAATTTCCTAGCTTTTAGCGACATTTAAAGCAATAACATTCACCATTCGGTCCAAACGGGAATGCAAACATCACAAAAGCAACATATATCATGCAATATTCTATCACCACACGTACTATTGTTAATAGGCGTACCACAGTTAGTTATTAAGGTTATTCTGCCATGCAAATAGCAATGAATCCCGCGTGTAATTGGTGTTTACTAAAAGTGCAAATGGTTGATTAATATAACACTGCAAACAGTTAATTCAAATTATAATATAAGTAGGTTATGTAATTAGTATTTTTATGCAAAATAGAGGTGGTATACAAAATGTTGCTTTACCTGCTCCATCAATCCCCCCTTTGGTGATTTTTAATATCACCACAAATTTCCATTAATTTTTTAATTTTCAATAGAAATGAATTCAGTTCTCTTTAAGTTTTGTTAGATCACATAATTGTTTCCCCTGTCTCTTCCTCTCTTGTTTTCTTATACTCATTCTCTTTCCATTCTTCTAATTCTACCTCTTCCATTTCTCTTTCTTTTCTTTCTTTCTCTCTTTCCTTTGCAGCTTCTCTTTTTATGTTATTTCGTAATTTTCTTCTTTTGCTACATAAACATCCTAGTCTCAGAATTAATACTAAAAATATCACACATGTTACAGGTATTAAAATCCTACCAATAAATGTACTACCTAATTTTAGTAAAAAATCCTTAATAGTAGAAAACCCTTTTCCAATCTTTTCCCAAACACCTTCAACCTCCAGTGGAACAATCTCCTCGTTCAAATCAGTTATTTTCTTTATGTATGTCTTCAAATCTTGACTTTCGTCAGGAATATAAGTACAACAATGTTGAACCTTCAGCATTCCACAGACTCCACCCTCTTTGGCCAAAATTATATCAAGGGCAAGTCGATTTTGCATCACCATGGCTCGCATGGCAACCATCTCTGTATTTACCAATAAAAATCCTCCAGCAGTGCTTGTTGATAAGCAATCTACTACTGTAGACAATTTTCTAATTTTGTGTGCATTCAGAGATATTCCAACTGCTGATATCAGTGCTCCAAAAATATCCCCTACAATTTCTGCCCAAGATTCTCTTCTTCTACGTGTTAGGTGTCTACCTATCTTATGTGCATCATCTGTTCCCCTTCCCACATGAAATATCTTTGGGAAAACCAGGCCTAGGTAACATGTGCCATACCAATGGTCAGGTAATCGATAATAAGCTTTGTTCCCGCAGATAAAATATAATCCAGGAAATACCGGATCATTTCCTCCTTTAAATCCCCATCCACCCATGATTCTATAAGTATCATGGCAGTCACTTGCACCTATGAAGTAGTTATCATATACAGTTTGATTTCTTCTAATACACAATTTCCCTTTCTGTGGCCAATCTAAAGCCATAGCTGGACTAGTTTTGCCTTTCAAATGTTTTTCTCTTTCAACATCCCTGACAGTCCTTTTTTCTTTTTTCTCAGGTGTCTTCCTTTTCATTCTTATTCTCCTTTCTTCTACCATATCTAGAAAAGTATTTTCTTCCTTCTTCAAACTACAAGTAAGATTATTTCTAAATACTGATTCTAAAGTGAATTCTCTAGTTTCTAGAAAAAATTCCCCTAACACTTTACCAGGTTTTACTCTATTTAGTTCAGGAACTACAGGTACTTGTGAAAAAATGTTATCTACATCCGAAAAATAATATTCTAGTTTCCCTGTTTTATAAAACAAACTTGCTAATACACTACATGTTATTCCATATGTTACTGGAAATTGATGGTACGTAACACCCTCAGACACTGATGCAGGCAACTGCATGCATACATAGCAGTCTCTCACATCCATTGTTTTTACATACTCATACAATAATTTTGAAAAAACATTGTTAGAAAAATAAGTTATGGACCTATCTTTATGTAAATAAGGTCTATCTATTTTCTAATTGGATTAATATCATGAATCTTCTCTACGTCAGTCTTATGTTTGCCATGTCCTTCTATCGTCTCAAATGTTATTTTATATGAAACTTTTAAAGCTAACGCACTCCACAGATGCATTAGTAATCCTGTACAACAGCAACACACCTTGCACCATCTTCGAAGGAACACACATGTAGATTTTCTACTTTCTGTGTTTGCCATTTCAGAAAATGATCAGTGTCTTCTGACTTAGCCTCGTCTACACACAACTAGTTTTGTCTAAACCCAAGGCTCTAAGCACCTACTTGGTTCTTTCCGGATATGTCTCTTGTTCGGTATTTTCAAAATTCTCTTCTGGAACACCTTTGTTTCCTCAATTTGGCATTTGATCGTCTTTCACTTTGCTTTCACAACCTTGATTCAGAATTTCCTGAACATCCATCTCTTCTCCAATGTCGGACAAGATAACTCTTAGGATTTCTGATTCTTTGTCTTCCTCAACCACTTCTGGTATAGTCACCCCTAGATCTCCTTGGCTGTCTGCCTCCTCTGGTACTTCAGGAAGTGCCACATACGACCATTCTGGTGACATACTTCTGGTTAGGCTTTCTAGTCAGTTTGATTTCCTTTGATGGTGTCTGTTCAACGTCTTTTGATTTCTCTTGGCTAGACACCTCATTCACTTGTTCAGCTCTGGATGACTTTACTCGTGTCAATCGGTATCCCAATCTCTTTATCTTGTTTGGCCAAACTTCTTCCTTTGCTGGCCTTTTCAACCTATTTCCTTTTTCACTTCTGTCAGTTCTCCATGCTCTTTTTCTTAGAAATCGACCTTCTGGTACTTTGTCGTCACTGTCCTCAGATTCAGTTCCACCTTGACTTTTACTTTCAGTAGTCTTTCTTTCCACCACTTCCTTCTTCTTATCTACTTCTGTCCCTCCTCGTGTTTATTCCACACAATCTTCCTGCTGACTAACTGTCCCTTCTTCTAGCTGGATGTATGGTTTCCCCACACCTCCTCGTGGGTCTTCCGCAACAATCTTTCCCTCTCTCTCTGTATCTGGTACCTCACCATCTACTTCTGTGATTTCAGGTGGAATTTCTCTTGTTTTTCCATGCAGAGCTTCTTTATCAAGATTTTCTTTGATAGTCTCTTCACTGTTTTCGTTTACTTTCTCATGTGCTTGTACCGGTTCAGTGTCTGACTCTGAGCTAGTGTCAGAAACTTGCAATCTCCTTCTTAATGGTTGATTCTCTGGTGCTATAACTGGACTAGATTCTGTTTCCCTCCTTTCAGGAGTAGGTCTTGCTCTGGTTTCTTCTGTATCTGACTCAGAACTGGTTTCAGATTCTTCCAAGTATTCTTCTTCTCTGTTATCAGCTGGATTTGGAATCCACAAGGTATGGCTAGCATGAATCCAATTCTTCACTCCTGCACATTTCACAGCTGTCGTCATGGTCAGGATATCCTGACGTGATTTACCCAACCTTGGGACCAGACAATTTCTTCTTCTATGCACTTTTATTCTTACCCGGTCACCTGGGGTTATATCAGGAGCTGGATTCTTTTCAAGAGTGGTTGCAGCCGATCCAACCTGATGAAACACAGAATGAACGTAATCAGCCAACCCCTTGCAATAATCCAACACCAAGTCATCAGATATAGGCAATAGCTTGTTGACCGGAATGAAAACATGTCTCATTGCCCTCCCCATCACTATCTCATGGGGACTCAAGCCAGTATTCCTATCAGGAATAGATCTAATAGTCATGAGTACTAGAGGCAAGACATCAGGTCATTTCAAACCTGTGGCCAAACACATGTTTCCCAATCTGTTTTTAATGGTGCCATTTACTTGTTCCACCACACCAGAAGCCTCTGGGCGATATGCACAATGCAGTTTCTGTTGTACATTCAATGCTTCACAAATAAGTTTCATGATTTCATTATGGAAATGCTTTCCTCTATCTGATTCCATCGTGACTGGAAAACCAAATCTAGGAATGAATTCTCTCAATAGTAGCTTTGCTACTGTAATTCCATCACTTCTTCCAGTTGGGTATGCTGCCACCCATCGAGAAAACAAACAAACTACCACTAGAACATACCTCAACCTATTGCAGGGTGGCATTTCAATGAAGTCAATCTGCATTCTTGTGAAAGGCCCTCCTTCTCATCCTATCGTTCCTAGACTTACTACTGTTTTTCTTCCAGGATTATATTGCTGACATATAAGACATTTCTGACAAAGGCTCTCAGCTACAAGTCTGAATTTTGCATTATACCATGTCTGTTTGAAAAGTCTGATCATAGCATCTCACCCTACATGTGCTTGTCCATGATACATCCGTGCCATGGTAGAAACCATGCTTTCAGGCATGACTGGTCTTCCATCCCGATAAACCCACACATGATCTGTCTCCCGTGGTGCACATCCTGCTTTTAACCACTGTCTCCTTTCCTCATCTCCTGCTTCTTCTTGTAACTGCCTCACTTCTTCCCATTTTTTCACAGTGTTAGTAAACAGCAAGGGACATGAATTCATCTCTTTTTCTCTACCCCGATTCACAGAGTTCTGATTTCGTGCACAATATTGTGCCATATCATTAGCAAACTCATTTCCTGCTGATATATAATCAGCAGACCTCGAGTGTGCTGCACACTTTACCACTGCCAATTGCTTAGGCAGCTGTATCGCCTCAAGCAACTTTCCAACCACTTTAGCATTCCTTATAGGAGTTCCACTCGATGTCAAAAATCCTCTTTGGGATCAGATTTGCCCAAAGTCATGCACCACACCAAAGCCATACTTACTATCAGTAATCACAGTCACTCTCAAATTCTTTCCCAACTTGCATGCTCTTGTCAATGCAAAAAGTTTAGCAACCTGGGCTGATTTCACTCCTTTCAGACAAGATGCTTCCAATACAGCTGCTACCGTACATACTGCGTATGCTGCACTCAGAATTCCCTCGTCCGTTCTCAGGCATGATCCATCCACAAACATCACATAGTCACTTTCTGTCAAAGGTACATCTTTTATATCAGGACGTGGCTTGGTACAAAAATCAAGCACTTCCAAACAGTCATGATCCACATCATCTCTGACTTCCACATTCTCAGTATCAGGTAACAGAGTTGAAGGGTTCACATTCAGGCACCTCACCAGGCTCACATTTGTTGCACCTAAAATGACTTTCTCATACTTAGTTAAACGACTATGTGTCATAAACTGAGTGCGGCTACTAGTTAAAAGGATCGCCACATCATGAGGCACAAACACTCTCACAGGATATCCCATCACAATTTCTTCACTCTGTTCCAGACTCTTACAAGTTGCTGCTACAGCTTTCAAACAACCAGGCAATGCCACAGCTACAGGGTCTAGTATGGCTGAAAAATATGTAATTGGTCTTCTCAATTTTCCATGTTTCTGTATTAACACAGAAAGGGCACATCCATTTCTTTCGCTGCAATAAAGTTCAAATTATTTCTCATAGTCAGGCATGCCAAGAGCTGGGGCTTCACACAAACCATCTCTCAATTGTTTAAAAGCCTTCAACTCTTCTTTATTTAATTCAATAGGGTCTTTTACATCACTTTTTGTCAAGCGTACCAGAGGTTTTGCAATCAATGAAAAATTACTAATCCACTGACAGCAATATCCAACCATTCCAAGAAACATTCTCACCTCTCTCTGAGGCATTGGGGCTCTCATTCCTTTCATTATCCTGATTCTATCTGCAGTCACTTTTCTTATCCCTTTTTCAATTTTATGACCTAAATATTGTACTTCCTTTTGACAGAATTTTCATTTTGAGGGGGATACTTTAAGTCCTCCATCTGCCAGATGGTTCAGTAATGCAACAGTATCCACCACGCAAGCCTCTCTAGTTCTCGATGCCACAATAGGTCATCGATATACTGGACTAGTACCGAGCTTTCGGGCAATTTTAAATCTTCTAGGGATTTCTTCAATATCTGATTAAATATAGATGGACTCTCTGTATATCCCTGTGGGATTCAGCACCGTGCCAAAATACGTTCGCTAAACCAGAACACAAAAATCTGTTGGCTGTCAGGGTGCAAAGGAATGGAAAAGAAAGCATGACACAAATCAATCACTGTGTACCATTCTGCATCATGGGGAATCTGATATAGAATCACAGAAGGATTTGGTACAATGGGACAACATGATACAACAATTTTGTTCACTCTTCTCAGGTCTTGTACTATCCTGAAAGTTCCATTAGGCTTTTTCAGACCCATAATTGATGAATTACATGGATTGCTCATTATTTCCCCAAAAAATACCTTGTTCAATCATTCTGTCTATTATAGGAGTAACTCCTGCAATTATCTCAGGTGTCAATTTGTATTGTGGAATATTTGGGTAACTCACTCCTTCTTTTACAGAAATCTTTACGGGATCTACATTTTTCATTAATCCCACATCTTCTCCCGTGAAATCCTATACCTCCGTTCTCAATTTTTTCTTCAATTCCTGAGGCAATTCTTCGGTGTCAAATACAGCAAATGCCTCGGTAATTTCAGGTTCCATATTAGCTATAGTCATTTTGTACAGTACGTCCTCATCAGGAGTCTCAAAAGCTATACCATCAGGAGTACAGAAAATTGTGCAGTTCATTTTACACAACAAGTCCCGTCCTAACAAATTCACAGGGCTTGTATCGCACACGACAATACGGTGCATTTCAGAACATTTCCCTATTTTAACCTTAACTGTTTCAGTAAGATGCGTTTTTATCTGTCTGTTGGATACTTCAACTACTTGGATAGTTTCAGCCTAGAGAGGAAGATTTTTAACATCAGCTGATCTAACAGTTGAACGAGTAGCACCAGTATCTACTAGGAAAGTAATGTTATCATCATTTATCTTTCCGTCCACAAAAGGGCTTGTCTGGTCTACTTCCAGAGTTGCGCCAAGTACGCACTCTTTTTCCTCTGCTCGGCACCGTCAATAACTTTCTTCTGACTCACTCTCATCGCGTTGTAGCCAAAATTGCGAAACAGCACTAGCGCACGGCAGCTTAGTTACCTGTTCTTCGTTGTAGAATCCTGTCTCATTACTGTATTTCTGAGGATTAACGCTCTGTGGAAATGGCGGTTTTGGCACCTGACAACTTTGGGCAACAAACTGCTGCTGTTGCTGCGGTTGACAACTCACCTCATTCTGCACCTGTGGATTCAATGATGCATTATCGCCATTAGCACTTGGGGGAAATTTACACTCAGTTCTCCAATGCCCTATCCTTCTGCAGTTATGACATGGCCACTTCTTTTTGGCTTCTTCTATACTAATCTGTCCTTTCCCTTGCCCAATATTGGGCTTTGGTTTTATGCTTGTGCCATTTGCCTGTTCAATCAGTTGGGCTTCCTGTATTTCAGCCACTTTTACTTGAGCCCACATGGCTTTTTCTTTTAACTTACGCTGCTTGGCTTCAATTTCATCACTAAAATATTTTGCATGTCTCAGTACTTCATCTATCTTTTTATTTTGCCAATCCACTGTATGCTGTTTAATCATTTCACTTACTTCAGGACGCACCCCATACACAAATCGATATACAGAATGACTCAAATCCTTTTCGCTCACATTTTCATGACCACTGTATAGTTTAAAAGCCAATAACAATCTTTCATAATAGGCATGTACAGATTCTTTTACTTCTTGATGAGTTCCATCAATCTTTATCCAATCGGTTTCTTTCGGAGGCACTTAATTTTTCAGGAAAGTTACTACCTGTTCGTATTTTCTCATTACTTCTGGATCAGGAGCACCTGTCTTTGGATCTCTAGGGTATTCTTGTGTAGGCCAACCAATTGTAATTTTACATTCTGCCCATAGATCTGCTGGCAGAATTATGTCAAATAAGCTGTTCAAGTCAATCCATAGTACTGTTTATAATTTTACAAACCTGTCTACCTGCCTGTATCACTCAACTGGCTTCTCGCGTAAGCGAGGAAAGTCATTGGTGAATAATAAAATGTCCTGTCTAGTCCAGGGGACATGCACATAGCCTCCTACTGGAATTTCCCTCATGGGACACTCAGTTACCACTTTTTCTTTTTCTCTTACCGAGAAAGCTGCGAATGTTTTGTCTGTTGCATCATCCCGTTTTCGAAACTACCTACTTTTCCATTTATCTACATCACCCCATTTTCTCAGTAAAACAATTAGCTCTTTAAGTTGAGTTATTCTACCTGCTGTATTCAGATTCTCAATGTCTTTTTCAGCAAAGTCTACTCTGTATGGCTTCAGTAATGACTTTTTTTTTTCAAAATCGATACCCATTTCACTCGCTACTTCTTCCAGTTTTTCATGTAAATTTCTCGCTCTCCATGTTATACTTTTACATAAAAACATTCGTTCTTCATCCTGATATGCTTTGAATTTTTCTGTGAGAATAGTTCCTACTATTAATTCCTCTAAAACTATTTTTAATTTAGCCACATCTAAAGGTCGAGGTTCAGCATCTTTTTGCTGTAAACTCCTTAACCATTCACTTAGTTCATCAGAAGTAGGACCTACAGGAATTGTGTCATTTCTCGTTTGTTCTAAACTTTTTGGTGATCCTGGTACTGATTCGGTTGTCATTATTGCTCTATTCGCTAAACTCTGACTTACTGTCAAATTTTTAGGAGTACTTAGTCCAGAAGTTCCTACCACCTGTCCCCATGGGTTTTCTCTTGAACCTCTTCTTTCCATTTCGGTTTGTTTATTACTGTTATAAGGAATCGTTACACAATGTTCACTATCCTTTTGCTTATCAAAAATAGGCATTACGGGTCCTATTGTTACAGGAACAGTTACAGCTTCCATGTTTTAAGTCAATTTCCTAATCTTTTCATTTAACTCTAAAGTAGTTCTGGCTAATTCAGCTGAATTTTCATTTGTCATTTTACCAGGTTGTGTATTTTCTGTTTCTCTAAAGGGATTATTTCTTCCTACCTCAGGTGGCATTGACTCAAATTGTATATTTTGTGGTGTCTCTTTTACTGGGGCACTTGGTGTCAACAATGTGGAATTTGGTTGATACGGGGGAGGATTTTTATAAAACATGTCCTCAAGTACACCTTCTGATCCTGTATTATTTCTCTTCTCTGTACATTTTCTACTACTAGTTTCGTCAGCATTTCTCATAGGGAACATACCATCAGCCATATTTGCACTTCGCCATCTCCTCATTCTGTCATCATGATTGTCTTGTCCACACGGTCTACCAAACATGTATTTGTACCATCCGCCACTCCGCTGTCGTTCTCTTTCATACATCTCATCTTCCCATTCTGTCAAAGCTTCAAATTGAGTGGGTCTAGGTCTCGGTTCTAATCTCATCATTCTTTCTCTAAAATTCCTTAATACCGCTAAATTAAATAAACCATGTTCTGGAAATGCTGAAACTCCATCATCTTTTGTGTACTTTGCCCAATTTTCTAGCCAAATACATGTATGATACCCATATTTCGCAACCACGAAGGATGCGGGTGCTTTCGGTGGAGGAAGCAACTGTCCCTCTCTAGTCACAATCGGTTTATCCTTTTTAAATAAGTTCTTGATCTTTGCGAACCAGGACTTTTTCTCTTTTTCTGGTGGATCGTAATACATAATTTTCTTTTCCTAGTATCGCTACACTTCTCCTACGACTATTCTGTTATCTTATCCAAACATAGCGCGACTCACTCTATATCGCACCAATCCGGAGCGTCTATGTCACTTTTGCAAATTTCCAATCCCAGCGCGACTTACACTAACGCACCAATCCGGAGCGCCTACGTCACCCTGTAATTCTCCACTCCTAGCGCGGCGTACACTAACGCACCAATCAGGAGCGTCTTCGTCTCTTACTGACTGGCCAATCCCAGCGCGGTCTTTTCTGACATCAGCTTTTTATCACTACTCCTGCCGACCTCTCCTTTACAAAATTTATCGGCAAATTTTCTTACGTTCTCTTTTACTCAAAATCTGTTAGTAAAGACATAAAAACGCCACCATTGTCCACTTCGCTAACAAAGAGATAGTTTTGACCTTTCTCACAAGAATTCCGTCTTTCCCGAGAACAGCGCTTACCTCTGCCCTACTACGGAATTATTACATTTGCCGATAAAGTAGCACTTCCCTCTACCTTACCCTTCTAGCAAGCATTAGCCAACCGTTTCTCTGAAAATAAAACACATGTTGGAGACTACACTGCTCCTGAGAATTAAGACCAGAGTTTCACAATTAAGCCGAATGCTATTTCACTTACACACATTCATACGGAAAAATGTAGTTTATTCACAAAGAAGCCTGTCTTTCCCGAGAGCAGCGCTTACCTCTGCCCTACTACAGAATTTTTACACTCGTTGATAAAGTAGCACTTCCCTATACTTGACCCTTCTATCAAGCTTAGGGAACACCTATTACCTTTCCAGTGGTAAGCGTAATCAGAGCTCACAATGGACTCCTGTTACTTAAGACCAAAATTTCACAGGTGGCCTTCGCTATCCATACACCACTTTCACACTGAAATGTCCCTAACGATAACACACGGCGATGTTACCAATTCGAACCCAGACAATGTGTCGTGCAACTTCAATCGTCACATGTTTTCCCCGTGTCCCTACAGGGCAACAAACAATTCACCATGTGACTTCACTTGCCACAGGGCATCCTACTTCCTACATCTCAGAAGTCTTCAAGAACAACATAGAGTGCAACACGACTCAACATAAAATGTTTTTACATAAATCAATACTCATCCAAACATCTGCACTCAATAACCAATAATCATAAATTGAAAATCAATAAACAATAATCACCAAACTAGCCAAAAATAACCATCATTCTGCTACCAGAAAAACTGATCCAGCGCAAAACCAGGGGGGGGGAGGGTGAAATTTAAAAATCCTCCCTGCGTCACAGACCCGTCGTCACACTAACTCATTCACACACGCATTCATTGGTGGGGCCCATAACACCAACACTCGCACGTTTCTCTCACAGGTCTGCACACAGAAGGAGGGATGCGCTGGACATGTGGGGGTTACCTTACTACCTAAAGGGAAGAAAAGTTATTTTACAGAATATACATCTGCATCACCACCTATAGGATCCTAACCTTAAACATCAAGGCACTCCACCACTTGGTCGACAGACCAATTTGTTGGGCTGGTTGATGGTGATCTAGAACCAGCTAAAACACATTTAAGCTTCAGAATCCTCAATTGTCCTAATGGAAAAACCACAAACTCATAATATCTTGTTAATCAAATTATTTTATCTAAATCTTATTTGCAATGAGCATTTTAGTCAATCAAAGTTGAAATTTTGTCAGATAACACAAATCGCATGACATTATATATTTACCTATTCTTTCTTAATGGTCAATTAGCTCTGCATAAACCGAATCCTCTGCTCAATTTGTCCCAATAAAGCAAGCCAAACTCAAAGTTCGGAAAAGTTCTTTGCTCAGCGCGTTGCAGTCCCAAAGATCTCCAAAGGACCATAAAACGTGCAAGCCTCTGTCATCGCCTGTGGGGCCGGTAGGGGTGTGCGGTCATCGATCTCCATTCTCTCTAAACTCCTCCCTATTCTACTGCCCTTTTTATAATAATTTCTGGGTAACATGAAACATTATTTTACCAATACTGCAATCTTATTGGTCAATTTGAAGGAAATTTTAACATCGTCGAATTTTCACATACATTTGGTTCCCAAGGAATATGTTAAGGCACTTCCTCGGTCCTGGACATGTCCATGTTACAATATATTCTCTTCTGGTTTTGGATGATCAATGTTCTTGAAGTGGTTTTTACTAACTGAAGTTTGGCAGTCCTCCATGTTCCTATCCTTGACCAGGAACACTGTGCTCTGACTTGAGGTTGCCTGGAGGTCTACGGAGCCATCCGAGTCTGTGCAGAAGACATCACGCTCATGAGACGGTGGCCACTTCCGAACTCCATTTTGGATGTCACGGTTTGGTAGGCCCAAATGCCAACTTAAGCAAAACAAACACAGAAGAGTAATTAATACACAGAAAGTAAGATTCTAATGTTAAACCCTCACTAATCCCTTTATGTATTAGTAATTTCCTAGCTTTTAGCGACACTTAAAGCAATAAAACTCACCATTCAGTCCAAACGGGAGCGCAAACATCACAAAAGCAACATATATCATGCAATATTCTATCACCACACGTACTATTGTTAATAGGCGTACCACAGTTAGTTATTAAGGTTATTCTGCCATGCAAATAGCAATGAGTCCCGCGTGTAATTGGTGTTTACTAAAAGTGCAAATGGTTGATTAATATAACACTGCAAACAGTTAATTCAAATTATAATATAAGTAGGTTATGTAATTAGTTTTTTAATGCAAAATAGAGGAGGTATACAAAATGTTGCGTTACCTGCTCCATCATTAGGGATACTAGGAGTACGACTTGATGGCCTCTGACTCAGGTGGTTGAGTTTATTAAGTTTTGAATTAAGAAGTGTTCACTTCTGCAGCACAGATACTAAAATTGGAATGATACAGAGAGGATTAGCATGGCCCCTGCACAAGGATAACACACAAATTCGTGAAACTTACCATATTTTTAAGAAAGAAAAAAAATGTTTTGTATTAAGAAACCCCTAGAGATTGGAGAAGTGATGCACTCAGAATGTTCAAGGCTTGTTCTTAGTAAAAAGGCTTGTGTTACTCCAGATTTTGATCCTGATCTGATCAGTTTTTTTTTCAAGTTGAGCTGTGATCCTAGGAAAGTAGAGTGTGCTTTCAAACCATGCCAAGATAGACTTTTGTCTGTGGACATAGATCTTTTATAAGGATGAAGTCAGAGGTATGTATGTTTTCTTGGAGATGCCAATGCGGTATTGACTACTGAAAGAAGAGAAGTAGTTTTAATGAGAAAACGTCCCAAGGTGGGTGATTTTGCTGAAAAGAAGTCCATTTAGGATTAAAAATGTCTTCTTTTTGGTGATGGTTTGGTAAAGGATGTAGGCAAATTTGTGTCTACATTTACTGGCCTTGAAAAACCTCGAAATTCTCTTTGAAGGGCTGAAGAAAGGGAACGTTTCTCTGGCTGAGGATTTAGTAAGTCCAATTACCAAGTTCAAGGAAGAGGAAGTTTCAGCGGCTTCAATCTGTGACTCAAATCTTTCCAGAGAGGGGAAGATCAGAAAGAGGTTGTCAGTGAGAGGAAAATCGCAACATTTACAAGGAAATCTAAGTACAAGGATGATTTCCGGTTCTTTCCCTTTAAAGGTGGGAAGTCAATTAAGACTTGTTTTGAATATTTGGAATCTCTTGACAATGGATCAATGGATACTTCCGGTAGTCAGAGACTATATAATTGATTTCAATAAAAGCCCTTTTCAACCATAAGTACCAAGGGAGATTATTTTTTCCAAAGAGCAAGTAATCTCTGTGGAACAAGAGATTCAGGAGATGTTGAAGAAAGGTGCAGTGCAGGAAATATTTTGTAAGTACTATTTTTCCTGGTGGCAAAGAGGACAAGGGTTGGCATCCTGTGATACATTTAAAAGATCTAAATTGGTTTCTGAAGTACAGGCATTTTAAGATGGAGGGGATCCATCTTTTGAGGGACATGTTGCAGGAGAAGGATTGGGTAGGGAAGTTGGATCAGAAAGATGCTTATTTCACAATACCAATGTCGGAGGAAAGTCAAATGTATCTTCAGTTTTGATAGGCTGGTTTCCTATTTCAGTTTATATGCCTTCCTTTTGGGTTGCTTTGTTGCCCTGGGATTTTTATTAAGGTTTTGAGGCCAGTTGCGGCATACCTTAGAGAGAGGAGTTTTATAGGATTATGTATTTGGACTGCCTGATTAGGTCAGAGGCTCAATGGGAAGTCAGATTGTATTTGCAGATGGTGATATACCTCTTGGAGAGCTTGCGTTTTCTGATAAAATGTAAAGAAATAGGTTTTAAAGCTAAATCTGATTTGAAGTTGTTTGGTTTTCAAGAAGACACTTTGAAAGTGGAGTTGAGTCTATGAGGTAAGAAAGTATCAAAGATAAAGTCAGAGGTGAGATGTGCTCTGAAGAAATCTAAGATTTCTTTGGGACCTTAACGAGAGTGATAGGTCTGTTTTGTTCTTTTTCCTGGCCCTATGTACTTTTGAAAAAAACTGCGTTCACAAGCAAATTTGTATAAGCAGCGCACAGTTTAAAGTTCTAACCGCACCAATAGTAGAGGTCAAAAGTGAAGATTGTAGACCAGAGTTGTTCGGACAAAAGCCCGCCAGGACTAAAAAACCTCTTCTCTTTTCCTTATTTTTTTCATGTAGAATTAAACGTGGCACGTAGACAGCGGTGCTCTTCCGCCCAGAAATTAAAACAGGTACTTGCTCAATCAAAAATTGCTTCAAACTAAAAACAAATAGTAATGAAAGTCCCTTTGTTACAGTGGTCTCTCCTTTCACATTGTTCTCTTTACAGTTCACAGACCTGGAATAAAAGAATAGCTTCCACCAAATATTTAAAATGATTTGACCAAGTAAGTTCGGCAGTAAAACACACAGAGGAATCTTTTTCCCCACCCTTTTTTTAAATAGAACTAGAGGACTGACCGACTCGTCTTTTGTTTTCTCTCTTTTTTCAAATGTACGTTGTAGAAAAAAGTTCCGGCAAGTTGTGGCATATTTGAGATCGGCTGATCTCCTTTTAAAAAATGGTAACTATTTTTTCGAAATATTATAAATGAAACGGACATTTAAATAGGGGTTTGAGTATAGATAGTTTAAATCATACAGAGAGAACAAGAGCATAACTCTCCCCCCCCTTTTTATTTTACAGTTTGTATGGTCCCAAGGAGAACCCCAAGATTAAAAGAGGGGTTTGAAACACGTCGACTGTTGTTCCTTTCAAACAGTGTCAAAAAATTGCGATTATACGTAACTGTTTCTTACAATAATCACATAGTTTGCGAATTGCAAATTGAATATAATATGAAACAGTTTGGAGTTTAATTTATATTCAATGCACTGTTTGTATCTTGCTCTAAATAGAAGGTTTAAAAGTTGTAAATAGAAACTCACCTGTCTGGGCTTGTGTTTGGTGTCATGTGTTAAATGTTTCGTGTTTTTTGTGAAGCATACATTGTTTGTTATTTAATGTCTTTTAATCTTATGGTATTTGTTTGTAAAATAATGTAATCATTTTTTTCTTGTTAGGCTGTGATGGATGTAATTATTTGAAATGTTTACAACTTGAGGATAAAAAACAAAAAATATAAAGAAAAACACTTTTCTATTATAAAGAAAGAAATAAGGAAGAATGACCTTGCGTTACATTGAATGTTTTTTTGTACCCACGTAGAAATAATTTTGTAAATAAATATCAGCATTGGCATATTACATGTTTTCTTTTTCCTCTCTACTACAGGGCATTACAGAGAGTGAAAGCAGAAAGTTTAAGGAAAGGTGTATGGTTCAGAGATCAGATTGTTCTAACAGAAGAGGCAAGAGAAGAATTAATCTAGTGGTTAAAAAAACTTAAAAGCGTGGAATGATCAACCAATTTTTGGTACATCCCATACTTTGCTTTGGAAACAGATGTGAGTCTAATTGGTTGAGGAGCTCACTTAGAGCATTTGGAGACAGGGTGCAAGTGGTCTCAGTAAGACAGGTTGCCCCATATTAATTACTTAGAAATTAAGGCAGGTCTGTTTGCTCTGAAGAGTTTCAAGGGCTTGTTGAGCAATTTATTGTTAAAAATTGACATAGTTTCTGCAATGCAGTATATCAACCATTTAGGTGGGAGCAAATCAAGAAATTTGTCAGGATTAGCCAAGATGAGTTTGTGTTTTTGTTTGGAACACACAATAGGGTTGAAGGCAGAGTATTTAGCTGCTCATAATGTATTTGCAGACTGGATGCGGAATATTTGAGGGAGTATAGCGCCTCAAGCCCCAATCAAGAGGTTTTTTTCTAAGACGAATGGAGATTTGGGGACCCTTTAAGCTGGATCTTTTGGCCTTAAGATTGACAAGACAGTCACCATGATATTTCAGTTGGAAGCTGTTAATAATTGGGTTTCTGGTTCACTGGGGTATAAGCCCTGGTCAAGCAGCAACCACAATCCTAGTCAGAGTAACAGGTGGGCAACCCTAAATTAACTTGTGCTCATGCTCTAGAAGTTTGGCACAGAGTAGTCAGGGTTAACTTTAGAGGCAGTGTGTAAAGTTCAAGTTCAAAACTGTTTATTTCAGGAACTAGCCCATAAAACATACAGTAAAAAGGTATAAACATTCATATAAATACCAGCAAAAAATCATAGCTGATGTGCAAAATATAAGAGCAAGTGCATAGCAGCAGATGGGATCCTTATAATTTGTTCAGCACAATACAAAAAGGATCATCAAGGCAACCAAGCGATAAAAAATTGCAACTATGTTAGAGATACTTAAATCATGATGGATATGCAAATTTAAAAGAAGTATACAGACAACTGTTGCAATCATTGCCTTCCATTCCAGATTACGTATGTTATAGCAACCAATTACCATTCTCCTATTACCATGACTTGAGAATTTGAATTTCATCAAAGACACGGAGGCTGACATTATGCATTATTCTTTTAATGCAGTCCCAAGCAGCCGCATACATCACAATATTAAAAGGTTCCAGAACAGAACAATAGCAACACATAAAAGGCATGAGCCATCAACAATCTGCTTCTTTTAAATGTGGAGGAAAGAGTAAGTCCATGAAACTTCTAAATGATCCTCGGGTGAGCAAAATGAAGGAGAAGGAAGAACGAAGGTGAACCCAAAGGCCAGATGTCTCGTAGTTAAGAAGGGTTACCTACCTGAAAAGAGAGAGAAGTAAATACCTCCTGAACGTAACAAAAAGTATAAAACATAACAAGCTAATAGAAGAGGCAAGAAATAATACTAGTACTGTTAATAAAAAGAACATTTAATCACTGTAAGACCACCATTAATAACAGTTTTAACCCATCTAGCAATAGAGGTCGAGGATATGCCTTTATGGGGTTTAACAAAGGATATAAGTAATTGGTTCACACCCTGGGGACCAAGGGCAAACATTCTGTGATCATACTCTCTCATGCAGTCTACAACGCAAAGTTTGGGGCATAAATCAAAACGTGATTGAATCAGACATGGTCTTTGTTCTTCTATAAATCTCAAATTTGACACCGAACATGTTATATGATCTATTCGAAATCTCCAGGGCTTTGACATCGGAGACCCTTCTGCATGAAATTAGGCATAGGAGAGTAGCAAGCTTAATGGAAAGATTTTTCCTGTTCAGGAGAGTATTATCCGGCCAGTTATTGAAAAGATCAAGGATTAGCTTGACGTCCAAGAGACTTTCATATTTAGGTTTAGGAGGACTTCTTAAACGAATGGTTTTCATCACTCTGCAAACAATGACATTTTTACCTACCGTTTTACCATTGAAAAGGACATGACCAGCAGTGATAGCCGATCTATAGCAGTTGATAGTTCTATAGCTGACACCTCTTTCAAATTGTTCAACAAGGAAGTGAACTATGTCAAAAATAGGTGCCTCCAAGGAATCCAGATTCCTTTCCAGGTACCAGCGTACCCAGCTTCTCCATATGTTGTTATATCTGTAGTGAGTGCCTGGGGTCCAAGACTCTCCGAGGAGAGTTGCAGCTGTTGCAAAAAGCCCTGAGATTTCATTGGATCTCCTGACACTCTTCAGGCAAGAAGGTTTAAACTCCCACTCTGAATTAGGGGCTGACCTCCTCCATCTACGTCTCTTAAAAGATTCTCTAGGGTAGGAATTAAGACGGGAGGGTTGCAAGCTAGTCCTAGAGTGGTGGGGAACCAGGCCTGAGATGGCCAAAATGGAGTTATTAGGACAAGGAGGGACTGATCCTGTCTCACTTTCTGAAGAACTCTCTGAATCATGGCAAAGGGAGGTAAGGCATACGTTTTGACTGTAGAAAGGCATTGACTGCTAGAGCACCCGGGGCGGGCATCCAGCTGAAGTATTTCTCCAATTTAAAAGTTAGTCTGCTCGCAAATAAGTCTATCTCTAGGGGACCCCAAATCCTGTTCAGGGTACTGAGCACGGAAAAATTGAGTTTCCAATCGCTGTGATCTAACAAGAATCTTGAGTTCCAGTCTGCGGAGATATTCCGCTTTGAGAGCGATCTTGTGTTCCAGACAGAACATCCATAGTTTCTTGGCTAAATTCAAAAGGTCTGCAGATTTGGTGCCTCCCAGACGATTTATATAGGCTACCGCGGACGTGTTGTTCCTCTTTAGGATGACGACCTGCCCTGGACAGAGTGTTTGATGCTCATCAAGGCGTAAATGCCAGCTGTTTGTTCCAAGTAATTTATGTGGTGAGAGGATTCCTCTTGCGACCAGATACAACCAGTGTTCTTATTGAGAAGGCAAGCTCCCCAGCCATGAAGGCTTGCATCTGACTCTAAAACAATCTCTGGTTTTGAGCCAAAAATCGCTTTGCCATTCCACGCATCTAGGTTCTCGAGCCTCCAGGTTAGTTCCGATTGGGCTTCTTGATCCAGAGTAATCCGATCTCAGTACCAGAGGCCAGATTTTAGGGCTCTCGCCTTTACTCTTTGGAGGGCCCAATAGTTGAGGGACCAGAAAAGATGGCTTGGATGGTGGAGGAGAGGAGACCCAGTAATCTGGCTAGCTCCCTCAGAGAAAAATCTTGTTGTTTCAAGACATGTCTTATTTCCTTCCTGATTTTGGCAATTTTTTTGTAAGGGAGTAAAAGGAGACATCTTGATGTATCTACTGTGAAACCTAGGAACTCCAGAGTTCTGGAAGGGGTCAAGATTGATTTTCCTTTGTTTATGATGAAACCTAAGCTTTCTAGGAGGGCCATCACAGTCTTCAGATCTTTAACTATTTGTGAAAGGTCTTGCGACATTATAAGAATGTCGTCTAAGTATATGATTAAACAAATGCCCCTTACTCTTGGGGATGAGGCGACAGTTCTCATGACCTTGGTGAAACACCAAGAGGCAGAAGAGAGTCCGAAAGGGAGTGCCTGAAATTGGTATAGATGTTTTTTACACACAAATTGAAGAAAGGGTTGGTGGGTTTCGGCCATAGGAATGCTGAAGTAAGCATCCTTTAAGTCCAGTTTTACTAACCAGTCCCCCTCTAATAGAAGATCCCTCAGGAGGTGGATACCCCCCATCTTGAAGTGCCTGTAGACCAAATATTTGTTTAGATCTCTTAAGTTTATGACAGGTCTCCAACCCTTGTCCTTTTTTTTTTGCAAGAAAGAGTGTGCTTATAAATCTTAACGCTTCTAAGGGGACCTCTATTATCGCTCCTTTCTGAAGCATGGAGGAGATCTCCTCCTCTACAATTTTTTGTTGATCTAGAGAGAGAGGAAAGTCTCTCGGGAAAGAGGTTTGAGTAGGTGTATGAGTAAAATCTATCATAAATCCCCTGAAGGTGTTTAAAACCCAAGGGTCTTGAGTGATCAATCTCCAATTGTGAATAAAGTGTTTGAGTCTGCCACCCACTTTTTGGGGGAAAGAAGGGGAAGGGAGAAGGGGTAAGTACTCACTTTTAGGGATGTTGGAGTTGGAAGTTCTGCGGGATCTAAATCCTCTGCTGCGTTGTCCTCTACCTCTCTGGGGGTAGAATTGAGGTACGTTGTTCTGCTGGTACCCTCTTCCGTAACCACGGGATCTCGAATAGGAGCTTTTTGATTCAAGCAGTCCGAAGAGAGGCCCCGTTGTGCCTTATTCAAGGTGGTGAATGTGGAGACATATTTCCCCAAGGATTTAATGAGATCTTCACCAAAGAGTATGCTTTTGGGTTTTGTGAAGGTTCTCTATCTGTCATATCACTTAGTTTTGGATTTATTTTAGTCAGAACGACTCTTCGTCTTTCTGTGTTCATGCTTGCATTGGCATTTCCCAGTAGTATTACTGCCCTCTGGCTCCAGCCCCTGATCAGATCGGTGTTGAGAGGAGTACCATTGATGTAGCTATCTTCAGCGGAATCTAAGATTCTGGCTAATGGACCCAGTATGTCGAGAAGATGGTCCTGCACCCTTTCAGGGATCCCTTTCCTTGGATCACGTCCAAGTTTGAAGAGGAATTTAATCAGTTTGGGGTCCATATTGGGGGTATAGCAGGTCTTGTCCTCGATAGAGGGTCTAGAGCATTTGGCTCTAAGAATGTTATGAGTATCCCTCTCTAAGAGGTTTCTTACCCATTTTGTTATGAATTTTGCAAAGTGGTCTTGTGGGCACCACTCAGAACTTCTTGGGTGTTTGAGGTTTAATGGGGAAAGCATTTCTTCCCCCAAGGGGTCAGGGATAATGTCCTTTGTGAATGAAGGGAGTTCCTCTTCCCGATTGTAAAATTCTTGATCGTCCTCATCAAGATCAAGGACATACTCATCAGGTATGTCTGAGGATTCGACATCATTAAACTCATAGTCTCCCATATTGTACAGAGCACTATGACATTTTGTGCCGCTAGGGACACCCAGATGTATTCTGCCATGAGGAACACCCAGATAAGTCGTGCCACTAGGGACACCCAGGGAGTTTGAGGTGCGGGGACCTCCATTAGTAGTTGAGGTGCTGAGACCTCCATGATTTGATAAGGTGCTAGGACCTCCCATATTGCTCTTATCAATAATTTTACTTTTCTTTCGTCTTTTACCCCTCAATTCGGTGATGTCATAAGAGTAGTGGAGCTTCACAATTTCTGTGATCTTGTCCTCCTCAGGGAGTGACCTTTTTGAGGACAAGACCTGACTCAAGGTCTCAATCTGGCAGGACCTGATTTCCTTGTGAAGGATTTTTTTGAAGGCTTCATTATCAATATTAGGTATAGGGGCTGTAACGTCATCTGAATCGGAGTCAGACAATGGTGCAGGTAGGACGCTTATGAACAAATTCAATAAGCTGAAGAGGTAGTGAAAGTTTGTAGAATGTTAATGTTTAGGACAAAGTCTTTAAGGGAAGGCACCAAGTCACAGGAGAGAGAAGGGAGAGTGGTGACTGTAAATTATTTGAAAGGAAATAAATCTGATTTAATCTTTCCCTTTTTATTTATTACTTATTTATTATTTTAAATAATCATAACACCAAACAATGGTATTCTATGGAGCCAAAAGAATGAATTCTCCCCCTCTTTTTTTTTTTTGGTAAAAGAGAATAAAAGGTGGACTTGCGGTTAATACGAGGCAGCAGCTGATCGTGATGGAGAGCCGAGTAAACTGTAACTCGGGCGCTCGAGCAATCAGCTGCTGTTTGGTTGCTTAGTTACTATGGCAATAAATGGCCTTGAGCGAGATCGTCAATGCGATCAGCTGGAGGCCACAAGAGAGCGCGGGAAGGCGTATGAGAGCGTGGTGAGGAAAAGCCCTTGGGAACGGGAGTACGAGGCGTACTTGTTGCCAAGGGGCTCTCCTCTAATCTTGTGCGCGATGCCGGGCCGCGTTGGTTTTAGTCCGCGGCCCGCATCGGATGCATGAGTTCTCAGGCTTCAGAAGGGAAATAGGCTCCGAGAGGGGAACCACGAAGGGGATGAAAAGGGAAACCGCGAATGAAAATGGAGCTCCAACTAGGGCAAAAGCAACGCCAGGCAAATAAAGCTCAATAAAAATTCCGAAATCAGGAATATTAATAGAAATATCGTATTAATAACAATTCCTAAGTAGGATGGAAGTAATACTGGGTAACAGCATGGGGGGGGTGGGTATACACACGGTCATGAGGGCCGAAGGGAAGGAGATCTCCATAAATTGGAGATCGGTATTGAGGTAGGAGAGAGGGGGTGGGGTTAAGCCACAAAACAAGAAGGAACCATGAAGGGTAAACTGAAAGTAGTTAACAGTGAATAAGATAAAGTCAACTTATCTGCTTGGAGCCACATTTAAAAGAGGCAGATTGTTGATGGCTCATGCCTTTTATGTGTTGCTATTGTTCTGTTCTGGAACCTTTTAATATTGTGATGTATGCGGCTGCTTGGGACTGCATTAAAAGAATAATGCATAATGTAGCCTCCGTTCTTGTAATGAAATCAACTAGATGGTATATAAACATACTATGCCCTACATACACAGATCAGTAAGGGGCATATTGGATTGCTACAGCAGGATTCCTGAGTATTTTCTTATGCGCCTGACAGCTAGTAAGTAGCAACCAAGGCTTAATGCCATCGAACAGCTGTAGTCATATCTTAATATTCGATAAGCTTCACTATAGTGTCTTGTACCCAGAGTGACGCAAATCAGGCTGATCCAAGACCTCCTGGGTTTTACATATGTTGTGCGGAAGAACAATAACTGTTCTACATCCTCAGTACTGTTGGTCTGCAATTTTGAACCATTAGGATCTCATGTGTGCATACATTTATGCACCAGCAAAGTACCAAATCTAAATTTGAATAGCAAGGTGTAGGCAAGCAGTGTGTACAACAGCGTCCATATCTGGCTCTAATGTTGGTACAGATTTGAAAGCCATAAACCCATCAGTTAGTCCTCTTGTCTTTACATTACAGTGGTATGAATTGCTCATATAGGCCCAGAATTTCTCCTTAACAATTAGCATGGTGTTAGAGTTGATTTGGAATGGATTGGATCAATACATACCCATGCCGAGGAGATTCACATCGGTTTTGATGTAGCTAAACCATGAAATAGTAGTACTATTCCCCGTGCTAACTACATCTTCAAGTGCTGATCTGTAAATGGCCAGTTCTGGGGTAGACCGCAATGTCACCCAAAAAAGTAATGATCTCAACCGTGCTATGTCCCCTATCCCTTTGAGTCCAGTATCAAAGAAGAGAGGGACTGTCAGTGTGCTCCTCGGGAGATTGAACAAAGATTTTGTGAGGCAATTTTCTTTTATGATCAGCCCGTTTAGATTATCAATCCTTCATAGTCTGCTCCATATAGAGCAGCAAACTGCACCTTGGCCCTGTACATTTCTATAACTGGGGACCCTAATTTTGGTGTAGTGACTTTATAGTGCTTGATGACTTTCGCACCATGAAGCAATAAGAGCTCAGATTTTAGGGTTTGGGCCTTTGAATTGGTGGATTCATTGAATCTCACCCCCAAATAATCAAACTGGTCTACCTGCTGGAGTTTAGTACCACACATATAGAACCCCCTATTGTATGGTTTGTGGAGATGTAAGGTCATGATCTTGGTTTTAGAAGTATTAAATTCTAGACCTCTAGTGTCACAGTACCCTACGAAACTATTCAACAGGTTCTGCAGCCCCATAGGAGTGTTGGAAAGCAGCACAGTGTCATCCACGAATAGTAATGCTCGTGTCGGCAGCCTCCCCAACCTGGGGCTGTCATGTACACAGCTTGATAGATGATCCACCAAGGCATTAATATAGAGCAAGAACAGGGTTGGGGCAGGGACACAACCCTGGTGCACTTCATGTGCAATAGGCATGTGTTCAGTAAGCTCCTCCCTGGTCCCCCACCTCACTTGGACGTAGGTCTTTTCATGTGATCTGATAATCATGTCCAATAGGCATGGGTTGTTGCCCAGTCTGCACAGAATGAGCCACAGTTGACATCTCGGGACCAGGTGAAAAGCGGCCCTCAAGTTGATGAAAGTGATGTAAAGGTGGTCTTTGGAGAAAGTAAAGTTTGTCCAACTTATGAGGTTCAGATGAAACACCTGGTCGATGGTGCTCACTTTTATACGAAAACCTGCTTGGAAGAAGGGCAGAATCCTCTTCTCGTTCAACCAGTAATGGGGTCTAGATAAGATCTGATGACAGAAAAACTTTTGTAGGTTATCAATCAGACTGATTGGTCTGTAATTGCATGGGTTTAAAGATAGGGATTATTCTTGAAGCTAACCATGAGAAAGGTATGCTGTTACCTTCCTGTATCTTATTTGAGAGAGCATTAATGTAGGGACCTCAACCGCTGGGTTTTGAGCAGTACGAATCTCCTGTGACTTTATCAGAGCCAGGCACCTTGCCAAGGTGTAGAGAGGTACATCAGAAAAAAGGTGGATATGCTACCTTGATCTGCACATCAACATAAGTACATTTATGGTGAATATCACAGTATACTTATCTCATTTCATATTGGGTGCTCCCGTGGTGCCAAATACTCACCCACCTTGAGTATTACACTCTTGGACATACAAAAGTGGTCCAAAACCAATCTAATCTCACAAGCACCAAAGCACACCAGACCAAAGTGACTATGGAGTTCCTTTATCAATTTAACTTTCTTTAGGAAAAAAGGTTCCCAATTGTTTCAGTCCAAAATCATATGTGTGGTCTTTAAATGACCAGTCCAAGAATTAGTCCATATCCAGAGATATTGTTCCGTTATCACTCTTTTTTATTTCCAACAACAAGCGGCAGCCGACGCACGTTTCGCCCAGCAGGGCTTCCTCAAGGCTTTTTCCCTTTGTATGTATATACAGTTGTCAAAATCAATCACCTATTCGAAAGTATAGTGATTTTCTGAGATCGTCCATTAAAACCAAAAGGATCGTCGTCGTGGCAGTATATGTAATCACTATATCTCAAATCATTTACTCCAGTGATGTGAAAGCAACATTAGTCCATGCGGCAAGGGACCATGTTAAGTCCTATTCTCGAGTGAACGGCGTTCTGCAAGCGTCTACTCGTATTCTATTCCTTTTAACGGCAATATCTTACATTAAAGAGCCGACAAGCAGGACCATATCTCCCAGAGTAGTAACTGATGGATCCAACGGTTGAGAATTGTACTGGTTGGGTAGTTTGTTAAATTGGTTTGGAAGGCGAATTGGACAATGGAGCATAGCACTTTGAGCATATAATATTGGGAGTAAGGATTAATTATTTGTTCAAAGTTGTGACCCCAGGGAGTGTACCAGTGAGAACAGTGGACTGAGTTGCAAGGCGGGGCACTGGACTAGCGCATTTAAGGGTGTTAGGAACTATCAGTCTCTGGACTGTACTTGACATAGCATTGCTGATCTTGCAAGCAGAATTTTTAAAGAAATATGTTATTTTAGACGTGGCACCCTTTTCCTCAAATGTACTTTTCTAATGGTTAGCATATCCTCAACCTCTTCGATTAGATTATCAATGTCAGCCAGGGTACAGTTCTCTGCAGCATGTGTTTTAGCGGTTTAAGTTTTTTCCCTGATCCCCTGCTGTCCACATTGTGTTTGAGTAAAATAAAATGGATTACTCACAAAGTCTTCAAGACCGTCACCTCTTAGTAGCTCACATGTGGTGTAGAGATTGTAAAACCAAGGGGGGTGGCCCAGTCCAGCCTCGTCTGGCTGCGGACATATGCCGGCGGGCCCACCCTTGGTTCGGGCTTCACCCAAGGGTGACCCTGGCGCCACCTGCGCCGCAGGAGAGCCTGGTCGTGCTTTACATGCATTGGTCTTGGGTGGCCCGCCCCCTTCTAATAGTATTGCAGCACCTCCAGCGCTGTTACTGCCGGGCAGTGTAGTCCTCTGCCAAGGGGATCAGGCAGCGCTTAATGAGGGTCTGACCCCCCTCACTTTGGCACAATGAGTCCTGCGCTGTGGGAGAGCCTTGTCGCATCTTGAGTGTGTTGGTGGCCCTACCCCTTTCCAATAGTGTTGCAGCACCTCTGGGTGCTGTTACTACTGGGTGATGCAGTCCCCTACATAAAGGATCACACAAGGGTCTGTCCCCCTTGACTTTGCCACAATGAGTCCTATAAAGTGTGTACAGTTTTTGTGCAACATTTACAACAGTAAAACAGTGAAAATACCACACAAAATTATTCCACGCCAGATTAGAAAAATAAAGTTTAATTTAATAAACAAAACTAAATCAAAACCACAAACATCCAATAAGTAGAAATTGAGTTATGAATTTGTAAAGAAAAAACAGTAAAATAGTGCTTAGAAGCTGGAAGTATCAACCAGGTGACAAAGTCAACAGTTCAGGCCAGCCACGATGGAATGCGAGTTGGTTACAGGGGCCCAGATAGGCCCACTGAAACAAAGTACCTTAAATCCGGCTTGCGGAGTGCTGCATGGATCCGTGTTGAAGATGCGCCATACAGCTGAGGCGATAGATTGGTTCCGAAATGCGACGAGGCTGCGGTGCAAAGTCCTGTTGTTTTGACGTTGAGAGTCCTGTTGACTGGGCTGCAGCTGCGATCCGGAATTTCGGCCTCGTTGTCGCGCTCGCCATTAATGGGAGAAGTGGCGGTTCTAAAGCGGTGCAATGGTCTCAAGATGCTGGAATGCAGCAGTGATGTGAGTCTTTTACGAGAGGTCCAATCCCAGCAACAACGGCGATGCTACAGTTTTGCTCGGTCGGTTCTATGCAGGAATACGTCACTCAGAAAAGGATGCATCGGTGCATCTGACAAAGTGCCTCACGCCCATTTCCACGGGTCCAGAACTAGGGTGGCACCACTTGGCAGGGTAGACTCACAGATGGGAGAGTCCAGGTGCAGAAGCGGGTTGGTTTGAAGTCTAGAATGTCTCTGAGACTTCAGATCAGGAGGCCAGACAACTGGACCTTGAAGTCATTCGGGGTTCCAGTGATGCATATAGTCCTTCTCAGCTAGGCAAGAGGACAGCAGGGCATCATAGTAAGGCAGGAGTTCAGCAAAACAGCAGTCCAGCAGAGTAGCAGTCCTTTCAGCAGCACAGCAGTCATTCTTTTTGGCAGAGTATTCACAGGTCCAAAGGTGTGCTAAAGTGGTGGTCTCTGAGGTACCTGTTGGTACCTTTGAAGTAGGGGAGACTTCAAGGAGATGCCGTTGAAGTGCACAGATGTCCTCCATTCCTCCCCTGTCTCCAGACTCACCACAAAGGGTTATGCAGCCCTTTGTGTGTGGACAGGACACAGCCTATTCAGGTGTAAGTGAGGCTGTGCCCAGCTCCTCCCTTCCTTTCTGATCAGTATGGCCCATCAAGCCACACTTGAGCTCCCACTGTGAGTGGCTGTCTAGGTGGAATACACAAATCCCATCTGCCAACTACACCCTGACATGTGATCACAGACAGCCTACAGGCACCAAATGGCTAAAGCAAGAAAATGCCAACATTCTAAAAAGTGGCATTTTCAGAATTGTAATGCAAAATCTGATTTCACCACAAGTTAGAATTGTAAACGATTTCAGAGACACCAAACTTGAATCGGTCATATCTTCCCATTTAGAAATTACACTTTTAAAATGTAATAGGGTAATCCCAATGTTATACTATGGGGGAGGTAGGCCTTGCAGTAGTAAAACATTTTTTTAGAGTTTTTCACTACCAGGACATGTAAAATTTAAATAAATATGTCCTGCCTTTTAAAACATTGCACCCTGCCCTCTGGGTTGTCCGGGCCTACCTTAAGGGTAACTTATATGTATTAAAAGGAATGGTTTGGGCCTTGCAAAAGGTTTATTTTGTCAGGTAGAAATGGCAATGTAAACTGCACACACAGGCTCTGCAATGGAAGGCCTGAGACATAGGTATGGGGCTGCTTAAGTAGGTTGCACACGCAATGCTGCAGGCCCACTAGTAGCATTTAATTTGCAAGCCCTGGGCACATGTAGTACATTTTATTAGGCACTTATAAGTAAATTAAATATGCCAATTGGGTATGAGCCAATATTACCATGTTTATGGGAGACAGCAAATACACTTTATCACTGGTTAGCAGTGGTAAAATGCTCAGAGTCCTAAGGCCAACAAAAACAAAGTCAGCAAAAAGTAGGAGGAGAAAGGCAAAAAACGTTTGAGGATGACTGTAGAAAGTGCCATTTTCCAACAGAGGCCCGATCCTGAATTTCAGCAGGGTTATAAGGGCATGCCTTTCCCCCGTTTTTAATTATTTAGAGAGTTTTACTCTTGGTGAGGAAACAGAGGTGTTTGATAGTGTTAATGATTCCTTTTTGGTCAGCACAACCTTGGATTCCAGGAGTAATGCAGGAATCAGGAGCCCTTTTTGATTCCAGTATTATCAGGATTATTAATAGGTCGAGAAGGGGAGGAACATCCTTTGGTGTTGAACGGAATGATGAACCTTATTGCTTTGCGTTTTGAAGGTCTTTTAGATGAGGCTGATGAGTTACTCAAGGAGCCCTGGGCTCCAGCAAGTAGAAAGCGGTATGTTGAAACTTGGAAGGTCTGGGTTTATTGGTGCTTGGAAAAAGGTCTGGATCCCATGGAAGCTTCTGCAAATACACTAAGTAATTTGTTCTCTATGTTACATGATAAAAGTATGAGTTACAAAACAATACATTTTTATAGATCTGGGCTGGCATCAGGTCATAATTTTGTAGAAGGGGAAACCAATAGGCAGAGATGCTGTAATTTGAAGGATCATGAAGGGAATTAAATTACTTAGACTGCCTCTTCCTAGATATAATTTGTTGTGGGAGGTGAATTTGGAATTGTTAACGGTTTGAGTCTTGACTAGCTAATAAATATCTGACTTTGCGTCAGTTAACATGTAAGTTGGCAACTTTGCTGTTTAATATCTTTTAGGAGAGTTAGTGATGAAAGAGTGTTAGAGGTAAGTAATGTTTTTTATAATCCAGATTGTGGTTTGTTTCAAATCACTAAGTGAACAAAAACATTGTCTTCATCAGTGTTGTATTCAAGGTTCAATGATCATCATCAGTTATGTGTTGTGAGATGTTTGAAGGTGTAAGAGTGTAGAATGAGTGAGTTAAGGAGAGAAGGTGAAATTCAATTGCTTTTATCATATGTAAAACCGTATAAAGCTGTATCTGCTTCAACTACTGACATGTGGGTAAGGGTGCTCATGAAGGACCCTAGAATGGATCTTCAAAGATCTGGGGCTCATTCGTACGGAAAGGAATGGCAAGTAAAGTGTTCTCACTGTAAAGTGATCTCAGGTAATTGTTTGGAGGAGATTTTGAAAGCAACTGATTGGTTGAATAATGTTTTTTCACATAGTTTTGCTTAAAGCCAGTGAAGCATGTTACTTCTGTGGCTATTTAAAGCTATGAAAGTGCATAATGGTCAGCATGGAATTGAACACTGTGAATAATTATTATTTCCATCTTTGGTTAGTGGAGCGCATATTCGCTTGGCACATTTTAAGTTCCCATAAATGTGACTTTGTGAATATTGTATAAATGTACATCCGTTTTTTCACTGTACTTTCAGGTATATTCTTCGATACATGTGAACGTGTTAGCTTCTGAAGTACTTTTTTGATTCAAATGATCAATGAATACAATTATTCTCCACTTATATGTCCAAACCTATGTCCAATACAGCCAAGATGCATTTCATTTGGTTCAGTTTCCATGTGTTCCAGATATTCAATGCAGTGTACCTCTTACCAACTTCTTTATGGAATGCCCATTTCATTTTGAGAAGACAGTAACTGAACTTAGAGAATTTGCATTGGTGATGCCTTAACAGAGTATCACATGCATGATGTTTTCAGCTACTCAATGAATGTGACTGTATTTTTTCTGTGCATCTTCATACTATAAGGAAGTCTTGACTGCATGAAAGGTGCTCATGTGGGAACAACAGAATTTATGTGCAAGTGAAAACTGGGGAAATTTGATGCAAAGACTTTTAAGAAATATGCGCTTTAAAGTGATCATTGAAGAAAAGGGTGTTAGAATAGTGCTCAAAAAGTAACTTATTAAATCACCTTCCAAACTGTTTTTCTTTTCCATGATCAACTAACTTCAATGAATGAAATAACTCTCCATCAGGCCAAATAAGCACCAGTGTTAGCCTCCCAGGATTATTATATGAGGCATTACACAGTGATGACATGCCTTCAGCTAAGGCACTCAATGAGGGTCTTCACACGTTCCATATCATGTAGACATTTTTATTTTTGTTTCCTTTCTTAACCACCAATGTCCTGTTGCAAAAACCTGCTTCCCACTTTCTGCAATTAGCGGCTCCAATCAGTCACTCCAAACCTCCATTCCATATCTACTTACTGAGTATCCGTGAATGTCCAAATGCCAGCCAATGAGAGCGCAAGTGTTTTTTTTAAATTCTCTGCAAAATAACTTGCATTCTCTTCTATGAACTCGAATATATTCTGCTTCCGCTTGTTTACTGGTCAGTCTCCTGGTGATGGAAACATTCAATACCAGCAAGATGGTGTTTCAACACTCTTCAAAGAACCGATTCCTGTTAGATTAGTGGTGGACACATGTAAACACATGCATGTGCCAGGAGGTTCTTATAAATTCGATTATCTTTAGTTAAAGATTTCAATTGTTATAGCCTAAATTGATATTGAACTACATATGGGAAGCGTAACTTAACTTTGACTATAGTGATGCTGCTGCACAACTTTAACGTTTGTGTCAATATAAAGAGAAGATGAATAGTGGGCAGATGTGCATTATGCTTCAATATTTCAAATTGTGCAGTTCTACTAACTGGAGAATCGGACATAAGACAATGGGATATGTGAAGATCATTAAAAAATCCTAAACGTATTATCAGTTATACATTTACTATTTGGCGTGTGTTTTGAGAAATGAAATGGTGAATGTAAGCTTTACTATATAACACTGCTATTTGTTGTAGAACAGTCTACTACTTTCTAACTTTCTCACTGATTGAACCCTGAAATTTGCAGGGCTTTTGTGACAGAATTTTACAAGAATGTGACATAATTCTGGTGAAATATAAGGCTTGAAACTACTGACTGCAGAAAGGACATCATTACTAAGAAAATCGAAAAACAGATTCCCAACAGTTCACAGTTTTAACAGTTATGGGCCATTCATCTCTTTAGAGACTACAGGCCTGCATCTTTTCACTGTGTCCATGACCACTGCTCCCAGTTACTTTTGGGCTCAAGGAATGGGGCAGGGTGTACACCCATGCCCTGTGCCAATTGCTCATACTAATAATATCAATTGGGCATGGGAGGTAGGGCACGGCTAGTGACTCTGTCATTTGCCCATTACACCTCTATGATTCTGTGGGACAGGGTGAAAAACGTTTGGATGTGCTAGATTAGCCTCATAAGAAAGATGTTATCGGCAAGAAATTGTGTTATTAGTTGAGGAGGGCTAGTACCCAACTCAACTAATAATCACAGTCCTTGTCAGGGTGAACCACTAAAGTCAGTAAATTAAACTGTGCTCAAACCCCTGGTAGCTATGTCACAGAGTAGACAGTCTTAAATTAGAAGCATGGTCTATAGTATTTATCCAGTACTAAAACAGTAATAAATGAGAAATGCAGAAAAAGAGATATCCCCAAATGAATTAAGAAAATGGGGTAAAATGTAATAAACAAGATGACACCAACGTGACAAAAATCCAATAAGGGGACCCAGTGATATGAATTTTTAAAATTTACAGCAGAAATTGTGCCAAGAAGCACAAAGTGCCAATGGTAGCCGATGGTCGTGGTAAGGACCTAGGCACATTTAATTCTGACCATGATAAAGGAGGGTCAGAAACACTAACCAGGCTCGCCGTGGTGAAAGATTTTACCTTCTAACTGCAATCTGTTAAATCCCAGCCCACCACAGGAGTACACTTCTAAAGACTCCAGGACTTCAGTGGAAGCTCTTAGAGACTCACAGGGTGTGAGGCAGAGGTCAAACAGAATAGTACCGTCCAGGTCCAAGTGCCACTGGTCACCTGGGCAGGTGCAGTAAAATACCTCTTGTAGCTTATTGTGTCACTGTAGCTTTAACAGGAAGTTGCATTATGACCATTAGAGTCCATTTCTTTGTTCTGGTTTCCAGTGGGAGAGCAGGTCCCACTCATCTAGGCTCAGCAGGTTCAGCCCTCTTCTGATCTTCCACAGGTCAACGAGTGTTCTGATATGGATTCATGGAGATGCTACTTTGAATAAACATGAAATCCACAGAGTTCACCATCTATTGTATCAAGGTATTATACAGAGTCAGTTCATCAATTATATTGGTGCGTTTCGGTGGATTTTACAGATTATTGCCACTTCTTCTGGACAAAAACATATATTCTCTCACACAATTAAGGTAAAATGTACAAAACCTGTGAAGAAAATATGATTCAAATATTATAGTATTCATGTAACAATTGTTTTAACTATAAGGCTACAAGAAATACTTACATTAACAAAACATCAAACCACCAGGACATCCCATATTGTAGTGGTACTGTCGCCAAACAACTATTCTCCAATGCCATGTGACTTCATGCAATTATTACTTCAATATCGGTCTAACATAGCATCCATTAATGCTGACACACAAATACAGCACTTCATTTCAATTAATTTGCCCGCTACCATCTTCTCTTCTGTCATACTGTTTCCACTGAGTCCGCATTCATCAATCATTCCACTCATCACAAAAATGTAATACACTCAACCAATGGATATGAGTCGAGGTATCTTAATGGGACCTATATGTAAATATTAGTTTTGGAAATCGCCACTCAATCTACATGAAAATGTTAAAAGAGGCTCATCTCCTAAAAGATGACAATAATAAAAAAATGTTTTATTCAATTTGCATTATTATAAATCTTAACTAATACCCCTATCTTTAGAAATTTTCTAGGTGGTAATAGAAGCAAATCCCCGCTTTATGTTTTGTTGAAGGATTGCAGGACTGCCCTATTTGACAATTGTTACATGTACAATATAATATTTGTATCACATTTTTTTCTTAGGCTTTATACATTTTGCATTATGTGTGTAGGAGAATATATGTTTGTGTCTTGAAGAAGGTGGCAATAATTTGGGAAATCCTCCCAAATGTGTCAACATAATTGATGAACTGAATCTATATAATATCTTGATACAATAGATGGTGATCTCTGTGTTTCATCATGTATCACATATAATGATTGAACAGATCTGTACTATTGAAATAGACTATTGTTTGTGGTCTTTTTTGTCTCTCCCTTTATATTACAATTTTACAAATTCTTTTTGTGCCTAATTGTGGGGTTTTTAATGCAATATTTACACTTTTGTTGTAATAAGTCTTTTTAAATATAAGTAGGTGGTCTGATCACTGTAGTATTGCTAATATACATATTGTAATAATTTGCAATTGAAAACGGAGTTTGTGAACACACTATTAAAGCTTTGTGCTTTTTTATATTCTGTGGTACTAGATTTGCTTGTAAAGCTCTTGGTGTGCCATCAGCCTGAAGGCTGTCTGAAATAGTGTGTGTAACATATGCATGTGGCATGGTGATTTCCCAATGGGAGATTTGATTT
This sequence comes from Triturus cristatus, assembly GCF_964204655.1. NCBI lineage: Eukaryota > Metazoa > Chordata > Amphibia > Caudata > Salamandridae > Triturus > Triturus cristatus. The sequence goes on from NC_140588.1 coordinate 61,566,106, forward strand.
TACTGTACCAAGTGATTGAGCCATGCACCAATACAGATTCATATATGAGCTATCACCAGCTATGAATGCAGGAGAGGGAACATGGCACCGGTATAAACTGGTATTTGACAACCACGTCTGGGAGACTGATGGAAAGCAGCTGCTCTGCTTAGGAGAAAATCCCAATTTTGGAACTATGTGCTTTTGAGTTGCTTTTGGGTTGGTCTTTGAGATGTACCTCATAGCTTTGTTTTTGAATGCTCGCTGTTTCCTCCAATTCAGTATAACAAAAAGCTAGCAACCCATTGAGTCTTTGCATTTAGTAACCCCCAAATGTCTTCCCTAGTAGGTGCAAGTTTGTTTTGATTGATGCAGCTGTCCCCAGTTATTGCACTCAGATGACCTTGCAGCGTGAGATCTGTCCGACATAGTGTATGCTCAGGCTGTGGAAGTGAGAGACGAGCATTCAGAGTTCACCATGTTACACAGCTGCTAGTGAGAGAAAACCCAGGGACTTTTATTGTTTCCTTCAGTAGTCTAAGTTCAATTCAACTAATGCCCTATCATTTAAAGGACTTTGCCAAAGTTTTTAGAGAAACTTCCACTGCCTTACTGTTTTCCACTTCCTTCCCCAGACAGGCCACTTCTTACATTACGTTCTGGGGAATGTGAATATTAGCTTTACAAGGAATAATGAATCAGCTTGTGTGTTTATGCAGGATTGATATCCATTAACATAGTGTCAGACTGTATTTCTTACATGGTCATAGTACTTTAAATAGAATAACACTTTTTTCTATTCTTCTTCTTTTAGGGTCTTTGGAGCAGCTTCCTCTGGGTCCTGTCACTGCCGAAGCCCCTCAGAGAAGATAACGTGCCACAGGTAAGTTATTTGTCCTTTCTTTCCTAAATCTAGATAATTAGTTTAGGACTGGGAGTGAAGGGGGAAAACATTCTTTCTTTTTCATCCAAACCGTCACCAGTGAATTCCTCTAATTCCCTTTTACTTAGGGTGTCTTGGTAATTTATCTGTACCTTTTCCTCTCTCACTTTTCCTCACACCCCAAACCTCCCAGCATCTGACTTTTCTCTTTTATCTGAACATGTCCGGTAAATGGCTACGCACCTGCGAGAGCCACGTCCCTCCTGGAACGTGACAAGACGCTTCTCAATGCTGTTCGACTCTCTCTTTTTCGCTGTTCTTGATCACGTAGACATTCGACGGTTCTCGGACCGATACGTGTTCACCTTTGGCTCCGCTCCTCTCTCGGCGTTTTGGGCTTAAGTCCCTTCCGGCGTTTGCGGGAACGCGTGCTGTCATATCCGCCGCAGAGTGTTTTCTTAAAGGGATCTCGTCCCTTTCAGTATCTTCCTGTGATGGTCTCACACCCACCGGATCAACTTCCTTAAAGAGGCTGTTATTGTTTTCATTTGTTTTGATGTCAGGGTCATCAGGAAATGTTATGGGCTGTAAGGAGGGAAATGGAGAGATATAAGGAGGTAACATGTCTGTTTCTTCTTCTGTAGCCTTGCTGTCTATGGGCCCCTCGAGACACATGCATCACATTGCCTTCAAAACACAATACTGGTGGGAGGGGATTACTTAGTAAGGGGAATAAATCTGGTTTCAGGCCATGTCAATATTTTATATAATTTTAGACGTGGCGTTAGCCAAGACCTTTTGATTTTACAAAAGTTTATATATATATATATATATATATATATATATATATATATATATATATATATGCAATACAAGAAACCAGACTTTGGAGAGGCACACACCTTGTTTCATCCTTTATTCCTGCAAGGCAGTTCCGCTTACAACCAGCAACCCCACAGAATTCAATTGCCAATGTTCATATCCTTACGCGTTTCGGGCGTCATACGCCCTTGATCACAGGTGCTGGCAAAATGCGGGAAGGCAGCATGCCGCCGCTTTTAAATAGCAGTTCGTGAAAGCCCGCTGGGCGTGTCCGCAAAGTGCATCCTGGTATTTAAAGTACATGTTCTCAGCGGCTGCCACTCCCACATGGTAAGTTACCATCACGGAAACCTACCCAGGTATTGAATACTTACCATGTGGGAGTGGCAGCCGCTGAGCATTGGCAATTGAATTCTGTGGGGTTGCCACATTTTCCCCATGCATTTTCCCATAGGACCTGTTGACACAGCTACAGCCCGAACTGCTGAACGGAATTACACCAAATCTGGCAAAGAGGTGGTCCTCAGTGCTCGTGCCTTTTGCTTAAATGGTGTAAATCCGTTCAGTAGTTCCTGAGAAAATTAGAGTTAAAAAGATAGATATATCTGGGCGGAGTCTAACCACACATCTCATCGTGAGATCAGTACTTCTTCCAAGAAGTGTTGGCAGCCATCTTGGGACCAATATACATGATAGCACCTCATTAAAAAGCATTGCAGTTAATGGAAGGTTTTAAGACTTTAGTTACATTATAAATCATTTGTTGATGGTACCATACTCATTTTAAGAATTGTGGTGTGTTCTAAGGTGATTTTACCATGTGAAAAAGCCTTCTGCTGTGATATCATGAATCATGTTTGAGAGAAAACTATTTTCTCATGCTTTTCCCACAGAGGTTTGGAAGGTGATCCATAAGCTAAACTGAGAGCATATTTTCTGTAAATTCACATAATCTTTCTCAGTCATGTGAGAATGAAGTCTGACATTATCAGTAAAACATGTACATCCAACAAGGGTAGAGACTGTCAATTGATTCCTTTGTGTTCTACTGCAGCTTCCCAGAGTATTCTAAAGAACAACTAGAGCGCTTACAGTCCTACTTATGACAAACGTATTGCACACCTGAAGCCATCTTGATTGGAATAAATTGGTAACTCTTAAAACATTTAATTTAAAAAGGAACAAAATGAGGGGGTTCATTTTGCCATAGAAAGTATGATTAGTGCTGCCGAAAGAAAAATTAGGGCACATTTTGAGTGACTTCTCAAATCCTCTTCTATTTCATTAAAAAATTCTGACATGCAGACTGAAACATGCACTTTCAATACCAGCAGCAGACTTCCCTGGTTTACTACAGTGATCTAATAAGCAACTAGAGTGCTAACATTCTGAATTTATGGCAAATGTGTGACACATCTGAATGCCTTCTTGATGGACTCAAAGTAAAAAACTGAAAGTATTTCCTACTGAGGATGCTGTAGTAAATGAGGAAATTAGGAAACTTCATAACAAATAAGTCTCCCAAAATGGCCACCAGAGACAAAAGAGCCCAAATGTAGCACAAATATCACCCAGATGTAGCCCAAGTATAGCCCTATGACAGAATGTCCCAGAGTGTTCTAACGAACAACTAGAGCGCTAACAGTCTTACTTATGACAAAAGTATGGCACACCTGAAGCCATCTTGATTGGAAGTAAGTGGTAACACTTAAAACATTTAATTTACAAACGAACAAAATGAGGGGGTTCATTTTGCCATAGAAATTATGATTAGTGCTGCGAAAGAAAAATTAGGGCACATTTTGACTTCTCAAATCCTCTTCTATTTCCTAAAAACATTCTGACATGCAGACTGAAACATGCACTTTGAATACCAGCAGCAGACTTCCCTGGTGAGCAGTAGCTTTACTACAGTGATCTAATGAGCAACTAGAGTGCTAACATTCTGAATTTATGGCAAATGTGTGACACATCTGAATGTCTTCTTGATGGAACCAAAGTAAAAAACGGAAAGTATTTCCTACTCTGGAGACTGCAGTAAATGAGGAAATTAGGAAACTTCATAACAAATACATCTCCCAAGATGGCCACCAAAGACAAAAGAGCCCAAATGTAGCCCAAATATCACCCAGATGTAGCCCAAGTATAGCCCAATGACAGAATGTCCCAGAGTGTTCTTAAGAACAACTAGAGCGCTTACTGTCTTACTTATGACAAAAGTATGGCACACCTGAAGCCATCTTGATTGGAATAAACTGGTAACACTTAAAACATTTAACCTCTTCTGTGCCTATGACGAGATAGTCTCGTCATGGAGCACGGTTGCGCTGTGCCCATGACGAGACTATCTCGTCATGAACCCCACCCACTAATGCAACGCCCGGCACAGGAGGGGGAAAGGGCGTGGCACTGAAGGGGTTAATTTAAAAAGGAACACAATGAGGGGTTCATTTTGCCATAGAAATTATGATTAGTGATGAAGAAAGAAAAATTAGGGCACATTTTGAATGACTTCTCAAATCCTCTTCTATTTCATTAAAAAAGTCTGATATGCAGACTGAAACATCACTTTAACTACCAGCAGCAGACTTCCGTGGTGAGCAGTAGCTTTACTACAGTGATCTAATGAGCAACTAGAGTGCCAACATTCAGAATTTATGGCAAATGCGTGACATATCTGAATACCTTCTTGATGGAATCAAAGTAAAAAACTGAAAGCATTTCCTACTGAGGAGACTGCAGTAAATGAGGAAATTAGGAAACTTCATAACAAATAAATCTCCCAAGATGGCCACCAGAGACAAAAGAGCCCAAATGCAGCACAAATATCACCCAGATGTAGCCCACATGTAGCCCAATGACAGAAGTGTGCAAAACACTTATTTTTTGTGTATTTTCAGTCTTATATAGTGCAGACTTGTCAGGCATTGGAGTGCTTTACATGAGCATTGGTGACATCACACAAGATCAAATTCATTTTGGTTGTAGACATGGGGAGATTAAGTGATTTGAATCACAGAATGTTGAGCTGAAGCAGAAACTCCAACGTGCTACCCCAGTTGCAAAGTCTGCAGCTCTGGAAGTAACACCACATTCTCTCTCCTAAGTGCAACATTTAATCAAGTGGTCAACTGGATAAAAAAACATAAAGATTACAAATAATTTAAAAGTTGTTTGTCTCTATTTGAAAACTCAGAAAATATGTCCTCATTTTAGTTTTTTAGAGCACTAACCATAATTTTGATACAAATAAGACTCTCTCATATATGTAATTTCTAAAGGAAATGCTCTAGGTATTACAGTTTTGATTACATCAAGATGACGTCAGGCGTTCCACACTTTTGTAAGAAATACAGAATGTTAGCAATCTAGTTCATTGGGATACTGTTGAGAGGCAGAGGCCAGGGGCACGGACTCTGAAAATTGAAGACAGGTAGGAGAGTGCAGAGGCAACAATTTGACCACACTGGGCAGGCAGGAAGGGGAGTGGCAGCACAACAGACTATGGAGGGCAGTGGAAAGGGGGGCGGGGCAACAAACCAACAATACAGGACTGGCAAGAGAGGCTGTGGCAATATAATAGACCATTGTGGGCAGAAGGAAGAGGCAGTGGTAGTACAACCATACATGCCAACAGACCCGTTTCAGCCAGGAAACGTCCAATGTTTTTAAGCTCAAATGGGCTTTATTTGATCTGTCTACAATCTCCTCTTTTTCAATGTAACTCAAAGGGGAAAATCAATAACCCAGTTTTTTTTCAAAATCTCCCTCTTACCAAGTTCAAAATGTTCGCAAGTATGGTACGTTGGATCATGGTAGGCAGGAGGAATTGGGGTAGGGACATGGACTCGGATAACAGAGGACAGGAGGGACATGGAGAGGTGCACCAAACTGACCCTACAGGGCAGGCATCAGGGTTTGCAGCAGCACAATACACCACACAGGGCATGCGGGACAGGAGTGCAGCACAACAATCCATAGAAAGCAATAGGGAGGGGAGAGGACAATGCACATGGACAACAGAGAACAGAGGGGAAAGAGGCAATGGTAGCTAGCTGACCATAATGAACAGACAGGAGAGACCATAAAGGGCAGGAGGACGGATCAGGGGCATTACAATGGAACAGACAAGCCAGGAGGGAGGGAATAGGGGTCTGCACATGGAAACAGAGGGCTGGGGGCAAGGGGGCAGGAGCAGCAAGATGTACATGCAGGTCAGGCTGGATGGGCACTAAAAACAAGACACACCATGGAGAGCAATAGTGAGTCTATGATGGCATACACACAGACCATGGAGGGAAGGTGTGAGGGGGTCAGGGGCAGCTAGCTGACCACACAGGGAAGGTGGGAGGGGCCATGGCAGCACAGAAGACCATGCATGGCAAGCGGGAGGGTTAGTGGCAGCACAATGGCTATGATGGGCAAGAAGGAGGGTGCAGGGGCATGCACAAAGAACCATGGAGGATAGAAGGGAGGGTCAGGACCTTGGCACAGACAAGAGAGTTCAGGGGAATGGGCCTCACAACAGACCGCGCGGGGGCAGGCAGGAGGAGCAGTTGCAGCACAACAGACCAGGGAGGGCAGAAGGGTGTGGCAGTAAAATGGACCATGGAGGACAGGAGGAAGGGGATAGGGGCATGGCATGTGGACAGGCAGGGTGGAGGTGGCAGGGACAGGTTACAGTCATCTGACAATGCTAGGCAGGTGGGAGGGGAGTGGCAGCTCAACAGAACACTCAGAGTAGATAGGAGTGGCAGGTCCATGGAACATGGTGGGCAAAAAGGATGGAGCAGGGGCATGCACAAAGACATCGGAGAGCAGGGGGAAGGAGAATAAGGGCAGCAAGCTAAGCACAAAGGCTAGCAGGAGGTCAATGATGGGCCATAGAATTGGGCAATGGAGGGCAGGAGGAGTGGACTGGTACATCATGCTAAATTGAGGGCAGTGGCAGCACATCAGACCATGCATGGCAGGAGGGAGGAGGCTAGTCCATGGATTCAGACAACAGAGGATAGGGAGGAGGTGGATGGGGCAGCAAGCTAACTGTTCAGAGAAGGTGGGTATTAGGAACTTTATTGTTTTTAAAATGTGTGTCTGTGTGAACTACTTAAAATATGAACAAGTATGCAGCATAATCTCACTTTTATTCAGGAAGAAGAGGACGTTTGTGACTGTGACTCCGGGCTCACTTGGCAGACACACCCCCTGACCCTCCACCCCATCGCAAAATGTAATGCCCGTGAAAAGAGTAGGTGGAAGCAGTGTTATATAGAACATAGTCCTGAGAGCACGATTGAAAATGAAAACTAGATATAGTATATGGTATAAACTATGCACCAAAAAGTGTGATATAAGATGAACCGGGCGTGAAATATAATATGCAATACATTGTGCGCAATGACAGATTCATTGGAGAGCGCGAGATAGCACAGGCACTTGCACGTGCTATGCGATATGCGCCTTGGAGTGTAATATGCACAGGGCAGTGTTGTGTAACCTAGCTAGTCTCTAAAGTTGTAATATAAAATATGTGCTGGGGAGTGTAACGTTGCATATGCACTGTGACAAAGATATGGCTCCCAGATTGTAATATGTATGGCATAGCGCTGTGCGTTATAACATAGGCATCGAGGAAGGCCCGTTAGATGGGGCAATATAACCCGTGCGAAGGCAAGTGTGGCATGACATATTCATGGGGAGGTGTTACAGTGCACATGGGCTAGAGAGTGTCATAGCATACGCACTAGCTGGTGGATTACAACACAGAGGTGTGTGGCACTCAGCGGGCACTGGTGGGTGTAACACAGCATTGGGCTCAGCCAGGAGCACGCTGTGACTCTAAAGTGAAGTTCGTCTCCTTTCCAGAGAGTAAAATAAAAAGTATTACACATCCGGCGGTGGATGTGTGTTTTATTAACCGTGAGGGTGGTTTCTTGCATAGTTTGGTCGAATTTTTGTCGAATCCCCTTTGAATGGCTTGGTGTGCGTGTGTATTAAATGTGCCCGTCAATAGCTACCCATGTTTGTATAAATAAACGACAAGGGTGTCTACTTGGAGAGTACCCACCGGCGGGGGCACCGGGATTAGGCACGGTAGGGCGTCAGACACGTCAGAGCTTCACTAGCGGTGTAAATACATTCCACGTGGATTCATTGTATGCATAGTCGCCTTTTAATGAATATCACGCAAATCGTCATGGTGATAGGTACATACGGTTTGTCCAGCATGTCCTAGGTGTTTCTATAAATATATATTTTTTTTAAATAATAAAAAAAACAAAGGCCGGCCCCGGGGGATGGGGTCCTTGGGGCCATATGTGGCCTGAGGAGGGGGGCAACGCAGCCCCCCTCCTAAAGATTTTTTTTTTAAAAAGGCCATGACCCGGGGGTTGGGGTCCCCGGGGATGATTAAGGCCTTGGGAGGGGGGGCCGTGCGGCCCCCTTCCAAATTCATTTTTTTCAACAAAACAAATTAGGGTGCAGGCCCTGGGGGATGGGGTCCCCAGGGCCAATAAATTAGAAAAAGAAGGGGGGCCACACAGCCCTCCTTCTTAAAAAAATAAAATAAATAAAAGACCGGCATCGCGCCGGAGGACACGCCCCCTCCTTGCAGCACTCTGCAAATGCGCCCCCTGGCCAGTTGTAAGTTGGGGAATTAATTCCCCTTCAATACTGAGGGTCCCTGAGGGCCAACTAGCCCAACAGGAATCTCCAGTATGCGCCAGGGAGCTGTGTTGCAGACAGGTGTTCTGAGGCCATGCCCCTTTTTACACCTCTATGCAACGCTGCTCTGTGGAGCTTCCTGGAGGTACCTAGTGGGCTAGTTTGACCCCAGGGACCCTTAGGATTCAAGGGGACTTAATCTCTCAACTTAGAACGGCCACAGGGCGCGTTTACACAGTGTTGAAGGAAGGGGCGGGGCCTGAGGTGACATGTGCAAACACGCCCAGTGGCGCGTTTTAACCCCTTGCCTGCTCATGACGGAACCACTTCGTCATGAGCCACGGGCGCCGTGTGCTCATGACGGAGTGGTTCCGTCATGCTGCGGCCGTTGGCGGCCGCTCCGCCCACGCGGCACTGATTCCCCGCCTGTGCGGGCAAACAATGCAAGTGGGCGGAGTCGTGACGGAACCACTCCGTCATGAGCACAGCGCGCCCGTGGCTCATGACGGAGTGGTTCCGTCACGAGCATGGCGGCGCCGCTAACACCCCGAACCCTCCCCAGCGCCGCGGCAAAATTCGTGCCACGGCGAAGGGGTTAAGTTGGGGAAATAATTCCCTTTCAATCCTGAGGGACCCTGGGGCCAACTAGCCCACCAGGTGCTTCCAGTAAGCACCACTGCTCTGCGTTGCAGAGAGGTGGTGCAGGCCGTGCCCCTTTTTACACCCCTCTGCAATGGCGCTTACTGGACGTACCTAGTGGGCTATTTTGCCCCTAAGGGCCCTCACGATTCAAGGGGACTTAATCTCCCAACTTAAAATGGCCACAGGGCGTGTTTACACAGTGGGGAAGGGAGGGGACAGGGCCTGAGGTGACGTGTGCAATCACGCCCTATGGCGCGTTTTAAGTTGGGGAAATAATTCCCCTTCAATCCTGAGGGCCCATGGGGGCTAACTAGCCCACCAGGTGCTTCCAGTAAGCGCCACTGAGCTGCGTTGCAGAGAGGTGGTCCAGGCCGTGCCACTTTTTACACGTCTCTGCAAAGCAGCTCTGTGGCGCTTACTGGAGGTACCTAGTGAGCTAGTTGGACCCTAGGGACCCTCAGGATTCAAATGAACTTAATCTCCCAACTAAAAACGGCTGGAGGGCGTGTTTACACAGTGGTGAAGGGAGGGGACGGGGCCTGAGTTAACGTGTGCAAACACGCCCTGTGGCGCGTTTTAAGTTGGGGAAATAATTCCCCTTCAATCCTGAGGGACCCTGGGGGCCAACTAGCCCACCAGGTGCTTCCAGTAAGCGCCACTGCGCTGCGTTGCAGAGAGGTGGTCTAGGCCGTGCTCCTTTTTACATCTCTCTGCAACGCAGCTCTGTGGCGCTTACTGGAGGTACCTAGTGGCCTAGTTGGACCCTAGGGACCGTCAGGATTCAAGGGGACTTAATCTACCAACTTAAAATGACCACAGGGCGTGTTTACACAGTGGGGAAGGGAGGAGACGGGGCCTGAGGTGACGTGTGCAAACAAGCCCTGTGGCGCATTTTAAGAGGTAGTTTTAATCCCCTGCCCAATTATATACTAGGGGCTTACAGAGGAGGTCATGCTAATCACAGGGGGACCCCAACTCATAGTGTTCCCTAGTGTATGTAGGTGTTTTCACTGTATTCTGAGTGTCTTTTAACATAGCACTGGCTCTAGGATTGGCTGGTCAGACTCAGTTACCACCAGTATCCGTCTGAAAAAGTTGAGGGTACAGGATGATTTTGCAACAAGGCTTCTTTCTGCTCTTCTGTTAGTTCTTTCTGCATGTTATCCTTCTTCCTGCCCTTTTCTTCGTCTTTGAGGACTTCTGTTGCTTCTTTCTGCATTTCTTTTTCTTCTTTCTGTGCGTTTTTTCTTCTTTCTTCACATGTCCTATCTCTGTAGGCATAGTTAGAAATTAGCATTTAAAAAACCTTTGAAATTCACTGAAAAAACATAGGTTTCAGGCACGTTATAGTTAGGAATTAGCATTTAAAAAACCTTAAAAATTCACTGAAAAAAACATAGGTTTCAGGGGCGTTATAGTTAGCTGGACTTTTCACTCGTACAAAACCATTGAAATTCCTCCGTTGTAGTTAGTTCAGCTAACTATAACTTGCACGCCCGCAATGCCCTGCTGATGACGTGACATATTACATCACTCATGACATGGTCAGTGACATCACTCATGACATCACTGATGACATCTCAAATGACATCACTGATGACATCACTGATGACATCATCCAGTGAGCGTAATTCTGATTGGTGGTTACATGTCAGTCAACGTTCGAATCGGTCGAAATCAGAAAGTGTCGGCCACCATTTTGTTTGTTTTGGGTGCGAGAGTGAAAAAGAGAGGTGGCGAACGTGAAAAGGGGGCAGGGTAGAGAGTTCCTGACCCCCTAGCCTTTGTCAGGGGGTCCCTAAAGGACACTGAAGGGCGAAAACACATTTTAATTTTTTTTTTTTTAAATCGCGGGGTGCGCGCACGGTGCGCGCATGGTGAAAAACCTTTAAAAATAAATAAATTAATACATACATAACTTAGCATTTAAAAAACCGTACAATTTCACTTAAAAAACCATAGGTTTCACACATGTTATAGTTAGGTGGACATTTCACTCGTAAAAAAACAATGAAATTCCCCCGTTATAGTTAGTTCAGATAACTATAACTCGCGCGACCGCCACTCTATCACAAGGATGATGTCATCAGTGATGTCATGAGTGATGCCACTGACCATGTCATGAGTGATGTAATATGTGACGTCATGAGCAGTGGATTGCGGGCGCGCGAGTTATAGTTATCTGAACTAATTATAACGGGGGAATTTCATTGGTTTTTTACGAGTGAAATGTCCACCTAACTATAACATGTGTGAAACCTATGGTTTTTTAAGTGAATATATATATATATATATATATATATATATATATATATATATTACCTACTGGCGGTCGCCAGTAGGTAGTTATAGTTAGGACCACGTTTCCATAGGAAAACCTCAACATTCTATTTTGAATAACTTTGGCGCCGGTCGACGAATCCTCGCGAATTTTTCAAAATAGGTGAGGCGCTACGCTCCGCTCCTACCCTGAAAGTCTCGGGGGGATTCGTCAAGCGGGGGCTGAGATAAAAGGGGGGTCCCAAAACGCGTTTTTCCCATGCATTTTTCCATAGGACCTTTAGACAGGGCTACAGCCCGAACGGCTGAACAGAATTACTAGAAATTTGGCAGAGAGGTAGTCCTCAGGTCAAGGAAGTGCCTTTTGTAGGTTTGGTGTAAATCTGTTCAGTAGATTCTGAGAAAATAGCCTTTAAATCAATATATATATCTGAGCCAGCTTACGGTGCGCTTACGGTACGCTTACCGTACGCGTACGGTGGCGTGCGCGAGCGCGATTCTGATTGGCCCTTAGATCTTAGTAAACATTCGAATCGGTCGAAACCAGGAAGCGGCGGCCGCCATTTTCTCTCTCGCACTCTGAGGGGGGAGCTGATAAACAAATGCCAAAAAAATATAAAGGGGCTGTTTAGACAGCGCCCATGCATATAACCATGTTAGTTGAGTCTTCAAAGATCCCCCAAGGCAAAAAACGGTAATTTTTAATTTTTCGAAAATTTCGCCGATTACGCTTACCGTACGCTTACCGTACGCGTACGGTAAAAAATTATAAAAAAAAAAATCCACACTCTCTCCACCCCGTGTGCAAATGGTGGCCGTAGGCCACCATTTGTGCATGGGTTATCTGATTACAGCATTTCCCCAAAAAATTTCAACCGATTACCTATCACAAGGAAGCGCATAATATGTCCTCCATGTGCGCACGGTGCGCGAAGCGCATCGTGCGTACATGGCCCATCTAGCGTAACGTGGGCACGCGGTGCGTGTAGCGCACCGCGTGCCCACCGTGCGTGCACGGCACTAACTGCGTAAAGTGGGCGCGCGGTGCGCGAAGCGCACCGCGTGCTCACTGTGCGCGCACGGTGCGCGAAGCGCACCGTGCGCGCACAGAACGAACTGCGTTAAGTGGGCGCGCACGCCACGAATGGCGTGAAGTAACTTAGCATTTAAAAAACCGTACAAATTCACTGAAAAAACCATAGGTTTCACACACGTTATAGTTAGGAATTAGCATTTAAAAAACCTTGCAAATTCACTGAAAAAACCATAGGTTTCACACATGTTATAGTTAGCGGAAATTTTACTGATAAAAAACCAATGAAATTCCCCCGTTATAGTTAGTGCAGGCAACTATAACTCACGCGACCGCAATCTTCTGCTGATGACATATGTGTCTTTATGAAAAAAAAATATTTGTAATATATGTATAGCTAAAAATGTATGGAAGAAGACATGGGCAAATAAGTGTCTAAATACAGTATTAGCATCAGCAGAGGATTGGGGTCGCGTGAGTTATAGTTGCCTGCACTAACTATAACGGGGGAATTTCATTGGTTTTTTATCAGTAAAATTTCCGCTAACTATAACATGTGTGAAACCTATGGTTTTTTCAGTGAATATACATATATATATATATATATATATTACCTACTGGCGGTCGCCAGTAGGTAGTTATAGTTAGGACCACGTTTCCATAGGAAATCCGCAACATTCTATTTTGAATAACTTTGGCGCCGGTCGACGAATCCTCGCGAATTTTTCAAAATAGGTGGGGCGCTACGCTCCGCTCCTACCCTTAAAGTCTCGGGGGGATTCGTCAAGCCGGGGCTGAGATAAAAGGGGGGTCCCAAAACGCGTTTTTCCCATGCATTTTTCCATAGGACCTTTAGACAGGGCTACAGCCCGAACGGCTGAACAGAATTACTAGAAATTTGGCAGAGAGGTAGTCCTCAGGTCAAGGAAGTGCCTTTTGTAGGTTTGGTGTAAATCTGTTCAGTAGATTCTGAGAAAATAGCCTTTAAATCAATATATATATCTGAGCCAGCTTACGGTGCGCTTACGGTACGCTTACCGTACGCGTACGGTGGCGTGCGCGAGCGCGATTCTGATTGGCTCTTAGATCTTAGTAAACATTCGAATCGGCCGAAACCAGGAAGCTGCGGCCACCATTTTCTCTCTCGCACTGATAGTCATGTTTAAAAAACAAAGCACAAAAACATGTAAAGGGGCTGTTTAGACAGCTCCCACACACATAGCCATGTTGAGGGAGTCCCCAAAGGTCCCCCAAGGCCAAAAACGGAATTTTTATTTTTTCGCTAATTTCGCCGATTACGCTTACCGTACGCGTACGGTAAAAAAATTATAAAAAAAAAAAAATTATCCACATTCTCCCCACCCCGTGTGCAATTGGTGCCCGAAGGTACCAATTGTGCATGGCTTATTAGAGATGACATAAACTGAAATAATAAAAAAAAAAATAATAAAAAAAAAAAATATCCACACTCTCTCCACCCCGTGTGCAAATGGTGCCCGAAGGGCACCATTTGTGCATGGCTTATAACATTTACGAAAAATTAAAATATTACCTTTCGAAACGAAGTGCATCATATGTCCTCCATGTGCGCACGGTGCGCGAAGCGCATCGTGCGTACATGGCCCATCTAGCGTAACGTGGGCACGCGGTGCGCGTAGCGCACCGCGTGCCCACCGTGCGTGCACGGCACTAACTGCGTAAAGTGGGCGCGCGGTGCGCGAAGCGCACCGCGTGCTCACTGTGCGCGCGCGGTGCGCGAAGCGCACCGCGCGCGCACGGAACGAACTGCGTTAAGTGGGCGCGCACGCCACGAATGGCGTAAAGTAACTTAGCATTTAAAAAAACGTACAAATTCACTGAAAAAACCATAGGTTTCACACATGTTATAGTTAGGAATTAGCATTTAAAAAACCTTGCAAATTCACTGAAAAAACCATAGGTTTCACACATGTTATAGTTAGCGGAAATTTTACTGATAAAAAACCAATGAAATTCCCCCGTTATAGTTAGTGCAGGCAACTATAACTCACGCGACCGCAATCTTCTGCTGATGACATATGTGTCTTTATGAAAAAAAAATATTTGTAATATATGTATAGCTAAAAATGTATGGAAGAAGACATGGGCAAATAAGTGTCTAAATACAGTATTAGCATCAGCAGAGGATTGCGGTCGCGTGAGTTGTAGTTGCCTGCACTAACTATAACGGGGGAATTTCATTGGTTTTTTATCAGTAAAATTTCCGCTAACTATAACATGTGTGAAACCTATGGTTTTTTCAGTGAATTTGCAAGGTTTTTTAAATGCTAATTCCTAACTATAACATGTGTGAAACCTATGGTTTTTTCAGTGAATATATATATCATCAAATCTTTATTTGATTCAAAGAATCATCAAAGCTTATAAAACAACTTTTCATACATGTTATAATTTACATTCATCTAAATATAAACATAAAGACGTATCATATTTACAAGAGTCAAAGTAGCAAGGTTATGTACTGTTAAGATTTATCCTTTTGGTCTTGACCTCTATTACGCATGATTTGATTAAAATGTATTCACGATACAGTCCAAGGATAACAATTCAATTAGCAGGAGCGGACCCATTTGGGCTCTACTGCTACTACAATTTACAGATAATTCCAGCTAAAACTTTAAAAAAAACTTAAAACGCATACAAAATTTTGAAATCCATTTTTTTAATTTTTTTTTTCATTTAAGCCCATTCCTGTATCTTATATGGCTGACAGCTAACCAATATTTACTAATGCCAAATACAATAAGTTGGGCACTGTCAGTTTTTAAAATTCTTAGGGACTCCAGGTAGCTTCTGATATTCAAACTTCTGCACAGGGGCTTGATCCACATTTGTCTGGGTCTAGCATATGCAACGCAAAAGAATAAAACATGCGCAATATCCTCATTAGCACCTGATGTACACAGTGACCATTTTGGATCACTAGCCCTCAATTGAACTTTTGCCCATTTAGCTGTAAAAGCATTAACTTGTAGTGTCTCATACCTGAATTTTATATAGAGGGCCAGTTGTGGTTCAATTTCATCTAAAAAGGGCTCAAAGCTCGGAGTCAGTTTAAAAGACAAAAATTGAGTAGTCAGTCTCCCCAACTCAGGATTTAAAGTGACTTTGTGCGTTATAAATTCCCAATATATAGATTTGATCTCTCTCTTTGAATCAGGGGTTAACAAACTCGGGGTTGCCCAGTATCGGCTCAGACCTAAATCGGAGAGCCATTTGCGGATGTGGGCAAACCAGGGAAGAGTGACAAATGTATCCAAATGCAGTAGCTCCCTCAGTGTCTGCCTGTAAATCTCTAATTCCTCCATAGTTCAAATTCTAATCCAATAGGCAAATAACCTCCATACAGCAAGAAATCCTATTCTTTTTATCCCAATGTCATATGTAAGAGGGATCATCGGGGTATTTTTGGGCATACGTTTAAGCATTCTCATGATCTTATTTTCCCCAATAATGAGAGGCTGAACATGTTCTCCCCCCCATAGTTCAGATCCATAGAGTGAAGCTGATTGAGCTCTAGCTTTGTAAATTTCTAGTGCAGGAGTAATTGCGTTTGATGAGGTAGAGTGCTGTTTCTTCAATACAGGAATAGAGTTCTGCATTAGGATTGTGTTTGACTTGTTTATTTTGGACTTCCATGTAAGTTTCGAATCTAATGTAACACCTAGGTATACAAAGTTTGGAACACATTCCAAAAGTTCCCCATTCAATGTAAATTTTTTTCAGAAAGTTTTTATGTGGGTTGATAGCCATGTATTTAGTTTTGTTGGCATCTATCTCAAGGCCTTTTGTCTTGCAATAAATATCAAGGCTATCAAGTAAGTTTTGGAGACCCCTAGGTGTTTGTGACAACAGTATTGTGTCATCTGCAAAGGTAAGGGCACAAATATGGGTGCCACCAAGCTTAGGGGAATAGTGTAAAGCTGAATGTAGATGTTCTACCATGTAATTTACTTATAATAGGAACAGGGTTGGTGCCAGGACACAGCCCTGGCGCACCCCTTTCCTAATCGGAATTTCTTCCGACAGCTCACCTCCGGGACCCCAGCGAACCTTTGCAAAATTCCCATCGTGAAGTCTTATGATCTGATCTAATATCTTTTCTGGGACTCCCTGGCTCCGTAATGATTTCCATAAGAGGTCTATGGGAATAGAATCAAAAGCTGCCTTCAAATCTATGAAGGCAACATATAGGTGACCATGTTTTATCTTTGTGTACTTCCAAGCTGTACTGAAGAGTCTAAATACTTGGTCTAGTGTGCTTATTCGCTTTCTAAACCCAGCCTGACAGGGTGAGAGGATGTCTTTCTCTTCCATCCAAGCAGTTAGCTTGGCCAGAATTTGTTTGGCGTACACCTTTTGTGTAATATCAATCAGGCTGATAAGCCTGTAATTCGCTGGAACGTCCCTACCACCCTTTTTGTGGATAGGGACGATCTCAGTCCCCTTCCATGTATCTGGAATAGGCTCTCCCCTGGCTATTGCGTTGCACAATTGGTTCATACTTATATGAACCCAAACTTCTGGGGCATGTTTCAAAAGATCCCGGGGAATTTTATCTGGGCCAGGCGCCTTTGCTGGCTTCATGCTATCTATCGCTAGTGCATTGTCCTCTAGACTAAATTGAAGGTGTGTAATATGTGCTTCAGGTAAAGATACCTCAGTAAATGATTCTGGGTCAGGTACATCTGGTGCGGTATAAAGCGTGGAGAAGCGTTTGCACCATGTGCCCAGGTACAAAAGTGGTCAGTGGTCACCTTGCTCGTTTTGTTCCCCTGTGCTAATAATTTCCAGAATTTGGATTGATCTTTGGTTTTTATGGCTCAGATAAGGTCACTCCAACTAGCGTCCTCCCAATCCCTCAGGGCATTCATACGTATCTTTTTATAATTTTATCTTTTGATTTTGATCTGTTTTACATCTTTAGATTTTAAAGCTCCCAAGAGTCTGCGTTTAACATTGGAGCATTCCTTGTTGTACCATGGGTTTGAGGGTTCTGGTCGCGATCTTGGGTTATTGATATTCCTCTGAGTTTTAGTTAGCTGTATTTTTATGGTCTCATTTTCTAGTGGATCTGGGTGAACAATATAGCCCCCGGACAAGACTCTACGGAGCCCGTTAGAAGTTCGCAAAAATTGTTATATATATTAGTAAGGGGCTCGACCTGATCTAATATTGTTGGCCATTTGACAGCTCTCCGATTGTTATTAACTAATGGGAGCCAAGTCTCTTCTCTTAGGTTTATTGGATTCAATGGATATTTAGCAAACCAACTCACTGTTAGATCTACACATAATGGGAAATGATCACTCTCCCATCTTTTATCAACCCTAAAGTCTTGGATTGTATTCCATTGTGCTATGCTTGCCATCACATAATCAATACGGGAAGTGGCATTTCCTCTAGTAAAAGTATTCGAACACCCACTGTCTGAAGGGAACCGCCCATTACATGTCCTCTTTCAATGGTAAAATGCAATATTTGGGTTGCCGATGTAGAGCACGCCACCTTTTTGTTTGATGCAAGTAGAGGAAATCCCATGGCCAGATCTTCCTCATGGAAGATCGTGTCCATACCGGACATTAGTTCATAGCAACAATTAAAATCGCCACCCACCAGGACTGCTCCGTATGACTCAATGCTATCAAGCATTTCCTCAAGGTGGTGAATACCCAATGCTTCCTTTGAACACCCCCTTGGTCTTAAATATATATTGAAGAGGTGAGTAAGTAGTCCATTCTCAGATTTAAGCTTTATCCCTAGTATAACTTTGCAACCAGAGTTTACTATCTCTATAGTGATGTTTAAGGTAATTTTCACCCTGATAATTAGCCCACCCTCTCTTCAATGGAATATCCCCTATATGAAAAGTTCTATAACCCAGTTTGTACAAGGGCTCAACTGCCCATGTCTCCTGGAAGAGGCACAGGTTGAAGTTATTTACATAGTCCTGCCAGTCAGGGTCAGAACGTTTTTAATGTAGCCCAGCAATATTCCAGGACATCATCTTTAAAGTTTTTATGGTAATGTTAGAGGGAGGCCTATCTGCAGATCTGCATAGGGAGCTATATCCATTATTGGCAATGTCCGTTTGAATTGTTAGAGGGTCTTGTAGATGGATTCTGTGCAAATGAGCGTCATATAGAGCATGAGATTCCTGCTCAGGACACGGGGGCTTCACTTTTGTATGACTGTGTGAGCTTCCCTTGGATGGAGTCCCTCTAGGCCATACATATAGTCAATCAACTGATTCTAAGTTGTTAGTCCCCTCAGGTACTAAGGATAGGCTATTTCCCTCTATCACCGATGTTTTTGATAATCTAAAACAAATTTTTGACTCAAAGAGTGAATGTGTCCTTAAGTTCATGGCAATCAAATTATCTACAATATTTTTGGCACAAAAAGATAATTGTATGTCATCTAAGTTCCCCGTTTCTTGCCGGATGTGTTCCGCTTTTAGGATGTCAGATCTTATTATAGAACAACATTGGCGTTTATTTCTAATCCAATGTGTAACTTTGTTTATTAGGGACTCCTCTTCCTCTATTTTTTCGCTATTTAAACTTGGGACATTGGTAAGGAAGATACTGTATGCATTTTCCCTAGGGCTAGGTGTGTATTGGGGTAATGGATGATCTCCCCTTGGATGTTGACTACCTATAGCCCCCCAATCTGGTCTAGCCATCTGACTCGGCCCTTCCTGCCCCCTGCAGTTTAAGCCGCTTTGTATGTAAGTCTTAGGGGAATTGTTATTTGATGCCCCTTGCCGCAAGAATGGGGGGATTCTTGGCTAGCCTCCATAGTGGTATGTAGATTATGATTGTTGGTTGCTAAGAATTGACAAAGACTATTACCAGTTGAGGAGTTCTTATTGCAAGGAGCCTTTATAGGGGTGGAAGTGGGGAGTAATCTAGGTGGATACCTGTCCGCTGTTCATATATATATATATATATATTCACTGAAAAAACCATGGGTTTCACACACGTTATAGTTAGGAATTAGCATTTAAAAAACCTTAGAAATTCAATGAAAAAACCAAAGGTTTCACACATGTTATAGTTAGCTGGAAATTTCACTCGTAAAAAACCATTGAAATTCCCCCGTTATAGTTAGTTCAGCTAACTATAACTCGCGCACCCGCAATGCACTACTGATGACGTCACATATTACATCACTCATGACATGGTCACTGACATCACTCATGACATCACTGATGACATCTCAAATGACATCACTGATGACATCACTGATGACATCATCCAGTGATTGTGTGTTTTTCTGAAAATTAAATATGTTTTATATTTATGTATATCTCAAGGTCAATGGAAGAATAAATGGGTATATAAGTGTCTAAATGGATGCTTTTTTTTAAAAAAAATTTGTGTAACTGACTGATTAAGTGTATCATAGTGAATACATGGCTTACTGAGTAATCTTTAAATATGAAAATATCTGTATCAGTTTCTTACTTTGTGTATAAGTGGCTGCATGGGTTGGTGAGTAGCTACATGAGTGTCTATATAGGTTATTAGTTGGTTTTTTATCAGTATGAGTGTCTGAGTTTCTGTATGGTTCGGTGGGGGGTATTACTTAGTGCATAGGTGCATGAATGAGTGACTCACTGTTTGTATGTGTTGAATACAGCATGTGTGCAGGACTGTATGGGTGGATGAGTGTGTGCATGGGTGTGTTAGTGAGTGAATGACTGTCTCTATAGTGTCTTTATGAGTAACTACATATGTTTTAAACTAGTATATGTGACTATTGGTGTATATAAGTGAGTATATGTGAGAGTGAGAGATTGGAAGAGTTCCTGTATGAATAAGTATGTGTTTCTATACGTTATTGTTTAAAAGAGTAAGTATATGTAAGTTTCTGTAGAAGTAAGTGTGGTGTGTGTGTATAACTGTATATGCAAGTAAATGGATGTTTGATTCTTTATTAGCATAAGTGACTATGTGTGTGAGTAACTCTATGGATGAGTGGCGTTGTGTAACAGGATGTATAGGTGTATGAATACATATGATGAGTGAGTACATGTATGAGTGACTGTAGAGGACTGTTGGTGAATGACTGTATGTGTATGTGGTTCTTAGAATTACTGAATAGGTTGTTGTAACTGATATTGATATGTTCATTATTTTGAACATTTTAGTTTCTATTTTTGAATGTGTGTTTCAATGGTTATATTAGGGGAAGAGGAGGTCTGCCACTCTATCACAAGGATGATGTCATCAGTGATGTCATCAGTGATGTCATTTGAGATGTCATCAGTGATGTCATGAGTGATGTCAGTGACCATGTCATGAGTGATGTAATATGTGACGTCATCAGTAGTGCATTGCGGGCGCGCGAGTTATAGTTAGCTGAACTAACTATAACGGGGGAATTTCAATGGTTTTTTACGAGTGAAATTTCCAGCTAACTATAACATGTGTGAAACCTTTGGTTTTTTCATTGAATTTCTAAGGTTTTTTAAATGCTAATTCCTAACTATAACGTGTGTGAAACCCATGGTTTTTTCAGTGAATTTGCAAGGTTTTTTAAATGCTAATTCCTAACTATAACATGAGTGAAACCCATGGTTTTTTCAGTGAATTTGCAAGGTTTTTTAAATGCTAATTTTTTTTTTTTTTTCTTTTTTTTTTTACATATTTTTATTTTAATTTTCTATCCTTTTTTAAAGACTATGGTTAAATTTTAAAAATTCTACAATATGTTTTTATTTTACCATTTTTATAAAATAAACAGGTAAGATTTATTAGTATAACATATTTTTTTTTTTCCTTTTTTTTTTTTTTTTTTTTTTTTTAACGTGCGCGTACGGTAAGCGCACGTCTTGCTTTAATTACGTTAGATTTCTACGCTGTTTGCGTTCATTTACGCAATTTGCGTAGACGCACGTCACGCGCGCACAGCGCGTAACGCGTACGCTGCACGCGCACGTTACGCGGAAGTGAAGGGGCGTGCCTGTTTTGCGCATGCGCGCGTGCGCGTGTCTTTTTTACGCGCATGCGTACTTTTGCCGTAAGCGTACCGTAAGCGTAACGTACGCACACGGTAGATCATGTGATCAAGAAACAAGACTTTTGATTGGTTTTTACAACTTTCAGTTCTAGAACTCTCCTACACCACACCCATTCCCCTCATTTCTGCTTGTGATCCCTTAGGAGAAGGAGCTGGGTTGTCTTTGTGATACGATGGCAGAACAGCAGAGCCCTTCTGAGAGTGAGGCTAGCAGCACTACCTTGAGGCAGAGAACGAGGAAACAAAAGACCTCTTTCATATGGGAGTATTTTTCTTTTCCAGAGGGCCAGCAAAAGGTAAATGCACCCTTAGTGACTTGTAAGCTGTGTAAGCGTGTACTTTCAAGAGGGAATCCCAACAAGAAGTATTCCTTCGGGAATCACACCATGTTGAGACACCTTAAGGATGTACACAGAAGGACACATGCTCGACATACTGAAGGTAACCCTTCAGTAAGTCAACCAAGCACATCCACAGCAGCTCAGCCTGGACCATCATCTGCAGGGCCGAGTCCATCTTCGGCAGGTCAGGTGAGCCCTTCATCTGTGGGGGGAGCATCTCCTTTTTCTCGTCCTCAGGAAATTAACCCTCGGTTTCTGAGGGTTGAAATACGGTGCGCCACTTGTCATGATCTAATTTGTTATACGGAGACCAGTATTTCCCTAGTGAACAATAAAATAGATCAGCACATTTGTCGTACCGTCTAATATTCCCATTCTTTCTTTCCTCTGTCCCTGCATGAACACAACGGCTCTTTTAAGAGCCAACCTTACCTTTCAACTTTTTTTTATATATTTTTTAAAACTTTTTTTTGATTTTTTTTTTACCGTACGCGTACGGTACGCGTAATTATTATTTTTTTTTTAAAAAAACACTAAAAACCAATTAACACATTACAAGGTCCTTGAGAGACTACAATGAAAAACTGAAAATGTGATTGTGGAGAAGTGGAAAAAAGGGACCATGAAATTTTTGACTTACCATACCCACTCAAAAAAATATTTATTCATTTAAATTTTTTTTTAATTGCTTTAAAAATGGTTCTAGTTTTCGAAAATTTTCTATCTCAATCTGAAAAAAAAGAAAAAAGTATTAATATTTAATAAAACATTGTATAATACAGTACACATATTTACATATTTTTCAAAAAAAAAAATTGCCTTTTTTTTGCTGTTTTCAGAATATATTGCATTTCACTATAAATTGTGAAAGCAATTGCATTCATCATTTAACAGCGGGCAAAAAAAAAATTAACAATCTCAAAGATTGTTTTAAAAAAGCCCACAATCTCTTTTTGCATAAACATAACTTTATAGAAATGCATAATATTCTTAAAAAATATCATCTAATATCAATACTTATTTCTTTAAAATACCGTCTGATATTTTTGTTTCAGAAGTATAATCACAAAAATATATCTCAAATAACTCCACAATACATCTGGTTCCATTTCCTTTAGGCCAAATAGTAATTTTAAAATTCTTTTTTGATTAAATTTCCAATGGTAATCCAATAAAAATCTAAAGTTTAAATTGTACAGATCTCACCGATTCTCTGTAACATTTTGGTTTCCGAAAGATTTATTAATAATTAAATAAGTCCACAATAGAATTGTTTACCTTTCCGCATGGCCAAATAGTAATTTTAAAAATCTTTTTTGAATAAATTTCCAATGGCAATCCAATAACATTCCAAAATTTAAATTGTGCAGATGTTACCGATTTTTTCTAAATTTTTGGTTTTCCAAAGTTTCATTAAAAATTGAAAAAGTCCACATTACAATTGGTTACCTTTCCATTAGGCCAAATGATAATTTGTAAAAAAATTTTTGGAAAATTCCAATGGTAATCCAATAAAATGGTAAAATTGTTTTGTCCAGATGTTGCCAAATCTCTCTAAAATTTAGGTTTCAGGAAGATTAGATAGGAATTTTCTAAATCAAAAGGCAAACGTTGCTTAAAAATCAATTGGGAATCATTACACAGTGTCCAGCCTTTTTCACATTTAAGATAAACTGTGTAATGACCAGAAGTTACAGTAGGTCCATCATGGAAAATTATTGCAACTGTTACAAAAGTTTTTCCTGAAATTGATAATTGCTGTCCTGTAAACTTCTTTATTAAAGTATCTAATTTTGAACCATCAGCTTTACAGCGTTGCATCATTAAAATTACATACTGTCCGTATTCCTTTAAAATTAACGTTGAAAACATGTCAGATTGACACTCACTGCATTCCATGCTATGATTAGCATCTTTAACTAATTTAGCAAAAGTGACTGTTTTACTTTCTGGCAATGTTAAATAAATAAACCTTTCAGAATCAACATTAGAGCCACATATATTATAACAGTTTTCACAACTATGTTCCCATTTATAAGAGAGACCAAATAAATTTTCAATGGGAACCCCTTCTTCTTCCAGTACCTGAAGAAAAAACATCAAGAATTCCTGTGCGTCTTGCTGTACATTTTGAGAAAACTGTGTTCGTCCTGAACATACATCTAAAAGTTTTCTAATTTCAGTAGCACTTTCTATTTGAGTTTTATCATTACTCAGCTTTTGAAAAAGGAGACTCAACTCAGAACAGAATCTTTTTCCCTGATTTACTATTATCTGCTCTTGCACACTATCCAGATAAAATGCAACATTCAGCACTACATTAGCGTAGCAGTTGACACCAGAGCTATTTTCAAAATGACATCCTACAACCTGTTCTTCATTTTCCTTTTTCTTTTTGCTTGCAATTACATCACTCCTCTTTTTTTTCCTCCTCTCTACATCTTCATTACAGATATTCTCATTTCTCCTTTTACGAGAAACTACACGTTTCTCCAACACAGGATACTGACCTAAATGAGGAGCATAGCTTCTTCTT
Source organism: Triturus cristatus (assembly GCF_964204655.1). Classification (NCBI taxonomy): domain Eukaryota; kingdom Metazoa; phylum Chordata; class Amphibia; order Caudata; family Salamandridae; genus Triturus; species Triturus cristatus. The sequence continues at coordinate 61,590,351 of NC_140588.1, forward strand.
AATCTATTATACTCCTTTACACAATTTGCATCAGCACTAACTTTTGAGTCATCAAAGTCTATCATGAATAAACCTGATAATGTTTTCACTCGTGACAAAGCAACATATGCCATACCTTCTTTGAACACAGTTGAACCAATGTTCACAAATGCACAATCTACAGTCAATCCTTGAGACTTGTGAATAGTTACAGCATATGCTAGAGAAAAAGGAAACTGCTTACTACGTACATATAAGTCTTTCACAAGCATGAAACGAACTGAACAACGACAAATGTCTTTAACTTCTTCTATCTGATCAAATTTTATTTTTAAACATTCAATTCCATCTTTTTTCTGATAATTAATAAAACCCACAACTCTTCCCATAGCTCCATTAACTAAACCTTTTTCAACATCCAAATTTCTCCTTAAAAATACTCTACAGTTCATGCAAACATATAGATTTTTTTCTAATCCAGCTGTTTTGGAAATGTTCTTCTCTAGTGAATCCAATTTATTTTTCAGTGTGCCTGTTAATGTGACAGTAATTCTTCCATCCTCAATTTTGCCCACTGCTTCCAATTTCCTGATATCTTCCTTTTCCAATTTCAAAAGCTCCTCATTGAATATTGAGCATTCACGTAGAGTTGGCATTAAGCAGATGACACTTTTCTTTTCTGCAATGTTCTTGTATATGTTCTCTGCAACTATTTCTTCCTTTGGAAATAAATTATGTAGCAGCCGACTCTGTAATGCTTTCGTGCCAGCTTCAGTGAGTAGTCCAATTCTGATATCTTTCAGAATACTTCCATATTCTTCATCGTTTGCTTGCCTCATATTAGTAGTAAGTTCCTTGTACTCAAAGAAGGACCAAATATTTGTATTACCGATGCTTCCCAATGACTTCTTCGTGTCTTCATGTGTCACAGTATTAAACACTGGTTGTCCTTTAACTGGAGTAAGTTGCAAAAGATCTCCAAAAACTATGACGTGTTTTCCTCCAAATAACACGTCATTGTCTGTCTTCAGAATTTGCTGCATTCTTAAATGCACAAAGGCAAGCATTAAGTTTGATACCATGCTCACCTCATCAATAATGAGAACTTGCATCTTCTTCAATACTCTTGAAACTTCCAAGCATGCTTCTCCAGTTAGCTTGTTGTATTGTATTTTGTTCTCATGCTCCACTGGTAACATTAGCAAACGATGTAAAGTGATTCCTTTTATGTTATATGCTGCTAACCCAGTTGGAGCAGTAACCACACAAGACAAAGTAGAATCCGTTTTTTGCTGTAGGTAGCTTCTGATGACTGTTATAAGGAAACTTTTTCCAGTTCCAGCTTGTCCGCTTACATACATCCTGATTGGATGAAATGATGTGCATGAGCACTCTTTTTTTTCATGTAGAAATCCGTGATCAATTTTGTTTCTAATCTTTTCATAAATTTGTTGCTGCTCTTCGTTCAGTTGTCTTTCCAAATTTTGTAAGTCTATAAATTCTTCTTGAGCTTGATTCATAGCCGTTTCCACTTCATTCATGGCTATTGATGCTTCATTTTCAACGATTGGTTGTCCTAGGGGATCTTGACTGAGTGTTCCTGAACTTTGGCTGTCCTGAGAACTGTCTCTAGCTATTTCTGCTGCAATTGTAGTTTCCTGTTCAATTTCTTCATTTAACATTTGCAGATAAGTTGAGAATGTACTGCATTGTATGCTGTCTTTGCAAGCATTAAAAGAATCTTCATAGCTTTGAAATTCTCCCAGTAGTTCATCCTCTGTACGCCATGGTTTAAACAGCTGTAAAAGAGCCAAGTAGTAAAATTCCTTTTCGTCAGTAGTGTCGCAACTCAGCTTCCTGTGATTTATCAAACTTCCTTTTGTTTGCTTCACCAACCATCCTTCCTCACCAATGACTTTATATTTTCCATTGTTGATGTCTTCTGTGGCTTTCCGTGAATAAATGTAGTTCTGCAGCACTTCATAGAGACACATGTTCTCCAGATGATGACTTCTCTTGGGATAATATGTGTCCAACATGTTTGATTTCAAAATATCTGTACTTTCTGGGTCATTCTCGGCCAAATATTCAATTTCTCCAACAGATTTCAGTACCCGATTTCTCATTGCTGCAAGGCCTAAACTTGCCCAAATTATTCTTCTTGATTTCGAGTAGAGACTTGCAGAAGATAACCTATCTGAACATTCGTAGGATCCAATTTCTCGATGCGATAACATCTTCAAACTGAAACTGTACAGCTTCTTACTGACAGTTTTCTCGTGAGAAATCTCTTCCCACATTTCCTTCAATTCTGTTTTTTCTGATTTCGTAATGTAAGACGTTACATATCGAGCAACAGCAATGGAATTGTCAGCTACATACTGTATATCCATGTTAGCATTCCACATGGATAAAATGACTGGGTTGTAGTCATTTATATTTTTTGATTCTTCTTTTCTTTTAAGGTTGTAGGTATTCTTAGGTGATTTTCTTGTGATAGTATGTCTCACAGATGACATAAAACTGTTTACTCTTCCATTTGAAAGAACAGGTCTAGGAAATCCAAATCGACATTTAGTGTAGTATTTATCTTTGCTCTTGTATTTCCGTCGACAGTATTTTCCACACCGATGACTTTGGAAACGTAAAACTTGCTCCTTTAACTTTTTCTCTTCTGTGTTTTTTTGTATAGCACATGTTGCATATTCTTCAATGTAAGATAACACTGCTTCATCAGCATCTGTTCCAAACTTTGGGGCATCCTTGATCCACAACAGCATATGAATATGAGGAGCACCTCTTGCCTGGTACTCTTTTCTCCAAAAGAAATCCACTACTTCTCCTAGAGGTGGATTTTTTTTATTGCAGATGAACGACATCATAGCCTCAAATCTATGATTGAAATATCTGCAAACATTAACCGGATCCAATGAGCACAGTTCTCCTGCTGTCTTGTATTCGATGTTTTTAATGTTTGAATTTGCCTCTCGTAGAAAATCCAGTAAATCATCCCAAGCGTACTCAGCACAGCTTAGGGTAACGAACCATGTTGGTGTTCCTAAATTCCGTAACATGCATTTTAATTCACCATGGCGTCTATACCAATATTCATTTGTCCCACGCTGACAAGCCTTCCGATTGATCAGTTGTGTTTCCAAATGATCATCTCGGTGCTGCAATTTCTCCATAAAATCCTTAGCAGACACATTTTGTAAATGTACTCCACTTTTTAAAATGTGATTTACTGCATAAGACAGTGCAGACAAGTCGCTTTCAAATAAAAGATGGAACAAATAAGGAATACTTTGTCGTAATCTGGGATCTTCAGCGTATAGTCTTGTAGTCCGATACTCAGAAGCTGGAATCTGTTCCGGACGTTCATCGTATCGTCCTCCTTTTCCTTTAGGAAACAGCTGGGGAAAACATCGAGCTTCCAAGCTCTCCTCCCATACACTCACGGGAGTTCCTTTTGCTTTCTTCATCTGAAACAGATCAATATTGTCTCCCATAACTTCTTTTAAATGAAGAGGATGTATGCTAAAATGTTCATAAATTTCTTCTTCCTTTGACTTGTCCACTTTTTCAATTTGTCCAGTTGGTGTTTCTGTGTCTTCTTGTAAATCTTCTTCTTCTTCTTCTTCTTCTATATAAATTGATTCATACCATTTGTTATTCCTTTCCATTGGCTTCCTATCTCGTAGCGCTGCAAGTTTAAACTCGGTTGCCTAACCCATAAATCTCTGGCAGGCACCGGCCCTTCCTTCATTTCCTCCCTTCTGCACCCCTATACCCCCTCTAGGAATCTCCGCTCTTCTCATCTTGCGCTCCTTCAGACTCCCCGCTTCAAGCGCAAAAAACACGGCGGTCTTAGGTTCTCCTTCCTGGCACCTTCTTTCTGGAACTCTCTACCGATGGAATTGAGACTTTCCCCCTCTTATCTTCACTTCAGGTCCCTCCTAAAAACCCACCTCTTTCTCGGTATCTATTCATAAATCTCTTTCTCCTTGCCTTTGCTTCTGCCTCTCGTTGATTAAAGTGAATAGCGCCAAGAAACCGTCCGGTGAATGTCGCGCTTTACAAATAATTTTTACATTACATTACATTACAAATACAAATTTGCTCTTTGTACTTTCCGTACATCTACCAGCTCCTGCCAAATCTTCTTATTCTTTGTAGGTACACCATTAACCAGAATAATTAATGGTTCAGTTTCCAAAGTATCCGCATCAATAGTTTCCATATTTTTTTTCAAATCCAAGGGCAAATACACCACTCTACCTTTTAAACCTCTCAGTAAATCTGAAGGAGGTAATTTACCAGTTTTGGGCTCCATACGTACTATGGTCTGGAACGGATGAACACATTGAATGAGTATAGACTCATATGTATTTAATTCAGAAAGTTCAGCAGGAATAGCATCCAATTCTAAATTATTATGTACAGCTCTGGACGGCATTCTATTTTCCTCTAACTTGTTGTAACAGTATTTACAAATACGCTGATCTTCACCCAATTCAAAACAATTTTCAAGAAATATATATGTGGCAAAATCCTTCCACTTATAATTATCTTCATTTTCACTCTTTCTGTAGAGATCAACATTCCTAGTTTGTTTTCTATAATGAGTTCTGCGGCAACAAATACAAGTAATATTTGGTCTTTCATTAGAGATTATTGCAAATTTTGTTATGTGATCATTAAATGTCTTACTTACAGAGGGTTCTACATTCTCTTCCACTTCTTCCTCATTTACTGTGTCCTTTTCTGCACTGTTTTGTTCAGGACCAAAGTAACAAAACTGAATTTCATCAACAACCTTCTCTACATCTGATACCGATCCACGGAACAGAGCCCTATTCAATTCATCTAACTTTATTGCTGGACTTTTAGCAAAATACAACCGTCTCACAAACTTTCTCATTTCAGTATGATGAACAGCCAGCATCCTAAAATGATGGAAAACACTATTACACACTTTTCTAGATAGACAAGCCAGAGAATGACCCTGCAAACCAGTATTCTCTCTCACTCTGCATGGATCTAGACTTTGAAGCACCTTAATCTTCTGTTTTACACTTTTTTTACTATATTCTCTTAGAAACTCACGAAATTTATCAATAGATTCCTGACGCACAGTGCAAATACTACTACAATTCCAAGTGTACACTGGGGCTTTAGGACGTCTCCCCATAGCCTCATCCGCCATCACTTGTACCTCATCTCTTGGAACCATTATCTCCTTCTCCATTATGCAACCATTTTTCACTTCGTAAGCACGACCTCTGGTGTCAACTGCATGCAGCAAACTATTACTTTGAAAATAGCTCTCTTCATTAAAAAAAGGTTCACTACTTGAACTATGCATCCATTTTCCTAAAAACACTTTACAAAAGTTTGTTCTGTTCACTACTCTTTTCCTTTTGCTTTGTGATTTCAGTACATTAACCATTTTATCTAATGTACGCATCCTATTTTTTAATTCTAATGCCTTTGCTGCAATGGCTTCAATTTCTTTTTTTCTCTTATAAAACTTAGCCTTTTGCTTATATTTCTTCACATCCTTTATCAAATTTGACATAACTCTTCTCTGAAACATTTTTCTACGTATCTCTTTAAACGCTGTTTTTCTGTTTAAGTTAATCTTTTTAGTTGCAGGAGGTATATTTGCATTAAGTAAATTCTCAATTTTTTCCTGTCCTTTTCTATTGAAAACATTCTTTCCAGTACAGACATTTTGTACATTTTTCCTTTTTTTGAATATGTTCTTTAAAAAATGTTTTGTCTGCTTACCAGAAGATTTTTTCTTTTTCCCAACATGAGCATCTCCAACTAACTTAGGTCCTCCAGTTGTCTTCAAATATAGGTTTTTTTTGTGGTCTTTCTTTACTCTGGATTTTGTAGGCATCTTAAATTTTGTTCACTGCTCTTCAGCAATACCTGAAAAAAACTAAAAAAAAATTCCTTTATTTTATTTAAATATATTACTACATTTTTTATGTTCTTTAGACATCTTAAAATACTATAAACCCCTTTCCTATAAATGAAAATCACAATAACACCTTCACCAATTAAATATCTAAAAACAATTCCTGTGTGCACACAGAGTCATGCTTTGAAATTAGGCAGAAAACGAAATTTCTTTGCCAATTGCAAAGCATACTTTCTACTACTTTTTAGGCAAGTGAAAAGTACTTTTACAGACTGACACATTATGAATCCACTTTTCAGATTCTTAAAAAAGCACATGTCCAAACTGCTTTTTCAGACCAGCACCATGTGTAACCTGGGTAACTGACTACACTCCAGCAAGGGCAACCAGCCTTAGTGTTGCTGAATGTATTTGCATTACTGACTGAAACCTCAAACCCCACTCGCTTGTGAATACTGTGCATGATTCCACAGGGTAAGCAGCTGGGTGTGTGCTAAGAGTCTGCTTCTGCACCAAAAAATGGCTCCCCCTTTCCATCTAATGCAACTGTGAAATCACCAGAGCAATACGCAATAAATCTCTGCCTGTAATTCCTATATGCACACAGAGTCATGTTTTCACATTAGTCACAAAACGAAATTTCTTTGCCATTTTGAAAGCACACTTACTACTCTTTTTTTTGGCAAGTGATAAACACTTTTACAGTCTGTCACATTTTGAATCCACTTTTCAGATTCTTAAAAAAGCACATGTCCAAACTGCTTTTTCAGACCAGCACCATGTGTAACCTGGGTAACTGACTACACTCCAGCAAGGGCAACCAGCCTTAGTGATGCTGAATGTATTTGCATTATTGACTGAAACCTCAAACCCCACTCGCTTGTGAATACTGTGCATGATTCCACAGGGTAAGCAGCTGGGTGTGTGCTAAGAGTCTGCTTCTGCACCAAAAAATGACTCCCCCTTTCCATGTAATGCAACTGTGAAATCACCAGAGCAATACGCAATAAATCTCTGCCTGTAATTCCTATTTGCACACAGAGTCATGTTTTCACATTAGTCACAAAACAAAATTTCTTTGCCAATTTGAAAGCACACTTACTACTCTTTTTTTGGCAAGTGATAAACACTTTTACAGACTGACACATTATGAATTCACTTTTCAGATTCTTAAAAAAGCACATGTCCAAACTGCTTTTTCAGACCAGCACCATGTGTAACCTGGGTAACTGACTACACTCCAGCAAGGGCAACCAGCCTTAGTGATGCTGAATGTATTTGCATTACTGACTGAAACCTCAAACCCCACTCGCTTGTGAATACTGTGCATGATTCCACAGGGTAAGCAGCTGGGTGTGTGCTAAGAGTCTGCTTCTGCACCAAAAAATGGCTCCCCCTTTCCATCTAATGCAACTGTGAAATCACCAGAGCAATACGCAATAAATCTCTGCCTGTAATTCCTATATGCACACAGAGTCATGTTTTCACATTAGTCACAAAACGAAATTTCTTTGCCATTTTGAAAGCACACTTACTACTCTTTTTTTTGGCAAGTGATAAACACTTTTACAGTCTGTCACATTTTGAATCCACTTTTCAGATTCTTAAAAAAGCACATGTCCAAACTGCTTTTTCAGACCAGCACCATGTGTAACCTGGGTAACTGACTACACTCCAGCAAGGGCAACCAGCCTTAGTGATGCTGAATGTATTTGCATTACTGACTGAAACCTCAAACCCCACTCGCTTGTGAATACTGTGCATGATTCCACAGGGTAAGCAGCTGGGTGTGTGCTAAGAGTCTGCTTCTGCACCAAAAAATGGCTCCCCCTTTCCATCTAATGCAACTGTGAAATCACCAGAGCAATACGCAATAAATCTCTGCCTGTATTTCCTATATGCACACAGAGTCATGTTTTCACATTAGTCACAAAACGAAATTTCTTTGCCATTTTGAAAGCACACTTACTACTCTTTTTTTTGGCAAGTGATAAACACTTTTACAGTCTGTCACATTTTGAATCCACTTTTCAGATTCTTAAAAAAGCACATGTCCAAACTGTTTTTTTAGACCAGCACCATGTGTAACCTGGGTAACTGACTACACTCCAGCAAGGGCAACCAGCCTTAGTGATGCTGAATGTATTTGCATTATTGACTGAAACCTCAAACCCCACTCGCTTGTGAATACTGTGCATGATTCCACAGGGTAAGCAGCTGGGTGTGTGCTAAGAGTCTGCTTCTGCACCAAAAAATGACTCCCCCTTTCCATGTAATGCAACTGTGAAATCACCAGAGCAATACGCAATAAATCTCTGCCTGTAATTCCTATTTGCACACAGAGTCATGTTTTCACATTAGTCACAAAACGAAATTTCTTTGCCAATTTGAAAGCACACTTACTACTCTTTTTTTTGGCAAGTGATAAACACTTTTACAGACTGACACATTATGAATCCACTTTTCAGATTCTTAAAAAAGCACATGTCCAAACTGCTTTTTCAGACCAGCATCATGTGTAACCTGGGTAACTGACTACACTCCAGCAAGGGCAACCAGCCTTAGTGATGCTGAATGTATTTGCATTACTGACTGAAACCTCAAACCCCACTCGCTTGTGAATACTGTGCATGATTCCACAGGGTAAGCAGCTGGGTGTGTGCTAAGAGTCTGCTTCGGCACCAAAAAATGGCTCCCCCTTTCCATCTAATGCAACTGTGAAATCACCAGAGCAATACGCAATAAATCTCTGCCTGTAATTCCTATATGCACACAGAGTCATGTTTTCACATTAGTCACAAAACGAAATTTCTTTGCCATTTTGAAAGCACACTTACTACTCTTTTTTTTGGCAAGTGATAAACACTTTTACAGTCTGTCACATTTTGAATCCACTTTTCAGATTCTTAAAAAAGCACATGTCCAAACTGCTTTTTCAGACCAGCACCATGTGTAACCTGGGTGACTGACTACACTCCAGCAAGGGCAACCAGCCTTAGTGATGCTGAATGTATTTGCATTACTGACTGAAACCTCAAACCCCACTCGCTTGTGAATACTGTGCATGATTCCACAGGGTAAGCAGCTGGGTGTGTGCTAAGAGTCTGCTTCTGCACCAAAAAATTACTCCCCCTTTCCATGTAATGCAACTGTGAAATCACCAGAGCAATACACAATAAATCTCTGCCTGTAATTCCTATTTGCACAGAGAGTCATGTTTTCACATTAGTCACAAAACGAAATTTCTTTGCCAATTTGAAAGCACACTTACTACTCTTTTTTTTGGCAAGTGATAAACACTTTTACAGACTGACACATTATGAATCCACTTTTCAGATTCTTAAAAAAGCACATGTCCAAACTGCTTTTTCAGACCAGCACCATGTGTAACCTGGGTGACTGCCTACACTCCAGCAAGGGCAACCAGCCTTAGAGATGCTGAATGTATTTGCATTACTGACTGAAACCTCAAACCCCACTCGCTTGTGAATACTGTGCATGATTCCACAGGGTAAGCAGCTGGGTGTGTGCTAAGAGTCTGCTTCTGCACCAAAAAATGGCTCCCCCTTTCCATCTAATGCAACTGTGAAATCACCAGAGCAATACGCAATAAATCTCTGCCTGTAATTCCTATATGCACACAGAGTCATGTTTTCACATTAGTCACAAAACGAAATTTCTTTGCCATTTTGAAAGCACACTTACTACTCTTTTTTTTGGCAAGTGATAAACACTTTTACAGTCTGTCACATTTTGAATCCACTTTTCAGATTCTTAAAAAAGCACATGTCCAAACTGCTTTTTCAGACCAGCACCATGTGTAACCTGGGTAACTGACTACACTCCAGCAAGGGCAACCAGCCTTAGTGATGCTGAATGTATTTGCATTACTGACTGAAACCTCAAACCCCACTCGCTTGTGAATACTGTGAATGATTCCACAGGGTAAGCAGCTGGGTGTGTGCTAAGAGTCTGCTTCTGCACCAAAAAATGGCTCCCCCTTTCCATCTAATGCAACTGTGAAATCACCAGAGCAATACGCAATAAATCTCTGCCTGTAATTCCTATATGCACACAGAGTCATGTTTTCACATTAGTCACAAAACGAAATTTCTTTGCCATTTTGAAAGCACACTTACTACTCTTTTTTTTGGCAAGTGATAAACACTTTTACAGACTGACACATTATGAATCCACTTTTCAGATTCTTAAAAAAGCACATGTCCAAACTGCTTTTTCAGACCAGCACCATGTGTAACCTGGGTGACTGCCTACACTCCAGCAAGGGCAACCAGCCTTAGTGATGCTGAATGTATTTGCATTACTGACTGACACCTCAAACCCCACTCGCTTGTGAATACTGTGCATGATTCCACAGGGTAAGCAGCTGGGTGTGTGCTAAGAGTCTGCTTCTGCACCAAAAAATGGCTCCCCCTTTCCATCTAATGCAACTGTGAAATCACCAGAGCAATACGCAATAAATATCTGCCTGTAATTCCTATATGCACACAGAGTCATGTTTTCATATTAGTCACAAAACGAAATTTCTTTGCCATTTTGAAAGCACACTTACTACTCTTTTTTTTGGCAAGTGATAAACACTTTTACAGTCTGTCACATTTTGAATCCACTTTTCAGATTCTTAAAAAAGCACATGTCCAAACTGCTTTTTCAGACCAGCACCATGTGTAACCTGGGTAACTGACTACACTCCAGCAAGGGCAACCAGCCTTAGTGATGCTGAATGTATTTGCATTATTGACTGAAACCTCAAACCCCACTCGCTTGTGAATACTGTGCATGATTCCACAGGGTAAGCAGCTGGGTGTGTGCTAAGAGTCTGCTTCTGCACCAAAAAATGACTCCCCCTTTCCATGTAATGCAACTGTGAAATCACCAGAGCAATACGCAATAAATCTCTGCCTGTAATTCCTATTTGCACACAGAGTCATGTTTTCACATTAGTCACAAAACGAAATTTCTTTGCCAATTTGAAAGCACACTTACTACTCTTTTTTTTGGCAAGTGATAAACACTTTTACAGACTGACACATTATGAATCCACTTTTCAGATTCTTAAAAAAGCACATGTCCAAACTGCTTTTTCAGACCAGCACCATGTGTAACCTGGGTAACTGACTACACTCCAGCAAGGGCAACCAGCCTTAGTGATGCTGAATGTATTTGCATTACTGACTGAAACCTCAAACCCCACTCGCTTGTGAATACTGTGCATGATTCCACAGGGTAAGCAGCTGGGTGTGTGCTAAGAGTCTGCTTCTGCACCAAAAAATGGCTCCCCCTTTCCATCTGATGCAACTGTGAAATCACCAGAGGAATACGCAATAAATCTCTGCCTGTAATTCCTATATGCACACAGAGTCATGTTTTCACATTAGTCACAAAACGAAATTTCTTTGCCATTTTGAAAGCACACTTACTACTCTTTTTTTTGGCAAGTGATAAACACTTTTACAGTCTGTCACATTTTGAATCCACTTTTCAGATTCTTAAAAAAGCACATGTCCAAACTGCTTTTTCAGACCAGCACCATGTGTAACCTGGGTGACTGACTACACTCCAGCAAGGGCAACCAGCCTTAGTGATGCTGAATGTATTTGCATTACTGACTGAAACCTCAAACCCCACTCGCTTGTGAATACTGTGCATGATTCCACAGGGTAAGCAGCTGGGTGTGTGCTAAGAGTCTGCTTCTGCACCAAACAATGACTCCCCCTTTCCATGTAATGCAACTGTGAAATCACCAGAGCAATACGCAATAAATCTCTGCCTGTAATTCCTATTTGCACACAGAGTCATGTTTTCACATCAGTCACAAAACGAAATTTCTTTGCCAATTTGAAAGCACACTTACTACTCTTTTTTTTGGCAAGTGATAAACACTTTTACAGACTGACACATTATGAATCCACTTTTCAGATTCTTAAAAAAGCACATGTCCAAACTGCTTTTTCAGACCAGCACCATGTGTAACCTGGGTGACTGCCTACACTCCAGCAAGGGCAACCAGCCTTAGAGATGCTGAATGTATTTGCATTACTGACTGAAACCTCAAACCCCACTCGCTTGTGAATACTGTGCATGATTCCACAGGGTAAGCAGCTGGGTGTGTGCTAAGAGTCTGCTTCTGCACCAAAAAATGGCTCCCCCTTTCCATCTAATGCAACTGTGAAATCACCAGAGCAATACGCAATAAATCTCTGCCTGTAATTCCTATATGCACACAGAGTCATGTTTTCACATTAGTCACAAAACGAAATTTCTTTGCCATTTTGAAAGCACACTTACTACTCTTTTTTTTGGCAAGTGATAAACACTTTTACAGTCTGTCACATTTTGAATCCACTTTTCAGATTCTTAAAAAAGCACATGTCCAAACTGCTTTTTCAGACCAGCACCATGTGTAACCTGGGTAACTGACTACACTCCAGCAAGGGCAACCAGCCTTAGTGATGCTGAATGTATTTGCATTACTGACTGAAACCTCAAACCCCACTCGCTTGTGAATACTGTGCATGATTCCACAGGGTAAGCAGCTGGGTGTGTGCTAAGAGTCTGCTTCTGCACCAAAAAATGGCTCCCCCTTTCCATCTAATGCAACTGTGAAATCACCAGAGCAATACGCAATAAATCTCTGCCTGTAATTCCTATATGCACACAGAGTCATGTTTTCACATTAGTCACAAAACGAAATTTCTTTGCCATTTTGAAAGCACACTTACTACTCTTTTTTTTGGCAAGTGATAAACACTTTTACAGACTGACACATTATGAATCCACTTTTCAGATTCTTAAAAAAGCACATGTCCAAACTGCTTTTTCAGACCAGCACCATGTGTAACTTGGGTGACTGCCTACACTCCAGCAAGGGCAACCAGCCTTAGTGATGCTGAATGTATTTGCATTACTGACTGAAACCTCAAACCGCACTCGCTTGTGAATACTGTGCATGATTCCACAGGGTAAGCAGCTGGGTGTGTGCTAAGAGTCTGCTTCTGCACCAAAACATGGCTCCCCCTTTCCATGTAATGCAACTGTGAAATCACCAGAGCAATACGCAATAAATCTCTGCCTGTAATTCCTATATGCACACAGAGTCATGTTTTCACATTAGTCACAAAACGAAATTTCTTTGCCATTTTGAAAGCACACTTACTACTCTTTTTTTTGGCAAGTGATAAACACTTTTACAGTCTGTCACATTTTGAATCCACTTTTCAGATTCTTAAAAAAGCACATGTCCAAACTGCTTTTTCAGACCAGCACCATGTGTAACCTGGGTAACTGACTACACTCCAGCAAGGGCAACCAGCCTTAGTGATGCTGAATGTATTTGCATTACTGACTGAAACCTCAAACCCCACTCGCTTGTGAATACTGTGAATGATTCCACAGGGTAAGCAGCTGGGTGTGTGCTAAGAGTCTGCTTCTGCACCAAAAAATGGCTCCCCCTTTCCATCTAATGCAACTGTGAAATCACCAGAGCAATACGCAATAAATCTCTGCCTGTAATTCCTATATGCACACAGAGTCATGTTTTCACATTAGTCACAAAACGAAATTTCTTTGCCATTTTGAAAGCACACTTACTACTCTTTTTTTTTGGCAAGTGATAAACACTTTTACAGACTGACACATTATGAATCCACTTTTCAGATTCTTAAAAAAGCACATGTCCAAACTGCTTTTTCAGACCAGCACCATGTGTAACCTGGGTGACTGCCTACACTCCAGCAAGGGCAACCAGCCTTAGTGATGCTGAATGTATTTGCATTACTGACTGACACCTCAAACCCCACTCGCTTGTGAATACTGTGCATGATTCCACAGGGTAAGCAGCTGGGTGTGTGCTAAGAGTCTGCTTCTGCACCAAAAAATGGCTCCCCCTTTCCATCTAATGCAACTGTGAAATCACCAGAGCAATACGCAATAAATCTCTGCCTGTAATTCCTATATGCACACAGAGTCATGTTTTCACATTAGTCACAAAACGAAATTTCTTTGCCATTTTGAAAGCACACTTACTACTCTTTTTTTTGGCAAGTGATAAACACTTTTACAGTCTGTCACATTTTGAATCCACTTTTCAGATTCTTAAAAAAGCACATGTCCAAACTGCTTTTTCAGACCAGCACCATGTGTAACCTGGGTAACTGACTACACTCCAGCAAGGGCAACCAGCCTTAGTGATGCTGAATGTATTTGCATTATTGACTGAAACCTCAAACCCCACTCGCTTGTGAATACTGTGCATGATTCCACAGGGTAAGCAGCTGGGTGTGTGCTAAGAGTCTGCTTCTGCACCAAAAAATGACTCCCCCTTTCCATGTAATGCAACTGTGAAATCACCAGAGCAATACGCAATAAATCTCTGCCTGTAATTCCTATTTGCACACAGAGTCATGTTTTCACATTAGTCACAAAACGAAATTTCTTTGCCAATTTGAAAGCACACTTACTACTCTTTTTTTTGGCAAGTGATAAACACTTTTACAGACAGACACATTATGAATCCACTTTTCAGATTCTTAAAAAAGCACATGTCCAAACTGCTTTTTCAGACCAGCACCATGTGTAACCTGGGTAACTGACTACACTCCAGCAAGGGCAACCAGCCTTAGTGATGCTGAATGTATTTGCATTACTGACTGAAACCTCAAACCCCACTCGCTTGTGAATACTGTGCATGATTCCACAGGGTAAGCAGCTGGGTGTGTGCTAAGAGTCTGCTTCTGCACCAAAAAATGGCTCCCCCTTTCCATCTGATGCAACTGTGAAATCACCAGAGCAATACGCAATAAATCTCTGCCTGTAATTCCTATATGCACACAGAGTCATGTTTTCACATTAGTCACAAAACGAAATTTCTTTGCCATTTTGAAAGCACACTTACTACTCTTTTTTTTGGCAAGTGATAAACACTTTTACAGTCTGTCACATTTTGAATCCACTTTTCAGATTCTTAAAAAAGCACATGTCCAAACTGCTTTTTCAGACCAGCACCATGTGTAACCTGGGTGACTGACTACACTCCAGCAAGGGCAACCAGCCTTAGTGATGCTGAATGTATTTGCATTACTGACTGAAACCTCAAACCCCACTCGCTTGTGAATACTGTGCATGATTCCACAGGGTAAGCAGCTGGGTGTGTGCTAAGAGTCTGCTTCTGCACCAAACAATGACTCCCCCTTTCCATGTAATGCAACTGTGAAATCACCAGAGCAATACGCAATAAATCTCTGCCTCTAATTCCTATTTGCACACAGAGTCATGTTTTCACATCAGTCACAAAACGAAATTTCTTTGCCAATTTGAAAGCACACTTACTACTCTTTTTTTTGGCAAGTGATAAACACTTTTACAGACTGACACATTATGAATCCACTTTTCAGATTCTTAAAAAAGCACATGTCCAAACTGCTTTTTCAGACCAGCACCATGTGTAACCTGGGTGACTGCCTACACTCCAGCAAGGGCAACCAGCCTTAGAGATGCTGAATGTATTTGCATTACTGACTGAAACCTCAAACCCCACTCGCTTGTGAATACTGTGCATGATTCCACAGGGTAAGCAGCTGGGTGTGTGCTAAGAGTCTGCTTCTGCACCAAAAAATGGCTCCCCCTTTCCATCTAATGCAACTGTGAAATCACCAGAGCAATACGCAATAAATCTCTGCCTGTAATTCCTATATGCACACAGAGTCATGTTTTCACATTAGTCACAAAACGAAATTTCTTTGCCATTTTGAAAGCACACTTACTACTCTTTTTTTTGGCAAGTGATAAACACTTTTACAGACTGACCATTATGAATCCACTTTTCAGATTCTTAAAAAAGCACATGTCCAAACTGCTTTTTCAGACCAGCACCATGTGTAACTTGGGTGACTGCCTACACTCCAGCAAGGGCAACCAGCCTTAGTGATGCTGAATGTATTTGCATTACTGACTGAAACCTCAAACCGCACTCGCTTGTGAATACTGTGCATGATTCCACAGGGTAAGCAGCTGGGTGTGTGCTAAGAGTCTGCTTCTGCACCAAAACATGGCTCCCCCTTTCCATCTAATGCAACTGTGAAATCACCAGAGCAATACGCAATAAATCTCTGCCTGTAATTCCTATATGCACACAGAGTCATGTTTTCACATTAGTCACAAAACGAAATTTCTTTGCCATTTTGAAAGCACACTTACTACTCTTTTTTTTGGCAAGTGATAAACACTTTTACAGTCTGTCACATTTTGAATCCACTTTTCAGATTCTTAAAAAAGCACATGTCCAAACTGCTTTTTCAGACCAGCACCATGTGTAACCTGGGTAACTGACTACACTCCAGCAAGGGCAACCAGCCTTAGTGATGCTGAATGTATTTGCATTACTGACTGAAACCTCAAACCCCACTCGCTTGTGAATACTGTGCATGATTCCACAGGGTAAGCAGCTGGGTGTGTGCTAAGAGTCTGCTTCTGCACCAAAAAATGACTCCCCCTTTCCATCTAATGCAACTGTGAAATCACCAGAGCAATACGCAATAAATCTCTGCCTGTAATTCCTATTTGCACACAGAGTCATGTTTTCACATTAGTCACAAAACGAAATTTCTTTGCCAATTTGAAAGCACACTTACTACTCTTTTTTTTGGCAAGTGATAAACACTTTTACAGACTGACACATTATGAATCCACTTTTCAGATTCTTAAAAAAGCACATGTCCAAACTGCTTTTTCAGACCAGCACCATGTGTAACCTGGGTAACTGACTACACTCCAGCAAGGGCAACCAGCCTTAGTGATGCTGAATGTATTTGCATTACTGACTGAAACCTCAAACCCCACTCGCTTGTGAATACTGTGCATGATTCCACAGGGTAAGCAGCTGGGTGTGTGCTAAGAGTCTGCTTCTGCACCAAAAAATGGCTCCCCCTTTCCATCTGATGCAACTGTGAAATCACCAGAGGAATACGCAATAAATCTCTGCCTGTAATTCCTATATGCACACAGAGTCATGTTTTCACATTAGTCACAAAACGAAATTTCTTTGCCATTTTGAAAGCACACTTACTACTCTTTTTTTTGGCAAGTGATAAACACTTTTACAGTCTGTCACATTTTGAATCCACTTTTCAGATTCTTAAAAAAGCACATGTCCAAACTGCTTTTTCAGACCAGCACCATGTGTAACCTGGGTGACTGACTACACTCCAGCAAGGGCAACCAGCCTTAGTGATGCTGAATGTATTTGCATTACTGACTGAAACCTCAAACCCCACTCGCTTGTGAATACTGTGCATGATTCCACAGGGTAAGCAGCTGGGTGTGTGCTAAGAGTCTGCTTCTGCACCAAACAATGACTCCCCCTTTCCATGTAATGCAACTGTGAAATCACCAGAGCAATACGCAATAAATCTCTGCCTGTAATTCCTATTTGCACACAGAGTCATGTTTTCACATCAGTCACAAAACGAAATTTCTTTGCCAATTTGAAAGCACACTTACTACTCTTTTTTTTGGCAAGTGATAAACACTTTTACAGACTGACACATTATGAATCCACTTTTCAGATTCTTAAAAAAGCACATGTCCAAACTGCTTTTTCAGACCAGCACCATGTGTAACCTGGGTGACTGCCTACACTCCAGCAAGGGCAACCAGCCTTAGAGATGCTGAATGTATTTGCATTACTGACTGAAACCTCAAACCCCACTCGCTTGTGAATACTGTGCATGATTCCACAGGGTAAGCAGCTGGGTGTGTGCTAAGAGTCTGCTTCTGCACCAAAAAATGGCTCCCCCTTTCCATCTAATGCAACTGTGAAATCACCAGAGCAATACGCAATAAATCTCTGCCTGTAATTCCTATATGCACACAGAGTCATGTTTTCACATTAGTCACAAAACGAAATTTCTTTGCCATTTTGAAAGCACACTTACTACTCTTTTTTTTGGCAAGTGATAAACACTTTTACAGTCTGTCACATTTTGAATCCACTTTTCAGATTCTTAAAAAAGCACATGTCCAAACTGCTTTTTCAGACCAGCACCATGTGTAACCTGGGTAACTGACTACACTCCAGCAAGGGCAACCAGCCTTAGTGATGCTGAATGTATTTGCATTACTGACTGAAACCTCAAACCCCACTCGCTTGTGAATACTGTGCATGATTCCACAGGGTAAGCAGCTGGGTGTGTGCTAAGAGTCTGCTTCTGCACCAAAAAATGGCTCCCCCTTTCCATCTAATGCAACTGTGAAATCACCAGAGCAATACGCAATAAATCTCTGCCTGTAATTCCTATATGCACACAGAGTCATGTTTTCACATTAGTCACAAAACGAAATTTCTTTGCCATTTTGAAAGCACACTTACTACTCTTTTTTTTGGCAAGTGATAAACACTTTTACAGACTGACACATTATGAATCCACTTTTCAGATTCTTAAAAAAGCACATGTCCAAACTGCTTTTTCAGACCAGCACCATGTGTAACTTGGGTGACTGCCTACACTCCAGCAAGGGCAACCAGCCTTAGTGATGCTGAATGTATTTGCATTACTGACTGAAACCTCAAACCGCACTCGCTTGTGAATACTGTGCATGATTCCACAGGGTAAGCAGCTGGGTGTGTGCTAAGAGTCTGCTTCTGCACCAAAACATGGCTCCCCCTTTCCATCTAATGCAACTGTGAAATCACCAGAGCAATACGCAATAAATCTCTGCCTGTAATTCCTATATGCACACAGAGTCATGTTTTCACATTAGTCACAAAACGAAATTTCTTTGCCATTTTGAAAGCACACTTACTACTCTTTTTTTTGGCAAGTGATAAACACTTTTACAGTCTGTCACATTTTGAATCCACTTTTCAGATTCTTAAAAAAGCACATGTCCAAACTGCTTTTTCAGACCAGCACCATGTGTAACCTGGGTAACTGACTACACTCCAGCAAGGGCAACCAGCCTTAGTGATGCTGAATGTATTTGCATTACTGACTGAAACCTCAAACCCCACTCGCTTGTGAATACTGTGAATGATTCCACAGGGTAAGCAGCTGGGTGTGTGCTAAGAGTCTGCTTCTGCACCAAAAAATGGCTCCCCCTTTCCATCTAATGCAACTGTGAAATCACCAGAGCAATACGCAATAAATCTCTGCCTGTAATTCCTATATGCACACAGAGTCATGTTTTCACATTAGTCACAAAACGAAATTTCTTTGCCATTTTGAAAGCACACTTACTACTCTTTTTTTTGGCAAGTGATAAACACTTTTACAGACTGACACATTATGAATCCACTTTTCAGATTCTTAAAAAAGCACATGTCCAAACTGCTTTTTCAGACCAGCACCATGTGTAACCTGGGTGACTGCCTACACTCCAGCAAGGGCAACCAGCCTTAGTGATGCTGAATGTATTTGCATTACTGACTGACACCTCAAACCCCACTCGCTTGTGAATACTGTGCATGATTCCACAGGGTAAGCAGCTGGGTGTGTGCTAAGAGTCTGCTTCTGCACCAAAAAATGGCTCCCCCTTTCCATCTAATGCAACTGTGAAATCACCAGAGCAATACGCAATAAATCTCTGCCTGTAATTCCTATATGCACACAGAGTCATGTTTTCACATTAGTCACAAAACGAAATTTCTTTGCCATTTTGAAAGCACACTTACTACTCTTTTTTTTGGCAAGTGATAAACACTTTTACAGTCTGTCACATTTTGAATCCACTTTTCAGATTCTTAAAAAAGCACATGTCCAAACTGCTTTTTCAGACCAGCACCATGTGTAACCTGGGTAACTGACTACACTCCAGCAAGGGCAACCAGCCTTAGTGATGCTGAATGTATTTGCATTATTGACTGAAACCTCAAACCCCACTCGCTTGTGAATACTGTGCATGATTCCACAGGGTAAGCAGCTGGGTGTGTGCTAAGAGTCTGCTTCTGCACCAAAAAATGACTCCCCCTTTCCATGTAATGCAACTGTGAAATCACCAGAGCAATACGCAATAAATCTCTGCCTGTAATTCCTATTTGCACACAGAGTCATGTTTTCACATTAGTCACAAAACGAAATTTCTTTGCCAATTTGAAAGCACACTTACTACTCTTTTTTTTGGCAAGTGATAAACACTTTTACAGACAGACACATTATGAATCCACTTTTCAGATTCTTAAAAAAGCACATGTCCAAACTGCTTTTTCAGACCAGCACCATGTGTAACCTGGGTAACTGACTACACTCCAGCAAGGGCAACCAGCCTTAGTGATGCTGAATGTATTTGCATTACTGACTGAAACCTCAAACCCCACTCGCTTGTGAATACTGTGCATGATTCCACAGGGTAAGCAGCTGGGTGTGTGCTAAGAGTCTGCTTCTGCACCAAAAAATGGCTCCCCCTTTCCATCTGATGCAACTGTGAAATCACCAGAGCAATACGCAATAAATCTCTGCCTGTAATTCCTATATGCACACAGAGTCATGTTTTCACATTAGTCACAAAACGAAATTTCTTTGCCATTTTGAAAGCACACTTACTACTCTTTTTTTTGGCAAGTGATAAACACTTTTACAGTCTGTCACATTTTGAATCCACTTTTCAGATTCTTAAAAAAGCACATGTCCAAACTGCTTTTTCAGACCAGCACCATGTGTAACCTGGGTGACTGACTACACTCCAGCAAGGGCAACCAGCCTTAGTGATGCTGAATGTATTTGCATTACTGACTGAAACCTCAAACCCCACTCGCTTGTGAATACTGTGCATGATTCCACAGGGTAAGCAGCTGGGTGTGTGCTAAGAGTCTGCTTCTGCACCAAACAATGACTCCCCCTTTCCATGTAATGCAACTGTGAAATCACCAGAGCAATACGCAATAAATCTCTGCCTCTAATTCCTATTTGCACACAGAGTCATGTTTTCACATCAGTCACAAAACGAAATTTCTTTGCCAATTTGAAAGCACACTTACTACTCTTTTTTTTGGCAAGTGATAAACACTTTTACAGACTGACACATTATGAATCCACTTTTCAGATTCTTAAAAAAGCACATGTCCAAACTGCTTTTTCAGACCAGCACCATGTGTAACCTGGGTGACTGCCTACACTCCAGCAAGGGCAACCAGCCTTAGAGATGCTGAATGTATTTGCATTACTGACTGAAACCTCAAACCCCACTCGCTTGTGAATACTGTGCATGATTCCACAGGGTAAGCAGCTGGGTGTGTGCTAAGAGTCTGCTTCTGCACCAAAAAATGGCTCCCCCTTTCCATCTAATGCAACTGTGAAATCACCAGAGCAATACGCAATAAATCTCTGCCTGTAATTCCTATATGCACACAGAGTCATGTTTTCACATTAGTCACAAAACGAAATTTCTTTGCCATTTTGAAAGCACACTTACTACTCTTTTTTTTGGCAAGTGATAAACACTTTTACAGTCTGTCACATTTTGAATCCACTTTTCAGATTCTTAAAAAAGCACATGTCCAAACTGCTTTTTCAGACCAGCACCATGTGTAACCTGGGTAACTGACTACACTCCAGCAAGGGCAACCAGCCTTAGTGATGCTGAATGTATTTGCATTACTGACTGAAACCTCAAACCCCACTCGCTTGTGAATACTGTGCATGATTCCACAGGGTAAGCAGCTGGGTGTGTGCTAAGAGTCTGCTTCTGCACCAAAAAATGGCTCCCCCTTTCCATCTAATGCAACTGTGAAATCACCAGAGCAATACGCAATAAATCTCTGCCTGTAATTCCTATATGCACACAGAGTCATGTTTTCACATTAGTCACAAAACAAAATTTCTTTGCCATTTTGAAAGCACACTTACTACTCTTTTTTTTGGCAAGTGATAAACACTTTTACAGACTGACACATTATGAATCCACTTTTCAGATTCTTAAAAAAGCACATGTCCAAACTGCTTTTTCAGACCAGCACCATGTGTAACCTGGGTAACTGACTACACTCCAGCAAGGGCAACCAGCCTTAGTGATGCTGAATGTATTTGCATTACTGACTGAAACCTCAAACCCCACTCGCTTGTGAATACTGTGCATGATTCCACAGGGTAAGCAGCTGGGTGTGTGCTAAGAGTCTGCTTCTGCACCAAAAAATGGCTCCCCCTTTCCATCTAATGCAACTGTGAAATCACCAGAGCAATACGCAATAAATCTCTGCCTGTAATTCCTATATGCACACAGAGTCATGTTTTCACATTAGTCACAAAACGAAATTTCTTTGCCATTTTGAAAGCACACTTACTACTCTTTTTTTTGGCAAGTGATAAACACTTTTACAGACTGACACATTATGAATCCACTTTTCAGATTCTTAAAAAAGCACATGTCCAAACTGCTTTTTCAGACCAGCACCATGTGTAACTTGGGTGACTGCCTACACTCCAGCAAGGGCAACCAGCCTTAGTGATGCTGAATGTATTTGCATTACTGACTGAAACCTCAAACCGCACTCGCTTGTGAATACTGTGCATGATTCCACAGGGTAAGCAGCTGGGTGTGTGCTAAGAGTCTGCTTCTGCACCAAAACATGGCTCCCCCTTTCCATCTAATGCAACTGTGAAATCACCAGAGCAATACGCAATAAATCTCTGCCTGTAATTCCTATATGCACACAGAGTCATGTTTTCACATTAGTCACAAAACGAAATTTCTTTGCCATTTTGAAAGCACACTTACTACTCTTTTTTTTGGCAAGTGATAAACACTTTTACAGTCTGTCACATTTTGAATCCACTTTTCAGATTCTTAAAAAAGCACATGTCCAAACTGCTTTTTCAGACCAGCACCATGTGTAACCTGGGTAACTGACTACACTCCAGCAAGGGCAACCAGCCTTAGTGATGCTGAATGTATTTGCATTACTGACTGAAACCTCAAACCCCACTCGCTTGTGAATACTGTGAATGATTCCACAGGGTAAGCAGCTGGGTGTGTGCTAAGAGTCTGCTTCTGCACCAAAAAATGGCTCCCCCTTTCCATCTAATGCAACTGTGAAATCACCAGAGCAATACGCAATAAATCTCTGCCTGTAATTCCTATATGCACACAGAGTCATGTTTTCACATTAGTCACAAAACGAAATTTCTTTGCCATTTTGAAAGCACACTTACTACTCTTTTTTTTGGCAAGTGATAAACACTTTTACAGACTGACACATTATGAATCCACTTTTCAGATTCTTAAAAAAGCACATGTCCAAACTGCTTTTTCAGACCAGCACCATGTGTAACCTGGGTGACTGCCTACACTCCAGCAAGGGCAACCAGCCTTAGTGATGCTGAATGTATTTGCATTACTGACTGACACCTCAAACCCCACTCGCTTGTGAATACTGTGCATGATTCCACAGGGTAAGCAGCTGGGTGTGTGCTAAGAGTCTGCTTCTGCACCAAAAAATGGCTCCCCCTTTCCATCTAATGCAACTGTGAAATCACCAGAGCAATACGCAATAAATCTCTGCCTGTAATTCCTATATGCACACAGAGTCATGTTTTCACATTAGTCACAAAACGAAATTTCTTTGCCATTTTGAAAGCACACTTACTACTCTTTTTTTTGGCAAGTGATAAACACTTTTACAGTCTGTCACATTTTGAATCCACTTTTCAGATTCTTAAAAAAGCACATGTCCAAACTGCTTTTTCAGACCAGCACCATGTGTAACCTGGGTAACTGACTACACTCCAGCAAGGGCAACCAGCCTTAGTGATGCTGAATGTATTTGCATTATTGACTGAAACCTCAAACCCCACTCGCTTGTGAATACTGTGCATGATTCCACAGGGTAAGCAGCTGGGTGTGTGCTAAGAGTCTGCTTCTGCACCAAAAAATGACTCCCCCTTTCCATGTAATGCAACTGTGAAATCACCAGAGCAATACGCAATAAATCTCTGCCTGTAATTCCTATTTGCACACAGAGTCATGTTTTCACATTAGTCACAAAACGAAATTTCTTTGCCAATTTGAAAGCACACTTACTACTCTTTTTTTTGGCAAGTGATAAACACTTTTACAGACAGACACATTATGAATCCACTTTTCAGATTCTTAAAAAAGCACATGTCCAAACTGCTTTTTCAGACCAGCACCATGTGTAACCTGGGTAACTGACTACACTCCAGCAAGGGCAACCAGCCTTAGTGATGCTGAATGTATTTGCATTACTGACTGAAACCTCAAACCCCACTCGCTTGTGAATACTGTGCATGATTCCACAGGGTAAGCAGCTGGGTGTGTGCTAAGAGTCTGCTTCTGCACCAAAAAATGGCTCCCCCTTTCCATCTGATGCAACTGTGAAATCACCAGAGCAATACGCAATAAATCTCTGCCTGTAATTCCTATATGCACACAGAGTCATGTTTTCACATTAGTCACAAAACGAAATTTCTTTGCCATTTTGAAAGCACACTTACTACTCTTTTTTTTGGCAAGTGATAAACACTTTTACAGTCTGTCACATTTTGAATCCACTTTTCAGATTCTTAAAAAAGCACATGTCCAAACTGCTTTTTCAGACCAGCACCATGTGTAACCTGGGTGACTGACTACACTCCAGCAAGGGCAACCAGCCTTAGTGATGCTGAATGTATTTGCATTACTGACTGAAACCTCAAACCCCACTCGCTTGTGAATACTGTGCATGATTCCACAGGGTAAGCAGCTGGGTGTGTGCTAAGAGTCTGCTTCTGCACCAAACAATGACTCCCCCTTTCCATGTAATGCAACTGTGAAATCACCAGAGCAATACGCAATAAATCTCTGCCTCTAATTCCTATTTGCACACAGAGTCATGTTTTCACATCAGTCACAAAACGAAATTTCTTTGCCAATTTGAAAGCACACTTACTACTCTTTTTTTTGGCAAGTGATAAACACTTTTACAGACTGACACATTATGAATCCACTTTTCAGATTCTTAAAAAAGCACATGTCCAAACTGCTTTTTCAGACCAGCACCATGTGTAACCTGGGTGACTGCCTACACTCCAGCAAGGGCAACCAGCCTTAGAGATGCTGAATGTATTTGCATTACTGACTGAAACCTCAAACCCCACTCGCTTGTGAATACTGTGCATGATTCCACAGGGTAAGCAGCTGGGTGTGTGCTAAGAGTCTGCTTCTGCACCAAAAAATGGCTCCCCCTTTCCATCTAATGCAACTGTGAAATCACCAGAGCAATACGCAATAAATCTCTGCCTGTAATTCCTATATGCACACAGAGTCATGTTTTCACATTAGTCACAAAACGAAATTTCTTTGCCATTTTGAAAGCACACTTACTACTCTTTTTTTTGGCAAGTGATAAACACTTTTACAGTCTGTCACATTTTGAATCCACTTTTCAGATTCTTAAAAAAGCACATGTCCAAACTGCTTTTTCAGACCAGCACCATGTGTAACCTGGGTAACTGACTACACTCCAGCAAGGGCAACCAGCCTTAGTGATGCTGAATGTATTTGCATTACTGACTGAAACCTCAAACCCCACTCGCTTGTGAATACTGTGCATGATTCCACAGGGTAAGCAGCTGGGTGTGTGCTAAGAGTCTGCTTCTGCACCAAAAAATGGCTCCCCCTTTCCATCTAATGCAACTGTGAAATCACCAGAGCAATACGCAATAAATCTCTGCCTGTAATTCCTATATGCACACAGAGTCATGTTTTCACATTAGTCACAAAACAAAATTTCTTTGCCATTTTGAAAGCACACTTACTACTCTTTTTTTTGGCAAGTGATAAACACTTTTACAGACTGACACATTATGAATCCACTTTTCAGATTCTTAAAAAAGCACATGTCCAAACTGCTTTTTCAGACCAGCACCATGTGTAACTTGGGTGACTGCCTACACTCCAGCAAGGGCAACCAGCCTTAGTGATGCTGAATGTATTTGCATTACTGACTGAAACCTCAAACCCCACTCGCTTGTGAATACTGTGCATGATTCCACAGGGTAAGCAGCTGGGTGTGTGCTAAGAGTCTGCTTCTGCACCAAAACATGGCTCCCCCTTTCCATCTAATGCAACTGTGAAATCACCAGAGCAATACGCAATAAATCTCTGCCTGTAATTCCTATATGCACACAGAGTCATGTTTTCACATTAGTCACAAAACGAAATTTCTTTGCCATTTTGAAAGCACACTTACTACTCTTTTTTTTGGCAAGTGATAAACACTTTTACAGTCTGTCACATTTTGAATCCACTTTTCAGATTCTTAAAAAAGCACATGTCCAAACTGCTTTTTCAGACCAGCACCATGTGTAACCTGAGTAACTGACTACACTCCAGCAAGAGCAACCAGCCTTACTGATGCTGTATGTATTTGCATTACTGAGTCCAACCTCAAACCCTTAAATTATTCTTTATTTTTACCAGTACACCTTAATTTATCGTGAAAACATAGTCCATATTATTTTACATGATCCTCACATTTAAATTTCTCCTAAAACAGAAAATAATAAACACAACAGATAATGGCAAACTTTCCCTCTCTTTTTCCACACATATACATGTTAATTTCAAATCTCAGTGCTTCCCCCTTTTTTTCAAATGTAATCACACATTTCTATTGGTTGAAAACCAACCCTTTTCCAAAAGTACCCTTCCCCCAACTTGACTTCTGCCTAGTACCCTTCCCCCAACTTGACTTCTGCCTGCTACCATAGCAACAGCTCATGGAACACTGCTGTGTGGAGTTAGGTCAGAAGTTCACCAAACAATGTTTCAATTCCACAGAGCAAGAGTGCTTGACTTTTCAAACCTAACAGCAAATCCATAGTACTGTTCTTTGGTAACACATTTTTCTGTACCAATACAAAACATGCTTCTATTAATTTACACATACAGCCTAGTTTTTATTCTAGAATGGTATGAAACAGCCAATCAGTTCTTTTTTTTATGAAAAAAATATGTATGCCTCCATTTCCAAACTGTCTTTCATTTCTTTTTACCATTCTACTGAATTACACCTCCTGAGTGCATCCAGTTCTCCTTTGAAGATGTTCACAGTGTGGATTGTAGGGCACAGCTATGTCTTCTGGAGTGAAAAGTATGCAGAGAAAACAGATATGGTGAGAGACCTTGCTTTGCCAAATGTAGACATTAAATGGATTGGTCAGAGAGGGTTAAAGTGGCACCAATTGATGCCATTGGTGAAATCCTTCATGCAAATCCAACACCCTGACCTCATAATAGTGCACTGTGGTGGCAATGACCTAGGCACTTTGACTGGGGTAGGTCTGGAAATGCTTATGAAGGACACCTTTGCACAACTGTTTTCACTTTTCCCTAAAACTGCCTTTGTGTTTTCTAACATATGCCAAAGGCAAAAATGGAACTGGTCCAATCATTTCTGTCCGCAGATTGACAAAGCAAGAAAGCACGTCAACAAATCTGTTTCTGCTTTCCTCCGTGACTATGGTATGGGTTCCATTTACCACAACAACTTGCGTTACGACATGCAAGACATTTATAGAGGAGATGGTGTGCACTTCAATGATGAAGGGAACAGAGTCTTCCTCTTGAACCTTAGACTCTGCATCGGTACTTACTTGTAGGTACCACTAAAAAATCACTTCATAAACACAACGGCTCTTTTTAGAGCCCCCTAATATCTAAACTCTTAAATCTGCATTTCATTTCTTTTATTTTATTTTTTTTCTACCGTACGCGTACGTTGAGCTTACCGTACGCGTACCCCGCGTTTTTTTTTAAAATCAATAAATGTTTTCTTTGTACTTTTCTGTCCTTCTTTGACCCCCTTACAAATGTTAGGGGGTCTGTAACTCTCCTCCTTGCCCCCTTTTCAAGATATCACTCTTTTTTTTCTGAGTGAAACACACGAAATCGCGGCCGCCGCTTCCTGGTTTCGACCGATTCGAATGTTTACTAAGATCTATGAGCCAATCTGAATCGCGCTCGCGCACGCCACCGTACACGTACGGTAAGCGCACCGTAAGCTGGCTCAGATATATATATTGATTTAAAGGCTATTTTCTCAGAATCTACTGAACAGATTTACACCAAACCTACAAAAGGCACTTCCTTGACCTGAGGACTACCTCTCTGCCAAATTTCAAGTAATTCTGTTCAGCCGTTCGGGCTGTAGCTGTGTCTAAAGGTCCTATGGAAAAATGCATGGGAAAAACGCGTTTTGGGACCCCCCTTTTATCTCAGCCCCCGCTTGACGAATCCCCCCGAGACTTTCAGGGTAGGAGCGGAGCGTAGCGCCCCACCTATTTTGAAAACTTCACGAGGATTCGTCAACCGGCGCCAAAGTTATTCAAAATAGAATGTTGCGGATTTCCTATGGAAACGTGGTCCTAACTATAACTACCTACTGGCGACCGCCAGTAGGTAATATATATATATATATATATATATATATATATATTACCTACTGGCGATAGCCAGTAGGTAGTTATAGTTAGGACCACGTTTCCATAGGAAAACCTCAACATTCTATTTTGAATAACTTTGGCGCCGGTCGACGAATCCTCGCAAATTTTTCAAAATAGGTGGGGCGCTACGCTCCGCTCCTACCCTGAAAGTCTCGGGGGGATCCGTCTAGCGGGGGCTGAGATAAAAGGGGGGTCCCAAAACGCGTTTTTCCCATGCATTTTTCCATAGGACCTTTAGAACGAGCTACAGCCCGAACGGCTGAACAGAATTACTCAAAATTTGGCAGAGAGGTAGTCCCTAGGTCAAGGAAGTGCCTTTTGTAGGTTTGGTGTAAATCTGTTCAGTAGATTCTGAGAAAATAGCCTTTAAATCAATATATATATCTGAGCCAGCTTACGGTACGCTTACCGTACGCTTACGGTAAGCGTACGGTGGCGTGCGCGAGCGCGATTCTGATTGGCTCTTAGATCTTAGTAAACATTCGAATCGGCCGAAACCAGGAAGCGGCGGCCGCCATTTTGTCTCTCGCACTGAGAGTGATTTTTAAAATATCAAGCCCAAAAACATGTAAAGGGGCTGTTTTGACAACTCCCTCCCACATAGTCATGTTGAGGGAGTCCCCAAACATCCCCCAAGTGCAAAAACGGTTTTATTTTTTTTTCGGCAATTTCGCGGGGTACGCTTACCGTACGCTTACCGTAAGCGTACGGTAAAAAAATAAAAATAAAAAAAACACTATCCACACTTACCCCACCCCCTGTGCTTTTGGTGGCCGAAGGCCACCAAATGTACAGGGCTTATGTTAAGGGCAAAAAACACTATCCACACTTACCCCACCCCCTGTGCTTTTGGTGGCCGAAGGCCACCAAATGTACAGGGCTTATTATAAGGGAAAAAAACTTAGCATTTAAAAAACCTTGCAAATTCACTGAAAAAACCATAGGTTTCACACATGTTATAGTTAGCGGAAATTTTACTGATAAAAAACCAGTGAAATTCCCCCGTTATAGTTAGCGCAGGCAACTATAACTCACGTGACTGCAATCTTCTGCTGATGACATATGTGTCTTTATGAAAAAAAAATATTTGTAATATATGTATAGCTAAAAATGTATGGAAGAAGACATGGGCAAATAAGTGTCTAAATACAGTATTAGCATCAGCAGAGGATTGCGGTCGCGTGAGTTATAGTTGCCTGCGCTAACTATAACGGGGGAATTTCACTGGTTTTTTATCAGTAAAATTTCCGCTAACTATAACATGTGTGAAACCTATGGTTTTTTCAGTGAATATATATATATATATATATAAATCTGTGATAAATAAATGGTTACCTGGTACCCCCGCTGTGTCCTTTGGTCTTTTTGGCAGGAAGGACTTTTCTTCTATAAAATTCCACGAGCTGAGCCTTAGCGCGTGCAAAACAGAGGACCCGTCTCGCAATGTGGCAAGATACACCAAGGGATTGGTAGTTTGTTGGCCCACCTCGGGAGCAAGACAGGCAAGGGCCGCTGCAGTATGCAGTCCGTGACTGCACGGGGATGCTGGATCACGGAATCACATCGGCACGGCCCGGTTTGTAACTGCTCCGGAGGTTGAGGCGTTGGGGACCCGAGGTGGCCATTTGTATCTCTCTGTTAGCCTTCTCCCTCTTTTTGTTAAGGCTTAACAGGGCGCATTGAAGCGCTACTCCGCATTTTGGACTGCAGTTGCAATGCATGCTGGGAGGCCGAGTCCGTTCAGCATTGGACCACAACTGCAGGCAATAAAGGCGGGGCCTGGAATACTCCAACCATTTGGAGCACCGTATGACATCTCAAAGAGGGAGCAAACGTAACCCAAGGCAGGAAAGGCATCTGAAAAAGGCACAATTACACGCCGAAATGCATTATGCCCAAAATCTGCGATAAATAAATGGTTACCTGGTACCCCCGCTGTGTCATTTGGTCTTCTCGGTAGGAAGGACTTTTCTTCTATAAAATTCCACGAGCTGAGCCTTAGCGCGTGCAAAACGGAGGACCTGTCTCGCAAGTGGCCGGCAATAAGTAAAGGCAATGTGGCAAGATACACCAAGGGATTGGTAGTTTGTTGGCCCACCTCGGGATCAAGACAAACAAGGGCCGCTGCAGTATGCAGTCCGTGACTGCACGGGGACGCTGGATCACAGAATCACATCGTCACAGCCGGGTTTGTAACTGCTCCGGAGGTTGAGGCGTTGGAAAGGCATCTGAGGAAGGCACGATTACACGCCGAAATGCATTATGCTCAAATTCTGCGATAAATAAATGGTTACCTGGTACCCCCGCTGTGTCCTTTGGTCTTTTCGGCAGGAAGGACTTTTCTTATATATATATATATATATATATAAATATATATATATATATATATATATTATCTACTGGCGGTCGCCAGTAGATAGTTATAGTTAGGACCATGTTTCCATAGGAAATCTGCAACATTCTATTTGGAATAACTTTGGCACCGGTTGACGAATCCTCGCAAAATTTTCAAAACTAATGGGGCGCTACGCTCCGCTCCTACCCTGAAAGTCTCGGGGTGATTCGTCAAGCGGGGGCTGAGAAAAAAGGGGGGTCCCAAAACGCGTCCACGGCACTAACTGCGTAAAGTGGGCGCGCGGTGCGCGAAGCGCACCGCGTGCTCACTGTGTGCGCACGGCACAGTGGCACTAACTGCGTAAAGTGGGCGCGCGGTGCGCGAAGCGCACCGCTTGCTCACTGTGCGCGCACGGTGCGCGAAGCGCACCGTGCGCGCACGGAACGAACTGCGTGAAGTGGGCGCGCACGGCACGAACGGCGTAAAGTAACTTAGAATTAAAAAAAACGTACAAATTCACTGAAAAAACCATAGGTTTCACACACGTTATAGTTAGGAATTAGCATTTAAAAAACCTTGCAAATTCACTGAAAAAACCATAGGTTTCACACAAGTTATAGTTAGCTGTACATTTCACTCGTAAAAAACCAATGAAATTCCACGTTATAGTTAGTGCAGGCAACTATAACTCACGCGACCGCAATCCTCTGCTGATGACATATGTGTCTTTATGAAAAAAAAATATTTGTAATATATGTATAGCTAAAATTTAATGGAAGAAGACATGGGCAAATAAGTGTCTAAATACAGTATTAGCATCAGCAGAGGATTGCGGTCGCGTGAGTTATAGTTGCCTGCACTAACTATAACGTGGAATTTCATTGGTTTTTTACGAGTGAAATGTACAGCTAACTATGACTTGTGTGAAACCTATGGTTTTTTCAGTGAATATATATATATATATATATATATATATATATATATAAAGTCCAAAGTTTTTTGCTGAATGCGCGATGCACCTGAACGTGAGGGCTTGCCGGTAGCCAGTGTCAGCAATACTGGCTTCACATAACCTCCAATGCTCACTCGTCACTACAAATGAGCCCGACAAATGCTGGAGTTTACAACAGGATTTATTCCACACTTTACAGCACGGGTTATGCCTTCAAACTGGAAACATTTTGGCAGACGCGTTTCAGCGGTAGTGCTTTCCTCAGTGCCGGTTCCCAAGTCGAATCTCTCACCTGGCGGTCCTTAATAGATCTTGTGACGCTCTCATGGCCACACCCAATGAAATGCTGGTGCCCCGCCTCGACTTGTAATCTGCAGTTCCCTCGTGTTCACCGGGGCCAATTGCATGCTGGTCGTTGGAGTTCGCTGCGAAGACCCGTAAAGTGAAGGGCCTCCAAACACCAGGTGGTGTCCCACAATTGTGGCTTGTCGAGTTCCGCAAACTTGCAGCTTCTGGTCCCAATGTTAAATTGATGGTGTTGCTGGAACCTAGTGTAACTCCTGTAGCTGATGCTACTCCTCACTCCCAATGTGGTCACAGTAAGTACTGATGATCCCCAAGGGGGGGCACCGCGCTGTGAAATATACAAAGTCCAAAGTTTTTTGCTGAATGCGCGATGCACCTGAACGTGAGGGCTTGCCGGTAGCCAGTGTCAGCAATACTGGCTTCACATAACCTCCAATGCTCACTCGTCACTACAAATGAGCCCGACAAATGCTGGAGTTTACAACAGGATTTATTCCACACTTTACAGCACGGGTTATGCCTTCAAACTGGAAACATTTTGGCAGACGCGTTTCAGCGGTAGTGCTTTCCTCAGTGCCGGTTCCCAAGTCGAATCTCTCACCTGGCGGTCCTTAATAGATCTTGTGACGCTCTCATGGCCACACCCAATGAAATGCTGGTGCCCCGCCTCGACTTGTAATCTGCAGTTCCCTCGTGTTCACCGGGGCCAATTGCATGCTGGTCGTTGGAGTTCGCTGCGAAGACCCGTAAAGTGAAGGGCCTCCAAACACCAGGTGGTGTCCCACAATTGTGGCTTGTCGAGTTCCGCAAACTTGCAGCTTCTGGTCCCAATGTTAAATTGATGGTGTTGCTGGAACCTAGTGTAACTCCTGTAGCTGATGCTACTCCTCACTCCCAATGTGGTCACAGTAAGTACTGATGATCCCCAAGGGGGGGCACCGCGCTGTGAAATATACAAAGTCCAAAGTTTTTTGCTGAATGCGCGATGCACCTGAACGTGAGGGCTTGCCGGTAGCCAGTGTCAGCAATACTGGCTTCACATAACCTCCAATGCTCACTCGTCACTACAAATGAGCCCGACAAATGCTGGAGTTTACAACAGGATTTATTCCACACTTTACAGCACGGGTTATGCCTTCAAACTGGAAACATTTTGGCAGACGCGTTTCAGCGGTAGTGCTTTCCTCAGTGCCGGTTCCCAAGTCGAATCTCTCACCTGGCGGTCCTTAATAGATCTTGTGACGCTCTCATGGCCACACCCAATGAAATGCTGGTGCCCCGCCTCGACTTGTAATCTGCAGTTCCCTCGTGTTCACCGGGGCCAATTGCATGCTGGTCGTTGGAGTTCGCTGCGAAGACCCGTAAAGTGAAGGGCCTCCAAACACCAGGTGGTGTCCCACAATTGTGGCTTGTCGAGTTCCGCAAACTTGCAGCTTCTGGTCCCAATGTTAAATTGATGGTGTTGCTGGAACCTAGTGTAACTCCTGTAGCTGATGCTACTCCTCACTCCCAATGTGGTCACAGTAAGTACTGATGATCCCCAAGGGGGGGCACCGCGCTGTGAAATATACAAAGTCCAAAGTTTTTTGCTGAATGCGCGATGCACCTGAACGTGAGGGCTTGCCGGTAGCCAGTGTCAGCAATACTGGCTTCACATAACCTCCAATGCTCACTCGTCACTACAAATGAGCCCGACAAATGCTGGAGT
Organism: Triturus cristatus; assembly: GCF_964204655.1. Classification (NCBI taxonomy): domain Eukaryota; kingdom Metazoa; phylum Chordata; class Amphibia; order Caudata; family Salamandridae; genus Triturus; species Triturus cristatus. The sequence continues at coordinate 61,624,011 of NC_140588.1, forward strand.
TTACAACAGGATTTATTCCACACTTTACAGCACGGGTTATGCCTTCAAACTGGAAACATTTTGGCAGACGCGTTTCAGCGGTAGTGCTTTCCTCAGTGCCGGTTCCCAAGTCGAATCTCTCACCTGGCGGTCCTTAATAGATCTTGTGACGCTCTCATGGCCACACCCAATGAAACTCGACAAGCCACAATTGTGGGACACCACCTGGTGTTTGGAGGCCCTTCACTTTACGGGTCTTCGCAGCGAACTCCAACGACCAGCATGCAATTGGCCCCGGTGAACACGAGGGAACTGCAGATTACAAGTCGAGGCGGGGCACCAGCATTTCATTGGGTGTGGCCATGAGAGCGTCACAAGATCTATTAAGGACCGCCAGGTGAGAGATTCGACTTGGGAACCGGCACTGAGGAAAGCACTACCGCTGAAACGCGTCTGCCAAAATGTTTCCAGTTTGAAGGCATAACCCGTGCTGTAAAGTGTGGAATAAATCCTGTTGTAAACTCCAGCATTTGTCGGGCTCATTTGTAGTGACGAGTGAGCATTGGAGGTTATGTGAAGCCAGTATTGCTGACACTGGCTACCGGCAAGCCCTCACGTTCAGGTGCATCGCGCATTCAGCAAAAAACTTTGGACTTTGTATATTTCACAGCGCGGTGCCCCCCCTTGGGGATCATCAGTACTTACTGTGACCACATTGGAAGTGAGGAGTAGCATCAGCTACAGGAGTTACACTAGGTTCCAGCAACACCATCAATTTAACATTGGGACCAGAAGCTGCAAGTTTGCGGAACTCGACAAGCCACAATTGTGGGACACCACCTGGTGTTTGGAGGCCCTTCACTTTACGGGTCTTCGCAGCGAACTCCAACGACCAGCATGCAATTGGCCCCGGTGAACACGAGGGAACTGCAGATTACAAGTCGAGGCGGGGCACCAGCATTTCATTGGGTGTGGCCATGAGAGCGTCACAAGATCTATTAAGGACCGCCAGGTGAGAGATTCGACTTGGGAACCGGCACTGAGGAAAGCACTACCGCTGAAACGCGTCTGCCAAAATGTTTCCAGTTTGAAGGCATAACCCGTGCTGTAAAGTGTGGAATAAATCCTGTTGTAAACTCCAGCATTTGTCGGGCTCATTTGTAGTGACGAGTGAGCATTGGAGGTTATGTGAAGCCAGTATTGCTGACACTGGCTACCGGCAAGCCCTCACGTTCAGGTGCATCGCGCATTCAGCAAAAAACTTTGGACTTTGTATATTTCACAGCGCGGTGCCCCCCCTTGGGGATCATCAGTACTTACTGTGACCACATTGGGAGTGAGGAGTAGCATCAGCTACAGGAGTTACACTAGGTTCCAGCAACACCATCAATTTAACATTGGGACCAGAAGCTGCAAGTTTGCGGAACTCGACAAGCCACAATTGTGGGACACCACCTGGTGTTTGGAGGCCCTTCACTTTACGGGTCTTCGCAGCGAACTCCAACGACCAGCATGCAATTGGCCCCGGTGAACACGAGGGAACTGCAGATTACAAGTCGAGGCGGGGCACCAGCATTTCATTGGGTGTGGCCATGAGAGCGTCACAAGATCTATTAAGGACCGCCAGGTGAGAGATTCGACTTGGGAACCGGCACTGAGGAAAGCACTACCGCTGAAACGCGTCTGCCAAAATGTTTCCAGTTTGAAGGCATAACCCGTGCTGTAAAGTGTGGAATAAATCCTGTTGTAAACTCCAGCATTTGTCGGGCTCATTTGTAGTGACGAGTGAGCATTGGAGGTTATGTGAAGCCAGTATTGCTGACACTGGCTACCGGCAAGCCCTCACGTTCAGGTGCATCGCGCATTCAGCAAAAAACTTTGGACTTTGTATATTTCACAGCGCGGTGCCCCCCCTTGGGGATCATCAGTACTTACTGTGACCACATTGGGAGTGAGGAGTAGCATCAGCTACAGGAGTTACACTAGGTTCCAGCAACACCATCAATTTAACATTGGGACCAGAAGCTGCAAGTTTGCGGAACTCGACAAGCCACAATTGTGGGACACCACCTGGTGTTTGGAGGCCCTTCACTTTACGGGTCTTCGCAGCGAACTCCAACGACCAGCATGCAATTGGCCCCGGTGAACACGAGGGAACTGCAGATTACAAGTCGAGGCGGGGCACCAGCATTTCATTGGGTGTGGCCATGAGAGCGTCACAAGATCTATTAAGGACCGCCAGGTGAGAGATTCGACTTGGGAACCGGCACTGAGGAAAGCACTACCGCTGAAACGCGTCTGCCAAAATGTTTCCAGTTTGAAGGCATAACCCGTGCTGTAAAGTGTGGAATAAATCCTGTTGTAAACTCCAGCATTTGTCGGGCTCATTTGTAGTGACGAGTGAGCATTGGAGGTTATGTGAAGCCAGTATTGCTGACACTGGCTACCGGCAAGCCCTCACGTTCAGGTGCATCGCGCATTCAGCAAAAAACTTTGGACTTTGTATATTTCACAGCGCGGTGCCCCCCCTTGGGGATCATCAGTACTTACTGTGACCACATTGGGAGTGAGGAGTAGCATCAGCTACAGGAGTTACACTAGGTTCCAGCAACACCATCAATTTAACATTGGGACCAGAAGCTGCAAGTTTGCGGAACTCGACAAGCCACAATTGTGGGACACCACCTGGTGTTTGGAGGCCCTTCACTTTACGGGTCTTCGCAGCGAACTCCAACGACCAGCATGCAATTGGCCCCGGTGAACACGAGGGAACTGCAGATTACAAGTCGAGGCGGGGCACCAGCATTTCATTGGGTGTGGCCATGAGAGCGTCACAAGATCTATTAAGGACCGCCAGGTGAGAGATTCGACTTGGGAACCGGCACTGAGGAAAGCACTACCGCTGAAACGCGTCTGCCAAAATGTTTCCAGTTTGAAGGCATAACCCGTGCTGTAAAGTGTGGAATAAATCCTGTTGTAAACTCCAGCATTTGTCGGGCTCATTTGTAGTGACGAGTGAGCATTGGAGGTTATATATATATATATATATATATATATATATATATATATATTATCTACTGGCGGTCGCCAGCAGATAGTTATAGTTAGGACCTACTTTCCATAGCAAATCCGCAACATTCTATTCCCAATGAATCCTCGCAAAATTTTCCAAACTTTTGGCCAGCTCCGATCCGCTCCTACCCTGAAAGTTTCGTGGTGATTTATCAAGCGGGGGCCGAGAAAAAATGGGCGTCCCAAAACGCGTTTTCCCCATGCAATTTCCCATAGGATCTGTTGTCGCAGCTACAGCCCGAACCGCTGAACGGAATGACACCAAATTTGGCAAAGAGGTAGTCCTCAGTTCAGACTCATGCCTTTTGCATAAATGGTGTGAATCCGTTCAGTAGTTCCTGATAAAATTAGAGTTAAAAGTACATATATATCTATGGCCGGGGAAGATCCGCGGACCCTACCCGCAATGTAAGCGCACCCTCCCCGAACCGAGCGCGCACCCTCCCGATCGCGCGCTGAATGCTAATTGGCTATCGAGTGTCTGTCTACATTGGAAACCAGGAACTGTTGGCGGCCATTGTCTGTCTCGGTAGAAGCGAGGCTGAAGAAGCAAGGGGAATAAGTGTGTAAAACATATAAAGGGGGCAGAGTGGAAATACTCTGACCCTCTAGAGGTGCTTAGGGGGTCCCAGAAGGACCCCCTGGGGCCCCCTTTTGTTTCCTCCAAAAAACGGCAAAATGCGCGCACGGGCACGCATCCTATCGCGTTGGGTGCACGGATTCTCTCGCGTTGGGTGCGCGGATCCAAGGAAAAAAAATTGAAAAAAGACAAGAAATCATTGGTTGTATTACAACTTTCTACACTGAAAGGTAGGGTGTATCTTTCTGTTTGTTAAAGGCATGATTCTTATTGGTTAACAAAAACAGTTTGTAAGGAACATTATATATGATAAGCTGATATGTTGAAAAGTCAAGCACACTTGCTGCCTTGTTTAGCAACATTGTGTGCTGAACTCGTGACCTGTGTGCTCAGTGCAGTGTTCCATGACCTGTTTCTATGGTAACAGGCAGAAGGCAGATTGGGGGAAGGGTTGAAATGTTTAACCAATAGAAATGTGTGTTTGCTTTTGAATTTATGTGTGAAGGATTGTGATTTGATGTTTACATGTATATGTGTGGAAAATGAAAGGGAAACTTTTCCATTCTTTGTTTTTGCTGAGAGGTGCACAGTGCAGAGATTCTGTAAAAGAAAATCTGGTGTGTGACTGATATACGTCTTAATCTACAAAAAGGTGAGTTATTTAATTGTGAGGGGATGTATGTAGACTATTTTGATTTTAATCAGACTAATGTATTTCTCCTGCTAAAGTGTAGGGAGTACTTTTTTTCTCTACAATCTTATTGACAGTGTGTGTGCATGTAGAAACCATTCTGTGATAAGCATTTGTGTTTTTCATGTGTTTGCAGACAGATAACTGTGCTGTTTTTATATTTTGGTAGAATTAGAAACCAGTCATTGTTTATGAATTTGTGAAATGAGTTATGTTTCTATACTAAAATGTAGTACTCCTTCTAGATGAAGAAATATGTTTTGGTATAGTGCAAGGGATAGTGTTGTTTGTCTAGAATCACACAGTGAGTATGTGTGCATTTGGGAACCACTGTGAGAGAAGCATTTGGTAACATCGTGTATTTGCTGACAGATAACTGTTTTAAAACCTGTTATGTTGTCAAGTTTTAGTAGCATTAGAAGCCAGTCTTTGCTTATGCATTGATAAAATAAGTCATGCTTTGACACTAATGTGCTGTACTTTAATATGTAGATTGTGTGTAGTCTCATTACCCCTTGCACAGTAGTGAATGAGTTTTGGTAAGCTGCTAGGGATAGTGTTGCTTGTCTAGAATCACACTGTGAGTCTGTGTGCATTTGGGAACCACTGTGAGAGAAGTATGTGGTAATATCGTGTATTTGCTGACAGATAACTGTTTTAAAACCTGTCTTGTCAAGTTTTAGTAGCATTAGAAGCCAGTTTTTGCTTATGCTTTGATTAAATGAGTCAGGCTTTGACACAATAGTGCAGTCCTGAAATATGTAGATTGTGTGCAGTTCCCTTATCACTTCCACAGTAGTGAATGATTTTTGGTAAACTCCTAGGTATAGTGGTTGTTGTCTAGAATCACACTGTGAGTCTGTGTGCATTTGGGAACCACTGTGAGAGAAGCATTTGGTAACATCGTGTATTTTCTGGCAGATAACTCTTTTAAAACCTGTCATGTTGTCAAGTTTTAGTAGCATTAGAAGCCAGTCTTTGCTTATGCGTTGATTAAATGAGGCATGCTTTGACACTAATGTGCTGTACTTAAATATGTAGATTGTGTGCAGTACCCTTACCTCTTCTAGACTAGTGAATGAGTTTTGGTAAACTGCTAGGGATAGTGTTGCTTGTCTAAAATCCCACTGTGAGTCTGTGTACATTTGGGTAAGGATTGTGATAGAAGCATTTGGTAACATGGTGTATTTGGTGACAGGTAACTGTTTTAAAATCGGTCATGTTGTCAAGTTTTAGTAGCTTTAGAAGCTATTCTTTGCTTATGCATTGATAAAATGAGTCAGGGTTTGACACTAAAGTGCAGTACCATGTACTATTCTCTTCACTGTGCCAGAACTGAAAATTTAAAAGTTTCACCCAGGCACTGTCCTAGCAGTAGTCTGATGATTTAGTCAGTTTCTAAGTACTCATGTTGTGAACCATACATTACCACATAGACTGCTTCAAATGTCTATGCAGTATGCATGCAGTCTTCTAACATACTATACACTTGTCTTTCACATCTTCAATTCCCTAGTCAGTATCCATACAGTCCAGCAAACAGCCTGTCACTCTCTTTGCACTCCTCTAGTGACCCATTCAGTACCAAGTACTAATCCATTCCCTGCGCCAAAAGCCTACCACTTATAAATTCACCCAGGCACTCTCCTTGCTGTACTCTAATCATTCAGTCAGTACCCAAGTACTCATGCAGTGAGCCAGGCCTGATCACATAGACTGCTTCAAACCCTTATCCACTATGCATGCAGTCTTCTAACCACCTAGACACTTGTCTTTCACACCTTCAATTCCCTAGTCAGTATCCATACAGTCCAGCAAACATCCTGTCACTCCTTTTGTACTCCTCCAGTGACCCATTCAGCAACATGTACTAATCCATTCACTGTGCCAAAACCCAAACACTTATAAATTCACCAAGACACTCTCTTTGCAGTACTCTAATCATTCAGTCAGTGCCTAAGTATTCGTGCACTGAGCCAGGCCTTAGCACATGGACTGCTTCAAACCCCTATCCACTATGCATGCAGGCCTCTAACCACCTACACAGTTGTCTTTCACACCTTCAATTCCCCAGTCAGTATTCATACACTTATACCAAACACCCTGTTACTCACCCAGTGTGTCTCCTTATAGTACTGTAATCATTCAGTCAGTTAGCATGTAGTCTTTTAGTGAGGTAGGCTTTAGGGCATGAACTGCTTCAAAGTAGTATGCACTATGCATGTAGTGTTTTAACGATCGTCACACTTGTGGTTCAGGGCTATAGTTTCTTAGTCAGTTTTTATATAAAATGTGTTTGTACAGTAATGGAATAGTATAAATTTGAAAGTTATTAATATACATTTATTTGTGATTCTTTTTTACAGATACAGAACAGGAGTGTTTCTCATCTGTTTGCACTCTTCTTGTGCAAGATTGTTTGGAGGAAGGGTCCTGCGGTGTTTCATCATACTTGCCGTGCCGTACGAGTATTTCTTGTTAGGATCCCCTTGTAACAGAACTCTTTTGCAAATCTTGCACGTGACCAAGGTGGCATTGATCTTTGTTTGCCCCTCGGGAAAAGTAAAAAAATTCCACACCACTGAGGGAAAACGTTGTGGGCGTGGTGCGTCCTCCAAAAATTCATCCTTAGATTCGGTGAATATTTTAAAGCGACAACATTTACAGTTTTTGTAAGTTAAACTTATAAAATTTTGTTAGCTGTAAGCATTTTATATATCTGTGATTTGTATCTTGTGGTATTTTGTTGAGAATAGCATGTTGAGTTTTTTTTAACAATCTTTTTGATTGTTTTTTTTTTGCCCGCTGTTAAGTGATGAGTACGATTGAAATCACTATTTTTTGTGAAATTTAATATATTCTGAGAACAGCAAAAAAGGCAAACAAATTACTTTGTGGAAATTATGCTGTGTTGTAAAAAATTTATTATTACATGTTATAATATGTTTTCCTTTTCTTTCACAGATCCAAATTTTAAAATAAGCAATTTATATGAATTTAGATTGCAATGAAAATCTGAAAAAAATGTATACCATTTTTTATTCCTATTACTGTGAAGGTAAGTTTAACTAAGTCTCAATATGCAGAATGAGGAGATCTGCAAGAAGCTACAAAGTTGAAACACGTTTCTAAAAACACTCTGTTTATATCTATGTAGTTTTGAAATCTGACCATAATCAGATATCATGTGACCTGCAAAAAAAGATATTTGAGGGGTTCATAATATTTCCCATTGTAGCTATTGAAGGACCGCAATCATTTCAATCAGACAAAACTCTGTGGTTACCTTCTATCATTCGCAAGGAATGTTAAAACCGGAAATATGTCACTTTTTGTAACATAGTTATTGTGCAAGACACTCTTTCATATTTACAAAGAGAGGAAAAGGCACTCTGTTTACTTTTTATACTCCATGTAAATACAACTCATTATGCACACCACTTTGCGTTGAAAGGGTGTTCTATAAGTGTTGTTGTGCATGATTGCACTGAATACTCATAGAACAAGACACATGTCTAGATTTATCAGAAATCATGAATCTCGATATGTGTGTGAATGCTGCACCATTCTAAAATTGGTGTAGGAAAGCACAACAAGGAGAATTGTTTTCATTTCTCCACATTTTTATATCTTCAATGCATGCTGAAATGTTCAGCATACATTGAAGGAGAAAAATGCATTTTCTCATTGATTTGTGCAGGAAGGTGTGTCTTCCTGCACAAAAACAAACAGCACATGACACAGATATCATTGCACTATGGTTCAAGGGTGCCTGTGTCACCACATGGCTGCAGTTTAAGCAGCCGTGCAGAGAGAAGCATAGATTTGCAACATATTTATGTACATATGTTGCATCCCTGTGCTTCGGAAGTACTACAGCACACTGTAGTTGAAGAGGTTACTGTGTGATGCTGCAGCACTTCCTCATAGTTCTGCACCATACGCTACTAATGCATTCATTCACTCAATTACGTACTACACACACATTCATCTAAACTTTCACACACTAACAAAGAAATGTAGCTCTTTTTTTAAACCAGGCAAGTTAGTTCTTACAATAACTTTTTTTTTCTTCTTTCTTCTTTTATATTTTTTTGGGGGGTTTCTGAACAATTTGTGGGTTTTTTTGGTTTTTCTGCAACAAAAAAAAACAAAAAACAAAACAGGAGGAACCAAACAATGAACTTCAGGGAACAATTTTTTTTATTTTTTTTAAACTAGCAAATGTGACTTTCTTGCCGGCGGCAGATCAGATCGATCGACTGCTCGCCGTAGCACAAAGTCGCATTGCACTTTGTGCAGAGCACTTTTAAATATTGAAATTGAGGACGAATGTCCAAGTTTTGGGCTGATGGATGCACTCTTGAAGTGCTCGGCTGCGATGAGGTGGAAGGCGCAGGAGCAGGAGTGTTTCTCATCCGTCGGCACTTTGTCGTGCAAGATTGTTCGGATGAAGGGTCCTCAGGTGCTTCATCATACTTGCCGTGCCGCACGAGTATTTCTTGTTAGGATCCCCTCGCGACAGCACTCTTTTGCAAATCTTGCACGTGACCAAGGTGGCATTGGTCTTATTCTGCCCCTCGGGAAAAGTAAAAAATTTCCACACCACTGAAGAAAAACGTTCTTTGCGTGGTAACTCCTCCAAAAATTCATCCTCAGATGTATGAGGAGATGCAGGTGATGCCTGCTGCCCTGCAGCCATTTTTAGTTGAAAAAAGTTAGAGCTAAGTGTAAACTTAGTCTAAAAAATCTTCTTCTCTGGAAAGAGATGCTCCTCCAAAGAAGGTCAAAGAAGAATGATTGAATTGGGTGGGGTCTTTCAATAGTTAGAACAGGAAGTGTAATACACCAATCAAATCTCTTTTTTTGCAGGTCACATGGGATCCGCGCACCCTGCGCATACGCAGCACGCACCCAGCGCGCATCCGCGAAATAGAATTTAAAAAAATTATAGGATTAGATGTAAAAATATATTAGTTTTAAGACTAGTTAGAGTTTGTCTTCAATTAATATTCACATGAAATACATATATCTGTTTTTTTAAATGTTAAATATTTCGCGGGATCCGTGCACCTACCGCGTCATAGACGCATATGACGCATCGCGGAAGCGCGTAAACGTCGCGTTACGTACATCGAACATGTCGCGTATAGGCTGGAAGTCGTGTACCAGTCGCATTGCAATCGCGCACTAATCACGTACCCAACGCATACCATGTGCGGATGCTACCGCGTAGGGATCAAGAACGGTGCGCATAGGGTGCGCGGATCCAAAAACATGGAAAAAATATATATAAAATAAAGTTTTGAACATATAGTTAAAAAAATATTTTGAAAAATATAGAAAAATATGTTTGAAAAACCCATTAAATTCAAATAATATTTTTAAATTTTTAAAAGAATTAATTGAAAAAATACGTTTAAAAAATGGTGATAAAAAAGTATTTTAAAAAAACATAATTAATGAAATTGACACACTGAATTTGAAAACTATAGAAATCCAATCAAAATCATTAAACATGATATCTTCAGAGATAAGTAAAAGATAGGAATTAGCATTTAAAAAACCTTTGAAATTCACTGAAAAAACCATAGGTTTCATGCACGTTATAGTTAGGAATAGGCATTTAAAAAACCTTTGAAATTCACTGAAAAAACCAAGGGTTCAGGGGCGTTATAGTTAGGAATTGGCATTTAAAAAACCTTAGAAATTCACTGAAAAAACCATAGGTTTCAGGGGCGGTATAGTTAGCTGGACATTTCCCTCGTACAAAACCCTAGAAATTCCCCTGTTATAGTTAGTTCAGCTAACTATAACTCGCGCCCCCGCAATGCACTGCTGATGACGTCACATATTACATCAATCATGACATGGTCAGTGACATCACTGATGACATCACTGATGACATCTCAAATGACATCACTGATGACATCACTGATGACATTATCCATGTGATAAATTAGTGCATCTTCTCACACCTTAATATAACCTTTGATACACCACTCAATATTTCAGACGGCCATTTTGAAAACCATAGATACTCCAATACCAATAACTACATACCCACTCATTAACTCTTAGGTCTACATACACCTCCACTCACTCACCTGAACAGTCATTCATACTTACAGTCACTCCGTACAAGACTATCATATGCATTTATACTCCTATATAGACACTCACACACCTCCAATCATCCATTGAGGTACTGACACACCTAGTCAATCGTGCAAGTAATTAAACACAGTCCAATTTACTCACCTATACAGTTAAACACACTCAAGTTCACTTAATCATAAAAATAGTACCACATTCTTACGCTCCTATACAATCATTGATACAAGCACACACTTATCCATACAGCCACTCTCACAATCACACACTCTCACATATACCCACTTATATACTCTTACACACATATATACTGCCTTTCACATATGTAGTTAGTCACACATGTACCACTGAGATATACATTCAATACCTAACACACCCATACATACACTCACCCAACCATACAGTCCCTCACAGATGCACTCTTAAAACCATGCACCCATAGAATCACCCACTCACACATCTATGCATAGAGTCACACACACCCTACCCACACAAACACTCAGGCACCCATACAGATACTCAGACAACCAATCAATAACGCATATAGACACTCATATAGCCATTCACAAAACCATGCAGCCACTTATACACCTACACACAGACACATACAGACATTCACACAGTTTAGTCACTAGTCTGCAGTAATATACATTTAATGACTAACTTATAGAGTCAGTTACGCACCTAGAAAATCATCCATTCACACACTTGTACATCCACTCATTCTTCCACAGGCCTTTCACTATAAATATATAAAACATATTTAAACTTTACAGAAACACACAGTCACTGGATGACGTCATCAGTGATGTCATCAGTGATGTCATTTGAGATGTCATCTGTGATGTCATAAGTGATGTCACTGACCATGTCATGAGTGATGTAATATGTGACGTCATCATCAGTGCATTGCGGGGGCGCGAGTTATAGTTAGCTGAACTAACTATAACAGGGGAATTTCTAGGGTTTTGTACGAGGGAAATGTCCAGCTAACTATAGCGCCCCTGAAACCTATGTTTTTTTCAGTGAATACATATTATATATAATATATATACATATATATTCACAGAAAAATTATAGGTTTCAGGGGTGTTATAGTTAGCTGGCCATTTCACTCGTACAAAACCCTAGAAATTCCTCCGTTATAGTTAGTTCTGCTAACTATAATTTGCGCGCCCGCAATGCACTGCTGATGATGTCACATATTGCATCATTCCTGACATGGTCAGTGACATCACTGATGACATCACTTATGACATCTCAAATGACATCACTGATGACATCACTGATGACATCATCCAATGAATGTGGTTTAGTTTGAAATTTAAATATGCATTATATATATACCAATCTGTATTGAAGTTCTGTATTGAAGATTGAGTGGATATATAACTGGATGGAGGATTTAGTAGCTGTCTGATTGTCTGTTTAAGTGAGTAATTAAAAGTGTCTCACTTAATACATGGATTAGTAACTAAACTATGTGACTGTGTGCATCACTGTCTCTGTTGTTGTATAACATGCTGCATCAGTTAGTCACTAACTACATGAGTGTGTATATTAGTTATTGATTAGTTGGGTGAGTATTTGTATGGGACACTGAGTTTGTGTGTGGTTGGATGGGGTGTGTGTAACTATGCATAGATGTGTGAATGGTTGATTGACTAGGTGTATAGGTTTAAGAGTGCAAGTGGAAACAGTTGTTTGGGTGACTGAGTGTATTTATTTGTGTGTTGGTGAGCGAATATATGTTTTAGTTGTACATCTTCAACAAAGTAAAAAAATAAAAGGCATTGTATGTGAGAGTTGGTGCATATAAATAAGTATGTGTAAGAGTCAGTGATTGTGAGAGTAACTATATGAATGAGTGTATAATTGTAATGGTGATTTTTTAACATATTAACTATGAGTTACTATGTGTTTGAATAAATGAGGTGTTGTTGGATAATTGTGTAAGTGAGTAAATGTAAGTGTGATTAATTTTTTTCATGAGTGAGTAGGATGACTGCATAACCGACTAAGAAGACTGCTGATGTGTTAATGTCTATATATGTGTATAAGTGCATTTGATAGTGTTCTATTTATTAGTGACTGCATGTATAAATGTTTCTGTTGTTGAATGGGGAGTTGTGTGTGTAGACTTATGAATCAGTGAGTGGGTATGTAGTAACTGGTATTGGTATGTCAATGGTTTCAAATATGGTACTCTGTATTTTACAGTGAGTGATGAAAGGTTATACTAGTGTAAGATGAGGTGTATCAGATTGTCACGTGGATGATGTCATCAGTGATGTCATCAGTGATGTCACTGACCATGTCATGAATGATGCAATATGTGACATCATCAGCAGTGCATTGCGGGCGCGTGAGTTATAGTTAGCAGAACTAATTATAACAGAGGAATATCTATGGTTTAGTACGAGTGAAATGGCCAGCTAACTATAATACCCCTGAAACCTATGGTTTTTTCAGTGAATTTCAAAACTTTTTTAAATGCTAATTTCTAACTATAACATCGCTGAAACCTATGGTTTTTTCAGTAAATTTCAAAGGTTTTTTAAATGCTAATTTTTAAGTGAGATAGTAGTTATACCTATTTTTTTGTACTGATTTTCTACAGTTTTTTAACTGTTTATTTATAAATATTTTGTTCATTAAATAACATTATATATTTTTCTGAAAATTGCACAAAATTTTTTTTTTGTCAGAGTCGCGCACTCATAACGTACACATCATGGTGGGTGCGCTGATTCTAGCCGCCATTTTAGAAGAGTTGTGAAGGATCCGCGTACGGTGTGCAATGGCTGCGTGTTTTTCAGTTACATCATATACATTTAATATTACGTGATGTGCGCGATTGGTATGCGACCAGTCCACGACTCCTGCTCCCGCGCATTTGCGACACATGCGCATTACGGTACGAGATGCTTACGCGGTGGCGGGTCCCGCGTGATGTCATATACATGCTGGGGCACGCTGGGTGCACGACTCCCGCAAAAAAATGTTATGTTCCAAAATGATATGTATGTGTCTTTAATATACATATTAGGGCAAGAGATTATCTAAGATATTCATAAAAATAATATATTTGTACTTATAATAAACGTGTATTATTTTTAAATATATTTTCGCGAAGTCGGGTGCGTGCATTGTGAGCGCAGAGAACCAGGTCACAAGAGCTACTGTAGAGCCAAAGAAACCAGGTCAGCAGAGCCATTGTAGAGCCAGAGAACCAGGTCAGCAGAGCTGCTCTAGAGCCTAAGAAGCAGGTCAGCAGACCTGCTTTAGAACCAGAGACCCAGGTCAGCAGAGCTGCTCTAGAGCCAGAGACCCAGATCAGCAGAGCTTCTCTAGAGGCCGAGAACCAGGTCAGCAGAGTTGCTGTAGAGCCAGAGAAACCAGGCCAGCAGAGCTGCATTAGAGGGAGAGAACCAGGTCAGCAGAACTGCTTTAGAGCCAGAGAACCAGGTCAGCAGAGCTGCTTTAGAGCCAGAGAACCGGGTCAGCAGAGCAGCTCTAGAGGCAGAGAACCAGGTCAGCAGAGCTGCTTTAGAGAGGGAGAACCAGGTCAGCAGAGCTACTTTAGAGGGAGAGAACCAGGTCAGCAGAGCTGCTCTAGAGCCAGAGAACCAGATCAGCAGAGCTGCTTTAGAGTCATAGAACCAGGTCAGCAGAGCTGCTCTAGAGGCAGAGAACAAGCTCAGCAGAGCTGATTTAGACGGAGAGAACCAGGTCAGCAGAGCTGCTCTAGAGCCAGAGAACCAGGTCAGCAGAGCTGCTCTAGAGCCAGAGAACCAGGTCAGCAGAGCTGCTTTAGAGCCAGAGAACCAGGTTAGCAGAGCTGCGCTAGAGCCTAGGAACCAGGTCAGCAGAGCTGCTCTAGAGCCAGAGAACCAGGTCAGCAGAGCTGCTGTAGAGCCAAAGAAACCAGGTCAGTAGAGCTGCTTTAGAGGGAGAGAACCAGGTCAGCAGAGCTGCTTTAGAGGGAGAGAACCAGGTCAGCAGAGCTGCTTTGGAGCCAAGGGACCACGTCAGCAGAGCTGCTCTAGAGCCAGAGAACCAGGTCAGCAGCACTGCTTTAGAGCCATTGAACCGGTCAGCAGAGCTGCTTTAGAGCCAGAGAACCAGGTCAGCAGAGCTGTTGTAGAGCCAGAGAACCAGGTCAGCAGAGCTGCTCTAGAGCCAGAGAACCAGGTCAGCAGAGCTGCCGTAGAGCCAGAGAAAACAGTTCAGTAGAGCTGCTTTAAAGGGAGAGAACCAGGTCAGCAGAGCTGCTGTAGAGCCAGAAAAAGCAGGTCAGCAGAGCTGCTTTAGAGGGAGAGAATCAGGTCAGCAGAGCTGCTTTAGAGCCAGAGAACCAGGTCAGGGAGAGCTGATTTAGAGCCAGAGAACCAGGTCAGCAGAGCTGCCCTAGAGCCAGAGAACCAAGTCAGCAGAGCTGCTTTAGAGCCATAGAACCAGGTTAGCAGAGCTGCTTTAGAGCCAGAGAACCAGGTCAGCAGAGCTGCTCTAGAGCCTAAGAACCAGGTCAGCAGAGCTGCTCTAGAGCCAGAGAACCAGGTCAGCAGAGCTGCTGTAGAGCCAGAGAAAACAGGTCAGTAGAGCTGCTTTAAAGGGAGAGAACCAGGTCAGCAGAGCTGCTCTAGAGGGAGAGAATCAGGTCAGCAGAGCTGCTCTAGAGCCAGAGAACCATGTCAGCAGAACTGCTTTAGAGCCATAGAACTGGGTCAGCAGAGCTACTTTAGAGCCAGAGAAGCCAGGTCAGCAGGGCTGCTTTAGAGGGAGAGAACCAGGTCAGCAGAGTTGCTTTAGAGCCAGAGAACCAGGTCAGCAGAGCTGCTCTAGAGGCAGAGAACCAGGTCAGCAGAGCTGATTTAGAGGGAGAGAACCAGGTCAGCAGAGCTGCTCTAGAGGCAGAGAACCAGGTCAGCAGAGCTGATTTAGAGGGAGAGAACCAGGTCAGCAGAGCTGCTTTAGAGCCATAGAACCAGGTCAGCAGAGCTGCTTTAGAGCCAGAGAACCAGGTTAGCAGAGCTGCTCTAGAGCCTAAGAACCAGGTCAGCAGAGCTGCTCTAGAGCCAGAGAACCAGGTCAGCAGAGCTGCTGTAGAGCCAAATAAACCAGGTCAACAGAGCTGCTTTAGAGCGAGAGATCCAGGTCAGCAGAGCTGCTTTAGAGGGAGAGAACCAGGTCAGCAGAGCTGCCTTAGAGCCAAGGGACCAGGTCAGCAGAGCTGCTCTAGAGCCAGAGAACCAGGTCAGCAGAACTGCTTTAGAGCCATAGAACTGGGTCAGCAGAGCTGCTTTAGAGCCAGAGAACCAGGTCAGCAGAGCTGTTGTAGAGCCAGAGAACTAGGCCAGCAGAGATGCTTTAGAGCCAGAGAACCAGGTCAGCAAGGCTGCTCTAGAGCCCAAGAACCACTTCAGCAGAGCTGCTCTAGAGCCAGAGAACCAGGTCAGCAGAGCTGCTGTAGAGCCAGAGAAACCAGGTCAGTAGAGTTGCTTTAGAGGGAGAGAACCAGGTCAGCAGAGCTGCTCTAGAGGGAGAGAACCAGGTCAGCAGAACTGCTCTAGAGCCAGAGAACCATGTCAGCAGAACTGCTTTAGAGCCATAGAACCGGCTCAGCAGAGCTGCTTTAGAGCCAGAGAAGCAGGTCAGCAGAGCTGTTGTACAGCCAGAGAAACAGATCAGCAGAGCTGCTCGGTAGCATAAGAACTAGGTCAGCAGAGCAGCTCTAGAGCCTGAGAACCTGGTCAGTAGACCTGCTGTAGAGCCAGAGAAACCAGGTCCGCAGAGCTGCTTTAGAGGGAGAGAACCAGGTCAGCAGAGCTGCTTTAGAGCCAGAGAACCAGGTCAGCAGAGCTGCTTTAGAGCCAGAGAACCAGGTCAGCAGAGCTGCTCTAGCTGACACTGACTGATTGACACTGACTGACACTGATTGGCTGACACTGACACTGACTGACACTGATTGACTGACACTGACTGACACTGATTGACTGACACTGACTGACTGACACTGACTGACTGACTGACACTGACTGACACTGATTGACTGACACTGACTGACTGACACTGACTGACACGGATTGACTGACACTGACTGACTGATTGACTGACACTGACTGACTGACTGACACTGACTGACTGACTGACTGACTGACTGACTGACTGACTGACTGACTGACACTGAATGACACAGACTGACACTGACTGACTACTCTCTACTACTCTACTACTCACTCTCTACTACTCTCTACTACTCTCTCTCTACTACTCACTCTCTACTGCTCACTCTCTACTACTCTCTACTACTCACTCTCTACTACTCTCTACTACTCACTCTCTACTACTCACTCTCTACTACTCTCTACTACTCTCTACTACTACTCTCTACTACTCACTTTCTACTACTCTCTACTGCTCACTCTAGTACTCTCTACCACTCACTCTCTACTACTCTACTACTCACTCTCTACTACTCACTCTACTACTCTCTACTACTCACTCTCTACTATTCACTCTCTACTTCTCACTCTCTACTACTCTACTACTCTCTACTACTCTCTCTATACTACTCACTCTCTAGTACTCGCTCTCTACTACTCTACTACTCTCTACTACTCTTTCTACTACTCGCTCTCTACTACTCTCTACTACTCACTCTCTACTACTCTCTACTACTCTCTCTACTACTCACTCTATACTACTCACTCTCTACTACTCTACTACTCTCTACTACTCTCTCTACTACTCACTCTCCACTACTCTCTACTACTCACTCTTCTACTCTCTACTTATCCCCACCACTCACTCTCTACTACTCTCTACTACTCACTCTCTACTACTCTCTCTCTACTACTCACTCTCTACAACTCACTCTCTACAACTCTCTACTACTCTCTTCTACTTACTCTCTACTACTCACTCTCTATTACTCTCTACTACTCACTCTCCACTACTCTCTCTCTACTACTCTCTAATACTCTCTTCTACTTACTCTCTACTACTCACTCTCTACTACTCTCTACTACTCACTCTCTACTCTCTACCTCTCTCTACACTACTCTCTACCTCTCTCCACCTCTACCTCTCTCCACCTCTACCTCTCTACACCTCTACATCTCTACCTCTACCTCTCTACCTCTACCTCTCTACCTCTACACCTCTATCTCTACACCTCTACACCTCTACCTCTCTCTACACGCACACATATGCACATATATATGCATATATATGCATATGCACATATATAAACATATATATAATCTGCATATCTATATAAATACAAATATAAATGCATGCATACATATGCATATACATGTATGCATACATATGCATGTTATGTACATGAAAGTTTGAAAAACACTAATACAAGCAAAGCTAAAAAGCCACCTAATTACAAACAGAATTGTTTTAACTTAAACGAGGGCGAGACCTATTGCATTTTCAATGCTTGTTTACTTTGGTTCCATCAAGAAGCCATTCAGATGTGTCACACATTTGCCATAAATTCTGAATGTTAGCACTCTAGTTGCTCATTAGATCACTGTAGTAAATCTACTGCTCACCAGGGAAGTCTGCTGCTGGTTTTCAAAGTGCATGTTTCAGTCTGCATGTCAGAATTTTTTGATGAAATAGAAAAGGATTTGAGAAGTCAAAATGTGCCCTAATTTTTCTTTCTGCAGCACTAATCATAATTTCTATGGCAAAATGATCCCCCTCATTTTGTTCCTTTGCAAATTAAATGTTTTAAGTGTTACCACTTTATTCCAATCAAGATGGCTTCAGGTGTGCCATACTTTTGTCATAAGTAAGACTGTTAGCGCTCTAGTTGTTCTTTAGAACACTCTGGGACATTCTGTCATTGGGCTATACTTGGGCTACATCTGGGTGATATTTGTGCTACATGTGGGTTCTTTTGTCTCTGGTGGCCATCTTGGGAGACTTATTTGTTATATGAAGTTTCCTAATTTCCTCATTTACTACAGTCTCCTCAGTAGGAAATACTTTCAGTTTTTTACTTTGATTCCATCAAGAAGGCATTCAGATGTGTCACACATTCGCCATAAATTCAGAATATTAGAACTCTAGTTGCTCATTAGATCACTGTAGTAAAGCTACTGCTCACCAGGGAAGTCTGCTGCTGGTATTGAAAGTGCATGTTTCAGTCTGAATGTCAGAATTGTTTAATGAAATAGAAGAGGATTTGAGAAGTCACTCAAAATGTGCCCTAATTTTTCATTCTGCAGCACTAATCATACGTTCTATGGAAAAATGAACCCCCTCAGCTTGTTCCTTTTTAAATTAAATGTTTTAAGAGTTACCACTTTATTCCAATCAAAATGGCTTCAGGTGTGCCATACGTTTGTCATAAGTAGGACTGTTAGCGCTCTAGTTGTTCTTTAGAACACTCTGGGAAGCTGCAGTAGAACACAAAGGAATCAACTGACAGTCTCTGCCCTTGTTGGATGTACATGTTTTACTGAGAATGTCAGACTTCATTCTCACATGACTGAGAAAGATAATGTGAATTTACAGAAAATATGCTCTCAGTTTAGCTTATAGATCACCTTCCAAACCTCTGTGGGAAAAGCATGAGAAAATAGTTTTCTCTCAAACATGATTCATGATATCCCAGCAGAAGGCTTTTTCACATGGTAAAATCACCTTAGAACACACCGCAATTCCTAAAATGAGTATGGTACCATCAACAAATGATTTATAATGTAACTAAAGTCTTAAAACCTTCTATTAACTGTAATGCTTTTTAATGAGGTGCTATCATGTATATTGGTCCCAAGATGGCTGCCAACACTTCTTGGATGAAGTGCTGACAGCCAATCACATCTCACGATGAGATGTGTGGTTAGGCTCTGCCCAGATATATCTATGATTTTACTTTTGATTTTCTCAACAATTACTGAACGGATTTACACCATTTAACCAAAAGGCATGAGTGTGAACCAAGGGCTACCTCTTTGCCAAATTTTGTGTAATTCCGTTCAGCAGTTCGGGCTGCAGCTGCGATTAACGGTTCCTATGGAAAATTGCATGGGGCCCCCCTTTTTTCTCGGCCCCCGCTTGACAAATCACCCCGAGACTTTCAGGATAGGAGCGGACCGGAGTGCTCCACCAGGTTTGAAAATTTCGCGAAGATTCGTCAACCGGCGCCAAAGTTATTCCAAATCGACTGTTGCGGATTTCCTATGGATAATAGCTCCTAACTATAACTACCTACTGGTGACCGCCAGTAGGTAATATATATATATATATGTGATCAAGAACCCTCAAAGTTCCGAAACGCGTCATGGCGGGCATGCACTGAAGAAAATAAATATACATTTGCACTGAAAAAAGTGGAGTTCGCGCCTTTCTTGGTTTCGGGGGATTGGACCACTGAGAGACCGCTGAAAGAAAGGAGTACGGAAAATATATATATATATATATAGATACATATATATATATATATATATATATATATATATATATATATATATATATATACACATCCCTGACCTGAGGGCTACCTCTCTGCCAAATTTCAAGTAATTCTGTTCAGCCGTTCGGGCTGTAGCTCGGACTAAAGGTCCTATGGAAAAATGCATGGGGAAAACGCGTTTTGGGACCCCCCCTTTTTCTCAGCCCCCGCTTGACGAATCCCCCCGAGACTTTCAGGGTAGGAGCGGAGCGGAGCGCCCCACCTATTTTGAGAATTTCGCGAGGATTCGTCAATCGGCGCCAAAGTTATTCCAAATAGAATGTTGCGGATTTCCTATGGAAACACGGTCCTAACTATAACTATCTACTGGCGACCACCAGTAGATAATATATATATATATATATATATATATATATATATATATATATATATATATATATATATATATATATATATATATATGGGAAAAGGGATTTCCGGTGTCTCCCCTCTATTTGTCTCACCAAGATTCCTGAGGGGCACAGAAAGGCAGCACTAACACCAGCAAATCCAAGGCAAGTCGTAATTGTAAGACGATCTTTATTTTATTTTTCTGTTATTTCTCCATTATTTCTCCATTTCAAACGTGCAAAGTGCAGAGTGCATCACAGACAAACAAACGACCTACGCATTTCGGCCAGAGGCCTTCGTCCGGGTCACATGATTACAAGTGCAGGGTAATTATAAAGAGGTTGGTTTGACCTGCCCTCATTTACAAAAAAAGCATCCCAAAGTAAAAACATTTTTTAAAGGAACAGTATCTTATAACGACATTCCATCAGTAACCAATCGCCAGCTCAAAGAGCACTTGTATTTTTTAAACGGATACTTGAGGTCTAATTTGTAATATTTACACACATTGATCTCCTCATTGTAAAACAGTATGAGGTGGTAAAGTACCTAAAAAATGTTTGAAGTATTCACTGTGCCTTCATTACAAACAATTATTCATTTTCTTTCAAATAGTATCACTAAACCCATGTGCAAAATTCTAAGAGAAATATTTAGTGAGGAAATGATGTATACCTGAGCCCTTCCAACTGTCAATGTAATACCAATGACCACTTAAAAAACAAATCAGCTGAACTTGTTTTTTAGTTCATTGATCTTTGGATAAGTGATGCTATAGATCTAAAGTGTTTTGTGCTATTCAGGGGTTTATTCCCAATCAATACTGAGTTTTAGGTTGTGTGCAAAAGTGCAAATTGACATATATTTGATAAATAGACATACAATTTAAAGTGTTTTTGATATATTATATATTATTATATAATATAATGAATGGGTTTGGAGCCTTCACTCTTCATCTATTGGTCTATCATTCAAATTGTTTTCTGGCTACCACAGCATACTGCACAGGCAATTGGTGAACCCAGAATGTAGTTCTCTTAATGCTTGAGTCTACCTTGGAAATGTGTCTTTTTTTAGACCCCAAAAAATATTTGTGCTGCAAGGCATTTTGTTTTATATTGGCAAGTGCCCAGCCACCCCCCTATGGAAAATGCACTGGCAAAACAAAACAACGACTGGCAAAGCCAAGAGGCTAGAATTAAAACCAGACCTATTGGCTTTGCCATTACTTGTTTTTTCACGTTGTTTGGATAAATTAGTACGGTCAACGTCCCCTATAACAAGAAAAGAGACATACACAATGAGCTGCTTTTCATGTTGTTCCCAGAGTGAGCGCAATCGCCTTTGGAGCTACATCTTTTGCATTAGAAACCACGAAAAGCGAGGCATTCATGGATCCGGAAGTTAACGTCATTCTCATCACTGTAAGAGGCTCAAACTGTCCACGTTATGGTTTATTGAACCTGTACATTTGGAGGGTGGGCATAAACCTCAGTGCTAGGTGAGTCACATACTGGCCTATTGATAGAGCGCCACGTTATTCAGAAAATTGTAGGGGTGCATCATATTCACTGTTAGTCCGCACCCACATATTAATCAAAATTGTATTAAGGTGTGACTTAGAAATGTATCACTCAAGTCTGCTTATAATAGTATAATCAGATATGTAATTATGCCTTTCATGAAGAGCAATGTCGTAGTTCACTGCAAATGTATTTAGTCAACTCATAATAATTCGTTTTCATGTAATATGATGTATTAGGTTTAAACGTGCACCATATTAAAGTCTGCACATGTAGTTTGCTTATTCATATATAAAGTGTAATGAAGTTAATGCTTGTAGTGTGATTTTAGAAGTGTGGGTTTAAACTGTGTAAAGGCCTGATCGCATATATGTTGAAAGAGAAGGGCCTGTTCATTTCTTATGTTAGCTAAATATTGTAGGCCGAAAATGATTTCCCTTGGTAAGGCTTTGGGATTTCAGGGCGATAGAAAATCTCAGAGAAGTGGAAAGTTCCTCGTTCTCATGTTTCTGTTGCAGGTGCAAGGACACTTAGCTCGTTAGAGAGACTAGGCCTTTGTTTTAGGAGTTAGGATGGTACGAGAAGCCAATATAGGAGTATACCGGAATGTAGGGATGATACTTTCGGCAGAGAAGGTGCCTGGGACCCAAAGTCAAGCTAACCGTCGTTGGATGGGATACAAGTTTCACTGGAAAAGTACTGGAAGAAGACCTGGCTGAAGAGGTGTGCCGGAGGGCGTGTTCTATGTTTTTGGGATTTTGTATTAGGGACAGTGCCCCGAGGGTTGAGCAGTTGCGGCTTAGATGGGAAGCTAGAAGGAGCATCTTAGAGCGAGCTCTGACTAAGTAAGTGCACTTCTAAGGAAGTCTTCACTTCTGACACCTTTTACTCTCTTGCCTGGGAGGGAAAATGCTAAGTAGGGATGTCACCTTAGAGATAGATAATGACTTCTAATGTAGAGACTGGAGTAATTATCGCTTTCCTGATGTTATTGGAACTGATTATTCTTCTTATTATTGGATGAGGCTTCTGCGTAGGATTTCCTTTGTATTAGTGCCCATTTATTTTCTTCACCTTGTACTGAGGTGCTTATATGTGCATTTATTCTTGGTTGTAATAAATTCCTAAAAATTGAGATTTGGAGTCAGTGATCCTTTTAAAGATTCAACTCAACTGATTATGTGTTAAATTTTGATTTCCTCCCCTTTACACTGTCTAGCACATAAAAAGATCCTGGCGACCTTAGAGGATTCTTGGTGATGGTAAGGTAGATAACAATCCGGCGTCATCAGTTGGTAGCAGAGTAGGATGGTTATCTCTGATAGTGAGGGGAGATCTAGATTAAGATAAGAGATTCTAGAGGCCCATAGAATTCGAGGTATGGTGACCCATCGGATGATGAGCGGCAAACGACAGCAGTTGATGGAGATTGATGGAGAGTAGCGGTGCGGCGGGAAGCAGCAGTTTGTGATAGAGTGAGAATGAATAGGGTGATGTGTTTTGTAGATTGCGGTGTTGATTTGATTGTGTGATGTCTTGCGGAGTTGGTATGAGAGTTGAGTGATTGTGAGATCAGGCTGTGAGCGCGCGCAGCCCGGGGTTCTTAGACTCGACGCGTACTCTGAGAAGTTGTGGTGTAGAAGACACCCAAGGTAGATTTTGTTGACCATTGAAAGGGAATCGTGAGACGTCAGCGATTACCCAGACCGAGATAGGGGGAGCGAATGCGTGAGTGCATGAGTAACCGACGCTGGTTGTGGGTTGTTGTATGTGGAAAATTGAGCGTTTGAAGCCTATCAGTTGAGGCGATTGTCCGGTCATTTCACGGACAGACAGTTGCCAGGTTTGAGGTCAACAATTTCGCGAGACTGTCGTAGGCAGTCAGAGAAGTGATTGTCCGGTCGTTTGTGGACAGATAATTACTTCAGAGTGTGAATGGGATGAATGCAAGGGTAAGACGCGAATTGTGAAGGAGGGGAACTGCTGCGAGCGGAGGAAGTGTGATGTCAGAAGGTGTCGCGCTGCAATAAGTCGGTTGGTGTGAGTCGCGCTGCTATTGGTGGATTGACATCAGGAAGCGAACAAAAACTTTGTGCGCGATCAAAAATTTGTTCATCATGAAATGTTTTAAGGTTTTCCGAGAATTATGTAGAGGTGACGAACATGTGGTTACTCAAGGGGGAGAAGAAGCCCCTCCCGAGGATACTCCAGGGCATTATATGGCAAAAATGCGGGATTGCATACTGTAATTTGGCTTGAAAATTGGCATAAAATGACTCATGGTGAGGGAGAACTCACTTTCCCACGATATTCTACTTTCAGGTTGGATGTGTTGTATCAGTTGAAATCTGTGATGTCTTTGTTGCAACCTCTGCCTAGACCAACTCAGTTTGAGGCATTGCATGCATGGATTAGAGCAGTGTATGACAGGAAAAGAAACAGAAGTCAAGAAAGAGTGAAGAAGTCAATCAGGGCATCCAAGGATGCGAGGTGGGATGCGCTAGAGAAGAGGTGGAGAGTGGAAACAATTGAGGGGGATAGATTGTACCCGCTGCTAGAGAAAACAGACAGCGCGAAGGCAAAGAGCGTAGATGAGGAGGATAGTGATGCGGATGACAGCTTGGTAGAGATGTTGTTGTCCGAAAGATCGCCTCTGTTCAATCCAGATTCCTATGAAGGAAAGTCAGCTCCAGCGGAAGGGACTAGTGGAGTACAGACTCAGTCAGGGGTGAGAGTAGTAGGGAAAATCTCGACAGGAACGGAAGACATGAGAATTCAGTCTGTAACGAGTACCGAACATGGGAGAGGTGTGAGGTTACCAGATGCTTTAAAAGTACCGGTAACCATTGGACCCATTGTTTCAGTTTACAATACAGACCAAGAGAGAGTTGGTAGTCTAGCACAGTCAGCTGTTGGATCAAGGAGTGTCGTTGAGGAAAACGGGACAGAGAGCGGGATGGAACAGACTCCGAGACCTATGGAATGCAGTACGCCATTGCCAGCCACTGCATACTCCTCTAGGGGACAGGTGGACGGGAGACCGATAAGACCAAAATCTTTGGCCAAGTCAAGATCAGACTTGAGGATGTGGGTACCGCCTGCGAGAAATCAGGGTGAGAGAACTGTAGAGAATGAGGAGCAAGGTAACTCAGGAAACCGACCAGTCTCTAGGAACATGACAGAAGAGAGTAGGTCTCGAGATCAGAGCTGCGAGTACAACGAACGGAATGGTGCAGCTTGTCGAGAAATATTGAAAGGCACCCTGAAAGGGAGGATGTTAGATGTAGTGAAATTGAAAGCAGACGTAGACAAAATAATAAATGGAAATTTGCCTCTTGAAAGTATATATATGTATAAACAAGATTAGTTACTTTTTGTAGCGAAGGATGTGACTCTCAAAGTAAGAACTGCACATGAGAAACTGACAGAGCTGGCCAAGAAGTATGAGGTGGATTTGTCTAAAATGAAGTCATTACAGGGAAACCATAGGTTGCAGTATGGTGATCAAGAACTGGAAGAGAAAAGGGTCATGGGGCTGAGAACCCATATCAGAGATTTGATTATAGAGATGAGTGCATGGATCGTGCTTGATAAATGGGAGGAAAGATGGTCCAAGAAGAAGAGTTCCAAAAAGATAGTAGGAGAGACGCCACCTCCAGGTGGAGGGACGGTAAGCATAGGGAATTTTCCTTTACGGGAGGTACAGAATGAAGGGTACGTGCATGTGCCTTGGAGTAGGGGTGATGTGGCTGCATTTACAAACGATTTCCCTCGGCTGAGGGAGAAGCCTATAGAATGGTACAAACAGGTTGATCACTTTGTCAAGGTCTCAAAAGTGTTGTGATTGATTTGAATACGTTGTTTGACATCGTGGTTCCAGGGGATTTATGGTCCGCATGTAAAATTGCTGTTGAATGGCCGACTTCAGAGCCAGAAAGGAATCCTATCACGAATGGTCTGTCACCTTTAGTTATGAAAAAGTTTGAACAGGTGATCACATGGTTAAAGTCAAAAATTTCACCTCAGGATATTGATTGGGTTAAGATAGATCGGACAGTCCAAGAGCCAAAAGAGGTGCACGAGTACTATGAACGCCTGTTGCAGGTCTTCAAACAGTACAGCGGACTAGATGCATTAGATACAAAAGATATGGGACAGTTTGTTTCAAAGTTTGTGTTGGGGTTGAGACCAGAAGTTAGTCTCATGATACAGCAACATCTGATTTGTTGACAGAACAAGCCGGTGGAAGAGATCTTGCGGTATGCCAGATACTGCAGTGATGAGATAGATTCTAAGCACAGGAAGTTAAAAGACAAATTGATGCTTGTTCAGATGCAAACAGCTCAAGTTCAGCCTAGCGGAGGGACGTTAGGAAGGAGACAGGGAGATAATCAAGGAGGAAACCAGAATGTCCAAGGTCAGGGAAGACCAAACCAGTTGATCCTAAGACAGGAATGGATGTGGCGACATTGAAGAAGACCACTGCGTGTCATCTTTGTCACCAGATTGGCCATTGGAAATGCGAGTGTCCGTTGAATCCGATTAACCAAGTGCAACAGGAAGTAGAGACAGTTCAGGTACCTGTACCTCAAACAGTCCCTACAGTGACTAGACCAAGGTTGATGAAAGGGGGGACGTTCAGTCTGCAGGTACAAGTTCCCCAGCCACGTAGAGTTCAATATGTCCATCAGGGAGCTCGGACTTATCAACAGATGCCCTTGTTCGAAGAGTATGAGAAGTTTAGCCCAGACCCGTTGGCATGACGATGCCTGAGAGGGGAGGAGGACTGCACCCTTGAAGCAGTCTTGGAGGTAGACCAGAGGGGACCATTTGTAGAAGCAGAAGTTGATGGTCACCCTACCACCTTTTTCGTTGATACTTGTGCTACCCGATCTACTGTGAGATCCGCAGTAGTCCCTAACCTACCCCTCTCGGGACACCCAATCCAAGTTGTTGGAGTAGCAAACAAGAAAATGACCAGTCCATTGACAGAGCCAATTCCTGTGAGAATAGGAACTTTCCAAGATCGACACCAGTTTGTGGTGTGTGACTCGAGTCCAGTTTGCCTGTTAGGAAGAGATCTTTTGTGCAAACTAAATTGCACCATCTATTGCATACCAAAGGGAGTTAAAGTACTGACAAAGGATGATGATGCGACCTTTAAAGTTGCAAATCAACACTTGTGCATAGAAATGTACCCAGCGCTGACAGTGGAGGAACTTCCACTTGACTTGAGGGATTCTGTGTCACACGAGGTGTGGGACTTCACCGGAGAAGAGATTGGGTTGATCAAAGGTGTAGAGCCAGTGAAGATTCAGGTCAAACAGAACGCAGAATTCCCTAGGATGCCCCAGGACAATTTGTCACCCGAGACTATTGCAGGGATCAAACCTGTAATCGAGTCTATGATCAAGCAGGGAATTCTGAAGGAGATCATGGGTAGCCCATGTAATTCACCTATCATGGGACTTCAGAAACCGAGTGGGAAATTCAGGATCGTGCAGGACCTGCGAAAGGTCAACACAATAGTTGTCCCATGCTGTCCGGTGGTACCGAATCCATCTGTGATTCTGTTTCAGATTCCATGTGAAGCTGAGTGGTTTACAGTGATTGATCTGTGTCAAGCATTCTTCTCAATCCCACTCCATGAGGAGAGCCAATTTCTTTTTGCTTTCCGGGTGGCAAACCGTGTGTTAACGTGGTGTTGTATCCCCCATGGGTACACAGAGAGTCCTTCGATCTTTAATCAGATCTTGAAGAAGAATCTTGAGAGTCTCATATTGCCACAACACTGTTCTGGTGCAATACATTGATGACTTGCTCATTGCCTCAGAAACAGAAGACGCTTGCAGGATTGATACCATTGCTTTACTGAATCATTTGGCAGAGAATGGACACAAAGTGTCCCCAAACAAATTGCAGTACTGTCTGAGTGAAGTGCAGTATTTAGGTCACAGAATTGAGAAGGGCAAGAGGAAGGTGTCACCAGATCGCATTGAGGCACTCATGAACATGCCTGTGCCTACCACACAGAGAGAAGTCAGAATGTTCTTGGTGATGGTTGGCTACTGCCGCCAATGGATTCCCAACTTATCCTTTGAAGCAAAGCCTTTGCAGAGGATGACGCTCAAGGATGTGAGTGATCCGGTACCATGGGACAACAACTGTTTAATGTCGTTTTTAAGGCTGAGAGAGGCTATGTGTTGTGGTCCAGCTTTGGGAATGCCTGATTACAACAAGGCTTTCTTGTTGTTCTGTTGCGAGAGAGAAGGTTGCGCATTGTCCGTTTTGACTCAGAATCATGGAGGTGTCCGTAGACCAGTTGCCTACTTTTCAGCTACTTTAGATCCAGTAGCTTCTGCATTGCCCGGATGTCTCAAATCCGTTGCTGCAACAGGTGTCAGTATTGAAAGGTGTGAGAGTATTGTCATGGGACACCCACTTACAGTTTATGTACCACATTCTGTTGAACTGTTGATGACAAAGACCAAAACACAGCACCTCACAAATAACTGATTAACACGCTATGAGCAAGTTATACTTGCCTCAGAAAATGTGACATTGAAGAGGTGTTCTGTTTTGAATCCGGCAGCATTGATGCCCATTCCAAATGCAGATGGTGAAGATTGTGAGGACCATGATTGTCTCGATGTGACTGAACTATGCACCAAACCGAGACCAGACATTGATAAACTGCTCCCTGATCCTGATTAAACTTTCTTTGTGGACGGTTCGTGTTTGAGGGACAGTGTTGGTCGATTAAGAGCAGCGTTTGCTGTATGTACCATCACTGAAGTTGTTGAAGCTGCTTGTTTAGAGGGAGTACACTCTGCATAAGTAGCTGAAATCATTGCTTTGACCCGTGCCTGTTTGGCTGCTGATCAGATTCGGATAACAATCTACACTGACAGTCAGTACGGGTTTGGTGTGGTTCATAACTGCGGGCAGCTATGGTCACAGAGAGGTTTCATGACATCTTCAGGTTCGCCCATCAGAAATGGGAAATGTGTGAGAAAATTGTTGGAAGCATTACAGTGTCCCAAGGAAATTGTGGTTGTCAAATGTTCTGCTCATAGTAGAGGGATTGATTTTGTTTTATTGGGTAATAACTATGCAGATGAGGTTGCCCGTTTATGTGCAGTACAAGGATGCATATTTACAGGAGGTTACACTGGAGAAAGCCAAGAAAGAACCGAGCTCAGCATGATGTTAGCCATGGCAGACACCTGGGAGGAACTAAAACAATTGCAGGATGAGGTTACTGACCAAGAACAAGATGGCTGGATGATGTCAGGATGTGAGAAGGAAGACGTGGATGTGTGGGACTCGAGTGATGGTTGAGCTGTGTTGGCGGAAAGTCTGTTGAGCCCAATGGCAAGATTGATACATGGTGCAGTACATCTTGGCAGGGATGCAATGGTGCGAGTGTTTAGACAGACGTGGTACAATCCTAAGTTTTGTGCGGTTGCTGAAGCTGTATGTCAGAGGTGTGTCACGTGTCAACAGATGAATGCAGGAAAGAAGACTGCTGTAACTTTGAGTCACATTGGGAGGTCAGGAGGGCCTTTCAATAGAATGCAGTTGGATTTCATTGAGATGCCAAAGTGTAATGGGCTGAGGTACATTTTAGTTGTGGTGTGTGTGTTTTCAAGGTGGGTGGAGGCTTACCCAACACGTAGGTGTGACACACTCACTGTAGCTAAACTGTTGTTGAGGGAGCTCATCCCGAGGTTCGGTTTTCCGACCTCTTTGGAATCGAACAGAGGGACACACTTCCACAGTGAGATCATGAAATTGCTCTGTGCTGCTTTGAATGTGGATTAGAGACTACATTGCAGCTACCGACCAGAGGCTTCTGGGATTGTGGAGCAGGTTAATGGAACTTTGAAAGCACGGATGGCAAAAGTGTGCACTTCGGCATCTCTGAAATGGCCTGATGCACTGCCCTTGGTTCTCATGAGCCTTAGGAGTGTTCCAGATAGGAGAACGGGGT
Source organism: Triturus cristatus (assembly GCF_964204655.1). Classification (NCBI taxonomy): domain Eukaryota; kingdom Metazoa; phylum Chordata; class Amphibia; order Caudata; family Salamandridae; genus Triturus; species Triturus cristatus. Next base: position 61,653,792 of record NC_140588.1, read on the forward strand.
TGTCACCTCCCGAGATCCTGATGGGGAGGGCAATGCGATTACCAGCGATACCTGTTACTGCTCTAATTAGCAGCACTAATGACTTAATTCTCGACTACTGTAAGGGACTGGCTGACGTAGTCCGTTATGTGTCTCAGCAGGTACAAGCAGCAACTGTTCCAGCCGCAAGTGACCTGTGCCACGACCTGTGCCCGGGAGATTGGGTGCTTTTTCGCAAACACGTGAGAAAGAGTTGCCTGGATGTCCATTGGCGTTGCCCGTACCAGGTAATACTGGTCACGAACATGGCAGTGAAGTGTGGAGTGTTGCCGAACTGGGGGCATGCCTCCCATACATGCAGAGTTCCAGCACCCTTGGAAGAAACAGCCCCTCTCGTAAATGAAAATCCTGCTGAGGTGGCAGGGCCCTCTGAGAGGGCAAGTCAAGCTGTGAGGGTTGCTGACGAAGTTGGTTGTGCACTGCATCGTGCTGAACGGGGTAGTGTCAATCAGTGCCCCGAATTTGACTCGGACGGAGAAAGCATTTCTGTGGGTGGAGTAGAGTCAAATTCAGCAGAAGAAGGAAGTAGTGCACAGGGTACCCAGAGGGAGAGCAGAAGTGCCACGAGAGCAGAAGAGGTTTGGCCCATGAGCCAGAGGCGGCTGAACCTGAGGTTGGCACCTGAAAGAGATCTTGCCCCAGTTTCTGAAACGTCTGAATCTGAACAGAGTGACGAAGAGCAAGCTGAGGTGGTCTGAGGAGATCCAGGAGAACAAGAGTGCTGTGTCAAAGATACGGCTCACCGGAGTGACTGATGCCAGGAGTGGTGAGCTCGGGGAGGCTGAAGTCCTTGACGTTGGTCAGCGAATTCCCGAACCTGAAAGTGGATGTGTTGCTGTTTGTCCCGGGAGTGGAGATCGAAGGAATACTGACTCTTACTATTCTGAATCATCCACGTCTAAGCAGAATTCGTGCACTAATCCTGGAGAAGCTGGTTTTTCCAACCTTTGGTTATGTACCACCGCATCAGGAATTAAGGTGGCTTCGTCTAGAACTTTTGCAGCATGTTTTAGAGATTCTGGGAGCTGATCTTATTCTGGACTGAAGGTGAACTTTGTTGTAAATAAAAGTCTAAAAGAAGATAACCTAGGCCCGAGTGGAAGAAGAAAAAATGTAAGGTCTTCGCGTCAAGACGACGAAAGAGGGCTAGGGAAGTCTTTTGTGGACCGTGTAAATAAGGAACTGAAATTGCAAGGGGATTTCCAGCTCTTGAAGTATCGTTCAAACTGGTTAGCAAGTGACATCCGGAGGAGAAAAGAGACTCTTAATTATTTGCTGCTGAAACCAAGAACTTGAGAACTTTGCGAGATCATGAATGCTGGAAATACTCATCGTAGATCCAAATTAGTAGTAGGTACACTTGTAGGGTTACTGATAGTTTCTATCATCGTAATAGTTGTAGCCTCATATATCGTTTCACATGAGCAGGAAGCGGAGGTACAGGGAACACCTACACCTACCACCTCTAGCCAAAAGGAGGTCACTATGGGAGCTAAAAGAGCTTTACTAATTGAAGAGAGTCGTAGATTTCACATAGGTTTGTCTAGAGGTGATTTTAAGCTTAATGCGTATGCGAGGCTGCTATATGAGTTTGTGGATGCGATGGATGCGAAAGACTGTAACATGTGCATGCAGTTACCTGCCTCAGTGGACGAGGGTATTAGATATCACCATCTTCCACTGACATATGGGATTTCTTGTAGTCTGTTGCTTAGTATCTTCTATGACCGAGGTCAATTTGAATATTTCTTTTCCAAATACGATGCAGTGCTTCCTGAGGTTCCAGCTTACAAGCATTTGAATAAGTATGATTATTATAAGTCAGAAGACAGACTTCGGAAGTATTTCATACCGTCTTTGGAACTGGATACGGCTTAAGCTCATCGGCATAACTTGACCTGTTCATTGTCAGATGTAGAGAAGAAATTTGTAGATGAGGTAGAAGATAGATATAGCAAACTAGCCCAAACACGAGATACAGGAGACAGTCCAGTAGATTGGACTGATGAAGAAAGGTTACACAGATCTAAAGGGAGTTATGGTCCCATAGCATTGGACAAGGAACAGAGAGGGAAGCTGTGTGTGAGATGATATCAGACCTACTATGAAAAGGTTCCGGTAGGACAGAGTACGTGTGATCATGTCTTCACCATGGAAGATTCTGCTAAGAACTTTCTGCAAGGCTCAGTGCAAGTGATTCCAACCGTGTATTATGTGTGTGGAAAGAATGCCTATGTCAGGTTGCCTGTGAATTGGTATGGTACCTGCTATTTGAGAATTATCTTTCTGAAGATTTACCATGCAGAGGATTTGGAGCTTTTGGAGAATGGACCGCATTCGAGAGCAAAGAGGGCTGCGAGTGCAGGAATCGTGATTGGAGACATCTTTGGAGCAATGATACTGAGTTTAGGTGTGGTCTTGAATGATGTGAAGATCAGAAGACTGGCGACTGTGGTTGATGAGTTGTCAATGAATACAGCGAAGTCATTGATACTTGTGGATGGAGAGATGTTATCGATAAGGACGATGGTTTTTCAGAACCGCCTTGCTTTAGACGTATTATTAGCAAAAGAGGGCGGAGTCTGTAAATTATTGAAAGTTCAGGAATGTTGTACGTATATTCCAGATAACAGCAAGGATCTGGAGAAATATATAGACAATATTACCACGATCCATCATGAGATAGAGGATTTGACCGAAGAGGGTGTGTGGGAAAAGATTGGTAAAGGATTTGGTCAAGTGGGAAGTTGGTTTGCCAATTTGGGGAAAGGGTTCCTTGGCTTTGTGCTAAAACCCCTCATCATTGTTGTGGTTTGTGTGGTTTGCTTGTGGGGATTCATCAGAGCTTATAAATGGTACAGAGGAAACAGAGTCGAGAGAGCACTCAGAGTGAGTGAAATGCGAATGGCCAGACTGCAGGACAGTCAATATCAGAACCTTAAGAATAGAGAAAGACTCCAACGTGGGAGGATGGCGACAAGTACTGTTTAGGTCGCTTCTTTCTCCACGGGAATTGTGAAATGGTGTGATGACACTTGTCATCAAAGGGGGGAACTGATTGAGTGGCACATTATTCAGAAAATTGTAGGGGTGGATCATATTCACTGTTAGTCCGCACCCACATATTTATCAAAATTGTATTAAGGTGTGACTCAGAAATGTATCACTCAAATCTGCTCATAATAGCATGATCAGATATGTAATCATGCCTTTCATGAAGAGCAATGTCGTAGTTCACTGCAAATGTATTTAGTCAACTCATAATAATTCGTTTTCATGTAACATGATGTATTAGGTTTAAACGTGCACCATATTAAAGTCTGCACATGTAGTTTGCCTATTCATATATAAAGTGTAATGAAGTTAATGCTTGTAGTGTGATTTTAGAAGTGTGGGTTTAAACTGTGTAAAGGCCTGATCGCATATATGTTTAAAGAGAAGGGCCTGTTCATTTCTTATGTAAGCTAAATATTGTAGGCCGAAAATGATTTCCCTTGGTAAGGCTTTGGGGTTTCAGGACAATAGAAAATCTCAGAGAAGTGGAAAGTTTCTCGTTCTCATGTTTCTGTTGCAGGTGCAAGGACACTTAGCTCGTTAGAGAGACTAGGCCTTTGTTTTAGGAGTTAGGATGGTACGAGAAGCCAATATGGGAGTATACCGGAATGTAGGGATGATACTTTCGGCAGAGAAGGTGACTGGGACCCAAGGTCAAGCTAACCGTCGTTGGATGGGATACAAGTTTCACTGGAAAAGTACTGGAAGAAGACCTGGCTGAAGAGGTGTGCCGGAGGGCGTGTTCTATGTTTTGGGGATTTTGTATTAGGGACAGTGCCCCGAGGGTTGAGCAGTTGAGGCTGAGATGGGAAGCTAAAAGGAGCATCTTAGAGCTAACTCTGACTAAGTGAGTGCACTTCTAAGGAAGTCTTCACTTGTGACACCTTTTACTCTCTTGCCTGGGAGGGAAAATGCTAAGTAGGGATGTCACCTTAGAGATAGAGTAGGGATAGACTAACTGATTTTTCTTTTAGGCTAATGACTTCTAATGTAGAGACGGAAGTAATTATCGCTTTCCTGATGTTATTGGAACTGACTAGTCTTCTTATTCTGAGTCGGATGAGGCTTCTGCATAGGATTTCCTTTGTATTAGTGCCCATTCATTTTCTTCACCTTGTACTGAGGTGCTTGTATGTGCAGTTATTCTTGGTTGTAATAAATTCCTAAAAATTGAGATTTGGAGTCAGTGGTCCTTTTAAAGATTAAACTCAACCTATTGATTATGTGTTAAATTTTGATTTCCTCCCCTCTACACTGTCTAGCAGATAAAAAGATCCTGGCGACCTGAGAGGATTCTTGGTGATGGTAAGGTAGATAAAGAATCCGGCGTCATCACTATTTTGCCACCCTAATTCTCACACTTTCCAAAACCATAAATGGGAGAAATACACAATGAATGTGGAAACAGACGATTGACGCTATTTCATGGGCATTCGTCGGCCATATCACCGCACATGAGATGGTCATTTCTGCAATGATAATAACTGCATTGAAATTACTGCTTGGTTTTTCTGCGATAAAGATTCACATAAAGTGTTGCATACAAGGGATTAAAACGTCACCCTGCTGTAATCCAAATAAGAAGCTTCACGATGTAGAAACACGCTGGACACTTCCGGTTATCCGTGGGCTCTTTATTAGACAAAGAGGGAGCACTTGAAGTTGCAGATTGATAAGTCGAATATAAAGCTCCACCAGCAACAAGGACCCGCAGCCTGCTCAGCCCAGATCTTCACCAGCGCGCTCAGCTGCCCAGACCATTAACAGGTACCAATCGGGTAAGTGGTTTATAAAGCCACTAGCAAACACCGCATGCAGGACTCCATACGCCCTCGTGGAAAGCTGAATTCTCTGACATTTGCGGCGACATAATCAGGTATAGAAAGTCGGCTGCAAAAACATGAATTCAGCTCTTCCCCAGCGGTACAGTCCAAAAAACCTATGAGTAGTAGAAGGAGTACAAAATGGAACCTCCCCACAAGTTTACTGTGTAAATGCAGTGAAAACCTCGGATTGTGTAATCAATCATTTATGAAAGGCTGCTCTCTTCTCATCTATATGTTGGCTTCTGAAAGTCCAATCCAACATAGCTGCTAGGTTTTCTCTTTTCTAATACATATGGTTTCTATTTGTGATGTTGTAGTGGTGCAGTAAACTGTTGGAAATATTTCCAGTGCACCGTGTTTTCGTGATGCTAGTGTCACAGTGCATTTGCTGCTGCATTCAGTCTGCTTCGAAGATGGTGGGCGGGCACCATTACAAGTGTTGCTGCTGGGCTCTCATGGTAGTGGGCCTCTGAGGGCGTGATATGGTGGTGTGGCGTGCTGTGCTGCTCACATGGCAGGCAGGAGCACAAATTATAGAGATAAGATCCCTTTGCAAGGCAAGGACTCTTCACTGTCCATGAAGTGCAATAGATGAACTGATCTAAAATACGAAAAGAACTTGCATCTTTTATGGGTTCAAGTAACTGAGTGAAGAATATTTGATGTTGATGATGAATAGCACTTTCCTCAACCAATAGTGAACAGAGCAGGCCCAAGAAACATATGACAACAAGGAGGTGGCCCAAAGCCCATCTCGGTATATATTTTTATGCTTCACGTGAACTCTGGCAGGCAGCTAAAACTGTCGTTGGAAAGACCCAGAACAGGGAATGGGAAGAAAATGGGTGGAAAGTAAAGGAAGAAATGGAAAGGTACTTCTTTACACCCACAGTTCATGGGCTGTCTAGTATGCTGAGGCCTGACGCTTCCTAGTGGTGAGCAAGGGAGAATGGGTAACATGGCTCCCTGTGGAGAAAATACACTACATTTCAACATTAGTTGTCGTCGAAGGGGGGAAGTGTTACCGAATCTTGGGTGCACTTGAATATTTTAATTCCAAAATTTAGATAAAACAGATTAAAAAAAAAAAAAGTAAATACACTACACTCAAAGTAAAGGAAAAAGGCAGCTTGCAACTCTCTGTAGCAATACTTACTACCAGGAATTCTGGTTCTACAAACAGCTCGGTCCATCATTTCCTTGTGTTTGCTTTGTTCGCCCTAAGTTGGTGGCAGGGTATGCCCAGACGTGGGTTCCTTGCTCACTTTGCCACTGGATTCAAGCTAGCCTGGCTGATGAGGGCTGATTAGCCAGAAACCGGTCCCAGTATCCTTGTTTCCGGTCCAGGGAAGACATGGCTTGGAAGTTCAGGCTGGACTGTTCCTATGAGGCACAGGGTCAGACTGATTTGCATATGGCCATGTCTGAACTGGGGTGGCAGAGTGGGCTAAAGAACGGTGATGGATTCAACCCAGATCTGTGACTGGGGAAGAGTGTCTGAAAAGTTTCAGCACTCCGTCCATCATCTCCTTGTGTTTGCTTTGTTCGCCCTAAGTTGGCAGGGTATGCCCAGATATAGCTCCCATGATCACTTTGCCACTGGGTTCAAGCTAGCCTGGCTGATGAGGGCTGATTAGCCAGAAACCAGTCCCAGTATTCTTGTTTCCGGTCCAGGGAAGACATGGCTTGGAAGTTCAGGCTGGACTGTTCCCATGAGGCACAGGGTCAAGACTGATTTGCATATAGCTGTGTCTGAACTGGGGTGGTGAAGTGTGCTAAATAACGGTGATGGATTTAACCCAGATCTGTGACTGGGGATGAGTGTCTGAAAAGTTTCAGCGCTCCGTCCGTCCATCATCTCCTTGTGTTTTTTCTACAGACAGCTGCAGCAGTCCCTAACTCCTAATGACGATATTGCTCGTCTTCTGCTGCATCCACAGGCGTCCGGCCCCACCTAGGCAATTCTGAGGTCATCACTCAGTAGACTGGTGAATGGTCCCGCCAGTGGCCGGGTGCAGTGAGAGGGCATGACTATGAATCTAATGACATTATCCACGCCCTGTCACTATGCTAAGCCTCGCAGCGGCATTCATTGAAAGTGTTGTGCTGACTCAGATAGGGGGGGTGCTGCTATGCCATGCATAGTGACACTCCTTATGATTATTGTTTTAAATGAGCTGCAGATCCAAACTAAACTTGTTAGTATATGGTATGAATTTATGGCCAGAAATGAGGGCTGTAGAGGTATTATTAAATATTTACTGAGATGAAAAAAAATTGCTCGTTCAACTATTTATTATGAATGTCCACGGTAAAAACGCACCGGAAAGTGCAGTATAAATCAATCAGTCAAATTTATTATGCATGACTTGGCAACATATAGCACTTGATTCAAGCTTAAATTGACATTTATTAAAGGTCCCACGTGGAACATGTTGCGCTAAATTAAATGGGAATCTTTTGACGGGCAAGAGACAAGGAAGCAAGGGCACGGGAGAGAGTGAAAAGACAGGTAGTGATGTGAGGTCTATACAGTGGTATATGTAGTGCATACACTGTCGTAAAAATATGTATGATATTAACTGTGTGGATGCGATATATTGCACGGCTGTAAGATTTAACCCTGAAAAGCGGGGATCCAGGTTTCGTCTGTTTCATCTGCAGTCAGAGGCAGGGTTAAAGGGAATTGTGATTGATTCATCGATCCACCACCCTTCTCCTACAACCTTAGGTGACCAATGTAATGAGCACAGAATCTCTGAAGCGCTCGATTACCCCTTAGTTTGATGAATGGGCTTCCAGCCTGTCAACCCTTTCATGGCCCGAGAGAACTCGACTTAAAATAGCCGCTAATCACTGATCAGGTGTGGAATAGATGTCAATTACCTATTTTTTTCCGAACAGAAGTGCAGAATATTTAGCTCTCAAAATCTATACACTGCATGAGTGGAAGTCGAAAAATCCATGGAGTTTTAAGCTCTGTTTGTGTGCTACTGCTACTGTTCTGCTCCCGAAGAGGGAGCCCTCAGTAAAACGACAGAAACGTCATTGTGTCACCAGCATGCACCTTTCTCTATTTCTCTTTGCTTATGAAACTTGGCTCCCACCTTGCCCTACAAAACATGCCATCCCACTTCACTACTCTAAATACTTTCGATCATTCACTGCTGCTTGAGCAATCGAGAACTGTTGTCAGGGCCTCCCAATAGGCCTTTTGCTGATTGAAATATTTTTTTCTTGAGGTAGTTAAATGTGCTAAACGGGGAGATTTTGTCTCTGCCACTCGGATAATATCTTGTTGCGTTCCTTAGAGCTCTGCCCTTTCACATTTGCTTTTTAATGCCTCTTTCCTGCCTCTGCTTTATCTTATACTCATTGAGAGCATAGTGTTTAATTACTATGCAGATGACACCCAGATCTCCTGGAGGCCCAATGGCCCGTGGGACATCTTAAATACAGTTAATGCCAGTCTCTGCATAATTGCCTTTTGGCTGTGCATTAGGGGTTTAAAATTTAATGCATCTAAGATGAAACTCGGGACTGGGGGCAAAACTCATCTGCACTTCTCCCATCCCCTGTCTTTCTCCTCCCTCACTGCTTGATGTCCCCGGGAAGCATGAAAAGGCAGTGGAAGCGTTAAGATTTTTTTGGGATGCTTGAATGAATCTATCTCCCCAAATCCACAAAATTATCAAAATGGCAGATGTACGCTTTGACATTCGCTCAAAGTCGCTGTGAGAGCACTAATCAATTCAGAACTTCTCACAAGTGATGTAATATGGGATATCAATGAGCGCATGATGAAGGCGCCGGTTAGCTCAGTGAACCATACATTTCAGAGTTTTTTTGGCTATTTAAACGTTCGTTTTTGCCTTATTTCTTTTCCATAACCTAAGGATTTGTAACAAGCTAAGATCTTATTAGCATACCTAACTATAGCGTCACTGATATATAATTGTCGACCAAATATGACCAGTATTGTAGCAGGGTACAAGCAACCTTGAGTAGGTGGCACATAGAAGGTTGCACCCATTGCAGGGGCCACAGTAGGCCAGAGAGCGGTGATGTCATATGGGATACTATGAGGAGTGCATGATGAAGGCGCCGGTTAGCTCAGTGAGCCATACATTTCAGAGTTTTTTTGGCTATTTAAACGTTCGTTTTTGCCTTATTTCTTTTCCATAACCTAAGGATTTGTAACAAGCTAAGATCTTATTAGCATACCTAACTATAGCGTCACTGATATATAATTGTCGACCAAATATGACCAGTATTGTAGCAGGGTACAAGCAACCTTGAGTAGGTGGCACATAGAAGGTTGCACCCATTGCAGGGGCCACAGTAGGCCAGAGAGCGGTGATGTCATATGGGATACTATGAGGAGTGCATGATGAAGGCGCCGGTTAGCTCAGTGAGCCATACATTTCAGAGTTTTTTTGGCTATTTAAACGTTCGTTTTTGCCTTATTTCTTTTCCATAACCTAAGGATTTGTAACAAGCTAAAATCTTATTAGCATACCTAACTATAGCGTCACTGATATATAATTGTCGACCAAATATGACCAGTATTGTAGCAGGGTACAAGCAACCGTGAGTAGGTGGCACATAGAAGGTTGCACCCATTGCAGGGGCCACAGTAGGCCAGAGAGCGGTGATGTCATATGGGATACTATGAGGAGTGCATGATGAAGGCGCAGGTTAGCTCAGTGAGCCATTCATTTCAGAGTTTTTTTGGCTATTTAAACGTTCGTTTTTGCCTTATTTCTTTTCCATAACCTAAGGATTTGTAACAAGCTAAGATCTTATTAGCATACCTAACTATAGCGTCACTGATATATAATTGTCGACCAAATATGACCAGTATTGTAGCAGGGTACAAGCAACCGTGAGTAGGTGGCACATAGAAGGTTGCACCCATTGCAGGGGCCACAGTAGGCCAGAGAGCGGTGATGTCATATGGGATACTATGAGGAGTGCATGATGAAGGCGCAGGTTAGCTCAGTGAGCCATACATTTCAGAGTTTGTTGGCTTTTTAACCATTAGTTTTTACCTTATTTCAACACTGACCTATACCGTCACCTTAACCATACATTTTGAGGAGAAGTGATGTTCGACGTTATGCTGGGTCTGGTGGCTCAGTGGACTAAAGCAGCCACTGCAGGGGCCTGTGTTTGACCTCATGGTCATCGGTTCAAATCCCGGCGGGTCTTCTTCCATCTGTGGTTGATAAAATGAGTACCATTGAGTTGGGTAACAATAAACATTTTTTATTCAGCGCCAACCTGTTTTGTTATGTTATGACGTGCACCCAGGAGCATTTGCTTGCGTTGCAGCTCCAATCCACAGCTGAGCAAAACTGTTGCACCATAACATAGGATCCAATGTTTAGTAACCCACAACCCTCCATCCGCCGTGGATTGATAGAGTGTGGGCTTTGATAACCTCGGGTTCGTTCCCTCCAGATGTAAGCCAATAGCTTCTTTTGGATCGGTTCTAAAATCACTGTGGGGAATTTGAGTGGTCATGGCTGTGCCAGATAGAGAAGCTGGTAAGAAATTTAATTTCACAGCGGTCATCCTGCCTAGCCAGGAGACTTTCAGCCGACCCCAGCAGACATAGGTCCTTATATAAAGTGTCAAGGAAGGGTGGTATATTATGCTGATACACTGTTGTGAGTTGGAAATTTGGACTCCCAAATATGTGATGGTAGGTTAGGCGCACATAAAGCCATTATTCAAGAGTAAAGTGTGTATGTAGGTGCCAGAAATGGACACCCCCAGCCCGCTGGATTTCATATAATTCACAGAGAATCCTGAAGCTTCCCTAAAGGGTGCTAATTGCTCCTTGAGAGTGGGAATGGATGTTCATGGTTCCATTAAACAAGCATTGGCATAGCCAATAGGTCTTGCCTTTGGGACCTTATAAGTATTTAGATATGCAGCACAATATCCTTGGTGCAACAACATTAACTGTTGCATGGTTAAACACTTATAAGGTCCCAAAGGCGAGACCTATTGGCTATGCCAATGCTTGTTTTTAAATGCCATGAGTTTGTCACACGCTGTAAAATCAACGTAAACAGCTCTATGCATCGCGCCAGAGGGCACTGGGGCTTTCTGCCACTAGAGTAGGCATTCTACTTGAGCGGTATATTTCTCAAAGCAAGTAGTTGCGACCTGCCATGACTGCCCGCATTGATAAATCTTGCCAGGAAGAGGTCTAGCGCACATCTTATTTTCTTAGCGAGCTCTCGCCAACTTAACACTGGCAAGCCGCTCAAGAGAAAAAACTCTGCTCCTCATCACTTCACGGAGTTTTTTGGAACTCCACGCAGAGTAGGCAAAATGCTGCAAACTCCGCAGCAGAGCGGAATTCTTCGCCCACCCCTAGTTTCAACCACCTGCTAAGAGGAGTCTGAGCGGGAGCCCTGCGAAATACAGCCCTGTGCCCCTAGTGAAGGTACTCCAGAACTGCCTGCCGATGCGCTGCTGCTTTTCAGAGTGTGCAGACGCATTCCAAAGTTGTGGGTGGCCTGAATGAGACCCTGAGAGGACTGATTTACCAAAAGTGGGGTTAAGAGACTTGAAAATGAGCGCACATACTGCTTGAAAATGACTGAGCTGCACAGACCCTAGATTTGCACTACTACTGTTTACTTCTAGATATAGAGAGGACCATCCAGAACCAGCAACAAAGCCCGGGCTCAGCGGTGACAGAGTGGGAGTAAGATGGGTGTAGCACCTGCCAAAGTAAATCCCAAAGACACTGTCCTGCTTACTATCAAGAGTGTGTTGTATTAAGCGATTAAAGTACTTTCTGAAAAGATAATCCCTGGCATAGGCATTCCGTTTTTTCCGGACTGCAGTGACAGCAGTTACATCGATGTGCGCAGCTCACACTGCTCACTTCTCACCAGTGGAGAAGTTACGGCCTGAGGTCATGCCAGTTGAGCACATCGATGTGCGCATACTCACACTGCTCACTTCTCACTGGTGGAGAAGTTACAGCATGACGTCATGCCAGTTGAGCACATCGATGTGCGCGTGCTCACACTGATCACTTCTCACTAGTGGAGAAATTACGGCATGACATCATGCCAGGTGAGGGTTGTAGGGGAAGGGAAATCTTTTAAAGAGAATTATTTTCTCTCTGAATTTCCCTTCTCTTTTTGCAAAATAAGGAGCAGCAGCATTGTCGTGGTGTCACCAGGGTTTTAAGTGGAAGCTTTTTCGATATTATATACAAGTCATAGTTTCTGCTTATTTATCTTATGCAACTGGCCATTGACAAAGCCAATAGTCCTGACTTGTTGTAGGTATGATGTTACTTGTTGTATCATATATCTGGATGCAATGACAGAAACAGCAAAATACAAGTCGTGCAGCGCACTATGCTAAGCACAGATTTTTAGCTTAAGTGTTTTAAGCCACCCCCTTAATTACATTGACCACTTCCCTTTGAGAGACCCTCCAGTTTTTAAAGCCCTGGCCCTAGCCCTGTAGACGTTATGCGAATAGGTGCTTTCTTAATGGATAAACAGAGTAAAAACGTTTAAATGTGCTTTGTTTATGCGTGAGGAAATTCAGACTCGCTACATTTTTTATCCATGAAGATGTTACATTTGATCTCATATGGAAATCTGTGATTGTCACAGACATATGGCTGCCTTAGGACTTCTTAGCGCTTTGCTAAAACATGGGAAATGTGCTCCTAATGTGGTAGTAACCCTAGAGAAGCAAACATCTTCCTTCTTTGTGAATTGTACCCCTGCGCCAGGACACGCACACACTTTGAAACTAGAAACACAAGAACTCGAGAAGAAAGGGTCAAACGTCAGAGTGTTCAGCTCACATTCAGCCCGAGTCTATTTGAGAGGCGTCTCTATAAATACAGTTTATGTCCTGGTTTGCATTGCAGGTTTGTCTTATTTCCATGGTAAACCCGCGGCCTCAGGCGAGAGCTGATGGATTTAGGATTTTCCTTTCAAATGTCTGGAAGTGAAAGACAGGGGGTGTGATGACCGTTCACGTAATTTCTGGAAGTTATTTAAGTTTGGAAGGAAATGTCGGGTGAAGTGTGTTCAAACGCTGCCCGAGCACGGAGAGCTTTGTACATTCATTTCATGCCGTTTGCTTTTCTAATTCCCATATCCGCATTAAAACTGTGTTATCGCCCCGGAGATTAAAGGGAGGCAGGCGATTTATCACCGCGCCTGCCTTCAAAGGAGGTGTAAGTCACGCCAGGTCTCCTACTTACTTAAACAAGATAAGGATGGACACAGGCGCGTAGTGGTGCACGCGATCACACACACAGTGTTTCCTTTGTGGGAGCGAGCAGGGGCACCAGATAATTGCAAACATATGTCACCAAAGCTCGCTCCCGCAAGGGAATCGCCGAACGTGCATGCGTTGCCATTGAAAGCAATGCAACGCGTGCACTTTTTTGCCCGAAAAAGCGAATCAATTCCAAGAGGTCTCTTGCGTTGCAGCGCATGCGCTGCGTAGGCGAGACCTAAAAACAGAGCACATCATTGGCATATAGGACCAGTTTAATTTATTTTTCCCCTACCTTCATACCCTTAATATGTGGGTTAGCTTGCACTCTCTGGACAAAGGGCTCCATAGTTAGGGCAAAAAGCAGCGGGGAGAGCGTGCAGCCCTGTTTGGTGCCTTGCATGATTGGGAGAAGCGGGGACAGTTCCCCGTTTACTTTCAGCTTAGTCATAGGAAATTAGCCAGGATCAGGCTTTTCAGATTGGGACCCAGAGGGATTCTATTCAGAAGTTTCATGAGATAGTGCCAGTTGACTCGATTGAAAGACTTCTCGGCGTCAAGGGATAGCAGGCCCATTTGGGTCCTGGTCCTCTCTGTCACTTCAACAAGAGAGGCGGTTAGTCTGGTCTTATCCCTGGTGTTACGATTTCAAATAAAACCAGTTGCTGTGGGTAAAGGAGAGAAATCCAGATCGCAGACCTGCCAACTCACACGGTACCACAATATGTTCCACAAATTCGTCTCCCTTCACAAGGTTACCCAGTAAGGAGCCGATGGCAGGCAAGACAAGCTGGAAACCACTGCTAAAAGTGGATTTCCATTTCATCTTTGGAGGCTGTATAAATCTGTTGTCCATTAAAGGGTGTGAAAACACCACAGGACATCAGCGCCAGCCTCAACCTCCCTTTGTTTCCGATTTTTGGGGGGGAGGAGGAGGGGATGGACCTCTAAGGTAGTTCTTGGCAGAGAGCCCCACCCTCTCCAAGCCAAGCCCCCTTCTCACATGGCAAGGTCTATTTTCGGGTTGGCAGGTCTGAGATTGAGTGCAGTCTTGTTAGATTAGGCCCGTTAATGCTTATGCGATGCCCTGTATAAGTTAGCATTCGCTACACCATTTGCTTTTCTGTCCTCCATTTTGTATGATGATCGAAACTAATTCCTACTTATTCCAAGAAATGCTTCTTCCTAAGTTTCGTTTCTGCAATAATGAGCAGTTAGTGCCAGTGCATAGCTTTCACCCTACATAGAGGCCCTCTCCCACTTGTCTGGTTGCCTTATCGCAGTACCAGGTGCAGTGGCCTTGGACTGTGCTAAGTTGCCAGAACAGAAACAGTTTTTTCTTGTATTTTACTGTCATGTTGTGCAAGCCTGGAAAATTCCACTGTGGGCGTGTTCTTAATCAACCACGAAAATGTACATAATGTTTCTCTAGGCTTGTGGACCTTTAGTTCCCTCTGAACCACTCCTAGAGACAGTACAGACGGGGCCCCGCTTTGAGTGTATACAAATAAAGTGTTATTTTTCTATATTCTCCACTGACTCTCTGACTCTTCATTTTGTATGGAAGACTGAGAGGTGGTCTACAGTGACCCGGGTGGCCCCAAGCGGGTCACTTCCTTCAGTTGGCATCCGAACATGGACTCCTTTCGGGTTGTTGACCCATCCCCTGTAAACAGACAGAGGGGAGGACAAGGACATTGTCAGGTCATACCAACGGCTCAGGTTTTCCTGCACGAAGAGTTTCTGTTACTCGCAGCTGCTGCCTCTGTCCCACCGGATGATGCCTCGCCATGCGGTCATCCCAACTGGGGTCCTAAACTTTGAACCTTGATCAGACTGTTTGGTTCGAAGAGTCTTCAGTGCAGAAGTGCTTTCTTTGTACTTTGGATATGAGGTGAGTCTGTTTTGGTTCATTATGGATGTGGTACCACTGTGAGTTGGTTTTGTTTTGGTATTTGGATTGTTTTGGTAAAAAGTGTTTGCAAATACTTTGCTAGGTAATGTAACGTTTGTTTCTGTATTCTTTTGTGATGCCTAGCTTTAGCAAACTTCGGAGTTTGTTTTCTGGTTGTTGTTCTAGTGATGTACGGTTGGCAGAATCCCAGCCTGCACCTCCAGAGGGCAGCCCTAATTATGACATGTATGTGAATCATGGCCTTGGCCCTATTATGTTTAGTACATTATGGCACAAATATACGACAGAGGCCAGACAGAGACGATTGAAATCGGAGAGAGATGCTAGAAAAGGAATTCTGCAAACACTTACACGAAAGGCTGTAGCTTATGATAAGGAGATACAGGAGGCAGGGATAGAACGTAAAGTTAGGAGATTCCGGTTGCATATTGATAAATCCTATGTGGCTAAGGAGGATGAGGACACTCTCATGGATGCTCAGCTAGGTACTTCACCCCCCCCCCCCCCATATGTCTCCGAAAGGGTCTATCCCATTATTTCCAGTCAGCAACAGCAGGAACAAGGTGCATCCGCTTCTACAGTTGTCACACCTACTGCCCCAGTTGATGTACCCCCTGCTCCTCCCCTTCCGTTACAATCCCTAATATTCGAGATACCTGCTACTCCTGCTCCAGTAATACACCTCCCTTCGCCCTTAATTACTGGCACACCAATGCGCGGTTCGGAAGATAGAGATCCTATTGGACTCAGAGAACGGTCTGGTCTGTAAATGCGATCCACGTGGGAGATAGAGAGAAGAATGAAGTAGCGGATCAGGCGATAAAATGGGCTCGCAACCCGATTTATAGTACCACAGATATCTGACAGGTATTGCGAGACTATGACCCCTTTTTGCAACGACATGCCCTTAGAAATTTGTCCTCCACCCTGAATGATCTGTGCTGTTCGCACATTGAAATGGAAGCACCCCAGATATTATTTAATGTCAATGAAGGTACTTATGTATACAGTTTGGAGCCAACCACCTTGTATAGTAACATTCCCGTATTGTTGCATTATAGAGACAAACTGCATGATAAGAGTCCCACTGAAAAAAACACAATTTCCAATGCGAGAAGTTCACCCAATTTATAATTAGGAAATTCCTGCAATAACAGATGCGCGTGGAACGGTTACCAGACAGGCTGTGACTGCTCGCTTCCAAGAACAATGGGTTTATAGCCCATGGAAAAGAAGTGAGGTTTTGGCCCTTAAGGCTACATTGCCCGTCCCTAGGAAAAATCCTACTGCTTATTATAAATAATTGAGAGAGGCTGCACTTTCTACTGTGATGACCCATGCTGACATTGAAATGTTCTTTGGTTTACTGGTTCCGGTTGAAATTTGGCGGCAGGTACATACCCAAGATCATGTTGTTGAGTTGGGTGGGACGTGGGACGCAATTAGGGGTTGGGATAGGGATAGGGATAGGAAGCCAGGGGATAAACCACGAGCTGAGTTGCTTGCCTTGCCCGGCTGTATAATAGCATACATGCATACTCTTATTCCGCCTAAGAAGGTTAGTTGGGATAGATTGACTGCCTGTCGGCAGAAGAAAGACAGAAGTGTGTCTGTTGTTTTTTTACTAGGTTTGAGGAAACTTTCTTGGATTACAGTGGACTTTATATGTCTACCAAAGGAGGAGTTTGTTTATTTGTTGATAGGTTTGTCGTTTATCTCCTCCCTGAAATAATGTCCCAACTTCAGGCATCTGAGAGAGTCTTCCCCTTCTGTGATTTTAAATATGGCCCAATATTACGAACATAGGGTTAATGAAGAGAAGGACAGGAATGATAAAAAGTATAAAGATTTGAAGGCTAAGGTACTCTTGCAACAAGCTTATCGAGGTAACACCAGGGGCGGGAACCCCAACAACAGCCCCCCTGTACTAGGCAGCCCCCAGCTACACCCTTGGGACAGAATCAGTGTGCGTACTGTAAGGAAGACGGTCATGGCGTAGCCAGTACCCCATACTTTTGCAAAGAGTGTCATCTACCCGAGGGTGAGGTACTGGAAATCGGGGCCGCGGTACTGATAGGCAGCAATGCACTTCTGCCCCGCAGATAGTTCTAACAATTATTTTGATGATGCTAAAGACAGGCAGTACTATAATGATGATTATGATTTTGATGATGCGACGGGGAGGTCTTACCGCTACTATATACAAGAGAAAGGGAACCTGAACTGATCCCCATTCAAGCTGCACAGCCGCTTATATGAATGAATCAATTATATAAAAGTCACAATTTTCTCTTCTGTTTATCTGCTTTTAATCCATTAGTTTTCACCTTTTCAAAATTATTCAATTCGGTTTACACATTCAAGATGCCCTTCAAGGGTTTTATTCGCTTAGGAGAGTTTCAAGTTTCCACATCTCACGATTTAAAATACCCAATGCATTTTGGGATAGTTCCCTTCGTCAGGTGGGTTTTTCAGGAGTAAAGGTTGTAAGCCCCATTTCACGTCCCCTCGCTATTACTATTGGTCTTTTTACTGTGGATTCTTCATTTATTTTAACATCTAATTGTGGTGAGAATTTGTTAGGTTTGGACTTGCTAAAAAAACTGCACGCTACTATTTATTGTTCCCCAGATGGAGTCTATATGACCATGGGCCCGGATGTAGGTATTAAACAGTGTCTATCTAAAGATGCCCCCCTTCCTCCTGAATTTGATCAAGTACCCCCAACGTTGTGGGCCACCGGTTATACCGATGTGGGCTTATTGCATACACCACCAGTTTCTATACAAGTTAGGACAATGCCATATTGCCCCGTATCCCACAGTATAAAATACCACTGGCAGGAGAACGAGCCCTCCTTCAAATAATTTAGGACTTAATACGTAAAGGAGTTGTTGAGGAGACCACGGGTAATGTATATAATAGTCCCATTCTTCCTGTCCTAAAAAGGGCACTTTCTGACTCTTCTTCTAAAGATGACGAGATATATTGTTTTGTGATTGATTTGCGAGACGTCAATAAAATAGTAGCTCCGCACTTCCCAGTGGTTCCTGACATGACTACCCTTTTGACAATGATTCAGTCCACCACACAGTTTTTCTCCGTCATTGATCTGAAAATTGCATTCTTTAGCTTCCCTATACACCCAGATAGCAGCTATTTGTTTGGGTGTATACTAGCTGGCAAAAGCTTCCCCTTCTGTCACACTCCTCAAGGCTATACTGAGAGTCCAAGTATCTATAGCCAAGCATTGAAAGTTCAGTTGGATTCATTATCGCTTTCTCCAGGTAATGTATTAGTTTAATATGTTGATGATTTGTTAATTGCTTCTGACACAGAACAAGGTTGTAAGGATAGTACAGTGTGATTATTGTTACATCTGGCCCATCATGGACACAAAGTTTCCCTTTCAAAGTTTCAGTATTTTCAACAGGAGATCACCTATTTAGGTTACCTACTGTCGAAGGAGGGTAGAAGTTTAACACCAGAACGCATTGGTACGATTGTTAAAATGCCTCTTTCGAAAACCCAGAAAGATGTAGGTGCTTTCATAGGCATTACTTCTCACTGTCGCCAGTAGATCCCAAACTACTCTTTATTAATCCAACCTTTTCTTGCACTATCAACAAAAGACATGCATGTGCCTTTACCCTGGATGCCTGATTGTCAACATTCCTTTGAGTAACTAAAAACTATGATTTGCTCTGCTCCAGTGCTCGGCACACCAGACTATAGGAAGCCTTTTGTCCTCCACATCCACGAGATGGCTGGTTTTGCCCTCTCTGTTTTGGCTCAAAAATTTGGAGATAGACAGAGAACTTGCCCTTATTGTTCTGCTGTGCTTAATCCTGTTAGGAATCCTAACTTTACTACTACTATATCCCATTTGTGAATACCAAAAGTCATAAAGTTAGGATTTTGTCTCAGTTTCGTAGTAGTAAAATTAGGAATCGTAACTTTACTACTACTAAATGCCTTCTGTGAATACCAAAAGTAGTAAGTTTAGGATTTTGTCCCAGATATGTTCTGTGAATTGGCCCCTATGTGTCTAAGAGGATTCTTGGTTAATTGATTGGCTTAATACCAATTTTTCTCCCCTCTACGCTTTCATGCTGCTAAACAGAACCATCGGATTGTGTCTCTAGAATAGACCCAAAACTTATAGGCCCAGCCCTTTCACTGGTTAATCGTCTGCTCCCGTGTCCCTGCCTTGAGGCATCCCAAGCAGGCTACTGTGCTTTCTTAGCAGTTTTGTGTGTGCTGGTTCCACCCTCCCATTCTGTTTGACTCTCGCAGCTGCGATGCCTGCGATACTGGTGTGGGCCAAAGTTGTGGTGACATGGTGCAGGAGCTGGAGCCTCCTGCCCATTTGACTTCATGGTAGACTTGCCCTCCTGTTCCTATTGGTGCGTCTGAAACATGCTGGCCAATGCCAGAAAGATATTTTTATGGGCTTACCGCTGCCCCGCCTCTGGCTGGTTCTGATTTCAGTTGTTGTTCTTCACAAGCCCCTCACTGGTCCGGCTTCACTTTCCTGTCCCATGACTCAACCCCTCCCAGGCAGGTGAGTGCCCATCCCAAGCTTTCCTGCCCATTTCTAGCACCTGCCCTTTGGCCATTCGTTGTACAATAAGGAGGACACAAGCTTGCTGGTGGGTAAACAGCCATAGTTTATTAACAACAATAATAACACGAATCATCACAATTATCACGACTTAACGGTCATTTGCATCTTCCATGCATCATGTAAACCCAACATGTGAATGTCCTAATTCTTAGCATTCATTCTTCTGAGCCCTTGATTCCCCCTTAAGTCCTGACAGCAGTTTTGTGCACCACCCTGGTTGGAGCCCCTTTCTATGTGTCCAGCGTTTGCAGCTTCTAGGCTTCCCTTGCTACCAAGTTCTGTGTGGCAGCCCTCAGGCCTTGGTGGTCTGCAAGTGCTGTTTCCAACTCTTTGCTGACCCTTTGCTGGCCATTTGCCTACTCCCGGTGTAATCGCCATGAGGCATCTCAAGGACACGTAGCTACTCCTCATGGGCTATTGTGCTTTCTTAGCTCTTTTCTGAGTGCTGGCTCTGCCATGCTGCTGGTGGTTCCACAGCCTTCAGCAGCTCCCCCTTTCATCTGCTCACTTGTTGCCTAGCTAAGAAAAACCCAGGTACTTCTAAGCACCCACTAAGTTGAGTAAGAACATGTCCATACACACCCTGGTGAAATGGACTCAGTCCATGTATAGTTGCCTAGGCTTTTCAGATTGATAAGACAATGCCTATTGAATACCCACCCATTGGATTTACATGCTTTGACATTCAGATGTTCAGTTTACTCCAAGATATTTCTACTGCTTTGTGGTGGATTATCCCCTTCACCCAAATTTGACTATTACTTCCGACCACAAAGTTCGGCTGTGACGTCGACTGCCATTCTCCCCAGCAACTACCTTCTCCTGAGACAGGTCAAATTGTTGCCCCCTAGGTGGACCAGCATGGCATCTGGTCACCCCCTCCACTGCTAATTATTCCAGACAGTGGGTAGCAGCTGGTTACACCTCATACCATAGCCAAAATCCACTTGCAGTGTCTCCACACTGAGGCCCACTTCTGCACTCTTGCAATGTAGGAGTGACCCAGGATACAGACACAGCACATGCCTCTGGGGTGCCCTGTTGTGAAATAAACATTGCTCAGAGGACTGAGGGTCTGATGTAGCCTTAAATGCTTTTGAAGCCCACCTGTCAAGGCATTTTATGCACTCCTCGCAAAGCCTACATGATGCTGTTGTCATCGCGGCACATATGCCGAAAGAATGTTACACTAATTCCTTGGGAGGCAGGCCTGCCCCCTTTGACACCATCTTGAGAACCACCCTAAATTGAAAGCAGCTAAGGCATGAACTGTCCTCATGTACAAACAGAGGCAGGCACTTGTGGGGTCTTAGCTGCATGAATTCTTGTGTCAGACACACCAGCGGCATTCTCCCTCATCCAGACAGTCTAGCAGTGATGGCCCGTGTAGGGCGTTTTACCGGGGCGGTGACGTGGCGCAGAGGAGGGGCAGGGTGGGGGGTTGCAAAATGCGGCAAACGGACGATTTTAGGTAAGTTACGAAAAAAATTAATAAAACGAATTTCGTTGCGCGCGCTGCATCGCCAAATGCGATGCAGCGCGCGCAGCGAAATTCGTTTTATTAATATCTCAGGAATATCTAACGAGAAAAATGGAAAAATGGAGAGAGAAGACACAGGAGCACTTAATGTAGACGGTGAGTGTTGGCAACACCCTTGATGTAGTAGCATTTGCTTGCAGATAAGCCCAGTTGCTCACTCTTGCATGGTGTAGGGTGTAAAAGTGAGTGTGACAAAGAAGTAGATGGTCAGTAAACAGGTAGAATTTAAGTATATCAGAAAGAATAAGATCTCAAACCCAACAAAGTCTGCAAATTTACTGAAATCTCGGGAGCAGATATTGACTGTGATAAGTTCTACCCAGACCAATGGAGATCAATGATTATCAGTTTATTGTCAAGCTTGAAATACAACTATACAAGACAAACAAGGAAAGTCAAAGAAGGTAATTGTTAGAACCGGGGTCACCGATTCCGACACGGTAGCTCGGCACGAGGCAGGAAGGCACCTGAAGGCAATGTGTACAGCAATTGTGCAGCAAACTCTCACATGTACTCAGTAATGCGCACACAATGAAGAGACACTACACCAGGCTGATTTGTAAAATGACCCTTTATCTCATTCAGGTCATGGCAAATAAATTAATTTCAGTAGTAGAGCAGAAAATCTCAGGGCAACAGTAAATTCATTTCGGTAAACAGAGCAGATAATCTCAGGACAACAGTAAATTCATTTTGGTAAACAGAGCAGATAATCTCAGGGCATCAGTAAATTCATTCAAGGGCATCAGGCATGAACATGACATCAAATATCCCCTAGGTAAGGAAATAATAAAGGCAACATTCCTTATATAACATTGATCCAGATGACATCACTTTTGCGCATCTCCAATAGGGGGGCAACACTTCCTATGCGCAGATTTAATGTGAGTGCTACAACTTAACTTTTGCGGCAGGAGCTCCCTTTACGTACCCGGCCCTCCTTCACATGGTAATTACAGGCAGCCGGGCCTACTGAGGGCATAGGAATTGTGGCCCAGTCTAATGTGCGAGGCGGTTAGCAGTTCCAGTCAAAGTTCACAACCCCCAGGCTGAGAGGCAATGCAGCGTGCGTCTAGTGTATAGGGGCATATGGCCAGGCCCCAGCTTCCCCGCACTCACCGCTCTGTTTGTGGAGATTGGAGGTGGTAGGCCCCACAATAGCGTCGGTCCCGCTGGATGAAGGCCGCACCCCCCCCCCCTCACCAGTCAGCCCCCTTCGAACCTCGGGGCCGGGACTGGTGAAGGCGGCCTCTCTCTCTGAGGCAATCGCTCTGAGGGCCCGGTCGGGGCCGGTCCTGGCGCCGCTCTCCACAATGCGGCCCACGGCAAGGCCCGGCCGGGCTCCGGACTCCTCCCGCGGCTCACGGCGCGGCAGCCAATAGGATCGCGGCATTCCGGGGGCATGGCCTATGATGCGGCTGGTGCCCCGGTTGCCACGCAACGCGCGCTCTTTGCGCCTCCGGCCTTCTCTACCACCACAGCGGCCCTCCCCAGCCTACGGGGCCGCAGAGGCGGATCGGACCGCCGGATCTTCATTGGGGGGCAGCCCCGGGGCCGCGGCGATGACTTCGGCCGCAGCGCTTCTTAAGACAACAAGCCAGGCAGTCCAAGCTCCACCCTCAGGTACCCGGGCAGCGGCGGTGATCTTGGGCAGGCCGGGCTCGATTCCTCAGCGCTGTGGGGGCACAACACGAGCGCGCTAGCTCAGTGCTCACCGGGGGGGCAAATTCGGTCAGTTTAGCGCGCGGATGGCACAGCGCTCGTGGAAGGCATTACTGGTGGCAATCAAGCTCTTGGGTGTCACAGCATGCAGGGGCCCAGTAGCAGTTCATACCAGTTCTGAGCGGCGGCGGTGATCTGGAGGGCAACTAGCGCTTGGCAGCACAGGCAGATTACTTCCCCATAGCGCCGGAGGCACTGCTCAAGCAATAAAGCGCTAGGTGGGCACAGGGCTGACAGTAGAGCGCTAGGTGTGCACAGCGCTTTACCTGTTGCTCCCCCCAGCAGCTCTCACAGGGTCCCCAGCGCTGGGAGGGGATAGCAGGTTCCAGGTTCACAGCGCTAGTTGTTAGCAGGTCTTAGTTACAGGTTCCTTGAGTGCAGTATCTTGGGGGACAGGTAGGGGTTGAGTTGACAGGCATAAGAGGCCGGATGGTTCCCTGCAGCATACTGGAGTTGGTCTCCTGGGTTTCCCCCTCACTGGGCAAGGTCAACAGGCTGGCAGAGTCCCTCCTTTCCTCTTATACACCTAGGTCAGGTGACCCTCCTGTAAGGCGGCAAAGCATAACTCCTCCCTGGGCTGGAATGTTCCAGGAGCTTCTACATGTCTGTCTATGGGACAAAAAGGCGGGACGGCAAAGATACAGTAACACTATGTCCCAGCCTGCTCCTGACTACAGGTGCGTGTGTGTTCAATGGCCACTCCGCAGTAGCAGAGGCCTGTGGCAGCCATGTTATTAGGAGAGAGCACCTGCACCTCAGCACTGTTTGGCAGTGGTAAGGCACCCAGAGGCCTAGGTCCAACAAAAAGATGGTGGCAAAAATTAGGCAACCAGGGCAAAAAAACGGGGTAAGACCACCCTAGGGCTGACAGGTCTAACAGTAATTGTATAACTACACAAGGTAATTAGAGAAGGGTAAGAATAACAAATGTGAGGGGGACAAGATCGAGGGGACGAACTTTGCAATACACTTATGAGTCAATGGCAGAGAGAGACTTTGTGTTAACCATGTTCTGTCACTATTGACCTGGTAGTGTACTGCACCCTGGAAATCCCCATCCCTCTGTGGTTAATGGTCTAGCTTCCTCACCCTTCATTGTCCAGTCTTCCAAAACTTCTATTCTCTTTCCTTCTGGAGTCTGGTGATTCACATATTCACATTATTGGCCACTAACTTAGCACTTAATTCCTTCGCTAGGCTGAAATCCTGACAAGCTCAAATTCTTTTTTTTCTCAAAGTGGTTGGCTAGAAAACTGCTGTGAATGACCCAGTGGAGTAAAGAAAGGTGCATGGTTATGCAATTGAGAAAGGATTATGGAAATCTCTTTGGAGAAGTAGGAAGTATGTTTCACTTGGTCAGCATGATAACCCAGATTTGCTTTCCTGATTGAGGGGTTAGTGAATGTTTCGGTGCAGACTGTACTGTCGCCTTCCACCTAAATATCAGCTGTTTCTCCATTTTTTCTCTAGGATGTTGATTTAGGATTTGAAGAAAGTGTGCTTTTTGGTGTATAATTTGCAGTTTTATAGACATTTTAAGACACAGTGACATAAATAATAGAGGGAGAATTAGGAAGAAGCTGGTACATCCTCTGTTTATGCAGTTGATTATATATCTGCATACAAAATGCAGTGTTTTGATCAATAAACAATGAATTATGATTGTTTCTTGTCAGAGGCAAAAGGTTTAGGGATTCAGGGTTGGACCAGAGGATCCACCCCTAAGTATAAAAGAGCATGTGGCCCGAGACCGGGGTATGCCATTCAAGTTGAGAAGCTGGATATGATGGCGAACAGGAGGTAACAGGAGATTTAATTAAAATCCTAGATTCAAGGAAACTTCTCCAATCCTGAAACCTCAAATGCCTGTGGGGGTGCAGTCCCAAGCAGTGATACAATTTTGGCAAATTAAGAACTTCTGGTTTAAGTAGAGTAGTAATGAATGAAGTGCAGTGCAGGACACAGGTGCTCATTTGAAAAGGAGATAAGTGTTTGTTTAACTATTTGTATAGCATCTCATACCTCTGATGAGGCCCAAGGTGCTTTAAGGTAGTTCAGTAGGGGAGATGTGGCTTGAGGCGTCAAGGTAACGGTCACACTCTATGAGTCCTCCGGACCCCTCCGTCATCTGCCTCCATCACCAGCAAACCCCGACAATGGACTGCCACAACACTGTCTAGCAGCCTCTGTCGGCTGGGAGCCATCGTTGACGCGATCAGCACCGTGCCATCAGATTACAGATCGGCGGGAGGCAGCTGCCCGCATGATGGTGGCCCCGGCCCGGGCCCTGAACGCGCTGACCACCACGGGGCAGTGGGCTGCGAGGGAGGCAACTGAGGCAACGAGGCAAGGGAGGAACACCCCCAGGCCCTAGAGGCGAACACAATGCAGTGAGCTATGCAACTTTCACAGGTGAGTGTTGAGACCCTGGTGGAGGTGCATGCACAGGCCCGAGGCAGCAGTGGGGCCTGCACCACCCGGGGCTGCACCTCACAGACTACCGTTACTGGCAGGGCGACGGGTGTCGCACATCAAGCCCTCTTCTCACCCTTTGTTGCAATTAGCAGGTCCTGGAGTGCAGAGTCCGCTGCCAGCGGATCAATGCGCCTTCGGCTGCTGGGGCGGGCAACATCGGCTCCCAAACAGGGCGGCCGATAAGGCCTGGTCCGGCCCTGTGATGGCTTACACACCAGCGTGCATTTGAAACTGATCATTGCATTGCAACGGCTTGTGAGAAATTTCCTGTTTTTTGCGCAAATACATACAAATATAATTGCTCCTCTACCCACCAGCTTACTCAGACAACGCGGTGCTTGAACTGACACCAAAGCACTACCGAGGTCTGGAGTGGATCTCTCCTGCAGTGCCTCCTGCCTGGCCGGCCCCAAAGGGACTGCTGTGCGATGGATCTCGGGGGTAGATACGTAGATTCCCCTCCTTCCCCCACTCTCAAACACCAAGGCACTGAGCTGAATGCACTGACCTAAGGCTGCCCAAGGCCGCTGCCCTGACGACCTGAATCCCCCCTGGAGACCAGGGCCCTCTTTCCTCTCCATTACCTGGGGAGGCCTACAATCAGGGCAAGCTTTGCTACCACGGCGACGCTGTATCCTAGCACAGGGACTCCTGGAGCGACAGGTCGGGCCCCAATTATTTCACCCGCTCACACACCTGGTGGACGGTGGTATGGTTGCTGCAAGCTCCTACTGCTCCAGAGGAGCAGACTCACTGTTGCTCCCCAAATCAGCCTGGCTTATACAAATAGGTAGCTGCCTAGGCAGCCGTGCCACTGTGAAACTTTGACTAGCGGGCTGAGTTCTGGGCCAGGCCAGGCCAGGCCATTGCTCCGCTCCCTATGAGAAATGGAGAAAGACAAGCCTGCGAATCCACCCCCATCTCAGCCATGCATCGATGAATACACAACTCCAGCACCTCCAGCTGGGGGAGAAACAACAGAAAAAGGCACTACCATTGAAGGGGGTGCTGGAAAGGATTCTTCAGGCCATCCACACCTCACAGGCTGTGTTGCAAACAAGATTGGGGAAGTACAAGTGGATGTGGCGCTCCTCCGCAAAGGCCTCCACAATGCCAACAGGCACATCACTGAAGTGGAGGGGCACCTCTTGCTGTAAAAGATGAAGTCGCATAACGCAAAAGCTAAAATGTGGCCCACCTCCTTATCTGCACAGAAGAACTCCATCACTGCGCTGACGCAGATAATCAGTCTAGATGCAACAGCTGGTAGTTTGTGGGTTTCCCCGAAGATGTTGATGGCTCCGACCCAGCTAAGTTTCTGGAGGACTGGCTTCAATCTTGTATGCCAAAGGAAAAACTCTCACCATGGTTTGTTGTGGAGCAGGCAGACAGATCGCTTGCCCCTAAACCCCCCTTCGGGTGCACAGCAACGGCCTATGATAGCACAATTCCTCAATCTTGAAGACTACATCCTGAGGGGAGGCCAGGGCCCACAAAGATCCCCACTATCAGAACTCCAAAATATTACTCTTCCCAGACTACACCTGAGAGGTTCACGCAAAGCACAGATCTTACGAGGCTGTTAAGCAGGAACTTAAAGAACTTCAATTGTCCTATATGCCTCTATTCCCTGCCCGGCTCAAAATTCTCGACGAAGGTAGATATCACTTCTTCGAAACCCCTTGATTCTGCCTGGGACTGGCTTGTGGAGGAAAGACTATTAAACTACTCATTGTGGTCCTCGCACTCATCCCCCCACTACTCATTGCCCAATGGGCAACAGACGGTCCGCTGACGGAAAAGAACCTGCACCCGCCCTTTACAATGCACGGCTGGGACTAGGTCGCTCCCTTTGCAGTCAGAATCTTCTGTAACTCGACAACCAGAGAGACAAATTCCTCCATCAAGGATGGGAAGACCCAGTGGGAGCGGAACCAACCTGAGGAACGCCAAAGCCAAACTCCCTCACCAATCACTTGATTTTGTTTGGCACCAGGGCCTAGGTGCCGATAGACTGAGGACTTTATGCATTGTTGCTGTGAATTTCAAATTGACCTTACATAGCTATGGGTGTTTGTTTTTTTGTTGCTGCATTGATCCTATTATCTGAAGGGGTCCACCTGATCAGAGGGGTTTTATTTTATTTTCCTTCTTCTTTGTTGATTCCCATTTTGGGTACCTGTTACTGGGCGACAGATGCTTCTCAAGGGGATGTATGGGGAGGGGAGAGTTGGGGGACTAGGATTTGAATACTGTATGTGTAATGGTTACTGTTTTATTGCTTTTTTGTGCCCACTTTCCTTTTTAGTTGTCACATTGACCAAATATTATGTGAATGGCAATGGGTCCCATACATTTTAATGTCCTCTCCTACGATGCTGTACTTGCTCTGGCACATGCGTCTAATGGACTACCGGTTTCTGCGCGAACTGTCATCTGAGGCACCGCCATGACCCCATATTGTATTATGTCATGGAACGTTAATGGTCTCCTAGACAAGATCAAAGCATTCCGCAGTGTTACAACACACCCAATGCTTTCTTCCCCCCATCTTAATGCTTCCAGAGAACCACCTCCTGGGGACCAAGTGTCTGTTTCACGCACAGCAAGGGTATGACAGAGTCTATCATGCTGGGTTCACTAGGGGGTCCCGGGGTGTGGCCATCTTTTTGAGATGTTCCCTTCCCATGGTTGTGACCTGAATCCAAGCCAATCCTCAGAGACGATATCTTGCTCTTATAGGCTCTATAGAGGGCCATGCACTAAATCTCCAATGTATCTACACTCCTCCGGTGGCACTGGATTCTTTCCTGTCCATTCTTCTCGACCTGGTGGCTGGGCTCCCACCTGGCCTTACTTTCAAAGGTGTGGATTTCAGCGCAGTTCTTGAACATTCACTGGACTATATGGGCACCATTTCTGAACACTGAAACACCAGGGCCAGATCACTGTAAAAATGGGTAACTACTTTGGGCATGTGTGATGTATGGAGGGTCTGGAACCCCCAGCAGCGATACTATACACACACATCAGCTGCACACCATATACATGCATGTATCAACATAATTTTTATGCCGGCTCCAGACACTCTCTAGTTTCACACATTCAGATACTCCTTCGTAAAATCGCCGACCATGCTCACATCTGTGGCCCTGCTGCACACCACTTGCCAACGTGGCGGATTAATGTCTGGTATCTCCAGGATACAACGTATGCTCAGGCAGTGGGAAGGGAGGTCCAGCAGTATTTTCAGATGGGTCAGTGCAGTTGCCAGGTATCATCTAGGAGGCAAGTAAAACCCTCTGGTCATGCCAAAAATATCCTTAGACAAGCTGAGCAAAAGCGCAACCTTTGGATGACATGACTGGAGACTGAGACGCTTTGCCTTGTTGAACGGCTTACCAGTAGCTCAGTCGACAACACCAGTAGAAAGCTAGCGCTGATTCAGGAGGAGATTAGACTCCTATCCTTAGAAGAGACAAAACAAATTTGGTGGGCGTCCACCGCTCGGGTCAACGGCTGGGAAGACAAAAATGGGAAGCAGTCCTAATGGCTGGCTTCCCAGCCCTTAGCAAACTGGGTATTCCAGAAATCATCGATGGTGTGGGCCTCACTCATCAGGCCTCTCCTAACATTGCACAAGCGTTTGCAGATTATTACTCGGCCCTTTACGTGGCTACTCCACAATTGGCAGGTGAGATGAGGGAACCTCTTCTTAATGAGGTGCCACTGCCTTGCCTTTCAAACGCTGAACCCAGTTCACTAGATAAGCCCATTACATTGGAGGAGGTGGGTGACGCTATATCTTTGATTGCAGCGGGTAAAACAATACGGACCGGACAGGTGCCCTACCGAATTCTATTCTAAATACCGAAACATCCTTTCCCACAGAAGCAGTGGACACTGGCTCCTTTCCCAAGGGGCTTCAATATCACCCCGCTTGCTCATAACAGTTGGAAGATCTTAAGAGATGGCAGATGCCCCCACTGAATATTATTGGGAGGATGACGTTGTACAAAATGATGATACTGCCACACTTCCTTTGTCTCCTATCAGATTTTCCCCACCTGATTCTTCGACACTGGTTTTGCAAGATGGACTCAGTGACAATAACATTTTTATGGCACAACTCATGACCAAGAATGCCGTTCGGGACCTGTCAGCATGCCCCCTATGGTTTAGGGGCATCCAATATATACCTCATTTACCTGACGTCACACTTGCTAGTTGCCAATGAGTGGCTGTTTGGAGTTTGGTCTGATCCTGTCCACAAACTAGAACTAAGTGGGGTGGATTTCTCCCCAATCCTGCAATGTTTTATGGTGATATGGTCCCCTCTACACTCCCTGAGGTAACCCGGCTGGTATATGGAGGGTGGAGAGCAGCCCACTAACACACAGAATGGTGGTCCAAGCTCATGCAACAAACCCCCCTATGGCAAGGCAAGTGGCTGGAGGAATCTGGAAGGATTTGCCCCCTTGGATGCCATCGGCATCACACTTCTGGGGGATGTCTTGAGGGGCTCCCATATGGTTTCCTTTCAGGACCTTCAGCAAACCTATTCCCTATCTGGAACACAGTTCCACAAATACCTACAATTACAGCATGCGTTGCAGGTGCATATTCCCCTGGACACACCAATCCCAGAATGTAGCCCTTAAGAAGCAAAGATCATGATGGGCACACTGGGTAAAGGGGGGGTGTCCCAGATATATGTGTGAAAGGTTTCCCCTAAATATTTTTAGGTCCAAGAGGAGGGGAGAGAGACAAATGAGAATAAAGGACCTCTTAACTGACCTATCTTATTTGTACAGTGTTAATCACTTATTTTTTAGCAAAAAACCCCAGAATACAAGATTACTCAAAATACATTCAAAATTTCTTTTTATTATTTTGTTTTTTTATAGTAAATTTATAAATAGCAAAACATTCATGTGTGTTCTATTAGCATATAATTGGTAAATACATGATACATTACTACAAACAATGTTTCCACATTAGTTAGATTTCATAAGTACTAGTGATTTTAGAAAATGACACAATTTGAAAAAAACCTTGTGGAAATGAACCCCCAAGAAAGAAAGATAAAACCGTCATGTCAACATTCTCACCAAGCATTCACTCTTTCATACCATCAGACATACCACATAAAGTGGAGGAAAAATTGATTATTCGTAAAAACACAACCACAAACAAATCTGGTTTGAGATCCTACTTAATTTTTAGCTCAAAAATATATATACATATAAGTTTTAGATAGTTCTTGCTAGGTCCTAAGGTACTGGAATCAGGACAATTGGAATTGAATTCCTTTAAGGATCTCCCAGGTGTGTAGTTGGTACTCCCGGTCTACGTACGTTTCGGAGACTGTATACAAATTTGATGTCTCCTTCAGGACCAGTGTATTTATAGAGGTATCTCAGTCGTCTGCGCGGCGAAAGGATAAGGGTTCTCTCTATGTAGGATAACAAGGACAATATAAGAATCTTGTAAACATGCTGGGGATGGATAGTATTAAAAAAAGACTTATATGTGGTTGCTCTAGTTTAGTTAGAGCCACTGCAGCTAGTACACAATTTTGGCAGCATCATTTTATCGTTTATAACAACTTAATAGGCCAAAAAAGGGGATAGTGCCCAAGATTTGAATAACCAAAGAAAGTGCTTCCAAACAGGGAAAAAGTGCTATAGAAGGAATTAAAACCACTAAGGATATACTAAGTGTAGCGCACGCTAAGAAAAAGAAGAGGAGTGATAGTATAATATTCGCCTACATGTGTTATTGGCGTGGCCTCTCGTTTCTCGACATCTGATCTATATTTCAGCTAGTGCGGTTAACACGAAGATTTTCCAGGGATGTAGCTCTGTTAGGCAGAAAAGATTAAAAAAGAGAAGTAGCCTTAACGAATAACAATGTTGTAAGTTATTTGCTTCAAGATATAAAGGTTGTCTCACCTTCTTAAAAGTGAATAGGCATAAAGATTTGTATGCCTCGATATATTAGGCCAATGGTGATTCATACGTTCTGTTTATTCCAAAGACAAAGCGAGAACGATTGTTCACATAATTTACAATGTTTTCATCAAATCCATCTAAAGGCAAACAGATGAAAGTGTGTGTTTATCAAAGATGAAATAGCACAGTGGTCCTTCAGCAGATTTGGATTTAGGATTTAAACAGACTTTTAGTTCTTACCCAAGTTATATAAATACGTGAGTCCTCGAAAGGGTACGCTGAGTGTCTGTCCTTTTATTTTAAACAGGTTGAGAAACGTGTTGAGTTCCAAGGTACAATCTACAAGAAAGAAAAATCCAAAAAGGATGTATACCGTTTTATTCTTATTGGGTTTGTACATTTATCCAGTAAGAAAAACGTTGATCTATAATAGTTGCGATAATTACGGTGGTTAAAGTAATTACTACAAAAAGACATGGAGTGACATTATCGTAGCAATGCCCGCAGTGTTATATTAGCACACCAATTACTTCTGAGTTCAGATGAGCTCAGACGGCTGCGCAACTCGTGTGAAATATTTGGAGGTAGCCTTTCTATTGTGCATATAGTGGGGACAAGGTGTGTACATTTTAACGATAGAGTATGTGAGCGCTGGATACACAACGTGTGTTCATTAAGTGGTAAAGAGACGCATTTGTACCCACCCATTTTGAGAAGTACAGATGGTCTATATATTATGTGTGAGTAACAATGGTCCTTAGCTGAGAAAAATATATAACGTAATATACGTTCGTTGTGGACAAATCATTTGAAATGCGGTGCCCAGATATTTTAGCGTTCTAGCGTTTTGTTTTTACGGATAAGTAGAGTCACTAAAGCTTCCGCTTTCCTTACCTCAAAGTCTGCACAGTTTCCCGTTTTCTATAAAGCTGGGTCGAAAAAGCGAGGTTACTGGTGTCCTTATGTTTTTATAAAGAAAGAAAGACCGGGGTCACATGATTCTACGTAGAGATCCCATGACGCTGGATAGCCCTTCGTCGGGACGGAGCGTAACAGTGGTCGCCATCTTTAGATGGTGTACAAAGTAATGAAAGGGCATGATGGTATGCAGGGTAGTAAAAGAAAATAATACCACCAGAGGCCATCATATGATCGATTGGGGAAGGGTGAGTAACTTATCACACTAATGGCAATAGTAAGAAAATATATTGATGAAAGTATTGAGGGCAGTTTATACACGCCCCATGCGTTAAGGTCTAAAGCGTATGAATATGTTGCTGGGCCTTATTTCGAGGTACTTAAGGAGTTAATCTGAATTGATACTCCGTCACATAGGTGTTACTTAATATGTTCATATCTATTGAGGTATGAACACTATATAGCGTGTACAGTAACACAAAAAATACGAACAGTGAAGGCTTTAGTAAGCGCCATCTTGGGATGGTCTTCGTTGGTTTCAAAAGGAGGACAGATCCAAGCTAAATAGCGTATCTTGTCTGCAAATTGCAGCGATGCAAACTAATTAGTTTAAAGTTTTTGTGGCATCTACGTCATAAAACCCTCCTGGGATCAGTATTTATGTGGGAAGACAGAAATGTATTGTCATTATCACAGGCTAGTTATCTTTGTTATGTAGGGCGAGCCCGGCATTATAAGGTGTTAATGATACTCACTGGACATTTTCTAACTGGATTTTAATACAGATTGGCAGAATGAAAAATAAGATTAAGATCAACTAATGTAAATCAGAAAAAATCAGTTGGTCAATGGGTTACGTAGATCTGGAAAATGGAGACAGTATGTGTGGGTTATTCTGTGACTAGCCAGATAATTTCCTCATTGAGGCCTTTGCGTACAGTGTCCAAGTGAAAAATCCAAAATGTTTCACGTTGTTTTCTAGTTTTTACTGGGTCCTTGCCTGGAGTTGTCTTGACCTTTTCTAAGATAAGCCATTTTATTTCCGTTTCTTTGTGTTTATAGTCAAGATAATGATTGACCAAAGGTGCTTGTTGTTTACTGGTTCTTACAGCTGATTTATGTTCCGAGAGTCTCAGCCGAAACTCTCTAGATGTTTCCCCTATGTAGCCAAGGCCACATGGGCATAGTAACAGGTAAATGACATTAGAACTCCTGCAGTTGGTCATTTGTTGTAGTTTGCCTGATTTTTCACCATATGTCCAAGTCTGTGAGACTATAGCATGTTCACATGCATGGCAATTGCCGCATCTGTGGTTTCCTAAAGGTAAAGGTTTAGCATCCAGGGTAGTTTGGCTGGTCTTGTTTTGTGGGTGGAATCTGCTATGCACCAGTTTATCTTTTAGATTAGGATTCCTTCTAAAGGCTACTATTGGTTTGTGTATGGGGTTGGTGTCTTCGTTAGTGTTCAGGATTTTCCAATTTTTGTCCAAAATCTGTTTGATTTTGTAATTGATGTTGGAGTGATCCACCACACATACAAGTTGGTCCTTTTTCTCTTTGGGTTCATTACTGATGAGGGCATCTCTGTTGTAGTATTTAGCCCGTTTAAGTGACTGGCGTATCAGTCTTCTAGGATAGCCTCTCAGGAGGAGGCGTTCCTGCAGTAATGTAGCATGTGTCATGAAGTCTGCGATGTTGGTGCAGTTTCTCCTGATTCTTAAAAATTCCCCGAAGGGGATAGAGTCTTTTTGGCATGGTGGGTGATAACTTGTGTGTTCTAGAATAGTGTTTTTAGCTGTTGGTTTTCTGAACAGGCTAACTTCTAAGTGCCCATAATTCGTTGTGATCCATATGTCTAAAAATTCTACTTTGTCAGCGGAATATTTCCCAGTGAATTTCAAATTGCTGTCATTTAAGTTGAGCCAAGATATAAAGTCCAGAAGGTCAGATTCTGAGCCAGTCCAGATGAAAAATATGTCATCTATAAAACGATGCCAACTGGGTTATATTTTCAAAGAAAGGGGCAATCTCATTGAAAATTGCTTGCGCTCATATTCCCCCATAAAGATATTGGCTACACTTGGGGCACAAGACGCCCCCATACTTGTGCCTTTGACTTGATGGTAAAGGTCTTGTTTAAATTCAAAATAGTTATGTTGTAATACAATTTTGAGACAGTCCAAAATAAACCCATCAGGTCTATCCCCAGGTGTTCTGGCCAAGAGGGCTGCCACCGCCTCTATGGCCAGGTCCTGGGGAATGTTGGTATACAAGGACTCTATGTCAAGGGTGACAAGTAGTTGTGTATTGCAATTAAATGGTTTATGTTCCAGTGTTGCGATCATATGGCTTGTATCTTTAATGTACGAAGTGTAATGGGTGGTTAGAGGGCAAAGAAAAGTGTCAACATATTTTGACAGGGGTTCCGTGCATGAGTTAATGGAGGAAATGATGGGTCTGAGTGGTGGGTCCAAGACATCTTTGTGAGTTTTAGGGACTCCATATATTGCTGGTGTGACTGTATGGGCTCTATTGAGAAATGTTAATTCTTTCTGACAAATATAACCATCAACAAAGGCTTTAGTTGTGGTGATGTCTATCAGGCTCTTAAGTTGTTCTAGGGCCTTCATGTTGAATTGCTGGTAATGTTCCGGTATTTTTAGCATAGTTTTGATTTTATCAACATATTTGGTTGTGTCCATTACTACGATTCCACCTGCTTTATCACATGGTTTTATTGTGATATGCGGGTTATTCTGCAAGTTTTTTAATGCTTCCTTTTCATTAACAGTAAGATTGGGATTAGGTTTCGGGATAAATTTTGTAATCTTCTGAAGTTCTTTAATGACGGTTTTTTCAAAAATATTGACTTCAGGTCCCACCATGTCTAGAGTTGGTGTGAAAGTGGATGGAAGTTTGCAACCAGAGTAATTGAACTCTGGTTCTATCATTGTGGTTGAAGCAAAGAACTTGGCCAGTCTTATTTTGCGGAAGAAGGAGAACATATCGTGGTTAAGTCGAAACCGATTGAGCTGGGTGCTGGGAACAAATGATAGTCCTCTACTGAGAAGTTTGATCTCATCTTGGGACAAAATGTGTTCAGATAAGTTAAAAATTGGTATCTATTCATCATTGTTAGATGGTATATTTATGCTCTCCAGTATTGTTGGTTCCTCGTACGCATGTACGGCTGTGGATGTGGAGGCTCTATCGGTTGGTAAAAGTTTCGATCTGGCCTCGAATATCTCATTCTCGCTCTCCCTCGGCCCCTGGGTAAAAAAGGAGAATTTGGCTGAGACCTTGGGTACTGATTGGTAAAATGTCCTCGCTGGTTCCTCTCATTGTAGTTAAATCCCTCTCCCATCCCTTGTATTTCAGGGTCTGAGTCTGATGAATTGGTGTCTGAAAAGGTAACTACTTTGCCTCGCCTAACTGGTCGTGGGGTATATTGGTCTTGTTCCGATGGTCCTTCCTGATAGTAGATACTGACTAGGTAGGGGTATACTTTTTCTTGTGAGAACCACCTAATGTCTTTTTTAAGCTTATCTGTTTTTTTCTTTATTAGGTATTCCTCAAATTCATGTATCTCCTGATTTATATTAAGCAGCTTGGCCTTAGCGTCATCTAACGCTGTACTTGCTTTAAGTTTTTCTTCTAAATCAGTGATTTCCTGGTTGAGGACCAAAATCATTTCTCGTACTGTTTCTACAATGAGTAACATCCAATCTCTGGAGCATCGGTTGGCAATGTGTGACCAGCGCTCCAGAAATTTTCATACCTCTACAAAGAGTGCTGGTACATTTCTCACTCTAAGTCCAGATGGTATAGTTCCTGCCTTAAGATATTCTAGCATAAAGAAGGCATGGGACTCCATCCTTTTTGCTTTTTTTCTTAGGTTTAATAACTTTGTCCATTCACTATTGCTGCTGTCGAAGGTACATAAATTGGTGTTATTACTGCCTGATATTTGGCCGATCATGGTGGCAAAGTTGTCATCAGAGAAACCAAAGGTTTTTAGACCTTCCATATTGTCACAATTACTGTAGGAGAGAAAGAATAAAAAAAAGAAGGAAAGAGGAACAAATCGAGTTGTTTAGAAAAGAAAACCTGGTTAGTTGGCCAACGTTGTGAACGGGAAATGAGGCTGAGCTGCGCCACACGAAAAGGACACAAATGAACCTGTGGTAAAAACCGCTGAAGGATATATGTGTGAAAGGTTTCCCCTAAATATTTTTAGGTCCAAGAGGAGGGGAGAGAGACAAATGAGAATAAAGGACCTCTTAACTGACCTATCTTATTTGTACAGTGTTAATCACTTATTTTTAGCAAAAAACCCCAGAATACAAGATTACTCAAAATACATTCAAAATTTCTTTTTATTATTTTGTTTTTTTATAGTAAATTTATAAATAGCAAAACATTCATGTGTGTTCTATTAGCATATAATTGGTAAATACATGATACATTACTACAAACAATGTTTCCACATTAGTTAGATTTCATAAGTACTAGTGATTTTAGAAAACGACACAATTTGAAAAAAACCTTGTGGAAATGAACCCCCAAGAAAGAAAGATAAAACCGTCATGTCAACATTCTCACCAAGCATTCACTCTTTCATACCATCAGACATACCACATAAAGTGGAGGAAAAATTGATTATTCGTAAAAACACAACCACAAACAAATCTGGTTTGAGATCCTACTTAATTTTTAGCTCAAAAATATATATACATATAAGTTTTAGATAGTTCTTGCTAGGTCCTAAGGTACTGGAATCAGGACAATTGGAATTGAATTCCTTTAAGGATCTCCCAGGTGTGTAGTTGGTACTCCCGGTCTACGTACGTTTCGGAGACTGTATACAAATTTGATGTCTCCTTCTTCAGGACCAGTGTATTTATAGAGGTATCTTAGTCGTCTGCGCGGCGAAAGGATAAGGGTTCTCTCTATGTAGGATAACAAGGACAATATAAGAATCTTGTAAACATGCTGGGGATGGATAGTATTAAAAAAAGACTTATATGTGGTTGCTCTAGTTTAGTTAGAGCCACTGCAGCTAGTACACAATTTTGGCAGCATCATTTTATCGTTTATAACAACTTAATAGGCCAAAAAAGGGGATAGTGCCCAAGATTTGAATAACCAAAGAAAGTGCTTCCAAACAGGGAAAAAGTGCTATAGAAGGAATTAAAACCACTAAGGATATACTAAGTGTAGCGCACGCTAAGAAAAAGAAGAGGAGTGTTAGTATAATATTCGCCTACATGTGTTATTGGCGTGGCCTCTCGTTTCTCGACATCTGATCTATATTTCAGCTTGTGCGGTTAACACGAAGATTTTCCAGGGATGTAGCTCTGTTAGGCAGAAAAGATTAAAAAAGAGATGTAGCCTTAACGAATAACAATGTTGTCAGTTATTTGCTTCAAGATATAAAGGTTGTCTCACCTTCTTAAAAGTGAATAGGCATAAAGAGTTGTATGCCTCGATATATTAGGCCAATGGTGATTCATCCGTTCTGTTTATTCCAAAGACACAGCGAGAACGATTGTTCACATAATTTACAATGTTTTCATCAAATCCATCTAAAGGCAAACAGATGAAAGTGTGTGTTTATCAAAGATGAAATAGCACAGTGGTCCTTCAGCAGATTTGGATTTAGGATTTAAACGGACTTTTAGTTCTTACCCAAGTTATATAAATACGTGAGTCCTCGAAAGGGTACGCTGAGTGTCTGTCCTTTTATTTTAAACAGGTTGAGAAACGTGTTGAGTTCCAAGGTACAATCTACAAGAAAGAAAAATCCAAAAAGGATGTATACCGTTTTATTCTTATTGGGTTTCTACATTTATCCAGTAAGAAAAACGTTGGTCTATAATAGTTGCGATAATTACGGTGGTTAAAGTAATTACTACAAAAAGACATGGAGTGACATTATCGTAGCAATGCCCGCAGTGTTATATCAGCACACGAATCACTTCTGAGTTCAGATGAGCTCAGACGGCTGCGCAACTCGTGTGAAATATTTGGAGGTAGCCTTTCTATTGTGCATATAGTGGGGACAAGGTGTGTACATTTTAACGATAAAGTATGTGAGCGCTGGATACACAACGTGTGTTCATTAAGTGGTAAAGAGACGCATTTGTACCCACCCATTTTGAGAAGTACAGATGGTCTATATATTATGTGTGAGTAACAATGGTCCTTAGCTGAGAAAAATATATAACGTAATATACGTTCGTTGTGGACAAATCAATACGTAGAATCATGTGACCCCGGTCTTTCTTTCTTTATAAAAACATAAGGACACCAGTAACCTCGCTTTTTCGACCCAGCTATATAGAAAACGGGAAACTGTGCAGACTTTGAGGTAAGGAAAGCGGAAGCTTTAGTGACTCTACTTATCCGTAAAAACAAAACGCTAGAACGCTAAAATATCTGGGCACCGCATTTCAAATGATTTGTCCACAACAAACGTATATTACGTTATATATTTTTCTCAGCTAAGGACCATTGTTACTCACACATAATATATAGACCATCTGTACTTCTCAAAATGGGTGGGTATAAATGCGTCTCTTTACCACTTAATGAACACACGTTGTGTATCCAGCGCTCACATACTCTATCGTTAAAATGTACACACCTTGTCCCCACTATATGCACAATAGAAAGGCTACCTCCAAATATTTCACACGAGTTGCGCAGCCGTCTGAGCTCATCTGAACTCAGAAGTAATTGGTGTGCTAATATAACACTGCGGGCATTGCTACGATAATGTCACTCCATGTCTTTTTGTAGTAATTACTTTAACCACCGTAATTATCGCAACTATTATAGACCAACGTTTTTCTTACTGGATAAATGTAGAAACCCAATAAGAATAAAACGGTATACATCCTTTTTGGATTTTTCTTTCTTGTAGATTGTACCTTGGAACTCAACACGTTTCTCAACCTGTTTAAAATAAAAGGACAGACACTCAGCGTACCCTTTCGAGGACTCACGTATTTATATAACTTGGGTAAGAACTAAAAGTCCGTTTAAATCCTAAATCCAAATCTGCTGAAGGACCACTGTGCTATTTCATCTTTGATAAACACACACTTTCATCTGTTTGCCTTTAGATGGATTTGATGAAAACATTGTAAATTATGTGAACAATCGTTCTCGCTTTGTCTTTGGAATAAACAGAACGTATGAATCACCATTGGCCTAATATATCGAGGCATACAACTCTTTATGCCTATTCACTTTTAAGAAGGTGAGACAACCTTTATATCTTGAAGCAAATAACTTACAACATTGTTATTCGTTGAGGCTACATCTCTTTTTTAATCTTTTCTGCCTAACAGAGCTACATCCCTGGAAAATCTTCGTGTTAACCGCACTAGCTGAAATATAGTTCAGATGTTGAGAAACGAGAGGCCATGCCAATAACACATGTAGGCGAATATTATACTAACACTCCTCTTCTTTTTCTTAGCGTGCGCTACACTTAGTATATCCTTAGTGGTTTTAATTCCTTCTATAGCACTTTTTCCCTGTTTGGAAGCACTTTCTTTGGTTATTCAAATCTTGGGCACTATCCCCTTTTTTGGCCTATTAAGTTGTTGTAAAAGATAAAATGATGCTGCCAAAATTGTGTACTAGCTGAAGTGGCTCTAACTAAACTAGAGCAACCACATATAAGTCTTTTTTTAATACTATCCATCCCCAGCATGTTTACAAGATTCTTATATTGTCCTTGTTATCCTACATAGAGAGAACCCTTATCCTTTCGCCGCGCAGACGACTAAGATACCTCTATAAATACACTGGTCCTGAAGAAGGAGACATCAAATTTGTATACAGTCTCCGAAACGTACGTAGACCGGGAGTACCAACTACACACCTGGGAGATCCTTAAAGGAATTCAATTTCAATTGTCCTGATTCCAGTACCTTAGGACCTAGCAAGAACTATCTAAAACTTATATGTATATATATTTTTGAGCTAAAAATTAAGTAGGATCTCAAACCAGATTTGTTTGTGGTTGTGTTTTTACGAATAATCAATTTTTCCTCCACTTTATGTGGTATGTCTGATGGTATGAAAGAGTGAATGCTTGGTGAGAATGTTGACATGACGGTTTTATCTTTCTTTCTTGGGGGTTCATTTCCACAAGGTTTTTTTCAAATTGTGTCGTTTTCTAAAATCACTAGTACTTATGAAATCTAACTAATGTGGAAACATTGTTTGTAGTAATGTATCATGTATTTACCAATTATATGCTAATAGAACACACATGAATGTTTTGCTATTTATAAATTTACTATAAAAAAAACAAAATAATAAAAAGAAATTTTGAATGTATTTTGAGTAATCTTGTATTCTGGGGTTTTTTGCTAAAAATAAGTGATTAACACTGTACAAATAAGATAGGTCAGTTAAGAGGTCCTTTATTCTCATGGGTGTCCCAGATATATCACACACTTGCCATTAACGCACTAAACACCTTAGTGGCACTGAAAGCACGCTGAGAGGGTTGGCTTGGTGCCAACGAAGATGCCGACTGGAGAGATGCCTTGATGGCCCACAAAGTACAGACCATGTCATCACAGCTGCACTTGGTGCAGATCTATTATCTACACTGTGCTTACTTTTCCCCCCCCCGACAGGCTCCATTGGGCAAAGTTGCTACCCAGCCCCTCATGCTTTAGTTGCTCCCAAGCACCTACTGATTGTTTCCATATGGTATGGTCCTGTGATCTCATACAGAGGTAGTGGAGGAGACTGACTGCTGAATTCTTCATGGTTTTGGGTCTAGAGCTCGAGCTCTCCCCATTAGTGATGTTGCTGGGGGTGCTGGAATGAGTGGGGGGGACCGGGCAGACCGGTCGCTATTGGGAACAGCCTTGCTGGTGGCCAAGAAGGATATCACAGCTCAGTCGAAGTCTCCCATGCCCCCTACACTGGCACGTGGAGAAGGGGGGTGGATTGGTGTGCCCAACAGGAAAAGCAGGTCTACGAGGCACGGGCTGCCCGGCTAAGCATGCCAGAACATGGAGCAAGTGGTTTGAGGGGGGATATGGACTAAATTTAGCAATACTCCCACGAGGAATGTGTTGGGTATTGTGTAGGGCTCCTCATATTGTTATTGTCATGCCTGTAATGCCGTTTACCCCCACCGAGGGCCCTGTATTGGTTACAATGCAACTTGTTTTACAAGTACTGAAAACAATAAAAATATGATTATCAAAGGTAGTTCAGTAAAAGGTAGGCCCAAGAAAAATTTCCGTTATGCCAGCGCAATCTCACATATTTTAGCAAATTGTGTGTTACGCTTGTTACACCAAATTCCTGCAAATTATGCCACATTGTGGCAAAACTTTAGCACAGGAGCATCACAAACGTTCAGACACAAGCATCTATTGTTTGTGGCACTTATATTTTTTGCTCTATCTTTTTTAGTAATAAATGCGCTCTTACATCCAGAATGGATGTAAGGATACGTTTCGTGCTAAAATATAGCGCTAAAGACTGATTTTACATTTCACATAATTTTGTGTAATGTCTGCAGAATTGTAACTATATTATGCTAAAGCAAATTACACATAGTTTGTCCACCACTAGTAAGAGACCACTCAATTTGATCTGCATGGTTGGTAGAGTGTGGCTTTATTGAGTGGACTATGTTACGTGGCAAGAGCTTCGAAGTTGTTCGTGAAGTTTGGATATGTGCTCCAAATGTGTCACAGCAAATTTAAATATGTGCTTAAGCTTTTAGTCACCGGGGATGAAAGAGCAATGGCCATGTTTGCATACACTTAGCATTTTCGCTAAAGTGTGCTACTGTAATTTGCTCACATTTTAGGAGTGTAGGATCACAAAGTGGAATATATAGTAAGAGATTTGTTGCTGTTATGAGGTTCCGGGCAGTGTTAAAAAATTTAGACAAGCTGGTTTCTGCGCTTAAGCATAAAGAGAATGAGAGAGGTGTAGGAAAGATAGATTTACTTTTGTGTAAATGTACTGTACTTGACATCGTCAGGCAATTGGGTAAGACATTATCCAGATGTTGTGCATATTTTATGGAGTGAGGGTCTGTGACTGGTCTAGTAGAAAGCGTTGAATGACTGCATGCGACGGTTCAGTCCCACATGAGGCCTATCCAGAAGCGGGAGAGGAGCAAGCTATTGGAAGAAGCACTTACCCTCCTTGATCAAAAGTAATATGAATCTGTGTGGACCAACCAGAAGAGTTGGGGGTTTAACGCAGTGGAGAACGCTGCTTCCCAAAACCACCAAGTAATATGTAGCATCAATAGACAGGTGCATATTTTGCTATTCACAAATGTGGAAAGCAGATGTCTCAGTAAGTGACTGCATCTTCCTGCAGGTGGATGCCTGGGGGTACATGGGACCCCTTTCCGAAGGAACGCCCTCTGAGGTGCACAGACTGTGTGCCACTTCTATAAGGTGCACAGTCACGGATGCTCCTGACAGACTCTCTGCACTTATGTCTGAAAAATGGCATGGGTGCAAGAGCGAAGTATTTCCTCATTTGCATGGGATCGCACAGCCATTAAAGGAGGGTGCATTCCCTTAGGATTGCGCTGGCAGTAAATGTGTGCCTGTGATTTCCCAATTACAGGAGCTGCGCAAGCATTTGTGCAACTTTCAGGAGAGGTGCGGCGCAGCAGCCAGGGCAGCTGACTCTAGAGTGTTGGGCTCACGGTTCAATCCCCGGCACTAGTGGCAGCTCAGCACCCTGTGACTCTGGGCAATAGCTTTCTTAATCTCCCCGACGGCCCCCAGCGCCTCGTGACCCTTAAGGATGAGTAGTTTGCGCTTTACTAATACCGGATTTAGATTTATGTAATACAAAAGTGTCCTGGGAGAAGAAAAAGTGGCAACTCACATCTTTGGGACCCCATAGGTATGTATATTGTATGGTGCAAACATACTTTCTGTATTATGGTGCATACATACTTTCTGCATTGGAGAGCAAAAAAGGGCATTTTCCCATGGCATTTTAAGGAAAATGGTTGAGAAGTGTTTGAGGACTGCCAAAGGACACAATAGGTTTTCACAAGGATTTGAACCTGCATCCACCTTACACCCAAATGGTAACTGTGGGAAAGTGCAGTAGCCTGTTCTATCATAAGTTGATGTGTATAAGATGTGGCGTGATTGTTCCTAAAACAATAACTTTTCGGAGGAAAGAAATGATAGTGTCTAATAAAAAAAATAAGCTCGACATTTTTCCTCACTAAGAACTTTGCTCATCAATGTTTGGGAAAAATCTGTTA
Organism: Triturus cristatus; assembly: GCF_964204655.1. Taxonomy (NCBI): domain Eukaryota; kingdom Metazoa; phylum Chordata; class Amphibia; order Caudata; family Salamandridae; genus Triturus; species Triturus cristatus. The sequence goes on from NC_140588.1 coordinate 61,697,429, forward strand.
TTTACTGGAGGGAGGAAAACGTTTTTGGGCTTTTGTCTGGGGCTAACTTTGTACCAGTACCTAGTGCCTACACTTTAGTTGGAACGTGTTAACTGCCAACACATCTCAAGGCAAACTGGTGGCGTTAAGAGAATGAATGTGCTCCGTAGATATTTACCATCTATAGAATATGAAGGAATCACTTAGATATATAAATGTTAGGCTGAAAATGAAAATAATGCTCCTGTCTCTTTTAGGTGTTCTATGTATCTAAAAGCAGCTTGTGCAGTCTGCTCGATGCGCGTCAGTGTCTACACTGTGTTCCCACTACGTTTATTAGACTGCCGCATTACACACCTCTGTGCTTAATTTAACATGTGGTTGCAGATGGGGCCCTCCAGCACACATTTTTGGGGACTGACACTTATTATCTTTCTTCACACTTTGACCTAAAGCAAGAGAGAGAGAAAAACAAAGGCGGCAAAAGCGGGGTGGGGGGGGGGGGGGGGGGGTGTTGCAAGAACGGTAAAAAAGCGCGAACGCAGGGATGAAAAAGAGGTTGCAAGAAGGGAACAAGCATTTACAATGCAACGGTCTCGGCATTGTTAAAGTTAGAGCTATTGGCATTGCTCATGACATTATTTTTGTTTTTAAAACATTTAAAGAAACGGCATTGTTATTTACAATGTCAATCGCTTAATCACTCTCAAATGCGAGACCTATTGCATTTGCACCCACACACAGAGCCACACACACAAATAGAGCCACCCACACACACAACCTCCTGGCAGCATGCCCACTACAGCGCTATGATCATCCACCTTGTCTACAGTGAGATTTTGTGACACACAAGTGTCAAAGTGAGTTTCTGCAATCCCTTATAAGACCGTGTTCTGCTTTGGTTTTCGGATCAGATAGAACCCGCTCATCAGAGCCTCTCTAACCCAGCCAGAACGTTACCCTCTCCCTAGGGCCTATTCACAACAAGTAACCACAGATATATACCACCTAAGGACAGGGAATTCCTACTATATATATATATATATATCTAGACCTCTTATAATACAAGTGGCGGCCTCGCGATCCCAGACGGACCCAGGACTTCCTACCCAGACGGCAGCCTCAGCCTCGCGGTCCCAGACGGACCCAGGACTTCCTACCCAAACGGCAGCCTCAGCCTCGCGGTCCCAGACGGACCCAGGACTTCCTACCCAGACGGCAGCCTCAGCCTCGCGGTCCCAGACGGACCCAGGACTTCCTACCCAGACGGCAGCCTCAGCCTCGCGGTCCCAGACGGACCCAGGACTTCCTACCCAGACGGCAGCCTCAGCCTCGCGGTCCCAAACGGACCCAGGACTTCCTACCCAGACGGCAGCCTCAGCCTCGCGGTCCCAGACGGACCCAGGACTTCCTACCCAGACGGCAGCCTCAGCCTCGCGGTCCCAGACGGACCCAGGACTTCCTACCCAGACGGCAGCCTCAGCCTCGCGGTCCCAGACGGACCCAGGACTTCCTACCCAGACGGCAGCCTCAGCCTCGCGGTCCCAGACGGACCCAGGACTTCCTGCCCAGACGGCAGCCTCAGTACAAGTTCTTCCTATGATTACCATAACATACAACAAGGGAATCAGTTTTACTATTTATCAGATCACACAAGAACTGCCAGTTTGAGCACAACCTGTTCTCTGGTTCGAGGGGCTCCTCTCTCCCTTATTCAGTTACCACTTACCTGATCAGGGTTAACATCTGTTCATGTCAAGTCACAGCTGACTAGAAGAATAGGCTACCCTCTTATACAAGAACACGCAGCACATGTTGATTCACTACAAACTGGGTACTTTATTACTCATTACATACGCAATCACATAACATTGCTATGTAACACATAACCTGCAAAGAAAAGTGAAAGATTAGGTTGTACACTCTAATAAGAAAGGGGTCGACATCACCTTAGTCGTGTGTAGCCTGCACTCAATGGTCATCTAGGTTCCCTTCTCGTCTGTGCCTCGGCTCGCCTGGAAGTCACACCTCCGCAGTCACGGATCTGTTCCCTTCTCCCTTCTCCGAGTCACTGGGACCTCTTCCTCATCGGCTACTCTCTCCTCTCTGGCTATTCTGCTAGAAGAGTATCTGTCTCTCGGTTTTTCTCCGCCTTCAAGTTTGTCATCTGTCTTCCCTGGAATAAGTAGTAGCTTTACTGCTAACGGCTAGATGCCGCCTACGGACTGAAGTAAGTGCGCCGTATCTGCCTCAGACTTTCACTAATATAGAGGTGCATTTCCTCATGGAAAATTCCGGCCGTAACCTGCCGCCCACCAAATTCTTGTACCTCCCCGTACCAAGGACACGTTCCCAGCCGGCCGGCCTGATGTAGTGTCTTCGGCATGAAGAAAAATACAATCCTTCGATAAGGGCTGGCCTGAACCGGTTCTCTCCAAGCGAATAACACCTCATAACTAAAACATCACCCTTAACCTAGAAGCATCTCAAGCTGCCGGAGCAGAAAGAAAGATGGAGTCTCTCCCGTTTGAGGCCTACCAGGCCTGAATTCAGCACGGCTCCATGAAATACCCTCACTACAGGACAGGTTATCCCTAATACTAACGAATCTATCCCCTAGGATATGTGTGCAAGCCCTGATCTATGGGGAAGAACACAGGATCATGTCGAAGTGCCTAGTAAATAGGCTCCATTCACTACTCTAACCCTTAGACTTGGATGGTAAGAGACTGAAGTCACACTAATCACCCGTCAACACAATAGGGCCGGGAAAATCGAGCAGTACAGACCGTGTGGGTGATGTCCCTCTTACAATTCATGTTTCAACCTATAAAATGAAAAAAGATAGGCGCAGAGTTCTGAATGCTCGCCTTTAACATAGCTTCCCTGTAAGCTATGCAGGTGCAGTTTACCAATATGCTCATCTATATTGAAGATTTAAAAAAAATAGTTGGAGGTTACAGCCCTATAAACTTGCTAAAAATAGTTAAAAACCACCAATCACCTGCACATTCGCATTAGACCAAGCCAACGCCCTATAAAAACCAATGCCAAAGGTGAGCTTTGATGTGTGCACTTTGTCAGTGTCTGCAAGGCAAGCTGTATTGGAGTATGGACTTGAAGCTCCGCCCTCTCCCCACCCTTATTTTTAATTGGCTTGTCTCATGGTCCTCTGTAAATGCTGGCTTCTGATTAGTCAACAGGCGGCTTCTGATTTGTTAACAGGCTTGTTAGTCCCTCCTTAGTACCGGATTCCTTTCATTTGTAACCTTCTGTTGTGTATGTCTTACTTAGTCTGTAAGCACTATTTTCTTTAATGAGTTTCTTCTACTGCAGGTACGACATGCTTTCCTGCAACAGACGGCGTGCCATGCGCGCTTTCACTCTCCAAGCAGCCCGGGACAATGGCGGACGCTTTATAAAAAAAAAAAAAAATCTTGCATTTACAAGAGTTTGAGCTATTGGCATTGTAAATGACAACACCTTTTATTTAGGTGTTAATTATCAAAAACGATAAATTAAAGGCATTGCCATTTACAATGACAATAGCTTAAACTCTCGAACATGCGAGACCTATTGCATTGAAATGCGTGTTTTATAAGGCAGCTTTCACCTTCCCCCAGGTCAATCAAGATATTGCATTCAGTAAATAGATTTGGCGGCGTGTCTCTATAGCACTCTATCTACACATATTTAAGGAACAAAGGTATTGACAGTGCGATGTAGGCTCTCACCCAAGCACGCCTTTGTAACTGTAATGAAAAATGCTCTACAAACCATCAGCAATAACAAGCCTATAATAAAGGACTGTCCACGCTGCACATACACGCTTCCAATGCCATAGAACGAGGTACAAAACAATACTCCGCCGTGTGATAAAATACAATAGGTCTCGCCACTGGCATCTCCGTGTGCACAATAAATAACAAAAGTTAGAGAAAAGACAGTCGCCCGCATTCTGATGCTTTACAAGCGTCGGGGCTCTATTTCAACTTTCCAACACTGCGTATATAATTTTGTGCGACCCAATAATGGATTTTGTATACCACATGCTTGCAGAATACCAAGAGTATGTGTGGTTGCTCATGCGCTGCTGTGTCTGTGCACCATGTGATTTTCTATGTCTAGGCGCTTTCTCCCCAGGCCACTTAATGGAGTGCGTGATTTTGCATAAAGCCCTCCTATCGCGTCTTGCTAACTAACACTGGGCGGCAGTGAACAAAAGATCGAAAACTCTTTGGCGGAGCCAACAATATTTTAAGCTTACCCCAACTTCCGTCTCTGTGCGTTTCATTACCATACAAAAGATAACGGCCAGCACTCCCCGTTCGTGTCAAAACAAACCGGAGAGCAGTTTGTACAGAGGCGTCTAGCGGTACCGCTAAACAAGTGGCGTAACCAATTACAGTTTGGGCACCATATGTTTCGTTGAGAGTGCAAACACCAATTCTATAGAGCTAACCATGGGGTGAAAAATAGGCTGTTAATTCCAAACTGTCTTTGCGTTTCTTTCTTTCTCGATCTGCTTGCCTCTCTCCCAATCTGCTTCCCCCAAGTTTCCATAACTCGCCACTTACACCCCTGTCATTTGCCTGCCCCTCCCCATCATGCCTCTTCTGCACACCCTCTGCCATTTTCTGTCTGCCATGACTGTTGAATGCTCAATGTCTACAAACCTCCCCGAAGGCTGGCCTACTTTTCTCTACATTTTACTTCTTTACCTGCCTTTCTGGAAGCCACTCGCGTGCCACCACAATCAGATATAAAGCTTGTGGCCACCCACGCTTTTCTCTGCCTGCCTTCCATCCCTGCAACCTCCAGCCGCCCACCTGAATCTACCTCCCCGCCCACCCTTTCAAAACATGGGCAAATGTAACTCCGTACCGTGGCCTTTATTAACGGTAGATAGAGATGAAGTCTTCAATATATGCATGAAAATCAGTTTTCTCGTCCTGAGACAAGTTGGAAATCCCACAGTGAATTTATGGTTAATGTCCCTGCGCAGTTTGCGTTAAGTTGTAACCTTTGCATGAGTACCGAAGAAAAAAGCGTAAGTGGGGAAGGACCCCCTCATTGGATGACTTCCAACCCAAACGGATAACAATGGTATGGCTTGAGAGTGGTTTTCCTTGCCTCGAGGGCTGCAAACATCGAGGGAGTAAAATCTAAAACGCAGTGCATGGGAAAGGCTGAAGGCCTGGGAGTCGTGGAAATGCACTATACACATCTCAAGCTCACTAGTCAAGAAAACATCCATGGTGCACTTAAGGAGCCAGGCTCAGGGTGCACACGCTATACTGAGCGAACGACTATACTTCCCCATGGATAGTAACAATTCGCCTGTAAACAAAGGCGGCAACACGCATCGCAAGGCCGGCGGCAGTATGTGCTATCTGCCTCCCTTGCTCCCGCTTTCGAGCCTGTTTACTTGGCCTGCACGCCTCCACTGCGTGCACCTGCGCATACTTACCCCAAGGTGACCCAAGCAGAGCGCGGTCCTTGGTGGGCTGGTCCGCTGATCTCTGGGCCCCCGCTCCAGCGGGGTGAGAGGGGAGGGATCCAGCTCCAGGTGTGCTCGCCCACCACTGCCCTCAAATGCATTTATGTGACCACTCTGGGGCCGACACTGGGCCCCTCCCCCTGAGCGGGTCCCGTGGAGAGGCAGCCTAGAGGCGAAGGATGATACACTGCCTCCTACGTGGTGCATGTTGAATAAAAGGCCTATCTACATACTCCGTAGTTACAGCGTTTTCATTACGTACGCAGAAAGTGCACACTTATTCAAACACGGCTCACCCGCTGCACATTTGTTCTACGTGTGTATTTAGTCACGGCTGGCATGAAGAGCAGGGGCGAGTGTAGGCGGAGGGGGCATCACATGTTGCAGACAGTGGTTTAAACAGGGGGCAGGCAGCCTGGAACCCCGCCGCCTTTCTCCGAGGCGAAGCAGAAATGCCTCGGAGAAAGGCAGCGGCGGTTTCGGATTCGGGGGCGTGTTTTTCTTTTTCTCTCCTCTTGCCATTGGCTGGAGGAGATAATCAGAAAAGTAGCAAAAAACATGCCCCCGAATCCTAAAAGGACGGGGCCTGTTCGGAGAGACAAACCTCTTCTCCAATGGCTGGCCAGCCAATGGAGAGGAGGGGAGAAGAGGGGCGGGTTCAAGCCCCTCTTCTCCAAAACATTAAATCTCCGGACTTCCGGTTCTGCCTTCGGCAGACCGGATGGTCCCTCGACCTAAAAAGGGAGCCGGGAGAGTCTGGTGGCCGAATAACGCTGTATAAGGTGGAATCAGAGTAGAATGACATAGCTAAGGGACCTGACTGATCTAATTAAAGGCATGTCTTAAAACACGTAAGCTTAAAATCTGTGCTTTAGTATAGTGTGCCGCCCAACCGGTATTTTGCTGCTTCTGTCATAACCCCCGCACTGTGCCCACTCCAGCATAGCATGCAATCTTCTATCACCTGCATCTCTCATAAAACAGCTAACATGGATTGTAGTTTTTGTGGTCATTGTTGGCCGCAGTTTTATTACAATTACATGCATAATCATCTCTTCATTTCTACAACACCCTGGTCATAATTTTATGACCCTGGCCATAAATCACCATTGTGAACTGTCATATACTGTTTGCCATAAATCATATGCTTTGCTTGTAATAACCCATTGCTTGTCGTAAATCATTTTTACATCATACATTTGTAAATCACCCTACAGTTCCTTGGTCTGCTCTTTTGCAGGCTTATATAATTTCTTGCCACTCTGGGTCATAACAGTGTTCTGTTGGTTTCCACGCTCCTTGGGTGTGGGGGGTAGCTTCTCCCCGGAGTTAGGCCCCAACTCTCTACCTTGTGAGTCTCATTTGTGGCCTGCCGCCTGGCGGGGTCTGGGCTGCAAGCGCAGTCTCCATATGCTACCCCCTTTTGTCAGGGCTACTCACCCTGCCGTAAGGCATCCCAAAGTGAGTGGCCCTATTCCTACACACCGCCCTGCTGGGTGTGTTTCCATAACCAACCATTGTACTCTTACTTATCTGCCACACCATCAGGGAGGCTAACGTCTTCCTGCGGCTCCTCCCTGCGTCATCATTTTTTTATTTTTTTTGTTACTTGCTGCCTGCCAGAACCATTGCGCCCCACAGGTTATCCCAAAACACCTGCATCCCTTCCCCTGATAGATGAACCCCATCCCGACCATAGAGCTACGGAGGGGCTGGGTGGATGAAGCCGTGCCTATGGCTTTCCAGGCCATTGATTTTGCAGAACTTGTTTATCACAATGTTCAATTTCCTCCTCGATTTTCAACTGCATTCCCCTGCTGGTGGCACTGTCATATAAGGTAGGAGGCAGCATACAGCGCAGTATCTGTGGTGCTTCATGCACCTCAACCGCACCATTGCCCCTTTGTCAGCCTGGTCTCTTTTCAACCGTCCCAGCAGTAGCTCAACCTACGATTTTCTTGGGGCCACCAGCTCGCTGAGCCAAAATGCTCAAAGAACGCGATCGCGTAGGCAGCCTTGAAAAGGTTTAGCTCAAATTTGTCCCTTGCTATTAACCCCAGTGTGTCCATGAGCCGGGTCAATCTTGTGAAGTCTATGGGTTGCCTGATGTCTGTTTTTCCCCCTATGATCACTTCTACCCATTCATAGCTGCTTTAATGTAGTGAGAGGCCATGGGGTCCTGACCAGTGATTATCTTAGCGAAGTGTGCTATTGCTGACAGATGGGCCTGTGGGCAGGATCTTGACCTTTTGCTGGTAAATGCCCACTGGATGAACGGCTCAGCAGCCCTCCTTATCTCGTCCGTATCTCCCAGTGTCTGGATTCCTCCTATTTGCATCACTGTCCCTGCGTATTCCTTGTAGCACTTAGCCGCTTCCAGAGCCTGCTTCAGTAGTACCGACAAGTCTGTCCTGCCAGGTCCTATATCTGACCTGGAAAGGGGGTCATAACCTGTTCCGCCCTCGGTGCCAGTTCCCTGAATCTGCTCATCTATGCTTGTGAAAGGGCGTCTGCCACCACTTTCTTCATCCCTGGTACATGAAGTGCCTTCAGATCTATGTTCCCCTCAAACTGCAATTTAACCAATTGGCGCATTAGTCTCAGCGCACCTGGGCACCTGGCTTAGCCTCTGTTGATTGCCTGTACTACCCCTTTGTTATCCGACCAAAGCCGTCAGCTTCATGTTCCTCAATTTCAGCTTTCAGACTGTTAAGATCACTACTATGGGGAAATGGGATGCATTTTTTTTAAAATGAGACGTTTTTGTTTATCTTTTTAAGGGCAGGTAGTGGTCCCTGGGACCACTGCCTGCTCTGAAAAAATGATTGCGCCCCCTTCCCCTTTGTGAATGGTTTACCACCCTCTTAAAGAGGGTGGTGAACAGCGAGTGTTTTGCAACCACAATTGCAATCGCAAAACAATCTTACATAGAGTTCAGACTCGCTATTAGGAAGCGACGCCCTCGGAATGCCCCTTCCTGATAGTGAGTCACTAACCCTATTTTGCGAGTCACTATTTAATTAGCGACTCGCAAAATAGGGTTAGTACATGGCCCACAGATTTTTTGCATGCGCAAATGGGTCTAAAACCCATTTGCGCATTCAAACATCCACCTAAATCCCTTATCGTATTCTAACCATGCCTTCCCCTGGGAATTGCCTATGTGCCCCACGGATGTTGGCCTCATACAGTCATAGGTCTGCCGTGCAGCGTGGGAACTTCTCAACAATAATGCAGGCCATAATTCTAAATGCGTCTAACCAATTATCAAAATTCCTTTCTTTCAGCTCCCTTCTCCTTTCCCTCCTGTCCATATCTTTTTTATCGCACACCGTCAGGTCCAGCCCGTCTACTTGAATCTCTAACAAGGAGAAAATGTCAATAAATTCCTTCCTTCATATCCTCTCTTTTACTGTTAAGGGGATAAGGCTTGCCAGCCCACTGGCCCTCGTGGTCATTGATGCAGGACCTGGCGATGGCCTAGTGTATGCGTTCGGGGGTAGGCATGTTCTAGCTGGGTTGCTTGTCGTGCTTGCGCTGCCCCATGCCGCTACAGAGGACCCTATTCCCCCACCTGTCTCCTGCGTGACCTGCTCCTGCAAGCGCTCCTGTCGCACACAGCCAGGGTCTACTAGGTGCCGTGGTAGCCCGGATACCCCCCCTTGAGGTTGGGTGCCCGCTGTACCCAGCCCTTGAGCAACAACAGTGCGATGGATTTTACGCATTCCTGTACTATTGTACCAATATGCTCACCCCTTGTTGCTGTGTTGCTGGCATATCTGTTACCTCCTACCATCACCTGGATGGCTACAGGTGGCAGGTCGGTCCTCTGGTACCCTTTCTTGGCTGCCGTCCACCTTGGTGTTCTCGATGCAATCGGGCCCCTCAGATGCTGGAAGGTTCTTCGGCGCGACCCGCAGGAGACGCAGCGTGGGGTAGTTTGAAGCTCGCTGCGTGCGAGATGGTCGCACCAGTGGCTCCACACACTAGGGCCACAGCTACTGGGTCGGTCTCTTACTCCTCGACATCCGGAGTTCCTTGTCGTGGAGGTTAAGGGGGAGTCCTTCAGTTGGCCCGCAGACCGTGCTTCAGCACCCTTGCGCTCCGTCCTCGCCAAGGTAAGGGTAATTCAAGAACTTCAAGAACTTCTTGCTGCGCTGCTCCCCCGCTCCACGATGATAACGAGCTGTACTGAGGGGAGCGGCACCTTATAACCCCCCCGCAGATTTGCCGCCTCAGACAGCGGTTTCCTCCCATTGTGGGGGTTCGTAAATCAACTGCGCCATATCTGCCCCCCCCCATTGCTCGGGAGTTTTTGCACCTCTCTGGCGCACCTTAGGTGCGAAGATTTTCCCCCATCTGAAAGCGCACAGACCCGGATCCTTCTGGTGGCTCGGCGGCTGTTATGGCATCGGCCCTCGAGGCCCCCTTTGGGGGCGGCCTCTGCAATTGCATCCAGATATATAATATAACAAGTAACATTACACCTACAACTAGCCAGGACTACTGGCTTTGTCGATGGTTGTTAGTTGTATAAGACAAATAAGCAATAACTATGGTTCGCTGTGTAGAATATTGAAAATGCTTCGGTTTTGAAATGAGATTGTGAAAGAATAGTGTCTTTGGAGTTACATCAAAGGCAGCAACGGGTGCTACTGCTGCAGAGTTAAGATTTTTTTTCCCCCTGAAGGTGGGGGGAAAAATGAAGAGTTCAATAGGGACCCGTCTCAGCACCTGCTTTTTAGAATTGCCGGTGCTGAGCCCCGGTAGGACCCGACCCACTTAAAGCCCTGGGTGGAATCAATGCAGCTGCTTTGGAATCCGGCCCTCGAACGTTCGATAGCACCTGGCACGAGTTTGTGAAGAAAACTTTGGGCCCGAAACTTTTCTTTTGCAAATTAAGCACTGGTTAGTGTGCAACGCCCGCCGTCTGTGTCAGCGTCGAGCAAGCGAAAGCCAGGGCATAATTTACCCCAGCATTGTCTAAATATTGATGGAAATAAGCAGCAGGGACGCAAGCAGCGCCACTAATTTGGCATGGCGTATGCAAGCTGCTTCCCTTGGCTCCTCGGAATCCACCGCACATGCAGACAGCGAATAGCAGGCCTCGAGCATGAGGTTATTATCACCATTTGTCTGACAGGAGTCTGCGAGCAATGGAATTTGGAAGGCGTTGCGGCTGCTGTTCCCTCTGCGTCTGCCACGATTCCCCAACAGTGTGTTTTGTGTCAATAAGGCGTGCGTCAGAATAATTAGTCCTCTTACAATGCTTTTTGAGGAGGTTCATGCATTATGCAAACGACGGTGCCACAACGTGGAGTCTGCATTGTAAAACTGAAGAAATTTGAAGCTAGCAATTCCCTTTGGCACCATTTGAATTACAAAAAAATGCCGACATATTCAAGAAAGTGGTGAAGTGGTTTCTTCATCGACACCACATTTGTGACAATAAAAGATAACACGAAGATTTTAACGACGCAATTAGGATCAGGGGAGAATATACTTCTTCTTGTTTTTCATTCCCGCTGCGTAGTTTCTTCTAATGAAGCTGCTGTCCCAGTGCCGACAAGTACCTTGTCCTCAGATACACCAGGATGACCAGGAACTGGAGTTGCCAAATCAACAGCCAAAGCAAAACTTCTTTTAGTCAAACTGCTGCAGCATGACCCTTAACTCTGGTGGACCTCCAAACAGTAAGGCGCCATTTTCAAAGTGAGAATCTTGTCCTTCCACCAGAACCTTTTCCTGACTGCTTCGACCTTCTGCTGTCTCTGAAACAGGAAACATCAACTGCCAGGATTACAAAAGTGCCCACCCCTACCACAGGGTACAGCTTGTTTGATTCCACCACACCGAGACTGAACAGATTCCAGTGCACCAAAGGGAGGCTTACAGCAGGCAGGATAGTCCTGTCCTCAAGACACCCAGGGCCTGGGCCACTATACTAGCAGGTGCATGGATTTATTGTGCACGATATATATATATATAAATATATATATATATATATATATATATATATATATATATATATATATATATATATATATATATTATCTACTGGCGGTCGCCAGTAGATAGTTATAGTTAGGACCGTGTTTCCATAGGAAATCCGCAACATTTTATTTGGAATAACTTTGGCGCCGATTGACGAATCCTCGCGAAATTCTCAAAATAGGTGGGGCGCTCGGTTCCGCTCCTTCCCTGAAAGTCTCGGGGGGATTTGTCAAGCGGGGGCTGAGAAAAAGGGGGGGTCCCAAAACGCGTTTTCCCCATGCATTTTTCCATAGGACCTTTAGTCCGAGCTACAGCCCGAACGGCTGAACAGAATTACTTGATATTTGGCAGAGAGGTAGCCCTCAGGTCAGGGATGTGCCTTTTGAAGGTCTTGTGTAAATCTGTTCAGTATTTCCTGAGAAAATAGCATTTAAATCAATATATATATCTATAGGCGCGCTCCAAGCGCGTACCGTAAGCTTACCGTACGCGCACGCCGCCGTGCACGAGCGCGATTCTGATTGGTTGTTAGATCTCAGTAAACATTAGAATCGGTCGAAACCAGGAAGTGTCGGCCGCCATTTTGTCTCTCGCAGTCTGAGGGGGTGAAAAACAAAGGTGGAGAACGTGAAAAGGGGGCAGGGTGGACAGTTCCTGACCCCCTAGCCTTTGTCAGGGGGTCCCAGAAGGACCCCCAAGGCCAAAAATTAATTTTAATTTTTTTTCGAAAAATCGCCGAATGCGCGTAGCGTACGCGCACGGCATAAACGGAAAAATTCCGCGAGAAAAATTCCGCAAACTTCGCGTAACTATTACGCGTACCGTACGCGCACGGCAAAAAAAAAAATTCAAAAAGGAAAGCTTAAAAAAAAATAAAAAAAATAAAAAAAATTGTGAGGTAAGGTTGGCTCTTAAAAGAGCCGTTGGGTTAATACAGGGATAGAGGAAAGAAAGAATGGGAATATTATGAGCGTCTACAAACGTGCTGGTCTATCTTATTGTTAATAAGGGAAACACTGGTCTCCCCAAAAACAATAAGACCACAACACGTTGTACACCTCATTGAAACCCTCCGAAATCGAGGGTTAATGTCCAGAGGAGCAGAAGAAGGTGATGCTCCCACCTCAGAGGAAGGGCTCAGCTGAGCTGCCGATGATGTACTCGGCTGAGCTTCTGAGGTTGGGCTCAGGTGACTTACTGAAGAGTTTTCTTCAGTATGTCGAGCAAAGGTCCTGGGATGTTTATCCCTAAGGTGTCTCATTATAGAGTGATTTCCAAAGGAATACTTCTTCCTTGGATCTCCTCTAGATAAAACACGGTCACAAAGTGTGCAAGTGACCAATGGAGCATTGACCTTTTTCTGCCCCTCTGGAAAAGTAAAATACTCCCACACAAAAGAATCCTTTTGTTTCCTCCTTCTCTGTCTGATGATGGTGCTGCTAGGCTCACTCTCAGAAGAGGTCTGCTGCTCTGTCATTGTATCTCAATGTCAATTCAGCTCCTTCTCCTAAGGGATCTCAAGCAGTAATGAGGGGAATGGGTGTGGTGTGGGATGTTTCTGGAACTGAAAGTAGTTTCAACCAATGAAAAGTGTTCTTTGTGGATCACATGACCTAACGTGCGCGCTCCGTAAGCTTATGGTACGCGCTCGTAAACAAGTACGCATGCGCAAACCTGACGCTTACGGAGCGCTTACGGAGCGCGTACGTAAGACGCACTCGCGCATGTGCATTACACGCCCATGCGTAACCGCGATGTTGCTTCCGCGCAACGCGCATGTGTGTACGTGTACGTCACGTACGTATCACGTAAGCGCACTGTACTTATGACGTACGGAGCGCGTAGCGTCAGCTTACGGTACGCGCATCGTATCACGTAAGCGCACCGTACTTATGACGTACGGAGCGCGTAGCGTCAGCTTACCGTACGCGCACGGCAAAAAATGCATAAAAAAAAAAATACAAGTTTCAAGAGTTGTAGAAGATAATAACTGTGATGTACAACTGTATGTAAACATTAATTTTTAAAAAATTAACCATTCCCTAATGCAGGATATAGTACATATATTATTTTATACATAGGTTGGATATTATTTTTTACCAAAAATCTCACAAAAAAATTTGCATTTAAAAAACCGTACAAATTCACTGAATAAACCATAGGTTTCACACACGTTATAGTTAGGAATTAGCATTTAAAAAACCTTGCAAATTCACTGAAAAAACCATAGGTTTCACACATGTTATAGTTAGCAGGACATTTCACTCGTGAAAAACCAATGAAATTCCCCCGTTATAGTTAGTGCAGGCAACTATAACTCACGCGACCGCAATCCTCTGCTGATGACGTCAAATATTACATCACTGATGACATATGTGTCTTTCTGAAAAAAAAATATTTGTAATATATGTATAGCTGAAAATTAATGGAAGAAGACATGGGTAAATAAGTGTCTAAATACAGTGATGTAATATTTGACGTCATCACCAGAGGATTGCGGTCGCGTGAGTTATAGTTGCCTGCACTAACTATAACGGGGGAATTTCATTGGTTTTTCACGAGTGAAATGTCCTGCTAACTATAACATGTGTGAAACCTATGGTTTTTTCAGTGAATATATATATATATATAAATATATATATATATATATATATATACAGACTCATAAAGTCCATATATTTTCTGACAGCCCTTCTAAAACACGTTAGGTGTCACTTGGATGGAACCTCTCTTCCCTTTATAATGACATCAAACCTCTACTACTGCTAATTGGGGTTACGCCAAGGCCATATGGACGGGTGCTCTTAGACCCAAAGGACCAGCGTCTGTTGAAATGTGGAATCCCCTATCTTAATACAAGTATTATGTTTCCTTCCATCTATAAAAGAATCCCCGCTTCTGCATGGACCAGGGATCAGATCTCACAGTCCCAGTCATGAGACAGAACAAGAACTTTGACCCACTATCCCAGAAGTGATGTTTTATGTTTTGTGTTGACACCAAACAGCAAACTGTAGATTGGCCCTAGAATCAAATAAATGATTAGGCTGTCAACATAAATCTGAAAAAATCTATTTTATTTCCCCTAACTTGTGGTGCTTATGCCTCTAGACACAAGGTTTCCTAAACAGAGCAAAGGCAGAGGCTTAGACCCGCTAAGCAAACATCTTGCCCTTTCCTTGCCCAAAGTACACCCTATCTCCGCACACCTTGCTTTGTGATGCAGAATCGGGGTTCCCAGTCCTGAGCCTGCTTTACACTGGACATAAAATCACTCCAGACTCCCAATTTCATTCAATTTGCTGTTGTGGGTGGGCTCAAACAAGGGGCTATGACCTTGGTTTGAGACTATATGAAAACATAGGGGCATCATTAGGATGGCAGGCGGACTTTTCCGCCCGTCATCCTGACGTGAAAAGGGACCGCCCGCCATAAGTGTGGCGGTCCTGTTGGGGTGATTAGGATGCGCCCGCCACACTGGCGGGCGCATCCTGCATATTTGACATTGCGGCAGCTGGTGCTTTCAGCACCGCCCGCCGCAATGCCAAAAATGCATGTTGTGCATTTGCATGCACAACGTGGTAGGCACCGCTCGGTGCCTGCCATGTTGTGCATGCAAATGCAGGGGGGTACCATAGGTACCCCCCATGTGCACCCATACCCCCCAAAATTCCTGGGGCCCGCTACGCGTCCCCAATGGCAAGCACTGCTGCCACGGAAAGGCAAATTCCCGCATATATCCTAATATGGATGGCGGTGTCTAACAGACACCTCCACTATATTAAAACCTTTTCAGCCCGGTCGACTCATCGCCCAACGCGGAAAACCAGCGGACGGTCTTTCAGTCCGCCGGGGTCCCCCCCGCCATAGTAATATGGTGGGGGGTAAATGGCATGCGGGCGGGAGAGAATGTCTGGAGGATCGCCACCGCCATGCGGGCGGTGGCGATCCGCCCGACATTCTATTTTTTGCAGACTAGAAAGCTCTACGAAGGTCGAGCTCTGTATGAATATATTTATTTATATTAGTGGACTTTAGTACTAAGTGAGGGTGGAACAGCAGAGAGTTAATGCAGAGGTTTGTTATTGGCCTTAGTAATCATTCAGTAGTTGGCTTTGGGTGGTAGTAACTTTTTGTTTGTGAGGCTTTCCTACTACTTTGAAAGTTGCAAGGACAAAGGATGATCATAGTTTTGCATCAAATGAGATATGAGGTGTGTACCCAATACTCACAGAATTAGCTGAATATCCCAACCCATACATGTACCCTGCTCAGTTCCACACAGTGTAAAGAGAGTAACCAGCATTGTCTATAGCAGTTCTTATTACTATCCATGTAGGTGTGTGGGCCAGGCCAAGCTATAGAACCCTTTTACCATGAAAGCACTGGCTGCCTCTTTTCATTGTTCCTGCCCATTTCTGTTAGACTCTATGGTAAGATTAACCTTAGCATGGCTAAACAGCTGACCCTGACAGTCTAGAGATCCTGTTGCACTTCCCCAAGTGCAAGGTTCCAGGAAAAGAACCTGAGGGATGCGTAAGATTAAGAAAATCTGACTAAACATTCACTGAATTCTAGGTTCTTTCAAGGGAGTGAAGCAGAGGTGCTTAATGTGGTCGGTTTTAAAGGAAGGAAGATATATCCTGATTACCTTCATTTCTCTTTCTGAGATGATTGTAGCCAATTTTTAGAATTTATAATTAATCAGGAGTTTAAAATACAGTTACTAGCTACCTCTGACAAAATAACAACGACCTTTAGTTTCAGTATTCATGAATTAATTAAGACATTCCATTATTTTAATCATATATGTTTCCCATCTATACTTTTTCTCCTATGTTTTCACATATATAAATTGTTGTGACATCTCAGCTGAGGTTTTTTTTATTTTTGCTAGGCAAAACAATAAGTAAATAAATAAAATGAGTCAAGCGTGAGAGGTTGGCGGGTTGGTTTTGGGTGTGAGTTAGTGTATCCTGACAGCCTTCGTTTTAATTCCACAAAGACAATCATCACTGAAGGTTAACACTTGAGGTTCTGGATCATAAAATAACAATGTTGCACATCAGGTGGATAGTTTGGGTTTTGAGATACTGACAATTGCTTGTTTATTTAATGCTGTGAACAAAAATAAATTCTTCCACTCTGGATTTCCTTGCCTACTGGTGGCCAGAGACACAGACTCCATCTCTACCTGCCTGGGAATACCAGAACTTAGGGGTCCACCTGCAAATTCTAAGAGCAGCATGGGATCTCATGGCTCATGTATATGTGCTCCTTCTGCACGACAACATTGTACATTCAGAATGACAGGTATTTGGATTCACTAGGGGGGACTATTCTGGCAAGAGAATCAAACATAGGACCAGATTTTCAGTTTGCTGTGCTGATACCAGTCATCGTGCTTTCACAGTGCACTATAAGGAACTGTCTTCCATATCTTCAGCAGAGTCATGCTTTACATGTGTTCTCAGAAACCAAAACAGACTAGTTCATGATACCAGTGAATTTTCTCTTTTGTTGGGTGGCGCTTATTTCCAGCCACAATGTTAGTGTGAAAGTTAGGCATATTATTGCAGCAGAATCATGTCGCAATACTCAGCTGCTCAAGTTACGGGTAGCACTGATACTTTCACCGAAGGTGTATCTGTATTATTTATTGATTTATGTATTTGATTAACTTTAACCCAATCTAATTATGAAGTGATCAAGCACGGTACCTGTTACTAGACTGGAAGAGCTACTCACACATGGGCATGGGAAACTTGATGGCTCTGGTTTGAGCAAGGCGTCACAGAGTTTTGGAGCAAGGCATGAAACCACTTAACTAGATGTTCAGGTTTTGCCTAATTTGGTGTTTTTGAGGATAAGCTACAAAGTGCTGCTTATTGAAATAGAGTCCACTGAGGTGCGGAGTTTTTAAAGTACTTTGGGCATATGGTTTAGAAGCCTGGGTTTTTTGCAGGTCTGAAGTCTTTGAATGAAATTCTCGAATCTATTGGAAGCTAATTTACAATACTGAGAAAGAAGTAATATTGTTGAATCTGTTCACTCCTGTGACCCTGTGGGTTGTAAAGTGGAGACTGCTTTTCGCAGCACGAAGCACGCATTTAGCCTCTCTGATACAAGTGTGTTTCTTCCATCAAAGTCTGAGTGGCTCTTTGTTTTGAACCACAAGTCTTTGAATAGAATAGAACGTTTCAGTCCCAAAAATAGGTGGAGCTGGCAAAATGGAGTTCAGGTTATTTTATTTGTGTGATCTGGCAGGTAACATGCTACAAACAATGAATTATTTGGATTTGGCAGGTGACAGAAGGGTGGATGTAATTCTCAGCAGTTTGCACTGCTCAAACACAGTTTAATTTCTGGCCTACTTTACTTGAGTATAGGAGCCAGAATTTGTGTTGGTAGGTTTGCTACAGGAAAGGTCCTTTGATTGCTTACCAGTAATCTTCATTACACAGAGACCTCCTCTTGCTCATCCCAGTTCTAAACATTGAGGTGTGACCCATCTCCAACCCTCAGCACAGGTACCTATAAGATTGAAAATAAAAAATGATTGTTGTAAGTCTTTTCATTAAGGGGAGGTTTAGGTAAAAGAGACCACAGCTCCCACACATCAATCTATATATTCAAGCAATAATCATACCCACCACTCCAATGTAGGACTGTAAAACGGAAGAGAAGATCTCAGTGCAATGAGTATTACCAGTAAGTAATCAAAGCATTGCCACACCTTCCCTTTTCCTCATCTAGTCTTTATAGGGGAGAGCATAAACAGCAGTGAAGAAGCCATAAAGTGAAAACACAAAGATGGGGTAGTGCAGAACATGAGAGAGATGTAAGGAGCAGAGCCAACTTACACTTGAACAGTACTCAACACAGCAGTACATAAGACAGACCCATAAAGAAACCCCTGAAGTTTGCAATTTTTAACAAACATACCTGGTGAAGCCAATGTAGCCGCAAAACAAAATTCCAGGAGGGAATCCCCCTTAGCTTCTGTGCAAGATGCTGCCATACCTGTCGGGTGAGGCCCTAGACAGATGCAGGAAAAAGGTCCCTCAGCAGAGTATAGGCCAAGTAAATAGCAGAACACAACCACCATCTCAAGGTCACCACAGAAGGTTCTTGCCCCTGATGACTCTGCGTGTAAGTTACAAAACTTGCATCAGACACCCGAAAAGAATAGATTTGAACCAACTAGGTTCAGAAAGCCTTCAGGACTTCTAAGGAATGTATAGCAATTTTGTTATTTGACAATGGAGAAGGACACAAGGTAGGAAAGACAATTTCCTAATAGAGGTGAAACTCGGACACATTTGAAACAAACTCAAAGAAGATGCAAAGGACCAGCCTTCATGAAGAAACTGCAGGAAACAATTACAACAAGCAAGAGCCCCAAGTTTCCCTAGCCTATAGGCAGAAGGGACAGCCAGTAGGAATACTACCTCGGTAGACAATAGTTTATAGGATATTTCCTCTAGGGACACAAAGGGAGCACCTGTAATTACACAAGGGGAAGATCCCAGGTAGCAATATTGTGGTAAACGGAAACTCCAGAGTGAGCACAAAGCGAGAGAGTCTAATTGGCTCAGATTCCCCTAAGAGGTGATAGAGGCCCTGACAGCTGCCATTTGGCAATGGAGAGAGGAAACAGATAGGCTGAGCAGGAACCAATCCTTTTAAAAAGCCAGAATTTACAAAGAATCACAAGATAGGGAATCCAGAGAACTATAGGACAGTCAATGAACACTCTCCTCAAAGGATGGTTGTTAGGTGGAAGGGTGGAATGTCTGCCTGACTGTTGAACATTCAGGGCAACTCCAGGTGACACCCTCATTTTCTTTAACTCTACCCCTTTAGAAGATTCCAAACTGTCAGATGAGATGGGAGAAAAAAGTAGAAAAACATAGCCGACCACCTGAGGGGAGATGGAACATTCTGCAGAACACAATTCTGATCCACTAGCAGTTGATGCAGTAGGGGAACCAAGAGTTTATTTTCCTGAGTGCAGCAATAATAAGGATTCCAGCCTTCTCCTTCTGATTGGAAGAAGAGCCATTTCAAGAAACGGAAAGGTGGGGAAAAATGCAGTAGAAACGGAGGCCAAAGATAGAACAGCATATCCAACCCTGATACATGTGGATCTGAGGTTCTGGAAAAACAAAGAGGAATCCTTATTAACAGGCTTGTAGACAAGAAAAAACCCAGAGTGGACTGTAAGAGTCTGTTGAGGGTGTTTGGTTGGAAATTTCTCAATTCCCTGAATGTAGGTGGCAGGCAAAGACACCAGGTGAGCAAATCTGGTGGGAGATCAGAGCTTTATAAGGAGATCGTACTCCACCATGTTGATTTACATATGCCATGGCCACCTAATTATCCAAATCAGGACCATATGACCCAGGATCAAGGGAACAAAGAACAAGAGTTTGAATGATGGCTGACAATTGCCCCAGTTTGAAAATTTGTGTAATTCCTTTGAAAACAAGTATCCCTGAGCAACATCCTGGCCCAGCATTGCTTATCAGCAAGTCATACTAGCATCTAATGTGATGATCACAGGGGAGAGGAAGCCCGATTGACCACGGCAGAGACTGGTTGTACGAAACCACACTTGGAGAGAGTTGCATATATGAATTTAAACAGGGATCACAGTTTTGAGGTCCAAGCTGACAGAGTGCCAATGGCAAAGAACATGTTGGACGAGAGACAGTATGTGGAACCGAGCATAAGGAACCAAAAAGATGGATGCTGCCATGTCTCCCTGAACCAGTAATCATTGCCTCATCAGAGTGGATAACACTAACTCAACAATTCAGATACACAAGATAAAAGCTTGAGTATCTGAGTAAGAGGAAAGAATACTCCAACTAAGGCGTTTAAGAGGTCCCCTATAAATTGAGGAGTTGGAAAGGCTGTAGATGGAATTTGTTGAGTGCAGTAGAAGGCCATGAGATTGTAGACGGTTGCACACTGTTCATGTGGTATGTAGGGGCATGCACCAGCCAATCATCTGTGTAACGATGGACATGAATTCTTTCTAGGTGACGAATGCATACCAGGAGAGTCACAACTTTGGTGAATGCAGATGGGGTGGACGTCTGGCTGAATGGAATTTCCTGAAACTAGAAGTCACCAGTCAGCAAAATAAACCTCATGAACTGTTAATGTACAGGAATGATGAGAACATAGAACCACACATCTTTCTTCTGCATCAAGGTCATGAAATCGCAAGGACAAATTGAAGGAATGATGCTCTGGAGAACATCCATCCTGAAGGTGGTGGATTGAAAAACCAGGTTCACATCTTTCAAATTTATGATGGGGTAGAAGTCCCGGGAAGGTTTTGGCACTAGGAAAAATATAGGTTTAACATCCAGACCCCATCCTGCAGCCTAGAGAGGCATCATCCCCTCTTTTCCAATGCGAGCTTGAACCTCCACCAAGAGAAGCTCCCTCTACACATTGTTCAATGGCCAAGGAGTGACAATGAACTTAGGGAGGAGGAGGTATCATGGAAAATTCAATGTCATGCTTGTAGCTCACAATGTCTATAACCCTCTAATACAAGGCATTTTAAAGCCAGACATTGAAGAAAAGCATCAGTGTGCTGCAGTCTGGTAGAGAAACCTGGGTAAAATGGGATTCCAGATGCCTGATATAGTTAAGTAAAGTAACATTGATTGTCTCATAAAGGAGAAATACAGCCATGGGTGAAGTCAGTCCTCTGACTCCTACTGTTACCCTTAAAGTAACACCCTCTGGATTCTGGCAGATATAGCTGATGGTAGTTGGGAGCTGACCATCGTCAATTCTGGGAAAGAGGAAGAGCGTGAAAAGGATTGTCTAATTTCCCATCCTTTGCTGCTTCTTTCACCAATTCCTTCAGAGTGAAGCTTCCAGGAATGAGATACAAAATGTAGTTGTTTTATAGCTCTTGTTAATGAAGTTTGCACAGGGATGCCCTGTTTCTATGCTCGCCAAGAGAGACTCAAAATCCTTTATAAGGGACTGAAGATTGTAAACTTAATAGAAGTGTGGTCTGAGAGTAAAAAGAGTAGATAAGTGTCCACAATTTACAGAATGTTCAACCCTTTTATTGATGGGATCTGCAGAAGCATTTTCTGAGGCAATGATACAATTTCCTTCAAAGCAGAGAAGCAGGAAATCCGCCTTTAATGTTCCGGGGAGTTTGATAACTTAGGGCCTGATTTAGATTATGGCAGATGGATTACTCTGTCACAACGGTAAAAGATATCCCGTCTCCCGAAATATAAAGCCCATTATATCCTATGGGATTTATATTTTGGCGGGCGGGATATCCGTCACCGTTGTGATGGAGTAACCTGTCCGCCAAGATCTAAATCAGGCCCTTAGACTTAAAGCAAGGGATCTATCCATTCTTGTTGGAGAACTTGGTAAATTCCATGATGTAGAGGACCAGATGGTGTCACATTAGGCAAGTGGCAGTCAAATACACTAGAAAGGAGTGTCTGCAAATTCCACATTAGAGCTAAGGTGAGCCACGGCCTCTGACAGCACCTCCTGATTGATATATTTTACTTTAGACTCAATGTCTGGCATATAGGTACCCTCCAGGCAGGAGAGGCATTCATCTGCATCTCCAGAATCTGGTCCCAGATTTTCATGGTCATCGTGCAGCTGGAGACTTTCTGCCGCAGGTACAGCAGAATAGGTCACCACCAAAATGGGTGCTGGAAAGCACCTATTGAAGGCAGAATTAACCATTTCTTCAATTAAAAGTTAAAGGGCCCTTGGAGTGAGAGATACAGGAAGAGGAGGAGGAGGAGAGGCCCCTTGGATAAGCTGTTGAACATAGGCTGGCTGGGAGGGGAAGCAAGGTCTCCTAAGCCTGTTGCATTAATGGTGGAGGAGGGTTGAACTCACAAGGACAGATGGTACACTTGGACGTATGTTTTCGAGGGCTGTCATCGGTTACAGCAATGAGCAGAATTCCATAGATGGCAGAAACAGTTAGTCAGATGAAGACACTTAATCACTAGCCAAACTTTACAGAAATAGCTCGCAGGTCCTAAAATTAGGCCCATACTTTGGGACTTGACATCTGAGTCCTGTAGAGTCTGCACCTCCAGTCATGGGTTCTCTGGTGTGAGGACCTGGAAGGGAATTCAGGCTTTGCCCACTTCATGACATGCAGCTCTATTTCAGCCCCTGGTCTACAAGCATTGAATCAACTTTGCCCCTCCCTCGCCTAAATTTAATTGAACCAAGTACCACCTTTGATGAGTTGGAGTAGGGTCTGTATCTTGCATGCTTTTACAGCAGGAAAGGCCGAACAGCTGAGTCCAGGTAAGAGCCACTTTAATGGAGGTGGTCTTCATGGCAGTTCAATCAAGCCAACTGAGGGCTTTGATGTAATGGATTTTGCACAGCAGTATCCACCATTCAAAAGGAGAGGTATTAATATCTTCTCTGCCGCCTTTGCAGGGCAGGTGCCACAGCACTTCTAGCACTAGCCCTTCAAATGAAGACAGGAAAAAATAGGATAGTCTGTGGGATATGTTGCCTCATATACCACCTCTTAATGGGGAGAGATCATCAAAAAGGTTTATCTTCTGTGGTTTACAGGTCCTGACTTGAGGGTGGATTACACCTCACTGTTAAGTATAGCAACGGGGAAGAGGTACAGAGTGGTAATGCTGCCATCAAGTTTTCCAAATTTCAGCTGAAGTTCTTTCATATGCCTATAATCTCAAGAGACAAAGAAATAACCATAGCAGATTAATTGTTCTGGTAATTTCTTTGTCTCTTGAGATTAGTCTCTTCAGTGGTTGTACATCAAGAGTGAAAATGGTGGATTATACAGCTGAGAGCTGAAGGCTGTTCAGACAAAATATCGAGTAAGATACTGAAATATTGAGGTTTTTTTATTGTTATCCACAAATATCGTGATGCAGGAATATCCTTGACAAGAATATTGATTTTCTAAGTGAGTAATATCAATGTAAAAATATCTATGTTGTTAATATGGTTTACTAAAACATCTATGTTGTTAATATTCATGCCAAAGATTATTCAAATTGTTAATATCGTTTACAAAACAATTGTTGTAAAATATATCTTTTAAAAATTATGTTTATGTATTTTAATATATGTTTAAATTGTATATGTATAAGTTGTATAATTATTGTTACTATTTTTAAATACAGTTTGCAAATTTGTAGTTGTTTTGTAATATAATTTAATTGTTTATTGTAATTCGTAGTGTTGTAGCTGGTTGTGGGTTTTGTAGGGGTATAGGGTGGGAAGTAATAAAATTATAATTAATTTTTAATTATTAATGACTTAATTGGTAAATAATTATGTAAATTGTGTAATTAATGTAGTTTTTAGTTATGTTTTAGATGCGGGTTGTAGGGTTTGTAGGGGTGCAGGGTGGGAAATAAATTATTTTAATGAAATAATAATGAATTCTTCATTATTATTAATCATTTAAATAAGAATTAATTATGAAACTTGTGTAGCTAATTTATGTTTTAAGTTATGTTTTAGGTGTGGGTTGTAGAGTTTGTAGGGGTACAGAGTGGGAATTAAATTAATTGTAATTATTTATTTAATTTTTAATTTTTAATTATTTAATTGAAATTTAGGTATAGAAATTATGTAATCAATGTATTTTTTAAGTTATGGTTTAGATGCCGGTTGTGGGGTTCATAGGGGCACAGGGTGGGAAGTAAATGAATTAGAATTAATTAGTATTTAAAATTATTAATAATTATTTAATTGATAATTATGGAAATTGTGTAATTAAGATTTTTTTTAAATTATATTTCAGTTTGCGGGTTGTGTTTTTAGGGTTACAGGGTGGGAAGTTAACTAAGAAATAATTCATTGTTAATTAAGAAATAATTTATTATTAATGATTTAATTGATAATTATGTTAATTGTGAACTTATCATATTTGGTAAGTCCTATTTTTGGTGTGAGTTGTTTTGTTTGTAGAGGAATGGGCGGAAGTGATTTAAGTAATCATGATTAAAAAACTAATGTATTCATTTATTTTAAAAAACATATTGTTTAATATGTTAACTGTGTTATACTTTGTTTATTTCTATTACATTTGAATTGCTGGCTGTTATGTTTGTGGGAATATAGTGTGTTTTTAAATTATATTAATAATATTTGTGTTAATTGATTATTAAATATTGTTTAATATGTTAACTGTGTTATACTTTGTTTATTTCTATTACATTTGAATTGCTGGCTGTTATGTTTGTGGGGATATAGTGTGTTTTTAAATTATATTAATAATATTTGTGTTAATTGATTATTAAAAATTATAAAATGTATGTTATTTTGTTAATTTTTCTTAAGATTAAGACATTTAATTTTGATATTCAAAATGTAATATTTTGGGTACTTGAAAGAGTTGTTAAAATATGTTATTTGTTTGAAGTGAAGTACTCTCTCTGTACTGTACCAGTGAATGTAGTGGGAATTGTAAATGTTACCCCTTCCGAGTCCAACTCTTTCCCTACTGTTTCACCGACTAGTGTGGGAATAGTACGTTTAAACCCTCTGGTTGTTTTGTTAATTTTTCTTAAGATTAAGACATTTAATTTTGATATTCAGAATGTAATATTTTTGGGTGCTTGAAAGAGTTGTTAAAATATGTTATTTGTTTGAAGTGAAGTACTCTCTTTGTACTGTACCAGTGAATGTAGTTGGAATTGTAAATGTTACCCCTTCTGAGTCTACACTTTCCCTACAGTTGCACCGACTAGTGTGGCAATAGTAAATGTAACCCCTCCTGAGTCCAATGCTTTCCCTACTGTTGTACACACTGGAGTGGGAATAGCAAATTATACCCCTCTTGAGTCCAACATTTTCTCTATGTTGCACATCGTGGAGGGGGAATAATACATTTTACCCCTCATGAGTTACGGGAATAGTAGACTTAACCCTTCCTGAGTCCAACACTTTCCCTACTGTTGTACACACCAGAGTGGGAAGAGTACATTTTACCCCTTGGATGTCCAGCACTTTATCAACTATTTCACTAACTGGTGTGAGAATAGTAAATTTTTCCTTCCTGAGACCAACACTTTCCCTGCTGTTGCACTGACTGGGCAAGAAATTATAAGGTCTAGGTTATCAGTACTAGGCTAGCTATACCCTTGCTATCACTACTAGGTAGTTCTGCCTGCCAAATAAGCAGCAGGAGGGATGGCGTTTCCCAGTGGCGCCTTTCTGCTATGGAGAAGGAGCGTCGCCCCACTGCTTTCAAGCAGTGCGAGAAGTAGAAACATAAAATAATGATAACTTTCAATTTATGTTTGTGCTGCTTTGCAGGTGGGCAGGTGGGCGGGGCTGCTCTGCTCTCAGAGCAGGGCAGGGAAGGAGTGGTCTCCTAAGTGTTCTTGTGCCGGTCAAACCAGTCATGCGCACTTTCCCCTGCATTGCAGCCTGTGTGGAGAACATGCCCAGGCCCCCATTCCCTGGTTGAGCATCGAACCAGGATACTTAACCGATCACAACGCTGGTCAGGGGAGCCTGGGTGCCTACCAATCACCATGCTGCATTGCAGCTTTGTGATTGGTCAGTGGGGCTTGGCTGTGCTTCCTGTTCCTCTAGGAGAGCAAGAGCATAGACGCAGGACCCGGTGACAAGGTAAGTACATTTTGTAATTTTATTTTTTATTAGGCGCACCCCCCCCCCCCCCCCCCTGTGAGCCCTTGCCTCGCCACACGTGAGCCATGCCGACCGCCACTGGCGTTTCCATTCCACCAGTTCCAAATTTCTCATGACACCCCTCGGAGATGACTGATCCCCAACACTGCTGCGGGACGCACCAGGGAGGGTGACACTAGCCAGAGGTTTTTTCAAGATATGCTGAAGCAGGCTTTTGTGTTCAAGTTGTTTAAAAAAAAAAACTAGCAGCCTAATGATCCTGCTAATGGTCAGTTCACATATGCTGTCCTAAAAATGTCTTTTGAATTTGATATTGTGCATTGTGTGACAAAAAATGACCGTAATTTTGCGGAACTAACTTGAAGAATGAGGCCATATAATATAGAGGGAGCTCTTTAGACGCAGTAGCATAATATTTCCTTTAGGGTCAGCGTGGGAATTCTCATGTAATAAATAGGAAAATGGGACCTGCAACTGTGCAGTCGTTTTCTGAATAAAACATAATTTCTCTTAAATTCTACCTCAGAGCTTTGCCAGCTTATTGTGGGGTAATTGTCTTTAAGTGGCTTGCATCTCATTTTCCATTTTCTAATAAACATTTTATTTCCAAACAATTGACTTATCCATCGATTCCTGAATACTGAATGAAGCTGTCTGCGGGGAGCACTGTTCCGTTCACAATGCCATCAGACAGCTCGCGCTCCCTGTTGTTTGTCCCTGCCACATCAGAGCTGAAGAACCAATTCAGCGTTAAAAATCGAGCCACACGCACTGCCTGCGCAGCAATAAACCCTGATTGGTCCCGTGACGCATACTGATCCCAGCCTCGCGAGGCATGACATCTATATTGTGGCTATATATTTGCTGCTGAATTAGGACTGGAAATTAGGCTCCTAACATTTATCAATCCTAGAATACGTTGGCACATTAATAAGCAATAAAAACTGCTGGGTCTGGGATCCAAGATTGAATACCTCGGGCTCCATTCACAAAGTGCTTCCTGGAGTAGGCGTGTCCTGCTGCCCTCTGAGATGCGAATTACAGCTGAACATCCATCCGGTAGTTTCCAGGAGTAAAATATGTGTATTCTTCTAACCAGAAAGTAAGCAAGTCTTACTCCTGAAAAATATATTTGACTAATCTACTCATGGAACACGCTTTGTGAAGCGGGCGTGACGTTTGCTGGAGGCAATAAACTGATTGAGTACAGTCAAATACAGTTACAGCGGTAATGAGTAGGTGTCCCCCACGCCTATGGGAGGGGCACCCTTATTTGCGCCACGGAGCTGAGCCTCCTCCAGGGGTCAGATGCCGGAAGAGGATGGAGCTCTGCTGATGTTCCTATACGTAAAGGAAACCGAAACCTAACTATGTGATTTAAGGTGGCATCCCAGGGGTCTCGTCCTCTTTGTCTGCTTGGACCCCAGGGAAGCCGCAGGAGTGTCGTTAACCCCCCACCCACCCGGCACAAGAGCAAGGCGGAGCGCTGACAGATATAGCAAAAGGGCATCCACAGCGATGGAGGTTCAGCCACTAGATGGATCCCAGGAGGGGGTTGAATGGAAGTGCGCAGAGGGTAGGCGTGGAGGGGACTGACCTGCTGGTGGTCTTGGACTCTACTGCCCTAAACCGCAAAGTATGGACTGAGTATAATCTTGGGGACACTGCCTGTGTACAGGTACCGTACCCAGGTGGGCCAGTGCTCTATGCGGTGCCCAGATTTTCAAGTATTGCAACTGTTTGCTGTAGCGTGTTGGGGCCTGCCGGCACAATGTGCGCAGCTGGGATGGACGGCCGAGTCGGCCAAATTCAAGGTGTGCTATGCGGTGCCCTGGACTTCAAGTAATGCAACTGTTTACTGTGGCGTGTTGGTGCCTGCCGGCACAATGTGCGCAGTTCTGAGCGAGACGGCTGAGTCGGCCAAATCCAAGTTAAAGTGTACAGCCAAGCTAAAGTTCAAATGTAATGAGTGTACGGCCAAGCTGAAGTCAAGTGTAATGTATGGCCTAATTTCCTTACTGCAGTGACATGTCGGCCGAGTCGGCCAAATTCAGGTTAAAGTGTAAGGCCAAGCTAAAGATCAAGTGTAATGTCTGGCATAATTTTCCTTTCTCCTTTGACTTATGGATGTCGCTAAAAGGTGATGCTGTGAATAATAATATATATACAAGTAGAATGCTTTTACTCTCGTAATGGTTTGTGGTGATTATCTGATTTGATGAGAATAAAAAGTCTACGCCTTGGACAACATAACCAACCTGCTTCTGAGAGCTCTTGGGCCACCGTGGAGGTGGAAAGGTGTTGGAGGTGACCTGACCACAACCAATCCTAACTTAAAACGGGAAAAAGGCCTAGGTCAAACTTACATAGTACCCCTGATTAGCATTGTTCAGTAGCTTGTTTTTAGGGCTGGTGGGTGGGGAAAAATTAGCACGCCCCGAGCGTTGGGCACACGGGAGACGCGGGGAGCGAGCCAAGGGCAAGAGGGAGCCCAGCTCGCTCCCCGCGCCTTTTAAAGAGAGCGGTAACTCCAGGGGTCGCCGGCCCAGCCGGCCCGCCCCCCGACCGACCCACCCCCCTGCCCCGGAAGCCGAAAAGCTGCTTCCAGGTCACGGGGGAGGCATCAGCCAATCAGGGGTGGGGGCGCACCGCGCGCGACATCACCCCGCGACACACCCCCAATACCGAAAGGCCGGGGGAGGGGGGGCACCGCACCGCCATGTGGGCGTGAGGGCCGAGCGGCCCCCACTTTTCACATGGTCCGTGACTGGCTACCCTCCCCTCCCAGCTTTCCACACCACCTTGAAGGATTGACATAGGCAAGTTATCTTTGGAAGGCGGCCGTATTTATTATACAAAACAAATAAAGGATGAATATCAACATTACATCAGTTATGTTAAGAATACGCAAAATTCATGACATTAGATTTACAGTATTGTAGACAAATATCAAAGGCTAACCTTAACAAACGTCTAATACAGCGTGTTTCCTATCCGAATCTAACATCCTGCCTGAATTTTGCATTCTAACATTTCTGGCCGGACGGCAAGGTCGCTAACCGGTGTCAAGTCCTCCTAACCACGCCCTTACCCACAGGTGCGCATGCGCGACAGGGGACCGCCTACCCCGTCAGCATCGTGAACTCCATTTAACCAACAAGGAGGGCCCTTACACTCTGCGTCATATGCTGACATCATGATGTATGTGCGGGTGGCTACCAGCCTAAGGAAAGCGTGAGTCCCTCCCCCGCATTTTTAGCAGCTAGCGGATATTCCTGCCCCTGAAGTTCTAGGAGGGACCAGTGGCCCCTCCCCCTGGGCCGCCCCCTCCGTGGATGGTGACCCCCCCCTAGGACCTTAAATTGCGGCTCACCGATCATGACCTTACCGCCACAGGCCAGCATTGTTTCCCGACGATCTGGCCCCCCCCAACTCCCGCCTGAAGGTCATACTTACCTCACAAAGCCCTTCAACCAAGCTAGGATATTATCACACCATATAGTATTCCCTGCTTCAGTCAAATGGACCCCATCCTGTAAGTACAATTCATCCCCCCAAATAGTCCCATGTGGGATGGTCTGTAAATGCGTGGTTCGGAAAAGTTTCTCCAACTTGGTATTGATCCTCTTTACTGAGTGATTCAATGCCCTGACGGAATCACCCCACGCCACTGCAGCCGGGGTATCAGCTGCGACAATACCACAGTGCAGTCAGGGCACACCCTCCTTACCCAGCCCGCTGCTGAGATGATTTCTTCCAGGAGGACCCTCCTACCCAATCTAGCAAGGTCATTTCCCCCCAGATGAAGAATCACCACCGCCGGTGGTGTTGCAAGTTGGGCGACCAACTCAGCAAAAAAAAAACGAAACTGACTGAGGCAGAGACCCCCCCTCCCAAAAAGGGAAATGGACAGACCTTTGTGCTCTAGTTCCCGTCTACCCCTGCCTGTAAAAAAGACATGTTTAGCACGATTAACATACGAGTGACCAACAATCCAAACCCTGCCTGACCGCGTCCCGTGTTCCTGACTGTTCACGCCGCGATGAGTCGCCGATACATCCTGATGAGGACCCGAAGTGAGTTCTCCGCCTGCGTCACAGTGCGAAGAAACTGCAAAACCAGAAAAAGAAGCCAACGTCAGAACACTCTAGGTACCTTACAACATGTGTACCCGCACATACCGTTTGTAGCAATTGGAATTGGGCGACCATCTCCCAATTCTTTTAACACTGTTCACATGCATACCCCTCGCAATTGCCTCGGTGGCTGCGCCTATCCTAAAGGAGTGCGTGCCAAATTCCTTCGGGTCCAGGCCCATCCTGGCAATAGTCAACTCCATGACCCTTCTGAACTGGTATTTGGTTAAAGGGGTGCCGTCAGCATGTAAGAAGAGCGACCCACCCAACAATCCACTTCTCAGCCTGATGAAAGTCTCCACGTGGTGTACCGGGCAGCAAGGATTGGCCCTTGCCCGATGCAGTACCACAGTCTCCCCACGTGCCTCCTGATCAGTTTTTGATCTCAAAATTGTCACCCACAATGTGTTACCTTGTATTGTCGTGTTCAGGAATTGGATACCCCCCTGCCTATCGGCCTTGAATGCTGCAACCAACTCGCTCAGCCGCAAAGCTCCATAAAAGGCTAATGTGAAAGCTGCTTTGAACAATTGAATCTCCCAATCTGAAATACAGACGTCATGCAATGCAGGCAATAATGCCGTCAGCCTCCCCAAGCCTATTGGTTTCCTAGTGTCAGCCGTGCTGCCCTGTAAGCGGCGCCATCCCCTCAGACCCTTCCGCACCACAAAGCTATTAGTTGGGTCTTTCACTCCCTTTGCCTGTGCGTAGAAAGAGACAGCTGCCCTATGCCTGTTAGCTGTGGCCACTGAGCGACCCTCCTGATGCAATTTCCCCAGATAATCAGTAAAACTATTCTCTAAAGCCCATTTGGATTCCCAGTCACGCCCCAAGAAAGTGCAATATGAACCAAACGCCCCTTCATACGCTGTCCGTGTCTTGGGGGCTAAGCTAGCAGCCACGAGGTCCTGTAATTTGGGGCACCAATCTGCCAGAGCGCTGACGGGAAGTGTGTCGGTGTAGGTTCTGCCGATGGAAGATGTTCCCTGAATACCTGCATTTTTTGGCGAGAGAGTGCATCAGCTGCATTATTAAGGACACCTGGCACATGTTTTGCCCTGAATAAAACATTCAATCTCAAGCATCTCAACACAATCTCCTTCAAGAGGCGGAGTATGAACTTACAGCGTGCCGCTTGCTGATTGATGCACTCCACCACCGTCATGTTGTCTGACCAGAATATCACTGATTTATTACGCAGGAGTTCTGGCCAGACCATTAATGCAACCCATATGGGGAACAGCTCCAACAAGCCAATGTTGGTTGTCAACCCACTGTACACCCATTTGTCCGGCCACCTGTGTGTGACCCACTTGTTTCCAAGGATGGCACCAAACCCAACACTCCCAGCAGCGTCAGTCCATAAACCCAATTCTGCTGAAGTAGTGGGGGGGCCGGACCACACAACCCTGCCGTTGAAGTCTTCCAGGAATGCCATCCATATGTGCATGTCCTGGCGTACCTCAAGCGACAGCCATTGGTATCACCCTCAACGCGAAATTCAACAGGCCCACTGTTTCCTGAAGCTGTTGTAACGATACCTTCTCTTTGGCCAAGCACGCACGTAACGCCGCCTTGAATTTAGACACCTTATCTTTTGGTAGCCTGAAACAACCCTCCACAGAGTCTATCTCAATGCCCAGAAATTCTAGGCAAGTGGCTGGCCCCACCGTCTTCCCCGGCGCCAGCGGGACCCCAAAAGTCCGCATGAGCATGCAAAATTCCTGCAATGCCCGCGCACACCTCTGAGACCCAGCCGCGCCCAGGAAGAGAAAGTCATCCAGATAGTGCATGACTTGCTGATGCCCGGTTGCCTGCCTTGTTACCCATTCCAAGAAGGAGCTGAACGTCTCGAAATAGGCACACGAGATCGAACAACCCATGGGCATGCATTTGTCTATGTAATACTTCCCTTCAAACTTGAACCCCAAAAGGTGGTGATCCCCCTGATGCACAGGGAGAAGACGAAATGCAGACTCTATGTCAGACTTGGCCATCAATGCCCCTGGACCCAGGCCCCTAAGCAACACCACCGCTTGGTCAAAAGAGGCATACTTTACACTGCAGACATTCTCATCTATGGCATCATTCAAGGATGCCCCCCTTGGGGCTGAGAGATTATGAATGAGTCAATATTCGCCTTTCTCTTTTTTAGGGACCACACCAAGTGGGGAACAAACAAAGTTGGGCACTGGCACCTCGTCAAAAGGTCCTGCTAACCTACCCAGTCGTAATTCTTTTTCAATTTTGCAGCCACCACCCCTGGGTTATGCTTTACAGACAGTTGATTCCTGCACTCAGTCCTACCTATGTAGCCTCCTGCCGGTATCCTGAAACCCCAAGAAAATCCCTCCTGAAGTACTTTAGCCGCTGCGTGATCCGGGTATCTGTTCAGCCAGGGAATCATTGCCATGACATCAATTGGAGTGTGCGATATTAAACCCTCCTCAAGTCTATTCAGGTTTCCTTCTCCCCCTGGAGCCCTGGTTGCCACCCTTAAATCTGCAGGAGGTCTCGGGGTGTGAGGGGTGCCCACACAAGGAACAAGCGTGTTTGAACTTACATGTGCCCGCTGCCCTAGTGCAGGACCGTTTGTTGAAATCCCAACATACGCCCTTTTTATCCCCCCACCCCTTGCCCTTTCCTGGTACCTCACTTCCTTGCGCCAGCCGAAAGGGCTGTTGCGGCTTGGCCGGGTATATTTTCTGTGAAACGGTTGCCCCCATCGCTGCTGCCCCCCCAGATATCTGACTGTACCATGACAAGGAATCCACCATATCCCATGCTAGAGAGGGATTGAATTCCTTAGCTTTCCTGAATGAAATGTCATATTCCTTCCACCCATTCCCCACTTGTGTCTCGCTCCACATGGCAATCCTGCTCTGGTAGCAGGCCATTTCAGCTTGTAAATTTGGCGACCTTTCAGCTGTAATGGCACTAAACACGGAAACAAACAAATGTCTCCTCTACTCTGAACTTGACCAACTCTGTTCTCCAATCACTGGGCAACATCCATTCCTTTTGTGACTTGGCGTATTCAAGTTCCCTATTATCGAGCGGCAAGGAGAAAATGTTGATATATTTGCCTGCCCAGATCATCTCTTTCACAGCCTGAGACACATGTTGCCCCAAATTCTCCTTCCTGGAGGGCATAGCACCGTCTTTAAGTAAAGGCAAAGCCACCTCCTTACCACTGTCAATGCCTTGCGACGTCGCCCCACCATTCCTTGCCGTCTGCTCGCTGGCAGAACCTGTTAGGGGAGTAATTGGTGCCAATGTTGCCCCTTCCCCCGCCCTGGCCAACTTAATCATCTCAACCAGTTTCAAGGCTTCTGCTG
This sequence comes from Triturus cristatus, assembly GCF_964204655.1. Classification (NCBI taxonomy): domain Eukaryota; kingdom Metazoa; phylum Chordata; class Amphibia; order Caudata; family Salamandridae; genus Triturus; species Triturus cristatus. The sequence continues at coordinate 61,731,052 of NC_140588.1, forward strand.
AATGATCCTGTGAGGATGGCAATACCCCCCCCAACTGTAACCAGGGTAAAACAGCGGCTATCTGGGATGCCAATTCCACCGGGACGACCTTATTCGGGGGGGTTGAGACCCCGACGGGGGTAATGTTCACAGGGGTGGCAGGTGGAATTACCCCGAGTGGGGCCACCGGCAATGCTGGTATAAGAGGAGCTGGCCCCGCCGGTGCCAATGGGGGCATAACGGGAGCATCCTTAGGCCCTCCCCCTGGCATACCCTCCCCCTCAACTGTATTCTTGGGCGTTGTGCGTGCGATTTTCTTGGACTTGCCCCTCTTAGGAGGGGTGACAAAATCACCTCTAGGCTGTGGTGGGTTGACTATCCTTTTTGGCCTGCCTTGAGGACCCGGAGGCCCGTCCAACCGCTGATTAATCTCGGCCACGTTCCTACCCAACTCATCAATCTTACCCAAGCGCCTATCTATCGCCGTCATCCTGCGCATCATAGCCTGCATCATTTGCTCCATGCGGGAACTCCTATTAACTCGTGCCCCCGGCATATTCCACACTCTTAATGCAACCTAATCGTAGCCAACCACCGGCGATTGTACCTTCTTTCAGATGGAGGATGTGAAGATGGCCGTAAGCACCATGCAACTGTGACCGCAAAACACACCAAGCTAGTCTTAGCGTGTGGGCGAGCGCCAACCCCTTGTAGGAAGGTCTCAAGCCCCGCGGCCCCCCAGAAGCAATGAAGTGCAGGCCCGCCTCACTCCCCTTACCACCGATGACCAGTGTGTTCTCAGCCAGTTACTGTGCTCTGCGCCCGCGATCTGTTGTCTGCCACCGGAAAGAAGCACCAGAGTCAAGCTTCCTACGAGGAAACAAATATTAATAGCCTGGAAAACACTGGAATAAACTTGCAGCAACCAGAAACCCTTATCCAGACCCACAATTCACACCAATCTCTTTAAATTAACTTCAAAAGACCGGATTCACACTGTTTAACACAAGCCCTTTATATTTGGTCTCCCCTCCAGTAGCTGCCCTGCTGAGTCCTGCTTCGCTCCCACCCTGGGCAAATCCAATGAGCAATGCAAACCGGCTTCAAACAACCTGAAAATCGAGCGTTTTCTATATGGCCCTCCCTCCAGTGGCTGCCCTGCTGTATCCTGCTTCGCCCCCCCACCAGGGAAAACCAACCGTGATCTACGCGTGAACCATACTGAACCCTGAAGCACGCGGGCCGTTGATCTCGTTGCAGCCTATCTCGCCGCACCAGCTACCCCTCCACACCTTACTTGAAAGCACTCGACGCTCTCGATGCTCTCCCGGTCACGCCCACGACACCGTCACACCTGGTGGCAGGGACACACGTGCTGCCGATATCCCCGCTCCGCCCGCTATGTCGTCGCTGATGGCGGCGCTCCGTGAGGATAACCCGGCGAAAAGGATCCAAAGGGAACGACGACCTCACTGCAGCCTCCGCTCTCCCTCGCTCAATTCACAAGCCCCGACCGGCATCCACGATCGCCAGAACCTCACCGGGCGGCCGCAGCTGCCACGAGCACGCACTTTGGCGAGCGCTGCTCCCTCGACAGAAAAACCTCGCTTGGCCGCCTGTCCTTGCCGCTCCAAAGTCTCCACAACAGCAATAGCTGACCCTACGTTCTTCTCCCAACACACGAGACTACCTGTATAAAAACAAAAGGAAAAGAAAAATTAGCACGCCCCGAGCGTGGGGCACACGGGAGACGCGGGGAGCGAGCCAAGGGCAAGAGGGCGCCCAGCTCGCTCCCCGCGCCTTTTAAAGAGAGCGGTAACTCCAGGGGTCGCCGGCCCTGCCGGCCTGCCCCCCGACCGACCCACCCCCCTACCCCGGAAGCCGAAAAGCTGCTTCCGGGTCACGGGGGAGGCATCAGCCAATCGGGGGTGGGGGCGCGCCGCGCGCGTCATCGCCCCGCGACATCGCCCCGCGACACACCCCCAATACCGAAAGGCCGGGGGAGGGGGGGCGCCGCACGGCCATGTGGGCGTGAGGGCCCCCACTTTTCATTCTTTACACTACACTGATCTGTGAGTCAAAAGGCAGCCTGGCATGAGAACTCCGCTGCAAACTCACAAGGGATGAGAACATACCAAAGGAGAGGAGGCGGGTGAGGGGGTCTGCGCTTTGGCAAGTCTACTTACTGCGGACTTGTAGTAAACCATGCCATGCCCTGTCAGGTTTATGCCAACCACTCGTAAATCCCAACCAATCACCTAGCACTATTGATTCCCACTCACATACTAGATGGAACACACATGTGGGTGTCTTCTGCATACATTAGAAAAGTGCTGTAATATAAAATTATTTCTTCTAAAGGACGAACCCACAGGTTGGAAAATTGGACTACAGAGCAGGTCATCATTATCCCGTCCCCAAAGCATTTGTTGCACGGCCTGTTAGATGGGGCTGCATCTGAGCCAAGAGACACTTTTTGTGTAGCAGGCACATAATATGTGGGGTTAATTAATCCGTTCTCAAGCATAAATACTTCTCTAGTAGTAAACTAAACTGCATGACATTCTACTGGCATATCAAAATGCATTAAATATTAATAGATATAGAGGAAAGGACAAAAGTGAGGCGGCCATCACGGCCTACCAGTGGCATGGCTATGCAGAAGCACAGAGGCCCAGAGATTTAAGCCCCCCCCCCCTGCACCCAAAGAAAGGCTGCCTGTCCCTACTCAACCAAAGGACGCCTGAATTCCTTGTTTGTATTGGGGTTCAAAGCTCAATTGCCAAGATGCCCGTGATCGTCGGGTTTTAGGAAAGAATCCTCCACATAACCGTGCCTTTAATTCCCTTGCTGAGCCCTGTGTGAGGAGAGAAGAAGGGAGGGCAGAAGTCCTAGACATGCCGGACGTGGAGGGAAAACAAGGGCAAATATACCATTAATTCCGGAACCGATCAGGTGCCACCCAATGTCGGAGCAGTACAATGAAAAAAGGATTTATTCCAAGCAACTAGGCACAGCCGGCATTCAAATAATATTCGAAACAAAGACTGCAGTGGACGCCTTGATTGAAACATCACGTGTGACAGAAATGCACAGCCATGCCAGCGTTTCATTTATCAGCATTAGGAATGTAATAGAGTGTGTGACGGAACCCATTTGAGACACTTTACCAAATCTGCAGCGTGCAGAGCAAGGGAAACCACGACAGAGCTATCCCGCCATTGTTGACGGAGAAAAGACAGGATTGCGCTGAAAGCCCTTGACCTGTTCTTTCTCCTGATAGCAGCTGCTATCATTTGCAAACGTGTAATGCAATCGAAAAAGGTACGTCTGCAGGTGTAGCTCTGCAAGTAACATTATAAAAGTGTTGCAGAACAACAGTATTGTTATTATGATTATTATTATCACTATTGTTATGGTAGTAGTAATAAGTATTTATGCTGTTATTGTTAATTTGAATTGTTATTAATACTATCAGAACATGGTGGGGCGTGGCCAAGGCCGCAAAGATGGCGGCGCAGCATAGAGTGGCTCCCGTATTATTTGACAGAATCCTGAATCAAACAACAGAGATTTAAGCATGAAAGCTCTTACAAACCCATCTGCATGGATTTGGAAGTGTTGCCTAGCCACTCTGAACCTGCACTGACTCCGATAGGAGACCACAGCGTGGAGCGCCGATAGGCCAACGTGAGGACTATCTGCAGAACAGCCCTTGTTACAAGGGGGAGAGGAGGAACCCCCTGCTTCTTGGTGGCCTGGAAGACCCAATACAACCCACAAGCTGTGAGATCTGCTTACGTTGCACGGGTGGAACGGGGGGGGGGCCTGAGCCGAATCAAGCAGCCTTGTATAGCATCCTCCCCAGCCTGGGTACTTGCCAATGACCACGCCACACATGGATCTTAGTATTACACCTCTTTATTTGTCTGCGAGTAACTGCGAACTCAATGTTCTAAACCAGTCTTCATTGCATTCTGCTCTAACACTTACGTCACAGTTCTATGGAGTCTATCAGGAACCAAAAGTGTTCCATCATTTCTAATTCGCAAGACACTACATCTCCCCCTCTGTTTATTTTTTTTTTTTTTTTACAAAATAGATATATACAAACATAACAATTAAATCTCTACACTCAATCTTTTTGGCGCTTTAATTGTTCAACCTGACCTTGTTCTTGGAAACTGGGAACTATCACCACCACTTTCCAGGATCTGCATCAAGGGTGTACAGGCAACAGCAGGTACTGATGTTTCAGACTCAGTCTCTCCATCAACAGTTAGATCCGATGATCGATTAGTTAAGTGCCGGAAATGAGAAGAGCCTCTGGTAATAGAATTCCCAGGGCACTGGACAGTCACCATGTGTCCTTTGGTAGACACCACTTGAAAAAGTTCTACATCAAATGGAACATAAGATTTTCCTCTCCGCATTTATCGTGCTAGCACGGGATCTCCTTTCTTAAAGACAATGTTCTTTGTATGTCATCTTTTGTCAGCATACGCTTTCATCTTTTGTTTGTAACCATGTCCTTCACATGTGACGCTGTCTCATATTTCTTTCTCTGATTGGTCCTTCAATGTAACTTGGTGTTCTTTGCTCTCCTGAACATCAATGTTACAGGACTTTCCCGTGTGGTTGAGTGTGGTGTTGAACGATAAGCTCTCAATGTAGAATTCAACAGTTTTCAAATCGAGCTTCTCAAGAATAGCACTCTGCACTGCGTCAGGTACTTCCTTATAATACATAGGATCTGCACATTTAGATAACATAAACTAAGGGATTGGTGTCCAGACTGATTCCAGACACCCCCAAAGGATATGTTAACCTTAAGACCAGCTAGCTCTCAGTGCCACCGTAAGCCCCCTAACCTTACAAAGGAGTGAATAGTTTTTGGCAACTATCAAACATGACAACCCTTGATCCTTCAGGGATTGTGGAAACAGTACAGTACTTTTCGATCAGTCACTCGTGCTCACTCAGTCTCAGAGAGGTATTGAAAACGTCCCCATAGTTTATTCTGTATAAGTATTTTGTTTATTTCAAATACTTTATTGAATTTTCCAGAAAAAGAGGTGAACACTCCAAAAAGATGAATAACATATCAAGGTTAGCATGGGGTATATATATAAAGCAAACAATTCAAGCATATAAGACCGAAAATTAGATTTTAACACCATTATATCACTACTAAAACTAACCTCTATAACTCGATAGTGAAATAAAGAGGGAGAAAAGAGAAAGAATGAAAAGAAAGAAAGAAGAGAGGAAAGAGAAAAAGAAAAGCACAGAAAAGCATTTTATATAGTTTAGACACAAGAGTTAGCAGATTATGCATATGAGTACCATATAAATGGAAGAGTCCCCACTGGACCCAGAGAACAAAAATACAATAATAAATGTATATATAATACCATACAGATTAATAATAAAAAATAATGGTACAGGAACTCACAGAGGTTTATGAGAAATTAAATAAGGGTCCAAAGTGTTCCACTTCGATCAATTCTGTATAAGTATTTATTGAACCAGCGTTATTCTAGTATAAAACATCTTTGCTGCAACAATCATTAGACAGAAACAGAAACATAAGATTACAAGCACCAACAGAGTATATAAAAGGTAGATTTCTACCATGGTGTTAAAACAGTAAATATATGCAGGTATATCGATACATGACAGTAATCAGGGGCACTCTTACAATAAAACCCTGTCTAAGTGTAAGTAGGTATAAAGGCAAGAATTCCCTATGAAAGAGCCAACCCCATTTCCTGATGGGAAGAACGAAGGATCCTGTCTTGGTCTCGAGTTAGACACCCCGCAAGAGATGTCAGACCGCTGCCTGCTGATGTTTCTGCATGTAGGGACTTCACCATCTCGTGTCAGAGTGGAAGTTTCTCCTCTGGTTGCCCAGTGAAGATGTGGTTCTCTTATACCCAAAAAGTACCCTCAGGGGTTCTACCTAGCTGTGTAATGGTACTGTGGGTCTGTCATTTAAGGATGACGATAGTGGTGACATTTGTACAGAGTTATTATACAAAAAATGGTAATCCTGCTGTGCATGTCCTAGGCAGGGGATTAAGATATGATACTAAGAATCCTCATGCATAATAATAAATGGGGCTAGTATTCACAGAAAACCACACAACATTTATTAAGCACATAACTAAGTAAAAGGTCAGCGCCAAAACAGTTATGTAGAGCAAGGTAGGACGAATGTAGGTAAAAGGTCGTGCAGCTACCTAAACCTATATTGGGGAACATTAGGGCTCAAACAACTGCTTTCTTTAAAATACTCATAAAACGCTCAACAAGTCCATTGGCTTGTGGCCACAAAGGTGTGTTCTTCTGATACTTTATATTGAAATGCAATAAGAAATCTTTAAACTCTCAAATGTTGAAAGGTGGGCCATTGTCAAACTTCACTAAGTCTTTCAATGACTACATCTTGAGTAGTAGATGAAAAATCTTAAATGAATGGAAATCGTGAGTATTCATCTATTATCACCTGCAGGTGGTCCATTGTCGAGTGGACCAAAAAAGTCAATGGTTTTTCTCTCCCATGCATGCTTTGGGAGTTCTGATATGTTAAAGGTAAGGTGAATTGTTTTTGTAGAAAGGCAGTTGCATAGATGACAGGCCTGGAATTCCCATTCAACCCTGTCACCACGATAAGGAAACCAGACTAGCTTGTTTTGCGGCAATGATTCCACGATGTCCTTCTTTTGCCACTTCAATTATTTTCTGTCGCAGACTCTCTGGAATCAGAATTCTCGACCCTGGTATTATAACTCCTTCCCGATGTTGACAGTTAATCATTACATTTTTGTATTTTAGATAATCAGCATCACAGGTGAGCAGTTGAGTGTGCTGGTTCCATAACTGATGTGTGATGATATCCTTCAACTTTAACATGTCACTATCGTGGTTCGTGGCAGTGATGATCTGGGCTAACGAAATGGCAGTTGGTGTTTTTGATTTTACAAAGAAGTTAATATAGGCCTCACTTGTCTTGGATGGAGTACCATGACCTTGTATAGGCACTCTTCAATGGACGATGCACAATTATATAATTATACTCTTGTAACCGTAGTCCCCATCGTTGAATGCGAGGAGGCCTTTTGGCTTTTAGAGCCAAATATAGTCAGTAAAGCTTGATGATCAGTTACCAGCATAAAAGGTTTTTCATATAGGAATACATGGAAATGTTCACAAGCCCATACCACGGCTAAACTTTCTTTTTCTGGTTGTGAGTAAGCACGTTCTGTTTGAACAAACTTCTACTTGCATATGCCACAATATGCTTTTGTGTGTGAAGAGGAGGGAACCTCGATGCAATCAGGAAAATGAAGGAACAATGGTTCATGTGCTACCTTGACACTATCGATAAGGGCTTAAATACCCGCGAAGAGTGGATGAAATTACTTGCTAACTAATAGGCAAGAGATATGTAGTTTCTGAATATATAAATATAAAAAGATCCCCCTATTTTGTAGTGTAGGGACGAGGAGGTTCCATACACAGAACATGAGAAGAGGGACGTATGGTTTACCCAAATACAGAAATATACCAAATATACAAATAGGTGCGGCAAATACAACCAGTTATAATGCAATGTAGCATAATAAAATGGACAATAAAGCACTACAATGAGTGGAAGAGGCACTACTGGGAAAGTAAAAACGATTATCTTCCGCATAGTCGGTATTGACAACACCTTACAAACTAGGTTTCTCAATGGTGCAGTACGAGCAAATATGCTGCAATTGGTAAATTACTTTATTGCAAGGCGATTTTTGTGAAAATATGGCCTGTATTTTAACACCGTAAAAAAAGTAAACAACGGTCTCTGGATTCAACAAAAGAAAGGTGGGAGGGGGCGTTGTAGACCGTGATTGACATATTTGTGGATGACACGGTACTCTGACGAAATCAGATTAGTTCCAGGTCAATTTAGGCAGAGCTGATAACATATACAAGCCGGGTACGACAACAAAATCTTAAAGGGTTAGGGTCGGTAGCTTTGAGTCAACCGACAGAGAGATGCTAAACACAGCTGCTGCCACTTACGATACGAGCGCAGCAGCCAATCGGGAAAAAGAAAGTGGGGTATTTAAAAAACCAGGACAGCGTAGGTAGATTTATCACTGAACACGAGTAGGACGCATCGTACGCCAGTCGCACGCCAGTTGGACTGATTTCATGGTAAATAGGATGCCGTCTTTAAGGTGGGAAGGGCATCTGTTTTAGAATTATTCCCCGTAGTATAAACTCTTAGAAGATAGGGGTATTTTTTATATTTTCTCCCGGTTCCTCTAGCATAACACGAAAGAGGGGAAGGCTCAGGAAAGGGAGCAGTCCGAAGAACATATTGTCAACCCAATACCACGACTAGAGCAATATAAGTGAGGCCCGACAAGGTATGCCAGGCTTAGAAATCATTTACACAAACATTATTCTGAAAACTGCTTTAAAGTTCGTACTAATGTTAGATCTACAATTTTTAGGTTTCATAACAAAAAGCAAAGGCAGCCAACCGTTAGGAATTAACTAACAACGTAACCAAGTGGCATTGTCAAATCATAAAAATGACTGTTTCTAAGGTATGTTAGGACTTATATTGCAAATTGTTATACCCTACGGGGTTATGTACTGAGAATAATAAAAGCATTTTTTATTTCTAGATTGACTGACAAGGTGCTCAATAGATGACATTTTAAATCAGAAAGGGTCTAAGGAACAACTAAATATAAAAACTCAAGACCGCTGTTATTATGAGGTGAGAAAGATAAAAATGTTAAAATAGCATGACAATACCTCATGTCACAAAACAAGATACTCATTGGCGTTATAACTGTATATCCTTTAGATTTGCTAAACTTATGGCAACGAACATGCCCACAGAGCGAAGAGAATTAAAACCACAGTAATATGCAATAAGGTAACTAAGAAAAACCTTTTTATAAGTATACACGCAACAATTGTATAAGTTAGAGAACTAGAACCTGTCTTAGTTAAATAGAGGGAGACAGTAAAATCTTCAAGTATCTGAGATATACATTAATATCAGCCCATATTTTGAATCAATAAGGAACGTGTATGACAGAAAAAATAGAGAAACAGGTGTGGGTGATGAAAAGCGTTTTAAACAAATAAAACCCTTCCCTTTTATTGATTGTATATATGAACCACTTCAATGAGTATGTCAATTGGTATTTGAAATAATGTGCAATTATGTGTGCAGCAAATCTAAAGACTTTAACAGAACGCAAGATATGAAATTAATACGTTGTATCTGTCAACAGGATTGATACTCATACACAAGGCAACCAACCAGTGCCTATTAGGAGAGACGTATATTTGTCTTGAAAAAGATGGAATAATAATTTCAAGCCATCGAAACGCATCAACTCTGCATTCAACACAATCGATGGGACAATAACTAATCCTATAGGTAAGCTAAAGAACTTGCTACAAGGACTGGTTTTTAAATTATCAAACCCTGATGTGTTATCTGATGACAAATTGTATTGTCTGTTTCATGTCTCACTGTTTGATTGTTTTTGTCACATATATGGTTGGGCACAGGTGTGTCCTCTCTTGTTATAAAATCCAATACACTGTTTTAACGTTTAGCTGCTCAGGGTAACCTTGTTTCTTCTTGTTCATAGGTATAACACATGTTTTTATGATACACTAAGAGGTTGTTATGAATTGTACATTTTACGTCTATATTTTTTAACTGCAAATACCATTGAATTTTAAATAAAAATATTTTTTAATATTACACTTTATATGTTGTTTGGTTATATTTAGAACTAGGCAGGACTCAACGTAAGGGCTAATATTTTTCGATATTTCTCATTGTTGACAACTTTATAATTCAGTATTTGTATTAATTGTCCACCAAGGGAAAACCTTATTTCTACCTGTTAGTAGTACCCTACTCCCCTGGTTGGTAAAAGAGGTCTCTCTCATTCTTTTAAATACAATATGCTTTTGAGCATTCTGGTGTCGGCTGTGCTGTGCAAGGATAGTGCCTAACCTGACTGGGCTAGCATCAACAACAACCTCTGTATGAAGCTTTGGATTGAAGTTTGTCATTTCAGTAGCATTCTCAATGGCTTGTACGATTTTCTTAAAACGTTTCTCACATATATATTACCAATGAAATGATGCATTCCTTTTTTTCAAGGCTCTGAAAGGAGTACTAACAGTGGCAAAGTTTTGTATGTATTTGGAACAGTAACTGGCCATGCCAAGAAATGTAGGCACCAGAGAAACATTTTGTGGGGGATCAGCATTTGACAGAACTTGTACTTTAGCAGGATCTAGTGTCATACCTGCATCAGAAAAGATATAGCCTAACAATTTTAGATTTGTCTTATGGAACTCACACTTGTCTGCTATTAAAGTCAAACCTGCTTCAGCAAGTAAACAACATACTTGTGTGAGATCTTTTTGTGTGGCTCCGAAAACCAATATCTCATCACTTTAATTCATGATAGGCTGTATGTTATGTCAAATGATGCCTTGAAACAATTCTGCAGCGGATGACACACCAAAACCTAGGGCCTGATTACAAGTTTGGTGGTCCATCGGACCTCCAAACCCATGGTGGCGGTCCCTGGACCTCCAGACTGGTGGTCCACCCACCGTATTACAAATACGGGGGTGGGACCGCTATAAGACTGCCGCAACCACAGGGGAATGGATCTCGCAGCGGTCAGAGACCCAAATATGCTTGGAAGGCTGCTGCAGCACCGCCAAGCACACTAAAAGTTTTGTGACTGCCTCACTTTCAATGGCAGTGAGCCCACCATTAAAAGTGCAGCGTGAGGATACTTAGGGGGCCCTAAAGGGCTCCCTGTTGTCTCAGGACCATGGGATGCATGCAGGGGGCACATGGTGTGCCCCCCTGTCTGCATGCACCCTCTTTCCTGCACAACATGAACTTTACAGTTCATGCCTTACAGGAATGGGCTTTGGCATTCCCATTGCGGTGCCTTTTAAATAGGTACCACCATGGGAACACCAAAGGACTGCCCGACAGACCAGGAGAAAACTCCTAATCTGGCCTGACTACGGGTTTGGCAGTCCTGGAGAGGGGCGCTGGCGTGGCGCGCCGCTCCAGGACCGCCAAACTCGATCAGGCCCTCAATATTCTGTATCAAAAGGTATTCAGTCAAAATATTGAGTTGCAAATGTCAACTTACACTAATATCGAGTTTTAAATATCGTGACACAAAAATATCGACAGCAAGAATATTGTGGTCAAGAATATCGACTTTAAGGTAAGAAATATCGATTTGAAAAATTTGGAAGTCATAAATATCGTTTCAAAAATATAGTTGTTTAAAATCACGATTTTCTAAGGAGGGGCCGATTCCGATCCGGGTCGGAAGGACACCGAACGCGATCCGGCCAGAAAAACTATGCGCCGTACGCGTGTTTTCTGCCTGACTCATACAGCTGTACGAGCGAGCACGTACGATGCGAGCTACATGAAATTCACAGACCAACTCGTTTCCGGGTCCGAACCACTCCGTACGTCTCGGTCGGAAGCTAACCATGGCGTGCAATGGATGCGATTCACGACCGAGCCAGTACGATGCACGCGTCGGACAGCTTGTGCGAGCCGGGGTGTCCGGCTCGCAAATCGTCCAGGTGGTTGCCTTTGGGGGTCCACGTCGGACCCCCCTGTCACCCGCAGCCCTACGACTCGGACACAGGGTGAGACCTATGGGTCTCCCCCACCCCGGGAATGTACGGTGCTGATGGCACCGACGCGTACTCACTGTAGGGTGCGCACTTGTCCGCGACGTACCCATTCAGTCAATGGGAGCCCATGTACGCGTCGTACGACCGGCTCCCATTGACTTTTATGGGAGTTCCGATCGAACCGAGTCTGACAGCATACGGCCGCATCGTACTTGCTCGGTCGGACTGCAGGACTCCGGCTCGGTCGGAAAACACTCCGGATCCGGCTCGATCGGAGTGCTTTCCGACCCGGATCGGAATCGGCCCCTTAGTGTTATGTTTTTTTGTATATATTTTACATGTATGAGATGTATTTTTTGTATAGGTATTGTTTATGTTTTTTAGTATATGTGTTACATTTTTTGTAGTTATTAATTTTATTTTAATTACATTTTACATTTTTTGGTTCCCTGGCGAGTTGTGGGTTTATAAGGAAATAGGGTGGGAAGTAATTTAATTATAATAAATTATTGAATATTTTGTATTCATCAATATTTATTTAATTGAGATTTTATAATGTTATTGTGTTTTAAATTTTTGGGGGAAAATTGTAGGTGCGGGTTGTGGGGTATATAGGAGTAAAGAGTGGGAAGCAATTTATTTGTAATCAATGAATAATTGGTTGGTAATTAATATTAATTAATTAATTGACAATTAATTATTGTAATTGCGTGACATTTTTTAGCTGTGGGTTGTGGGGTTTATAGGGGTAAAGGGTGGGAAGTAATTTATTTTTAATTAATTAATAATTATTTGTTAATATTAATTAATTAATTGACAATTAAATATGGGAATTGTGTAATTAATTTTAGTTGTGGGTTTTTTAGGGGTACTGGATGGGTAGTAATCAATGTTTCATTAATTAATAATTAGTCGATAATTCATTTTTATTAATTAATTGGTAATTAGTTAGGGCAATTGTTTAATTATTTTTTTTGGGGGGGTTGGGTTTATAGGGGTGAAGGGTGGGGAGTAAATTAATTTTACTCACTCTATAATTAGGTGTTAAATACTATAAGTTATGTAATTGATTTTTTTTTTTATTGTGTAATACATTTTCTTACAGTTTAATTTTAGGTGTGGGTTGTATGGACCATAGGTGTAAACAGTGGGAAGTTAATTAAATTGTGTGTGTTTTAATTACTTTTTAAATTAATAATATTGTTTAATTGATAATTATGTTAATTATGCAAATGCATGTTTTTTATTTTCGATGTGGGTTGTGAGTTGTTTGGTGTTATAGGTTAGGAAGTAAATAGACTAAATTTATGTAATAATTAATGTTTTTGTTAAATAATTTCTAAATAAAAATATTTATTTGTTTCAGAAATATTTTATTTGATATAATATTTGTAGGTATTTGTGATATGTAGTTAACGTTATATTATGTTTTTAATTTTTAATATTAAATATATATATATTTTCGGACATATTTATATATTTTTTTACTTCTTAAAAATATATTTTCATTCTGTTGATGATATTTTGTTGTTTTATTAATTTTTAACTGAATGGAGCGAGACTAGTACATTTTATCCCTCCACAATCAAACACTTTACCAATTGATGCACTGACTGGAGTGGGAATAGTAAATTTTATCCCTCCGCTATCGAACACGTTCCCTACTATTGCACTGGATGGAGTGGGAATAGTAAATTTTATCCCTCCGCTGTCCTACACTTTCCCTACTGTTGCACTCACTGGAGTGGGAATAGTCATTTTTACCCCTCAGCTATCCAACACTTTCCCTACTGTTGCACTCACTGGAGTGGTTATAGTAAATTTGTATCCCTCCGCTATCCAACACTTTCTCTACTGTTGCACTCATTGGAGTGGGAATAGTAATTTTTCCCCCTCTGCTATCCAACACTTTCCCTACTGTTGCACTCATTGGAGTGCGAATAGTATTTTTTATATCTCTGCTATCCAACACTTTCCCTACTGTTGCACTCACTGGAGTGGTTATAGTAAATTTGTATCCCTCCGCTATCCAACACTTTCCCTACTGTTGCACTCAAAGGAGTGGGCATAGTAATTTTTACCCCTCCGCTATCCAACACTTTGCCTACTGTTGCACTGACTGGAGTTTTTTTTTAAATAGATTTTATGTTATTGGTATACATATATAGATATAGCTCCGTGTCCACCATGGGCGCTTTAGCTGCACTCTTAACGACGGGTGCACAAAAAACAATGTTCAATCAATTCATCTCGAACTTCATGAAATGCCCATATGGAGGAACAATAAGCAAAGCTATATTCAGCATTTAGACTGTCAATTTTGATGTATTTCTTCTGTCATGAAGCACGCTTGGGAATGAAAGAAAAAATCTATGTCTTGAACCAGAGGGGCTCTGTGATGGGCTCGCACCTGACCAATTCCCTTCCTCCTGACATACACGGCAATCAATGACGATCAAGGTCGCAAAATAAAAAGGACAATCATGTCAGTACCGCTTTTATCAAAAAGCAAGCAGGAAGAAGGCTTATTGCCGAAACGCGTCCATGCAAACTGATAATAAAGCTACCCGAATCGGACCCCGCGAGTGCAGTGTGTTTCTTTTGTAACAGGAGCTGATACATATATATATCTATATATATATTCTAATTCAAAAAGCACCCCATTTAGAAGAGCCAACTTGCAGGTAGGTAAATCTTCGTATTTAATGTGCAGGAAAACAGAGCAGTGCAATGAAAACAAAGTCCAAATGAATCTGTATGCCTGACGCGTTTCATGCTCCTCGAGCATTTCTTCAGAGGCTTCATTAAAACACTGCGTGGAGCACCGGCCTCATTTAAATCATTAACACCTGCCCTAGTGGGCGTTGGCTCACCCAGAGCCTGCTGGTATTAGTAGTGCCAAAATAACGCTGCAGTGAGCTGATCCTATGCAATGGTAATATTAAAAATTTAAACACCACAGTGGGTCTGGAAAATGTCACAAAGCCTCTGCACTGCACTTTCAAACCTGCATCACGACCTTCCTGCCCTTAACGCTGCTTGCCAAATAACTGCAGCTCGGTCCACTTCTATGTGGCAGGGCTCTTCCACGACCGGGATCGGCCGTTAATAATCCAAATTCAAAAAGCACCCCATTTAGAAGAGCCAACTTGCAGGTAGGCAGATCTTCGTATTTAATATGCAGGAAAACAGCGCAGTGCAATGAAAACAAAGTCCAGATTTGCGCTGTTTTCCTGCACATTAAATACGAAGATTTACCTACCTGCAAGTTGGCTCCTCTAAATGGGGTGCTTTTTGAATTTGTGTGTATATATATATATATATATATATATATATATATATATATATATATATATATTATCTACTGGCGGTCGCCAGTAGATAGTTATAGTTAGGACCACGTTTCCATAGGAAATCCGCAACATTCTATTCTGAATAACTTTGGCGCCGGTCGATGAATCCTCGCGAATTTCTCAAAATAGGTGGGGCGCTACGCTCCGCTCCTACCCTGAAAGTCTCGGGGGGATTCGTCAAGCGGGGGCTGAGATAAAAGGGGGGTCCCAAAACGCGTTTTTCCCATGCATTTTTCCATAGGACCTTTAGACAGAGCTACAGCCCGAACGGCTGAACAGAATTACTAGAAATTTGGCAGAGAGGTAGTCCCTAGGTCAAGGAAGTGCCTTTTGTAGGTTTGGTGTAAATCTGTTCAGTAGATCCTGAGAAAATAGCATTTAAAAGCATATATATATGTGGGCGGAGCCTAACCACACATCTCATCCTGAGATCTGATTGGCTGTCAGCACTTCATCCAAGAAGTGTTGGCAGCCATCTTGGGACCAATATACATGATAGCACCTCATTAAAAAGCATTGCAGTTAATAGAAGGTTTTAAGACTTTAGTTACATTATAAATCATTTGTTGATGGTACCATACTCATTTTAGGAATTGTGGTATGTTCTAAGGTGATTTCACCATGTGAAAAAGCCTTCTGCTGGGATATCATGATTGAGAGAAAAATATTTTCTCATGCTTTTACCACAGAGGTTTGGAAGGTGATCTTATAGGCTAAACTGAGAGCTTATTTTCTGTAAATTCACATTATCTTTCTCAGTCATGTGAGAATGAAGTCTGACATTCTCAGTAAAACATGTACATCCAACAAGGGCAGAGACTGTCAGTTGATTCCTTTGTGTTCTACTGCAGCTTCCCAGAGTGTTCCAAAGAACTACTAGAGCGCTAACAGTCCTACTTATGATAAACGTATGGCACACCTGAAGCCATCTTGCTTGGATTAAAGTGGTAACTCTTAAAACATTTAATTTAAAAAGGAACAAAATGAGGGGGTTCATTTTTCAATAAAAAGTATGATTAGTGCTGCAGAAAGAAAAATTAGGGCACATTTTGAGTGACTTCTCAAATCCTCTTCTATTTCATTAAAAAATTCTGACATGCAGACTGAAACATGCACTTTCAATACCAGCAGCAGTTTTCCCTGGTGAGCAGTAGCTTTACTACAGTGATCTAATGAGCAAAAAGAATGCTAACATTCTGAATTTATGGCAAATGTGTGACACATCTGAATGCCTTCTTGATGGAATCAAAGTAAAAAACTGAAAGTATTTCCTACTGAGGAGACTGCAGTAAATGAGGAAATTAGGAAACTTCATAACAAATAAGTCTCCCAAGATGGCCACCAGAGACAAAAGAGCCCAAATGTAGCCCAAATATCACCCAGATGTAGCCCAAGTATAGCCCAATGACAGAATGTCCCAGAATGTTCTTAAAAACAACTAGAGCGCTTACTGTCTTCATTATGACAAAAGTATGGCACACCTGAAGCCATCTTGATTGGAATAAACTGGTAACACTTAAAACATTTAATTTAAAAAGGAACACAATGAGGAGGTTCATTTTGCCATAGAAATTATGATTAAAGCTGAAGAAAGAAAATGAGGGCACATTTTGAGTGACTTCTCAAATCCTCTTCTATTTCATTAAAAAAATTCTGACATGCAGACTGAAACATGCACTTTTAATACCAGGAGCAGACTTCCATGGTGCAGTAGTTTTACTACAATGATCTAATGAGCAACTAGAGTGCTAACATTCAGAATTTATGGCAAATGTGTGACATATCTGAATACCTTCATGATGGAATCAAAGTAAAAAACTGAAAGCATTTCCTACTGAGGAGACTGCAGTACATGAGGAAATTAGGAAACTTCATAACAAATAAATCTCCCAAGATGGCCACCGGAGACAAAAGAGCCCAAATGTAGCCCAAAATCACCCAGATGTAGCCCAAATATAGCCCAATGACAGAAGTGTGCAAAACACTTATTATTTTGTGTTTTTGCAGTGTTATATAGTGCAGACTTGTCAGGTATTGGAGTGCTTTACATGAGCATTGGTTACATCACACAAGAACACATTCATTTTGGTTGTAGACATGGGGAAACTAAGTGATTTGACCAGAATCACAGAATGTCGAGCTGAAGCAGAAACTTCAACCTGGTTCCCCAGTTGCAAAGTCTGCAGTTCTGGAAGTAACACCACATCATCTCCCCTAAGTGCAACATTTAATCAAGTGGTCAACTGGATAAAAAAACATAAAGATAACAAATAATTTAAAAGTGCTTTGTCGCTATTTGAAAACTCAGAAAATATGTCCTTATTTTAGCCTTTTAGAGCACTAACCATAATTTTGATGCCAATAAGACCCTCTCATATATGTAATTTCTAAAGGAAATGCTCTAGGTATTACAGTTTTGATTACATCAAGATGATGTCAGGCGTTCCACACTTTTGTGATAAATATAGAATGTTAGCAATCTAGTTGTTCATTAGGATACTGTTGAGAGGCAGAGGCCAGGGGCACGGACTCTGAAAATTGAAGGCAGGTAGGAGGGTGCAAAGGCAACAATTTAACCACACTGAGCAGGCAGGAAGGGCCGTGGAAGCACAACAGACTATGGAGGGCAGTGGAAAGGGGGGCAGGGGCAACAAACCAACAATACAGGACTTGCAAGAGAGGCTGTTGGAGGCAAGATCTATTACGGGTCAAGGAAGCTAGGGGCGGTCCCCAGATCCCCGGGAGCCACCACAGAACTGAGCAGGAGAGTGAGTCAGGGACAAAAGGGGCACCTTAATTTGAGCCGGGGTGCCTAGGAACGCTTGCTCCAAAAATGAAGAAAACAGACATATGAGACATGGAATTGGAGGCAGAATACAATGGCAGTTTAATGAGAAGATGCAACTTCAAAGAAACCGCAGAATAGAGACATAAAGTACAAAATACAGAATCCAGATAATCATACAGCTGTCATGATATTCTCTGTATCTCAATTAATGTACTGACAGAGAGAGAGAGAAAACACATCTATAAATGCATCATGAGAAACAAGTTACACCAAGGAAAATGTTACCTAGGAACACTCACGTTTACTCTTAGAGCAAGCATTCCTGCAATTACAATACAAAATCTTTTAAATGCTAAAGTAAAGAGAACAATGGTTAAACATAACATGACATTTCATATAGGTAAAATAGAATAAGATACTTCAAGCAAAGCAGAGCAAGACATTTTAAGCAAAGGAAGACAAGAGCTCCCAGCTCTTGGGGAAAACCTGCACTGCCTGTTAACCTACATACAGACGGCGAGGTAGTCCGTCGATATCTGTGGGTGCTCCCTTTTTATATCATTTTGTGGGCTCCTTTGCACGCTACATCTACCTACGTATGCTACCCAAAAGCTTCGTCTGCAGATTTTACCAGACATTTCGTCATTTACCCACTTAATGCTGACAATGGACTGGGTGAAAAGGTCAGTCTCTCAGGCCAATCGCTTATCGTAAGTTCCATAGAGCAAGCAGAAAATAATGGGTATTGTACGGGAATTCAATATATTCATGTATAAAATCTCCTCAGTTCTCCTAACCTGACGCTCTGCGGTTGCCACTTCCTTAAAAGCGGGAAACCTGCCCAGGAAGCAAGTACCAGTCCAGGATGCAGCCTACTGTATGTCGACAGCTTCAGGGGGATGTTGAACTTTGATACCGAGCACGGAACACTCGGGTAGGGTGGGGGCTACTGGTTTGGAGCAGAAGGCCTCGCAGACCTGCCTTCAGACTGCTATACACTAAAATTGCAGAGCTATGGTCAATTTAACAAAGAGGCCTACATATTGAACAGAAGGGCCTACACAGGGGTTTTATACTGGCTGAGTGGTAAGGATGTCTCAGGATAATTATATAGCAACACAGGACCCGCTGGTCAATTTAATACGGCCTACAAATGCAGCTGGCAGGGCAAGGACAAGGGTCTCATACTTCAGGTGTGGACAGAATGGGCCAGGGGCCCCCTGTGATACAAAATCTACCCTCCTTCAAGCCTGTGGCAATGTAATAGACCATTGTGGGCAGAAGGAAGAGGCAATGGTAGTACAACCATACATGCCAACAGACCCGATTCAGCCAGGAAACGTCCAATGTTTTTAAGCTCAAATGGGCTTTATTTGATCTGTCTCCTGTCTACAATATCCTCTTTTTCAATGTAACTCAAAGGGGAAAATCAATACCCCAGTTTTTTTTCAAAATCTCCCTCTTACCAAGTTCAAAATGTTCGCAAGTATGGTACATTGGATCATGGAAGGAAATGGGATAGGGACATGGACTTGGATAACAGAGGACAGGAGGGACATGGAGAGGTGCACCAAACTGACCCTGCAGGGCAGGCATCAGGGTTTGCAGCAGCACAATACACCACACGGGAGTGCAGCACAACAATCCATAGAAAGCAAGAGGGAGGGGACAGGACTATGCACATGGACAACAGAGAACAGAGGGGCAAGAGGCAATGGTAGCTAGCTGACCATAATGGACAGACAGGAGAGAAAGCTGCAGCATAACAGACCATAAAGGGCAGGAGGGACGGATCAGGGGCATTACAATGGAACAGACAAGCCAGGAGGGAGGGAGTAGGGCTGGGGGCAAGGGGGCAGGGCAGGAGCAGCAAGATAGCCATGGAGGTCAGGCAGGATGGGCACTAGAAGCAAGACACACCATGAAGAGCAACAGTGAGACTGTGATGGCATACACACAGACCATGGAGGGAAGGTGGGAGGGGGTCAGGGGCAGCTAACTGACCACACAGGGAAGGTGGGAGGGGCCATGGCAGCACAGAAGACCATGCATGGCAAGTGGGAGGGTTAGTGGCAGCACAATGGCTATGATGGGCAAGAAAGAGGGTGGAGGGGCATGCACAAAGGACGATGGAGGATAGAAGGGAGGGTCAGGACCTGTGCACAGACAAGAAAGTTCAGGGGAAGGGACCTCACAACAGACCACACGGGGCAGGCAGGAGGAGCAGCTGCAGCACAACAGACCAGGGAGGGCAGAAGGATGTGGCAGTACAATGGACCATGTAGGACAGGAGGAAGAGGATAGGGGCATGGCATGTGGACAGGCAGGGTGGAGGTGACAGGGACAGGTTACAGTCATCTGACAATGCTAGGCAGGTGGGAGGGGAGTGGCAGCTCAACAGAACACTCAGAGTAGATAGGAGTGGCAGGTCCATGGGACATGGTGGGCAAAAAGGATGGAGCAGGGGCATGCACAAAGACATCGGAGGGCAGGGGGAAGGAGAATAGGGGCAGCAAGCTAAGCACAGAGTTTAAGCAGGAGGTCAATGATGGGGCATAGAATTGGGCAATGGAGGGCAGGAGGAGTGGACTGGTGCATCATACTGAGGGCAGTGGCAGCACATCAGACAATGCATGGCAGGAGGGAGGAGGCTAGTCCATGGATTCACACAACAGAGGATAGGGAGGAAGGGGATGGGGCAGCAAGCTAACTGTTCAGAGAAGGCGGGTATTAGGAACTTTATTGTTTTTAAAACATTGTGTCTGTGCGAACTACTTAAAATATGAACAAGTATGCAGCATAATCTCACTTTTATTCAGGAAGAAGAGGACGTTTGTGACTGTGACTCCGGGCTCACTTGGCAGAAACACCCCCTGACCCTCCACCCCGTATCGCAAAATGTAATGCCCGTGAAAAGGGTAGGTGAACACAGTGTTATATAGAACATAGTCCTGAGAGCACGATTGAAAATGAAAACTAGATATAGTGTATGGTATAAACTATGCACCAAAAAGTGTGATATAAGATGAACCAGGCGTGAAATATAATATGCAATACATTGTGCGCAATGACAGATTCATTGGAGTGCGCGAGATAGCACAGGCACTAGCGCGTGCTATGCGATATGCGCCTTGGAGTGTAATATGCACAGGGCAGTGTTGTGTAACCTAACTAGTCTCTAAAGTTGTAATATAAAATATGTGCTGGGGAGTGTAAGGTTGCATATGCACTGTGAGAAAGATATGGATCCCAGATTGTAATATGTATGGCATAGCGCTGTGCTTTATAACATAGGCTCTGTGGCGCTTACTGGAGGTACCTAGTGGTATAGTTTGACCCTAGGGACCCTTAGGATTCAAGGGGACTTAATCTCTCAACTTAGAACAGCCACAGGGCGCATTTACACAGTGGTGAAGGGAGGGGACGGGGCCTGAGGTGACATGTGCAAACACGCACTATGGCACGTTTTAAATTGGGGATATAATTTCCCTTCAATACTGAGGGCCCCTGGGGGCTAACTAGCCCACCAAGTGCTTCCAGTAAGCGCCACTGAGCTGCATTGCAGAGAGGTGGTCCAGGCCGTGCCACTTTTTACACCTCTCTGCAACGCAGCTCTGTGGCACTTACTGGAGGTACCTAGTGGGCTAGTTGGACCCCAGGGACCCTCAGGATTCAAATGAACTTAATCTCCCAACTAAAAACGGACACAGGGCGTGTTTACACAGTGGTGAAGGGAGGGGACGGGGCCTGAGTTAACGTGTGCAAAAACGCCCTGTGGCCTGTTTTAAGAGGTAGTTTTAATCCCCATGCCCTCTTATATACTAGGGGCTTACAGAGGAGGTCATGCTAATCACAGGGGGACCCCAACGCATAATGTTCCCTAGTGTATGTAGGTGTTTTCACTGTATTCTAAGTGTCTTTTAACATAGCACTGGCTCTAGGACTGGTTAGTCAGGCTCAGTTACCACCAGTATCCGTCTGAAAAAGTTGAGGGTACAGGATGATTTTGCAACAAGGCTTCTTTCTGCTCTTCTTTTTGTTCTTTCTGCACGTTATCCTTCTTCCTGCACTTATCTTCGTATTTGAGGACTTCTGTTGCTTCTTTCTGCACTTCTTTTGTTTCTTTCTGTGCATTTTTCTTCTTTCTTCACATGTCCTATCTCTGTAGGCATAGTTAGAAATTAGCATTTAAAAAACCTTTGAAATTCACAGAAAAAACCATAGGTTTCAGGCACGTTATAGTTAGGAATTAGCATTTAAAAAACCTCAGAAATTCACTGAAAAAACCATAGGTTTCAGGGGTGTTATAGTTAGCTGGACTTTTCACTTGTACAAAACCATTGAAATTCCCCCGTTATAGTTAGTTCAGCTAACTATAACTCGGGCGCCCACAATGCACTGCTGATGACGTCACATATTACATCACTCATGACATGGTCAGTGACATCACTCATGACATCACTGATGACATCTCAAATGACATCACTGATGACATCACTGATGACATCATCCTTGTGATAGAGTGGCAGACCTCCTCTCACCCTAATATAACCTTTGATACACACATTCAATAATAGAGACTAAAATTTTCAAAACAATGGACATACCAATACCAGTTACAACAACCTCTTCAGTAATTCTAAGATCCACATACACATCCACTCATTCACCAACAGTCCTATACAGTCACTCATACATGTACTCACTCATCATATGTACTCATACACCTATACATCCTGTTACACAATGCCACTCATCCATAGAGTTACTCACACACATAGTCACTCATGCTAATAAAGAATCAAACATACATTTACTTGCATATACAGTTATACACACACCACCATACTTACTTCTACGGAAACTTACACATACTTAGTCTTTTAAACAATCACTTATAGAAACACATACTTATTCATACAGGAACTCTTTCAATCTCTCACTCTCACATATACTCACATATATACACCAATAGTCACATATACTAGTTTAAAACATATGTAGTTACTCATAAAGACACTACTGAGACAGTCATTCACTCACTAACACACCCATACACACACTCATCCACCCATACAGTCCTGCACACATGCTGTGTTCAACACATACAAACAGTGAGTCACTCATTCATGCACCTATGCACTACGTAATACCCCCCACCGAACCATGCAGACACTCAGACTGATACTCAAAAAACCAACTAATAACCTATATAGACACCCATGTAGCTACTCACCAACCCATGCAGCCACTTATACACAAAGTGAGAGACTGATACAGATATTTACATATTTAAACATTACTCACTAAGCCATGTATTCACTATGATACACTTAATCAGTCAGTTACACAATCAATTTTTCAAAAACAAATCATCCATTTAGACACTTATATACCCATTTATTCTTCCATCGACCTTGAGATATACATATATAAAACATATTTAATTTTCAGAAAAACACACATTCACTGGATGATGTCATCAGTGATGTCATCAGTGATGTCATTTGAGATGTCATCAGTGATGTCATGAGTGATGTCACTGACCATGTCATGAGTAATGTAATATGTGACGTCATCAGCAGTGCATTGTGGGCGCCCGAGTTATAGTTAGCTGAACTAACTATAACGGGGGAATTTCAATGGTTTTGTACAAGTGAAAAGTCCAGCTAACTATAACACCCCTGAAACCTATGGTTTTTTCAGTGAATATATATATATATATATATATATATTCACTTAAAAAACCATAGGTTGCCCACATGTTATAGTTAGGTGGACATTTCACTCGTAAAAAACCAATGAATTTCCCCCGTTATAGTTAGTTCAGATAACTATAACTCGCGCGCCCGCAATCCACTGCTCATGATATCACATATTACATCTCTCATGACATGGTCAGTGGCATCACTCATGACATCACTGATGACATCATCCTTGTGATAGAGTGGCGGTCGCGTGAGTTATAGTTCTCTGAACTAACAATAACGTGGGAATTTCATTGTTTTTTTACGAGTGAAATATCCACCTAACTATAACATGTGTGAAACCTATGGTTTTTAAAGTGAATTTGCAAGGTTTTTTAAATACTAATTCCTAACTATAACGTGTGTGAAACCTATGGTTTTTTCAGTGAATTTGTACGTTTTTTAAAATGCTAATTTATTTATGTATTATTATTTTTTTATATATATTTATTTTACAATAAACTACGTATTAAACATTTTTGGGGGGTTTTTCACCGTGCGCGCACGGTGCACGCACCCCCGCGATTTAAAAAAAAACAAAAAAAAACATTTCTGCCTTCGGGGTCCTTCAGGGACCCCCTGACAAAGGCTAGGGGGTCAGGAACTCTCTACCCTGCCCCCTTTTCACGTTCGCCACCTTCCTTTTTCACTATCGCACTGAAAACAAACAAAATGGCGGCCGACACTTCCTGATTTCGACCGATTCGAACGTTGACTAACATGTAACCACCAATCAGAATTACGCTCGCGCACGTTAGGGTGCTCGCACGGTGCGCGCACGGTGCACGCACCCTGCGCGCGTATAGATATTGATATGCATTTAAATGCTATTTTCTCAGGAAATACTGAACAGATTTACACCAGACCTGCAAAAGGCACTTCCTTGACCTTATGGCTACCTCTCTGCCAAATTTCAAGTAATTCTGTTCAGCCGTTCGGGCTGTAGCTGTGTCTAAAGGTCCTATGGGAAAATGCATGGGGAAAACGCGTTTTGGGACCCCCCTTTTTTCTCGGCCCCTACTTGACGAATCACCCCGAGACTTTCAGGGTAGGAGCTGAACGGAGCGCCCCATTAGTTTTGAAAATTTTGCGAGGATTCGTCAACCGGCGCAAAAGTTATTCAAAATAGAATTTTCAGATTTCCTATGGAAATACGATCCTAACTATAACTATCTACTGGCGACCGCCAGTAGATAATATATATATATATATATATATATATATATATATATATATATATATATATATATATATATACATATATATATATATGTATATATATTTATATATATATATATATATATATTTTCACCAAAAAGAAGAGATACTGGCACTCCAGGAGGATAATTCAAAAGTTATTTTACTTCAAATATTACAAAAACAGCTTAAGCACCATCAGGTTCCCTTAGCTAACCAACGCGTTTCGACCACTCTGGTCTTGATCACGGTTGGTATATATATATTTGTTACATTTTTATATAATTTAAGTTTATTTGTTATATTTGTTAAAATGTAAATTAAATCTAATAATTTTTTTAGTTCATTTTTTCTTTACTGTATTTAATATTTATTAATTTATTTTATATATATATAAAAAATGATATTTTGTAAAACTATATTTGTGACATTGATTTTTCCCCCCAATATTTTGGTACTTACCATCATAGTATAGGATGGAGATATTTTTGACATCGATATTTTGGTCACAATATTTTTGTATGGGAATATGTTTAGAAAAGGCTGCAATGTACCTGCAACCTTCTTTGAGTTCCATCTGATGACAATATTTATTTAGATCAAGGCAAGAGAAGACCGTTGCACCATTTAGGGGCCGATTCCGATCCTGGAAAAACCGGGTACGAATCGTCGGACGGAGCGTTTTCTCCGTCTGACTCGTACCCGGGAAAAATACCTTACAAACATGCAAGTACGATTCGTACAGAAACACCATTTCCGTACGAATCGTAAAAAACACCGACCGGCTAAAAGAGAACCACAAATCGGATCCGGAGTCAGGCAGCGTTTTACGGATCAGCAAGTACGATTCGTACCCACAGCACTTCGCACGGCAACATTTTTATGGGACCCAAAAAGTGCCGGAAAAGCTAAGTACCCACCGTACCCCCATCCTTACACGTCCGCACCGTGCCCACAGCCCCCCCATGTATGCACTGTACCCCCAGCCCCCTGTATGGACGGTGCGTACCCCCACCCCCGTAGGTACGGAGCGTACCCCCACCCCCGTAGGTACGGTGCGGACCCCCAGTCTGGGGGTCTGCACCGTACCTACGGGGGTGGGGGTACGCTCCGTACCTACGGGGGTGGGGTGGGGATATGCTCCGTACCTACGGGGGTGGGGGTACGCTCCGTACCTACAGGGGTGGGGGTACGCTCCGTACCTACGGGGGTGGGGGTATGCTCCGTACCTACGGAGGTGGGGGTACGCTCCGTACCTACGGGGGTGGGGTGGGTGTACAGCGCGTACATGGGGGGCTGGGGGTACGGCACGTACTTGGGGGACCGGGGGTACGGCGCGTACTTGAGGGGGGCTGGAGGTACGGCGCGTACTTGGGGGGGGCTGGGGGGGTGTTCGGCGCGTATGCAGGCACATGTGTGGACGTCTCCATGGTTGCCATAGTTGTGTTATCATGTCAGCAATTAGGGGACCTGGATGCCTTTCTCGTTCAATTGCCTTGTGTGCCAGACGCATATCAACACAAATGCATACAGCTCCTTCTCTGTACTTTTTAGGCACTCCGACTATGGGATAAACCCATGGCTTTGGACCAGTAGAACGCTCAATCATATGTTTAAGGAACGATTCAAGTTCTTTCTCAACAGCTTCTTGAAGATGAAAAGGAATTTGTCTCAGAGCAACAGGACGGACATCCCTATGAATATGCAATTTTACTTTCATAGTCTTAGGCTTTCACAAACCATGAAATAACAAAAGGAATTGACTTACTATTTCATGGTGAGCATTTATGTTGTAATTCACAGAAATCAGTCCCATTACAGCGGCTGTATTGAAACTGAGTAGACAGGCACTTGACGCCATGCCTCGGCGTACATGGAGGAGGCTTTGGCACCTTCTATTCCTTATGTTTCATTGTTGTGACAAATGAATCTTGACTTTTTAAGGGTGTCGATGCAGCCCATGTGTACAGTTTGATTTTCAATGGTGTAAGTTACGGCAATGGAAATAATTAATTGTATTTCTCCTCAGGTATAATGTTTATCGATGCCCCACTATCGATATTGAAAGGTATCATTTACTTTCAGTGTAATCTTCGGACAATTTTTGAATGGCTTTGGTACTTTGACATGCCAATCTTTCTTTGACTGACATTTTTCTTCACAAGCGACTAAACCAACATGCACACACTTTTCTGAGGTAAATATTGACATGACACACTCATTTTTGTTAATTTTCACTTAATACTGATACAGAAGTGGTCCGCCTGGAAACTGACATAGCTGAGATGGAGGGGGATTTGGAGCGGGGTGTCACGGATGAGAAATTGCACGTTCTCAGCCTTAAACAGTCAGATTATAGAGCGCTGGTCACGGATGCTGCTAAAAGGATGAGTAGAGAGCAACAGGGACGACTGTATGATGTGGGAGATAAGGCCGGAAAGTTGATTGCTTGGTTGGACAGGAAGGAGAGAGCGAGTAGAGTGGTGCCGGTTGTGGAGAGAGTGGATGGCGTGTGTGTGACTGACCCGGTAAAAATTGTTGACTGCTTCGCGGATTACTTCCGTGGGGTATACTCTCCGGTCTCTGGGTGCTCGGAGGAGGACTCTCATCAGTTACTTAGAGATATTGCATTGCCGTCCCTCTCGGAGGCCGATAGCATATTGATGGAGGCAAAGTTGTCGCCGGATGAGATTGCTCTGGCCATTCGCTCGATCGCTTCTGGTAAGGCCATGGGTCCCAATGGTCTCCCCATTGAACTATATAAGTTGCGTCCAGATAAGATAGCACCATATCTCCGTGACATGTTCCTCGCTGCACGGGCGGCGGGCTCCTTCCCCCTTGACCAACGTCTCGCCACCATAGTTGTGATACATAAAGAGGGGAAGCCGCGAGACTGCTGTGCCTCCTACAGGCCTATCTCGTTGTTGAACGCGGAACCCAAAATTCTGGCTAAGGTGTTGGCCAATCGTCTGGTTCGGGTCGTGGGCGACTTGATTCATCAGGACCAGTCCGGTTTTATACCTCATCGTAATACCGCCCTGAACCTGAGGTGGTTGCATGGCGTGCTTGCTAGAGCGGAGTTTATGCGTGAGCCAGCCATCTTGGCGTCTTTGGACGCTACCATGGCGTTCGATACTTTAGAGTGGCCGTATCTTTGGGCTGCGTTAGCGAAATTCGGCTTTGGCCCTGAATTCATTGGGTGGGTAAAATTGCTATACGCTGACCCATTGGCGCAGGTTGTGGTGAATGGTAGGGCGTCGGCTCCCTTTGCGCTGGGGAGAGGTACGCGGCAGGGCTGTCCGTTGTCGCCCCTCCTCTTCGCACTTTCTTTAGAGCCTCTCGCTGCCTGGTTGCGTTGGGAGCCGTCGTTGCGGGGCATTAGATGGACGCCGGAATTTGAGGACCGTGTCTCCCTTTATGCGGATGACATCCTTCTGTATCTCACCTCTCCTCGACAGTCGCTAATTGCATTGGTGGACGTATTGAATTCCTTCGGTCGTAATTCTGGCCTGGTTATCAACTGGGCCAAGTCATGTGTTTACGTCCTCTCGGGCGAGGCCCCCCTCTTGCCGCGGGGGTGCGCTATTCAGATTGCTACATTGGGGTTCAAATATTTGGGGATCTTCATATCACTGGACCCTGCGGTCCGCTATGAGCGAAACCTTCTCCCTCCACTCCAGCGATTGAAGGCCGACGTCGCGAGGTGGCGACGGCTTCCGCTCTCGCCGCTCGGACGGGCGGCATTGTTTAAAATGATGTCGCTGCCTCGTTTTTTGTACGCTTTACAAAATACGCTGGATGTCGTGCCGGCCCGTTACTTCCGTGAGGTGGAGGGTCTTCAGCGCCAACTGTTTTGGGACGGGCGACCGAGGATCGCTCTCGCCAAGTTGACACTCCCTTGGTAGGATGGGGGTGTTGCCCTCCCCGATATTACAAGATACTATTGGGCGTCTCAATTGGCGGCGGTGAACCACGGGATATACGGTCCTGCTTTGAATCCGGCCTTCGAGATGGATAAGTTATTACTTCCGGGCGGGGATTACAACAGGGCACTGTATTCGGCGACTCCGGATGCACGGTTGACAGGACCAACGCAAGTTGCGGTACGTGTGTGGCATGCGGCGAATGCTGCGATGGGGTGGAGGGATCGCTTGACTCGAGCGACGCCGTTGTATGCCTCCCAGCGTTTGGGTTGTCTGTGGAAAACGAAAGGCTTTGAGAAATGGGATATGATTGGTATAAGTAAGGTGGGTGACCTCTGGGCGAAAGGGTCCTTTAAAACGTTTGAAATGCTCAAAACTGAATACAAATTAAATGATAGGGAGTCCTTTCGATATGCACAGGTCCACCATGCGCTGTGTTCGGTTTTTCCGGATGTCGCTGCTATCCCAGAATATTCCCCGTTGGAAGATAGGGTGTTAGACGGCTATGTGCCCGACAGCACTATTTCCCTGATCTATAAAAAACTTATTAATGATCGTACGGACTTGCTGACCCATCTGCGGGAGGCGTGGACGGCCGACGGATTGGAACTGGACGATGAGGATTGGGTATCGGCGGTGGCCTCCCCGAAAGAGGTGGCGATCCCGGCCCGCCTTAGATTTGTGCAGCTGAAGATACTCCATAGAGTGTATGTCACAGGGCCTGGTTTGATACGTATGGGTTATTCGAGGGATGGATTGTGTAAGCGTGGCTGTGGCTTGTTGGGTACCTTTCTTCATATCCTATGGGAATGTTCGGAGGTTATACGATTTTGGAACGGGGTACATACTGTAATGGAGGAAGTCACGCATGTCGCTTTGTTACCAGAAGCCAGGAGGTGTTTGCTGAATGTCTGGGAACCAAATGATTATAATGCGGCACAGACACAGTGGGTGACTTTGGGGTACATGGTGGCTAAGCGCAATATCGCACAGTTGTGGGGTTCCCCGAGGCCGCCTACGATTTCGGTATGGAAGGAGAATATGGATTGGTGTATGTTCAGGGAGAAGACGGTGTATGTGGCGAGAGGCAAGCCTGGGAGGTGGACTAAGGTGTGGGGTCCATGGAATTCCTATCGTGGGAATATCTGCGCTCCGCTTCTGCCGCGAGAGGTCGACGTCGCTTTGTCCCCCTAGCCGCACATTCTACGTAATTGTGCATGCTTTGTCCTCTTTTCCGCCGCCCCCCACTACCACCTCCTGTCAAGAGTTATTCTAGATAATGTGGATCTTCCCCCGTCCTGGGGAGCGCACGCTGCTATTTCGGACTCTTATTGCCTTGTTTGTGTGTTATTGTTGTTTTTTTTTCCTTTTTTTTAGAAAATATGAAACCGTCGTTTTGGATTGCCCTTGGACTATGGCCGCGGCCTGTTATATGTGCTTTCGAACTTTCGGGAGCTCTTGCTTCTGACTCATTTGAATGTATGGAGTTGCCTTGCTGGCTCCCGAGCTTTCTAGCGGCCGGCCCTTGTGGTTGTAGGCCCTTGTTTGTATCTCTTTTAATGTGTAATAAAGGTTTCTTCTTAAAAAAAAAAAAAATACTGATACAGAAGAACTGTTTGACAATGATTTAGATGATGATCAACTTCGTTGAGTGTCGATTTGTCTTAACTGATGTCGCCATTTGGCCTTGTGGGCGTGTGTCGAACGTTGCTTCTGGAATGTTCTGGCACCCATTTAGTCAGCGCGCTGTGTTGCACTTACTTTTACCTTCACTTTGCAAACAGTTACAAAATGGTTTTCATTCCCACAGCCTTTATTTATCTGTCCAAGAGCGAGACATTTACCTTTGTGTGAAATCGAAAATCCACATCTAAAACTTCTTTGTACATGTAGACATCACTTTCTGTCCTTCAGTCTTGTTTTGGCTTGCTTTTAACACTCATTCTGGGCACATATGGCCTCCACGTCAGCAGCTTATGTATCAGCCCGCTCTTCAGCTCTGGCAGCCATTAATATTCGCTCCAAACTAGGGGCCGCATTTATGAGGCCCCTTGCAGCACCGGAACGTCACTATTTTGACATTCCAGTGGCAGAATGTGCCCGGTATATTTACAAGTCCATATAAAGCCACTTTAAGTGGCTTTTCATGGCCTTGTAAATAGGTGCCCCTTTCACACAGAATACTGCACAAAAGGGGTATTCCAAGGGTGTTGCTGTGGGTGTTTCCACGCAACACCCATGGAATCTGAAGCATTCCCAGATTTACGAGAAATCGTAAACCCGGGAATGCATCACGTTAGGGAGAAACAACGAATAGAGATATTTTCATTTCTTCCTTTTTTAGGTCTCGCCTAGCTTTGCAGTGCGGATGCGCTGCCATCGCATTGCGAGGCATGCAGTATACACTATGGTGTGAAAGCTGCCTTCCGATTGGTTTTAAGCTTGTTAGTCCCTCCCCATGACAGCCATGTCAGTCATTTGTATCCTTCCATGGCTACTGGCCCCTTTACTGCACAAACTTTCTTCCCGTCCCTCCCTAAACCACCTACCGCAGTCCTTGACTTCTTGGGGTCCCACGCCCCCTCCCGCGCACTTCCAGTCCTGCTTGTGCCTTCTCGCGCCCGCCCGCACTCCCATTTTCAATGCAATAGGTCTCACGTACATGCGAGTCCTATTGCATTGCCAATGCTTGTTCTATGTGTGCTGCATTCAGAGGAAATCACCTGAATAGATTGATTTTGTGCAGGAAGGTGTCCCTTCCTGCACAAAACCAATCAGCCCCGCAATGCGGGCACCCTTGCACCATGGTGCAAGGAGGCCTACGTTGGCGCATGGCAGCCCATTGTGCACCAGCGCAGGGGCAAAGGACAGGAATGCACTGTATCTCATATATACAGCACACTCCTGTGTTTTTGTTTTGATGTAGGGCAGCGCAGCAATATTCCTTGCGGCGCTGCCCTACATCAAAACCTCCTAAATGAGGCCCTAGGAGTTTCTCTCAGCATTTGTCTTCTGAATGAATCTGACAAGCATCCATCAATAGCTCTCAGATGCATAACTTCTTAATCATTAATTTATTAGAACTTGCAATGTTTGATGAGATGTGTCGAGTCTCTCCATAAATTTATCAATGATTTTACCAACCTTCGGAAGTTCTTGGTTGAAGATGTATCGTTCGTAATCAACATTGAGCATTGGATTAAACTTGATATTCAATACTTATTTTATCTGCCAATACGTGATTTCTTCGTCAGTCTGCAACATTTTCTTTATGACTGTTTTTACACCATCACCAGCAAGGTTTTTTAGATGCTTGATAATCTTTTTGTCATCAGTCTCTTCAAGTGCATCAATAAAATCACCAAATGTCTCTATCCAGGCTGTCCATCTGGCAGCCATCTGGCGGTATCAAATGGTGGTGGGGGTTGAAAGAAAGCAGCAGCATTGTAGCCAATTCTGGGAGTGGCTGAAATTGAGGGTGGAGCTCTCTCGAGATCCCTCGGCTGTTCATCTTGAACCTGTTCATGTGAGTAATCTCTAAGGCCATGAGATGTCCTGGCCCCTGGATTATCCTTGATGACCCTTGGAAAGACTGCCTCTGTCTTCGCCTCCATTCTCTCAACCTTCAACAGTTCCAAAGATATTTTGGGTAACTTCGGATTCTCACAACCTTGGTAAGCACAACCCCTGTGCTTTGCCTGGGCTGCGGTGCCTGAAGCTATGGTTGTACCGGCTCACTTTACTCAGGTTCTGGTGAGTAAATAACTGTTTTATTCTTTGGCGTTTCTATATGCGCTCTTTGTCTTTACCACTTTTCTAGCTGTAACGTTATCTTGCAATTCGTGATTATTAATAGCTGCTCTTTGAAAACCCGGTTGTATCTGCCTTCAGCATTAACGCTCCAGATTCCCTTTCATTGTATCTTGAGTCGCAGCGCAATACCTTTATGTACGGTCTGAACAGCAGGGTCTCAGTCAACGATATGTAGATTTATTTGCAATGCTTTTGCTGGTTTTAACTTTTCTACAGCGGCTGGAGTTGTTCTTTGACTCGAAATGCGTTTACCGTCGGTTCCGTAATTCGACTGCAACACACGTGGCGCACACAGGCAGTTTGCTTTGACCACGCTGACTCTCTGGGAGAGCACTGTTGTTCTCTGGGTTACTTATCCCTTAACTGGTCACCAGTTGTAGCGTCCTCTCCAGCCTGGGTACTCGCCAATAACTATGCCACACACAGATCTTAGTATAAGACGTCTTTATCCGTCTGCATGTAAATGTGAACTCAACATTCTAAACCAGTCTTCACTGCATTCCACTCAAACACTCACGTCACAGTTCTGCGGAGTCTATCAGGAGCTAAAAGGGCTCAATTAATTCAAATTTGCAGGACACTACACCTTGCAATAGCTACAGCTGAATACACCAGTTGGGAACCCTACTAGAACTCCAAAAATGAATGGTGCTAATACCCCAATTTGCTGCCATTCTAAGACCAACTCCATATCAGACCTCTTCTTTTCAATAATATACCTGCAATTGATTCTCACCCATTTACTGCACCACGTTCATGTGGTGGGATGAGCCCTAATGAACCTGGCCAGCCCAGATGGAGAAGTGGGAAACCTCCTTGCAACAGCTGGTGATCGAGCACAGAGGCGCACAACGTGCTTGCCACTGTATTGGTGGTGTGAAGTGCAAAGAGTCCCCATACCTACCCGAGAGGTACACCACATAAAGCAAGGGATTTGAGTCCTTTTCTTGCCCCAGCCTTGCGCTTCTGGTGGGATTCCGCAGTGCAGCCCACCACATGTCCCCAGGTTGAAGACATATATCCTTTTTTGCTCCTGGCCAACTGTGGCCCTGGGTGTAACCTGACTCCAACCTGTTCTACACGCCATGATGGGCAAAGCATTTGTTTGCCAGTCCAGGGGAAGACTTTGAAGCAAAGTGGATGAGAGAGATGAAATATTAACTGGTCTTGAGGGGCTAAGCAATGGATGGATCAAGGTGTTATTCTCTTGTGGTGGATGCACCTCCGTATCTTCAACTCTTCTGATATTCTTGCTTCAACTCCAATGAAATACAGGGCATAAGAGCAAAAAAATACTGAAAACGCATCAACCACAATCCTCATTTGACCCTCTGGCTGACACACCACTAGACAACCACCTCTGCTCTTGGCACACCATCTGGAGGCCTGCTGCACCCACCACCACACCAGACCCACTATGGCACTCACTAAAGCCAAAAGGATATCACCAATGCCAGTGGTGAAGGAAGGAGAGGCCTGCATGAACCACAAACCAGATCAGTCAGTGAAAATAATTCAGCGTCTATCGACAAGCTTAATGATATATTAACTACTATAAACATAAGCAGAGACTCCTTATAAATAAAGAGCAACACAGTGGCAATTCATTTCAAGCTAGTCAGGGAATACCAACCAAAACTGTTGGACAGAATGGTAGACACTGAAGCAATGCTCCAAACACTTAATTCCCATGCCACAGAGCTACAGCAATTGGTCCTGGGTCCTGCAGATTGCATATGGTTCCTAGAAGGAGTGGCTGAGGACTCTGAAGAAAAAGCAAGACGCAACTTTATAAGGGTGGTCAGAAGGAGCAGAAGGCAAAGACCCTGTGATTTTCCTGAAAAACGGGATCTCTGGCACTGTAGCTCCACAGGGCTTGTCATTATTCCTCCCTATAAAGAGGGTGCACAGGGTGCCAGCAGACCACTCCACCAAGACCCATAGTGGCAGAGCTCCTGTATTAAATAACAGTGATGCCATTGTGCAAGCAGTTATCCAGCTACTATGATATAGAACAAGAGAAGGTCCTCATATTCTCAGACTATGGGATTTGAATATGTCCCACTCTACCCAGCCAAATTGAAGGTAATTGCTGGGCATAAAACTCTGCTCTTCACCACACATGAAGTAGCCTGGGACTTTGCTGAGCAGAAGGGTATAGACGGAAAAACAGGTACTACAGGTGGGAGCAACAAAAACAAAAAAAATGTAAGAAACCAAAACGGAGGGTCGTGAGCATCTGTGACTCAGCTAAACCCCCACTTGATAGCAAGATCAATAATCCAGCAGTGCAGTGCTGGCAACTAAAGCAACTGTCAGACACAAGTTCATAGACTTATGACTGATTCACCTGGAGCGAGTGGCATTGAAGAATCAGCACAATCTACAATAGACTCAGAATAGACTCAGAACCTGAAATGCTGCCAAATATAAACCTTCAAATGTCAGAAGACCTTCTGTGACCATCAACATAAACCCCAATTAACAAACAGTAATGTGGATCTTGGTTTGGGGTCGGCAGTACAGAGTGCTTATTGAAGGTCACAGATACTAAGATGATAAACACTACTGAAAAGTCTAGGAGACAGTGAGAGTCAGAGCAGTGGAGTCCATTTCATGCCTGAAACACTGCACATTGATCCTGATGGGTGATATGCATAACTGAGAGGGCTGCTGAATGGCAGAAAGATTTCTCAAGTGCTGACAAGCCTGTCTTTCTAGATGGCATATCTGCCTTGCTGACAGCGATCCCTTGTGAGCCTTACTAGCTGGTGATTCTAACAGTGTCAGAGACACAAACCTGAATAGGTCCCACCTGCTGAAAGCACTCCGAAGAACTGTCAGAGAGGATTTCAGGCTATGGGTTCACAGATCTAGGGAGAACAGTACACCCACAGTCCAGAGAGTATTCCCACTTTAACACACAATAACCCTGTATATACATGATTATTTAGACACCACACATGCCACACATATGCAGGTTAATTCTGAGTCCAGAGTTCCTTATTAAAACCCTTTCAGATCATAATCCTCTGCTCTCACTGTGCAGTTGGGTATACTACCAAGCTGCATAGCCACATGGTGACTACAGACCTCTGAAATATTAGATGCTGTCAACAGAAGCACAACAGTTGAAGATACAACACATTTTATATAAATGTGGGCTCCACAGGAGGCAGACGTAATGAATGGGAGTACTTTAAGGTCTTCATAGAGGGCCTTTGCATAAATACCTCAACTGGTATGTGAGTAACATTACACAGGCAACTGCAATCACTACAAACTTTGATGCATACCCTAGAGAAAGCACATTACACCACAGTTCCACATAACACTAATCAACAATTGCACAGTGAGGTGCATGGTAGTCTGAGCTCCCAAGACTACAGAGAATAAACAGGTTTGAAACATTCAGAAGGTAATAAATCTGGCCAGCTGTTAGCTAGAGAAATTCAAAATGAAACTTAACACACAACCATTACTACCATCAGACGCCCAGAAGGTCACATCATACTTATACAATTGTTTATGTTTATGTTCGTTTTTTAAAGGTTGTAAGGTATTTTAGGTAGAAAGTTTTAATGGTCTATATTAAAAGTATATGGAGAGTTCAAATCTGATGTTTTGACGATTTTACATCTAGGAATTGAATTTGAACTGAAAATGACTTTGAACTGAAATTGAATTTGAACTGAAATGGTCTCACTACAACAAGGGAAGTCCGAGAGGGTCCTATTTTTACTGGGAAGGTGAAAATTCTGTCAACATTGGGCTCCACCCTTTCCTTTATTTGCTCTTAGAAAATGTTCTCCCAGAGCCGCCGCCATTTTGCAGCCAGAGCGAGGGTTAGCTCTAGTCTTCCTTCTTCCCTGATTGGCTTAGCAAATATAAAATGAGCACACAAGTGTGTCTGCAGAGATGACTAAATTGTTGGAGGTCTGTGCATGTTTTTAAATTGCTATTATACATTTTGAAAGTACTCTGTTTGTTTTTTAAAGGATGTAAGATTTTTTTGGTAGTCTATATTAAGAGTTTATGGAGAGTTCAAATCTGATGTTTTGATGATTTTACATCTAGGAATTGAATTTGAACTGAAAATGTATTTGAACTGAAATTGAATTTTAACTGAAATTGTCTTAACACAACAAGGGAAGTCCTAGGGGGGTCCTATTTTTACTGAGAAGGTGAAACTTCACTCTTCCCTGCCCTTTATTTGCTCTTTGAAGATGTTTTCCCGGGACCGCCGCTATCTTGCAGCCAGAGCAGGGCTTAGCCCTCTAAGCCTCCTTCTTCCCTGATTGGCCTGGCAAGTATAAATTAAGTAGGCACAGCTGGTACTGGTAAGAGCTTGGGGCGGGGGTGGAAAGTTGAGATACGACAGGATAGGAAAAATAAAATAAATAAAGAAAACCACTTACCTTGCGCTCACCGCATAGCCGACTTGGCTGCTTACAATTCTGTTGCTAATCTTAGTGACATCTGAACAGGCAATGCAGATAACAACATGCAATTTAAGGCAGTAATACATTGCTTGATAATTCACCAGAACATTTTACAACACAAACCCGACTTATTCCTCTTAACAGAGTTATGGCTTACAGATGACTAATACCCAGATATAGCTGCTGCTGTCTCTGAGAGTTATCAGATTCTCCATGCTAGCATAAGGGTAATAAGAGGGGTGGGGTGCAGAGAGGGGTAGCTACGATTAAAAATAAATGGCTTCAAGTAACGCCGCTCCACTGTAACTATTTAGAATCAGTTGACCTTTAAAGTATTAAATTAGATTTTGCTACAAGCTCCTTAATCTATTTTCTGGTTTATTACCCCCCCTTACTATATGGCTCATTTCAATAAGCAGATCTTTGAACTACTTTGTCATCTGGTGACACAATATTTCCAGTTGTGAGTCCTGAGGGGCTTCAATCTGGACTCCCACAATAAAGGTCAACAACTCCTGGAATTCATGTCGAGCATGAGTTTCGAGCAACACATTATAGAGACCACTTATGTAAAGAGCCACATGCTTGACCAAGTCTGGTCTCAAAACATCAAGGTAATTGGTCCAAAAATAAGGCTGTTTAATTGGTCAGCCCACTATTTCAACGACTTTTTAGCTTCCCAGCCTTAAACCCCCTCTTAGACAGCCAACGGCGACCAGTACAGCACACAAGTGGCGATTAGTCAACATGTACGAGATAATGCTTATGCAATCACAGACAAAAACTGTTGAAAGTGTTTTTTCTTTAGCTCCAGAACATAATTTTACCTGTTGGCTGTCAGCAGCCGCCGACTTTCAAGCTCCAAAATGCAGACAATCTACAAGGGCCAGGACTAGACGAGCTCCATGGTTTGCAAATGAATTGAAAGAAGCTAGGCTTAAGATCTGCCAAGCTGAGCGACAGTGGTGTCGAAAATATTTGGAAGTGACTAAAGTGCTTTACAAGGAGGAATTAGCAAAATACAAAGCACTGCTTACTTCAACTAAATCTAAATATTATTCTAATAGGATTTTGGAAGTGAGAAGCAAACACAAATAGACATTTAAAATATTGTAGGAACTCACGGCCCCTGAATCAGCTACGGTAATGTGGTTGCATCACAGGAACTTTGCAATGATTGAAAAATACTTACTTCATTAACAAAATACAGAATTTAAAGGAAAGTATTACTAGGTATTCGTCCACGGCTGCTGCACCCTACAGGGAAACTAAAAAGGAAACTATAACTGTTTTCTCAGGAACAACTATGGATACTTTGTACTCCTTATTTGTAAAAGTGAAATCAGGCTCACCTAGGTATCCTTGTCCTCTAGAAGTGCTAAAGAAATGTAAGGATATAGGGCCAGACGTACTAACATTTCATTTTGCGTGTCACTAATTTCGATTTTTTTGCGCGTCACAATTAGAGACTGGCAAAATGAATTGTACGGATGTGTCTCAGACACAATAGCAATTCCCAAATGGGTTGCAAGGGTCTCGCCTCATTAATATTCATGAGGCAGGTCGCAATTTACGACCCATTGGAAATGGGCAATAACGCAGGGATGGTGGCCGGCTGGGGACAGCAGCCCACCATGTCTGTATTTTCTTTTTAAATAGTGCAACTTTTCTTTTTAAATGCAGCCATTTTCTTTAAAGGAAAACGGGTTGCGTTGTAAAAAGAAAAATTAAACTTTTCTCTTTCATTTTTTAAGAGTAGGCAGTGGTCCATGGGAAAAAGCAAGGGTTAGACCCAAGGACCTTTAAAAATTATAGGCCAATATCCCTCCTGCCTTTTACAGCATAGTTACAAGAGGCACATGTTGCCTCTGCACTATTTACACATCTTCGAAACACAGCCTTCCTGCACCCTTTTCAAGCTGGATTTCGTCCTAAGCATATTGCCCAAACTTTCCTAATATTGGTATTAGACAATCTTAGATGGAAACTAGATCAGTGGCAAGATGCTGCTCTGGTTTTGTTGGATCTGCCTCCGAGTTTTGACATGGTCGACCATGTGGAGGAGGTAGAGATGCAGGGCATGGCCCAGTAGTGGCTTTACTCATTTTTGTTGGATCACACACAATTGGTCAGATTGGGACCTTTTATATCTTCGACAAAAATATTGAGCTGTGGAGTCCCTGAAGGGTCCTTTCTCTCTCCTCACCTGTTTAACATGTACATCAAACCTTTGATAAAGGAACGAAGTGGTCTTTCTGAACAGTAAATTTCAGGCGTGAAGTTTACGCTACTGGCCTGACGACTTTGGCCCACTTCCTTTCCCTTTATTGATGGCCAAAAGCCTTGGAGTGACGATAGATGGTTATCTCACAATGCAGATCCAAGTCAATTTGGTGGAATCAAAATGTTAATTTCTGCTGAGAATGCTTATGAACGTTGCGCCTCTTATTACCTTTGAAGCACATAAGATGATTGTTATTGCATCCATTTTGTCTAGATTGGACTATGCAAATGTAATATACGCTGGCTTCCGTAATATTTTATTGCATCAACTTCAGGTGATACAGAACGAAGCTGCCAGGTTGGTCTTTAGGGTGCCTAGAAATTCACATGTAACCTCTTTGCTAAAAAAAAACAACACTGTCTCCCAGTTAAACAAAGAGTGCAATTTAAACACAATTTTTAAGAGTTTAAATAATTTAGCTTCGAATTTTATTTCGGACAAAAGTCTGAAGTCAACATGCTCTAATTTCCAAGACTGACAAAGTGCGGATCTGGAGGCCTAAATTTTCGGTTAGCCTCTACTAGTTGGAATCTTTTGCCGAGAACAATTCATTCTGAGGCAGATACTTTTTCCTTTCCTTTAAAAAAAGCCTGAAGATTTGGCTTTTTAAACAAGCATATGGGACCTAATCTGGTCTTGTAGCACCAAAAGACCTACGGTGAATGTGCACTTGGATGTATGACGTTACAACGCATACATTTACATCGCGGTACATTACATCGCGGTTTTGACAATGCAAGTCGTTACAACGACTTGCGCTAGATGGCGCTCTAGGACAAGGAATAGGACTTAGGAGTAGTATAATTTACTATTCCAACTCCAGTCTACGTACAGTAGGGAAGGTGTTGGATAGTAAATTATACTATTCCTTGTCCTAGAGCGCCATCTAGCGCAAGTCGTTGTAACGACTTGCGTTGTAAAAACCGCGATGTAATGGCATCGCGATGTAATCCCCGCGTTGTAAACGATGTTTCCCGTGCACTTGATTGATTGATTGATGTGCACTCTATAAACTCTCACTAACATCAGCAATCGGGCATAAATATGGCATTCACTTCTTACAATAAACGATTATACGCCTTAAAGACAATTATTGGCCACATTGTACAAAACAGGTATGTGCATGAAGTCAAACTGCCATGCTTGACACCTGACTTTAGACCTGGACGCGCCATTTTATTTTAGCTGTTCTTTTTATTGATTTTTGTCTTAAAAATTAATAAACCATATAAACCATGCCCCCCTTGTCGTAAGTCGATTTACAGCAATTTGTAAACACCACTCAGCAAGGGCCCCCTTCCTGTGTAAAGGCAGTTATTAGCTTGTTAAAAGAAAGAGGCTGTTGTGGTATCTGGTATATAGTAGGGGTAATTTTGCAGTATATATAGGCATTGGGGAGGATCACCATCTTTGTAAGTGCTCTCTAGCCAAGTTTTGAGCGAGGGAATGTAGCCCATCTTTGTGTGTCTCTTCCGATGGCAGTGAGCAGGGGCATGGTGTTAGTTGCTCTAGCACGTGCTACATTGCAGCTACGTATGTGGGCACAGGGCACCCCACAAACTTTACACCCTAAAATATTGCCTTCACTGAAGGGCCATAGGTTGATGAATCAGAGACAGTGTTGAAGATGAATTTCATATGCCAATATGTCCATGAGTTAAGGCGCTGCATAACACATCACAAATACAATTAATTAAGTAAAGGGTCCCCCTCAATAATTGAGTTCCAGATCAGCGGAAAAAATGTAGAAGTTCTATTACAATAATTCAAATTATTGCGATAGAGTCAGCATAAGTTATTGCCATAAAGGCTCTTAGCAAAATGGACATACAGAATAAAGTGTGTATCATAGAAAAAATTCTATGTCCCAAAAGAACATCAAAATCAATAGACAAACAAAGCGCATCTTTAGTAGTATTCAGAAAAGCTCTGGCTCACCCCCAAAATCAATGGTTTATATAGGAAATCTTCTCATAGAACAGAACAAAAAGTGCAGAGTCACCATGGTGTGGGCAAATATAGCACAATATTAGCACATTAGAGCACAGTTTAATTAAACGTCATATTGCCATAGCGCCTAAACACTATCCCTCTACTTGAATATTGCTAACTCTATGCGAATGTTATCGGGAGATGTTAGGACGAACTAGGTACATGAATAACAGCAAACTATTATGAATAAATAGGTCACAGAGAGTTAGCGGAAGACCATTGAAGGAAGATACAGTATTAGAACCATGCTAGGAAGATTTAATTGAGAGCAGCAAGAACAGCACCAATAGAAATAAACAAACATAAATCTGCTTGGCTGTGCGCTGCAAAAATAACGAATGGTGAAATGTGCAAGGGGAGACATCCATTTTGAAAAAGATTGCTAACAGGCCTAAATTGAGGCCGAGTAATAGTCAGGGGAATGCACTTCTACATGTCATAGAAAATTTGGAACAAAGGCAACTGCACATTATCATTGTGTAGATGTCTGACTTAGGAGGGATCTCAATGATACTGACTGAATCAAGCACCGACAACCACACCTCCTGGCCCCTGCCCTGGTAGTCCAGCCCGCCCAACACAGGTTATTGTCATTTTAGTTCTCCTATCATTACTGCTTACAGGGCAGTGGGGCAATGCTCCTCCGCCTTAGCAGAGGAGCCGCCATCTCCATCTCTTCTTCACAAGTGATATGAAAGAGTGTAAAGATGAGTAGTCAGGAGTCATCCAGTATTCAAGTAATATATTAAGCTCAAAGACGACACACCAAACCGGGAGGCTCAGTGCAATATGCATCACATGTCAGTTGGAGCAACTGTCATAAACTGTCACAGTATAACGTACAGCTGTCAACATTCCAGCTGGTGTAGGAGCCACGTGCAGGGAGGGGGGCGAGTCACTGTGTAGTGTTCTGGACTCCACACCAGCTCCCGATGCCACGTGTAGCTCATGACGTTCTTTATAGAATGCTGGTTTGGAGTCATGGTTCTGAGAAACACGGTTGAACCATCACTTCACTTGAGATTCCTCTGTGTCAGCTGTCGATGTTCCCAGCTGTTTAGGGTTGGCTTCTTCTACAAATAAAGTTTACTTGATATACATTTTTGTGTCACGCTGTGTTCATTACCACATTGTTTGTGGCGATGGGCGATTTTTGAAACCACCCCTACAGAACCTACGCGCATCCTTTGCTTTGGTTGACAGTCAGCCATACAGGAGCTACCATTTGTGTTCCATACGTCGTGGCCATGGATGTCCTGAAAAATCGGGTGGTACACAGCCGTGCACAACTGCCTGCAGAGACTGAAACAGTTTCCCAGTACAGAGCAGTTTCAGGTGATGTGTATATGAAGCAAGGGAACATTGCTTTGGGGAATAGATGGGAGCAGAGACTTTGTTCAACGTCGGACGTTTGGAGGCGGGATCACACACAGCACACCCCGGCCTCGATAACTATGTTGTATGGAAGCTGATTTTTCCTCTAATGTTGAGAGGGCGGGTCCTGTCAAGCATTTGGCTTGGCGACATTCACATGGAAGTAGCACGTTTCCGCAAATTCCACTTTAATCGGCTGCCAGTATGAGTGAGTTTTCGTGTCTGCTGTTGTGTTACCAAATTGAGTTTACAGTTCATTTTAACCCTCATTCAGCTGTGAGTATCCATGCTTATCATAAAGAAGCAATATTCGCTGAAGAGCAGCACGCAGACCGTTACGCTATTTTCTTTACACACTTAGGGTTTTCTTTTGTTTGCTTTTCTTTCAAGTCTCTAATTCAGCACATAGTACATATCAACATTGGTCACTTGCGCTGAGTCTTTCCTGTCAGATTTACTCACCATTAGCCTAAGGAACATTTATCTCTACCAATAGTATTTTGCCGTGACAGCTACTCAGCTCTACATAGCAACTATCATTCACATGGTGGCCGTAGAGCATTTTGAACACGTATAACAGTTCAGTTTAAAATTTTCACCATCTGCCAGTGTTTAGATAATACCACACGCCAGAAATTGTCATCATTAGGTAACCCTTCACTTATTGAAAGCATAAGAATATCCAAAAGTATAGAGACTTCTTTTAAGTCAGTGAAGGAACTTGGTGATAAGGCTACTGAGCAAGTTAATCCAGTCAGTTGCAAGGAAGATAAGTATGAAT
Source organism: Triturus cristatus (assembly GCF_964204655.1). Lineage (NCBI taxonomy): Eukaryota > Metazoa > Chordata > Amphibia > Caudata > Salamandridae > Triturus > Triturus cristatus. The sequence goes on from NC_140588.1 coordinate 61,774,446, forward strand.
CAAAGAAAGGGTCGCAATCGTTTGGCACAAGTCAATCTAATTTCTTCTTTAATCTGTCCAATATGTGCTTAAGATGCATAAATCTAAGTCACAAAAAAGGGGGAAGACCTTGTCCAATGAAAAATGTATCCTATAGATTGTTTCACCAAGGTTTTTTTGTTATGGTGTTAAAACAAGGAACTCAATCACAGGTTATGGTCAAAAGGAATGCAGTTGTTGTTGAGGATGTGTTAAATCTATATCCCAGAGTTTTCTTGGGGAACTGGGTAGGATTAAAGGGTTTAAACACAAGATAACAATTAAGGAGGGTGCTGTACCTATAAAACATAAACTGAGAGGTGCACCCTTTAGTGTACATGATGAGCTGGAAAAAGAATTAGAAATGTTAACTGAGAAGGGCATTATTGAACAGGTTGAGTCTTCACTCTCATTGTCTCTTGTGGTAGTTGCACAAAAGAAAAATGAGGCGTTGAGGGTATCTGTTGATCTTCATGCTCTTAACAAAGAGATTTGGTTTGACCTTCACCCCCTCAGTTGCTGGAGCTAGTTTTTTCACCAAAATAGACGTAGGGCCTGATTTAGGTCTTAGCAATTCGACCGCTGACCCGCTGCTGCAGTGGTCTCTGAAACACCATTGAGCTGAAAGCGGTCCACCCGTCCTATCTAGATGTATACTCGGCAATCTCCTGTGCTGGCGAACCACCTGCCATTGCCATTTTGCTGAGCAGATCTGGATGTTCCCGTTGACCTGGCAGTGTCCTGTCACTGGAGTACTGATGGGGGGTGACCCTATAAGTGGGAAGACAGGTTAGTGACATTTTTTTATGTAAAGCACATATATGTTGTGTAGGGGCATATATGTGTCTGTGAGATAAGTGTTGTGTGTATTCTGTGTACATCTGAATTGCACCCCGTCAACATACACACACCATGCAATGTATACCCACACACCACCAAAACTTACCTTTGATTCTGTCAAAATGGTGTGGCGGTCCGTTACGGTCAAGGTGCAGCAGGACAGGGGGGACCTGGTTGAAGGAAAAGAGGAGGAAACTGCAGCCTGTACCACAAACAAAGTTGAGTATTCACCCCTTTTCATCCAGGAGGGATTCCTGTTGGAATTACCTCAGAAAAAAGCCAGAACCATATACCGAAGTCCACTCCATTGTAGGCTCACCAACATCTAAATCAGGCCCTTAGTTTCAGCATAACACCAAATAGAGCTAGATACAAAATCCTGTCAGTACACAGTGTTTGTCTCGCCATGGGGTACCGACCAATACTTTTGATTGCCATTTGGTTTGACATCAGCAGCTTCAGTGTTCCAGAGAGTCATTGTGAACTTCTCAAAGGCATCAGGAATGTTGACATATTTCAGCATGACGTATTGATATTTTCCCAAGATCGCCACTCACACGATAACACACTCAAACAAGTACTTTCAGTATTCCATCAACAGGGTGTAGTGTTAAAATGGGAACAATACGAGTTCTGGAAAGAGAGCGTTGAGCACCTAGGTCATGTAATCTCTACTTCTGGCAAAACAGTTAAATTGAGGCAGTTGAACAGCAAAAAAGTCCGTAAGCGGAAGCAGACAAGTCCTAGGGCTGATCTCCAGAGCCCCAAAAGTGCATACACATATAAGTATATACTAAAGTATATACAATAGGTCTTGAATGCTCAACCTAAAAACAACACACCTAGAATTGCTAGATTTTCAGTCTGTCTGCTAAAGTTCCAATTTCATACTGAGCACATCCCAGGACAGAAGAATGGACGAGCAGATTACCTTTTTCGCTTTTCTGTTGAAATTAGCTCATTTGACACAGATGTCTATGACCAAGAGGATGAAAGTTGCTTGGTAGCCTGCCCTGAACTGGGCGAGATGGGCCTATTTTCTGAACTTGAATGGAAATCCGCCATACGTGATGGTGTTGTGTTAGGTGAGGTGTTTAAGTTTATATGGGGAGGGTGAACTAAGGAGAATATGCTTGTGCCAGGTTTTCAACCATACCAAGGTAGCTGAAAAATTATCCTTAGAAGATGGGTTATTTACAAGATTGGACTAACTTGTCCCTTCAGTAAATATTAGACTTTCAATTCTGGAACAAGCTAATGAGGGGCAGTTAGGGGCCACTATCACAAAGTGTAGGGTGCACACCACATTCTGGTGGCTCCAGATCAACAAAGAAATTAACACGCTAGTCAAAGAGTGTGTTGTGTGTTCAACCAGTGGCAACTCATTGAAAACAACCTCTCCATCATTAGTCCCCATTGAACTACCTGCGGGCTTGTGGTTAAAGTTGGTATTGATTTGAAGGGTCCCAATAACTCACTTTCTTGTCATTCGAGGTTTGCCTTAGTCCTCATAGATTACTACACAAAATGGCCTGAGGTAAGATTCATTGGGGAGCCGGATTCTAAAACTATTCTAACATTTCTTAAGGATGTGTGCATGAGAGAAGGGTACCTGGATTGTATAGTTTCAGATTACTGTGTACAATTTGTCTCTTCTGAAGTAAAGGAATTTCTATAGCCAGCAGCATTAAACAACTTAAAAGCTCATTGTATGATCCCCAAACGAATGGGCGTGTCGAGTGCTTCAACAGGCTGATCGGACAGTATGCGCATTGGGCTTTACAGCACAAATGTGTGGTCAGCACTGCTATACAAACTATGATGTGGTTTTATAGGACAACACCTCAGTCCTCTACCCAGGTTTCTCCTTTTGAACTCCTCAGGGGTAGGAAACCAGCTACTAATTTCAGGCCTGCGTGGATGTCAAAATGGCACAAACAAACGGTGGGTGTGGAAAGTATGGATGGTCTTGTGAGGAAGAATGTGACTCTTTCTCAACAGAAGCAAAAGATCTACTTTGGCCCAGAAAAAAGAGTTTCTGACAAACCTATACGTGTTGGAGACTATGTAAGGAAAAAGAAATGTTTACATGTCAGAAAAGGATATTCAAAGTTTTCTACACCAGTTAAAGTTGAAAAGGTATGTGGCAAGGCTGTTCAGGTAGAAGGAGGCCATTTGTGGAATTGATGTAAAATTGTAAAGGTTTTTCCCCAGCAATATAGTGAAACTGATAGAGCGCGGGTCACCAGCTCGGGTTAAATACACACATACCTAAATACTAACCTGGGCCCAGACCATTCACACAAATGAGCTAGCAAACCCCGCTGGTATCTTTTTTTGAGTTTTACCTGCAATTTAATTTCACCTTTACCAAGTTTTACCAATTTGATCTCCTTAATATTTCCTTTCTCGATGAATCAGGTTTCTGAGATAGTTTAAGGTAGAAAATGACATTTAACTTAAAACTTGAAATAACCACAAACTCAAAAAGTTTTTAAAACTTTACTTAAATCAATAATTTTGGGAGTCAGAATCAATTACAGCTTAAACACATTCTTCCAAGAGGCAAATTAAAGTCAAATAAAACAAAGTCATAATAATGATAAATGAATACGGTACCTGTTAAAAGGAGAGAGAGAGAGAGCAGGTATAATGATAGTTTTTGCAGAATTATATTTACCTAAGGTGATAGATGAACCCAACTCTTTGAAGATAGGCCAGATAGAATCTGCCAGGACAGGATGCAGACAGAGGATTGGACAGATTTGGATCTGGGAAGGTGACCTCTTCTAAGTGCAACGCCAGCGTCACACCCCTCTCTGATACTACTCTCCTCGGGTGTCCCTCTTCCGAAATCCCCTTCTAGATGATTAGATTAGCGATTAGTATCTCAATTTCTCGAGCAGAGTTTCTGGCAGCAGCGGGTCTGAGACAGCGTCTCGGACAGAGTCTGTAGCAACATACGTGTTGGGTCGGTGACGAGTCGGAATGATGGATCCGACAAATCTGACAAATTTTCTAGTTAACTTACCTCAATTATACTATTCTGTATTCATGTACCACCCCCAGAAATTGCAATATTCGTGTTTTTCCCTATTCTGATTGGTCGGGGTGAGGAGGTGAGTTCATCACACCATATTAAAAGTAATAATTTTACTGTGGACTATTGTTCTACGTTTCCGCCCCTTAATTTACTTTCCCATTGCTTTATTCCCACCCGCATTTCACATTATGATCATTGCAAGTTATAAATTGTATTCAAAATTTTGGCTTTCGTCTGGTTCAGGGGTTTACTTTCCCAGGCGTCTTCGCCTAATGTGGCCTTGGCTGTGTTTCAAGTGTGTCATCCTAGTTTTTGGCAAGTTTCTATGCACATGCGTGCAGATCATGTGGGGTAGGGATTTCAGTCACCCTCCGAGGCCCAAACGTGAATTAATAATAAATTCAGAAAAAGGCACGTTAGAATGTGACAATAAATGATTTCACTGTATACCACTTATCTCTATTTTATCCCCATTTACTTATTTATTCTTTTCGCATTAGTACTTAGTAGAACTTATAGGTTTAGTTTAAGCGATAGCATGGGCATTACCATGTGAGTTTCAAGCGGCCATTTTTAAAGCTATTGCGCAGCTGCAAAGTTTTCCCACCAAGCGACAGAATGCATCATACTACGTAGATGCAGTAGACGCATGCGCAGAGACTTTCCCGTGGTTTTGACGGCCATTTTAGACACTCAGGGTACTTGTTAGTAATACACATAGGCAAGCGTCCCTTACATACAGTATGTTAGTATGTGATGCAATATTAATATTACAAAACGGGTTGGTTACGTTGTTACATGTTATTTGAGAGGATTGCATACAAGCAAGTTTCTTTAAATACGAAACCTTGCTCCATCATAGTGCACACCCAGATGTGGGATAAAATATTGATGTTAATCAAATGCTTCTGCAGAAAAACTGTGTACTTGATCGTTCTCAAAGGGTTCTCAATAGATCTCTACCTTTACAGAGGAGCACACACCCAAGTAGAGTGCACTCTGGAACAGATGATAGAATTTCACTCAGTGATAGATGATTGTTACAATGATGAAGTCCAGGTCCAATAAATTTAAAATAGATTTATTTTAAGCAGCACAGCAACCCAAGGTGACTGATCAGCATAATCCAGACAGAGATAACTGCCCAGAGCATCACAGTCCCTTAAGGTTCCAAATAGAACAAGAACTGTTTCTCATAAGATGCTACTATGCCATAACATAACCATGTTGAACAACAACCATTGAAAATGCAAATGTAACAATGATTTTGTATTAGTTACATTATGCTCCACAGCTGTTGTACTAATCTTAAAGAAGGTATTATTTCTATATCTCTTTTCCTACATTTGTTATTTATTTATAAGTTTATATTTATTGGTAGTGTAGGGTGAATAATGTATTGATATTTTATTTGATATTGTATTAGGATTTTCTTTATATTTACCTGGCTTGTGTAGCACTTATCTGTTGTTTACCCTTGTTTGAATAGACAAACTAATGTAGTCTTCTGGACTCCACATCAGCTTGCGACGCTGCGTGTGGCTCACAGCGCTCTCTGTGAAATGCTAGTGTGGAGTGAGGATTTTGAGAAAGATGGTTTAACTGTCACTCCACTTAGATTCCGTGGTGTCAGTTGTCGATGTTCCCAGCTGCCCGGGGTTGGTTTTTACTGCAAATAAAGTTTGCTTGACATGCGCTTTTCTGTCATGCATGTACGTTACCACACACTGGATCTCTGTACAGGGCAGCAGCATTTCATATCAGACAAAGCATTATTATATTTGCTTGACGCCCACATGGGCCTTCTAAAGCCCCGCCAGAAATTCGAGGAATTTGAAATGATTTCTGAGCTTAAATGAACAGATGCAAATCCTACATCTCCTCCCTAACAGAACTGAGCGCTCTAAATCTCTCTCCTCTAGTACTTCATGGCCTTGACAAAACAACTCATGCTTTCAAGTGCATGGGGGCATCCATGTTTAGGAATAAAGCAGATGTCACATCAGCTAATTTGAACAAAACCCCCATAGGACGACACGTCACTGCTGGAGCTGCACTTCAGCTGTCTACAGCCAGACACCGCTGTCTTTGTAGGGATAATATCTGAGGAAATACTTTTAAAACAACTCCATAACAGGAATTGCTTTCCAAGTAAAATGCTTATATTTCTAGAAAAGCGTATAATTAATGGATAAATTAATGGATAGTCCTGATGATAGCTCTGCGCATTTCTGTACTAGGAAAAGAAATATCGATGCGTTTCACAGAAATCATCTGATTAGCATGTAAATTGTTGCTTCGTCTTATATTTTGTATTTATTTTAGCTGCAACCCCCCCTTACCTAAATAATAAATCCAGTAACAGTCGGATGATTGATGTTGTCAAAAAAGATCTACAACATATTTTTGTGTAAATAGACTGGTAAAGATATCTGAATACTGTTTAAATAATTTTCCTCAGGGATTATTATTCTTAAATATTGATCGAATGTTCTAATAGTTTTAGAGCCACTTTTTCGGACTACACCGTTTGTAAAATTCTCTCTTTTTGGCCTGCCCCTTGAGAATTCCCATAGAAGCCCATGTTCTGGTGTCAACATGGGCTTCTCTTGGAATTCTCTGCGGCATATTATCAAGCCCATTATCGCCGCTTTAGCGGCAGTTTTCTGTTGCTAAAGCGGCGATAATTTTAACGCCGTGCTTGATAATATGCCCCCAAGTTTGGTATAAAAGCAACACGTTTACCGCAAGAAGACATGAACAAATGGCGAAATGCAGATGAATAATCAAGAAATATGTTAGTTCATTTGTAAAATATCATATTGCTGAGTAAAAAAGTACCCCTTAAAACATTTTGGTTTTATTGTAACAGTGCTGTTTTGCACATGAAGTAAATGCACTCAGTTTTAAACCTGCAAAATTAGGAGAGTATAACATATGAAAGAATCGTCTAGTACGCATCATTCATGAGGTAATAGAGTCCACAGTATGATCTCAACACACAATCTGTGGGTGCTCCAAATCTCCACTTTGATGCTGAGAGCCAAGGGGTGTGCTTTGAAGGGGCAATCCAATGTACAGAAAAAATAGAATTGCCTTTGTCCAGTTCTGCAGATCTTACAACCACCAATAGGCATTCTAGAAAGTGTTTTGATGATGTCTGGTTGGGCTTTGAGATATATTGTGACATAATTTACTGGCTAGCCTCTGGAAGGCAATTAATGATAGTTTATGTGCGAGTAAGTTGCTGAAAGGACCCCGTGGGTAAATATTACGCTATTCCTGTACCTTATTACTCATGCTCCATGCTAGTTTCAAGTGTAAAAATTATGAGTCCTGTATCAATGCTAAATTACCGTGTTTGTGTTTCTCTCCACAGCGCATTGGTAATATATACAGTGGTCCTGTACAGTAGAGTTCTAGGCCGGATTCACAGAGAATGAAAAAAAAAAACACGATCTAGGCATCCTACGTTTCCTCGTACAGTTTGCTGTTTATAGGGTACTAACAAAACTTCCCAAGAGAAAGCAAGAAAACCTATGTAAATCGCATACATGTTTGCAGTCAACCAGTTGACCTACACTTCCTTCTGTAGATTGTCTGCAAAATGGCCAATCCCCAGAATCATAAATTAAATGCATTTTCATGTGCAACATTTTTTCTATTTATTCATAACCTGAAAAATGGGGGGGGGGGGGGTTGGATGGAAAAACCAGTTACTTTAACACCCGGAAAACATGGTCTTTTGTAATTGTTCTGACACTACATTTGCCTATTTACTGTAGACTTTTTTAAGGGCATTTGTTGGTTGTGAAGCAGCCACACTCATTCCAATACTATGACTACAGAAGGTCGCCCAAATTGGCGGAGTTTCCAAAACCATAGTTCCACCTGGAGGCGATTGAAAGCTAGAAGATCCTCATTCAATAAATCCACATCTGCCATTTTCTCACAAAGATGGTGCTTTTGGTGCACCCAGGCTGATATAAATAATTCAAAACGTTTTAATCTAGTCAACCCTCTTTTTTGTTTACGAGTATTAGTTTGTGTTCCTGGTATGGAAATTGTTGCAAACAACATTCTTGAAATTCAACAGTAGTTGAAACAGCAAGCCTGTATAGCAACCTCACCTTCCTCTTTTTAACCCAAAATGAGTCCAAAGTACATATATTTAGAACAACATAGCATGCACATTCACTGCTCCCGCTGTTTCCAAAGAGCTATCAAAGGATCAAAACAATTCTGTCCACAAATGCGAAGTGCACCGCGAAGGAGTGAATTTCCGTAGCTAAGTAGTCCAATTCAAGAACAATCCTGTTTTTCAAATGTCCTTTATTTTTCAGGATAAAAACAGCCAATGCGTTTAGTCCACTGCCTGTGGACTTCATCAGGTCATCATAGTTGAACCTGTAAATTCCTCCAATGTTTTGGAGAATTAATATCTTCCACTGTATGTCCAAAAAGTTGGTGAGCCGTATCTATCTTCCAAAGTGTCTTGCTCCGCGAGATGTGCTGTATGCGGCAGCGCTTCCTCCCGCTCCTGAGCATGTACACGCGAGCCCCGCCTGCTGCTTTCTGTCAGCGAGCGAGGGCAGCGCCTGAGGTGTATTTAAGGGAGGGATCTCCGTCGGTAACGTGTTTGGCGTTCCAACACGGATCCCGCCAGGCCTCCTGTTTTCGCCGCAGTTCAGTGCCGTCTTACCTTTACTCCATTGACAGCAGTTGGCTCTCCGCTCCTGGTTGCAGGGCTTCTACTTCCCGGGTTCTTTGGTGCGCTTCCGGGGCACTCCATCTCGTAGCCTCTTGCCGGACTGCAACTTTGTTTCTTGTTTCTTGCTAGTCCCAGTTTGTTAACCCTTGGCTTCCTGGCAGTTTGATTCTGCAACACAAGAAACAGCAAGTCTTGTAAAGAATCGCGGTACAAAAGGGGGTGGTGATGGACGGAGCATCAGAACCAATCAAACACTCACACCCAGTCAACAGATCTGGGTTTGATCCATCACCGTTCTTTAGCCCACTCTGCCACCCCGGTTCAGACATGGCCATATGCAAATCAGTCTGACCCTGTGCCTCATGGGAACAGTCCAGCCCGAACTGCCACGCCATGCCTTCCGTGATACTCCGTCCATCACCACCCCCTTTTGTACCGCTTTGTTCGCCATAAGTTGGTAGGGTATGCTCAGACGTGAGTCCCTTGCTCACTTTGCCACTGGATTCAAGCAAGCCTGGCTGAAGACGGCTGAAATGCCAGAAACCGGTCCTAGGGAGCTTGTTTCCGGTCCAGGGAAGGCATGGCTTGTCAGTTCGGGCTGGACTGTTCCCATGAGGCACAGGGTCAGACTGATTTGCATATGGCCATGTCTGAACTGGGGTGGCAGTGTGGGTTAAAGAACGCTGATGGATCAAACCCAGATCTGTTGACTGGGTGTGAGTGTTTGATTGGTTCTGATGCTCAGTCCATCACCACTCCCTTTTGTACCGCTTTGTTCGCCATAAGTTGGCAGGGTATGCTCAGACGTGAGTCCCTTGCTCACTTTGCCACTGGATTCAAGCAAGCCTGGCTGAAGACGGCTGAAATGCCAGAAACCGGTCCTAGGAAGCTTGTTTCCGGTCCAGGGAAGGCATGGCTTGGCAGTTCGGGCTGGACTGTTCCCATGAGGCACAGGGTCAGACTGATTTGCATATGGCCATGTCTGAACTGGGGTGGCAGAGTGGGCTAAAGAACGGTGATGGATCAAACCCAGATCTGTTGACTGGGTGTGAGTGTTTGATTGGTTCTGATGCTCAGTCCATCACCACTCCCTTTTGTACCGCTTTGTAAAGAATCGCAGTTTATTCGCTTTCAGGCTTATTTTGTTTTTTTGCTACGGACATAAGGCACGCATCTCTGATGGTCTTATTTTAGAGGTGTTCTTCTTTTGGTCTTGTTAGTTTCTGTTTATTCTCTTCTTGCTGCAAAAAGGGAAAAGATGGGAGTTGCTTTCCACCCGAGCACTTGGCATATTCTTTTACAGGTATCCCACTTCTGTTTTGTGTTAAGCGACCCTGTACTTTTTGCTCTATTTTGTCTGTGCTCTCTCCAGTCCAGGGAAATTAGTTTTTTGGTTTTTCCCTAATTCAGGAGTAACAGATCATTTACTTTAAAGGGTTCTAAGTACTCCTATGATTTTTCCAACCTAGGTTTGTATATCAGTGTTCATTTTCTTGTTTACGGTCAAACTTCTGCAGTCCTTCCTCATACTGAATGTTGTCTTTTCATTTAGACACTGAGAGTATTCCACAGCCCATGGGAGTTGCTTTCCACCCGAGCACTTGGCATATTCTTTTACAGGTATCCCAGTAACAATAAGGAGGGGGTTCACATACAGCTACAGTTACTTGTATTTTTTATTAGTACTTACCCTGTGTTTTCTCCTTTCAGGAGTCCTGGAGATTATCCCGCTGAAGATCCAGGAGACTTCTACCCCTTCTCCCTACCCTTGTTTCGTTTCCCTCCTTCCCTCTTTTGCTTCGACTGAGTTGAGCTAGGGAGGTGAGTGAGGGACGTTGGGACCTAGCCTCGCTTCCATTCATTTTGTCTCTGCAGTAAATCCAGGTGAGCTTCACAGAATGCGAAGCACACATATTTCATTACTACCTGGGTGTTATGGAGGAACATCCGATAATGTTAGCCAATGTGGCGAGTATGATAGGGAATTTACAAAAAGAAACCCAGGCTCTAACTCTTAGAGGTGATTTTCTACAACAGGCCTCTTGAACTCCTCATTCTCCTGATTTGTCAACAGACTCTCGCACACCCCCTTTTGCGTCACATCCTTCAGCATCTAGCACTATGCCTCCTGTGTATCATATCACAACTCCCTCTTCTACACCTGTAGCACCCCCACAGAGATGTTTTGGTGACCCATCTAAATTTGCAACTTTTGTTAACCAGTGCCACCTGCACTGGGTAACAAAGCTTCCTGCTTCCCCACTGAACAATCCAAGGTGGCATTTGTCTTATCGTATTTAGGTGATCAGCCGCCACATGGTCAATTCACTTAGTAGACAGAAACGATCCTCTGATGTATGATTATGGGGCCTTTAAAGAGGAGCTAAGGCGTTTATTCGACAGACACTCGTTAATGCAGTCTGTAGACACTGAGCGCCATATGTATCAAAAGGTTCTTTTGCAATTCTCAAATAGCAATTTTTTTGCAAATCGCTATTTGAGAATCTCAAAACGCTATGTATGTAGGATTTGCAATTAATGTTGCGAATCCTACATATTCCTTAATTGCAAATCGCAAATTGCGATTCGCAATTAAGGAATACCTCCTCCCCATTAATTCCGATGAACCTAGAGGCCCATAGGAATGAATGGGAAGACATTCTCAATTTGCGATTCTCAAATAGAGAATCGCAAATTGAGAATGCAATTTCAAGGGTGTCAAAAGGAAACCCTGTTGCACCCCTGAAATATGCATGTGTGCACATGTGGCACACATACATGCCCTAGGGGCATGTATGTGCGCCACATGACACTTTGAAAAATGCAACAAAGTGCATTTTTCAAACAAATCGCAAATTACCACCAACATGAAGTTGGTGGTAATTTGCGATTCCTTAAGGCCAAATTGCACTTTTTCTGTGCTTCTTACATTGCATTTAAGGAATTGCAATTTGCGAGTCCTTAAATGCAGTCGCAAAATAGGGAATCGCAAATTTTGCGATTCCTTATTTTGCGAGGCAGTTTTTCATTACTACATACCACTAAGCCCAATTGCGATCGCAAACGCCGAAATTCTGAGGATTTCGGCGTTTGCGATCGCAATTTGGAATGATACATATGGCCCTGAGTCATTAAACCTCAGACAAGGATCTAAGGATCTAATGTCTTACATCTCCTGCTTTAACAGATTGGTGGCTGAAGCGGGTTGGCCAGAAGCCAAACGAGGCACCCTTTTTTACAAAGGCCTGAGAGATGAATTAAAGGATATGTTAGCACAAGTGATAGACCCACCAGAAACCTGTGCCGCATTGATCGATTTAGTGGTGAAATTGGATCACCGTTTGCATGAGAGAAAATGAGAGAAAAGCCGTAACGAAACCAAGTATCCTACAGTTAGAGAAAGGAAAACAGAGACAGATAAGTCAGCGGAGGAGACAGAACCTATGCAAATAGGCAGTATTAGGGGCCTTTGAGTCAGGAAGAACGGCAGAGATGCCTGGTAAATAATCTGTGCCTATATTATGGCAAATCAGGCCACTTTCAAAAGGAATGTCGTGTTAAACCTAAACGACGTACGGAGTCGGAAAACTGACTCACCTAGACATGGTGGAGACAAATCGCTCAGGTGATACAGGCTTAATGGTCGCCCATCTGGTAGGGATAAATCCCTGTTCCTATCCTCTACAACAGTTTTTTTTATCTCGGCCTAGCTTAGTTGGGGTGATCAAAGCATAGCCGTCCGGATCATGCTTGACTCAGGTGCCACTGGAAATTTTATTGATTCTGCCTGGGTTGAGAATATGCATATACTTTTGGAACCAAAACAGACAGTGGACACAGTTAAGACCAATGACGGAAGTCATATGAAGTCTGGGACTGTTACTCATACCACCAAACAGCTAGGTATGCTCCTTCTAGATAAACACCACAAATCTATTCCTTTCAATATCATCTCCTCACCACAGTTCCAGGCTATCATCGGTCTTCGTTGGTTTATGAAACACAACCCTGACATTAATTGGGAAGACCATACAGCGGCTTTCACTTCTGAGCTCTGCAAGGACCACTGTCTAAATCCTTCCATGATAATGCAACAGGTGGCTGGTAGTACAGATTTCGATTTACCTTTACTACCTGACTGTTACGAAGAGTTCAAAGAAGTGTTTGATGAAGAGAGAGCCTCTGCCTTGCCACCCCATCGACCCTATGACTGTCGCATAGACCTGACACCTGGGGCCAAAATCCCATATAGTCGCATCTATGCATTGACTGAAAAAGAAAACACGTATTTGAGGGAGTATCTAGACGATATGTTACAAAAGGGATTCATTCGCCCGCCTAGATCTGCAGCATCTTCCCCTCTTTTTTTTATACCAAAGCGGGAAGGGGGTCTTAGGTGCTGCATACATTACAGAGCCCTTAATGGCGTGACAATTAAATCCCATCCTCGTCGCCAAAATGTTATAAAGAAGTACGGGAGTCCATTAGTTCATGTAAGATACTTCTTTAATGGTAGTACAGTTCCATCACAGGTGGTCAGGATAACAGGAGGAAGTTAGATAGTACAGGATTAGCCCCACCAGGAGCAAGCTCCATTCAGCTCAGCCTGAGTACACCAACTGCCAAACTCCTCTGGAGAGACACCCAGGCATTCCATGATGTCATGCAACATTCCAACTCCAACAGAGCTGTGCAGTAGAGAAAAGCTAACAAGTAATCTACAACAATACCCATTGCCTCTGATTCAAGAGCTACTCGATCAAGTGAAACAAGCCTCTATTCTTACCAAGTTGGATTTAAGAGGTGCATATCATTTGATCCGTATACATGAAGGGGATGAATGGATGACTACCTTTCACACAAAATCCGGGTTGCATGAGTACCAGGTGATGCCATTTTTGGCTGTGTAATGCCCCACAGCTTTCCAGTTTTTCATTGATGACGTTCTAAGAGAAACCCTAGATGTAAATACCATTGCTTATATTGATGATATTCTGATCTATTCTTCATCTATTGAAGAACATATAAGACATGTAACAAGTGTTCTAACATGGCTCCGAGATAACCACCTTTACGTGAAGTTAGACAAATGCGAATTTCATGCTTCTGAAGTCACCTTCTTATGTTTTGTATTGTCAGCAAAGGGAGTGATCATAGTCCCCCAAAAGGTTGCTGCCATCACCAAGTGGCCCTCTCCTCATTCAGTGAAAGAGGAGCAGAGCTTTCTGGGCTTCAACAATTTTTACAGGCGTTTTACACGAGGATTTGCATCTTTAACAACACCTATCACCAAACTCCTCAAAAAAGGGATGTTGTTTAACTGGACACCAGAAGCTGAAAGAGATTTTTCCTGTTTAAAAGAAGCTTTTGTCACAGCTCCTATCTTGAAACATCCTTACACCTCCCAACCTTTTCTACTGGAGAAAGATGCATCTCAAGTTGCTATAGGAGGAGTGTTGTCACAAAGAGATAGCCTGACAGGTCAGTTACATCCTATAGCTTACTATTCTCATAAGCTAACCCTTGCTGAAGTGAATTACTCTGTAGGAGATAGGGGGTTGTTGGAGATAAAAAGAGCCTTCGAAGAATGGCGTCAGTACCTACTCTGAGCTTTACACACTGTCAAAGTCATCACTGATCACAGAAATCTGCAGTTCTTAAAGGCAGCTAGGGCCTTGCCCATGAGACAGTTGAGATGGACACATTTCTTCAGTGATTTTGACTACGTTCTTCAGTTTCAGTCAGGCACTAAACATAGTAAGGCTGATGCCCTATCCCGTTTCGGATATGAGACTGTTGATGCTTTAGGCACACAAGATCCAACTCTCATTCTGAGTCCTGATCGTGTTTTGGGGGTACCTTTTCAGAAGAGTCCTTTTTGACAGAAGTGGCTCATACACATGAATCCAAAGAACTCAAAGACATAGAAACCAAACACAATGGGGTCCGGTTTCACAACTTAGTCTATGTTCAGAGTGGCTTAGTTCTCCCTACAAAAGCCCTTCAGTTACAAGCTCTGGAATGGTGCCATACACATGTCTTAGCAGGTCATCCTGGTCACAAAAATACTCTTGCCCTACTTAAAAGGTATTTTTGCTGGCCTTCCAGTAATCAAGATACCCAGATGTTTGTACAAAATTGCTGTGTTTGCGAACAGAGTAAGAGTTCCCATCAGGTACCAGCAGGACTGTTAACTCCTCTGCCTACACCTCCTACACCATGGCATTCTATATCTATGGACTGCATTGTAGAATTGCCCCCTACAAAGAAAGGGCATACAGTCATATTTCTAGTTGTTGACATGTTAACTAAAATGTCCCACTTTATATCCTTGAAGAATCTACCAACTTCTAGAGAGCTAGCTTGTGTATTTCTTCAACAGGTAGTGCACCTTCATGGTCTGCCCTCTGTCATTGTATCAGACCGGGACCCTCAATTTGTGTCCCGCTTTTGGAAAGGTTTGAGCAAATTACTGGAAATTGATATACAGCTCTCTACTGCCCATCACCCTCAAACAGAGGGTTATTCAGTGTCTCAAGCAATACCTAAGGTGTTACCTCTTACAGGGAGATAGGGGTTAGGACACGGTTCTATGAACTGCAGAATTTGCGTATAACAACAGTGTGAAGAACCAGAACCTTTTGGACCTGGCGGCGCAGGGTACGCCCTCTGTCTACGGAGTTCACCTGCTTCGCTACACAGAGACACAGGACACTCTGTCGGCGTTAGAAGATTGGATTTATTTAGCTGCAGCTACTACAGTTATCCTAGAAGTACACAAGGTAGGTTCTCAGGAGACTGCCACTTCACTCTGTGGCGCATCAGATTAAATACTATACAATACACAATTATTAACGAGATACGCTCCCAAAGCATATAAGAAAAGAGCCAATAGGTAAAGTTGGAAAACAAAGCGGAACCAATAGGAAAGGTTCGAAAACAGAAATATCAGATGACTCGAAGAGACTTCTCCTCTAGCTGTGTTTGTCACCCCACCCTCAAACTAATTCATTAACAGATTATAACTAACTTGCAGGTGGTGAGATACGTTTGTGTGTATTGGAGGACAGTCATGTCACGAGAGAATGCTAGCAGGAGACAGTGAAGGCCAGTCGATAAGATATGATCAGGAAAGAATAGTGTGAGCCAACAGATAGTTGAAACAGGGATTAGGAAAGCCAGACAGGGATTAGTGTACTCGGCTAGTTCTAACACCAGCTTCGCAAATAAAGGCCGAGGACGTATTTTGACACCAGGCTACAGAAAAAGCAGAATAGACTTCGTTCACCGTGCTGCCTGAGTGATGGCAACGCAAAATGGCGGCGGGTCACAAAATGGCGGGTCGATTCGATCGTGATCGAAAATCGAAGTTCCTCAGACCCTCCTTTTGCCAGAACTCAGGCAAAATAGACTCACGTTAATCTGAGTCCACGTCAATAGCCATGAGGTCATCGAGCTGTTGCTGTAACATCATTCTTATGTTTTCCGTTACTTGTGGCTTGGGTTTTGGGATGCTCATAGTAGCACAAAGATCACAGATAGCGGGACCACAGTGCATACAAAGGCAGCAAGAAAATATAATGGACAAGATTATTCCAAGAAATGTCAATGCTTTCCAACCCCATTTGGACAGTAGTCCCCAAAACCACTCCGTTAAAGACCAATCTCCTTCGTCCTGGTGAATAGACTCGGAGATTATGTGCAACTTGGAGCTAGCTTGGTATACTGTCGGAGCGTCATTAGGAATGAAAATACAGCAACTTGACCCGATCAATTTACATACGCCACCACGATCGGCAAGAATAAAGTCTAAGGCAACTCGATTTTGCAAGGTCATAAGACGATCCGCCTGTAGTTCTGCCGTGATATTACTTAAGGCTCCTACAGTGATTTCTATTGTAGTCTCTACGACACAGACCAGTTGCCTTATATTTCTGCTGTTAGCCATTGGACCCCAGAAGGGAAGAAAACCTTTAAGGAAATCTCCCCCCTCTTGTCCCGCTGTGTCCTTTGAATCAATAATCCCTCTGCCGTAACGGGTTCGGTGATAGTTGGCAGAAGCAGTGTAAGTAGGAGGAAGAAGAAAGGCTATATAGCAAGTACCAGAGAAACCCGTTGGTAACCAAGTATAAGCTCTATCATAGCAGATGAAATAGGTGCCTTGAGACGGCACTAGAGGAGGCGAGTTTTGAGAGGAATAAATGTACGTGTAGGAGCAGTTACTCTTTTGTGCAGTGTCAGAAGAGCGATCGTTTATCTGTAAACAGAAGTTACCTTGATGCGGTATAGTCCAGATTGGCGAGGACTTTCCTTTTCCCACTTTACTATTAAGACTCGACATATATTGGGTGACGTTCCAATTGGTGTATGCTTTCCTTTCGTCGATGGAAATTTTGCTGTTCTCCATGATCTTAGCCATAACTACCATACCCTTAATCAAAGAACTATGACTAAAATCCGGATAATTAATTTGTGAAGTAACAGACCGTCTGAATTTGCTTTGATAGGCATTGGAGAAAATGACGAAGAATGCCCAAGCAGAACCCTCATAAGAAAAAGGGAGAACTAGATATGGCATTCCTTTCTCGGTGGTATGTGGCATAAGACCACACACCCAACAATCAGTTGTGTTAACCACTAATTGATGCTGATGTAATAGTTGGATAAAGGAATTGTTGTAATACTCGGTTCTTCTGACAAGTTTATGTGAAGGAAGAGTATGAAAGAGCTGTGGAGAGATAGTAGAAGAAGGCAAAGAGGAAGAAGGGGAGGTATTTCTTGGTTGCAAAGCATAAATTATCCAATTAATAATCGTCAAAGCAATAAATAATGATATAAAAACACATAAAGTTATACTAAAACGATTGCACATTATTTTACAGGATGCTTTCTTCATTTAATCTCTTCTTTCTTTATTACTTAGTGTAGTTTCCATCTTACTAGTGGATGCTCACGGCAATCTTCCTCAATCACTGAAGTCACGATGCTCTACCGTCCTATGACACTGAAGATCCTGCAGACCTATTGTCACTACTCAGGTCGTGACCTAGACTCCTACCGTGACCCTGCAACCGAAACAGAACACTACACAAGGGAGAAGAAAGTCTCAAATGTTCTTTTGTCTGGGCCTGAGATTATAATGTTCCTTCCCTGGAACACTCTGATTTTGAAACAATGTTCTTGGTTCAGTCGTATCCAAGCGATGATGCGATGGAATTGCTTCCTGTAAAATGTCGTCATCCTCTTTCTCAGTGTCCCATTCAGGTGTGCATCGCTAAAGGGTACAAATCGTGGAACTGTTTCACCTTCACAGTCACCAACCCCTCTACGAACCCACTGATCAAAAGGCAAAGGCAAAGGTACTTTCTTGCAATGCACACCGTGAATCCAATTTTTCTTTCCTTCGACTTTGACTGCTGTCCTTGTGGTCAACAACACCACTCGAGGCTCCCGCCACCTGGGCTGCAGATTATTGGACCTTTGAAAATTCTTCACGCAGACCCAGTCACCTGGTCGGATGGAATGACCTGGGTCTGTGGAGGCCTCCGGCAGAGCACTCTGAACCTGTTGATGAAGAACACGCAATTTAGTTGTAAGGTCATGCAGATAGTCAATCAACATTGGATAGGGCAAGTCTGAGAATTTCTTAGAGCGAGGTATTCCCCATACGTTGGCCGGACGGCCAAATACCACTTCCTAAGGGCTAAGTCCCAAACGAGAGTGTACTGCAGGTCTGGTGGATAGCAGAGCTAACGGCAAAGCATCAGGCCAATTGAGTCCCGTACTTGCTTGAACCTTTGCTAATTTCAACTTTAAAGTTCCATTGTAACATTCTACTAAACCCGCTGATTGTGGATGATTCGCCGCGTGGAACTTTTGCTTGATTCCAAGACCTGCACAAACTTTCTGCATGACTTGGCCAACAAATTCGCTCCCATTGTCACTCCAGACAATGCGCGGCAAACCAAACCTGGGGAAGAACTCTTTTAGTAGGATTTTAGCTGTAGATAAAGCTGTATTATCTTTCAAAGGGTATGCTTCTATCCACCTCGAAAAGGCACATACTACCACCAGAACATATTTGAGGTTGTTGCATCGATCCATATGAATGTAATCGATTTGCAACACCTCAAATGGGTATGTCGGAGGAGCAAAGTGACCTGCTGGAGTTGGGGTTCCCTTTCCTGGATTGTACATTAGACAAACAATACAGTGCTTTACTACATTGTCTGCACATTTTGGGATATTTTCATTTTGCCACACTGGAGCCAGAAGTTTACAAATGCCTTTTGCACTTAAGTGAGCTGGACCATGAGCCATAGTAACCACTGGAAGTACATAAGCATCTGGTAACAGCCAACGTTGATGTTCGGATAATTCTACCCAACAACCCATCTCATCCAACATTCCCGTACTTTCTTTCCACTTGCTCAACTCCCTTTCTGAAGCCTCTTTCTGAATCGCTTTCACGCTTTCCACTGTATTCTCACACATTCCTCTCTCTCTGACCCAATTCGCAGGACCTGCCACATACATTCGACTCGTTGAATCTCTCGCTGTTTTCTTTGCTATTTCATCAGCAAATGCATTTCCTCGTCCAACATCATCCGTAATCTTCTTGTGTGCACTACACTTCACTATCGCTATTTGGATGGGTAAAGCAAGTAACTCAAGGAGATCAGTCACTAACTGACCATGCTGTATTTTGGTGCCCTGTGAAGTTAGGAATCCCCTTTCCTTCCAGAGACGCCCAAAACTGAACGCTACACCAAAAGCATATTGGCTGTCAGTGTACACGTTCACTCTTTTCCCTTTCGATAATACACAAGCTCTCGTCAGTGCTATCAACTCTGCTGCTTGCGCTGAATTGTGTCTAATGCGTGCAGTTTCCACAATCGTATGTAAGGTAGTTACAGCATAGGCTGAAACCGTATCTCCATTAGGCATTTTGAAACAAGAACCATCTACTCATAGAATCCCATCCGGATTCTCTAGCGGTGTGTCTCTCAGGTCAATTCTTCCTTTTGTCTCTTCCTCAGTACGGAAGAAACAATCATGCTGACACTCAACACTCTCCTCATTTGGAAGGGGCAACAAAGTAGCTGAATTCAGGGTATTACATCGTTTGATGTGTACGTGACTAGCCAAAAGCGTCAGCTCATAACCAGTTAAACATGCACTCGTAAGATGCTGTGTTTTTGTTCTGTTTAGCAAAGTATCCACTGCATGTGGCACCATGACAATGAGAGTGTTATCCAACACCATTCCAGCAGACTGTCGGATAGAAATTGCTGCTGCTGCTGTTGCTTTGAGACAACTGGGCAATGCTTTAGCTACGGGATCTAATGTAGCCGAAAAATAGGCACATGGCCGCTGTCTGTCTCCAAATTGCTGTGTCAAGACTGACAATGCACAACCTTCTCTCTCGTGAACATATATCGTAAAAGGCTTAGTGTAATCTGGGGTGCCTAGTACAGGAGCAGAACAGAGAGCAGTGTGTAAATCAGTGAAACTCCTTTGGCACTCATCAGTCCAAGGAAGGGGCTGAGGCGTATCTTTTAAAGTGAGTGCCAACATAGGTTTGGCGATCAAAGAGAAGTTAGGGATCCACTGTCTACAATAGGAAGTAATACCCAGAAAGGCACGTACTTCCCTTTGTGTGGATGGTACAGACATTCGTGAAATCGCCTGAATTCGTTCTGGTGTCAACCGTCGTCCCTCCTTTGATAGGAGATGACCCAAGTAGGTAACCTCTTGACAAACATATTGTAGTTTGGAAGGTGAAACCTTGTGATTCAGTTTAAACAAGTGACGTAACAGTGCAACAGGGACATCTTTGCAGATATCTTTTGTATCGGCGGCGACTAACAAGTCGTCCATGTATTTGAATAAGAGCAGCACCAATCGGCAAGTAAAAAGTATCAAGATGACATTTTAAAGCTTGGCTATAAATGGAGGGACTTTCACAATAGCCTTGGGGTGCGCGCTTAAATCGGAAGCTTCGGCCTCCAAGAGAGAAACCAAAAATGTCCCTACTCTCTTCTGCAATGGGAATACTGAAGAAGGCATTCTTTAGATCGATAACAGAAAACCAAGTCGCTGTGGAAGGTATTATTGTCAACAAAGCAGTGATATCTGGAACAACAGGAAATTGTGGAATCACAATTTTGTTTAGTTCTGGCAGATCAATTACAAAACGGTACACAGGAGGCTGAGAAGGATCAGTACGTTTAAGAACAGGAAGAATAGGACTATTGCATGTGTTACCTCTTGTTTCTTCAACCACATCCTTCCGAATTAAGTCATGAATGATTTCCAAAAGCGCTTTTTCACCTTCAGCAGAAATGCTATATTGTGGGATACGTGGTAGTTCAACATTGGGCTTGAGAGTGACAACATAAGGCGGAATCTCAAGACAACCCACATCGTTCGGATCCGTGGCCCAAAGCGTTGTTGGAAGAGAAAGCAACTCAGGAGGAAACTGATCTTTGGACAAATACATTGGGGAGATCAACTTCTGACCTAGAGTGAGATGTACGCCAGAAGGAGAACAATATATTGTAGCATGCATTCTTTTCAATAGGTCTAGACCCAACAGATTCTCACCGCAACCATTCGTCAACAGAAGTGGAGCTTCCAAATCATAAGGACCAACTGAAATAGGCAAAGGGCAAGAAACCGGATTGCGAACAGGGGCGCCAGAGAATCCTACAGAAACATTTGTTAAGCCAGACAAAGGTGCCCCAGGGAGTTTAGAATGAATGATAGAACTTCTCATTGCTCCAGTATCTAGAAGAAATGGCTCCGATACACTCATTGTAGTGACGTTAACATAAGGACCATTTTGATCTACTGGGATTGGCATAACTCCCTTACTTTGTCCATGGCTGTTTTAGTTGGCATGAAGACTCTCATTCTCGCCTTCAACATAATGGTCTTCATTGTAATACTGTGTAGATCTCACATTTTGCTGATCAAAGTAGTTCATGGAATTGGGAGAAGGAAGGGCACGTTGTTCTTGAGTTAACACACCTCGACCTCTACCTCTGTTTGCTGACTGGAGGCCAGCACGACCCCGTGGAGCAGATAACGCTCCATTGCGCTGCAATAAAACCGAACAACTACTCTTAAACTGACCTTCCTCTCTACAATAGGCACATTGATTAGGACCTAACAAAGGTCGTGGATTGTATGACTCAGGTTTTTGATACAACCTCTGAAACTGCGGTGGCTGCTGAGTCTGAGGCTGAACATAACGTTGCCGATAGGCTTGCTGCAAGAGAACCTAAGTTTTTAAATCTTTCGTCTTTTTCTCTTGCTTTTCTTTTTCTTCTTTATCCCTATTCTCATAATATTGTGCAGTAGCCAATATCTGAGCAAATGAAGAAACAGCCCAAGAACTTTCTGAATCTTTTAATTTGTGTGACAGCTCAGGAAGCAAATTGAATACAAATGTGTCCACGAATAATCGCTGTCCACCCACGGTAGCCATGTCCTAACCACTGTGGTCGATAAATGTCTCCTCAAAACGAGTAAAGAAGTCAGAGACACTTTCATCTTTCTTTTGTTTGCATGCTGCCAGTTTATCCCAATTAACTCTCAGTGCAGGCATCATAGTTTTCATTAACGTGATGATTCTACCGGGAAGTTCTGAGATCACAGCGTCAGGCTTTGCGCCACCCACTTGGTTTCTATCTGTATTAGCTATAACATCCCAAGTAGCTCCTAGTTCTTGTGCGTGGTCCTCTCTACGAATTTTAGCCCATATTGTCTGTGGGACTACATTACCCATCAACATATCAATATCTGCTAGATTCATAATGCAAGCATCGATTGTCTGCGATAATTCTTTGTAATAACCTGCAGGGTTCTTACGAGGATCTGGTAGAGTCTGTTTAAGAGCCAAAACTTCAGACCTCTTCCAAGGGACATGTACCCATATACGTTGAAAATGAGCAGGAATAGTCGCATTACCACCTACTCCCGCATGTGCCTCCTTCCAAACTGGAGGAACCTCTCTCATAGGGTAAGTTTTCGATGTCAGTTTAACCGACGGATCGGAATCAAGAAAAATCTGAGAAAACAATAAGGATCTATAGGAGATAAGTGTCCTTACAGCTTCCTCAACTTTGGAACCTACAATAAGTCCTTTTTCAAAATCAGCTTGAACATTTAACAGATCTTGTGAGATCGGACTCGAACTCATATCTTCCCATTCTTTAATGAGAATGTCGCACATTACATTAAAAACATATCTCTGCGTAGGCGCATTCCATTGCAAAAAGGTAGGCATAATATCAAGCACATTATATTGTGGACCCTTCTTGATCCATCTTCGTGCAAGAGAGTCTAGCTTCTCTCGTTCCTCAAAATCTGGGAACTGACTACGAGATTGTCTTCGAGCAAAAGCCGGAGACACATTAAAAACTCCAAAGAAAGGAGATAGAATTCTAGTGACAGAATCTGTGAGACGCTTACGCACAGACGGTGAATTAGACATTAGAACTGGAGACAGAGTATTAGGAGAACTGACAGGAGAAGAACTGGAAATTGCAAGAGGAGCAGAAGGCAAAGGAGAGCTAAGATCAGGAGATGAAGGCAAAGAAGTTGAGACTAATGGTAAAACCGGCAAGGGCGGTAATACTGGAGGAGGCAAATGCAGAAGAGCCGGAACCGGCGGAGGTTCCACTGGCAGCTGAGCAGGCTGTAACGGCTGAGGTACATTGGCATTTTGCGCATAGGGTGGAGGCAACCTTAATAAATGAGACATTAGGCGATCTTCTTCTATATCTTTCTTATTATCAGAAGGAGAAACAGGCAACACCGGATAGCATTTATCTATCGCCATACGATGTTGTCTTTCTGAAATTTCAGTCGCATTGTCAATTTCATCATTTTTGAACTGTTGGGCAGCCTGTATAATTGTCATACCCTGTGCATTCCTATCTCGTTTTGCTTGTTTAATTTCTTTCTGTTTGGCTTCCTTACGCCAAAGGCGGAAAGAGTCAAACATTGCCGGCCGGGCTTT
The DNA here is from genome assembly GCF_964204655.1 of Triturus cristatus. NCBI lineage: Eukaryota > Metazoa > Chordata > Amphibia > Caudata > Salamandridae > Triturus > Triturus cristatus. The sequence goes on from NC_140588.1 coordinate 61,798,086, forward strand.
TCTTTTGAACAAAACTGCTTCCAAATTGTCTAGCACATCAGGATCAAAACTACCGTTTTCTGGCCATTTGAGAACACCATCTTTCTTCGTGTATCGAGTCCATGTCTCGTTAAAGGCAATGGGGCCGATACCATGTTTCGAATAGAGCTCATATGTGGGAGTTCCAACCGAAGGAATCGGACAAGAGTCCTCAAGTCGGGAATCCCTATTACAACCAAGACAACAAATTCTTCCAAACTTAGTCAGACCAGGCATCTCGAGATGTCTCTGGACTGTTCACAAACTTCAAGGGAGTAAAACTCAGTTTACGCAGCACAAATGCACTTACCCTCGGCTTTAGCCTTTGCAAAAGCTAAATCTAAGAAACCTAAGGACATCAAACAAAGAACCAAATTGTGGGCGCGACCCACGAAAATACTTAACTAAGGACATCTTCTTCCACCAACAGAGGCCCGTCTATCGTCTCGCCTTACCATACATCATCAAAGGAATGGGCCAAAGCAGGGCGGCAGTCAGGGCAGCGGTCGTCAGCAGCCGTCAGGAAGGAGTAACCGCGCTGCAAAAGACCTTCGGACCACTTTCGACATACAGGGGTCGCTTAGTGTGGCTCGCGAACCCTCCGGAATTTTCTTGCCGGGTTCCTCACGACCTTCGAGCAGAACCGGTACCACTGAAGCCGCCCCACGTTGGGCGCCAATTGAAGAACCAGAACCTTTTGGACCTGGCGGCGCAGGGTACGCCCTCTGTCTCCGGAGTTCACCTGCTTCGCTACACAGAGACACGGGACACTCTGTCGGCGTTAGAAGATTGGATTTATTTAGCTGCAGCTAGTACAGTTATCCTAGAAGTACACAAAGTAGGTTCTCAGGAGCAGGAGACTGCCACTTCACTCTGTGGCGCATCAGATTAAATACTATACAATACACAATTATTAACGAGATACGCTCCCAAAGCATATAAGAAAAGTGCCAATAGGGAAAGTTGGAAAACAAAGCGGAACCAATAGGAAAGGTTCGAAAACAGAAATATCAGATGACTCGAAGAGACTTCTCCTCTAACTGTGTTTGTCACCCCACCCTCAAACTAATTAATTAACAGATTATAACTAACTTGCAAGTGGTGAGATACGTTTGTGTGTATTGGAGGACAGTCGTGACACGAGAGAATGCTAGCAGGAGACAGTGAAGGCCAGTCGATAGGATATGATCAGGAAAGAATAGTGTGAGCCAACAGATAGTTGAAACAGGGATTAGGAAAGCCAGACAGGGATTAGTGTACTCGGCTAGTTCTAACACCAGCTTCGCAAATAAAGGCCGAGGACGTATTTTGACACCAGGCTACAGAAAAAGCAGAATAGACTTTGTTCGCCGTGCTGCCTGAGTGATGGCAACGCAAAATGGCGGCGGGTCACAAAATGGCGGGTCGATTCAATCGTGATCGAAAATCGAAGTTCCTCAAGTGAACATGTGTCTATTGGAGTTTTGCCATTTTTCTGCAACTAAGGGTTTCACCCTCGCTGTGGTTTTGTATCACTTATAGTTCCTACCGACTCTCCTGCTGCTTCGGATTTGATGTCTCATCTCCAAGACATTCATGTTTCCATCAAAAAGTCCTTAGAAGAGGCAAAGGGCAGGTATAAAAAGGTGGCTGATCGTCATCGTCAATCAGACAGGGTATGGTTATCCACTCGCAACAGCCAGAAAAAAGGCACAAACAAATTTAAACCCCGCTTTATTGGTCCTTATGTTGTTTCTAAAGTAGTCAATCCGGTTGTTCTAAAACTCGACTTGCCTGACTCACTGCGCATCCACCCTGTATTTCGTGTGTAGTTGTTGAAGCCTGTTGCCCCTGGTACTATTGTTCCTGCTCAAACCCCCCTGTTTTAGTGGATAACGATTCCGAGTACAAGGTGGCGTTCATTGTGGACTCTCGCAGGGTGCGTCGTCAGTTGCAGTACCTGATCCATTGGAAGGGTTATGGATCAAGTGAGAGGACGTGGGAACCGGCTTCTAATGTACATGCCCCCTGGTTGTTTCTCTTGTTTCATCCGCGCTATCCACGCAAACCCAAACCTATTGGGGGAGGGTTTTTTGGGGGGTGTACTGTCATGCTCTGCGAGACGCGTTGCATGCAGCAGCGCTTCCTCCCGCTCCTGAGCATGTAGGCGCGAACCCCGCCCGCTGCTTTCTGTCAGAGAGCGAGGCCGGCGCCTGAGGCGTATTTAAGGGAGGGATCGGCATTGGTAACGCGCTTCGCGTTCAGGACACAGATCCCGCCAGGCCTCCCGTTTTCGCCGCAGTTCAGTGCTGTCTTACCTTTACTCAGTTGACAGCAGTTGGCTCTCTGCTCTGCTCCTGGGTGCAGGGCTTCTTCTTCCCGGGTTCTTTGGTCTTTTTTCGGGGCACTCCATCTCATAGCTTCTTGCCGGACTGCAACTTTGTTTCTTGTTTCTTGCTAGTCGCAGTTTGTTAACCCTTGGCTTCCTGGCAGCTTGATTCTGCCACACAAGAAACAGCAAGTATTGTATAGAATCGCAGTTTATTCGCTTTCAGGGTTATTTTGTTTATTTGCTACAGACATAAGGCACCCTTATCTGATGGTCTGATTTTAGAGGTGTTCTTCTTTTGGTCTTCTTAGTTTCTGTTTATTCTCTCCTTGCTGAAAAAAAGGGAAAAGAAGGATAATAGTATTAATAGTGGAAATACTACTTCTGTTTTGTGTTAAGCGACCCTGCACTTTTTGCTCTATTTTTTCCATGCTCGCTCCTGTCCAGGGAAATTATTTTTTTGTTTTTTCCCTAATTCAGGAGTAACAGATAATTTACTTTCAAGGGTCCTAAGTACTCCTATGGTTTTTCCAACCTAGGTTTGTATATCAGGGTTCATTTTCTTGTTTACGGTCAAACTTCTGCAGTCCTTCCTCATGCAGTACGTCCTCATGAACGTTGTCTTTTCATTTGGACACTGAGAGTATTCTACAGCCCATGGGAGTTGCTTGGCATATTCTTTTACAGGTAACCCAGTAGCAATAAGGAGGGGGTTCACATACAGCCACAATTACTTGTATACTTGATTAGTACTTACCATGTGTTTTCTCCTTCAGGAGTCCTGGAGATTATCCCGCTGAAGGTCCAGTGGACGTCTACCCCTTCTCCCTACCCTGGTTTTGTTTCCCTCCTTCCCCACCTTCCCTCTTTTGCTTTGACCTAGTTGGGCAAGGGAGGTGGGACCTAGCCTCGCTTCCATTAATTTCGTCTCCGCAGTAAATCCAGGTGAGCCTCACACAAAAGGCCCTCACATATCCAGGGCATCTTCCACTGTATGTCCAACAAGTTGGTGAGCCCTATCTATTATCCAAAGGGCCCTCACATATCCAGGGCAAAAACAAGTAACCTCCTACGAGCAAATTTGTCGAAGGAGGGATGGTCCTGGAAAGTCGTAGGAAGACGCGGTTCCAGTAGTTTGACATCAGTGCTTAGCAAGGTACCTTCCCTCCTTCCACAAATTTGCTCGTAGTAGGATACTCGTTTTTGCCCTGGATATGAGGGCGCTTTGGAAAATAGATACGGGTCACCAACTTGTTGGACATACAGTGGATGATATTAATTCTCCGATACATTGGAGGGATTGACAGGACCAACTATAATGCCCTGTTGAAGTCCACAAGCAGTGGGTGAAACGCGTTAGCTGTTTTTATCCTGAAAAATAAGGACATATAAAAAACAAGATTGTTCTTGAATTGGACTAATTGACTACAGAAATTCACTCTTATGCGGTGCACTTCACATTTGTGGACAAAACTACATTCTTGAGATACTTGTATTTGGAATGTTCATCTTAGGCAAAGAAATGTAATGTTTTTGAAATGAAGTTAAATTTATTTTTCACAATCATTGTAAACGAAATTTGTATAGCATATCGTTACCACCTAGTGTCGCCCTGAAACACTCCAATATCAGCATCAGGGGCATACAGCTTTATGGATGGGAAGGGTGATGTTTGCTGCAGATCATATGTAGACCGGAATGTGTTATTTGAGCAGTGCCTGGGGAGTTGCTCCAGAAATATGGCAGATAGCAATTCCAGGTTATGAATAGACTATTTCAAGAAAGTTGCATAACACCTGATATGCATGTGAGGAAATGAAGTAACAATGGTTCTACCATCTAATCCTAACATACTATAGAATGACTTGTGAAGGCTAGTGGTGTGTGAGTGCAGGGGTCTGCAGGTGTGGTGGTATAAGAGTATGTGCAGGTGACAACCGCATGAGCCACGTCCAATCGTGGTGCAGAGAAGAACATATACAGCTAAGGACAGAGGGTAGGTGGTCATGGTTGGTGAGACCTGTGCAGAGCACTGTGTTGGAGATGGTAAGGAGTGTCACAGCTTGGCTGTATGCAAGGAGAGAGTTTAATCACCAAGTCATGATTTGTTGTTCTTAGGATTTCAATTTGAAGATTGATCTTTGTCAAATTCTGAATTTGCTACAAAACATTTATAATTTCCTCTGCAGGAACAATGTCAAATTCCATGTAGTGCACAGTTGAGCACTACAGAAAGCCTTAAAGGAACCTTTAAAGGAAATTAGTTCAGAGCAAAGAGGGCTGGGCCTATGTAGGCATGTGGCTGGAGATACTTGAGAATCATTGCCACAATGTTCTTTGTCTGCTGGTTTATTCTGGGTGACTCCAAGAACTCTCACTGCAAATTCCAGTATTGGTACATTAACCGTTCATGGGGTCAATAGGCGGGTAGTCATCACATGTACCTGTGATGTAGAAATCATGACTTCTGTTTCGCTGCCATTTAGTCTCAAGTGGTTTCTGGTCATTTGGTTAGAAAAAAGTCTAAGGTCAGCATGCAAAGCAAAAATTGGCAATGTTAAATCGGAAACTATGTACAATAATATAGGGTCAATAAAAAGAGAGATCAGCTGATGCATAGGACATACATGAACAATAAATTGATACAAATAGTGGTGGAAATACAATAACATTCAAAAGGAACTCTAATGACGAGCTAAAAATAGAGAGCACAAAGGTGGAAAGAAGGATATGATAGTTAAAAATCAATTGTTTGAATTCTCTTTTGAATATAGATAGTACAATTGTATCTATGAAAACTTCCTGTGTACAGCCAAAGATAGAATGGCTATGGGTATTTTTTGGCGAAGACAGCGATTTCAAAGAAAATGGCATCAGAACTGCAAAGTTGACAAGAACGTCCTCAAATTTTAAGCTTCTCGGTCTTACACTGAGTGATCAGCATTCACATTTATATGTGAATCTGTTCTCAATAGGAGGATCAAAGCAAAGAGTGCAGAATTGCAGTCATGTGACCAAAGCGGTCAATCTCAGGGATCACGTGAAATGCTGAATGAATGGTGGGGTTGAGGTGACTGATGTGAATCTTAGCAATGCAAGAGAGGATGTTCATCGTCTAATCTGAAGAGCACTACAACTTGGACAGCTTACTATGTTGTTGATATATTTGTGAAGGCTTATTCGAATGTTAAGAATGAACCCAAGTAATTGGGATATTTTAATAATGGTCAAAGAGCAGTCTAAGGTATTAGTGTCTAAATAAATAGGAACTATTTTTTGTTAGGATTAAATCTGAGGTGACAAGCAATCATCCATGACAATATGTTCTCAGGGGTACAGGCCACAATGGCATCATCAAAGGGACTGAGGTGATGGTGGAGGTGGAGGTGGGGGAAGAGGAGAGTTCAAATATACTGGTCCACAGTAGGTTGTTTTAATAGAGGAGACACGTGTCCAAATGTAATGCCAGTCTGGAAAAAGGTTAGACCAGTGCAGCACAAAATGTGTACACACCTCTTGAGTTGTGTTATCCGGTAAAGGATCAATAGCATGAATGGAGTGTTCGAGTTTGGAGATTTATTTTTGCAGTTTTATGTAGCGCAAACTTGACCCAAAGGCATCAGAGCCATTACATGAAAACCAGACATTAGGTCTTTTTTAGGCACAGGAAGTGATTGGCCCAGAATCACAGGATGTTGAGCCAAGGCTGATGTTCGAACCTGGTTCCTTACTTCCAAAGTTTTCAGCTCTAACCATTAGGCCACATCTCCACAGAGGTGCAGAAAAAGTCCAACTAGGGATTTTCTTTTATAAATAGCCCAGTTGGTGGAACAGGGAACTTTAGGATGAACTGACAAGGAAGTGAAGCAACATTTATTTTGACCTTGGTATCAAAGAAGCAAGCAAAATCTTTTCTGTTTCTGCAATGCTAAACATAGGCATAGAATTTGTAGCAATTTGCCTTTCTCAAAGAGTTTCTTAGCCCTGTGTTTGGCTACCTCAATTTAAGATTTAGTGGACAACAATGTGGCTTCCTATTATCATGTATGCAGTAGCAATAAAGTGTTCAAGATTAATTTTAGTTGAGTTTTGACCTCAATATCAATCTGTCATTTTGAGATATTTTTATCATTAAATTCCTTGGTGTAGCCTGGTGCGGACCTTTTACTCTAAGGCATTTTCTCATTAAGTTAAGTGTAGTCAGAAACAACCTTGGTCATGGTGTTAAAATGTTTCATGGCATAATTTAGATTTTTATCTTTCAGAAAGGAAAAGAGGCTGGAAACAACTTGAGCAACAAAATCATTTGGGTTTATGTTACTGGTATTGCTAACTCCGATTTTGGTCTTTGGACTGCCCACAATTTGAGATTTCAAAAAGGAAAGAGGAAGGGCATCTGATAATGATCACACTGCCCAACTGGAATTGGATTGTGAACTAAGACACTGTTTTGTTATCAATAATGCAATCTAATATTGCCCCTTTGATGAGGGTGGGTATGAGAAATAGTGGGTCCATTCATGCTCAGGGACGAAGAAGAGGAAAAAAGATGTTCCATTAGGATTTCCACCAATGTAGATTAAAATCATCTACAAAAATGTGATCATTGGACAAATTATCAGAGAGGTGATATAGTCCAAGCAGTGATCAAAAGGGAGTAGTAGATGATAAGTGATATTTTTAAGTAGATTTAGTGGCAATAGACTTGAGTTCATGAACAAGGCATTGAAGAGTAGGGAAAGAAGAAGATGCCAATTGTCAATAGAAAATAGTCTTTCTATCCACTATTGCTATTCCACAACAAATTTTACCTTTGCTATTGAGATGGCAATGGAGTTATCAGATGAATAAGTAAGACCATGCTAGGTTGAAACGTTTCATTGAACCACATTTTTGGCAGTATCTTGAGATTTACGGTCCAATGCAAAACAGTTTTATCACCTGTCTCTACAAATTCTATGTAATTCTGCAATATGCATTTATGCTCGGTTTGGGTTTTATGGACAGAAAAGTCTAAATATACAATCATTTATGAAATATTGTGCATTGGATAAGGTAAGGTTCAACCAAGATTTCAATTATAGTTAGGATGAACAATAGTAGAGCCATTTTGATAAGTGACAAGTAAAAAGTGAGCTGGTTTACTTGCCGTAGCAGATGAAGAAAGGCTGGGGAGACAGAATTTACAAACAGAAGTGGGTGAGCTTGTGTTTTTGGGACTGAAGAATAGGAGCAGGTGCATTCAAGCATGGAGAAGGAATTAGTAGTAAAGGAGGTAGTGTGAATAATGAGAGAAGAATTAATTAAAGCATTGGTACAACTGAGACCATAGTCAGAGTAGAAAAGGAAAAAGAAGAGAGGACACAAATGGGGGTTAGTAAAAGAGACACGTAGTAAGCTTTCATGAAGCAGGAAAATACAAGAGGATATGTAGAAAGAAAGGAAGAAAATGTGCTAGGAGTTTTGGCAATTGAAGCTACCTGGGGTGATACTGGAGATTGGTAATTGGAGGTCCTTAAAGGATTTGCAGAGAATGAAGAGGTGAACCCTGACGTTTTTAATGAGCTTCTGCACAGAGAAGTGGATCATGATCATCCTATTATTAAAGGTGAAGATCACATTTTAAGCAAGTACTTAAGTTTATGTGGTACTTGATTTTCCTTCATGAGGGAGCTTAGGATTACAGGAGATATACATATCTCCCTAAAAAAGAGATCAGTCATGAGGATGTATTTTGAGGGAAGAACATTGGGTCTCTTCTTTTCCTTCCATTCTCACACTTAATCAATCAATCAGAATTTATAAAGTGCAGCTTATCACCTGATAGGGTATCCAGGCGCTATGTTATTGATCCAAGGCAAACTGGTGGACTAAGCTTCTTGTATTTATAAAGCCTCATACTGTTTTCTTATAAAACTGTTGTAGAAATGTGAAATGAATGACCAGGAGGACAATTTGCCTGTAAAAGAGGTGTATTTGTTACACCCTAGCCACAGTACAGGTACATCTCTTTACACAGGGAACACTGTCTGCACAGTTTTAATGTTATGTCGGAACGTTCAATTACCCCAAGGAACATGGGTGGGCAAAGGCAATGGGGCGAACCACTATGGAGGATACCACACTCTCCCTTTCATCACTGAACAAGATGCAAGGGTTAACGACAGAGTAAAGGAGGACATTGACAACAAGAAGGAACAAGAGAAGGGATAGTCCTAGGTTGAGCACTGATGGTGGCAAAATACTATACAAACAGGTGAGTAAACATTTGTAGAAGATACAACTTGTAGTATACAAAGTACAAATGATAATGTTATGTTATTTAGTATTTCTGTTATTTAGTTTTTCTAACGCGCACAGATACTGCAAGAGTGTCCCGGGCTGAACCTTAAAAGAGTGAAGAAGCGCCAAGAGCCAAGATTAGGGGAATGGATGAGTTTTCAGCTTCTTCTTAAAGAGAATCGGGTCCTGAATGTCCTGAATGCCCCGAAGCGCAAAGGGCAGATCGTTCTAGGCCAAAGCAGGTTCACAGCTAGCGAGCTGCCGCCTGTCCTTTGCAAGCGGAAATGCAGGATTTGGGCCAAGAGTTGAGTAGAGGAATGCAGTTCTTGCGGGGGTGTAAAAGGAAAAACGTTTCTGAAGATAGCCAGGCCCAGTGGCATAAAGAGCACGGTGGGCGGTAACAAGGATATTAAATCTGACCCTCTCTGCCATGGGCAACCAGTGTAAAGCATGAAGGTGTTGTCTCACCCTACATCATAATAACTTTTGTAATCCCAGACATTGTCTTGTGAACTTTTAACCATATGTATAAGAAATGCTTAAGAGGATCTAATGTACACAATGAAAGTTTCCTTTTAATCCCGGACATAGTCTTCAGAGTATTTTGGTGGTCTGATGGGATGTGCCCATACTCTATAAGGCAAACTTCCATTGGGATGTTTGTTATGAGCAGTATTCAATAAACCATTACCTCTACGAAAAGGATTGGTGTTGCTTGAGTCTCCTCCTTTTGGTTGATGGTTGGCATCCTTTCTGAAGCTAGGGTGACGGAATTTCGCCACCCTCTCCAAATTCCATATTCTACCATTGTCTATCTTTATAGAATTGACAAACAGTTTGACTACTTTCATAGCTTTTGAAAATGTTGAGTCTTTGATACCCCCACTCAGAAACGTAATCTTTACCCAATCTACGACCACAACATTGAAAATGTTGGTGTGTTTGTCTTAGTTATATCTTTCTTTTCCGACCTCCTGGTGTATCATTTCTCATTGTTTCCAGGGTTATCTGGTGTTCACGTCTATCAATCCTTTACCCCATTTGATCAAAGAAGAAACTAGTGTCACATGGTCAAAATAGGCCTGGTAACACCACCATTTACACGCCCATGGTTCTTAAGTTACCTTTCTTTTACACACAATGGGTCACATGCATGAAGCCTTTTTGAGTTCACAAATGGGCCGATTCATAGAATCGTCCGATTTGCATACGCAAAAAAGGCTTTTTACATGCATCAAATTCAAAATGCGATTCGGTAACCTGTTACCGAATCGCAAATTGGGTTTTGTGATTCTGTATTAGAAAGGGGTGTGTTTAGAGCGTCCCTTCCTAATACCAAATCGCATCGGTATGTATGAATGTTTTGCAAACAAAATGTGGTCGCAAAACATTAGCATTTTACCACCTACTTCAAGTAAGTTATAGCCTATTCACAAATTCCCCTTTGTGAATGTTTGCAAAATCATTTTTTAAGAGCCGGCAGTGGTCCCACGGACCACTGCCTGCTCTTAAAAAATGAAAGGAAAACTTTTAATTTTTCTTTTTGTAAAGCATCCCACTTTCCTTTAAGGAAGACAAGATGCTTTACAAAAAAAGATTGCTTTATTTAAAAGCAATCACAGACATGGTGGTCTGCTGACCTCAGCAGGCCATCACCCCTGTGGTTTTTGTGATCCCTAAGGGGTCGCAAATTGCAATCTACCTCATTAATATTAATGAAGTAGGTCGGTTTGCGACCCACTACGAATCAGTATTTGAAACTCATGGAGTTTCATACATTGGAAATGGTGATTACCTAATTGCGATTCTCAGATATTTGCAATGAGGTAATCGCAGTTTCCAATTTTGATACATGTGGCCCAATGACTTTTGACATATATTTGTGTGCGTGACAATGCGGGATACCATTCTCTGAATTGGAATTGCTTCCATTTCCACTTCATGGGTACATTATCAACACCCGTTGAACATTCAGCACAAGGGATAAAGTTCACCCACAAATGTTATTTATGTTATTTTCCGCACCGTGATGGCGATATGCAACTAGAATAAACAATTGCAGCCTGACAGAGTTGCAACATGGTCACATGGATGTTGTTTTTATAAATACACAACTACTTCCTTGTTTAGGCAGAGGATCACTAGGCTGACACTGTGGGATCACTACACACCAGAATTCCAGCTCGGCTAATTTCTGCGTTCCAACACAAGGGATGTCCAGCTCTACACCAAGATTAGAAGACTGATGACACTTAACGTGGAGTTAGTTCAACCTGGCAGGGATTTGGCAGATCACCCACCCTAGGCAAAACTATGTTAGGGAGCACTATGTAGGAATACAACTATACACAGTACTTACATTCACTGTCTTAGAACAATTGTGGAAATGTTCATCCTTTTCACTGTTCTTGTGGTGCTAAGTACGCTCATCTGTTTCATTCTACTAATTATCTCAGCACACTCAATAAATATTGAAAAGCTTTGCTGAGTATTTGTTGTGTACTTCTTTGGGTATGCATGAGAGTCCAAACAAAAAGGTTCTAGATCTGTTACCACGATTTCCTTGGGGGATCAGGGTTGTCATGGTCTAAGGTTGAACACACCTTTGTTGTCCTGTAAGTTATGGGGTACAGGTGGTGCACTATGGCTAGTAGGGGCATAGGCCAACATATCCTGAGGGTGTGCATGGAATCAGTCTGGCACAATCCTGATGTTTATGCTGTCTGACAAACACACAGTTTTACCAAGGGAGGTACAAGCCATATGATACTAGTCGAGAATTGGAATGTATTCCCCTTAATAATTCAAATGGGGTATTCAGAGTGCTTTGGTGTGGAGTCAGGCGAAATTCTCTAATTCTTTTGAAAATGTCTGCCTTCCAATTAAGGTTGTTAACTATTGCCAATTGTATTCCTTCCTTCTATGTTTTGTTGAAGCATTCTATGGGCCATTGGTGTCTGGGTAATATAGTACTGAGTGCATGTGGGTAATATCATTGTCTGTTAAAAACTTTATGACACTATTTGAACTAATGTCTGAAGCAATTCTGATTTCTAGCCACCTGGAGCTTATATCTATAATTTAAGGTGTCACGTTTTCGCAATTATGGGGACAATTCTGTCCAAAGTCAATTCTTCCCATGGGTTGTTTGGAAGTTTACGTACAGGCATGGGAGTTTTCCTTGTGATTAAGATTTTGTCACTCCCATTGCACAGTGCACAGTCCCTTACAGATCTTTCAATCTGGATGTCCATGCCAGGCCACCAAAAGTCCATTCAGAGCCTCTCTTAGGTCTTAGAAACTGCAAAGTGGCCTGCATGTGCTTTATTTATGTGTTTCTCTTGCATACTCCAAGGGGGAATTAGTTTGAGGTCCCTAAACAGACATTCACCCAGTTCTGTATGTTCATTTTTGACACACCAATATGCTTCTGATTTCTCCTTGACAGTGTTCTTGTTTGGCAAACTACTGATTACATACTGTCAGACTGTCTCTAGGGTTTCATCCTCTCTAAGGCTTGTTTTCCATTCAGTCTCAGTTATCACACCATCAGAAATGATGCACACGTTCAATAAGGCTACCTCTTTCTCATCATTCCGTGTTTTATCATCTATACTACAGTTTATGTTGGGATGTAGCCTGGAAAGACAATCCACCGTCTTAATCTTTACTCCAGGGATGTATTCAGCTGCGAATGTGTATTCCTGTAGGTTGACAAGCCATTTCCTGATGCGGCTAGTTACTGAGTCTAAGCCTTTTTCCGCAAAGATTTATTTCAGTGGTTTGTGGTCAGTCCTGATGTTGAAATTCTACCCCAAACAAATTTCTGAATTTTTTTATGGCCCAGAATAGTGCTAGATGTTCCTTTTCTATTACGGAGAAGTTCACTTTTGCCTCCCGTAATAACCGCAATGCAAAGGTGACTGATACCTCATTCTTTCCTTCTGCTTTGGAGAGTACCACTCCAATCCTTCCGCGCTGACGTCTGTGGTTATAATCACTGCTCTGCCTGGTACAAAGGATCTGAGTTGTGGTGCATTTTCCAGACACTGTTTGACATCCTGAAATTCCCGTTTGCACGTGTTGTCCCAGATGAGCTCAGCTTTTTATTTGATTAGTGACGTCAAGTGGAATGTTCTGTTTGCAAAATTTATTATGAACTTGTTGTAAAACTCCACCATGCCAAGGAATGATCAGAGGTCATCTTTGTTGGTTGGAGAGGCTAAGTTCATGATGGAGTTCACCAGATCATCTTGTGGTATAATCCCTTTGCTGGGGATCTTGTGCCCCAGGTAGCTTATTTCTTTACATGCAAATTTGCATTTGTCAGCCTTCACGGTGGGACCAAAACCTTCAAACTTCTTTAGTACTTTCTCAATCCTTTCATTTTGTTCACAAACCAATACATTATCCTGGTAATAGAGCACTCCCGGAATGTCTTTGAGCATTGATGACATAACCTTTTGGAACACAGAGGGTGCAGAAATAAATCTAAAGAGCATACGTTTGGACCTATAAGCGTTTAGGGGTGTGATAAAGGTGGTGAAATCTTGTGACTCGGGGTGCAACCTTATCTTGTAATAAGCTGAAGCCAAGTCAAGGGTTGAGAACACTTTGGCTCCCTTTAAGGCTGTGAACATTTCTGTAATTGTGGGTAGAGTAAATTTGTCAACCACTACTTCTTTGTTCAGAGCTTCTAGGTCAACTCATAATCTCACTTTATTGTGCGCTTTGCACACTACCACAATGGGAGCTAACCATTCTGTAGCTTCGGCCGGTTTAATAACATTCTGACCACATCATTTCTCCAATTTCATTCTCACTGCAGCTTGTATGTTCACTGCTAGTCTGCTGACTTTGGATTCCACAGGGGTTACGTTTGATTTTTACTTTATTTTGTGGATGTAGGATTGGAGGCATCAGTTTCCCATTGAATACATCTAGAAACTTGTGTACAAAACAGTTCTTCTGGATTACCTGAACTTGGATTTGTGGTGTGGTATTAGGGTCCAGAACTACTCCTATGGTTAACTGTACTGACCAACCTAAGATGTGTCACCTTTCTCTGAGTCGTACACTTTAGTTAGGGTTTTCTTCCCTCCATACTGAACGTTCCTCACAAAATAACCTTTCAAGTTGATGGGTTGGCTCCCATATCCATCAGGTTCTATGCCTATGTTCATCAATTGGTCCCTATTCATGAATATGTCTCTGAACACCTGGTTGGAAATAATGGTTAGTAGGGAGCACGAATCAAACATTGCACCTACCTTTACATCATCTAATTTCATAATGTCTTTAGGATTACCTTCATCTGTATCATTCATTTGCAAGACAATTTCGTCAGATATTTCAGATACTGTGGAGCTTTTATATATTTTTCTCGCTTTTCTTGTATCTACAGCATGCAACAAAATACCCCTCTTTGCCTCATCCCTTACACACTGGCCATTCTCTCCAGTTGACCATATTTCCTTTCATGTCACACCTGAACATAACATAACATTTGCATTTGTAAAGCACACGTTCACACGTAGGCATCATGGCGCTGAACAATAAATGTTTATTGTTAACCAACTCAATGGTACTCATTTTATTGACATCCTATGGATGATAAGCTGAGTGGACCTGCCGGGATTCAAACCTGTGACCATGAGGTCGAACACAGGTTCCTACAGTGGGCACATTAGTCCACTGAGCCACCTGACTGGCTTCCATGTGAAGCTCTGATCTTTGGTTCTAAATATCTCCTTCTTCTTTTTCCCAACATTTATCCCCCCCCCCCCATTTTCATGAGAAATGCTTTTATTCTCAACTTTCAGTTCTTTCACACACAACAACATGTTACACTTGTTTTGAAACTATTAACACTTCATTGGGGGGGGGGGTAATCATCCTTGAGCCACAATTCTTCATGTATTCTATCTATGTTACAATTTAATAAAAGCTGATCACAGATGCTCTAATCTAATGAAGCACCAAACATACACGTTGCTGATAGTTTTCTTAGCTCAGACACAAATTCTTTTATGCTCTCACCCTCTCTCTGGCTCCTCTTGCCAAAGTGATATCTTTCTAGGATTTTGCTTATTCTAAGTAAAACATGTTTATCTAATTCTTTACACATATTTCATAAGCATTAGAATCTTCTACCTCACCCTCACCCTGGTAGGTGTTCTAGAGCCTCCCGGCCTTCTGCTCCTAGGCAATGTGCTAGCAACATTACTTTTTGTCAACATATATATTCGAACCACACACTATGAGGTAATTATTGAAAACCTTTTTCTATTTACTCCACAACACTGGAGGTTATCCAGACATGTTCATGAAGAATGGAAGTTTTGTGATGTTTTGCATTGTGAAAGATAAGCACAAAAGGGGTTAAAAACAGTGATTCTCCACAGTGTAATTAGCACATTGAGTTTTTATAAGATAGCAAATGCAGTGCTGTGTGCTTTATAATTTTGATGAGCTGTAAACTCAGAGTCTCTAGCGCAATAGTATGAGAATTATGACCTGTATACCCTGAGTCTCTGGAGCACTAGTGTGCGAATCACTGTTCCATGTCTTGTGACCCACTATACTTAGAGGGTAATTTGGCCAGTGTGGATCCTTGAAGTAATTTATATCAATTTTAATTAAGGCTCCCAGTTTTCAGTTTTTACTGATTTTTACAGATAAATACAGACAGAAAAAAATATGTTTCCTGTCGGTATTTATTTATAACGCGACAGGCATCACAGTATGAGTGCATGTTTATCAGTTAAATAAATGTGGAAATGTACCATTATTTACTACATTTATTCACAAACCACAAAATAAATGTAGATAAATACTAATAAAATGGCCCAAAAATAAATATGGATAAATAGAGACAGAAATGTTTAAAAAATAAATACCATAAAACCAGGAGCCCTCATTTTAATGCCTTGCTTACCCATGGATCAATAGTGTGTGAATCACTGTTCCTTGTCGTGTGATTCACTGTGTTTAGAACAGCCAAAACCTGGATTACTGACACAAATCATTACATAGATTACTGACATATTTGTATTGGTCTCCAGAATAACGGAGAAAATGCACTGGGTTCCAACAGGTGGCGCAATACCACTCCGTTCCATGTCCCTTGTTTTTTTCGTCTTCCTGAATTGGCAGGCAGAGGACATCATGAGGCAAAGCAGCTAGGAGGTAGGAGCACAGCTGGTAAGAGTATGTGAAGGCAGCAGCAATAACTGCTAAACATGCCACAAAGCGG
Organism: Triturus cristatus; assembly: GCF_964204655.1. NCBI lineage: Eukaryota > Metazoa > Chordata > Amphibia > Caudata > Salamandridae > Triturus > Triturus cristatus. The sequence continues at coordinate 61,813,949 of NC_140588.1, forward strand.
TACCGGTGCTAGTGTCGAGTTCGCCAGCTCCTGTTTGGCGTGCAAAGTCAGTCAGTGTTAACTGAAAGACTCAATACATCACATTCGGCCTGCAGATTCAGTCAGGGTTGACAGGAATCCTCAATTGCACAACTGTTCTAAATGGCCTGTGCTGGCTTGGGGCCGATAGTGAGGGGAACGCTGAGTGCGGGAGGGGCTCAGGGAGTGATTTGGGTGAGTCAACGCTCTCAGATACGAGCATCCATTGAAGTAAATATAAATTTTATAAATTTTCTTTTTATAAAGATGACAGACAAGGGTTCTCGTTTCAGTACTTTATATAGGAATTAATGGCAGATTATGTGGAGTATGCCTTTGGAAATCTTTAGTAGCAAAGCAAACAAATCATAAGTACAAATAACTCAGTATAGTTCGAAGTGAAATCCGGCAGAGAATTACCTCCGGGGGGAAATGGGAGCTCTCCCCCATGGAAATCTACACATCCTTTTATATGACTTTAGCCAAAGGCATTCATACATTCTACATTGGTACATGATTCTCAGGAAATGCACTAATTGGGAACAAGCAATAAGAAACAGTTTTGGACAAAATACATTCAGAGATTCTTGCATAGTAGTACTACATTGAATTTGTAGACATTCCCATGGTTAGTTCAGCAATCCAAGGGATACATTGTGTAATAACAGCCTGGGAAAATTGAAGCGTCCTTGGTACGATACAGTGCGAAAAAGGTCTCTGGGAACATCTCTCAGTTTGTTAGTGTGAGTTTCGCAGTTCTTTATTTGGAACACGAAGAACAACAACAATTACTATGTGATATCGATGACGTTATTACAAGATGAAGGACATTATAAACACAACTTTACTAAGCGTGAGCCTCAAAGGGTGTTGTGCTTCAATGTGTAAGGGAATCAGTTGTATGAGCCGGTAGTGTTCTTGTAATTACCACCAAATTGCTAAATATGGCAGTAACATCTCTCAGACAAAAAGCAATTTCTCCTTTCACTTCCTCCATTGCCGTGGTTGACTGTTAAAGAGAAGGAATTTGTTAGCACTTTACTTTGTGCAAATTTGAGGACCATAAAGCACTATCTGATGAATCAAAGTTCACAAATCAGGATGGTCAACAAATCAATACATTTGATAAATGTGAATTTCATTAAGGTCCACAAGTAAGACACATAAAGATTAAGTTTCAAACCATACAGGCTTATTAAAGGTTTACAGAAGGCAAAATCATCAAGTTATTATCAATGCTCAATATATGAATGCATCAGTTAATATGAAGATCTAATTAATTTAGTCATATAAGCAAGAGTACAAACGAGCATAAAATCGTATCGAAAGGAAGAGTTAAGAAAAGTCAGCTCTCCCATAAAGCGAGTACCCTAAACTTATCCTTCTCATCTACATTCGAAAAGTGGACTCACTCATAATGTACATTGCACTAGATTAAATCACACAATTTTAACATGTACTACTCTTACACACAGTTCTTATGAAATGAACAAACCAGGTTAAAGGGAAATGATAGAACTGTATATTAGTAAGTTTCTCAGGACCTTCCACAATACAGCTTTCTCTCAGCGTCCTTCAAACTTGAATTCTCTGTAACAGGATGAGATACAGGGACCAGCCTGTATTCTGCAGGGGTTTTCGTGTCTTTGATAGCAATATAACATTTGATAATTATCCCAGTAAAAAGAAGACATTGCACATGGGAAAGAAAGGAAAAGAACATTACATTTGTTAACTGGAACTTCAGTTTCACCTAGATATAAAATGATCATGTGTCACATAGCTAGATGGCAAACTATGCAAGCCATTTTAAAATGCAGGCCTACATTATCTATGGTCAATCTAAACGCGAATAAAACACAGTTAATAACATTTGCATGTTTACATGTTAATGTCAATCGAATGCAAAAACATTGAGGGCTTTATTACGAGTGTGGCGGTACTCAGGACTGCCGTTCTCGTGGTGGCGGTCCGACCACTGCCGCACTACAAGTCCACCCTCAGTACTCTGAGTGTGGCGATCAGTCCACCACAAGGCTGCTGACTCCTCTGCAACCAAGGATCCAGCTGGGCCGGCGGTCTGCAACTGGCCTGAATATGCTGGTGGGCCGGCGGTCTGCCACCGGTCTGAATACGCTGGTGGAGCCGCTGCCGGCACCACTGAGCATTTTCCGAGTTGCCTTTTCACAAACCTTTTCATGGCGGTGGCCCTGCCATGAAAAGGGTGGAAGAGAGGCAATTAAAGGAGCCCTAACAGGCCTCCCTGCTGGATCTGGTCCTGGGGGTGCATGACTGGGGGGGTACATGTGGTGCCCCCTTGTGATTGCACCCCCGTTCCTGCATAGTGAGGCATGAATGCCGCACCATGCAGGGGGTGCTGCAGGCGCTGTCACAGTGGTGGTCTGTTGTGAAGGCTCTTCTATGGGTCTGACATAGCCACAGCCGTGAAACTGCTGCAGCACTGCCTGCCTGACCTAGATTCAACTCTGAATCTGGCAGGCGGGTGCACCACGGCCATGACGGTCCTCCTGTGGACAGAGCAGTGGCAGCGCTGCAGGAGGACAGCAAAACTCATAATAAGGCCCTTAATATTTAATAAAACGCTTTCAGGATCGCTAGGCATAGCCTGGCAAGATGGCCACATAGACGTGCCCCAGGTTGTCTTCCGGGGGGCGTCATATGAATCAGCATCAATCTTTGACATCATGAGCCATTTGTGTTGGTACTGCTACCCCACCATGCTTAGAAAATCTATCTGCACTCAAGTACTGCAAGCACTGCCCTCTAATACAAAACAAAGAAAATGGCTGAAATTCTGGCGCTTATGAAAATAATTTTGAGATGTCCGCTATCAGCTGCTTTCTCTTTTAAAATATTGGGTCATAGGTTTTCTGTCTAACAATATCAAACAAAGAGGGACCGATTGATAATATGAAACTGTGAGTGAACTGCCAAGACAACTCTGGCATCCTTCTGGTCGAAAAAAGGCCGACCACCTATATTGGACTTTTACCTACCACTAGGAACTTCCTTGGCTAATGAGCAACTTTCTGCTGTCCACTTGATTTGCAGAAGCCGTTCAAATCAGTTTGGGAGATACTTTTATCCTTACTTTCCCCGGGAACGGCCACAGTGGTTTGCCCAACACATTTGAGAGCTCTGAATCTCTTCCATTATTAATTAGCATTGTGACCTTTGAGGGGTGTGGTGGATGTATCTGCGGAATCTGTTGTAATGGGACATAGTATTCACAAGACTAAGACAAACAGAAACTATGCACAATGTAGTTCCTGTTCTGGGGGAGCATGGAGGGGTTGCTGTTTTTCTAGTGTCACACAAGCAAAGTGCTCTTGTTCTTATGTTTTGAAACCTAATAAAAAGCTATTTAGAAACAAAATTTCAGTTTTTAAATATATTTGGAAAACACTGTAAGAAGTTCCCTAACTTGAAAGCCTTGCCTCACATGATTAACCAGTTTCCATCCCTTTTGTTCTAGAAAATTTAACCAGGAATATGGAAGTTTGGTAACCCTGTAATGCTTTCCTTTAGCTCCTACCTGAATTGAAGAAGATGTGATTTGGATACTAGGTTTGTAATGTTGGGTCCTGAACATGGCTTTCAAAGCCAATGTCTTCAGCACTTGGGTTGGATATTGTGGGTCAGGTTCACTAACACTTTGCACTGGGTTTGTTACAAAAGCAAAGCAAGCCAGCAAAAAGTGTTGTGTTGGGATTTTCTTTATAGTACAAATCCTGGTTTGCATGACAAAGAACCCTAAAGTAATACAAAGTAGCGTTTTGTGCTACTTTGCTCTACTTTGCTTCAAGTGGGTGGTACATGAGCACCCCGATGAAACTACTCATTGATTTTTAACACAAAGCCCTTTCTACTAAAAAGTTTGATAAAAGGCTTTTTTTCTTAAAAAAGGTTCTGACTTTGCATATGTGCCACACTGTGCACCCATACAAACAAATTGTGAAAAGTGTTGATACAGCATAGTATTTTGTCTGGCAGGGTACCCTTCCAGTACAAAACCTATGCTTGACATCATGCAGACACTCCTGCAGTATAGTACATGTGCAATAGATCAAGGCTGTCTAAAGCGCGCCCACGCAGGGGGAGAGAGAGGTAGCACCATATCTTAATAGACATGGCTGTTCTGCTGTCCTTCTTTCATGCAACCCAGCACAGCATCTTTGCTTGCTGTACTGCATTGCATAAAACTGTGTACATCTGCCCCTCTGTGTTTCTGGGGAAATCACTGCATCCCCTTGTGCCTCAAATTGTGAGTATTTACACTGTAATGTTAATATATAAAATGTTGCAATCCAAACAAACTATGTGCTGCTATGGCCCTCTGATTCCCATTGACCAGGTAACAGAATCTGGAGAGTCCTCGTAGTTCTAAGTTGTGGTGGTGTGGTGTGTCACAAGGACATTTTGGCTGCTGAATGGCTATGCGAAGCCCTAGGGGAAACATTCAGAAATTGTAGGAAAGTGAGTTTCTGTTGCAGTCACCCCCCCACGTATTGCCAGACTACTGATGCACTTTTACTTGGTGTGCCCTGGGTTCCTGACAATCAGGTGCCCAGGGCCTGTGTTCTTTCCCCAAAACTAAACCCAATTGGCATCTCTGACCACAGGTCAGCCCCTGGTAAATGGTACCACAGGTACCCAGGGCACTGTGACCAGAGAAGGCCTCTAAGGGCTGCAGCACTTATTGTGCCACCCTTAGAGATCCTGTACCATTACACTCACACACTGCCTTTGCAGGCTGCGTGTTTTGGGGCAGAACAAAGTGAAGAGTTGACATGGCACACATCCCTGCGTGCCATGCCTACAACCCACTGCCCTGGCATAGATCAGTCACCCCTCTAGTTGGGTCACTATACCAGTGGTGAGGGTACGGGTGCATGAGTCCTGTACCCCTACAGTGTCTAAGTCCATTCTTAGACATTGTAAGTGCAGTGCTGCTATTAAGAGTATATGATGCTGGGAGCTTGTCATTACGAACTCCACAGCACCATAATGGCTACACTGAAAACTGAGAAGTTTGGTATCAAACCTCTCAGCACATTAAACCCACACTGATGCCAGTGTGGGATTTAATGTGAAAAATGCACACAGACGGCATCTCAGAGATGCCCCCTGAAAACGAACCCACCTCTAGTGCCCCGACTGAGTGGCTGCTTAGGCTGCCATCAACAGACATGTTTCTGGACCCCTGGGTCGAAAGCCTACTGCTCTCAGGAGGCCTGAAACAATGCACATCTTGAGACGAGATGCCAAGTCTCCTCCCCGAGGATGGGCAGGGTTCACAAAGGGGAAGCTTCAAAGGCATGCCACCTTTGTGAGCTTCCCCAGACCACTTGCTGCTTTCAGCAACTGGTCCCCACTGGTTCTGCCCCCCACTTTGGGTGGGAGAACCAGCAGGAAAAACAAGTGAGGGAGAGAGGTGTGCCCACCTCTGCCAACTCCCCCCCTCAGGTGGGGGAGGCAAGGTGAAGCACAACTCCGAGTCCCCGCCATCTTGAAGATGGGGGGACCCAACCAACCAGGGATAGGCTTGTGCCCCCCTCCCACTGGAGGGTGGCACAATAGGGGGTGTACCCACCCCAGGGAAGGGACCCATTGGTCCCTGCCCTCTACCTATCTGTATTGCCCCTAAATCTAGTATTTAGGGGACACAGGAACCTTGCTTCCTCAGATCCAGCCTGACTACAAGAAGAAAAGAAGAAGAAGGACCAAACAGCTGTGCAGCCCGCTAACAAGAGGAAGACGCCCACTGACTTGGCCCCATCCCTACAGGCCTGTCTCCCCTCGAACCTGCTCCTGCGAAATCCAGGTGTGTCCTGCAAACTCAAAAACCCCGGAGGACCTGCCTGCCTTCACTTCCAAAGACTGCTTCTCCCGTGAACTCCAGATTTGTTCAACTGCAACCTCTGGCAGCAGCCGGAGACCGGAAATCCTGCCCACTCTGCACCCGCCGAACCCGTCCCGAGCTCAACTGGAAAAACACCACGAGGAGGTTACCCCTGCGATCCTAAACCGAGACCCGGCCACCCCTGACCTGTCCCAAGCCTCCATCCGACGCCTGCAGTCTAAATCAAGAAGGCCCCCCTAACCGCGACAGGAGCTGGTAAGAAGATCCGCCTCAAAAGGCACCCCTGCACCCGACGCCCCATGGCCTTGGGTGCCAAAACCAATGGTGCCTAACCAACCCCTAACTTTCCAACTTACCTCTCAAAGTGGTGGTCACACCCAGAAGTCCTTCGTCTTACTGCCTGCAGTGCTTTTGTAAACCGGAGGTTCTCCATTGAAAACAACGGGGCGCCCGACGTCGAAACAGCACTCTGCACCCGGCCGCCTCAGTGACGCTGAGGGTGCACCTTTTGTCCTACTTTGTCTTCCCACTTCCCACTTGCCCTGACCTAAACCCTAGCAGCTTTGCTCCCACAACCCAGTGGCCTGCTTGCCAGCAGTCACCAACCGGAGGCCCCTTATCCCTCATTGGATAACACTGGGCCTCAACACTCTGCACCCGGCCACCCTAGTGCCGCTGAGGGCGCAACAAGAGTGCATCACTGACCCATGGGGGACCCCTGAGTCTAACCCCAGAACCTTAACTCCCACAGTCGATAACTTACCTGTGAACCGATAACCTGTTTTTCCTCCATAGTATAGCATTGACAATTTTCTTCCAAAAAGTATCTGTGTGGAGTTTTGAAATCTAAAAATACTCTTTAAAAATCGCACAAATAACCAAAACGTGTTTACTTACCGGTTTGCAGGAAATGTCCCAGTGCTGAATCTAGGTATCCAGCACTGAGTTAGAAAAGTAACATAGAAAGTAACTTACCTGTAATTTACTGAAAAGGCCAATTTATTTCAATGTATTGTATTTGCTAAGTATTGCAACCTACTGCATCCCCTGTAAATCCAACAAAGTACAATTCCTATTGCATTTCCAAACTGCTCTACAATCAGCAACTTATTACTGTAAAGTATTTAATGCTTACCTGTGCCAGGCTTGCTTGGTTCTAAAAATAAAACAACAGTATATTTTTAATACAAAAACCCTTGGCCTAGAGTTCAGTTCTTGAGTGTGTGAATTCATTTGCTGACTGTGTACATCAAATGTGAAACACTGTCCTCTGATACTGCCCTTCAGCTTGACCACTCTGCCACAATTAGAGAGTAAGGTTCTATCTAACATTAACCTCTGCCTACCTCTGGGGTCACCTGGACTTTATACACACTATACCTCATTTTGGTGTAGTATATATAGAGCCAGTTTCCTACAGGAATTAATGTGGAAATAACAATTCCTGCATGTTTTCCACCAAAAACTTGGAATCTCAATTATTTCCCCACAAGCCAGATTTACAGGAACCCTCATTAATGGTCATTCCAGGGACAGGGAAATAGTCAGCAATACTCCAAGTGACCAATAATTAGCGTCTATGTCCTTTTGCCTTATGTACAGGGGAGTTACCTTCTGGATCTACGTGAGTAGGTTTGTGTTTATTAAGCCAGGTGTTAACAACTCTTTCAAACTCATAGTTGTTGCAGAGGATTCTAATTCTTGCTAAGACAAGTTCCACTACTTTGTTGCCTGTACTGAGAATGATGCCATACTAATTAGAAACTTTCTGAATGAAGAAATAATCATAAGGGTGCTAGTTATGATATGAAAGTCCAATTTCAGCGATAAGTGCTAAGTATGAGTTGTAAGAAGATTGGTCCAAGACCCTTAAATACCTTTCCATGAGAAGCAGACAAAAGAAACATTGAATTTGAAAGGGAAGGGCATGTTTTGCTCCAACAAATACAAATAATAGAAATTTGCCGATAATATAAGCATCAAAATATTAGCATGTGATATACAATATTGAAATCTAAAACTGCTGGAAATAATTGCAGCACTGGAACGGTTACTAGTATGTATTGTATGAGTAAGTTGTAAGTTGTGCCATTCCATACTCCTCAACTCTTCTCTTCTACTAGGTACTTTCTCACTCAAAGTATTGCCTATTTCCTGTGGCATATCAAGCTGACTTTGTTTTTTTGATTGTACTTCCATAAAGATTGTAGAATAATTGCCCTTCTGTTCCACGCTACACCTGGTTGTTAAAGGACCTCTCTGCTAATTGCTGCCAAAAGCTAATGATTTGATGTTTTCTATTGAACAGAGATAAACAAAAAGACAAATAATAGATTGTTGGAGCAAAATTACTTTGCTATTCAGTTGCTATAAGCCCTCTACCCGCATCACAGGCTCAAGACTCATGGAAAAGACTATCACAATGGAGAGAATCTTTAACCACTGACACAATTTATGAACTTATAACAAGCGACCCAAGTTTTATGCCTGACCCCCAGGTGAGGAAGAGGGCCTTTAACTAACCCTGTGACATGAGCGTAACAAGCTACAATCTATTATAACTTCCTACCCCTGAGAATAGAATATTCTAAATAACACTGGAATGTTGAAGCAGAAGGCCCTCATCTAACATTATTGGTCCTATGACTCTTCGTTGTTGTTAGATCTGACAGCCTTTGGTGTGGCCCTCCCCAACCCTTTCGCCTTCTCCCCTCCTGTTGCTGAAATGCATTATATTTGGCCTTAGGACACTGTGCTCGTTACCACTGCTATCCCATGCTGAAGTATTTCTGCTAATGCCTTTAAACATTGTTGAGACAATGCTCATCCATCTATATACGCGAATGTGGGCAACACAAGTGTCTTCTGAGAAAGGGCTCATGGTAGTATTGAGTTCCTGTTGACGAGGTGGATAGCTGGTATGAGGGGCCTTGGATGCCATCTGTCACTGTGCATATAAGAAAAAGGTCCAGAAAGGTGGAATAAGACCTCTTGCCCTGACGAAACTGCCACTATATTGAATAGGCAATGAAACATGTTGGCCCATCATTAATTGGTCTGCAAGCATGCAGTTTGTTTTTACTTTGAATAGGCCCCTACATTTTGAATAAAGTTAGCACCGAGCATGTGGGCCTAACTCAATTTTAAACTCCACGGGGTTGGTTGATGTTTGTGGTATGCACAAAACACATTTCTTTCACTGGTTTTTCTGGACACTTACACTTATTATTTTTTTCATGCAAGATAGTTACTGATGATGAGAAACGTGGGCACAACTGGTGAGAACCAACCAGCAAGCTCCTATGGTGTAGCGCACATGAGGTAGTATCTCGTTTTTTTAAAAAAAAAATTGTTTCTTATACACCTGTTTACGTGGAGGGTATTTGTTATAGACACAATGACTAATAATTTGAAGGTTGTTTTAAATTGAAAAAAGTCGGCTTGAATGAGTTGAGACAATACCTGTAATAAATGAAGGATTGTAGGTGGGATATATGAAATTAATTCCCATATCCTCTCGGAAAGATATTGAGAGGCAGTGCCCGCATTGATCAGGTCTGGTTGCTTTTGGTATACGAATTGAGTGGAGGGCGACCTGATCAATTTGTTTGCCTCTGTAGCTCCTTATTGTGAGAGTTACATCCAATTGGCTCATTTAATTTACTTGCAAATCCCTAGTAAACTGGTACTAAGTGTACCCAGGGCCTGTAAATTAGATGTTATTAGTGGGTCTGCAGCACATATTGTACCACCCACTTAAGTAGCCTTTTAAAACATGTCTCGGGTCTTCCATTGCAGCGTGTGTGCAGCTTTAAACTGCCAATTCAAAGTGGCAAAATATACATTTTGCCAAGCATGGGAAACATCCTTTACCCCGCAGTATTTACAATGGCCAGCCTTTACAATGAAGTCAGTACTTCTCATGCGACTTTACCACACTTTACTTTACCATGCAAGCCGTTACAACCTGCTGCAGGGGTGTGTTGTTGGACTGATGTTGAATTTTCAAGTCCAACACTTCCCCTACTTTTACGTAGACCGGAGTTACAATAATAAATTACGTTATTACAAAATCCAGCGCCCTCAAAAGAAAGTTATTGTAATGACTTGTGTGCTAAAGTAATGCTTTGTAATGCCGCAGTCGGGGTAGTGACTGCGTTGTAAAGGCATGCGGAGTAAATGCCTGTGGGGTTCCATCATACAACTGCCAAGACTAAACCTCCCTTTTTAATACATATATGTCAACCTTAAAGTAGACCCTAAGCAGCCCAAAGGGTAGAGTGCAATGTATTTTAGAAGTTGGACCTGGACTTTGAAGCTGTACATGTTCTGGTAGTGAAAAAACTCGTAGATTTGTTTTCCACTACTGCAAGGCCTACCCCTCCCATGGAATAACACAGGGTTACCTTGTTACATTTAATAAGGGCTACTGTTTGATTGGGAACAGGTAGACGTGTTGTTTGGACTCAAAAGCATTGCAATTTACAATCCTCTTAAAAGGAAAAGTCGGAATTTAAGTCAAAATTTAGAAAAGGGTACTTTTTGAAAGTTACCATTAGGGGCCTGCAGCCTGTGTCCTGGGTCACATGACTGGGTATAGTTGGCAGGAGGGCCGTTTTACTAGGATTTTAGGACGGAGCTATTACGTGCCCCACATTTCAAAGTGGCTGCCCCCAGGCCACTCAAAAAGAACTTGACACCAGTCTTTTGACACCCTAGCCCTCTTGGAACCTATGCAGGGGAGTAAGGAAAATTTAAGAACCAGATGTCGGAGGAAGTCTAGATGTTTCTCTTGCTTCAAAGGCTAGCACCAGGTATAAATATTTGACCCTCAGACCAACTCGTCAGTATTCTCCTGGACCTGTGGAAGAATTCAGAAGCACTGCCTTGTACTCAGAGGAGTGCCCTGCTTTTTGAGGCCTACTTGCTGATAGAAGGAGAGAGGGCCATTTACAAGCTCCCAGAAAGACCTGAGTGATTCCAAGGGTCAGTTGGCTGACCTCCTGTTCAGGTAGGCCTCTTGAGTTTGTCATGTCCCTGCAGCAGCTCAGCTGATCTGCTGCAATTTGACCTGCCTGGACCTGCAAGTTGACCAGCCTGAGCTCTGCTAGCCTCTGCTGGAGTGAGTCTCCGATCCCCAAGAGGTGCCTCCCCAGGTTATGGACCTCTGACTGGCATCACAGTGCACTTATCTACAAAGAAAGGTAAAACTTTGAAGTATTGGGCTCTTCTTGACCGCAAACTTGCCAATTCGCTTCAGGACTCAGCCATGTGCGATGACCACTAATGTGAAGATCCGGTGAACCTGACTCATCGTGCTACAGGGAGCCCAAGTAACGACTGGCAACATGAGATCTGCACTTTGCACTATAGCAATAACAACCCGCGACGACCGCCAACACCAACGTCCAGCAATGGCGTCTGTTACACCCACAAGGAACTTCGTGCTATAGCATTGACCATCCATGACGGCAGGCCTGATATCTGCGCTACAGGAACAACCATCCACAATGCTCTCCTTGCGGCCTCCTCCATGGCGAACTGAACTCTTTGCACCGAACTTTTTCAGCGGGACTCTACTGGTCCCTGTATCTATCCAGCCTGCACTCCATCACAGTCAGCCTGAACTTGTGACTTTTCTCTGATTTGCAGGACCAGATGACCGCAAGTAGCACTTTGTGTTTTTAGACGGTATACTTACCTACAAATTAAAAAACGAATATTTCTGGTTCTACTTATTGATTTTTTTTGTTCCTGTGTTAAACTTTTTATTACATTTTACGCTATCTTTCTAATTTAGTGTGGGATTATTCCTGTGTGATTTCGCTGTGTTACTGTTTGTGTGCTACATATATACTTGACACATTCCCTCTAAGTTAAGCCTGACTGCTTTTGTGCCAAACTACCACAGGAAAACTTACTGACATTTGTGGTTCACCCTCACAGGGATTGTGATTGTTGCTTGAGAAGGGTCCACACCCCCCTTAACCAAAAATCCAATTTCCAACAATTGTATTTAATGGCGCTCAGTTATTCTGCCAAACGTTCGATCCATTAGTCAGTATTGGGGTTTCTGTAATGCTGCTATAAATATTCAAATACAGTGCTTTGTACAACCCCACATGTTGTCATATAGGGAGCCTTGGTATGGTGAAGCCTGCTGGCAGAAAAAAGCATCAAGCATGCTGCTATAAATGGGCATTTACCTTCCTATCTTCCAAGCGCATGCCCTGTAAATAAAATCATATTTTATTCATGGTTTTTATAAAAGAAGAGCATCCGCTACACTTTACTTGTGTCTAATCTTAGTAATGCGCAGAACTTTCCGGACTTCTAAAGGGGTAAAAACGTGTTTTTTCTTGAAGCTCTGTCATTATGCGAGGCAGATTGCAACCCTAGAACCAACATTTACCGGATAGTGGCTCACTCTGTACTTTTTCATAGCATAGGTGTTTAGAGTTAAATATCAAGAGATCAGATGGATCCCCTGTCTAAAGCAAAACAGCCACCTTAAAGCTCACCCTTAAAATTGCATTTTTGAAAGATGGCCACAGTTTTTAGCGTCGAGTGCGTCACCTAACGCTCCGCTGCTGCCAGATGTGCTCAAGTCACGGTAAACTGTTTCTCGACGGATTGATTGAGTGGCGGTATTCTCGCGAGACTCTTGGAGTGTTACTGATGTTCCTCACTTATAAACCTCAACGGAGCATCATTGATTTCCCTGGAATGGAATATCGACGTCATTGATAAATAACTGCAATTTGGTTTGCCTAACTAAGGGTCTCAGTAGATTCAAGGCATCGTTTACAAATTTAGAAAAGCAATATTGTCTACTTCGGTTTGGCCTGAATACAGCCATGTGTATGTCATATTCAAGCACCTGGGGAGAGGATATGGCCTAACAGCTAGGGCGATCGACCTCAAATCTGGGGAATCGGGTTCGAGTATCGGCAACCACACTCAACATCCTGTGATTCTGGGCAAACCACGTAAACTCCCCGTGCCTAACAAAAAGGAAAGTGTCCTTGTGTAACGCAACTGGTGCGCATGTAAAGTGCTCTGATACCTGAAACTTTCGGGTCAAGTGTGTCTTGCACGATATATGTTAATGACACACATACCGAAAACCAATTTTCTCCACTTAGGCAATCTTAAAGATCTTTTGCCAAAAAGGTAAAGTAGAATTATAGGCATGAACATGAAGATGTAATAATTACCACCTGTCTTTAGAGAACATCTTAAATCACTGTTAGTACCATATAATGTAAAAAACAACCGAACTAATGCTCAAAGCGAAAGCACCTGTGATCTACATCAAGGGCCAGATTTACCAAGATTTCACGCAGCACAGCAGGAGAAGTTGCTGCACACGTTTTGTGAAAAGAAGAGAGCAGAACTGCATAATTTTTGCAAAGATATGGCACAAGTCTTGCTCCCTGCTAGTGATGGCGCTGTTCTGGATACCTAGCGCCAACGAAGCCACCCTTGCGCCATGTTGCAAAGGTGTCTGCGTTGTGGTCAGGACAGTTATTGTATAGGAAGAGATACCTTCCTGCACACAAAAACTTTTATTTAAAGATATCTCCTCTTTGAATGTGTGCTGAAGAATGCAGCACACATGCTGAAAGGAAAACATGAGGAGACATAAATATATGTCTCCTTGTATTAAAAAGGAGGGTTTGGTCCTGCTAAAAGGTTTATTTTTTCCAGATGGAAATGACAGTTTAACCCCTTGGCTGCGGCGGGAATTCCGCCGCAGCACTGGGGGGGGGGGGGGTTTGGGGGCAGCGCGGTGGCGCTGTGCTCATGACGGAGCCACTCCGTCATGAGCCACGGTTGAGCTGTGCTCATGACGGAGTGGTTCCGTCATGACTCCGCCCACTGCGCTAATCGCCCGCACAGGCGGGGAATCAGCGCAGCGTGGGCGGAGCAGCGGCCAACGGCCGCAGCATGACGGAACCACTCCGTCATGAGCACACGGCACCCATGGCTCATGACGGAGTGGTTCCGTCATGAGCGGGGAAGGGGTTAAAACTGCACACAAAACTGCAATGGCAGACCTGAGAAATATTTATAGGGCTACTTAAGGGGGCGGCACATTCTGTGCTGCAGGACTGCTAGTAGTATTTAATTTACAGGCGCTGGGCCCAGGTAAATTAAATATGCCAATTGGGTGTAAGTCAACTCTATCATGTTTAAGGAGTGAGTACAAGGACTTTAGCACAAATTAGCAATGCTAAAGCGTACATAGTCCTAAGGCAGCAAAAACAAAGTCTGCAAAACAGGGGGATGCCAAAACATTCGGGGGAAACCACACAAAGAATGCCAGGTCTAACAATATTCATATACATATGACTTTCAAATAAGTTATGCATACATCAGTTGAACAATAATTGTTGCAATAAATATTGGAAAGGTTCCATTCATGTAAATATAGGTATGTAAGTTCTGTGAAAAAGAGTTCATGATTGAATGGTTTCCTTGGGGTACAGATTAACCATGATGCATGAAAATAATCTAAACGCTCACCAGAATTTAAACCATTAGGCTACAGGGAGGAGAGAATAACAATTATTTGTGATTCAATTTGTTTGATTTTCAACTCCCTATTCCTCCCTCTGAAATGTTTCTTTTGTTGATATTTACCCACAAATTTGACCAGTTTATAATCAAAATCATGTTGTTCCTTAAAGTATATTGCAACTGAATATTTCTCATCAACCTTCCTGACGGGTATAATTTATCCCATACAACGATACCTTAATGATCTAATTGTGCTACCTATGTGATGCAAACTAAAAGGGCAGCTAATCACATAGATCACAAATGCACTTCTAAAATTGATACAATATCTTATGTAAACACTCTTTGCTGTTGTAGATACTAAAATAATCATATTTGTAAACCCCAACCAAGTCAGACATTTAGCTTTAGTCAAAGTATTTGATATGGATAGGCTGCTAGTCATTACCATAGGTCAGGATTCCAGATGAGGTATACATTTCCATTCACGGATAGCTTGAGTAACAAACAACACGACTGCATTGCACAATAGAATGACATCTAGTTTGCACAAATATAAAAAAGCAGTTCAATAATTATTAGGTTTTATATTTAGAAATATTAGTTTTCTAAGGTTTTCCTTTGTTTAGTATAACATTTGCAAAAAAGTGCCAAGTGCATCTTTGACTGGGTTGACTTCTCATCAAATGGACAAGTGGTGTGTCCATACACCAGTATCCCATTTGCAGGAATATAACCATATGGTAAACAATCCATAAACAAAAACGAATCAGTATATGCCTATGATATGTGTTTCTGCCAGTATACAGATAGAATTGGATACCCTCTTGCTTCTAATCAGACAAGTAGCTTTTGACCATAGTCTTGCCTGAATCTTTTAAAGCTCGCATATGCTTGCTAATAATACTAAACAGAGTTTTTAATTCCTTCTGTGAAAAAAGGCAATGTCCTCAGGGGAGTCTAAATAATTACAATTCAAGTTACTTATTTGGCTCAAGGAGTCTCTGATATTAAAAGGCCAGGGAATAACAAGGAAGTCTTTAAGGATGGCCTTGGTAAATGAGATCTCAGTTTTAGCCCAAACCATGTACCACAA
Source organism: Triturus cristatus (assembly GCF_964204655.1). NCBI lineage: Eukaryota > Metazoa > Chordata > Amphibia > Caudata > Salamandridae > Triturus > Triturus cristatus. The sequence goes on from NC_140588.1 coordinate 61,829,470, forward strand.
AAGGACCGGTTTTTATATATATATGGAATCCTCAAAATAAGCTAATCCAGCCTTTTTAGGGACAATCGACTCTGGGTTCGATTGAGGGACTGCAAGCAACTGTCTTAGAAATATGTTTTTTTGTCTTTGTAAAAACATGGTCTTCCCAAAGCCCCACACACCAGCTCCTTACAGAGCTGCTGAAATCCATTTACTTCTATAAATAACCAGCATTTCATTAATAGGCTCTGTCCCCAACTTAGTAGCAAATCTGAACACACCTTCTGTGGTTCTCACCCTTTGCATTGCCAGATATGAAACATTTTGCACATTGGTAATGCACCCACCCTTAATATAGTTGAGGTGACTCTTCATCCTTCCCTTCCCACAGGTCATCATGAAAGATTTTTCTTTACGTTGCCCTTCAAGCCTCTACCCTCCATGTATCAGTAAAGGAGTTAATGAGGTGCTGCAAACCAATTGCAGTGTGTGACTGCAATCCAGTGTTATCTGCATATAAAAATATAGGGGCAGAACGTAAGCTCTAGGGGCATCTGTACCTAAGATTTTAAGCACCGCAGGTACCCCATAGAGGGAGAAATGGAAGGGCACCACTACTGCATAACCCTGCCTGACCCCTCTCCTTCTTCTCAAGGGCTCTGTGGTTTGCCTCGATGGCCCAAAGCAAATATGGCAGATAAGTTATTATACAAATGGGCCAGCAAGGAAATTATGTCCTTTGGTGTGCTTGGCAAATTCATACAAGGCCATAATTTGCTGTGATTTACTAGGTCAAAGGAACTACTTAGATCCATTAAGCTCAAATGTTTTCACCTCTCCTTAGCCCTAGTACACTTCCCCAACAGAAGGTTCAGATTTAAACATTGCAGCACTCCACGTTACCCAAACATTTTTTGAGACCACATTGAAACGCAATCAAAACTGAATAACTTCTGCTCACAGTTTGTCTCTCCAAGATGACTCTGCCCAATACTTTTGCAGATAAATCTAAGAGGTAAATGGGACAGGTAACATTTTGGGACACTCTTACTGCCCTTCTTAAAAATTGAGACAATAATTGTTTCCAATAAGGTAGCAGGAAAATGTCCAACTCCAGCCACATTTAAAACCATAGTAAGCAGTGGAGCCCAAATAGATGGTAAATGTTTATATGTGTCCAAAAGTACGCCATCAGGATCCAGAGCCTTCCCCATGGTACTTTTATCCAAGGCTGTAGTAACCTTTTTTTAAAGTGAAGGTAACAGCGACTAAGGGGAAAGTCGAGTTGTCATCTAGTGCGGGAACATAATTCAATGTGTCATTAAATACCAAAGTAAAATGGTCCACCCACTTTTGAGCAGCGAGTTAACAATCTATTCTGGGGTCTGTGTTATCTTTAAGAAAGAGAATATTTATGGTTATCCAAAAAAAGAGACATATCAATATTCTCAGCTGTCTGTATCATGTTGGCCCTTGTCTTTTTCTGTTTATCTCTCTTACTGGTAAGCAAAGTATTTGTATACCCAATTCTCAAGTTCTGAACTGCAGTTGTGTCCCTAGGACACGAAGGCAGGGATTCATTTAGATATTTACATGCACTTATGCACATGTTATCAAACTATCCCTTTCTAGGTTGTTTAAACTCCTTTACATTGCTTATTAATAATTGGTTAATTGTTTTTGTGACATTCTCATGAGCCTTGATGATATTTCCAAAATCTACTTCTAAACAGGTCATAGAATTATGGCTGTTATCAGCAATTAGGGACATAATAAAACTAGATGGATCCACTCAGGACTATTTAACTCACCTCATTCCTACTTTCCTCTGCCACATGCAGTATTCTTCGTGACTTTATTGCCTGCCGTATATGCATTAATAAGGTTAGCACCAGAGGATTGTGGTTGCTTACACAGTTTTTCTCTATCCTGTAATCTGTAGGCAAAATCAGTGGGTTAAGTGGTATCAGTATGTGATCAAGTGTGCTCATGGCACCCCTCCCAGTAAAAGTGGGTTATGAATTATCACTGTAAATACACAGTGTATTAAAAAATTATAGTTTGTCATCATATTATTCAATATTTTATCATAAGAATTGTGACAAAAATGCTCCAGAGCCTCACCTTGTGTACCTACTAAGCTGCACATCTGTTTATAGGGGAGAGGGCATCTAGTAATATTGAAGTCCCTAGTCCAGATTATGAATATATCCTTAGCCCTGGCCTGGAGGAACATACCCAACTCCTTATCCATAGTATCAACTACCTCCACTCGAGTGGCATTGAATTTGTTATTATAATAATTGATAATTAGAATATCAGGATTATCTTTGACAGAAATCAGTACAATTTGATAGTATGTGGAGGCCAAAAAATTGTCATCACTTTTGATATAAATAGGGTTTATAGTAGAACAAGAAGATTCCTCCCTTTGCCTCCCTACTCTAGTGGGTGTAGTGGGGGTAACAGGTTATGTAAAGACATCAACATCAATCCTAATTACCCCCAGGTTTCCTTATACACCTACATTTGGCTTCCGTGGTGTAATTTTGCCAGTCAGTAGAGAACAAATTCATAGCCAAACCTGCAAAATTCCATGAAGTAACTGTAGCCTCAGTATTTAGTCCTAGTTGAGAAGTAGCCATGCCAGAAGCATAACACCAATTGTTATTGTTGATCATCTCTAGGCAAGGGATATTTCTAGCCTCCGAGAGAAGTGTTAGATTTTGCCTTTCTATAGCAGTGACTTACTCTACTTCATCTACGTTTTCAAGAGGAACAAACCTATTGTATGTCACAGCACTGTATATTTGATCTTGAAAATACTCCCTTCCATCGTAGTTATGAGACGCATTATTTGATATAAACAATTCAGCCTAAAAAAATAACCCAAAGGCACAACATCACCCTTCCCTCCCATGAGGGTACCAGCAAATTGCATACTGGATAGAATTCATAATGTGTGTTTAACAAAATGTGGGCAACAAAAGTTTATAACAACACAATCTCCCACATTGGATTTCCCTGATTTGCCTACATACTTACTCTTCTCACAGTTAAAATGTCATTATACTCACTCTGAAGAATATCAACCCTTCGCGATAACCAGTGGACTAATACATTTTCTGCTTGTAACAAATTCCAATCACTGTTAATGATTTCCCACAATTTCCTACATTGGTAAGAATATTGAGTATGTGCTCTAACTTCCATGTTGGATCCTTCATCTGTAGATCTCGTACACTCACCAATCAATCCAAATAAATCCGATCTGTTTTACTTCCAAGTCTCATTTGTTTCTTCACATAATATGCTCAATCTTTAAACCTACTAATCCTATAATCAGCTGTTTCTAATTTTTGTGATCTGTAGGTACTGTTTCTCTTAGCCCTAACAAACTCATCCTACGAAATGTCTTTAATAGTGTTCCGTGCAACTGTCCACCTTTAAAATTAAATTAGATACAGTCTACTTACTAAAGAAACTTTGGTCAATACCATTAATTTCTAAATCAAGGAAATTAATACAGTCTTAGCATATAGTACGTGTGAATTTAATGCCCCATGGATTACGATTAAGAATATCAATATATATAGGAGGAGCCTAGCGCGTGACCAAGATGGCCGCGTAGGCGCGAGGCTCCCGAGGACCTCCGCGACCTCCTACATCTATCCTGTCTTCATCCTGATTTGGTTGAGGGGACTGTGTTGGTGAACCTGAGCCGAGGTGGTGCCCGTTTTCCGTTTTTGAATCGGACCCCGTGTGCCGTTATGGGCATCGATTGAAGTTTGCGGCCTGCTCCTCTCCTGACCCCGGACTTGAGTTGGGGGGTGATCCAGTGGAGAGGTGAATAACAACGGCGGGACAAGCCTGGCGAGTCGCGTACCCCGCACTTTCACTTTCACTTTTGCGCCCCCTCGCCATCATCGCGAGTGGGATCACGGCGCTCCTTTGTGTGGTGGTTGCCTCGCTGGGAGACCCTGCCTGCCCTGCGGGGACCTGCTCCACCTCCCGCAGGAGACCTCGGGGGTCCTTCGCCTCGATTGTTCGCCCTCCGCTGCAGGACTTGTGGGTGTACGGCATACAGGACGATGGCGACGAAGCAGGATGGAGAGAGGCTGAAGGCCAAATCGGCCCGGCGTGGCGCTGCAGCCCAGGCCAACATTATGGATCGCTATACCCTACCGAAAGGTTCTCCCGGCGGGTTGCATAAGTCTCCTGAGTGCCCTGTGGATACCTCGGATTTGCCGAAGGATCTGACTTTACAGGACGTCATGAGCGCCATAGCGGAGATGAAGACCTCGGTGGGTCAACAATTTGATACCCTGGCGCACAAACTCGACGCAGTTCTCATCGATGTTAACCTTGTTAGGGCAGACCTTTCCAAGACAAATGAAAGGGTTGACTCTTTGGCCCACACCGCGTCGGGCCTCACGACTGAGGTGGCGGCTCTCGAGACGGAGGTGCGTCGGCTCCGGCAGGCCAGCGCGCTCACGGATCGGCGACTGGAGGATTTCGAGGGTAGGGCCCGGAGGAACAACGTTCGCATTATCGGGGTGCCTGAGGGACTGGAGGATTCCGCAGCGGATCTCTTTGTGGAGGATCTGATCTCGAATCGACTGCAGCCTCGAGGTTTGAGTAAATTCTTTGCAGTGGAGAGGGCCCATAGAGTTCCGGGTGGCAAGCCGAAGGTCGGAGCTCCACCGCGGCCTCTCATTGCCCGTATCTTCAACTTTCGGGACAGAGATGCGATTTTACAAGCCTCTAGAGTGCAGGGGCCGCTTAAGCTTGAGAACGTGGAAGTGAATTTCTATCCTGACTTCACGCAAGCGGTCCAGAAGCAGAGGCTGGGCTTCATGGGCGTCAAGCGTCGGCTCCGGGATATGAACTTGAAATATGCCATGCTGTTTCCGGCCAGACTGCGTGTGGAGTCCGAGGGTCGCTCTCATTTCTTTGACCGTCCGGAGACGGCTGGGGACTGGTTGGACAATTTGCCTAGGGGACATGATCGAGATGGGACGGGGGCCGCGGGAGGAGAGTGCCCACTGGATCGGGCCTGAGGTATTGACACTGGGGCTAATTCCTGATGATGCCACCTTTTGGCTGTGCTCAGGGTTTCTTGGACTGTCGTGCCTAGTTCCCCCTCGCTGGGAGGTTGTGGGGTGACTCGAGGGGGTTCTCTCTCCTCCTCTCGGGGGTCTTTGTAGTTTAGTTCATGCAAGGGCGACAGGCACACTGCAGGTTGGGGGGGCTTTTCGGGCTCATGCAGGGGTGCAGGGAGGGGGGAGTTTCGTTTGGAATGTTGGGTTGGGGTTGGGTATTGTTTGTTTGTTCCACAAGGCAGGAATATTGTTGTGTTCTTTTCATGGTGCTCTCTGGGAGGGGACTGATCGGTTTCGGCTGTGATGGGGGGTAGGGGATTGAGACTTCTTTCCTGGAATGTTAACGGACTGGGGGACAGGATAAAACGGGGGGTGGTCCTGCAGTTTTTCACCTGATATTGTATTCTTGCAAGAAACACACCTTATTGGTAATTCCTTCTGTGCTATGAATAGGCGGGGCTATCGCCTCGTGGCGCATTCGGGATTCACCTCTGGTTCAAGGGGTGTGGGCATCATGGTTAAAACCTCGCTCCCGTTGGAGGTTGACGAGGTGCTCCATGACGACAGGGGGTGCTATGCGGCTCTGGTGGGTAGATGGGAGGGTAAAGTGGTTGTTTTGGTTTCGGTTTATGTCCCGCCGGGGTTGCAGACGACTACTTTTGCTGATTTGGGGCGCCTTCTTCTTGGGCTGCCGGAGGGGATTCTAGTGGTTGGAGGGGATTTTAACGCTGTGGTTTCCGGATCTGCGGATCGTCACCCGCCCAGGGATCTCCCCCGGGCCCAAACTTGGTTGTCTGGCCTCTTGGACACCCTGGGACTGGTGGATTGTTGGCGGCTAAAACACCCAGCGCAGACACAGTACACCTTTCATTCTGGGGCTCATGGTAGTCTCTCGAGACTTGATTATGTATTGATGCCAGCGGCGCAGGCGGGGGGGTCGGGGAGGTGCGACATCTGGCTCGGGGTATTTCAGACCACTCCCCACTCTTACTACACTTTGATATTGTATTCGGGATGGAGGGGAGGGTGGTTCCGATCAACCCCTGGTACCTGCGCAATCCCGCAATTCGCGAAGATTTGATTAAATCCCTTGATCAATATTTTGGAGACAATGTGGGCTCGGTCTCGTCTGCTGTTTCTCTGTGGGAGGCGTTTAAGACGGTACTCCGGGGGGAGGCCCTGTCCCTCATTTCCCATTCCAAGAGGTGTGAGCGGGAGGAGGTGACCCGTATTGAGTCTGAGATAACTGAGTTGGAGGGCGACCTGGATTGTGGTGTTACGGATGATAAGCTGCATGCTCTCCGACTCAAACAAGCGGACTACAAGGCCCTTGTCACCGAAGCGGCCAAGGGCCTGAGTAGGGAGCAACAGGGGCGTCTGTATGACATGGGTGATAAGGCTGGAAAACTGATTGCGTGGCTGGATAAAAAGGAGAGAGCGAGTCGAGTTGTTCCGCTGGTTGAGAGAGTGGATGGGGTGTGTGTTACTGATCCGGTGGAAATTGTTGATTGCTTCGCGGAATATTTCCGCGGGGTGTATTCCCCGGTATCCTCTGGCTCGGAGGAGGATTCTCGCGACCTGCTTAAAGATATTGCGTTGCCTTCCCTCTCGGAGGAGGACAAATTATTGTTGGACGCGACCCCGACATCTGAGGAGATCGCCCTGGCCATACGTTCGGTCGCCTCTGGTAAGGCCATGGGTCCTAATGGCCTTCCCATTGAGTTGTACAAATTGCGGCCGGATACACTGGCGCCGCATCTTCGTGATATGTTCCTCGAGGCCCGGGCGGTGGGTTCCCTCCCACTGGACCAACGTTTAGCCACTATTGTGGTTATTCACAAGGAGGGGAGGCCGCGTGATCGGGTCACGTCTTACAGGCCCATTTCGCTTTTGAATGCGGAACCGAAAATTCTGGCCAAGGTGCTGGCTAATCGGCTGGCCAGCGTGGTGTGCGATCTGATCCATCAGGACCAATCCGGTTTTATCCCTCATCGCAACACCGCGCTTAATCTGCGGCGTCTGCATGGGGTGCTCTCGAGGGTTCCGTTCATACGCGAGCCGGCCATTTTGGCGTCCCTGGACGCCACTATGGCGTTCGACACGCTTGAGTGGCCATATATCTGGGCGATGCTGGAGAAGTTCGGGTTTGGGCCGGGATTCATTGGCTGGGTGAAATTGTTGTATTCCGGACCGCTGGCACAGGTGGTAGTGAATGGTAGAGTATCGGCTCCTTTTGAATTGGGCAGGGGCACGCGACAGGGTTGCCCGCTGTCGCCTCTCCTCTTTGCGCTCGCCTTGGAGCCCCTGGCGGAGTGGCTGCGGTGGCACCCTTCAATTCGTGGTCTCCGATGGACTCCTGAGTATGAGGATCGAGTCTCTCTCTATGCGGACGATATTCTTTTGTATCTCGCTTCCCCGCGTAAATCATTGATTGTGTTAGTGGATGTACTGTATTCCTTTGGCCGTAACTCAGGCCTAGTCATCAATTGGGCTAAGTCCTGTGTATATGTCCTCTCGGGTGGGAGCAGTGGTATATATAAAACAAATTGAATAAATGGTCAAAAAGGATGAAGAATTTTCGAAAAATATGGATAAAAGGAATTTAAAAATAAGGTTGAATTTAATTCATTGGACTCATACTGCGACATGGCTGTGCAACTTGGTGGAACCAGGGAGGGTTCCCCTTTGATTTGTTTTGTATGCAGCGCAAGAGGCGAAGCGCAGAACAAGTATGCACGCCAATAAAGTGGAATCAGTTTAAACATGGACAAAGAAGGAAAGTAAAAGGAGTGCATCTCACCACCTCTTATTTCATTACCTGAATTTTAATGCAGCATTAAATGCTGCTGATCGCTCTATAATATGGAGTCTATTCACGAACTGTATTTTGAAGTACAAGAGTAGTGCTACTCATGGACTACAAAACAATGTTCACAAACCCACATGTGTAGTCATCTGCGCCACTACTTCTATATTTTCTGTGGAGACATCTCTGCCAAGGTGTCCATGACCTTCGCACATTTTTAAACCTACAATTTAATAGTAAATGTGAGAGGGACAATGGCAAGTAGCGGGAAAATAGGGAACACTTACTCCTAAATAGGAGGCAGTGAGAAATGTGTAAGTAGGGTTTTAGAGAAGATTAAGGAGGGATTTAGGGAGGTACATGAAAGTTACTACAGCTAAAAAGTTTCCAAATAAGTAGTAGGTGTACTTCAGCTCAGCATTGGAGTAAGTCTTGAATGATACATGGCCGCTTAAAGGTACAGCAACTTGCTTCTAGAGAAAATAATAAAGGAAGTAATAAAGGCATGGACTTAATATAGCACCCATACAAAATATTAATAAATTACATTATTTTGACTTTTAAGTTGAATATATATAAATGTTTAAGTGTCAACATTTTTTTTTTCACAACAAATTTTATTCATTTTCAAGGGTACAAGGGCGGAGCCCAGCAAGTACATAACTAATGATGCGGGATTATACAGTACTCGGTTTATTGTCCCATAACAACGAGCCACAAACGACCCCCAACCCATCCAAATATATATACATGCAAGCTGTTAAAAGCGGGAAAAAGAAGAACAGTACAGTTATTGAACCATTTGCTGTTCTATGGTATCAGAATGGGGTCCGTGAGTCAATCATGGGGTCGCACAAGTCTGAGTGTGGTAGGGGGGTTGGTCAATACCCCTATATATCGCCCAACGAAACCAGATCTTCCTGTGCTTCTGCAAAAATAGGAGGTGCTGCTTGTAGCGACTCCCCCCTAACTCATCTGTGCTATGGAGAAGAAGCAGACGAGGATCAAGTGGAATGGTCCAAGCCAGCACCAGGCCTTGACATGATGCCATTTTCTCCCAGATTGGTTGTATCCCAGTACAGCTCCAGACGGTGTGCAGAAAGGAGTCCTCTTCCGTAGCACCTCAGAGACACTGGGGGGACTAGATGACACTCATTTTCCACAAGCGGTATTGTGTGTAATATACCCTGTGTAGGTATTTAAACTGAATGAGGCAAGTGTCAACATTTTTGATTCAATTTAAAGTAAATCGCAAATTTTTTTCAATAATAAATTACCTCACTTTTTAACAATAATTAAATGAAACTTTTAATCAAAATGCAAAATGATTTTAAAGTAACACAGAAAACACATAGGCCCTAATTACAAGTTTGGCGATCCACGGACCACCAGACTCGTGGGTCACAGTGATGGCGGTCTTCTGACCGCCCTGTTACAACTAGGGCAGGTGGACTGCGATTGCACCATTACAATCACCAGGGATCAGAGATCCCTGGTGTTGGAGTGGCAGTCTTGAGACCTCAAAATGCTTGGCGGGACCGCCACGGTCCTGCCAAGCACATTATGAGTTTCCTTTCTGCCATTGTTTCTTAACAGTTCCTACTCCATGAAAACATTGATGGAGAGGAAACAAAATGGATCCTACAGGGCCCTCTGTTGCCTCTGGTACATGGAGTGCATTCAGGGGGGCATATGTTTTGACCCCCTGTGTGCATGCACCCTAGTACCTGCACGGCATGCACTGCACCAGTCCATACCATGCAGGTACTGCCTTTGATGTTCCTACTGCAGTGCCCATTTCATAGGCACCACCGGTGGAATGCCGAAGAACCGCCCGTCAGTAACTGAAAAAGTCATAATCTGGTGGGCAATGCGCACACAGGTATGGCGGTGCGGCGGAGGGGCGGTCCCGCTCCTGCACTGCCAAACTCATAACCATGCCCATAATATGTTTTATTTTACATTTAAAATAATTGAACATAATTTAAAAAAAATGAGTAAACTTTATTATTTTTCCCTAAACTCGCCCATAGGGAGATATCTGTCCTGGCGTTAGAGGCTTTTCCAACATGTGAAAAGGTATTAGTAGTACCATTCCACTCATAATTTCAGTCTTAGATGTCACAACCCTCTGAACTGAGGGATTGAGGACATAAATTTGCACCTAGGTTTAAATCTTCACTTGGAAATGGTGTATAGCAAAAAAGTGTAGACTTACACCTACATAAATGAGTAAATTTAAGCCTGAGTAAATGTAAACGTGCATGTGTACATGTAACTTTGTGATTAAAGCGCTATGCATGAAAATAGCTTACTTTTGAGTATTGCCACTCTGTTCTCGCATGAAGCGCCTTTCACATCTTACAAACCGAGAATCATCAACAACTAAGTGTTCTCCTTCACGGCAAGCCTGACTGTCCATGAGAAGACAGCTGTGCTGGGAAGCAGCAGGGCTGCAAACGCTATTCTCCCAGGCCCCTTCCACTGAGGATGCTGCCCTAACCTTCAGGAACAGCCACTGCAGTTTTCACATTGCAATAGACATTTATAGTCACAGTCGCGGTCGGTAGTAGGAGTAGCTGCAAGGCGGTGACGTGGGGAGGGGGAGGGGCAGGGTGGGGGGTAGTAAACTATGGATTACGGAGGTTTACAGGTAAATTAACATATACATTAATAAAAACAAATTTTGTTGCGTGCACTGCATCTCCAAATGCGATGCAGTGCACCCAACGAAATTCTTTTTATTAATGCATATGTTAACTTACCTGTAAACCTCCATAATCCATAGTTTACTACCCCCCACCCTGCCCCTCCCCCTCCGCACGTCACCGCCCTGCAGCTACTCCTACTACCGACCGCGGCTGTATAGTCATGTGTCTTTGTTTTCCAGGCAGGCTAAAGAAATGTCCTTAAAGGGACAGTGTGTGTTTTATGATAACTAGCTATATTATCTTGCAGCTGGGATGGTTCCAGGTGACAAATGACGCTACAGACTCGGTCCTTCTTATTGCACTCAGCTGTTTGTGCATTTTCTCTCACATGCTGTTCTCCTTTAGTTTACAAGAATTGAAATTCCTCTCTGGTACTCTAATGGAGTACAGAATAAATGGTAGAGGCAAAACAAAAAAAAAGCACCCGTGTCCTCCAATTTCTCATATCTCCTTCGTCCTGTCAGCTGTCCACTGCCGCTGGGGATAGTTTTACTTTAGCCCTTAGTTATATACGTGGCTTTTCTGGTTTGTTTCAATTGTATTATTTTCTCTCACTGCAAATTGAAAATTGAACTGTTCATCTAGTTTCTAGATAAGGTTACCAGATGACACCATGTCACTAGGAATCAATGTTCAAGTCTTGTGCGGTTCATTAACAATTTGTATAAGGTATTCTGGGAGTTGTGGTCTTGGTTACTTTTTTTCTAATATTTTTATTAAGGATTACCATAAAGTATACCACAGACAGCATACAATGTATCCTCAATCAGATGCTCTGTGACACAAGTCAAGGATTTAGTACCAAATGCAATAAAACGAGGTATTCATGCCTTTGAGTGTCTGATATAAGCCAAGTGAAATGTTGCAGTATATATCCAACAGTAACAAAATAAACATCCAGCCTTCCACCCAAATCAGTTTCCAAAAAGGAAACAACTGTGAGGTATCGATGGCAGTTGAGGATAATGGTCAACAGTCCTACTGTTGGGAGGGGCTCAAAGGGACCAATCAGTCTTGAGTGTTCACATTCTGGTTAAGAAGATGTAGCCAAGCAACGTGCTGTGGGTGATGCATTTAGAAGGAACCCTGTAGAAGCTAATAGGTGGAGGAAGGATGGCTGATGATAGGGGACTGTTCCAACAACAGCAACCTCGTACTTCAATCAAAGAGTTGGAGTGCTCTCAGTCTCGGAGAAGTAAAGCGAAGAAACTCCAGCCTAGACATGTAATCCATTAAGGGTTGCCACTGAGATTTGAATTTCTTTTTGGAGTGGGTAATCTTATTGCTTTTCTTTTCCATGGCTAGAGTTTGCCAAAGTCTGTTGATCCATAATGAAATAGCAGGAGGATCTTTCTTTTTCCAAAAGAGAGCGATAAGTTGTTTAGCCACTTCGGACTTAGGGCGAATTATTCCCCAGTCTGTGGCAGTCGTGCCCTTCATATCAGGTGGCTGTGGTTGCAGCAGCAAGGTGCTAGGGTCTGCTGAAATTGGATATCTCAGCGACCCTTTGATACACTCCAGGATCTTTTTCCAAAGTGTTGTATATGTGACTGCACAAGACCACATTATTTTTAAGTCAAATAACTGTACTAACAATGTGAAAATAAAGATTTCTAAAAGAAAGGGAAAGGTGAGTGACTAAGGTGACACAGAGATATGTGGTAACGTAACATCTAGTCTTATAAACATTAAAGACAGATAACGGAAGTAAACATTTAAGTTTCTTGTGTGGATGGTACATTAAAGCATCTAGATCTCCAAATACATTCCCCATATCTTTTAACTGACCCAATGTCATAAGAGTGGTTGGGAGTCAGCCCTATTTATTTTAGGATTGTGGCTTCACTTTTTGCATTTTAAGAATGGGGCTGCAAGTTCCAGCTTACCCCATGCTTTGTTGGAAAAGTCAGGACTGGCTGTAGGTCACCTTTATGGCATGGGGTGGTTTCGGTAACTATTGTATCATCACTCATTACACATTCAGGCTTTGTCAATGATAGGGATTTTTATTTGCTTTTACCAGTGCTGACCATTGTCCACAAATATATTTTTTTCAGATGCTGTTCAGTATCGGCAAGAAGCATGGACAAAGCCAAAAGATCAAGGTTAGTAGACATTTTGCCTTTGACAATCATTATTTACACAGGTTAACACTGAATTAAAACTGAAGAAAAGACGAAAATACCTCTTACCTAACATAATTCCAAAAATGTGTCTATTTACCTGTATATTGTCTGATAAGCAAATAAACTGCCCACCAGTTTATTATTCACTTCTTTGAGTGTCTGAAGCGAAAGACAGTTAAGGTGAAGGACTATGAGTCTTCTTATTTCCTTTCAATTGAGATCGAGTCTACAAGCGCCACCATATAACTAAGCAAACAGACACTCACCCCAGTCACAGATCTGGGTTGAATCCATCATTGTTCTTTAGCTCACTTCGCCACCTCAGTTCAGACCCAGCTATACGCAAATCAGTCTTGACTCTGTTCCTCATGGGAACAGTCCGGCCCGAACTGCCAAGCCATGTCTTCCCTGGACCGGAAACAAGCATCCTGGGACCGGTTTTGGGGTAACAACCCTCATCAGCCAGGCTAGCTTAAATCCAGTGGTGATTCTGACTAATGTTCCAAGTCTAGGCCAGCATACCATAGAGACAACAGGAAAGTTAACTAACAAAGCTACGCATTGGTTTCACACTCACCTCAAATGCAAGGGCAGGTTGTTTTATCATATTCTCTGTGCACGGTGAGTGGAATGAAAGGGACCCTCTGTGAAAAAATACCCAGGGGATTGCATTATTATTAATTTTAAAAAAACCTTTGTTGTGAATGACCACCTACAGGCTCCTCACCTTAACCCTTCAATAGTTCCAGGGATCAGGGACTTACCGCTGGGCTATTTTTTTCCAGCACCTTAGAATGGACGCTATAGCTGCACCTCGACGACCTGTTGCGATGTATCCACCTCCCCCCCAAAACTGTGCCCTACTAAAATGTGATAAATGTAATAGTTATTTGGCGCTGTTCAATCTGCCTGATAATGACTGACTACAGGAGGTTGGGCCCTCAGAGGCGGAGAATCTGCAGCATCAACTCTATAATACCGTCTGTGCCCCTTTTAGCACTTGTAATATAAGCAGCTGTACTAGGAACCCTAACATGAAGGAGGCACGTGAGCCGGAGGTATCTGTTACCCAAGTGAAATCAAAATGTTGAGTTGAAGCCTAGCTGGTATTCAAGCTAAATTAGTGTTGGAAAATTGGGTCGAGTTTATTCAGTTGCATGATATTGTCCTAAAGCAGGAAACATGGGCAAAATCTAATGTTTTTTGTAATTGGGTCGGGCTAAGGCTAAGCTTATTGCTTGGCTTAGGAAGAGCTTATCTTGTAGTATTCGTCCCATCCCTCAGAAGTGGCCGCACAACTTTAGGTATCATCAATTTTATAACAAGTTTAATGACAAAATCAACCCAATATTTGTCGTACTTTTTGAGTTCATCAGAGAACTCAATTGTAAATATGTTGAGGCAGGATAAGGGATTAATTTAATAGTAGCAGGGGACTTCAATGCAAAACTTGGGAATTCCGTTCTGGATAACTGGAACAATTTGTTCGAGACTCCCTGGATGGAAAGGGCCATTCAAGGTTTTGACCAGGGAGGACGTGAGCTTTATTCCCATCTGGTTGATCTTGATCTCTGTAACACCATGGAGAAGTTGGGCATCCCCAAACTCTGCAGCTGATACTTACACAGGGGGTACAAAACCACCTTTTACTATATTTGAATTTCAAGATCCTTTAGGAACCAGGTTGTCGGGGGATTAGTTGAATACTCAGAGTTCAGCTACCATAATACTTTGACTAGTATTTTCTGGGGCCTGTTGACAGTTCCACGAGGATAGGTGGTGCCTCAGGGAATAACTCTACAAAAGATAAGGGGAGAAGACTAGTTTAGCGCTCGGTCAATATGGACGAGCTCATAAAGAAAATCTGTGTACACCATTTTGCTTTGCGTTTTAGCTTCCTTTGGTACTCTCGGACTACCCAATAGGTACCCAGGATTACGTTACACTGGGCATGCTAATCAAGGAAGCACTTACATAGCCATTCAGGCGTAGGCCCAATACACAACCCACATGGTTCAACGGATCTTGTAGGTTAGCCAACAAATGTCTTAGGGACGCACTACACTCCCATTCCAAAAACAGGGGCCTAGATTGTCTATTGTCATAGGATTTACAAACAGGCACCACGCAAGAGGAAACTGGAAGAGCAGACTGATATTTGGCAGTATTTGGTTCTGTGCTTGTAAAACAATAGCACGTTTTGTGGAGTTGTCAATGGTAATAATCTATTGACTTGCAACAGTAGACCACTTCCAAAAAATATACAATTCAGCGCAGTGTCCAGCTATGAAAACTGATGCTTCCACCTCATTTTATCCTATTGACATAGCATTTTTCCTAAATGAGGTTAATGAGGCTATTTCCACCAGCCCCTCCAATAAGGCCCCCGGGCCAGATGGTGTCACCATGGATCTCTATAAAGCCATTTTAGAACTACGGTCACCCTTCTCACCAATTATATTAATGCTGCTTGTGCTTCTGGGTTTCTGCATTCCTGGCACAGTGCTGTTATTGTACCTATTTTCAAGAAGGGCAAGCGCGCCAGCCCTAGTTGCTACTGGCCTAACTCATTGTTGGTTTCTGTCGTGAAGATTATAGGTAGGGTAGGGAGAGCCTAATTGTTTGACCACATAGATGGTCACCAATCAAATTCTATTCAGGGTGTGGTTTGGTTTGTGTGAGGGCCTTGGTAAGATGGAGCAATGTCTTAACCTTCATCTTTTGATTAGCAAACATACTGTTGCCAAGCGAGGCTCCAGCTTCATGGCCTTCATAGACTTCTATTTCACCTTCAATAATGTTGTGAGATCCAAATTATGAGAAATCTTGCAGGGCCTGGGGGTTGATCAGAATGTTAATTTTTTTACTCGCCCTTCACTAAGATTTGAACGTTTCTGTAAGATATGGCAATCATGGTGAATGCACAGATACTATTAGCATATCTCGGAGGGTGAGACAGGGATGTGTGCTTGCCCTTGTACCTTCCCTGCTGTACATCAATGGATTAGATGCAGCTCTAATCAAGCAGGGCAGAGATATGCCCAGAGTCAAGGACAACGTTGTTCCAGTATCATTTTATGAGGATGACATTGTTTCCATAGCACAAACCCACCATAGGCTTAAAATGTATTTTTTTTATTTTTTTTTATAGAGTTTTATATAGCGCGAACTTGACCAGAATCGGGTATCAGAGAGCTTTACATAGCACCAATTGCATTACATGAGGACACATTCATTTTTGTTAGGCATGGGGAGATTAATCGATTTACCCAGTATCACAAGATGTTCAGCGTCATTGCCCAGACTTGAACCCAGTTCCCCAGATTCGAGGTCGACCACCCTAGCCGACACGTTCGTATATTTTATGGCCATTCTAAATCTTGAAACCAATCTAACTAAGACTTCTGTTATGGCATGTGGACCCAAGAACCTTGAGTGGCGTAGCCTGGCCATACTGGAAAAACCTGTAGCAAGAATACACAAATTTCCCCACCTAGATGTTATCTTTGACTTGAAAAAAAGTTGGGGAACTTTCCTGTCAATACGGGCATTGAGAATCTCTAATGCTGTTGGGTTTGTATTTAACCTGGCTTTCTCTATTTATAGAAAACCCATAGTCCAGCTCCTAGAGTTCTACAAACCTATGGGTCTGGGGTGCAGGGCTTTAACAATGCAAGAGCTCTAAAGATGGAGGACAATTGGGTTTGCAGACACATTTTTGGTCTGCCAGGCAACTGCTCTACTTTTCCATGAGGAGTTGGGGCTTGCATATGTGGAGGACTTGATTAACCTTGCCCGCTACTATTATGGTGTTCAATTTGGTGCATTAGGGAAATCATTGAAAGCTGACTGTCCTGCGAATTAGGGTCATGACCCCCATGCTCTCTTACATCCAGCAAGTTGTTAACAAACTGGGCAGGCCCTTTATCTGTTTAATTCTTGGAGCCTAACCTGTAAAGGCAAAGGTTGGTTAAAAGCCGACTATCTTGCTCCAGAATGGAAGTGAAGGAAGCCTTAGACTTAGCCAAGAGTTTTAACTCTGGGCATCTCATGATTTGTACAACTGCGGGGGCAGAACCATATTTGGATATGGTAATCAACACCTGGGATAGGACCCCACTCACTAAATATAGATTTGGTATCATCTGATGTTACTTATGCTTCCCCCTGCAGCAGTTTGAACGGTCACCTATTATGATTTGCCTATGTGGTGAGTACTATACCCAAACATTACTGCATTTTATTTTTTTTGTACATTTTATCTTGTATATGCCAAAATCTTTCTATTTCCTTTACAGAGAAAATCAAGTTCACCTTTTATGTGCTCCAATGTCTTTTCTTTTTTTAAATCTGCACTCTGCCATAGGAAGAAATTGCTGTTTTAATCCTTTTTAATATTATCTTTCTTTTATTATTTTTTAAAATATATTTAATGTTTGTATACTTTGCTTGCGTTCATGATTGTTTTAAATGATTGACTAAAGCTATGATGATGTTAATGATAATTAAAATTAATTAAGTTACTTTTAAGTAAATGTATTGCTACATTTCGTTTAGATTCAAAATAGGTTATGAAACTATTTTAGAAATAAAGAATCAATATGGTCAATTTTTATCTATTTTGTAAACATTATTTTCAATGTATTTTATAATTTAACATCAATTCCCATTGGTTATTTTTTAAGTTCCTACCTCCATTATTTTTTATGGGAGAATGTTGCTGTATCAGTAGTGTGCCCTCTGTAGTGCTGGACGTGCTACCTAAAACACAACAACAAAAAACTGTAATAAAAGGGTAAAGTAGTAAACTCACTCAAAAAGTAAATTTTCTCGAAGGTTTTAGTTGCTATTGTGAATCAGACTCTGGATCTCTGGTTTTCCTTACTGGACTTTTGCCGTTTTGGTGTCATTTTATTTATTAAAATATTCTCTATTTGTCTAAATTGTTTTGGTACTGTATAAATACTTTACACATTGCTTTAGAGTTAAGCCTGTCGGCTTTGTGCCACCGCTACCAGGGAGTGGAGCACAAGTTAATTTAGAGACTTGAGTGATTCACTCCAAAAAGGATTGTGAGTATTACTTGAGATGGATACCTAACCCCCCCACAACTAATACCCCAATTTCCAACAGTGTCCTTAAGAGAGGATAAGGCATTCAAACAGCAACTCTGTCTAAATAAAATACATTCCTTAAACTAAACAATTAAAATCCGTTATTTCTATAAAGCAAATATAGCAAGACCACAATCTCTTTTTGAATTGCAAGTAAAAAGTCATGGTGCATCTGCAGTCTGTACAAAAGGTGGTGGTGATGGACGGAGCATCAGAACCAATCAAACACTCACACCCAGTCAACAGATCTGGGTTTGCTCCATCACCGTTCTTTAGCCCACTCTGCCACCCCAGTTCAGACATGGCCATATGCAAATCAGTTTGACCCTGTGCCTCATGGGAACAGTCCAGCCCGAACTGCCAAGCCATGCCTTCCCTGGACCGGAAACAAGCTTACTAGGACCGGTTTCTGGCATTTCAGCCGTCTTCAGCCAGGCTTGCTAGAATCCAGTGGCAAAGTGAGCAAGGGACTCACGTCTGAGCATACCCTGCCAACCTATGGCGAACAAAGCGGTACAAAAGGGGGTGGTGATGGACGGAGCATCAGAACCAATCAAACACTCACACCCAGTCAACAGATCTGGGTTTGATCCATCACGTTCTTTAACCCACTCTGCCACCCCAGTTCAGACATGGCCATATGCAAATCAGTCTGACCCTGTGCCTCATGGGAACAGTCCAGCCCGAACTGCCAAGCCATGCCTTCCCTGGACCGGAGACAAGCTTCCTAGGACCGGTTTCTGGCATTTCAGCCATCTTCATCCAGGCTTGCTTGAATCCAGTGGCAAAGTGAGCAAGGGACTCAAGTCTGAGCATACCCTGCCAACTTATGGCGAACAAAGCGGTACAAAAGGGGTGGTGATGGACGGAGCATCAGAACCAATCAAACACTCACACCCAGTCAACAGATCTGGGTTTGATCCATCACCGTTCTTTAGCCCACTCTGCCACCCCAGTTCAGACATGGCCATATGCAAATCAGTCTGACCCTGTGCCTCATGGGAACAGTCCAGCCCGAACTGCCAAGCCATGCCTTCCCTGGACCGGAAACAAGCTTCCTAGGACTGGTTTCTGGCATTTCAGCCGTCTTCAGCCAGGCTTGCTTGAATCCAGTGGCAAAGTGAGCAAGGGACTCACGTCTGAGCATACCCTGCCAACTTATGGCGAACAAAGCGGTACAGGGAAGGCATGGCTTGGCAGTTCGGGCTGGACTGTTCCCATGAGGCACAGGGTCAGACTGATTTGCATATGGTCATGTCTGAACTGGGGTGGCAGAGTGGGCTAAAGAACGGTGATGGATAAAACCCAGATCTGTTGACTGGGTGTGAGTGCTTTGTACCGCATCTGCAGTCTGTAACAATATAACGTCAAAATGCAGTGTCCTTGATAAATAGCCTAACCAATCAATGGGAAACGTGAAAAACACATAAAAGTCAAAGCTGAAGAGGACGGACTAAAATGTCCACTCCATCTCTTTGTACTTTCTATTGTGCTTTTTTTAAGAATTGATGACATGATGTTGCTGAAGCGATAAAACTGTCTGAAGTCAGACCTAAAAACAATCTATGTGTGATTTGATAGATTCAGCTTTCTGGTGCTTGACTGGCACCACACCGTTAGAACAAAAGATCCTTTTTTTACACACAACTTTGGGATTTATGGATGGCCATAGGAGTGGATGTTAATACACACAGTAGCACATTTATCAAGCTGGCCCATAAACAGGACAATTAGCTGCACCTAGCACTCCAAGTAAGGCGGACGGAAGACAGCCGCATCTGCTTTAAATGTCAATAAGCGGCCTATGCAGGTGTCGTACTTATACGTGGTTCTTGCCCTACCTTTCTATGGCTGTTTTGACAGTGTGAGACTGGCTTTTCAATTAGTTTGGCACGGCCAGGTGGGGCAGCTTAAAAGGACTAGGTGGGTGCTGTTTTTTGGTTCAATCATGACACACAAGTCAAATAAACGGCACACTAACTAGCCCTTTCACCAACCACGGCCCATCTGTACGGGCAGAGTGACCTTGTCTCTCCCACCATCTTCACTGACATTAAGAGTGTCTGTCAGGCAAAACAAACGTTAGCCTGAAAGACACACTTCTTGTTCATTCCAGGCAGCCAGGAGCTGTATATGTGTTAAATGCGAAGGAGTCTGGCTGCCTGAGCTAAACTTTACCAGGCTGATGATTTCACAGCCCAGTGGCCATGATCTGCTCAGACTGGCAAAAGTGCCTCAAGGCGCTTCGCCTTGTGGTGAGGGGGAGTGTCACTGGTTGCCTCGGACATGGCGGCTTCACTTTTAAGCCCTGAAGTGCCCAGGGCAGAGCGTCAATCAATAACATCTCGTCACAGAGTGGGGTCAGCAGTCTCCCTGACTCCATCCCACTCTGTGATGAATAAGGGACTGCTGCCTCTTCTCATTGACTTAAGGGTAGCTTTTGAGAGGAGGCAGCAGGTCCAGCCCTCCTGGGACCTCCAAGGCTTCCCCTTGGAGCTGCACTGAAGGTAAGTTTGATGTTTTTGAACATATGGTGTTTGAATGCTTGTATATGTGAATAGATGAATTTGTGAGTGAGTATCATGACTGGATGTGTGTGCATGGGTGTGAGTAAGTGTGTATGTGTGCACGTGAAGCCCGCTTACCACCCTCCCTTCTAAAATTACCAGCCACCACTGCCTTTCGCACTGGCCCACCTGGCAGTGCCAAACTACCCAAAAGGCCAGTCCACTACTGCAATAGTGGTTGTAATTTCACAGTCCACCTTCTTGCTGTTGAGAAATTATGCCAGGGCCCTGCCTCCCAACACCTGTTTGGCTGCGTGCACTGGGGTATGGCTGCAGGGCCTGCACCAAACACCCCACTGCAGTCAGACAGTCCACCTGCTTCACACGTCCTCCAACCAGGTCATTTGGTCAACCACAATTGCGGGCGGTCAAATACCCCCTCTGTACTGTCAGATTGCTGCCCTAACCTCTCCAATTCTCCCTCTTTTTTTTCAGCTTTCTGCTCCATTCCTGTCCTCAACCCCTCCTCCCTACCCTTCATTGTCATCTTGCTCTCCTATGTTTTTTCCCACACACCGCCTTTGTACATTTACTGTCACATCCCTTCCACCTGTCTTTTGTTGTTCATGTGGTCCCTTACTCCCTCCTGCCTGCCCTCCATTGTTTGTGTGTTGTCTTAGCCCCTTCTGCATGTCCTTCAGTTTCATTCTGCTCCCCAGACCCTCTAGCCCACCCTCTGCTGTCTGTTTTCTTGTCCCTCGCCTAGCTGGGTATTGTTTTCTAGGAATTTGTGTTACAGCAGCAGTGGTGCCAGTAAAGCAGTTCCACACTGTACATCACATTATGTATTGTGAAAGCAACTGTTTAGTTCTATAGTACCTGCTGCTCGAAATTTTTCTTTTTTTTTAGTTTGTTAACATAAAATGGACCAAAGGGAGCATCCTAGGGGTCAGAGTGTGCCCACCCTCTCCCCTTATAGACTTTTGGATTTATTTATTTTACATTTTTGGTACTGCTGCCTCCTGTTGACAAACTGTACAGATAGGCCTATAACTTCAAGCCCACCCTGAGTATCCTTTTAAACGCAAATTCCTTGAAAACGGTGGAATGGATTTACACTATATAAGAAAAAACATAGATACAGAGAGTCCATACATGACGCGTTTCAACCTTCTACGGGTCACTTACGTTCATTTTAACCATAGAGTGAATAAACACTGAAGACAGACTTCAAATAGATAAGGTGGAAGTAGTGATGATCAAGCTAAAATTTTAAATTTTTGTAGATATAATGATTGTCAGTGTTAGTACTTTGATCACAATGAACACAAAAACTATCATGAGTTGGCATTAAAACGAGTTATTGACACTGAATGCACATTAATGCAGAGACCACAGTATCCCTAATGCACTGTGGGGCCGATTGTACAGGTATTCCATCCACCTTAAACTTTTCGTATTGACCTTTTATAGAGTTTTGAGCCTTCCATTATCTCCACAAGTATATCCTCAACTTGCCTCAAAGCATCAATTTCAAGTTGGGCAGAATAATACCATATCCTGTGCAATACGGAAGGCGACAACTCAGCCATTCCATGTTTCAAGTTAAAAGTGACTTTTCACCGTTCTGAACATACCCTTTGCAAATTTCTTCAGATGAGCATAATTCTGGTATGTGAAAGGGTAAATTCCCCTGCAAATCCTGGCTGTCTCAAATTGCCACCAAAATCAACATTAATCAGGCAAGTTTCCTGTTCGCTCACAGTGGCCTCACTTCTATCCATTGCCTTTGTCTCCACTGTAAGATGCAGCCGGTGGACGTCCCTTATATATGCATAGTCTTCCTCCGGTTCCCATTACATTCCACACCCTGCGGTGGTGAAGATCCACAGCTGGAGAAGCGCACCAGCATAACAAAAACACCTTCAAGCACTGTTTTCCACTGGTATCAAAAGAGTGCTCACTCAAAGCAAATAAGTGTAACACACATTAATTTATTTTGTGCATGAAAAAGACACGTTTTGGCCATGGCGGCCTTCATCACATGACCATCAGTGCTGCTGCTGAACAACATATAGTTGAAAACGTAAAAGACAGACTACAGTAAACCATCGGGTGCCATATTTTAGCAGGTGAATACATCAGCATTACAGGGAAATGAGAAGACATAATCACAGATCAATAATATAAACAAAGAGCAAAAACAAAATGAATACGCATAATATGCACATCCAGTGTGTGTACAATGCCGGAAGAGAACCAAAAATAAAGCAGTTGATGGACACACTCTAAAATTACATCCAGGTTCCCGCCCAAGTAGGCAAAAACTCAAAACTGTAAATTGGATGCATTGATTGCCAGAATAAGAAAGACACAAATTCAGTAAAGGTGCCCAAAATTCAATCTGTACAACTTCGATAAGTACCCAGATTCAGGGCACCAATTTTACAATGAGTCTTTGCTTTATGCCCTAGTGGGCATAAATATGTGTCCATGTATTGCTGAAGATAAGTTAGGTTCTAAAAGGAAGAGCACCCATTAACCGTAAATCCAGATAATCACAAACCAAGGGATCTCAAACAATACTAAGTTTATTAATACATACTAAGTCAGTGACATCACAAAACCACATGTAGGTCCAAACACATAGGATGCAATTGGAAATAACCACCAGAATTTGAAGATGTAAAGATTGTACCGCAGTACCACTCCATTCTACCTCCATCGTAGAGATTATACACTAACCTCACCCTTCAACCCCAGCTTCATCCACACAATCAGGCTGCCCCCACTAAAATCACATAAGAAGGCACCAAAGTCAGACAGCATTCAGGTGCAACCCCTCTAGAAAAGGTGATCTCTAAATGAAGAAGAGCAATTTTATTAACACGAATATAAAAAACTTTGCACATTACCCAGGAGCTAGATTTGCACTCTGTGTGTATGCATGCGATTTAGACAGAAATATGCATGGGAAAGAACTTAGGCTTCAAAAACTTCTTTCAGGGTAAAATAGGTTTTATCCATCTCAGTAAGCCAGTAATGGGCTATCTGTGCATTTGCTGAAATATAGCAATTTGGAATCTAATAGACATCTAAAGAAGCCAGCATATTTCACTACTGTAAGTAAAATATTTTCTTTCACTAGTATGGATACTCATGACAGTGTGGTTAAATAGGATCTTCCACATGCATAGACAAATATTATGCTCCTTATATTTGAAGAAGAAGCTCATCTGCAATAGACATCAGAAGAAGGTGACACTGTCTTTCTCATACTGATGAGTGATTAGTGGAGACCTTGCAACCTACTACCGGATAGACAACTGGCTCCACATCCCTATTTAAAATGACAGTAGATAAGAAAGATTCAAACCAATCAAGCACCACCAACACCCATCTTTGCATTCAAAAGGGACAAAAGAGTGCTACTAGTAACCATATGAGATGCCCCTAAAAGATTTAGCATTACAGGCAAACCGGGTCCTCGATCACCAGCAGTATAAAACAAAATATTAGTCTTGTCTCCATACTATTCTATAGTTCCATTCAAAATAGTTATGGAGTTGGCGAGCAGCCACGTTCTCTCCAACGTTACTGGGCAACAGTAGGCAAATAATATCTCAAAAAGTCTTCAGAATTATAGGGTCCAATTCGCCTTTATTTAGAAAGGGAGGATATTA
Source organism: Triturus cristatus (assembly GCF_964204655.1). NCBI lineage: Eukaryota > Metazoa > Chordata > Amphibia > Caudata > Salamandridae > Triturus > Triturus cristatus. The sequence goes on from NC_140588.1 coordinate 61,853,498, forward strand.
ATCCCCACTTGAAATAGGAAGTAAAATCTTCCAAAAACCAAGATATAGTCAAATGATGCCACAAATTTAGGGAAAGCTATAAAAGTAGAGCAGTAATCAAGTCATCCAAGTTTAAAATGGGTTGCAGGGATTGAAAATGCATAACAAACCAGCTATAAATAAATCAATCAATCAATCAATAATTTGTAAAGCACACTACATACCCGCAAGGGTTTCAAGGCGCTGAGGGTGAGGAGCGGGGGGGTGCTGTTGCTACTGGTCGAACAGCCAGGTCTTGAGTTGTCTCCTGAAGGCTAGAAGTTCTTCAGTTTGTCGTAGGATGAGGGGGAGGGTGTTCCAGGTCTTGGCGGCGCGATGGGAGAAGGATTTGCCTCCGGCTGTGGTTCTACGGATGCGTGGGACGGTAGCCAGGGAGAGGTCTGCGGAGCGGAGTTTCCTGTTGGGTACGTAGAAGGAGAGTCGACTGTTGAGATAAGCTGGGCCGGTCTTGTGGAGTGCCTTGTGTGCGTGGATCAGGAGTTTGAAGGAGATTCTTTTGTCGACAGGGAGCCAGTGCAGGTTCCTCAGGTGGGGGGTGATGTGGTCACGGCGCGGGACGTCGAGGATCAGGCGTGCGGAGGCATTCTGGATTCTTTGCAGTCTGTTGATGAGCTTGGTCGGGGCTTTGGCGTAGAGGGCGTTTCCGTAGTCGAGTCTGCTGCTGACTAGGACCTGGGTGACTGTTTTCCTTGTGTCTGTCGGGATCCATCTGTAGATCTTGCGGAGCATACGGAGGGTGTTGAAGCAGGTGGAGGGGACAGCGTTGACTTGTTTGGTCATGGTGAGTTTCGAGTCGAGGATGACTCCCAGGTTGCGTGCATGGTTGGTGGGTGCGGGGGGTGTCCCCAGCGACGCGGGCCACTAGGAGTGGTCCCATGCTGAGGGGTTGGGCCCGAGGATGAGGATCTCCGTCTTGTCTGTGTTCAGCTTAAGGCGGCTATCCTCCATCCAGTCGGCGACGGCCTTCATTCGCTGGTGGAGGATGGATTTGGCAGTGAGGGGGTCCTTGGTGAGGGAGAGGATCAGTTGTGTGTCGTCGGCATAGGAGATTATGTTGAGGTTGTGGTGTTGGGCAAATGACAGATCAAGGTAAAACAAGGGCAACAAAAGTTGGAATTTTTGTCATAAACCAATGCATTGAAGTCCACCAAAAATTAACTTCGATACATACATGTTGATGGAGAGAGATGGGGACCAAAGAAATCAAGAGTGGGACAAGCATGATGTCAGCTGGCATTAAAAGCAGTTCTGAGGATCCTTTGATAACAGTTGTCAATAGAAAAATAACTTCCAACGAGAGCTAAGTTAAAAATGCACTTATGAATTTTGATGTAACAGTGTATGCTTACTAAGGGGCCGACTACGATGCGCCATCGTGCCGGGGCTTGGGACCATCCGCCAGTAATGCGTCGGTCCCTCCATTGAGATCATGATGCGACCGCCACCGTGGCGGTCGCATCGTGTATCTCTGCCATTGCGGCCAGTGCTGCTGGCTGCAGCACCCGCCGCAATGTCCGAAATGCAGTTAGGATTTCCCTGCACCACGTGGCAGGCACCACATGGTGCCTGCCTGCCACCTGGTGCAGGTAAATGTAGGGGCACACCCACCTCCCCTAACACAAGGGGGGCCTGCTACAAGCCCCCAAATGCAATCCACACCAGCCTGTGAATGGCGGTTACACCACCATGCACCGGCTGGTGGGGAGGCAGCATCATAATATGGCGGACGGTGCCTGCTAGGCACCGCCACCATATTGTTGATGCAGGGTGGGTCCGCCAGGTCATTGTAACGATTGCCTGGGTTGGACGGACTATGCGTCTGCCAGCACACCACCCGCCATAGTAATTTGGCGGGCGTAGATGTGTCTCACGATGCTGCCGGTGGTGGTTTCACCGCCATCGTAATGACCCCCTAAGTACGCTTGAAAAGGACTGTGAAAGTGGAACACCCTCATGAGACAACTTGGAAGTGTTTGGTTTCCCTTGAAAAATATTCTGTTATGCTTCCACTTCCAAAGGAGAGTTGGGCATGCTCTTTGTTAAGGTCTGTAAGCAAATATTGACAGGTGCACTATCATACCACATTCCCCGGTCTACATTTTGCTTCCCATCTGTTAACAGTTTCTTATATCAGACATCTGATGTTTTGATTCTCTGAGCTTGCATTGCTCGTCCTTGTTTGAACCCCTTTTTCTTCTACTTGTTCATCAGTCCTCCTATTTCTTGCTGTCTTAAGTTTATGAGCAGCGTGTGTATTTCTAAATAATATCTTTTTGTTGAAAACATATGTTTTCCAAAATGTCTTGTTTATGTGCTCTCCCATACGGTGCAACTTGTTCGTTGCTTTGCAATAATTCGGTACTAGTCTATGAAGGTTTCATTAGACTTACATTTCACAGTGAATGTCTTATTGATTTTATACTCAAATTTAGAAAGGGGAAGCATGTTTTCATTTCAATGGAAATTCAGTATTTGGATTTATCATTATTATTTGAAAAAGTGTGTGTTGTAGGTGTTATTGCTAGTGATATTTTGTATGAAACATAAGCAACAAAATATTGAGCAAACATTTCTATTAAAGGTTCACAGCTGCTCTTTGGAGTTATGTTGATGCTACATAACATTTCTAACATTTTTAACATTAAAGATTTTTTTTTCCCTTTCTGCCTCTCTTCCATCCCTTAGCAGTTTTGCTATCTGTATTTTTCGCATCTCTGCTCTCTCATCAGCATCATGCAGCTGATAATTATCTGTAAAACAGCTTGAAGGGAGGATCCATGGGAAAAGGGAGGAGCATTAAGCCAACGTGAGTGAATGATTTCACAGTTTGAATCTACAAGGCTGATGGGATTGAATGGAAACTGTGATCAGGGGGTAAAGGCCAGGACCAAAGCCCAGTTTGGGAATGCTCCAAGACGTCCTTGAATGTTGGTGTTAATGTGGCTTGTAGAGGGAGTCATAAACATGACAGCTGATTAAGATAAGTAGATTCCTTTTGTCTGGCCTGATAATGGCTAGACCAGCACGTGTGTGCTGCTCTTTATTCCAGACTGCACAATTATTGTGATTACTACTTGGGATTCCTCCAAAACTCCTCATTGGGACCCACATTACTGGCAGTTGGACGAGTGTCTGACTGTCATCGTATCGGGATGGAGAACACCCGACATATAGTCAGTGGCTCCATCCACCTTATTATGATCCGACTGCCGTGAAGGCGGTTGGAAACATGCCTTTTTTAATTGAGGCTTGTGCTGTGGCCCGGAAAAGTTCAGCAGCACGAGCCACAATTGAATAGGGCATGTTTTAAACATTCATGCACTGTGTGCTGGGCACCATGTGGTACCTAGCACAAGGTGCATGGATGTTTGGGGGGCACCACTTGTGCCCCCCCAGGCCTCATAATGGAGGCCCATGGTGGACGAGGGCCCTGCTAGGGCCACCAAAGTCCCATTCCACCTGACTTTACATGGCAGTTGTACAGCCATGTAAAGGCCTAGGGAAAAGGGACATCCTAATGCCTACAGCGGTGCCTCCGCAGGCACCGCCCCCATTGTAGGGAATAGGATTCCGCCGGCCTCCCCAACAGGCTCCCTGAGCCTGTCAGAGGCGAGGGTCTTTTCCCCCGCATGATGCACTCCGACTGACCACTGGTCTTCTAATCCAGCTGTCTGACCGCAGCCTCAGATGACAGATGGACCAGCACTGACGGCCTATCGGTGGTGATCCTCCTGATAATATAATGAGGCCCTGAGTATTGACTGCTCAAAATGCATTCACAAAAACACTTGATTCTGCCACTGTAAGAACGCAATATGGTTGTGAATTTCAAATTATTGGCTGTTACAGCTCTGTCCTTCAGGCCAGAGGATGCTCACATTCTGAAAAAGGGGCTGACTTCTGTGTCTAGGGTCTTGGAAGAGGTCCCTTTGAAGGTATTGGACGAAAAAAGACTTGAACAGTTGGGGAAAGGCACAGAGAGCTGATGCACCCTGAACTTGGCTTGTTTACCCTTTGGGATGTTTCTCAGCATACTGTGCAGGCATGAAAAAAGAAGTAGACTACTTACTGGTAATTTCAACTGGGTGTGAAGAGCTGATATAGCATCTCTAGATTTTGAACTCTTCATCCACCTTCTTAAACACTTGAACAGACAGGATGAGCCAAGAAGGAACACTGGGAAAAAAAAGGACCAAAGCAGAAGCTGTTGACTGACGGGCCCTGCAAGTAGCCTTAAAGGTGCGTCAACTCCTCACTTGTACTCAAGGGCTCTCTTTGATTCTGTCTCGATGGCTTCTGTGCCTGTGTCTCAATTGCTCTCCCCACCCTATCCGTTGTATTCTTTTAAAAAAAAAGGAAACAAATAAAATAAGGTTTTCCCTTTATTTTTTGGCCACCACACCATAATGCATAGGTACAAAAGCATGCACACGGATATGTCATCATGGGGCATCGGCACACAAGCAGATTTTTCTCTCTATTTTGCATTGTGGATCACCATCGACAAAAGTATTGGAAAAGTCGAAAACGTGGGTAATGCCATTGAAAGCGAGATATATTGGATTCGCCAATGCTTGTTTTTCATTGGCTGATATTGACGGTCTATTGTTGTTGATCATGATGGACTAGAAGTATAGGAATTATGTGATTTTTAAAAGCGTACTATTCTTGCAACCCCCTTGGGTCAACCACAGGTCAAAAAGGCATGGTGGTCAATTTGTGTACTACATGACATAGCAGTAAGTTCACCTTGCAGAGATCTGTTAAAGATCCTTCATAAGTCACATGTTATGTTATTTATATTTCTAAAGTGCAGTGGTTACCCGAAGGTGTCCTGGCGCTAGTTTCTACCATCGGAACACAGGATGACATGGGAATCCAACATGCTGAAAAGCCAAGTTTTTAGTGCTTTCCTGAACACCATTAGGTCGGTGGCGGCTCTAATGTGGAAGGGGAATTCATTCCAGGCCCTTGCGGCGCATCAAGTGAAGATATGCTTTTCAGGCTTGAGAGTGGAGGCAATATTCATCTCCTCTCTCTACTGGTGTATTTTACATTTCCTCTAAACAGAGGGAGCAAAGAAGAGGTCCCTTTATCTATCTCTCAAATGTGAAACTGATTCGATTTGTCTAAATAAGGCAATTGTAGTTAAATTGTGCCCTATTTCCATGATGATGCTCATCTAGGCTCGCACTGATTCAACTCAGATCTGGAAAATGTGTTGCTATATTAAAGAGATGTCTTAGGCAGTTAATGGAAATATTGCACCAGAGAATAGACCACAGCTATCATTTTTTAAGTTTAAACCTGCTCCTAGTATAGCTCAGTGGAATGTACCCATGCCTCATCAATATTTTTTCATTTATTTCTAAATTTATGTATGTTCTTAAAGTGTGGACCGGGGCCCAGACACGCCTAAAAGCTCTGCACAAATATGTGGCCTAACGGCTAGAGCAGTCAACCTGGGGAACTGGGATTGAGTCTCGGCAGGGACGCTCAACATCCTATGATTCTGGGCAAATCACTTACTCTCCCCATGCCTCGCAAAAAAATGAATGTGTCCATTTGTAACGCAACTGGTGCTCATGTGAGCGGCTCTGTTACCTTCTGGTCTAGTTTGCGCAAAATAACAATAAAAATAAAAAGCAATATACAAATCTCTCTGGGTGAATTCCTCGAGTCTTCTTGTCTTCACCAGGTAGTCCTGGACTTCTCAAAATGGAACCCAGTGCCCTCCATGTAATGTACCATTTCCAGCACAATTGCACTCGGTGTACATACGCAACACTCATACTGTCTAATACTGTCACCTCCATGTATTGCACCACCCCAGGCGCACATACATTCAGCACACACAATCACTCTGTGCACACTGTTCAGTACTATATTGTTTCTGTATTGTGCCGTGGGGTGCTATTTGCAAACACACATATTGCCAGCACACACACTAACCATGCACACGCTGCACACTTCACTCTTCATGTATTGTACTTTTCGCAAGCACACATACATCTAGCATATGCTTTCATAGCACACACGCTGCATGGCACAAAATCTCATTTATAGTATTCCTCTCTGGTATACATATACCCAGTACATGCACTCACTAGGCAGGCACTGCACAGCACTGTGCTATCCTTGCACCATACCAGGCAAACATCCAACCAGCTCAGCGTTTCCACTCCTGTGCTGCGCAGTACTCTATATCTAGCTGATGTGGGCGAAGGGGGAGGTAAGCACACAGCAGCAGAACTTTAAAAGGGTGAGCGAGCCTGAAGGCCTCACTCCAGTGACACATGTTAAAAAGGAACTGTTTGCTCCTACTGATCTCTACACGATATGCTGCCACTACTGCGCTCCTGGCTTAACTCTTGATTAAGGCAGTAGGCTTCCACCACTATGAGGTTGGAGTTTGGGACCCCTTTGCAGTCTAACGAGACCACAATTAGTGAGACAGGCCTATGTCAAAGTGTACACACATGATGCATGTCTGCCTATGACAACAAAAATAAGCATTAGGGCCCAGAAAAAAGTACAGCTGAGAACTCAGGCCAGGGGAACACGTCCATTACGATGCAAAGGACTTTACCGTCCCAACAACCTACTACTGATAGTGATCGATACTGGACTTCTGAGTATGTGTAAAATTCCTACTTTTAACCACATCTGTGTTATTTGAAGTCAAGAATCAGGCTAAGCACTGACTGCAGATCAAGTATAGCGTTAGCTGTGCTGGAGACTGTGGAGAATGATGAGATGTTGAGTACCAGACTGTAAACTGACTGGCTCAGCGATACACTAACTTCCTGTTTATTGGTGCGGTTCCAAAGCAGTATGGGTACATGGGTAGAGCCAGTATTTTTTACCATTTCTGACATGCAGCTTTTGCTTTGCAATGTGTTGTGATATGTTGTGGCTCTTCACTTCGTGCCTGTTTGCATCTGTTATCCATCCTTCATGTTTACTGTTTTCTTCCCTCTGGATTCCCTTGTGTTAGATGCCCTCTAAGGCCTCCTTTCTCTGTATTTTGATTTTGTGCTCATTGCCTTTGTGTATCTACCTCTTGTTTACCCCCTCAGCGCCACACCAGCCTAGTTTGGGGTGGATTTCTCGTGAGAGGAGGAAGATTTCAGAATTTTGTGGATTTTACTTCAGATGCTGATTGTTAGATATTGTTTAGCACAGGTATGCACCCTGTCCAAGTGGGAACCACAATCCTAGTCAGGGTAAGTCACAAACACACCCTAAATTAACCTTTGCTCACCCTTTGGTAGCTTGGCACAGCACAGTTAGGCTTTACTTAAGAGGCAATGTGTAAATGTAGGAGAGTAGGGTCTGCTATCCTATGGTCACCCCAAATTTTTGCTTTTTGCTTCACTGGTTTTTGACATATCGGCTGTGGGCCTGCTAATCAGACCCCCAGCCTGCTGTTCTCTCTACTAAATTTACACTATGCACCCTAGGTGCATAACCAATTGGAAGTGGATCACCCTGTGAGCCCCTGTACCAGTGTACACTAGGTACCCAGGGCATTGGTGTATCTAAGGCCTACCAGGGGCTGAAGCATGTATTGTGCCACCCCTGGCCTGGCCTAACAATTTGACACAACTGGCTGATCACTCAGCTGGGGTAAGTTGGTGTAACCACCTCTTACTTAGGCGTAGTATACCTATACCTAACCTTAAATGGGACACATGTTAACCTATAAGTCACTCCTATGGCAGGCCTTGACAATCCTGAAGGCAGAGTGCTTGGTTCCATGTGAGATGGTGCTCTGGCATGAGCTGAGCCTGTCTGCAGTGGTCGGAACAACTTCCTTCTACTGTTTCCAGATATCGTCATACCATATACTCTTAAGTGCATTATGAACCTCGCGGTTAAATGCTATCTTTGGTTTGGCTTTATCAAAACATGTCGAGTAAGGTGTCATACGAATTGGAATACTAACCCCTCGCCAATTCTGGCGACGGGGTTAGCATTCCACCCTTCTAGAGGGACACGACATGTACAGTACCTGAAACCCGGGTAAAATCAGACATAGCCTCAGCTCCACAAAATGGATGCTGCCACCACAGACACAAGTCTGCCCTCCTGCTGCTGGGAGTCCTTCCAGCTTGGGAAACGTGGACAAAGGGTTTCCTACCAGGGGAGGTGCGAGCACCACCCCAGACAGGATTTTGTGTATTGGTCAGGTAGGGCTTGAAAGGAACCAGACATGCCTGAGGCTCACAAGGAGCCTCGGTGCATATGCCAGTTCAAACCGGTCCTGGGGCACACCAGCCCCGGACCTGGGGCGAGCTGGACAAAGGATTGGGGGTGTAACCACCCCCCTTCCTGGTCCCACCCTTAGGGAGGGACCTAGCAGGTAGTCCGGCCCCTAGAATCCAAATAAAGGTAGGAGCTGTGTCCTAAGACTTTAGACATCCTGGAATCAACTTAACTACAAGAAGAAGACGGGAACTTCGGCGCTCTGCCGCACAGAGGACTGAAGCCAATCTCCCCTGTGGTCAGGGAGTGACCACCTTGCTAACGCAAGCACCATCCAGCGAATCAACGTCTGCTTTGCCGCTGCCTCCCGCCGGAGCCCGAGCCCAGAGACTGACAAGACCTGGACCTCCAGACCTCTCAATGCCCGATCCACAGTCCCTGAAAAGAAGGAACCCGTGGAGGCACTGAGACCCGTGGAGCCAGCCATCTTGAAAAGACCACGACGAGCTGCAAGCGCGACAACCGAGGCTCCCTCCAAGTTGTGCTTTGGGATCTGAGAAGCCCAACACCCGAGCAGCATCTGCACCAAAGGTGAGCCCCCCAGCATCTCCACAATCGGCGTGGAGCCTCTCTGCATTTTGCCACTCGACGCGCCTAACCGGTTGCTGGCCCGTTGGCTAGTGGCCATCTTGGCGACGAACTTCAAGAACTACACCACTGGTCTGGTTGCTCCAGACTGGCCCTTGCTCCCCTCCAAAGGAGCAGTCCCTCTGAACTTGCAGCTCAGAACCATCAGCTTATTTTGTTTTCCACAACAATTGCTTTTGCCAAGGCTTGTTTGCTTCGATCAAGTCGCCGACACCGCCAACAGTGAGAGCCTACGTGGGACAGCTCGTGAACCGACTCCTGGACGTCGTCGACCTTCAGGGACCACGTGGCTGCAGAGACAAGCTGCACCTTTCCTCCTGTTTGCACCCGACATCGCCTGGTACCCGCCTGGTGCCACGCTGGTCACTGGCTAGTGACTGTGAACACTGTCCCCTCTGCTTACAGGTCTTCTACAACTCTGATCCACCCTTGAATCCACCGCATCCCTTCCGGACCGACCGCCTGCAGCATCTTTGTCTACAGGCTCCATTGAACATATAGAAGAAACCCGACGCACTTCGAGACCTATGCACCCGCTTCCTGTGGGTGAGGTAAAGCTGGCACTCCGGTGCCCAAGTGTAGAGTATCATCTCTAGTGTCTATGTTTCCAATCTTGAGTTCATAGTCCATCCGGAAGATCCTTTTTGCAGTAACTTTGTAACTTTTACGCGCCCATTGAAAACCTATGGGAACCCGCGTGTGACTATTTGCTCTGCACACGCAACCCGTGGACCTCCTGGTCACTAACTAAAGTTAGCTCCTTGTAGGCCCAGCGATTCTAGAGGCCCTAGGCCTTTTCCCTTTTCTGTTCGTGGTACTTATACCACTATTTTAGTATATGGTTCGAGTGGCCACCAGGGCCTATCCATATAAAGTGCAACTTCTGTGTATTCGAACGTATTCTTGTTTAACGATTTGTGCTCCTGTGCTCATAAAGAGTCTAGGGGATACTTTGAGAAATAAATACATATATATTTTCAATATATATCTGTGTGGTGTCCTTTCATTGGTATAAAGGGGGGTTACATTTGGTAAAACAGCCTGCTTAACACGCTTTAAAGAGTTTAGCCTCAAAGACTGCTTAGCCTACGCTACCACTAGGGCAGCTAGTCCGAAAACGTTGACTAACAACCACACCATAAGGGTTGCTTGGCATGGTACAGGGTGGTCACTTTAACTAGTGAACATCATATACCAGGCCAACTTCTCACAGTAAAGTATTTGTGTAACACTTCAAATAGTAACAAAGTAAAAACACCACAAAAAGACCAACGCTAGGTTTGAAAATTAGAGCTTAATTTAATAACCCAGAGTTATGAAAATTTAAAGAACAAACTGAAATATAGAGCTTAAAAGCATATCTGGTCGCACTGGACTGGGTCAAATCCTAAAGTTCATGCCAACCGTGATGGAGCATGGATTAGATACATTTCCAGGTAAGTCCTGCTGAACTTTTACCTTTTCAAGAATTGGGCCAAGAGTCCCGTTCGTGGGGTAGAAGTTTGCCGAGAGCAAGGAGAGCATCCATGTCGGTGGTCCGCGGGACGCGACGAGCCACAGAGCATTGTGAACAGATGGGCTGGAGCCTCATGAGTGGCTATACTTGCAGTGCAAAGAGGTGAACTTGCATCCTCTCATGCTTATCCTTCGTACAAGTGGTGAAGTTTCACAGCGAACTGGCCCATTTGCGAAGAGCCCAAAAGCTTGATTTCAAGAGCAGCAGAACCACCCAAGAGCTCAGGGACCTGAGAGGTGTCTCTTGGGAGTCAGGAAGTCATGGATAATGAGTCCAAGAGCTGTGGGGAGCCTGTTATGTCCCTGAGGTTCAGATGAGGAGCCCAGTAGACTAGCCATTTGAGTGCTTCTAGGGTCCTGGGTTCAAGATGGGTTCCAAGTCCAGTTCCAGTTTTTCCTCTCGAGGCATGAGGGCAGCAAGTCAGCACAGCAAGGCAGCAGCTCCTTTGGAGTGGCAGTCCAGCAGAGTGTCAGTCCTCCTTCCAGCAGCACAGCAGTCCTTCTTCCTGGCAGAGTATCCACAGATCCAGAGGTGTACCGAGATGGTGGTGCCTGAGGTCCAATACTGATACCCACTTGGGTTTTTGAAGTGGGGGAGACTTCAAAGAGATGCCTTTGAAGAGCACAGAGTCCCTGCCCTTTCTGACCTGACTCCAGGCTCACTACAGGGGGTTATGCAGACCTGTGTATGGGGATAGGACGCAGCCTATTCAGGTGTAAGTGTGAGTCTGTGTCCAGCTCCTCCCTCCCATCATACCCAGGATGGTTCATCAAGATTTGTATGGTCCATCAAGTCTCTCCTAAGCTCCCTCTGGGCGTGGCTGTCTAGAGGGAAAGCAAAAAACCAAACCCAGCTGTAACCACCCCAGATATGTATTCAGAGACATGATGCAGGCACCAATGGCTATAGTAAGAAAATGCCATCTTTTTACAAAGTGCCATTTTCAAGAACTGCGTTTAAAATCAGACTTCACCATAAGTTGTGCTTTCATATTGTGATTCCAAAGACACCAAACATGGGCTTTCCAATCTTTTCCGAAATGGAAATTACACTTATAAATTGTAATAAGATAATCCCAATGTTATCCTATGGGAGAGATAGGCCTTGCAGTGGTGAAAAACAAATGTAAGAGTTTTTCACTCCAGGACATGTTAACACTCAAAATTGCATGACCTACCTTAAATACACTACACCCTGCCCTCTGGACTGTCCAGGGCCTACCTTAGGGGGGACGTATATGAAATTAAAAGAGAGGTTTCAGCCTGGCAAGGGGGTTATCCTCCCAGATTGACATGGCAGTTAAAACTGCACACACAGGCTCTGCAATGGCAGGCTTGAGACATGTTTAAAGGTGCACTTTAAGTGGGTGGCACAATCAGTGTTGCAGGCCCACTAGTAGCATTTAATGTACAGGCCCTGGGCACATGTAATGCAATTTACTAGGGACTTAAAAGTAATTATGCCAAGTGTGGCAAAACAATGCTACTGTCAGCAAAAACAGGAGGTCTGAAGTCAAAAAGTCTGGGGAAACCACACCAAGAATGCCAGGTCTAACACCGATATGCTTACCACTCCTGGATTGTTTTCAAGCAATTTGCCAAGCCTTTGACATAATGTCTAGATGTGATATGATGTCAATCTGAGTATTCTTAGCATTTTGTTGCACTGATATACTTGTCACTTTCAGCTGATACCAATCAAATGCAGGGGAAAGGTCCAAGCCACAGCAAGGTGACATCTGCTGACATCCCTAAGCCATTGCTAAATCAGTACTGTTGTGTAATATTCAACAGAAAGAAGTAAAAAATAAAAATAAAAAAGGAAGGAGATAAAACGCAATGCCCTTTTCTAGAATGCTTTTCTGAAATTCTGAAAGAGAAACAATGATTTGACCTTATATTTTAGAGGTAACCGGTATTCACCTCAATTGTTTTAATATCCTGTTGAAATTTTTACCTAGTAACTTTGAAAGACATTATAAATAGGCTTTTATGGAATATTTATTAAGATACACACTGAGGTGGCTAATGGAAATGGCTCATCCCATAGTTGAAATCAAACAGAGATACCTCTTTCTGTGGCCTTATTAATTTATTTAATATTTATTTTTTCCACTGATGTGCCAAATTGACATTAGTACACTTTACATAAAGATAACATAAATAACAAAGGGTTTGCTTACAAGACATATCATGACCTGGAACAGTAGTTTTCAATCATAAAACTAGGTGTCCTTTAACATGACACTTAGCACATACACACGTAGCACATAGCACGTTGGAATTAACTACATGTGAATACAAAGTAGGTCTGTCGGGAGGTCAGCGTACTTCTGTTCAGAAGACCTGACCATGAGAGATGGAACCGAAGGCCAGATAGCAACTGCAAATATTATGTAAGTTGCGCAATAAGCGCAAATTGATGAGATCCAGCATTACAGCTATTTGGCTTGCACTTACCATGGAAATTGGTATTAGGGAGATCTGCTGCTGAATTAAATTAGAGAAGCCGTCCCGTTTGCAAGGAATAATTCCCTGTTCAATTGGGTGAATCCCTTGTTGTCCTGATTAACGTGCTCATCGGGGAAGAAGACACATCCCCAGGGGGGGCACACGATAATGAACACACAGATAGGTTTTTCAGAATGTGTCCCCCAAGGATGGCTTTTTGGATAGGACATAAAACGATTCAGCAGTTATGGCCAGACTCTAGACCAAACAGAGCGGCCAGGGTCAGCCTACCTGTTTTTTTTTTTTGTTTGCAAGACACCTGATTTCTCCTTCTCTGAGAGAGGACCTGATGGCTCCCTCAATAAATCACTGTGTTCACGGAGAATGTGCACCTTCAGATAGTGGTAGATGAGGCCACTAGTGCTTAATAGCACACCGGTTGTCAGGTACTTATGGACACACTAATGTTGTGTGCACTGGCATACCCAAATGCAATATTTGTTCTACAGTGTAATGCACGACAAGGCTACACACCATGGTATTTCACTGGCACAATAATCTACCAATGCTGTATTTTGTAATACGGGCTCAGAAGCACTGAGGACTGTATATATTCTTATAAACAGAGTTTTGCATTTACTGAGATAATATTTTTCTACTGTTTAGACCTATGATAATGTGTTATGTTTATATGACTTAAGATGATCTGTACCCCAACGTAACCTGCCCTCTTATAAGTCACGCACTGTACCAATTTCTCAAAGTGACTATGAACGAAAAGAGAAAGCTTCCATGTCACAAAAATGACAATTGTTAGAAATTGGGTTTCTGGTTGGCAGAGGTATGCACCCTGTCCAAGCAGGAACCCCAATTGTAGTAAGGGCAAGTCAGATACACACCATAAATTAACCTGTGCTCACCCTCTGATAGCTTGACACAAAGCAGCCAGGCTTAACTTAAGAGGCAATGTGTAAAGTATTTCTTCAACACTTCAAACAATAAAACTGTGAAAACACCACACAAAAAGATACCACACTTGGTTAGAAAAATAGAGCTTAATTTCATGAACAAACAAGACCAAAACAACAAAAATTCAGGAAGTATAACTGGAGTTATGAATTTTTACAGAAAAAACTGAAATGTAGTGCTTAAAAACATAAATCGCAAACCGGGGCTACTTGGTCACGCTAGACCGGGTAAAATCCAAAAGTTCAGGTTGACCGTGATGGAGCGTGGGTTGGTTACAGGGACCATCTTTGGCTTGTCAAAACAGTACCTTGGTTCGCGGTTGCATCGAGGACTAGATGCAAGAGCAAAGGAGGCGTTGCGTCGATCCTTAGGATGTAGGTGATGAGTCAGCTATGAGCAGCGCAAAGTCGGAAATGCATCAGAAATGGAGGCAAGGTGCCGTGCCGTCGGCGATGCAATGTTCTTGATCCTTGCAGCAGCAGCGTTTCGTTGGCATCAATGGAGATGTGATGCACTCGATCCTAGCAGCAGTGGAGTTACATCGGCGATGCGCTGGTTCTGAGCAGTGCAACAGTGTTGATGAGAGCAGAACTTTATACCCACTTCCAGGGGTGTAGTACTGGATTGGCTCCACTGGACAGGGCAGGACTCTCAGATGGCAGAGTATAGGTGCTGTAGCCAGGTGAGTTGGAAGTTTTTTATGTCCCTGAGACTTCAAGCAGAAGGCAAGCCCTTGGAGTCACTTTGGTTCTGGTTTGGAGAGATGCAGGTCCAGTCCTCCTCATTCCCAGTCAGGAGGTCAGCAGGTCAGCACAGCAAAGCAGTAGTCCAGCAGAGAAGCAGTCCAGCAGATTGGCAGAATGGCAATCCTTGTAGCAGCACAGCAGTCCTTCCTCCTGGCAGAGTATTCATAGGCCCAGAAGTGTTCTGAAGTGGTGGTGTCTGAGGTCCAGTACTAATACCCAGTTGTTCCTTAGAAGTGAGGGAGACTTTAATGAGATGTTATTGTAGTGTACAGAGTCCCTGCCCTTGCTGCCCTGGCTCCAGACTCACTATAAGGGGGATGCAGCCCTTTGTGTGGGGGCAGGACACAGCCTATTCAGGTGTAAGCGTCAGCTCCTCCCTCCGATCCTGCCTATGATGGCCCATCAGGGTGTGGATGGCCCATCAGTCACACCTAAGCTCCCTCTGTGTGTGGCTGTCTAGAGGAAATGCACAAAGCTCAACTGTCACCCACCCCAGATGTGTATTCAGAAACAGGCAGACAGCACCAAATGGTTAAAGTAGGAAAATGGAAACTTTCTAAGAGTGCCATTTTCAATCAATCAGTTAGGACTTGTAGAGCATGGCTAATTACCTGTGAGGGTAACCAGGCGCTAGGATCCTGCTGCTCTCAGTTGAAGAGCTGTCTTGAGTCCCTTCCAGAATTCCAAGAGCAAGTATGCTGTTTGGAGGTGGAGGGAGAGGCTGTTCCAAAACTTGGCGGCGAGGTAGGTGAAGGAGCAGTCTCCAATCTGGCTTTGACAATGTGGCTTTGACAGATGCGAGGAGTGTGTGCATGGATGAGGGTGGTGGGTCGCAGGTGTCTGGATGGATGGTGGAAGTTCAGGCGGTGGTTGATGTATGTAGGTCCTTGATCATGGAGGGTTTTGTAGGTGTGTGTCAGCATATTGAACTGGCATCTTTACCAGATGGGGAGCCAGTGAAGGTTCCTGAGGTGAGTGGTGATATGGGTCCTTTTGGGGTGGTCCAGGATAAGTCTTGAAACTGAGTTCTGAATGGTCTGGAGTCTCTTCAAGAGTTGGGTGGAGATACCTGCATAGAGTGCATTGAAAAAGTGGGCATGGGTGATGGTTTACCTGGTGGCAATGGGCAGTTATCCAAAGATCCTATTGAGCATGCGAAGGCTGTGGAAGCAGGTGTAGGTGACCTTGTTCATCTGGCATTTCATGGTGGGTTTGCTGTCTAGGATGATGCCGAGGTTGTGGGCATGATTTGCCAGTTAGGGTGTGGGTTCGATTTTGGGCAGCCACCGGGTGTCGTTCCATGGGGAGGTGGTGTTTCCAAACATAAGTACTTCATTCTTGTCCGTGTTGAGCTTCAGGCAGTTGGGGCCACAACTACAACACGCTTTAGTGTTTGAAAATGGAAAATCAGGCCATTTGCGACCTCTAAGAGGTAGTTCAGCATGCACTAACCCTATTTTGTGAGTCGTTAACCTATTACAAACTCGCAAAATAGGGTTTGTGGATCAGTATTAGGAAGGAGCGTTTCAAGAGAGCCCCTTCCTCATAGCTAGTTGCAGGGGCACATATGAATGGTTTCCCACTGGAATGTGGCACAAACATTCATATTTTACCAACTCCATGAAGGAGGTAGTAACCCATCCGCAAACAGGAAAGGGGGCCCCAAGGGACTCCTTCCCCTTTGTGAATGTGGGCACCAACATTTTTTAGGAGCAGGCAGTGGTCCCACGGACCACTGTCTACTCTTAAATAATAAAAAGGTAGGTTTTCATTTTTATTTTTTAGATGGATCCTGTTTTTAAGGAAAACGGGCTGCATTTCTATAAAAAAAATTCCTTTATTTAAAAAACAATCACAGACATGGTGGTCCACTGACTCCAGCAGGTCACCATCCTTGTGATTACAGGCCATGCCCAATGGGTCGCAAATTGTGACCTGTCTCATAAATATTGATGAGGCAGGGTAATTGTGACTCCATTGGGAATCACAAACAGTGTACATTGTATTTTGAGACTTCCTAATTGCAGGTCGCAAAAAGTCGCAATTAGGAAGTCGCAAAATGTTTCTGTCGTACATGTGGCCGTTGGTCTTCAACCAGTCGGCGACATTCTTCGTGCAGTTGTGGAAGTTGGTGTTTGAGGTGGAGTGATCTTCTGAGAGTGAGAGGATGAGTTGGGTGTCATCCCCGTAGGAGATCAGGTTGAAGCCATGGTTTCTGGCAATGCTGGCCATGGGCTTCATATAGGTGTTGAACAGGGTGGGGCAGAGGGATGAAACTTGGAGGGCACCACAGATGATTCTCTTGGGTTCCGACGTGAAGGGAGGTTGACATATTCTCTGCGTTCTTCCTGTGAGGAAGGAAACGATCCATACAAGGGCGTTTCCCTGGATCCGGAGATGGTGGAGCCTCCCGACGATGGTGTGGTGGGATACTGGATCGAACACTGCTGAGAGGTCGAGGAGCATCAGAGCGGCGGTGTCACCGCGGTCGAGGCGGGTTCTAATGTCGTCAGTGGCAGCGATCAGTGTAGTCTCTGTTTCTGTGGTTGGAGCGGACGTCGGTATGGGATGTGTCCAGCAGGTTGTTGTTTTCTAGGTGTTCGGTGTGTTGTTGGTAGATGGCCTTCTCGAGGACTTTGGTGGGGTAAGGGAGCAGAGAGATGAGTCAGTCTTTTTTGGGTTCATTTGGGTGGGTGGAGGGTTTCTTCAGGAGGGTTCTGACTTCTCATGTTTCCATTGTTCAGGGAATGTGGCCTTGGAGATGGATGTGGTGAGGATGAGGTCAAGTTGATGCTGATTTCCTCACTCCTGTGGTCAGAAAAAATGGTGGAGACAAGGGTCTGTGGGTGCCCCAGAGTGAATGGAAAGACAGCATGGAGAGTCATTCACAAGAAGCTCAATTTTCTGTATTTCTTTCACTTTTAAAAATAAATACAGACAGGAAAAATATTGCTTTCAGTCTGTATTTATCTGTAAAAATCAGTAAAAACAGAAAACTGGAAGCCTTAATTATGAATCCGTTTTGGAAAGGGTGTATTGTGAGCATCCCTTCCAAATTGTACCATTCTGAGATTGGGCAAATCTTATAAAATCCCCATGCCTGAAACTGTGTCATGCAATCTAGTTTTCAGGTAAAGTACTCTGATGCAATTGGGTCAATTTCAGTGCAAAAACAAATTATGACTCATATCCGGTTAGGTGACCACAAGGCTAATTATGAGCACTGATTTGACAGAGAAAATGCAAATGCAGGACAAATGTTCAGGATAAAAAGCCAATTTTATGACCAAATTCCCAAGATCAAGCAACAGTATAAAAACACTAACTAGGTGACCGATACAAATAGGGCTCTTGGGACCTGTTATATTAAATTCCCAACATACAATTGGTCACTCTGTCTCATCCGATAGCATCTAAAGGCATTTTGGGGCCCGGTTAAAACATATTTTGGAACCCCGTTTGGAAACAAGTTTATATAGATTTCTTATTTTCAGCTGATTTAAGCCTTCAAGATGCCATACAATATCACCCTATACATTATATTCTCACAAAGGGGAGCAGACAAAAACAGCTAAAAGCACAAGCTGCACTATGCTGCCCAGCCCAATCAAACCAAAATAAATCAGCTCTAGAAAACGTGATAAAGGCAAGACACAGAAAGGATGAATTAGGGGATGTTTTGTGGACTATTGCAGTGGTTCTTATCTTTTTGACTTCTGAGGACCCCTACTTAATCATTATTGAAAATTGGGATCCCCATTGGTTCATTATTTGGAATCTGGGGAAGTTGGAGCTTTTCTAAATTCAGTTGAGGCCAGTCTTTGTTCATACTGTATTCTATTTGATGCATGTTAAAATGCTCTGACGCTACCTCCACCTCAGTGGCATTGCTAGCCGTTCTGCCGCCCATGGTGGTCCCTGAGTTTGCTGCATGTGAGAGCGAAGTGGTGCTGGCGATTCCTGTGACGGCTGCAAGTAAGAGCAAGGGTGAGGCCGCCGTCCCTAAAACTCATGCCGCCCGGGGCGCACCATCCTCACCCGCCCCCTTGCTACGCCACTGCTCCACCCCCAGTCCCATGAAAATCTTTAGCCAACCACTTCTGGGGTCATGGTTCATACATTTACATAAGGCTGCATCGAGGCCACCCTTTGACTTAGCAGCATGTTTACCCACTGGATCAACCCATTGTAAATCCTGACAAGGAGCTATATTGTTTCCAAACGGAATTGCAATATCTGAGGATGTGGAACCTGAAAGACAATCAAAGATCATTGAAATGTCCTAGCGGTCATGGCTGCACCCTCAAATGACTGTTTGTTAACTAACAAACCTTGAAAGAATATATGAACCCATGCAGTCTGTTTACTATTTCCTTTTCCTTAATATTTTTCTACCGTTATTGTCTAAGAGATGGCAGCAACCAGTCCTGTCCACTGTTGTAACAGGACGTGTTTTAAATCAGAGAGAAAATAAAATCCTTAATGAAACACAGGAAGGTTTGATGACTATGTCTGAAAATCGCACACCTTTCCCCATATCATGCTGTTCTGGCATTTTTACTCATAAGTTATTAAGAGTTACTATTGCCACAAAACTGCTGCTCTAATACAGGTGTACAACTGTGGGGAAGCAATATACATAGAACAATACACAAGGAATGTGCTAAAAGTGAGGAAAGGAGAAATTGGGCTAAAATGGACTTCTAAGATAATACAAAAGATGGAAAGGTGTATGACACATTTGAGTACGTCTAACAAATATTATGCTATGAGTGAAGCATGTTAAAGTGTGGCATGCCTTTTAGCAGTGTGTATAGGAATGTAATAAATGTTTAAGGATACCGTGCTTGAAAATACTGATAAGAAGAAGAACTGAATATGAAAAACAAAATAGAAGCGGAATTTTAAAAAGTGTAAGTCATTAGGTAATGAAAGTGTACATGCTATTGGGTTCTGGACCTCTTTAATACCAAGGCCTCAGATATGGAGGATTCCAGATATCAGATATTTTTTTAATGAAAATTAGATATGGGGATACCAGGGGCCACGTTACAGAAGGTGCATCGGGGGTGCAACGGGCATGTGCACCCATTTTGTGTGCCCCGGGGCACTTTGGCATTACAGAAGGGGCAACAAATGCTCTTGTAGGCAGCCCCTTCTGTAATACAGATAACGCTGGTGCACATGTTGCTCCAGAGCTATCTCAAAAGGGCATGCCCTCATTTGAACGAGGGCGTGAACCCATGTAAATTAGGACATCTTTTTAGCCTTTGCACCCAGTCCATATTATGGATGCAGGCACAAAGCAAAGAAGCTGTCAGGAAGTGCACTGAAAATGTGCCACAAAAAGGTGGTGCACTGTCAGTGGACCCTGATGGACGCCCTCTGGAGAGGGGTAAAGGGGGTTCCATGGATTCCCCCAGACACCCACTTGCATGTGGGTGCAGACAGACCCACATACATAGTGATCTCTAATTCCTCCGCATAGTTCTGGTAGGTTGTTGTCTGCTCCGTGAAACACAGAGCGGCTTTGAAGCAGCTGCCCGTATTTCATTTGAATGTGCGGCCCCCAGGGAAGCACAAGTTCACAGCTGCCCTGAAGGCAGCACATTCTATGTAATAGGGTGCCAATCCAGTAAGCGCACAGTGCACCTCTTTAATGGTCCACCATGGTGGAAACAGGAAAGGTGCGCCCTTTGCAATAAAGGCCCCGATATTTAAGATCAAAGGGCACAATTATCAGCACTTTGTGCTGCCGCAAAGTAGTACAAAGTTTTTTTACAGTACCACACTGTTTGCTTGCTCTGGAAAGCTGTCCTTTAAGTAGTGCATGTAGTACGTTGCACTGTTTACACTAATTTAAGAAAGGGGGCGTTCCATCTGTGGTACTTGGGCGTTCCCGCAATTCCACACATGCTTTAAGATACAACACCAGATCTACAAAAATTTTAATAGCTGACTTTGCATCAACAGTAACACTTCCTTGAAACATTAAGGAAGAGAAATGTTTAAATGTCACTAACTATTTCAATCACTGGATGCATGCTGCACTGTACAGCACACATCAAATGTGTGTAAAGTTTTAATGTTTGTCTAACCATAGTATGTTGCACTGGAAGGCTACCCTTTCAGTGCAAAACATATGATAGGCTGCACTGATGCATCTTTGCACAGCCGTGTACAGGTGTGTGTGCAGGCTAGGCAGCTTGTTTGCGCCCGAGTGCTGAGGTAGAGAAAAGCAGCAAAGTATCTTTGTGGATACGATGTTGTCATGGTCATTCCCCCTAGCACAACACAGTTCAGCAACTTTTGTTGTTGTGCTTATTTATTTTTTAGTAAATCTCTCCCCAAATATATATCGGGGCATCATAGTATAATAGAGTATGTCCAGGCTTTAATTGAACTGAAAAAAGTGGGGGGGGGCTCTAAAGGGGGTGCAGTCCATGTAATTAAGGGTGTGGACTAATCATGTAACGTAAACTAAATTCCTGTGATTTCGATAGTGTGCCACTCAACCGGTATTTTGCTGGCTATATGAGCTTTCTGTTAATGCATCCATAGATAATAACACATCAACTGACATACACCCAAAACCAACCAGGACTATTGGTTTTTTTTTCAATGATACTTAGCTGCTTAAGGCTCCATAGAAAACAAATACAAAAACACTGCATCCTAGAAACAGCTAACACTCCTAGGGAATGCACCATGAAATAAAACGTGAAATATAAACTGGAACTAAATCACTGGCATGGTTTACCTTAACATTTTTACATTCATTGTTCAAAAATCAATCAGTGTTTTTAGCAGGACGTTTAGAGACTGATATAGGGCTCTGAAGGGACCTATTTCAATGTCTGTTTTAAATTACTACGGTGACTGAGACGCAGATGGACCAGAGTGTCACGGGAATTGAATGGAAGGTGCATGAATTGTTGTGTAAATTACCAGTAAAGGGGCTCACTGTTAAACATGCAAAGTGCTAATTCAGTATTGAATGTGTCATTTACTTAGGTAATGAAAGCTATGGTGATAAGATTTGCCCGTCGAAGGAGGACCTGATTAACTCCATAAATTATGCTCCATCTAAATAGGGTGAAACGTATCGGGAGAGTACTTAAAGTCTTCACTACTGACTGCTATCTTATGGCTTGACAAAAGGAAAAGTTTTTAAGTAGTTTGATAGTGAAAGTGAGGGAGAGACAGAAATTAAAACACATCAAGAATTAAACAGTTCAAGGAAATGCTGCAGTCGCCACCTGTGCTGTTGTAAGAGAGGAAGGAAGTGTGGCACTTTTGTTTCAAAACATGTGAGAACGCCGGATTCTTGTTCTTACCAAATTATCTACAAGAACCCACTCAGGTCGCCAGGATCTTTTTATTTGCTTAATAGCGTAGAGGGAAGAAACACAATTATCAAATCGTATTTACCGCAATTTGACATTTCAGAAATAAAGACTCATAATCTGGGAGGTTGACCTTTTATTATCAGCAAAAACATCTGAATATATAGGCACCTCAATACTAAGCATAAAAGATATATAGGGATTAATACAAATGCTAGTCTGCGAAGTATTCGCACACGGCTAAAATAAACAGGATTACAGCTTCCAAAAGCATCAGGTACCCTATGGCAATCGTGATATCAAAATTTAAAGTCATCAATCAAATCATTTCTGTCCCTACTCTACTCTAAGGTGACATCCCTACTTAACATTCCCTTCCAGGGGAGGACCGCATAAAAAGGTGTCAGCAGTGAAACTTCCTAAGAAGTCTTCACCATATGAGAGCTTGATCTATAGTGCTCCTTTCAGTCCCTCTCCTAAGTCTCGTCTACTCAACCCACGGGGCTCTGTCCCTAATACAAAACCCCAAAAAGCTGTACACGCCCTTCAGCACACCCCTTCAGGCAGACTCTTCCTCCAGTAGGTTTCCATCAAGATCCTTTCATCCTCCTTTTCAGAAATTCGACCTTGGGTCCCAGGCCTTCTCTGTACCAGGAGTTGCAACTACACATTCCAATTCACTCCCCTCGTGTCTACTCCTTCTGTCTCCATTCCAATTGAACAAAGACTCATTCTAACTAACAAGCTGCATGGCCTTGTACCTGCAGCCAAATGATGAACAGAAAAAAAACCCTAACATCATGAGGTTTCACAATTCACTGCAATTTTAAGCTCTGCTGAAATCCTGTCGTCCTAATATAACATGGCTAAAATAAATGAAGGCCTTCACTTTACATACACGGTTAGGCCTTAAACTAAACGTGCTAAATTTACTAATTCAACTTATTCATCTCATCCTTAAGAGAACTACCTCTTCCTTCTTATAATCTGACCTAATGTCCCTTAATACATGACATTTCTACAATTAAACAGTACACATACACAATTGCATTTCTCAATAACTAGTGGCCTTTTCTCTACTCTCGAGGCCTGTTCACATTTCTACTTTTCTACTTCAACGAATATATTTCTAATACTCTTTAAACACTTTTGTTTATATGCGGGTGCTGACTAACAATGAATATGGTGCACCGCTATAATTTTCGCATCAGCAACACTCTATCAGTTCCCCCCTTTGATGACAACTTGTCATCACACAAATCCATCTATACAGAAGTGGTAACCATTCTATTATGTCGGAAACCCTCCATTCTTTTTAGATCTTGGTACTGATTATCTTGCATATGCGCCATTCGTCTTTCATATCCCCTGAGAATCCTCTCAGCTCTGTTTCCTCTATACCACTTGTACGCTCTTACAAGTCCCCACAAACAGATCACACAAATCACCACAATCAAGATTGGTTTCAGCAGATATCCGAGAATTCCTTTCCCTAAATCAGCAAACCAGCTTCCCACATGTCCAAATCCTTTCCCAATCTTCTCCCACACATTCTCTTCTGCCAATATTGCAGCCTCATCGTGAAGTGTGGTAATGTTGACTATATATTTCCTCAGCTCCTTGCTGTTGTCTGGAATATACGTGCAACATTCTTGAACCTTCAACAATTTACAGACTCCGCCCTCTTTTGCCAATAATACGCCTAATGCAAGACGATTTTGTAAAACCATTGTCCTGATCGATAACATCTCTCCATCCACCAACAACAATGACTTCGCCGTGTTCATTGACAGCTCATCAACCACTGTTGCTAGCTTTCGTATTTTCACATCATTCAAAATCACACCCAGACCGGGTATGATGGCTCCAAAGATATCACCAATCACAACTCCTGCACTTACATCTCTCCATGCTCTAGAGTGCTGTCCTGTTTCCAGCAGAGTCAAATCCTCGGCATGGTATATCTTCGGGAAAATAACAGCCAAATAACAAGTCCTGTACCACTGCTCAGGCAATCTCACGTATGCATTCCTTCCGCACATATAGTACACTGTCGGGATGACCTGTATCTGACCCTGCAAGAAGTTCCTGGCTGAATCTTCCATAGTAAAGGTATGGGCACATGTGCTATGTCCAACCCAAATTTTGTCCTTTTCCGACTGAGGACGAGCAACACACAGATTTCCCCTCTGTACTTGATCTAAAGCTATGGGTCCATAACTTCCTCTTGACTTATGTAGTTTCTCTTCATCTGTCCAATCGGTTGACTTCTTTCCCCCCTCCTTACCTTGAGTTAATTTCCTATATCTGTCTTCAACTTGGCCAATTAATTTCTTTTCAGTGTCTGACACTGAACATGTCAAATTATGTCTATGTGCATAGGCAGTATCCAAACTTGTAGTCGGTATGAAATAAGTCCGAAGTCTTTCTTCTGACTTATAATAATCATACTTATTCAAATGCTGGCACGTCAGGAAGTACTGTGTCATAATTAGAGAAATAATACTCGAACTGTTTCCTTTCGTAAAACAGACTAAGCAATAGACTGCAAGAAATCCCATAAGTCAATGGAAGGTGATGGTATCTAATACCCTCATCTACAGAGGCAGGCAACTGCATGCACACATAGCAATCTTTCGCATCCATCGCATCAACGTACTCATACAGCAATTTCGCATACGCATTTAGTTTGAAATCACCTCTCGACAAATCTATGTGTAACATACGACTTTCTTCTAGCATCATCGCCCTTTTATCTCCTGAAATATCCTTCTTGGTACTGGGAGTAACGGGTGTAGGTGTTCCCAGCATCTTCCCCTCCTGCCTGTGGGCCACTGCATAAGAAGTTATGACTACTGCGAATATAACAGCTATGACTACTCCTAAAAGTGTGCCTATCACTGTCTTCGCCCTACGGTGTGAATTTCTAGGCTCCGCCATTTTTCCTCTGCGCTCAGAATCTAGTTCAATAACAATAGGCGAGAGTCTTTTCCTCATTCAGACTTGTATCTTAATACAACAATTGTCTCTTTTAGCCAATGTTCTCTTCTAGCGTTTCAGTTCTTTATTTTGATTCGGATCAACAAAGACTTCCTTCTTACACTCGGGCCTAAATTGCCTTCCTTTACATCGCTTAATCCAAAATAACTGCAGGTCCCAACAATTCTAGGACTCCCTGCAAAATTTAAAGTTTGAGTGTTTTCAGTTATGGGGGAGTCGGTACAACAGCAAAGTTCGGGAAAGCCAATGTATCCAAGATCAGACCACGAATGTTACTCAGGATCGGCGGATCTGGAATATGAAGAGTCAGTATTCCTTCGATCTCCAATCCTGGAATCTTCAGTAACACTTCTGCCCTCAGAGCTGGAGGACCGCTGACAAGAGTGATCGACCTCAGCCTCCCCGTACTCATCGGTCCTAGCATTCGTTGCTACGTACGTCCACTCAGGTGAAGCGTACCTGCGACACGGCACTCTTACTCTCCTCGACCTTCTCGGAGCTTCCGGATCTTGGTCTTCCTCACTCTGTTCTGCCTCTGTCACCTCCGATACTGGGGCAAGTTCTCTTCTCGGTGTCCCTCTCGAATGTACCCGTTTCTGACTCACGGGCCAATCTCTTTCTGCTTCTGAGACACCCCTGCTCTCCCTTTGAATACCCTGTGCACAGCTTTCTTCTTCGGCAGAATTTGGCTCACTTCCGCCTACTGCACCTTCTTCTGCTTCTGGTTCTGATTCGGTGTTTCTCTCGCTTTCGCTTTCAGCTTGTTCCAGTGCACAACCAGCTGCGTCAGTCACCCTTACAGCTTGACTTGCCCTCTCAGATGGCCCTGCCACCTCAGCTGGGTTTTCGTTTACGAGAGGGGCTGTATCTTCCAAGGGTGCTGCAACTCTACGGGTATGGGAG
This sequence comes from Triturus cristatus, assembly GCF_964204655.1. NCBI lineage: Eukaryota > Metazoa > Chordata > Amphibia > Caudata > Salamandridae > Triturus > Triturus cristatus. The sequence continues at coordinate 61,879,323 of NC_140588.1, forward strand.
GCATGCACCCAGTTCGGTAGTCCCCCACACTTCACTGCCGTGTTTGTAACCAATATAATTTGATAAGGGCCTCTCCAGCGAACATCCAAACAACTCTTCCTCACGTGGTTTCGTACCAAAACCCAGTCCCCTGGGCACAGGTCGTGGCACAGATCACTTGCGGCTGAAACAGCTACCGCCTGCACCTGCTGGGACACAGAATGAACCACATCAGCCAGGCCTTTACAGTAGTCGAGAATTACATCATCAGTGATATTTATCAATGTAGAGGCGGGTATTGCTGGAACACGCATCGTTCTCCCCATCAATATTTCGTGGGGTGACAATCCAGTTCTCCGATCAGGCACACTCCGGAGACTCATGAGAACCAAAGGTAAAGCATCTGGCCACTTCAAAGGAGTTGAGGAGCACACTTTTGCCATTCTGGCCTTCAATGTTCTATTAACTTGTTCAACTATCCCAGAAGCCTCTGGTCGATAGCTGCAATGTAACCTTTGGTCTATGTTCAAGGCAGCACAAAGCAATTTCATTAATTCACTGTGAAAATGCGTTCCTCTGTCTGATTCCAAAGAGGTCGGGAACCCGAATCTCAGGATAAGCTCCCTCATCAATAATTTGGCTACAGTTAGAGTATCACACCTGCGTGTTGGGTAAGCCTCCACCCATCTAGAAAAGACACACACTACGACTAGTATGTACCTCAACCCATTACACTTTGGCATCTCAATAAAATCTAACTGCATCCTGTTGAAAGGGCCACCTGACCTCCCTATGTGACTCATTGTCACAGCTGTTCTCTTCCCTAAGTTCATTTGTTGACAGGTGACACATCTTTGACATACAGCTTCGGCTGCTGCCCGAAACTTCGTATTGTACCATGTTTGACGAAACACTCTCACCATCGCATCCCTGCCGAGGTGCACAGCACCATGTATCAATCATGCCATTGGATTTAACAGACATTCCGGTAACACCGCTCTTCCATAACTCGAAACCCAAACGTCCACATCTCCCTTCTCACATCCAGCTCGCACCCAACTATCCCGTTCCTGGTCAGACACCTCGTCTTGCAATTGTTTTAACTCTTCCCATGTATCTGCCATCGCCAGCATCACACTGAGATCAGTTGTCTCTTCATTTTCTCTTATATGCCGTTCCGTGAAATTGCATCCCTGTTCTGCACAAAATCTTGCAACTTCATCTGCATAATTATTTCCAAGTGACACAAAATCATTTCCTTTCGTATGGGCAGAACACTTTACCACTGCAATTTCATCTGGGCTTTGCAATGCTTCTAACAATTGTCTCACATAATCCCCATTTCTAATGGGCGACCCGGATGATGTCATGAATCCTCTCTGGGACCATAACTGTCCGAAGTCGTGAACGACACGAAACCCGTACTGACTATCTGTATAAATCGGTTTACGGATCTTGTCGGCTACCAAACAGGCACGAGTCAAGGCAATAAGCTCAGCCACCTGTGCGGAGTATACCCCGTCTAAACAAGCAGCTTCCACCACTCCAGTGATGGTACAGACAGCAAATGCTGCTCTCAACTGACCCGTATTGTCTCTTAAACATGATCCATCCACAAAGAATATTTCATCTGACTCTGGAAGTGGTTCATCCACAATATCGGGTCTGGGTTTGATGCACAATTCAGTCACATCGAGGCAGTCATGATCCTCACAATCTTCATCATTTATGTTCGGGATCCGTAACAATGTGGCAGGATTTAAAACAGAACACCTCTTCAACGTCACATTCTCAGCAGCTAGGATGACTTGTTCATAACGTGTCAACCTATTATTGGTGAGGTGCTGTGTTTTAGTCCTGGTCATCAATAGTTCAACAGAATGTGGCACATGTACTGTAAGCGGATGACCCATTACAATGCTCTCACATCTCTCGATACTGACACCTGTTGCAGCAACGGATCTGAGACATCCGGGCAACGCAGAGGCTACTGGATCTAGTGTAGCCGAAAAATAGGCAACTGGTCTACGGACATTCCCATGAACTTGAGTTAACACTGCCAATGCGCAACCTTCTTTTTCACAGCAGAACAATGTGAATGACTTCTTGTAATCAGGCATTCCCAGAGCTGGTGCACAGCACAAGGCTTCTCTTAGTTTCAAGAATGACCTTAAACAGTCTTCATCCCATGGTACCGGATCACTCACATCCTTGCGCGTCAGCCGTTGTAAGGGCTTTGCTTCAAAGGAAAAGTTCGGGATCCATTGGCGACAATAGCCAACCATTCCCAAAAACATTCGAACTGCCCTCTGAGTCGTTGGGACGGGCATCTTCAAAATCGCATCTATGCGATCTGGTCATATTTTTCTTTTACCTTTCTCAATCCGATGACCCAAATACTGTACTTCACTCAGACAGTACTGTAATTTATTTGGGGACACCTTATGCCCATTCTCTCCTAGGAAATTCAACAGTGCTACTGTATCAATCCTGCAGGCGTCCTCCGTTTTTGACGCCACAAGCAAATCATCAATGTACTGGACGAGAACAGACTCTTGGGGAAGCACCAGACCTTCAAGGTTCTTTTTCAAAATCTGATTGAAAATAGACGGGCTCTCAGTGTACCCCTGTGGGATACGACACCATGTTAACACACGATTTTCCAGCCTAAACGCAAAAAGAAATTGGCTCTCCTCATGCAGAGAAAAAGGCTTGACACAGGTAAATCACGGTGAACCATTCCGCATCACATGGGATTTGGAACAAGATCACAGATGGATTCGGTACCACGGGACAACATGGGACTACGATCTCCTTAATTCTTCGCAGATCTTGCACAATCCTGAACTTCCCGCTCGGTTTCTGCAATCCCATTATGGGCGAATTACATGGACTACCCCTAATTTCTCTCAAAATCACTTGCCTAAGCATGGACTCAATTACAGGTCTAATCCCCTCAATAGTTTCCGGTGACAATTTGTACTGGGGAGTTCTCGGGTACTCTACATTTGTTTTGACTTCTATTTTCACCGGGTCCACACCTTTAACTAGTCCGTTCTCTTCCCCACTAAGGTCCCATACATCAATTGACACGGACTCCCTCAGGTCTAATGGGAGTTCTTCCACCGTGAGTGCAGGATACATTTCCACGCACCAACGCTGGTTCGCAACCTTAAAGGTCGCATCATCGTCTCTTGTCTGGACTTCCACTCCATTCGGGGTACAATAGATGGTACAATTAAGCTTGCACAATAGGTCTCTTCCCAACAAACAGACTGGACTAGAATCGCACAGCACGGACTGGTGTCTGTCACTGAAGTTCCCAATCCTAATCGGTATTGGTTCCGTCAGTGAGCTAGTCAATTTCTTATTCGCTACCCCAACAACTTGGATTGTTTGGCCAGAAAGGGGTAGATCTGGGATCACTGCAGATCTTACAGTCGATCTCGTAGCCCCCGTATCAACCAAAAAGGTCGTAGGGTGGCCATCGATTTCCGCATCTACAAAGGGTCCCTTCTGATCTACTTCTAGGACCGCTCTAAGCGTACAATCATCTTCTCCTCCCCAGCAAGATCTTGCTGCTGGATCGGAATCATCTTCCCCATTCACTTCGAACAGAGGCATCTGTACATACATCCAAGGTCCCTGCTGCATATTCTGTATTCTAGGCGGTCGGGGGACCTGTACCTGCGGAACATTCGTCCCCCCTTTTGTCATTCTAGGTTGCGTCACTACAGGGAGTGTATCCGCCACTGGACCCTGGGTCATCTCCTCTTCCTGCTGTATTTGGTTTAACAGATTAAAGGGACACTCGCGTCTCCAGTGTCCAATCTGGTGGCAAAGATGACAAGCTGTGGTCTTTTTCAGCACTGCCACATCTATTCCTGTCCTAGGATCTACTCCTCTCGGCCTCCCCAGTCCTTGAGCATTCTGTGCTCCTCCTTGATAATTTCCCTGCCTCCTTCCCAACGTTCCTCCGGTAGGCTGTCCCTGAACTGCAGTCTGCATCTGTACTAATAGCAGATTACCTTTCAATTTCCTGTGCTTAGACTCAATCTCATCGCTACAATATCTAGCATATCGGAGAATCTCATCCACAGGCTTATTCTGCCAACAAATCAAATGTTGCTGTATCATTAGACTAACCTCTGGCCTCAATCCCAACACAAACTTGGACACAAACTGTCCCATATCCTTGGTATCCAACGCCTCCAAACCACTGTACTGTTTAAAAGCCTGCAAAAGCCTCTCATAAAATTCATGCTTAGGCTCTTGTACGGTCCTATCAATCTTCACCCAATCGGTGTCTTGAGGTGAAACCTTCGACTTCAACCAAGTGATTACCTGTTCAAACTTTTTCATCACCAACGGTGACGGGCCATGTGTAATCAAGTCCCTGTCAGGCTCTGAGGCCAGCCATTCAATCGCAACTTTACATGCCGACCACAGATCCCCCGGGATTACTATGTCAAACAAAGTGTTCAAATTGATCCACAGTACTTTCGAAATTTTGACAAAGTGATCAACTTGCTTGTACCACTCCACAGGCTTTTCCCTTAATCGGGGAAAATCATTTGTGAAGGCAGCCAAGTCTCCTCTACTCCAGGGTACACGAACGTACCCTCCATTCTGTACTTCCCTTAAAGGGAAATTCCCTATCGCCGCCGCTCCTCCACCCGGAGGTGGCGTCTCTCCCACTACTCCTTTAGAGCTTTTCTTCTTGGACCATCTTTCTTCCCATTTATCGAGCATGATCCATGCCCGCATTGCTGTAATCAAATCTTTGACATGGGTCCTCAATCCCATGAGTCTCTTATCTTCCAACTCCTGATCACTATACTGTAGCCGGTGATCTCCTTGCAACGCTCTAGTTTTCGACAAATCCACCCCATATCTTTTTGCCAACTCTGACAATTTCTCATGAGCCGTGCGTGCTTTACGGGTCACATCTTTCGCTAAAAAGAGTAACTCATCTTGTTCGTACGTTAGTATTCTTTCTAGGGGTAGATTCCCACCTATTATCTCATCCAACTCTGCCTTTAGTCTTACGACATCCAACATTTTCCCTCTCAAAGCTCCCCTCAGAACTTCTCAGCAGGCTGTACCATCCCTGTCATCGTACTCACATTCATTTTCGCGTGGCCTACCCTCTCCAGACCTGCCCATGGGAACCGAACGATTTACAATCGTCCCTCGTCCCCTCTCTGCGTCTAACACACCTTGACTCTGTGTTCTCACCGGTGGTGTTCACATCCTCAAATCTGATCTTGACTCAACTAAAGACCCGGTCTAGTAGGTCTCGATTCTCCCTGTCCTCCTGAGGAGTCAGTTGTGGCTGGCATCGGCGTACTCCATTCTATAGGTTTCGGAGTCCGCTCCATTCTTCTCACCGAGTCACTTTCCTCTACTTCATTTCTCGTCCTAGCCTCTGATTGTTCCAAACTTCCTGCTGTCTCTGGCTCAAGCTCGTACATGGACTCAATAGGTCCGATGATAACTGGTATTTTCAACGCATCTGGTAACCTCACTCCTCTCTCCCCCTCTGAGCTGCCTACAGTCTTATACCTGGTATTCTCGGCTCCTAGCGAGATCTTTCTTTCTACTCTTACTTCTGATCGGGGCACTGCTCCCCTGCTCTCTTCTTCTTTTGTCTCATTACCTTCTGAGGCATCTGGATTATATGGAGGTGGTCTCTCGGATAGCAACCTTTCTACCAGGCTGTCATCCGTGTCACGATCTTCTTCCCCATCTACTGTCTTTTCCTTTGACTTCTCTGTCGCCTCCAATAAGGGATATAATTTATGTCCCTCTATTGCCTGCATTCTCCATCTTTTCTCCACTGCATTCCTTCTAGCATCTTGGAAAGCCTGGTCCGACCTTTTCACCCTTTCCTGATTTCTGCCTCTCTACTTATCATGCGCTGCTCTACTCCCCGCATGTAGTGCTTCAAATTGTGTGGGCCTCGGCATAGGTCGTAAGGCTGCCATCACAGACTTCAGCTGATACAACACCGCTAATCTGAATGAACCATACCGTGGGAACGCTAACTCTCCTTCTCCTTGCGTCATTTTATGCCAATTCTCAAGCCAATCTATGGTATGCGACCCTACATTTCTTGCCATGTAATGTGCTGGCGTTTCCTCAGGAGGGGCTTCCGCACCCTCTTGAGTAACCACATGTTCATCCCCTCGACACAATTCTCGTAAAACTTTAAAGCATTTCATAATGACCAAAAGCTAAACGCATACAATCTCTGTTTACTTCCTGGTAACTGTCCGCCAATGACAGCGCGAACTTACACCAACCAGCCTATCGCAGCGCGACACCTGCTGACGTCACTTTTCCTCCACTCGCAGCCATTCCCCTCCTTCACACCGCTCGTATCACCCTTGCATTCATCCCATTCACACGCTGAAATAACCGTTTGTCCCAAACAAGTTACTCCTCTGGCTGTCCGTCCACAGCCTCTGACTGTCCATCCACAGTCTCTGACTGTCCGTCCACAGTCTCTCGAAGTTGTCGACCTCGGTTGGTTACTATCTGTCCCTGCCAGGCAAATAGATCGCCTCTGATAGGTTACAAATACTCTATTCCACATACAACAACCCACTCCCAGCGTCAGGTTGCCACACACTCATACATTTGCTCCCCCTATCTCAGTCCAGTTGATCGATGGTACCTCACGATCGGTGGTCAACAAAATCTACCTGGGGTGTCTTCTACACCCTCTTGCTCAGGCTTCTCATCACCTAAGACTTTCCCGGGCTGCGCGCGCTCACAGCCTGATCTCACAATCACACAACATTCCCACAGACTCCGCAAAACATCTCACATAATACAACACCGCAATCTACAACATCATATCCTGTTCATACTCACTCTTCGAGCTTCTGCTTGCTGCTGCACTGCTACTCGCCATCTATGTCCGTCCGCCAGGCCGTCTGCCGTTCGCCATCCGATGATTCGACCTCACTTATCATTGATGGACCTCAAGGATCTCTTATCCTAATCTCAATCTTCCCTCGCTATCAGAAATAAACCATCCGTTTCTGCTACCAACTGAGAACGCCGGATTCTTGTTCTTACCAAATTATCTACAAGAACCCACTCAGGTCGCCAGGATCTTTTTATTTGCTTAATAGCGTAGAGGGAAGAAACACAATTATCAAATCGTATTTACCGCAATTTGACATTTCAGAAATAAAGACTCATAATCTGGGAGGTTGACCTTTTATTATCAGCAAAAACATCTGAATATATAGGCACCTCAATACTAAGCATAAAAGATATATAGGGATTAATACAAATGCTAGTCTGCGAAGTATTCGCATACGGCTAAAATAAACAGGATTACAGCTTCCAAAAGCATCAGGTACCCTATGGCAATCGTGATATCAAAATTTAAAGTAATCAATCAAATCATTTCTGTCCCTACTCTACTCTAAGGTGACATCCCTACTTAACATTCCCTTCCAGGTGAGGACCGCATAAAAAGGTGTCAGCAGTGAAACTTCCTAAGAAGTCTTCACCATATGAGAGCTCGATCTTTAGTGCTCCTTTCAGTCCCTCTCCTAAGTCTCTCGTCTACTCAACCCACGGGGCTCTGTCCCTAATACAAAACCCCAAAAAGCTGTACACGCCCTTCAGCACACCCCTTCAGACAGACTCTTCCTCCAGTAGGTTTACATCAAGATCCTTTCATCCTCCTTTTCATAAATTCGACCTTGGGTCCCAGGCCTTCTCTGTACCAGGAGTTGCAACTACACATTCAAATTCACTCCCCTCATGTCTACTCCTTCTGTCTCCATTCCAATTGAACAAAGACTCACTCTAACTCACAAGCTGCATGGCCTTGTACCTGCAGCCAAATGATGAACAGAAAAAAAAACCCTAACATCATGAGGTTTCACAATTCACTGCAATTTTAAGCTCTGCTGAAATCCTGTCGCCTAATATAACATGGCTAAAATAAATGAAGGCCTTCACTTTACATACACGGTTAGGCCGTAAACTAAACGTGCTACATTTACTAATTCAACTTATTCATCTCATCCTTAAGAGAACTACCTCTTCCTTCTTATAATCTGACCTAATGTCCCTTAATACATGACATTTCTACAATTAAACAGTACACATACACAATTGCATTTCTCAATAACTGGTGGCCTTTTCTCTTCTCTCGAGGCCTGTTCACATTTCTACTTTTCTACTTCAACGAATATATTTCTAATACTCTTTAAACACTCTCGTTTATATGTGGGTGCTGACTAACAATGAATATGGTGCACCCCTATAATTTTCGCATCAGCAACGCTTTATCACATGTTATCACGTATGTGTGTTTCCTGGGGGTCTCATGTTATTTTTTGATTTACTCTTCTTCTGGAGGACTTGAGACAATAAAGACAAGGTTAAAGTACAGCATAGCTCAGCCATCATTATGAACAAAACCTGCCTGTTAATGGTTTATTTCCAAGCCATTGACATTCACCCGAAATAGCGAACAGCCCATGTAAATTACAGAGGAGTGGTCAACCTAACCCTGATGCATCAATGGTTTGCGACCATAAATCCAGCCACTACAGACTACCAGTGGCCATATTACACATATGGCGCACTTTCTCTGCTTGCCAAATGGCGCTACTTAAAACAGGTGCGCCGGCGCAAACAGGTAAAGTGCGCCCGATTACATTGAAGGCGCTGCCCTGAGGGCAAAGCTTTCAAGTGAAATATGGTGCTCTGATCCGTGTTTCACCGTGCAGGCAGCAACCTGTCTACACTTTTAAGAGGGTAGAGAGATCCCCTGTGTGTGGGGGCAGTGAGTGACTGCTTCCACCTGCAAAACAAAGTCTGGGGGACCCTCTATAGAAGGCAGCCATTAGGGGGCACACTGACTGTCAGTACGCCTCCTGACAGCTTCTTTGCCTCTGCACCCGTAGCCATAATGAGGCGCAGGCTCAGAGGCAAAGAGATTCCCTCATTTGCATGGGGTCATGCCCCCATGCAAATGAGGGAATGCCCTCTTGAGAAAGTCATGGCGCTACATGTGCACTAGCGCTTTAAGTATTACAGAAGGGACCTAAAAATCCTCTGTGGCCCCTTTTGTAATACCAATGTGCCCTAGGAATGCGCAAAGTGGGCGCACATGCCCGTTGCCCCTCCTGGAGCATGCTCTATAATACGGCCCCAGATTAATGTGGTAACTGATTAACAAAAAGTATTAGCTCCCCTTTGGACTCTTTCCCCTTTTTAAATGTTGAAAAAAATTCTGGGACAGTAGGAAGTGATTCGCGGGATCGCTTCCAACTCACAGTGAACTTTTATTACACATGATGGTCTTGTGACTCTTACAGGCCACCATCCCCATCATTGTGGCCAATTACAGGGGTCACAGCGGTCATGGCTGCACCCTCAAATGACTGTTTGTTAACTAACAAACCTTGAAAGAATATATGAACCCATGCAGTCTGGTTACAATTTCCTTTTCCTTATTATTTTTCTACCGTTATTGTCTAAGAGATGGCAGCAACCAGTCCTGTCCACTGTTGTAACAGGACGTGTTTTAAATCAGAGAGAAAATAAAATCCTTAATGAAACACAGGAAGGTTTGATGACTATGGGCCATATGTAGGTAATTTATATTTACCGATTCTTAAATTCCGAATTTTACCGATTCGGTATTTATGAATCGGTAAATATAATGTAGGTAAAAAATCGGTAAATGTTACCGATTCGGTGATATTCGGTATTACTGATTCGGTATTAACCGAATCGGTAATAAGGAATGCCTTCCTATTCATTCCTATGGGCCTGGAGGCCCATAGGAATGAATGGGAAGCCATTGACTATTACCGATTCGGTAAATACCGATTCGGTAATAGGGGGAGCAGATTCAAGGGTGGCAGGGTGTCACATTGACACCCTGTTGCACCCCTGAATCGTGCATGTGTGCACATGTGGCGCACATACATGCCCTAAGGGCATGTATGTCTGCCACATGGCATATCTAGAAGAGCACAAAAGTGCTTTTTAACAGGTATTCAGTATTTACCACCAACCTGTAGTTGGTGGTAAATAACGAATCCTTGAAACAAAAAAGCACTCACTTGAGTGCTCCCTACATAGGATTTGAGGATTCGATAATTTACTGAATCGGTATTTTACCGATTTCTTAAAATACCGATTCGGTAAATTACCGAATCCTTAAAACCTGCCTCCTACATTGGAAAGGGCTAAATACCGGTCGGTAACGGGAAAATTACCGATTTTCGGCCGTTACCGACCGGTATTTAGCTATCTGTATATGGCCCTATGTCTCAAAATCGCACACCTTTCCCCATATCATGCTGTTCTGGCATTTTTACTCACAAGTTATTAAGAGTTACTATTGCCAAAAAACTGCTGCTCTCATACAGGTGTACAACTGTGGGGAAGCAATATACATAAAACAATACACAAGGAATGTGCTAAAACTGAGGTAAGGAGAAATTGGGCTAAAATGGACTTCTAAGATAATACAAAAGATGGAAAAGTGTATGACACATTTGAGTAAGCCTAACAAATACTGTTCTATGAGTGAAGCATGTTAAAGTGTGGCATGCCTTTTAGCAGTGTGTATAGGAATGGAATAAATGTTTATGGATACCGTGATTGAAAATACTGATAAGAAGAAGCACAGGTTGCTCCAGAGCTATCTCAAAAGGGCATTCCCTCATTAGAATGAGGGCGTGACCCCATGTAAATGAGGGCATCTTTTTTGCCTCTGCACCCGGTCCATATTATGGATGCAGGTACAAAGCAAAGAAGCTGTCAGGAAGTGCACTGAAAATGTGCCAGAAAAAGGTGGTGCACTGTCAGTGGACCCTGGTGGAAGCCCTCTGGAGAGGGGTAAAGGGGGTTCCATGGACACTTGCATGTGGGTGCAGTCAGACACTGTACCCACATGCAAAGTGATCTCTAATTCCTCCGCACAGTTCTGGTAGGTTGTTGTCTGCTCCGTGAAACACAGAGCGGCTTTGAAGCAGCTGCCCGTATTTCATTTGAATGTGCTGCTCCCAGGGAAGCACAAGTTCACAGCTGCCCTGAAGGCAGCACATTCTATGTAATAGGGTGACCCTCCAGTAAACACACAGTGCACCTCTTTAAAGGTCCACCATGGTGGAAACAGGAAAAGTGCGCCCTTTGCAATAAAGGCCCCGATATTTAAGATCAAGGGGCACAATTATCAGCACTTTGTGCTGCCGCAAAGTGGTACCAAGTTTTTTTACAGTACCACACTGTTTGCTTGCTCTGGAAAGCTGTCCTTTAAGTAGTGCATATAGTATGTTGCACTGTTTACACTAATTTAAGAAAGGGGGCGTTCCATCTGTGGTACTTGGGCGTTCCCGCAATTCCACACATGCTTTAAGATACAACACCAGACCTACAAAAATTTTAATAGCTGACTTTGCATCAACAATAACACTTCCTTGAAACATTAAGGAAGAGAAATGTTTAATTTTCAGTAACTATTTCAATCACTGGATGCATGCTGCACTGTACAGCACACATCAAATGTGTGGAAAGTTTTAAAGTTTGTCTAACCATAGTATGTTGCACTGGAAGGCTACCCTTTCAGTGCAAAGCATATGATAGGCGGCACTGATGCATCTTTGCACAGCAGTGTACAGGTGTGTGCGCAGGCTAGGCAGCTCGTTTGCGCCCGAGTGCTGAGGTAGAGAAAAGCAGCAAAGTATCTTTGTGGATACGATGTTGTCATTGTCATTCCCCCTAGCACAACACAGTTCAGCAACTTTTGTTGTTGTGCTTATTTATTTTTTAGTAAATCTCTCCCCAAATATATATAGGGGCATCATAGTATAATAGAGTATGTCCAGGCTTTAATTGAACTGAAAAAAGTGGGGGGGGGCTCTAAAGGGGGTGCAGTCCATGTAATTAAGGGTGTGGACTAATCATGTAACGTAAACTAAATTCCTGTGATTTCGATAGTGTGCCACTCAACCGGTATTTTGCTGGCTATATGAGCTTTCTGTTAATGCATCCATAGATAATAACACATCAACTGACATACACCCAAAACCAACCAGGACTATTGTTTTTTTTTTCAATGATACTTAGCTGCTTAAGGCTCCATAGAAAACAAATACAAAAACACTGCATCCTAGAAACAGCTAACACTCCTAGGGAATGCACCATGAAATAAAACGTGAAATATAAACTGGAACTAAATCACTGGCATGGTTTACCTTAACATTTTTACATTCATTGTTCAAAAATCAATCCGTGTTTTTAGCAGGACGTTTAGACACTGATATAGGGCTCTGAAGGGACCCATTTCAATGTCTGTTTTAAATTACTACGGTGACTGAGACGCGGATGGACCAGAGTGCCACAGGAATTGAATGGAAGGTGCATGAATTGTTGTGTAAATTACAAGTAAAGGGGTTCACTGTTAAACATGCAAAGTGCTAATTCAGTATTGAATGTGTGATTTACTTAGGTAATGAAAGCTATGGTGATAAGATTTGCCCTCGAAGGAGGACCTGATTAACTCCATAAATTATGCTCCATCTAAATAGGGTGAAACGTATCGGGAGAGTACTTAAAGTCTTCACTACTGACTGATATCTTATGGCTTGACAAAAGGAAAAGTTTTTAAGTAGTTTGATAGTGAAAGTGAGGGAGAGACAGAAAGTTAAACACACCAAGAATTAAACAGTTCAAGGAAATGCTGCAGTCGCCACCTGTGCTGTTGTAAGGGAGGAAGGAAGTGTGGCACTTTTGTTTCAAAACATGTTATCACGTATGTGTGTTTCCTGGGGGTCTCATGTTATTTTTTGATTTACTCTTTTTCTGGAGGACTTGAGACAATAAAGGCAAGGTTAAAGTGCAGCATAGCTCAGCCATCATTATGAACAAAACCTGCCTGTTACTGGTTTATTTCCAAGCCATTGACATTCACCCGAAATAGCGAACAGCCCATGTAAATTACAGAGGAGTGGTGAACCTAACGCGGAGGCATCAATGGTTTGCGACCATAAATCCAGCCACTACAGACTACCAGTGGCCATATTACACATATGGCGCACTTTCCCTGCTTGCCAAATGGCGCACCTTAAGTGAAATATGGAGCGCCGATCCGTGTTTCACTGTGCAGGCATCAACCTGTCTACACTTTTAAGAGTGTAGAGAGATCCCCTGTACGTGGTTGCAGTGAGTGACTGCACCCACCTGCAAAACAAAGTCTGGGGGACCCTCTATAGAAGGCAGCCATTAGGGGGCACACTGACAGTCAGTACACCTCCTGACAGCTTCTTTGCCTCTGCACCCGTATCCATAATGCGGTGCGGGTGCAGAGGCAAAGAGATTCCCTCATTTGCATGGGGCCATGCCCCGATGCAAATGAGGGAATGCCCGCTTGAGAAAGTGATGGCGCTACATGTGCACTAGCGCTTTAAGTGTTACAGAAGGGACCTCACAATCGTCTGTGGCCTCTTCTGTAATACCAACGTGTCACAGAAATGCGCAAAGTGGGCGCACATGCCCGTTGCCCCTCCTGGAGCATGCTCTATAATACGGCCCCAGATTAATGTGGCAACTGATTCACAAAAAGTATTAGCTCCCCTTGGGACCCTTTCCCCTTTTTAAATGTTGAAAAAAATTCAGGGACAGTTGGAAGTGATTCGCGGGATCACTTCCAACTCACAGTGAACTTTTATTACAAATGCAGCCCTGTTTCTTTAAAGGAAATCTGGCTGCATAAAAACAAAACAAACTGTGAACTTCTGAATGAAAAAAACCACACACACATATATATATATGACAGAACAAGATACGTGTAGATTTATCACTACCTTCTCGAACGAGACTGGCCCTCTCAGAAAGATTCTCTGTCGTAATTGGCATATCCTTAAATCAGAAGTAGTAATTGGTGATTCTCTACCAGCTTATCCACAATTAACTTTTAGAAGGAGCAAATCCCTAAAGGATAAACTGGTTAAAAGACATTATGAACCAACACCGTTCGTTCAACGCATTAGCAACTTGACTGGTTTCTTCCCTTGTCTCAAATGCAAGGCATGTAGAAATAGCAAAAAGGTGTTCACATACAGTGTTCCAGGTATGGAAAAACCAAGGATTATGAATAAATTTCTAACGTGTAATACTCCCTTTTGCGTATATTGCCTAACATGTCCCTGCAATAAGCAATATATTAGTAGCACGATTCACCCTACAAAAAGACGTATTTTGGAACATGCTCGAGCCATTGAAAATCAAGATCGCACCTATCCTGTGGCCAGACATTTTGCTAAGCACCATAATAGTGATAGAAATGTATTAACATTCTTTTGTCTGGACCATGTTCCACTGAATGATCGGATAGGTAATTGTGAATTTGAACTAAGAAGACTGGAATCTCGTTTTATAATTCATCTCCAAACTACTGTTCCCAATGGCCTAAACACTGAAGAAGAATTGGCATGTCACTTAGGGTAGACTACAGTTACTTAGTTTTGCTTACAAGTTTATTGAATCATGATCTATGATTGAAGATTTATGTGCTTACTCTCTTTCCTTTTGAATTTATTAACCATGACGTTTGTGTATCTGAGATTGCCCATACAGGGCTTGATTAAGTCATGGTACATGCAGACTTGATGATCATCATTCTCTTGTTTTTTTTTTTTATATAAATGTGGCATCAAGAGTGTAATTATTACTGAATGGATTACATTTGCCCATACAGGGCTTAATGAAGGCTTGATGCCTATCAGTCAACTTGATTAGCATAACATTAAGAGTTTGATTTTCATTGAATGTTTGGTATCATTCCGTTGCCTCAAACTCGTCATTGCTAATATCAATGTTAATTTTGAAATGTATTATAATGTCGGCATATTTATGCTATTGCGCAAGATCAGCGCTTTTTTATTTATAACAATGCTTTATTTATGTAAGTCTTTCGTTCATGTTGATTACAAATAAACCGGAAATGCAATCAGTGAACCGGATATAATTGCACCTAATGAACTGCATTCTGTAAACACAGTCAACAAAAGGCGCGATTGCCGAAACGCGTCCTGGCGTTTATTTTGGAATAATAAACAGATAAATCCGAGAACCTTGCTAGTGTGC
Source organism: Triturus cristatus (assembly GCF_964204655.1). Lineage (NCBI taxonomy): Eukaryota > Metazoa > Chordata > Amphibia > Caudata > Salamandridae > Triturus > Triturus cristatus. The sequence continues at coordinate 61,894,437 of NC_140588.1, forward strand.
GGTCCCCTTCATTCCATGAGTGGAGTTCTAGAGCTGAATATATATATATATATATATATATATATATATATATATACACACACACACACATTACTGCTCCACTCTCACACCAACTCGATGCACTGACGGACGGGTGTCAGTCATGCGGGGGTGCTCCCACATATCCATAATGCTACACACTCTTCCAGGAAACTCTCTCCCCGTACGCCATCACTCGTGGGGGCAGGTTCAAAGATTTATTGAGAACCACAGGCACAGACGTGTTTCGGCAACAGCCTTTGTCGATGTTTCGACAAAGGCTGTTGCCGAAATGCGTCTGTGGTTCTTAATAAATCTTTGAACCTGCCCCCGCGAGTGATGTCGTCCGTGGAAGAGTTTCCTAGAGGAGTGTGGAGCAATATATAAATATATATATTTTATATATATATATATATATATATATATATATATATATATATATATATATATATATATATATATATATATATATATATATATATATATATATATATATATATATTATTCGGTACCCATCGGTTTTCAAAATCTTATTCCATTCCCACAATGTCAGTGCGCTGTATGCGACCACTGCTTGGCATGGAACAATTGTGCATTAGGCCTTTTGTTTCTACTGTGCTATAAAGCCCTCCCTTTGAATTTAAAATTGGGTACTATAACGCAAAGAGTAACACATAAAATCGCACATTACTCCTTTCCTTTTATCTATTCTTAAGCGACGCTATTCATATTTGACTGGGGCTCTGCCAGCTCCAATAATTGCGCGCGCTGATTACATGACAAGGATGAAATGCATCTGATGAGCTTTCAAATTGCCTAACTAGAATTGCAGCCAGAGTGACTACTCCGAACGAGCTCTTAATTGTCTCGAGCTGTCAAGTAATTGTGCTCGGAAATCTTAGCAGCTGAAAAGAAAGGCAAGCTTTGATTAAGCAATTACCTGACCGGGTCTGCAACCGCCCTCGCGCCGGGCCTGCGTCACATGTCCTCTGCTCGCACGCGGATCAATTCTAAATGTGTATATGCGCGGGATTCATTTTACTGGATGGGGGATATCGTGTATCACGCTGTAAATTAAGGTAGCTACTGTACAGAAGCTACAGACATAAGAGCCTGACTTTTGCCGCCTAATCCCCGTTGCTTTTAGACCTGCAATCTTGTTATCATGTTAGTGTCGATTGTTATGGAAAGTTAGTGACGTCTGTGGCAATCAGGGTAGATTGGATGTTTTCAGTGTAACCGGCAGCTGGTGAGGCCTTGGACGTGTGGGGAATTTTCCACTCCAGGGCAGGTGGCCGGCCTTTCTGAGAGGAATAATTAAGCGTCACTCGGTAGGAGAAGGTTGGCAGTGCGAGTAATGGAAATGAAATGCATTCGGGACAGACTCAGGAGGATCACCTGGCATTTCAGAGAACCTTGAAACCCATAACCTGCTAACCTACAGTCTCCTACATAAGCCTTCAACTGTCTTGTTCTACTCCGTAGTTGGTTTTTCTATTTTTGCTATTTAGAAAACTAAAGCACCTCGGATGCTTTTTTTGTGCTCTACAAAAACGAAATTCTTTTTTTTAAAAAACGGTTCAGCAGCAAATACACATGGCCCTGCGCTGTATGTAGCGTATTTCTAATCCTACGACGTTGCAGCAGTTCACATTCATTCCTGACTTTATATGTTCACCTGTCTCTTCTATTCACTAACCTAAAGCAAGTGGCGTAAGGCCTTGTTGCCGGATGTGATAAAGGGGTTAACTCGCTGACATTGAAATCTGGAGGCTGCGGCATTTTGCCAAAATATGTCTCGCTGCCTTAAATTGAACAAGAATGGAGTATATGTAAAAACAATTTACAGTCTGAGGTCTAGTACTATTGCACGCGCCCACCTCCATCCCCATCACATCATAGATTCTGTATGCTAATGTGAAATGAACTCCAGACTATACAGCTCTGTGCACAGAGCATCATGTTTAGAATGCACCTGCTGTGATAACTAACATGTACAAAGCCAATTTTAGACCTCACCAGTGGCACTGCATAACAGATCTAGTGGCTTTCCCAATCAGCCACGGCCTGTGCAGGTAAGAGCGTTAGGGCCGTGGGGCCGGGTGGAGGGTGGATTTCGACAGACAACGACGTGGGGAAATTATTTATTTCATTTTCCCTTGTCAACATCCATCGAAATCCCCCCACAGGGCCCCACTGCTCTTACCTGCACTTGCTGCAGCTGTTCCCAATGCTTTTTGGTTTTGCCTTTGTTTATGCCGAAAACCTTTGTAAAATGCTCCCTTCATCTCTTCCGTGCATGGGCACTTAAGGCCTGCCACTTTGTAATAGTTTCGTACAAAGTGAAAGAAGAAGCATTCCAAGATGCCACCATGTATTGCAAGTGCATGCACCTGTGGATGTCTTGGAATGGTTTTTAAAAATCATTCAAAAATGGCAGACTGATGATATACTAACAGGCCCATCATGGATGAGAGCAAGTGGGCCCTGTGTCAAAACCTAATTTTATTTATAGAGAGGGGTGAAAAGGGGTGAAGGAGAGAAAAATTCCTATTTGCACTGTTCTCCTTTTTGAAAAAGCCAGGTCCTGAAGTCAGCAGTGGAAGGATACAATTCATCCAATCAAAGCACAGTGATACCAAAATTCTCCTACGACTTGACAAACTAGGAGAATCTGAAAGAAAGCCATCCAATGAGGAGTAGGAAACTGAGATGGGCAAGAAATCCATTGAATCATGATCATGGGGATACCCAACGTCCACGGTGAGTATATATTTAGTACAAGAGGTTTGTTGCCAGCAAACTGGAAAGGTTATCTGCAGGCAAGATCTAAAAACACTCTCTTTAAAGCAGGCCGACAGTTCTGCTTGTAGCAAAGAGTCCTTTTTCCTCCCACTGTCGAATGTTTACAATTTTTACACATATCATTATTGTATTAGTCAATTTTAGAAACTGATCCCTTATCACAATGAAAGGCATTCACCTGTAAAGAGGATCAGTTCCTTTTTTCTGCTCTATCTACATGTCACAAAAGTAGAGAATATGGTACAGACTCTACATATCTTTGTTGTGAAATTGGAAATTTGATGTCACAACCACATTCCTTCTCTTTATGGTCTCCTTTCTCTGTCATTCACTGCCATGGCAAAGTTATTTCCTTTCTGTTGGGCCCATGCCTTCCAAGTGAGGCTGCACAAAGGTGGCCATCAAAAACTGACTTAGATGGCTAGTACAGTATTTCACTTCATCAAGCAGAGTTGGCTTGAGTTTTTATGTCTTCTTCTGTAGCTCCCCCCAAAATCACCTGTGGATATTCAGTAAGGACTTGACTCCTCTTCCAGAGGGACATATTCCCTGAGAAATGTATGGTTGTGGCCTCTTTTACAGGTGGTCCCTAAGATGGTGGATTTACTCTTGAGCTCTTGTGACAAAAACTCTTCCCATCAATTGCCAGTTTGATTTACATGAAGCCCTCTTATTAAATGTATAGATTATGTTTTTCTGAATGTCTTGTTCCAAATGTGGATAGGCACATTCAACTATTAGGACGACAACAGTCAAAGTCCATGTGAGTTGGAGAAACTAAAATCCTGTATTTATAACCTTTCTGGTGACACAATCCAAATTTGGGTCTCAACAGGGAAATGGTACTTCCCCAGTCTGTGAGGTGCATAATACGTGCTTTGCATGCAGCTGTATTCTCAATCCAGTTTAAATGTTTCAAGCAGGTACTTCTGACACAATTGCCCATGGGGTGTTGCCATCCCTGTTTTATTTTACAGATGTGAAGATCAACTCTTCACTATTATTAAAAGGAATACAAAGTGGTACAGGGGTGCCAGTATTTCAATCCATAAAAAGCTAGCACTGACAATATAATTATTTATAGGGATAACAAGGCTGGGTGGAATTTAGTGAATCGTTGCTTAAATGAAGAGTTATTAACCTTGATGAACATTTACTTTCATTACAAGTAATCAATGAGAAATCTCAGCTGATCATTAACTCTGACAGTAAGAATATCTTTTTAGGAGAGGGTTTCAATATGATCCAGGAAAATAGATTGGACAGAAGTTAAAACTCATTGGACAAAAACCAAAAAGAAAAAAGAGAATAGAATGTATTCAAGAATGATTTGAAACTCTTATACATAAGGAGTGTTGTGAATTCAAAGGCAAGAGACTATAATTTTTTTCAGAATTCTCATGAATCCCAATCAGGATAAATCTCGTGTTTTTGATTAATAGTGATTTGTGGATAACGATCCTGGTTTATAATCTCCTTCAAATACCTTGCAAGGCCTCCCACAGGAGTTCACATAAGCAAGTGTCCACCATCTGTGCATTCCTCTAGTGTTACGTGGTTACTAAGTCAGTTATTGAACCGTCATTATGCCACAGTGTCTATCCTGAGGTGTTTCTTCCACATCCTCTCCCCCGCACCACCAGTCGCACCTCCTCATCTGAAACTATGCTTTTATGGAGACGCATAGCTAACCTTTGCGTAGTCGGTACAGTCACACTGGTGCCCATTGTATCAGGTGCTCCAGGGTTAGGAATGGGCAAATTTTATCATTATTTAGCATTTCCTACCACTGACAAGGCACTAAATAGCTTGCGGATAGGCAATATGCTACTTGTGAGAGTGTGGGGTATCTGGCCTGTGTGGGTATCGTCTGTTATGTGTAACAAGTGAAATTGTGCTTGCATCTTCATTTTGTCTCTGTCCTTATGCATAAAGTTGAGGCAAAAAATAAGTGAGAAATAGGCTGAATGGGACAAAGACATAGACGTGCAAGAGCTTATGCAAGGGGGCATTAAGGTGGACATGCATGCATCCATCGGAGAAATGAGAACTGTTGACTGAGCAAATGCATTTTAGGTAGCCATATACAAAGTTTATGTTATGTTTGTTTGAAGCATATACTGTTCGGATCTGAAATTACAAGTGTGTGAAGCCTGGAACATTTGCCAATGATCACTAGAGGAAACTTTTTCATGCATACCAGTGTTATACTGTCAAAGTGTATATCGTGGTGTTGTTGGTGACTGCATATATAGCTGTCATCCGGCAAAATGGGAATACACTGTACAATCAATGCTAACACTGTATGTAACATGAGTCTGATTATGTTTATTTGGGAAACACAATAAAACATTTTGTTTTTTTTTAAAAGGGGGACATGCATGAAGTCATGGAGGCCGACAAGGAGGCAGTCCTGCATGTGAAATTTCCTTTCCCAATCTAGTAAACTTGGTCCAAGAATAATAATGGAGAATTTTGTGCACACTGTGCATTTGCAGTTCGCTTACATTCCAGTTCTAGTGAGTTTAGCAGGCTAAGCCTAGTAACAGTGATATAGTATAAAACAAACTTTCCGGTGGACCAGTTCATGCTATCTATCACAATGTATAGGATGAGGCAGGTGGTCACCTCAAGTTTTGCGGGCATACTAGATTAAGGAATTTTCGTCTTATGGTCTGCATAGTGTACAACGCACATTAGTTCAACTACATAGCACGTGTATTTGCAAACCGCACGTTCAGCCAGATGCTGAATAACAGATGTTTATTGTTACCCAACTCAATTGTACTCATTTATCAACCTCAGAAAGATAAATGACTGAGTGGACCCGTCGGGATTTGAACATGTGACCAGGAGATCTAACACAGATCCCTACAATTGGCAATTTAGTCCACTAAGCCAGCAGACCCAGCTTAACTAGACTCTGTGGCTATGTTCTGCTGCCCTCCTCCACTGCCTCTGCCTCACCTTCCTCCATCTCCCACCTGACTGCATCGGACTTCAGGGAATCACAAGGCACTTTCTGTGCCACACACTGAGCAGGTTTGTGATTGACTGTATTCCCGCTTTGATACTCAGCTAAAGGTATGTGGACACTCCTATTGCTGGCCATGCACCCTGTGTCAGTGCCAGAGGTGCAGCATGATAGATAGTATGGGTGCTGATTATGTAGCCTAGGAGAAATACAGAGTGGCAGGAAACCACAGCAGCTCCAATCAATGCCTTTGACTGATAGGCACAAATATGGTTGGTACTATCTTGAGTCCCTAAGGGGTCTTTTTGAGTAAGGACTGTTCTCCACACATAGGCGTATCTAGGGGATCTGTGCGTTGGTTGAGAATGTCAGTGCAATGGTATTCATAAAGGGCACTGCCATTAGGAAACAGAAACTGCTGTTCGGCTCTCAAGGGACTTGTGCCTTAAAGGTCCAAAAGCAGAAAGTGAAAGGCATACCAAGTGGCAGAGGACATGGGCGGATCTACCTTTGGACCAGGAAGAGTTTGCCTGAGAGATGGGGAGAGGATGAACTGCAGGTGAGGAGAGTTCAGGAGGTAACTTGGGCTGATGGTTGTCACTGTATGAAAAAACGAGGAATAGTGACTGCACTGTAGATGCATCAAAACAATGGGGAATTGGAATATGTGGACGTAGGTTTACAGGGAGCACATGTGAATGATTCGGCTGGGGCATTTAAAGATGTGTCTGGGTATGTGATGTTGCACCTTTATGCACACGTAAGTGGATATATGCCTCTGGAAATTTAAATATTAGCCAATGATGGTTCAACCTGTTGACGACACATGATGGAACATGACGGTGTTGCATTGACACATAGTGGGTGTGATTTACACAAAGGAGCTAAGGGGGTCTCAGAGACAGGTCGCCCCCCACTCAATAACAAATGCACAACAAAGGACCTGTCTCTGGCGTCAAACTGGATTTCTACTTTTCTAAGCGCGAAGACTGATAGATGTTTTCTATTCTACTTGTAAGCTATAGGTGCAGTACGATATCCTGTAGCTAATAATACTAAAAATAGTAATGTAAACAATTCTATGGTCTCGAGCTCAGCCAATACTTGTGAACTAAGTGACTTTAATAAAGGTACCCCTAGAAGCCTATGTGGCCCCCCCTATATATGTAGAGAAGGAAGGAAAGGCGGAACAAGAGAAAGCTTAAACAATAAGACCTTCCACCCCCAATGCTTGTTATCTATTTCGATGCCACAGAGGAGAAATATAGATAAAGTGAAAAAAGTGAAAAAAATGAAAAAAATGAAAAAAATGAGGGCGGCAATACCTCACGGACGTAACCCCCACGAGGTGTAAGCGGACAGGTACTCGTCCGTTACCTCACTTTATCATCATTGGTTACTGCCGTCCCCAGTGAAAAACACAAAAGTGACACAACAGGTATGGCGTTTGTCTCTAATGCCTATTGTGGAAAAAACTAATAACTTAACTTTGTGAGTGTGCAACCAAAAACAATGAGTGTCGACCCTAAGACTAGGGAAGGTGAGTCTGATCAGGACCCAACTATTCCCAATTTAAAACCGGGTAGCCCACACTGGCTAACGATACTTTTTATTCAAGCTGTGTGGCTATCCCCTTAAAAAACCAACATGTTTCGTTGCCTGTATGGATTGGCGGCAACTTCATCAGGGCTAGGGTCGACTAGCCTCTTAACTTTGTTAATGCTGGCCAATATGGTTTGTCAGCACCTAGGGGAAACATAAAAAATAGACATATACAGGTTCAGTGCATACCACAACTATACCCCAGCAGGGTAGACACACATTCATCCAGGCAATAGGCTTACTGCCCGATACAATCACAGCAGGTATATTTACCGTAAGGGTGTCCCTCTTACTGCGTACCTCACCCCCACTGATTTCAGTGGTCAGCGTTATCTCAGACACGTCTGGATAGCATAACCGCAACCTGCGGATTCTTATCTCTAAGATATATGGAAAAGGTTGAAAGGTTAGTGCCGCATGTGTTAAAAATGGCATCGAGCATTCCGTTATGAACACTAACATCCACGATGTACAAACCAGATACTTAGTATTTAGGGGTCTGTCAGTATCCCTTCTTATTCCCTGCACTCGAGGTCTGCTTACTCAGTGCCTGGCCTCGTGTGTGGTTACTCTTATGCTGACTTAGTATCGCTGTGTGTATCATTTCCACTCATCAACTTGACCCTCCTTCACTCTCAGTGCCCGCATCATTGTTGTATCATGTTGTCTGGGTCGTCTATGTATCGGGTCAACTATGCTGTGCACCCGCCAGTCTAGCTGTATACATGGATCCTATACAGGCACCCACTGGCTCCCCGTCCCTATCAGGGCTTAGTTCAGTATTTTGCTGACCCAACCACTACTCGTACCGGTTCTCACCTCGTCAGGGTTGCATTGCGTCTTAAAATCAGCCTTCATTACGAGTTCTGCTTTCCTAGACCGATTAAGTACTTAATAGGGACGGGGAGCCAGTGGGTGCCTGTATAGGATCCATGTATACAGCTAGACTGGCGGGTGCACAGCATAGTTGACCCGATACATAGACGACCCAGACAACATGATACAACAATGATGCGGGCACTGAGAGTGAAGGAGGGTCAAGTTGATGAGTGGAAATGATACACACAGCGATACTAAGTCAGCATAAGAGTAACCACACACGAGGCCAGGCACTGAGTAAGCAGACCTCGAGTGCAGGGAATAAGAAGGGATACTGACAGACCCCTAAATACTAAGTATCTGGTTTGTACATCGTGGATGTTAGTGTTCATAACGGAATGCTCGATGCCATTTTTAACACATGCGGCACTAACCTTTCAACCTTTTCCATATATCTTAGAGATAAGAATCCGCAGGTTGCGGTTATGCTATCCAGACGTGTCTGAGATAACGCTGACCACTGAAATCAGTGGGGGTGAGGTACGCAGTAAGAGGGACACCCTTACGGTAAATATACCTGCTGTGATTGTATCGGGCAGTAAGCCTATTGCCTGGATGAATGTGTGTCTACCCTGCTGGGGTATAGTTGTGGTATGCACTGAACCTGTATATGTCTATTTTTTATGTTTCCCCTAGGTGCTGACAAACCATATTGGCCAGCATTAACAAAGTTAAGAGGCTAGTCGACCCTAGCCCTGATGAAGTTGCCGCCAATCCATACAGGCAACGAAACATGTTGGTTTTTTAAGGGGATAGCCACACAGCTTGAATAAAAAGTATCGTTAGCCAGTGTGGGCTACCCGGTTTTAAATTGGGAATAGTTGGGTCCTGATCAGACTCACCTTCCCTAGTCTTAGGGTCGACACTCATTGTTTTTGGTTGCACACTCACAAAGTTAAGTTATTAGTTTTTTCCACAATAGGCATTAGAGACAAACGCCATACCTGTTGTGTCACTTTTGTGTTTTTCACTGGGGACGGCAGTAACCAATGATGATAAAGTGAGGTAACGGACGAGTACCTGTCCGCTTACACCTCGTGGGGGTTACGTCCGTGAGGTATTGCCGCCCTCATTTTTTTCATTTTTTTCATTTTTTTCACTTTTTTCACTTTATCTATATTTCTCCTCTGTGGCATCGAAATAGATAACAAGCATTGGGGGTGGAAGGTCTTATTGTTTAAGCTTTCTCTTGTTCCGCCTTTCCTTCCTTCTCTACATATATAGGGGGGGCCACATAGGCTTCTAGGGGTACCTTTATTAAAGTCACTTAGTTCACAAGTATTGGCTGAGCTCGAGACCATAGAATTGTTTACATTACTATTTTTAGTATTATTAGCTACAGGATATCGTACTGCACCTATAGCTTACAAGTAGAATAGAAAACATCTATCAGTCTTCGCGCTTAGAAAAGTAGAAATCCAGTTTGACGCCAGAGACAGGTCCTTTGTTGTACATAGTGGGTGTGCACAAGAGGATGTATCTGTTCATAGGGAAAGTATTAAATTAGCAGAATTAATAGCAATTTCAAGATCATATTTTGGGAAAATAAGTGACTTTATTGTACAGGAAAAGCTAATATTTGAGGACAGCCCATGTTTAGTTTCCGTAAATGGCAATCCTGATTTTGAGAAGTTATTTTTGTAATTTGTGAAAAATGGAAAGCGAGGAAATTTGGATAAAGTGAGTGGAGTTAATCAAAGTGCCTTGCTAATATTTCTGGCCAAAACAGGTGCATTTTCAAAATATTTCAGCAAATATTTGAGTGATAGTTCATGCTGATTAGGGGACACTTACTAAGGTTGTGCCATATGCTCCTCTGTGTTAGTTGGTAATTTCTATATGTTATGGTGTTTTTTCATGATTCAGTTGGTAGCAGATCACAATCTTTGCGGATGGCTTATGAGACTTTATTCATATTCTGACTCACTTTTGTGCTTCTTATGTGACTTTAGCCTTATTAAAGCCTTGTCTGCCATCTTTAAGGTATGCCCATAGAACTTGTGATATAACAATATTATGCATTGCTGTTAGAGCATGGCATTAATGTGAGGACCAGATTCTCAAATTGGGTATTCACGGCTATGATGTAGGACCAGTGTATGGCAAACGCTTCTTCCCACTGTTGCTATGTCATAGGGGGCGTGCTCGCTTCCAGTGTGGTCTTCTTTGTGGGTCTCCAGTGGCACATGAGAAGTGGAGGAATGGCAGCTGGTCATCTCACCCACCTTCTTCCACCTCCCTTAACTTGGCAGACCCAAGGAAGTGGGGAATGGGGGCAATGCTTTTCCTAAGCCAATCACCACCTTCCCTCTCAGACGCAGGCTCTGATGACTCACACTGCCAGGTAATTGAAGGTAATTGAAAACTGCACTGACATGCCTTTCAGAGACCCTGTCACTGAAGTGCTAGCTCTATGCTCCTTGGAGATCGGAGAGCTTGGCTCCGGGGGGGGGGGGGGGGGAATGGGGAGGCACACAGAGAGTTGGGGGCAGGTGACAGTATTATTTATTTGTATTTTTAAAAGGATTCAAGAGAGTGAAATGGGTGGGTGGAAGGAGCCTAAGAATTTTTGGGGATGTGAAAAGGATGAGTAATGCTAGGTTGGGGTGGGAGGGTGGCAGAATGCCAAGTATGTTTTTTCTTATTTGGGAGAGGAAGGGCAAGAATAACTAAAGATAGTGTGGGTGTGCTACAGTACACCAGGAACAATATAAGACATGGGTGGGTGCAGGGAAGGCAGTGTCAGGGGTGTTGCCCTACCAGCCTGAGGAGAGAGGCAAGAAGAGAATTAAAAAAATGCCAAGCAGCTGAAAAGAAGTCACTACTTGATGGCTGCTCTCTTACTGTTAATGGGGCAGCTGTGATAAACTGCAGACATCCTGCTGCACATGTGCCTTCCGGGCGAGGTCTTCTTCGACCTGCTGGCACAATCTACAGCAGTGACATCATGGCAGAGGGTGTGCCAAGTTAGAATGCTGTGGATAAGGCTGCTTTTTGGGCGCTTACACAATAGCCCTGGGAGGAGTTCACAGGTGGAGGCTTGCATAGAGGCCTCAAGGCAGTGGCTGGTGTTCTAAACCAGGCATATCAACGTCACCCTTACACTTTTCAACGTGGCTTGTGATGTCCATGTGCTGCTGCTTGCTCCAGAAAGTGCTCACTTTTAATGTTAAATTATGTTATTTAGAAAACCCAGCTCATACCATAACCCATAACATACGGAGGAAAAGCAATTTACTCCCACTTCGCCATGCAGTTTATTTTCTAACATTGTAAAACAGCAGCAAGTCGATGTTTTTCACCGCAATTGTTTCTTGGAGTCTGGCAGCTCGATCACCTCTGAGGTAGGAGGAGAATCACAGTAGGAGAGATGCAGGGATGTGGTAAGGAATGGGGCGTGGGAGAAGTAGATTAGGGAAGTGATCAAGGCATAAGGCAGGTGCCTTGAGAGGGAAACGCATACATAGCAAAAAGTGAAAGGTGAGAAGTGAAGATAAGGTGAAAGTAGGGGAGAGGATGTGGTCTGATGGTTAGATTTCCGACTTTGGAGCTTGGAAACCAAGGTTTGAGCCTCGGGTCACGTCCACATCCTGTGATTCTGAGCTAATCACTTAATCTCCCCGTGCCTACCAAAAAAATGAATGTTTCCTTGTGTAACGTAACCGGTGCTCATGTAAAGCGCTACCTTCGGGTTGAGTTAGCGATATATAAATCTGTAAAAAACAAAAAAGTGAGCTGGAGATAGAACCAGAATAAAGTTGTAGACAGCTGAGGGACAACGAGTTGAAGCTCTACCAAGCCACTGATTTCCTGTGCATTCTGGTGTTTGTAGTACTCCTTTTTCAGTTATAAACAGAAAGCCACAAGTATTGAAAGAAAAAGTAAAACAGGAATAGATAAGCTGCTTATTCCTCACATTGGCCATTTGAAATCACTAAGGTAAGAGATCCAATGGAAAGAGGAAGAAAATAAAAGGGAATCAGGAGAAGGCCCATGCAGATAAGAGGGGGGGATGGGTGGAGGGAGTCAACAGATGACAACAAGATAAAATTAAATTAAAAAAAAGAAAAACATTTACCTTGCGCTCGCCGCATTGCCTAGTCAGTGATGTGGCGAGCGCAAGGTAAGTATTTTTCTTTTTAAAAATTTTATTTTACCTTGTCATCATCGGTCGACTTCACCTCCTCTATCCCCTGCCCCGCCTCCGCCCCACTTCACCGCTCTTACCTGCAGGGGCCGCCCCTGAAGGGAATGGTAAGTAAATGAGTGAAAGAGGCAATGATAAGACGAGAGAGGGGATGGAGAGGCAGTGGGACAAGGAGGAAAAGGAGGAAAAGGAAGACAGAATGTTCTGAAAGTCAGAAAGAAACTTACATTCACTACTGACATTGGATAAGTTGAAATCAGTTTTTTTCGGCAGGCAAGATGGCTTCTGTGTAATCGTCTCCTTTGGCCGCTCCCCACCACTAGGGAATTGGATAGAATAACGGAGAATAAAGGAGAAGCCGCCCGGCGAGTACCAAGATAAAAAGACCTTTATGCATGTCATAACTCACCCGCGTTGCTGGCCTTGGACCGGGCCTGTGATCCATGTGTCACAGGTGGTGTTTGTGGCAGCACTCAGCGTTGGCTGCTCGCCCCGTACTGCAACTCTTCCCGGTGAATGCCTCGGCCCTCAGAGGAGGCGGGCCGGCTGCCGGCACCAACAGCGAGATGCCTCCCAAGACGGCTCACACCGCATGAGCAGAAAACTATGATGCCGCTGTCAATGCCATTGCCATGACATTATTAGCACCTGCAAATGGAAACTCTACCCTTTTGCAGTGCCAAAAGGCAGGGAAACCAGGGACCAACATTACCAGCCTAAAATTGAAGACAGAGCCTACAGACTATCACCTTAGAGGATGGAAGAACGAATGTTAACACTTTATCTGGAGAAAGGAAAAGTTCCCAGTGCAGCTTCCTGCAGCAACAACAACAACAACATCAGCAACAATAGAGCATCATGGTTTTTCCCCCAGCTGTTGTGACTACTAAACTGCAAGGGGCAGTCAGAAAGATGGCTAAAGCCTGTGTAGATACACATTCTAGACTGACAGCAGACGAAGAACGGACAGCTGCTCTAGAAAATTATGTTGCCATGGCTCAAACGCAGATGGAGGATCAAGGTCTGCAGATTACCAACATCCAGTGGAAACTAGAAGATTTTGAAAATAGGCAGCGCAGGAACAACCTGAGAATCCTGGGTATCGAAGAAGGAGTTGAAGAGAGCGATATCCGGTCTTATATTCTGGACCTGATGAAGGGAGCCTTCCCTGAGCTCCAACAATGGAACTGGGAATCGGAAGTGCAGCGTGTGCATCGCTCTCTGTTAACCTTGAAGAAATGTAATCAGTCATATACTGGAGAAGCCCCGAAGCAGAGAGCTGTTATAATTTACTTTGGGAATTACTTGCTCCATTAAGCTGTATTTGCAAAGGCTCGCCCTGATGCTAAACTGACTTTTGAGGGTCACACATTTTTTCTCAAGACCAGATTTTTGCAATGTTACGGTGCAGAGACACTGGAGGCTCAGACAACTCATTCAACCATGACAGGCACTGGGGGCCGAGGCATACTTAATGAACCCAGCTCGTTTGAAAATAATATTTAGAAACAAAACTAGAGTTTTCACTTCAGAGATAAAAGCAAAAGAGTATATGGACAAACTGGTATAACCTAAGCTTGCTAGTTTAGCCTCCAGTAGTCTACTTGATGGGTTCACTCTAGGGGGTTGGTTTAAGCAGTATTAATAGTAAGGGTCACTTTCTAACTTAGGTGTTAAAGTGGGTTATGGCCCGAGTGGTGGTGGGAGTCCTCTGTGCACAGATTTCATCATCCAGACCATCCTGGTCTGCTTACCTCACAAAGTTGGTGGGTGGGGGTGTGTGAGGATATTTGGAAGTGGGTGAGGGAAGGGGGATTGGTTTTGGGGGTGGATCACTTAGAGGAGTATAAAAATGGGGGGGGGGAATACAGGTACACGAGGAAATCCATGAGATATGGAAAAAGAGATAGGATTTGTTGGAACTGTATAAAATACCATGATAAGAATCCTAATTGCAAAAGTAAACATATGTGGGTTAAATGATCACTTGAAGCAGCACAAAGTCAAGGAAGAAATTCTGTGCCTGCAGGAGACTCATGTTGAGGGAGCGAGGAAAAATGTATTTGAACAGTTGTGGTATCAACTTATTGCATATACCACACAGGGAACCAGAACCAGAGGGGTGGCCATACTGGCCCGTAGGCGGGGTATGAGATTCAAAAGGTGTGCCACAGATAGATTTGGTCGCTGGGCTATTGTGGAATGCCTTTACCTCAAATTTAAATTTACTATTTGTTCTGTTTATGGATCTATGGGGATGATCCCGACATCTTTGAATTTCTTAACTCAGAACTTACTGGGTGTATGACCCCGATCATATTTTGTGCCGGTCTGAACATTAACAGTTTGGGTAGGCTCTGAACTGGGAAACCTGGTAACTATGTTAGTAACTATGTTGGTCGGAAAGGCAAGGTTTTTAGAGCCCTCACACACCTGATACATGATAAAGGGCTTATATTTGTATGGTCATATTTAAGGCCCCATGATTAGGGTGGAACATTTTTCTCGGCCCCACATAAATCAGTAGTGCGCTTAGACTATTTTTTAGTCTCATAGCAATTATTAACTAATTCGCACTTGTGTGGAGATATCTGAACGTATCTGGACATTTGAGGGGAGTTTGTTGCAGTACCCTTACTATATCACTTATATGAATAAATCGAACAGAGAATTTTGGGAATATAAAAGGGGAAGCGCTGGGAGCGGTATGGTATGGAATGCCTTCAAGGCTGGGGTAAGGGGGAGACTTGAGCTATTGTCTGAACCGCAATCAGAAGCAATTAATTAAGGGAACTGTACAGGGCATTGTCAGTTATTGAGGAAGTCTCAGGAGCAAGTGATGCGGAAAAATAGATGGCTTACCGGCAAGACTGCTATGAGTATAGTGAGGAGGTGGGGCACTTGCAGGCGATACGGGCAAGACAAAAGAATGTAAGTGGGGGGATCCTCGAGATTAAAAATCACAAGGGATTAGTACCCTCCGGCCCTACTGAAATACAAGAAGAATTTCGCAATTTCTATGAGAAACTATATGAAAAGGAGGAAAGACATATAAAGGGCTAGCTAGACTCCATTCGAACTGAGCAGTTTTCCCAAGAAGATGCGGAATCTTTAGATGTCCCATTCTCAGGTGAAGAAATCCAAAGGGCATTAAAAGACCTATCCTCTAGAAAGGCTGCGGGTCCGGATCAGATCCTGCTATAAATTTATGAAGTCTCAACTTTAGGGGCCAATCTGATTAATATAATGTGTCAGGCTCAGAAAGGGGTGACTCCCCCAGAATCTTGGGCTTGGGCTAATATAATTATTTTTTTAAAGACGGGGAAGCCCCCTAATGAGATGGGGTTTTATAGACCAATACCTCTCATGAACAGCGACGCCAAGATTTTTTCAAAAGTGCTAGCTAGTCGGGTAAGCCTTATTATAGGTAAGGTGATATCCCCCAGGTAACATGGCTTTATCCCAAGCAGAGGAACTGCCGACCACATTCGTAGAGTGCTTACATTATTTGATGCTGCCTCAGTCTCCGGAGACCTGATGTCGATAATTTTGCTTGATGCCGAAAAGGCGTTTGATAGGGATTCCTGGGAGTGTCTGTGGGCTTCTCTTGAGTGGGTGGGTTAGGTAAAGGCTTTATTGATGTTATACGGGTAATGTGTAGAGCCCCCCGAGCCCGGCTCCGTTTAATGGGAGGCCAAACAGAACCTATTAGGATCACACAGGGGACAAGACAGGGCTCCTCTTGCTCTCCTCTCTTATTTGCACTCTACATAGACCCCTTGATTCGGAAAATCAATACAAACTCGAGAATTCAACCTGTACGGTTCCAAGGTTATGACAATAAAATCTTGAGATATGCTGAGAATCTCGTGGTAGTGACATCTGATCCTCATTTAGCCTTAACGGAAATTGAGAAAGAGGCAACAGACCTTGGGAAAAGCATCAGGCTACTCACTCAACCAGGGTAAAACCCAAATTGTAATAAATAGCAGGGTCCATTTGTGTGACTCCCGTATAACGAAATCTGCTGTCTATCTAGGCGTGGTTATAACATCAGAGTTGGAACAAATTGGGGAGTTAAACCTTACCCTGGTTATTCAGAAAGGGAAGAGAGATCTCGATAGAATAAGCAATTTGTATCTTACAATTGTGGGCCGGTACAATATTATCAAAATGATGTTTCTCCCAAAGATTCTTTATTTATTGAGAACAATACCCCTGGAGATTGAAAATCACTCGTTCAAGGGGATGGAAATGATGGTTACTAAGTTTATATGGGCATGTGGGAAGACCAGGAGGGCTCTTAGATTCATGACGCTTCTCAGGGAAAGAAGAAGATGTTCTGTCCCAGACTTAAGAATGTATTATTGGGCAGCAGCACTTCAGTTTATGCGGCATTTACTAGGGGGGAAGGGCACGGACCAATGGTGTAGCAACGGTTTCCGAGTTATATATTAGTTGTTAATAGGAAAGGAGGCTCATAACTGGCTCTTGAAATTGAACTAACCTAGCTACCATAAGAAAGTTAGATTCAGAACCCTATGGGCAGCATCCTGTGTATAGATGGCCATGAGGAAGAAACTAGGCCTAGGGAGGATGAATTTTTATACTCTGCTTTTTTGGAACCCAGTATTCCCAGAGCTATTTCATGATGCTTTAATGTCACGCTGGGAGGATCTTGGAGTGGGGAGGATTGGGTATCTTCTTGACGCAAGTGAAGTAATGCCATTTGAGAAAGTCCAGTTGTTTTTCAGGGTTGATCAAAATATTTCTTTAAATATTTGAAGGTGCGGAATAATCTAGCGAAAAAGAAAGGGGGGGCAAGTGCATTTAGTAAAGACCCCATAATGGAGGTTATTAGGGACCACAAGGGGTGTACCATAGTCAACTATATGGAGGTATGAGCCAGATGATGTCTGATGATTTAGAGAAGCATTGTGAGAAATGGAAACAAAGACTAGGTCGGAATAGCGTCGAGTTTCTAGACTCGCTTAAGTTTGGCCACTCCATTTTGAGGTCAGCTGGGTTGCAGGCGTAACACTATAAAACAATCTTTTCAATTTATTACACGCTGGCCAAGATCGCTCAATGGGAAGGCTCTGCAGGTCTGCCCTCGATGCCGCAGTACAGAAGCTGATATTGTTCATATGTTCACTGTCAGATTTTGGAAACCCTGAAGAAGGATATAGAAACCTTCATTAAGCATTACTTGAAGATTAAGGTAGTTCTCACAGCCGAGTTAATGCTATTGTAGATTACTAATGAAGGAACGCTAGAGGCCTACCAATACTTTGTTTTCTTGGCCATGGCAGTGGCAAGAATATGTATTTCCTCTGCATGGCTGGACCCCCCTCCCACCACCACACACTTTCCAACAATGGCTTGTGCGGCTTTAATCTATTTTTAATCATGAAAAGGAGATTTATGAAAGAAAGGGATGGAAATCAAAAAAAGAAGCAAAATCCATTTGGGCCCCAATTTACAATTGAAAAAATAACTGCGAGGTAAGCCAATAATAGTTTGAATAATCTGCAACTCCTCTGATATGGGAAGGTATTAATTGTTGCTATTTTATTGTTTACTATGAAAGATGAAATTTTGACTCTGTCTGTATAGCTTATTTACTCTTGGTTCTATCTCCTCATGAAGCCATGTGTTTATTCATTTATATGTATTTAATTGATAGTGTTAATAAAAAAGAGGATAACTTGAAATCTTTGTGGAAAGAGGATTGGAAGAAGGAATGGTAAAGGCAAGAAATGAGAGAGTGGGTGGGAGAGGGAACATACTGGGCAAGGAAAATAAAGGGGATGAAAATGGAGGGAAGGGAGAGGAATGTGAAGGGAGAGGAAAAGGAATGGAATCAACTAGCAAGGAGATGTGGGGCATACAAGGAAAGAAAGGCATAGAGGAAGGGAAGGATTGATAAAGAAGAGCTGAAAGGGAGGGTGGATCTGTCTCCTATAACCCCTTTTTAATCACACCAGTATGAATATCATAATTCTTTTTTCCTTATATACCCCATGGCCATTTACTCATCTGCTAGTACCAGGCACTAAGTAGTATGCCGGAGGGAGGGTCACTGCACTACACAGCGGCAACATATGTGGGCACTGACCTCATACCCCAGGCATAGCATCTCACAAGCAAAGAGCATTGTGGGGCTTAATGATACTTTTTTAGACATTGTGCTAAATATGCGCTACTTTACTCCATTAAAACAAACTATCCTCTTAGGAGATTCCCCATGAACATCACTTGTGACAGTTATGCTCACTTGCTGCACTTGCTTGCACACTAAACATAATTCAGGACTTGACCTTACTATCACACTATCACCCCACAAAACTGTACAATCACCCCTCAATGCAGCATTGTCACCTTGATTTTGCCCTAACCCTGTTATCACTACATTGATGCCTCACATCACAACAGTACCATCTACCTCCAGACTACTGCCCCACCTGTCACACTGCAATCACCACCACTGCTCTGTTACCTTTACCACTCCACTGCCACCTTGCACCACTACAGTGCCACCCTCAAATCACACCACCAACTACCACATTGACACACTGCAACACCGCAGGGTCAAAACCACCACCACGCTCCTAGCAACAAAACCTGCACTACTACCTGCAAGCACAACTCTATCTCACACAGTGTCACCCTGTCACTCCATATTATAGCACTCCCAATACCAGATTACTGCTAATTGTCCCCTTTGGTCTATCATCTCCCAGTCACAGCACTAGTATATTCATAACCACTACCAATTTAGCAGTCCTCTCCACTCACTGCACCACAATACCACCTCCACATCTATTCTGACATCCCCACCACTGATTAGCACGTTACAGAACTCCACTACCACAAACTAATACTGAACTATCACTGACTACACCTCTCTTACCCCACACCACCTGCCCACCACACGTTACTTCACAGCCACTTCCCATCATCATCCTACAACTCACACCTCCTCTCTATCATCTCAAAGCAACCTCATAGCACAGAACTGCCAGCTCAACCAACATACTACCACTCCTGAAACCACACTACAACCAAACAGCACCTCGCTTCCAGCATTAGCACTATGCTATCCCCAGTCAGCATAAGCCAACTGCACTGTTAACTCACAGAACCGCACTACCACCTCAATAAACACTATACTACTACCTACAGCACTGTTCTAAAAGAAAAGCACAGTATTGACACAGCACTGCAGCATGCACTTTACCCCACAATTATACAGAAAATAAATTGTCTTGCTCAATACACCTAGGCTTATCACTATAAAATATGAACCATTTGACTTTGTCAAGTCCTGTTTGTTCCTGAATAATTTCATTTTAGTCAGGGGTGTATCTTGATTGGTAGCATGGGGGGGTGCCACCAGGGCTTTAAGTGGGTCGGAGTTTTTAAAACCAGGTGCCGAGAGGGATCCCTACGGGCTCTCTATTTTTACCCGCAGGGTGAATAAAAAATAAAAAATAAACTTAACACTGCAATAGTACAGGCCATCACTGCCTTTGATGTAACTTCACAAAGACTCGTTTTTCAGTTTTATATAGCGCTCACTTGGAGTGCTTTACATGAGCACCAGTTACATTACACAAGGACATATACATTTTTTTAAATCACAGGAATCAGGCTCGATCCTGTTGTCTAAGCCTAAAGGTCGGCTGCTCTAGCCTTACGCCACAACTTCGCCCACAAGAGCAAGTAGCATTTTCAATATTATATACGACGAAGTGATAGTTGTTGCTTATTTATCTTATGCAACTTGCAACATTGTCATAGCCAATAGTCCTGGTTTGTTGTGGGTGTAATGTTACTTGTTCTGTTATATATCTGGATGAATGGACAGAAGCAGAAAAATACCAGTGTGGCAGCACACTATGCTAAGCACAGAGTTTTAGCTTAAGTGTTTTAAGCCACGCCCTTAATTACAGCGGCCACGCCCCTGTGCGCGACCTCCTCAGTTTTTTCATCCCACTTAAAGCCCTGGGTGCTCATCTCAGAGGGGCTCATGAGACAGTGGTATGATGCTTGGTAGGAGTACTAAGGGAGAGAAACACAATTTTGTGTATAATAACAGCCGCGGCCCGTGGAGGGAGTTCCGTGGGGCGGTAAGATGGGGCGGGGGAGGGGCAGGGTGGGGTGTTCTAAAAACTGGAATATGGATAATTACAGGTAAGTAAACAATTAAATAAATAAAACTAATTTCGTAGCGTGCCCTGCATCGCATTTTGCGATGCAGCGTGCGCTACGAAATTCGTTTTATTTATTTAATTGTTTACTTACCTGTAATTATCCATATTCCGGTTTTTAGAACCCCCCACCCTGCCCCTCCCCCGCCCCGCCTTACCACCCCACTGAACTCCCTCCACGGGCCGCGGCTGTATAATAATCAAGAGTTTAGGGCTTTCAAAACAGATAAGAGAGGGTATGTATGTGTTTTTGTCAGTGGGTGCTTGCAAAAATCCTAGTTGAAATCCGACAGCCACCTCACCATATCCGGCTAAAAGCACCTGTCCCCAACTATTCATTAGAAAATACAATTATTAGGGGAGTGTAACACCCCCAACCTCCCACCCTCAACCAGGCTACACCCCTGATGTTTGTGGTTACCTGCAATTTTTCAGAGGATTGAGCGTTAGTCAACATCTTGTGTTTGTGTCTAAAAACAGCTGACTTCTTACTTCAATGTTTTGCCACGGTCGTGTTTCCTGTTTTCATGCATCTTCTCAGCACTGCATGTGAACGTCTGTAATTTCCTGTCATCAGCTATAGCCTCAAACCTAATTTACGTAAATGGGTCGCGACACTGCTCGTCATGCTGCAAATAACCCCAAAGGATTCTGGATAGTGTAGTGGCTACGGTGAGTACGCCTACGCCACGAGTATATAGAAATATAATGCCATCCCTGGACACGTGTTTCGAGGTAATTGCCTCTCGTCAGCAGGGAGCAGGTAGGTATGCGGGGTGCCGATGACTGCCATATATATAGGTAAAATACCTTCCAAGGCGCGCAGGTGCAGACACCGGGCTCGTCAGCCAAAGTCGCTCGAATGAGCTATTAGTAATTTACGTAAATGGGTCGCGACACTGCTCGTCATGCTGCAAATAACCCCAAAGGATTCTGGATAGTGTAGTGGCTACGGTGAGTACGCCTACGCCACGAGTATATAGAAATATAATGCCATCCCTGGACACGTGTTTCGAGGTAATTGCCTCTCGTCAGCAGGGAGCAGGTAGGTATGCGGGGTGCCGATGACTGCCATATATATAGGTAAAATACCTTCCAAGGCGCGCAGGTGCAGACACCGGGCTCGTCAGCCAAAGTCGCTCGAATGAGCTATTAGTAATTTACGTAAATGGGTCGCGACACTGCTCGTCATGCTGCAAATAACCCCAAAGGATTCTGGATAGTGTAGTGGCTACGGTGAGTACGCCTACGCCACGAGTATATAGAAATATAATGCCATCCCTGGACACGTGTTTCGAGGTAATTGCCTCTCGTCAGCAGGGAGCAGGTAGGTATGCGGGGTGCCGATGACTGCCATATATATAGGTAAAATACCTTCCAAGGCGCGCAGGTGCAGACACCGGGCTCGTCAGCCAAAGTCGCTCGAATGAGCTATTAGTAATTTACGTAAATGGGTCGCGACACTGCTCGTCATGCTGCAAATAACCCCAAAGGATTCTGGATAGTGTAGTGGCTACGGTGAGTACGCCTACGCCACGAGTATATAGAAATATAATGCCATCCCTGGACACGTGTTTCGAGGTAATTGCCTCTCGTCAGCAGGGAGCAGGTAGGTATGCGGGGTGCCGATGACTGCCATATATATAGGTAAAATACCTTCCAAGGCGCGCAGGTGCAGACACCGGGCTCGTCAGCCAAAGTCGCTCGAATGAGCTATTAGTAATTTACGTAAATGGGTCGCGACACTGCTCGTCATGCTGCAAATAACCCCAAAGGATTCTGGATAGTGTAGTGGCTACGGTGAGTACGCCTACGCCACGAGTATATAGAAATATAATGCCATCCCTGGACACGTGTTTCGAGGTAATTGCCTCTCGTCAGCAGGGAGCAGGTAGGTATGCGGGGTGCCGATGACTGCCATATATATAGGTAAAATACCTTCCAAGGCGCGCAGGTGCAGACACCGGGCTCGTCAGCCAAAGTCGCTCGAATGAGCTATTAGTAATTTACGTAAATGGGTCGCGACACTGCTCGTCATGCTGCAAATAACCCCAAAGGATTCTGGATAGTGTAGTGGCTACGGTGAGTACGCCTACGCCACGAGTATATAGAAATATAATGCCATCCCTGGACACGTGTTTCGAGGTAATTGCCTCTCGTCAGCAGGGAGCAGGTAGGTATGCGGGGTGCCGATGACTGCCATATATATAGGTAAAATACCTTCCAAGGCGCGCAGGTGCAGACACCGGGCTCGTCAGCCAAAGTCGCTCGAATGAGCTATTAGTAATTTACGTAAATGGGTCGCGACACTGCTCGTCATGCTGCAAATAACCCCAAAGGATTCTGGATAGTGTAGTGGCTACGGTGAGTACGCCTACGCCACGAGTATATAGAAATATAATGCCATCCCTGGACACTCTGCTGACGAGAGGCAATTACCTCGAAACACGTGTCCAGGGATGGCATTATATTTCTATATACTCGTGGCGTAGGCGTACTCACCGTAGCCACTACACTATCCAGAATCCTTTGGGGTTATTTGCAGCATGACGAGCAGTGTCGCGACCCATTTACGTAAATTACTAATAGCTCATTCGAGCGACTTTGGCTGACGAGCCCGGTGTCTGCACCTGCGCGCCTTGGAAGGTATTTTACCTATATATATGGCAGTCATCGGCACCCCGCATACCTACCTGCTCCCTGCTGACGAGAGGCAATTACCTCGAAACACGTGTCCAGGGATGGCATTATATTTCTATATACTCGTGGCGTAGGCGTACTCACCGTAGCCACTACACTATCCAGAATCCTTTGGGGTTATTTGCAGCATGACGAGCAGTGTCGCGACCCATTTACGTAAATTACTAATAGCTCATTCGAGCGACTTTGGCTGACGAGCCCGGTGTCTGCACCTGCGCGCCTTGGAAGGTATTTTACCTATATATATGGCAGTCATCGGCACCCCGCATACCTACCTGCTCCCTGCTGACGAGAGGCAATTACCTCGAAACACGTGTCCAGGGATGGCATTATATTTCTATATACTCGTGGCGTAGGCGTACTCACCGTAGCCACTACACTATCCAGAATCCTTTGGGGTTATTTGCAGCATGACGAGCAGTGTCGCGACCCATTTACGTAAATTACTAATAGCTCATTCGAGCGACTTTGGCTGACGAGCCCGGTGTCTGCACCTGCGCGCCTTGGAAGGTATTTTACCTATATATATGGCAGTCATCGGCACCCCGCATACCTACCTGCTCCCTGCTGACGAGAGGCAATTACCTCGAAACACGTGTCCAGGGATGGCATTATATTTCTATATACTCGTGGCGTAGGCGTACTCACCGTAGCCACTACACTATCCAGAATCCTTTGGGGTTATTTGCAGCATGACGAGCAGTGTCGCGACCCATTTACGTAAATAGCCTCAAACCTATTTAGTCTCGATTGCCTCGGCAGCCATTTCTCAAAATGAATCTGTTGTGTTTTCAGCAGAATCCTCTGCTGAGGTCATTCCAAATGGCTCGCTAATAAATCACCGTCTGCCAAATGGGGAATTGAACGTGGTTAGAAAATACATTTCTTCATATAGGTGAAGCTGCCAGTATTTCTTATACATAGAGAAACACCAAAACACCTTTCATAACCACCGAAACTAGTCCTACTCCACTTTGCAGTACCATTTTTACCGCATAATACCGATGTGCCATGTAATTTGCTTTCCCTTCAATCCTTTTAAATTTAGACAAAAAAATGTTTACAGCTCAAATAAATTAAATGCTACTAAAACACTACAAACGGAATTAACGCGATACCCGTTTAAAAAAATTAACAGATCGACTTTCAGTACCTTTCAATTTTAATAATTAAATATGAAAATTTAACCCAGATCGTTTTACTATCCCCTAGCTGATGGACTGTGGTAGGAAATAAAAAACTCGCATATCAATATGCAAGTCAAACATCGTAGGGAAAATATTCCATCATTGGCAATAAAATACGTTATTTCACTATTCCTGCACATTACTGTTTACATCACAGACAGAAGGTCGCAAGCTATCAGAAATTTCAAGGGTGTAACCAGAGTGTAAAACATTCTCAGATAGCTTCTCTTATGAAAATCTGATGTCTTGAATGCTAATGGCCCTCGTAAAAGAGACACGCATTTAATAAATATGTAATGAGCTATACTGTAATGCTAGATTTACTCCTAATGGATAGAAATGTTTCCAGATACCTTGGGTGTGAGCACAATATAAAGCATAATCAAAATTTAAAAACATATCTTCAAAGCACAGAAGAAAAGAGGCAGCCATATTATTCTAAGAGGTCCCTTCCATTACAAGTAGGCATGCTTATTGTTTAAGGCATGCTTATTGTTTAAGGCATGCTTATTTTATAATTGCACATGTTTTACACAACCTACTTTATTCTGAGCGGAAAAAAGGACAGGGTCAGTAAAATGGCATTCCTGTCCTTCCATGCAAGACAACGTTATTGAATAGTACTTTGAATAGGATCTGATGAATGTGCAGTGATTTCTTTCTTAAGTAACCTATATATTTTCAGTAGTGTTGGGATCATGTTTGTTTTAATGTGTGTCCAAACGGCAAATAAGCTTTAAAGCAGAAGTATTCAAACTTTTTTACTCTGAGCCCCCCTAAGCAAAATGTTTTGAGGTCATGCCCCCCTCCAAACTTTATGGCAAGGATTGGGGGAGCGGTCGGTACATGGCTGCGTGCAGAGAGTGGGGCTTATGAGATTTTTTTCAGGAATACTTTTGCTATAGCTTATGAACAGCACTAAATATGAGACTTATAAAACAGCAAATGCATCAAACAAAAACAGATATTATCCCAAACAAACTGCTCCCCATAATTGGGGTGTTGTGAGCCCCTCACTCTTTCACCCCAATGCAACTAAACCTGCTACACTAATGATAACTGCAGTCCTGAGTATCAGGCTATCTCCTCTGCGTCTTTTACCTCTACCCCACCATGACAGATCATCACCTCGGTCCTAATGCTTGAAAGGAAAATAAGCTCCAATGCCCCTTTTTAGGTCTCGGCTGCGAAGGCTGCGCTTGCGCAGTCTCGCTCCGAGATTTAATGACTTTGAGTGACTTTGAGAAGAGGGGCTTGCACCCGCCCCTCTTCTCTCCTGTTCTCCATTGGCTGGCCTCTTAAATGCTGGCCAGCCACTGGAGAAGAGGTCCAGTCACTCCGTTGAAGCCCCGTCCTTTTCGGATCGGGGGGCGTGTTTTTTCGTTGCTTTTCGCAGGGCGTGTTTTTCTCTCCTGCAGCCAATGGCAAGAGGAGAGAAAAAGAAACACGCCCCCGAATCCGAAACCGAGGCTGCGTTTCTCCGAGGCAGTTCTTCTCTGCCTCGGAGAAAGGCGGTGGTGTCCCGGCGTTGCTCCCTCACCTGATCTCCTTGTTTTGCTATCGGGATCCGCACCGTGCTTTGGACGCCTTTCCCCCTTGTGCCTTCGGAGCTGGCATTTCCCCGGACTCGCAGTGATCCCGCCGGAGATGGTGTTGGTTACAGACTCCCACGCTGGCTCCTGCGTGGTGTCTCCGGTCTTGCTGTTTAGGCCCAGCTCGCCCGGCAGCCTATTGCCTTCCTCCGCCATCCTTACCGGAAGTAGATCTCGCCCGCCACCGGCTCCTAAGGCACCGGAAAACAGACAGCACAGACTGAAAATGAAACTTAGTCTGCGATTGGGTGACCAATACATGTCATTGGCTGTGGAGCCTTGTGATTGGAGGTAGGTCCTCGCCATAGTAGTTTCTGATTGGTTGGTGGAGCTTCTGTTCATTGGCTTGGGCTGTTTTACGGAGGGCGCACGTGCGGTCATTGCGTTTACACGGTGCGTGTCCCGCCCACGCAGTGAGCGACCCTCAGGCTCTCCCCGGGACTCTCAGTGACCTAGGGTGACCGCGAGACACGGGTGACACCTTGAGCAGGTCCGCCGCCGGGGTCTAAACACTGTTCTCAGGTGTCATCGGTCTGGCAGAAATCCTTCCTGCAGCATCCATAACCGGCAGCCACCCGGGCTGTACATATCCTCTAACGTCACTTCCTGATCTTTCTTTCCCATCACCACAGCGCCTCTGCACTGGTGTCTAGGAGGTATAGCGCCCCCAGTGTGAGGGGCTGAACGTGCGCCCCGGGCCCTGCAGGATCTCCTGGGGCCCGGTTAACCGCCGAGCGAGGTCCCCGGGAGTCGGTGAGTGGGACGTGCGGGGCTGCTAGGCCCCCCAGGGCCCTCCTCTCTACAGAGACTGGGTCGGGTGACCCTCCATACCCACCAGATTTATAACGCCGTTAGTGATAGTCCAAGAGTATTAGGAGCAGCACAATGTCATTGTGGCCTTTTACTTACTTAAGCCTTAAATTGACAGGCCAGCGCATTGTGGGAGTTGTAGTTCCGGTTCATTTCAGTTGGATTCAATTTCTGTATTCCAATGGTTTGTGGACGAAGAGACTACACACCACTGAAATGACTGCAACTAACTGTTACTGTGGTGCTGCTGATTCTTCTCACTGTATGTAATAGGCGTTGCTCTTTTCCAGTGTAATGGTACTTGATTTAATATACCTCAGAAAGATGGAAGGTTGAATTGGCCTTGCCAGGCTCCGTACTTTTAATGCTGTGTGTCACATTCAAGCTGTTGGCATTAGCGTACCAATAATGCAATGGGCCCTAGCCCAAGCAAGGAAAATGGCCACTATGACTGCTATTGGGGTAGTAAAATGCAGCCGTTATCAGGGTTCCGTGGGCCCAGGTGCCTGTGCACCTGCAGCACCAGTGGTAGCTATACCCCTGGCTCTTGGGGCGGGTGTGGTGTCTCTGGGGTGAATGCTGCCTCCCCTGCATCTGGAGAGTGGTTCTGTGAGTAGTGACAATACTGAACACAGTCTCACTCTTTGCCAGCGGATGCTATCCGTTTTTAGTGGGGACACCAAGTTCTTATCGTACATTATCTTGGTACGATGAGCATGTGCCCCAAAGATCTGTGAATCCTTACAGCTTGGCTCACTCACTCCATCTCTCTAGGACGCATCATCTGCTGTCCTGGGCTTCTTGTACCCAATGACAGTATTTTGCAATTGGTAATATTGGAGCCGTTCAGTTTAGCCAGATCAACCATTGTACCTAAAATGGTTGAGTAGCAAAGGTTAAGCCATTGTGATGGTTGCACTAAACACAGAGAGTAAAGACTGCTCGGGCACCTCATTCTTTCCCTCTTGAGGTGTAAACATGAGTGCTGTTGGTAGTGATAGTCAAGCCCGTTGTTTAACAATCAAGATCCTTCTGTGTTTTTTGA
Organism: Triturus cristatus; assembly: GCF_964204655.1. Lineage (NCBI taxonomy): Eukaryota > Metazoa > Chordata > Amphibia > Caudata > Salamandridae > Triturus > Triturus cristatus. Next base: position 61,922,409 of record NC_140588.1, read on the forward strand.
ATGCAGGACATAAAACCACATAGGCTTCCTTTCAATTTTGTTCATGCCATTGTCCAAGTTAGATGTTGTTTTATTCTGGTCCCTTGCTATGATCACTAGAGGATTTGAAAGTCCCAGAAAAGGGACAAGTTGTATCATGTGCCAATGTTCTAAAGGGACCCATGGCTAATTTTGTTGTGCTTGCTTTTGTAAATACGTGTCCTCGCTCCAAATTCATTTAGGGGACCTATGCTTTTTCAAGACAAAAATGATGTTCAGGCAGGAAACTCACGATTTGTGTTGAAAAATCAGATGTTATCTTAGTTTTTGTCTCAAGATTGCTTCTACTCTAATGCAAGCAAGCACCCTGCAATTTAAATCTCTCTCTTTTAGATGTTACCAACTCTTGGCACGTATGTTTATATTTCCAGTTTTCCTAACCGCATTCTGAACAGCAAAGCGTGAATGGAATGATCGTATTTAAATATGTGTATATTTATGGTATTTCTATAGCGTGGACCTACTCAAAATGCAGAGTGTGATTGTAATTTCGTCTTTCCATATGGGTAGCAGTGACCCATAGCATCCTTGAAGGTGCCTGATGATAATTTAAGAGGTGTGCATTTATAATCCTAGGTAGGATATGTTCTGTGCAGGCTACCACAGAAGAAGCCATATTCAAACCCCTCTTGCAGATTACAGAACCGTACACAAAGGGATCCAAATTTCGTCTTAAGGTAAGACTCCTTGCACATTCCTGTCTGTCACAAGTTCATCAACTTTCAGGTATATATCTTTAATTCCTCAGGAAGCTGAAGACTTGGCAATTCGATTAATCTTCTTGTAGGACCATCTAGATTGCCTGCATTCAGGCCCAGCCTGACCACAGGCCTAACCTCACCTACTCAGCACCTGGATACCCTCATGTGGGACAAGCAGTGCTGTACAAATCCACCTTACATTTCATTAAAATGTGCTTTGCCTTGTTGTGGAAACTCCACTGTAGTGGTATCTAAGATAAGTGTATGAAGATGATACCCAAGCCAGATTTTCAAAATGTCTGCATTACATTGTTTGTTGTTGCTGGGAATCTAATTGGAATCCTTCTACGTAGTGGTAATCCTGAGCATCTGAAATGTTGTTTACCGGAGTCTCAAGGAGCTGCCCTGTGCTTTCAGTTTTTTCCTTTTAAAAGAAGGTTATCTTTTCAACCTTATCTCCTTAAGCTACATGACTCAGGCCTTCGCTTTTCTCATCACAATGAAAGGAGAATGCTTGGCCGTTTTTAGGTCTCGGCTGCAAAGGCTGCGCTTGCGCAGTCTCGCCCCGAGATTTAATGACTTTGAGTGACTTTGAGAAGAGGGGCTTGCACCCGCCCCTCTTCTCTCCTGTTCTCCATTGGCTGGCCTCTTAAATGCTGGCCAGCCACTGGAGAAGAGGTCCAGTCACTCCGTTGAAGCCCCGTCCTTTTCGGATCGGGGGGCGTGTTTTTTCGTTGCTTTTCGCAGGGCGTGTTTTTCTCTCCTCCAGCCAATGGCAAGAGGAGAGAAAAAGAAACACGCCCCCGAATCCGAAACCGAGGCTGCGTTTCTCCGAGGCAGTTCTTCTCTGCCTCGGAGAAAGGCGGTGGTGTCCCGGCGTTGCTCCCTCACCTGATCTCCTTGTTTTGCTATCGGGATCCGCACCGTGCTTTGGACGCCTTTCCCCCTTGTGCCTTCGGAGCTGGCATTTCCCCGGACTCGCAGTGATCCCGCCGGAGATGGTGTTGGTTACAGACTCCCACGCTGGCTCCTGCGTGGTGTCTCCGGTTCAGGTAGTGCTCCAACTGTCTGTTAAGCTTCGGGGCTTTACCACGGCATGCTCGTCATTCTTTCTTCATTAGACTCATCAAAATACACAATTCCCTTTGAAAGCAATCAACACTTCTCTCAAATACAGCCAGGTGCGTTTTTTTCCACCTGCAAAGCGGAAAGCTTCTCTGCGCGCGCTTTATTTTACATAATATATCTGTTTTTCACGAGAAGTTGATTTAACAGTACACGTTAAACATGGCATAAAATCCCTGGATAGATTGTAGTAACATACGTAGTTTATTGGTTGCCGGTCATGAAGGAACACGAGTTTATATAATGCGGCATTGCACAGTCTATTATTGCACAAAGAGCACCCCCGAACTGCCGCTGGACATTTGACAAACTGTTAATATGCACAAATGCGCTATAGACATAATGACACTCACCAGTTGGTGCAAGGCGGGCTGGAGTTATCCATTGTTTTAGTCCATGGCTTAAACCAAGTGATATTACCAGCTGCCTCGCTCCATAGGTTTTCGGGTTCCTGCACGGAAGCCCGGAACACCTGGTCATAGATGGCCTGCAGGCAGTGACGGCTCAAGAGAGAAAAGTTCCGAAAGCAGGGAGCAGGTGGAGCAGAACACAGCGGTCCGCGTGAAAAACAACACTGGAAACCCCAAGGATCTTGGCGGCTGAGTCCGAGGAACACAACCCGGCTGCTGTGTTGCACTCGTAAAAGTCAAACATTCAGGCTCCTGCGCATATGATTCCGTGTACAGTTTCAACTTAGTGCGTGCTACAGACGTGGTACTTTTTTCTGCATACAGACGTGGTACTTTTTTCTGCATATCTGTGCGAGAAGAGACGTTTTAGAAAAGTTCACGCGGGTGAAGTATGTTTTCATTTTCCATTGGACCTCTTGCTGCACACTCCTGTGCTCCCGCACTCGAAGTGGTGTCGGTTACTATGAAGTATGGTGCTGGCAGAAAACCCCGGCCTGGAGTACAGAATGTTTGCAGTTCCTGGACTCCAGCTGTAACTGATAAACTAAAGTCACATTTTCTCTGACGTAGAGAAACATCAGCGCTTCTAACCCGAGTACTCGGAGTGTAGCAGAAAACTGGGAGAGAAAATGGTGGACATCTTGAAAAGAAGCGTAGCACGATATTTACACTGAATCTAAAACAGACATTGGCAAAGCCAAGACATTCCCATAAAAATAAAAGAAATTATGCTGTCACTACCTCACAACTTCTCTCTCTCAAAACATCACTACCTCACTCTCTAGCTCACAACTTCACTTTCTCTCACTCACTACCTCAATCACTCTCTATCTCACTACCTCACTCTTTCTATCTCACTAACTCACTTTCACTCTTTCACTACCTCTCTCTCTCTATCTCACTACATCACAACATCACTATGCTTATATATCACTACCTCACAACATCCCTCTCCACCTCACTCTTTCACTACCTCACTCTTTCACTACCTCACTCTTTCACTACCTCACTCTTTCACTACCTCACTCTTACACTACCTCACTCTTTCACTACCTCACTCTTTCACTACCTCACTCTTTCACTACCTCACTCTTTCACTACCTCACTCTTTCACTACCTCACTCTCCATCTACCTCACTCTCTCTCACTACCTCACTCTCTCTCACTACCTCACTCTCTCTCACTACCTCACTCTCTCTCACTACCTCACTCTCTATTTCAATACCTCACTCTCTCTCTCTCTCTCTATCTCACTACCTCACTCTCTCTCTGCTAATGCAATAGGTTTCACATATGCAAAAAAAAAAGCTAATGCCAATAGAAATGACAATGCCATTTATTTAGGGATACAAAAATAATAAAAAAATAATGGGCAATACCAATAGCTCTACCTATAATATTGCCGAGACCATTGCATTGCAAATGCTTGTTAAAGGTAGACAGTCATAACTTGTGATGCAGTGGGCCACTCAAATCCCTGGGCCCCAGCCCTGCTGCATCTGCTTCCTTAATGATAACTAGCAGTGGCCACTTACACACTTGGCAGCAGTACCAGCTTCACCAATGAATGTCCCTTTAAAAAAAAAACAACACATATTGTCCCCTTCTTTGGGGTATCTCTCTGAAGAAGCTGTCTCTGGCCATTTGTAAACACAAAATGAGCCTCCAAACAGTGCTCTCTATTCTAGGCCTTCTCTTTGACAATAGCTATGAATCTCGCTCCTTTCCTCTGTCTCCTAGACCATTACTGTGAGGCTCCTGGGATCGAGAGGATTAGGGCTCTGCATCTGATTGCAACCCTGCTGGCCTTCTACCTGCCACCCCATGGACTCAGCTTTCACAATGCCCCTGAATGCTTAATACTGACTTTGAGATGCCTCTGCCTGGAATTGAAGGATGTGGTGGTAGTACTGAAAGTAAAAAAAAAAAACAGCCTTCTTACCAGCCGTTAATTGATTGAGTCACTTAAAGCCAGGGCCACTGGAATTATGAGTTTCTGCAGCAGCAGAGTTTTCCACATGATTATCAGTTTACTGCATTTGCTACATAATCTGCAGATTTCAACAAAAAAAAATGGATTCTAGCTCAAATGAACAAAAGTTACTTAAAGCGTGACAAAGTGTTCCCGGAGCAGTTGAAGGCCCTTTGCAAAGATTGACTGGTAATCTTGTAGTTGTTTACTGCTGTATTTGGGTGTTAAACTGGTACTAATGAGGTGAAATATTTCCCCTGACAGCCTTACCTTGAGTTAAAATGACAAAAAAATGATGTAATGCTGACCACAAAATGTGGTGCGTTGTGCTGCATAATTTACCTTTTCTTGCTGCATAATTTAGTCAAACCTGACACTTAATGTTGTCCTCTTCTGCTGAATAATTCCAGTGTCTCTGCTTAAAGCCTCATGGTGGCAAAGATCTATTCTTTTTGAGATGTAATGTAAGGGTGTTATCAGCTGAGATGTGGAATAGTGGAGACACTCACAAAAACGTCTGCATTAGATACAGTTTGATTACTTATTACCAAAAAGTATATTTTGTACTAAGTTGTTTTATCTCATTTACTGCATCATTTTGCAGCAGTCTAGCTTACAGTAAGCAAATACTGTTTTAAAATAATGTCTTACATATTCACAGTGCTTTCTACCACAGGCTGGGATCTCATGGAACTATAAACAGGGCCATTGGAATTATGCGGAGGAGAAGGCCAAATTATGCAGCATGGTTGACTAAATTCTGCAGCCAGCAAAGGCGAATTATGCTGCATAATGCTGCATATTTTGTGATAGCATTACCGCATTATTTTGCTATTTTTACACTTGTTAACACTGTCCTGGCCATTATTGCCCCTCATAAGTACCACATTATCATCCACATATAGCAATAAGCAGCAGAAAGGTGACCAGTAAACCTTTAGAAAGGGCCTTCCACTGTGAGGTAAAATGTGTTGCTGCATTTTTAGTAACTTTTGAACCATTTGAGCTAGAAACAAGCCTTTTTTAATCTGCAAATTATGCAGCAGATGATGAATTATGTGGCAAATGCGGGAAATCCATAACTATGCGTTGTGAGTGCAGGGTGAGCGTGAAAGTGAAGGGTGAGAATGAGGGGTGAGTTGTCTGAATGCAGAGTGCATTCCCAAACACTTGAATTAAATCAGCATGTTATTGATGGGGGCGTAGGGTTTCAGATATAAATTAAACTATTGCTATTATGGCATTAATCAGGGATCGTTTGTGCAGGAAATAAATAATGTGCTGATCCTGTAACAAACTTCCAGTCTTATGATTAAGATTGCCAGCTCTTTATTTTGATGTAGCAGATGGTACAAAATTAAACAGTCACCTAAAGCCCTATTTTCGGCACTTATCTGTGCGTACTTCTAACAGCAAATATAAATAGAAAGCACTTTTGATTGTGTTCTAGGGTGGCTTGAATGATTCATGACTGGTAGTTAAAGGGAACATACAGAAAAGTCACATTACAAATGAATAAATACTTTTTTTTATTTATAACCCTATTTAGTGTCAAGACAAGGTCTTTGCAGACTCCTTGAACATACATGGCTGGCATTTTTTCTATTGGCAACTCTACTTTATATTCCTTTTCATGAAATGCATTTTCACACTACAGCAGTAAATGTAAAATACAAATGTAAGGAATAGGCAGAGTGGGGGCCCAGGGGGTACTGGAAACAGAAACAAACTAAGTCTCTGTAACCAGTTTTTCAAAAGTATGCAAATAGTCTTTAAAGACCTGTGAAAAACTTGAGCGTGCCTGAGATAAGACTCCAGACACTGCCCAGCCAGCCCATAGCAGCACACTCACTGACCTCCGGCCCCATGTAAATGAAGACAGCCTGGAAATGCAGCAAATAAACAATCACCACACTTCCAGGCCATCTTCATTTACGTGTATTTGTAAAGGCCTTTGCGCCCCCCTCGGAACCCATCCACGCCCCCCCCAGGGGGGGCACGCCCTGCGGTTTGTAATGCCGAAGGCTATGCTGATAATGCCTTTTGACTTTAAATATTGTTTGGTGAAGTAACTGGTGACTGGTATTAAGCGTGATTGCTTCCTTTACAACCCTACTACTGCGTTTGTTTTATTGAATCAATACCAATTCATTGCATAAAGTTCCATCCTTCCTTTTTACATATTTACATACCCATATTTGCCATGCAATACCATGGACTTTCAGCTCACTTCATTTGGCACAGGTCCTGCTCTTGGACATCATCTCTTCACACATCTGCCTGCCAAACACCAACAGCACAGATGGATAGTGGAAGCTTCTAATTACACCTTAGCCCTTTTAATATCTTGGCGTGCATTCCCTTCACATTTTCTACGCTGTGCTATGTCCTGCATACTGGTATCATTAATTTAGAGATATATTTTTTCAAATGTTTTTTTTCTAAACATATTTAGCTTCTTAATTTGAAATATAACCATGTAAACCTAATCTAAAATATTATAATTTAATTTGCCCTACCACAAGGATCACCACTTACCACAATTTAAAAAAGGAGGCATTTTATTATTTATCTTTTTCTCAATATCAAAGATAATTAATTTATAATTCAACTAAATTTAAATAATACATTACAGATTCAATGAAATGTAAATTAACACATCATCATTAATCTATAAAAGCTGTCCGTCCACCAACATCCACCACATTCACAATGTACATATATATTTTGTTTTGGAAGATAGAGATACACCTTTTCGTATAAATAATTTTTCAAGATGTCTAGACAAAGTTAATTTAAGTCTCCTTTCACAACATAGCCATTCCACTGATTTAATATGGTTTACATTTTATGGGGTGTCCCAGCTATTAATAATTTTTTACCTTCCTTAAGATTTGTCTATTAAAGACAGCTGTTAAAACATAACACCTTTATTTGTACATGGCAACGTGTCATGGTGACTTTAATATGGAAGAAGGGTCACCAAAGAACATGTACTGATGAGCTAGACAATTACCTGAAATAAAAATTGAAAATTGAGAAACTTAAAAATAACCCAGCGAGAATAAGAGCTACAATGGAAAGTGAAAAAAGACTATGCTGTGAATTGGGCAGACAAACCTTTTAATGTAGAATTTTGTATGTACCAAGCTTTGGTAATATTATTCAGATATTGAAAAATAAAAAGGTGCTGTATATTAAAGGATGTTTGTTGTTATTTGTACATAGGTAGCCATGTGTCCGAGGCTCAAGCTAATTGAAGCGTAATCGCATAGGCCCTTTTGGTTGATGCTTTCGATACTGGCTACGATTTACAACACAGCGTCCAGAACGCTGACTGGAATGTATTACATTTTGTTGCAGGTAGGAGGATAAAATGGTGACATTTTTGTGATTCATGATGAATGTCATCACATTAATGGCTAAATATTTATTTCATGTTATGATTCTAGTGCAGTGTCAGATTTGTTAGTTACCTTTTAGATGGACCTGATGTCTTGAAACACATAGGGAGGTGAGTGACATTACTGCCTGGAGATAATGGTTACAATAATTAGGGAGGTACCAATATATATACAGATGAAAGAATAAACAATATGGAATTAAATTAATTTTTAAAGATTTCAAAAACGCTAATAATCGAATGTCAATGATGGAAACAAAGTCCACCATTTAAGCATAAAAACATTTGGTGTCTCGCTACTTTCCCTTTTGAGTTATGGTAAATCACCAATTTTTAATTTTGCTGCATCCTGAAATATGCGTATTAAAGGTGTAGAAAAGTGCTTAATTAACATTTGCTCCTGCCTACCAGTGGATTATGAATGGGAGGCAGTCCTATCATATTGACTGCAAGGTACTTAGCTATTTCTTGCTGATTTGCTGCCGTGAAGAGTGTGGGGAATTATCTTCAAGCTCCTCTTCAATGCCTATTATTTGCAAGCTCTCCTCTAAGCAATGTTCCTTCTGCCCCTCAGATCACTTCGTCTTTCTGTTAGGAATATGCTTGGGAAATGATCCCATCTTCCATTGGTGATGTGAATGATGCATGGATGAAAGAATTTTTTCTCCTTGGGGTGGGTGTTTACCAGAGGCCGTATCACACAAAGTGCCCCAGGGAGCAACGGTCATTTGCGCCGGCTTTGCATTACAGAAGGGGCCGCAGACGCTTGCGCATTCCCTTCTGTAATACCGATAGCGCTGTTGCACATAAAGCCCCAGTACTATCTTCAGGGGGCGTTCCCTCATTTGCATGGGGTTGTGCCCCATGCAAATGAGGGAATCCCTTCGCCTCTGCACCCGCGCCATAATACAGAGGCGGGCACAGAAACAAAGGAGATCTCAGGAGGCGCACTGAGAGTGCTCCACCTAAAAGGTGGAGCACTGTCAGTGCACCCTCTGAGAGCAGCCCTCTGGAGGGGAGGAAGAGGGCCCTATGGACCCCCCAGACATCCCCTTGCAGGCGGGTGCAGTCACTGACTGCACCCACTTGCAAGGGGATCTCTAATCCCCTTTAAAAATGCAGGCGGGTGCCGCCGGCACTGTGAAACATGGCGCGGGTTCAAAGCAGCCGCTCTGTTTTTCACATGAATGTGCTGCCCCCAGATCAGCTCAATTTCGCGGCTGCACTCGGGGCAGCGCATTCACCATAATGCTACACATTTTCCGGGATTGTGCAGGGCACGCCCTTTGACAGGAGTGCCCAACACAATCCAGGAAAATGTACTGCATCTGTAACATGGCCCCAGGTCGCTCTGATCTATGGCACACAGGTCAACTCATACGTTCAACCCCCAAGGTCGATATAGTGAGTACCATTGAATCGGGGTAACGTTAACCACCCACTATATATTGTTACTGCCAAGAGACCTCCTTGAGTATGAAAGTGAGCTCTATTAAAATGTCTGTTATGTTATGTTATCATATTCTTTACTTCCCCTTGTTTTCTTCTTACAACCATTGTTAAAAGTGAGTGGCAGCAAGTTTGTTGCCTCTGATGGCTTTCCCAGTTGCTGGACTGTGATGTGGGAGCGATGAGTTGTGACTAAATATGTGTCAGTCCCTTCACTTACGTAGGCGGTTAAAGTTGGGAGTGAAATGAATGGCATCAGGATGCAGGAAGGTACTGCCTCCCCCGTTACACCATGTTGATTAGCCTGCTTTAATCTGTAAAATTGCAATGTCATTGGAACCCCAAACGAAATTCTCTCCTTTCTAAAGGTTATTGATATTTTAATCTTTTTATTGCATTGACATCAGCTTCAAATTACATGAATTATTAATCTGTCATGCTGCAAATGTGCTGTTTTACCTATTTATTATATATTATTATCCGCATTTGCACTTTTATGGCCCTGGTGGCCAAAATAAAATTATTTTGACTGACTGCTATATGTCAAAACAAATGGTTCGCACGAGGTTTCCGCGCATACCATTTGCTTTGCTATATTGATATTACAGTGGTACTTATGGTTATTGGGCTGACCTCGGTTTGTTTCATTGACTAGTGGGACTGCAGCACTGATCGTGCCACCCACTTAAGTAGCTCTTTAAACTTATCTCAGGTCTGCCATTGCAGCCTATGAGTGCAGATTAACCTGCATATTGACCTGACAAAATAAACCTTTTTGAAAGCCTACACCTTCTTTTTAATATATATCAGGCCACCCCTAAGGTAGGCCCTATGTGTATGTTTATATGTTTTTAAAGCGCTCGAATGCCGAGGCGTCTTGGCGCTGGGGGTGCTGTGACAGGGGGAGACGGCGATTGGCGGCCTATGTGGCTGCCAAGAGCTTAGTTTTTAGATTCTTTTGGAACATCTGAAGGTTGGATTGGAGCCTCATGGGCTGGCATAGCTTATTCCAAAGTCTGGCCGCACAGTATGTAATCCTACGGCCCCTCCAACCTTCTCTTCTGATCTTTGGTACTCTGACTAAACCTTGAGTGGAGAAGTGTGACTCAATGGTTAGAGCGGCAGACCCCGATGCAGAGTTCTGGCCTGGGACCAGAGTTCAATCCCCCGCCTCGGCAGGTCTTGGATTCAATTTCCTCGGACATGATAATTCTCGCCTCGGTTCCTATTCTAATCATGGGTCCCACGCTGCAACTCTGGGCAATAGCTTGCTTAATCTCCACAACGGCCCCAGCAGCGCTGGGATGCCTGTCTTCACCATGGAGGTGCCCAGGGAAAGGCCAGGAAGGGTTCCACAGCGGTATGAGTAAAAAGCGCCACGATACCCCCGTTGGGGGTGGCAGTGCGCTATACAAGTACAAACACAAGTACAGTGGCAGATCTTAGGGTGCACAGCGCGACATATGGTACAAAGAGGCTTTCCAGGTGCTCTGCAGCTCCCCCATAGATTGCCTTGTGCACCTATGTGAGCGCTTTGAATTCTATGCGTTGTTTTATAGGCAACCAATGGAGGGAACGTATCCCATCTGAAGTAGGTTGTCCTCTGTGTAGGCCCAAAATCAGCCTAGCTGCCGCATTCTGCAAAGATTGTAGTTTCAACAGCTGGAACCTATTGATCCCCAAGAACAGGGCGTTTGAGTAGTCCAACTTTGAAAGAAAAAGAGCCACCATTACCGTTTTTTGAAGCTCCTTGTCGGGTGCGTCACTGACCTGGAGAAGAACCCGAACCACAGGAACGAAGAGAAGCTCCCCACACTCCCAGAGGCAGCCTATCTATGAAGCTTTTATAACTGCATACAAAAGGCTAACTGAAGGAGATGTGGGGAATACACTCAGGACCAACGAACACCTCTTGATTCCCTCAACGAATTCAGGACTTCACGTCAGAAGGGAAACCATAAGTCATAACCTGAGAAAAGGAAGAGAAACATATCCCTTAAAAGTATTCCACTCAGATATGCTATCTCTGACTTAAGTGAGTATTAAACGCATATTCTGCAGACATGAAAATTCCATTTACCAGCTGTATGTTTCCAGGAGAATAGTACAAAGTATCCAACTGCGTACAAGCAGCTTCTGTGCTCCTTCGCACTTTGCTTTAGTAGATAACAAAAATATTCAAGGCAATCCAAGTCCAGATAGCCAGTAGCAAAAAATAGTTAACTTCAATCAAGTTCCAAATAAAATTATTCTCCACTCAGGGGAGGTCGACGCTTGTCACGTATTTTGTGTGAATTCAAGGAAATAGGGACAAACAGCTGAAGCGGTGTTGGTATGTTCATTATTTGCAGAGGATGGAGGCAGACTAAAAAATAGTTAGCGCGGCTAAACGTCAGGAGGTAGTAGACGTAGAGGTTCGAGTGTTTTTTATGCAGTCTCTAAGATTCAAAATAAAAGGCAGGACAAAAGCGGCCGCAAGCCAAATTCATTCACAGCCGCCAAAGGGGGACAGCCGCGTCTTACGAGCAAAGGTGCGTATGCTGGGTAAACAAATGAAACGCGTCCGCGAATAAAATGTGGAGGAAACTCGCCCGCGAGTCAAGGGAGATGGACGCGGTCGAGGTTACAAACAAAACAAATGGACACGATTTTGAGTTAAAAAAAATTAAAAATAACCGCGGTCGCAAGTCAGCTATTAACAAAAAAATAAACTGTGCGCACAGAGTTCGCAAATAAAAAAGGTTACCGCTTGATCTCGGAGCTTGGAACAGGAACTCCACAGGGAATCTTCTGGACGAAGGCGAAGACACCGGTCAGGATCTGAAAGCCAAGCAAGGGCTCACACAGCTGACTCGCATTTAACAGTTAAGGGAGTGTGTGTAAACTCTCTCCCGTCCTTCCGGCAGCATGGCAAGGGAATCTCTATAAAGAATTGTTCATGTCTACAGAACATGCCCTCCCTCTTCACTTGCTATACAGTATTGAGGCCATTTGATTATGCAAGAAGCGTGGGCTCTGACACTCCTGAGGTATAAAGGGGAAGATTTTTCTTTGCATCTTCAATAAAAAAAAGCACGAGGACGCAAGACTATTAACTTGAGCGGCGAAATTGAGCTTGCTGTCAAAAAGCTCATATGGCAGAATGCAGTGTATTTGAAAAGTTGGACATATACTTTTAGGTTTTACATATCCTGGTAGTGAAAAACTCCTAAATTCATTTGTCACTACTGCACGGCCTACCTCTCCAATTGGATAACCTTAGGTTACCTTACTACATTTAATAGGCAAACACTTTCAATTGGGAGCAAGTAGGAATGTTGAGTTTGGTGTCTAACGAATTATAATTCCAAGCCTTCTTTAATGGTAAAGTCGGATTTTAAGTCACAATTCTGAAAATGTCACTGGCATTTTCATGCTCAAACCATTTAGTACCTGCAGACTGTTTATGGGTCACATGACTAGGTGTAGTTGGCAGTTGGACTTTGTTTATTCCTCACAGACAGCCACACAATAGAGTGATTAGATGTGCCTGGATGGATCATCAAATTGCTGGATGGGGGCGGAGCTTGACACAGCCCCATTTGCAGATGAATAGCCTGTGGCTTTATATTCACACAAAGGGCTTGTCATTGCTGCATTATTCATGGATCCAGCTGGGAGCCAGAGAAAAGGAGGTAGGAAACTTCAAGAACTTGAAACGGAATTCTCTAGAAACTTTCCCTACTTCAAAGAAGGCACCAGGTATAAAAATAGAACCCTCAGACCCATTCTTCAGTACACTTCTGAACCTGTGGATACTACACCAGGAGGACGTATGTCCTGCTTTGAAGCCAGAAGTTCTTGCACTCTGCTGCCCTGCTACTCTGATGCTCTGCTTGCTGAGAAGGAAGACTGTACTTGCTCTTTTCATCCTAGGCTGAAGTGACTCCAAGCGTCAGCTGACTGACCTTTTCTGAGCTACAGGGACATAAGAAGCTCCACAGTCTTTCTGCAACTGCCCAGCTGACCTGTAGCCAGGACCTTCAAATGGTCCTGCCTGAGCCCTGCTGGCCTTGGCTGTGGTGAGTTCCTGACCCCAATAAGTGTCCCTCAGGTCCTGGACCCTTATTGTAACATCAGTTGAGCTCCTCTCCACAGAAAGGGGGAAATCCTGAAGTTTTGGGCCCTTCGCAAATGCAAATGTACCTGATCACGCCATAATCATGCTGCACTCGCCACCCGCCAACACAAAGCTCTGATAATCCCGACTCTTCATGCCACAGCAACCTCCAGTGACGTCTGGCAATGTGAGATCTCACTTGGCACTAAAGCATCGACAGCTCGCAGTGACCGCCAACACAAAGCTCCAGCAGGGACAATCTGTGACGCCAACAGGAACTTTGCGCTAAGCAATGACAGTACAAGACGCCAGGCCCCCTCTTCATGCTACATCGATGACAATGCACAATACTGCTCCTTACGGCCCCTTCCATTGTGAACGGAACTCTTTACGATGGACTTTGAAGGTGACTCTTTCAGGAGGACTAACCTAGTCCCTGTGTCCGACCCACACTCCATCGCAGTTGACCTGAACTTGTGACTTTCACCTGCTCTCCCACGACCAGATACCAGCGAGTGGCCCTTTGTGCTTTTGGTGCTATACTTACCTGAAATCTTTAAAATTACATATCTCTGGCTCTACTGATTTTATTTTCTCGGTTTGATCTCAAATAATTCATTACATTTTACTCTATTTTTATAAATTGGTGTGGCAGTTTTCTTTAGCTGTGTTTTCACTTTATTACTGTTTGAAGTGCTGCCTAAATACTTTATACGTTGCCTCTAATTTAAGCCTGACTGGTTTTTTGCCAAGCTACCAGGGAGTAGAGCACAGGTTGATTTGAAGTTTGCTTCTGTTTAACCTTGACAGAGGTTGTGGTTGCTGCTTGACTAGGATTCTACCCCCCCCCCCGCCCCCCCACAGCCAGTAACTCAATTTCCAACACATTTCATTCAAAATAGTCACTGCCACAAGGATAAACTGAACCTCAAACTCAATAGTGACCATAAGGCAACAGTCTCATGCTGAGACGATACTGATGACAGAGGCCCGTTTGTGAGAAGGGATGCTTTGCTTGCTGAAATGGTGTTCATGTAAATAAGAATTGTCCTTCACAGCATTCAGCCAAGAAGTGGGTATATTGTGGTATAACAGACAGGAACCATAATAATCTGGGTAGTCCTAAATACTTCTCAAAATTAATTGATCGGTTTCATGATCCAAGAACCTAAAAATTATTTTTGGCCAGAAAAATGGGTTTATTCTAGTTGCTTCCTTCCAGTTAGTGACATCTGCAGTGATAGACTAATACAACCAAAGATTGTCTAAATGACTTCAATTCTTTTTAATGGACAATGATGAGGTAGTGAACCACACCCTATGAGAGAGGAAATCTTTTTTTTTTTTTTTTTTTTTTTTTTCAACTCCGGAATGATAAAAGAAAAGGGAGGTAGTAAGATTCAAGTCATCTCATGGAATATAAATGGTTTAAGATGTCCGAGGAGGCAAAGATTGATTTTTAAGTACTTAGAGATGCTACCAGTCCAGGTCTGTTTACTACAGAAAACTCATCTCAACCAAGAAGAGTCTAAGAGTATTTTTTCCAAACTCCCATGGATACAATCTTTCTGCCACTCCCAACAATCAGTGAACTGCCGCGGGGTAGCAATCTTGGTTAAGAGGGGAATGTCCTGTGAAATAAAATCAGTCTTAACAGATCAAACAGGAAGATGGATTATAGCCCAGTTGGACTTCGGAGGGGAAAAATTGACTTGTTCTTCCTTTTATGGTCCCAACGTGGATGATCCCTCTTTTCTGGTCAAACTACAGGATAATCTTATTTCAGTACCCCCTCCTTTGATCGTCGGAGGTGACTTTAATGTGCGGTTGGACCCGGTTAAGGATAGGTCTAATCAGAGTCATACTATCGGCACTCCAAGATCTCGAAGGGTTATGAAAAGCCTCCTATTAAATATCAATATGGTGGATGTTTGGAGATCCAAGATGGGGAGTGTTCAGGGTTTTACCTTTTATAGTAAAAAGTATCGTCATTCGGCCAGGATAGATTATGTACTGATAAATAAGGAGGCCCTGGACAGGGTCCTTAATATCTCCATCCTTCCGAGTCATCTTTCAGACCATGCACCCTTACTTTTGCAATATTCCATGAGTAACACACGCCCGCAATCAAGGTGGACCCTGAATAGAGTATTTCTCTCAGATCCAGGGATCATCCAGGCAGCTAAAGAGGCTACAACTGAATTTTTTGTTTTTAATATTGATTCTGCCCCAATTGACCAGGTTTGGGAGGCATATAAAGCATATCTGAGAGGGGTGCTGGGTAGTCAAATTGGAATCAAAAATAAAAATAAAATCCGGGAATTACAGTCATTAGAGCTAAGAATATCTGCCCTTGAAAAAGAAAGGAACTGTATTAACCCTGAGAGGATTAGGGATATGGATAAGTTAGAGAAAGAACTTGAGGACGCTCGACAGAATCTCAGGATTTTTTTAGATGAGAAATGTAAGGCACAGTGGCGTGCACGGAATATGGAGAATTTTGAATATGGGGAAAGAGCCGGAGCACTACTGGCCTGGAAAGCTAGATTAGATCGGGCAAAAAACGATATAAATGAACTTATTATAGACAGTAGTGGTACTAAATCTAGCACACAAGTAGAAATGCAGGAATGTCTTCGGTCTCTTTTCTCAAAGTTGTATAGTGAAGACATTACTCCCTCCGCTGAATCAATCTCCGCATGGTTAAAGGATAGGTCCTTACCTATGTTAACAGAAGCCGCCAAAGGCCGCTTAGAAGCACCTATCTCTATTGACGAGATAAGAGCCCAAATCAAGAGGGCAAAAAATAAGAAAGCGGCAGGTCTCGATTCTCTCCCTAATGAGGTCTATAAATTGTTAGTAGAAGAACTCCTCCCAATTCTCCATACACTCTTTAATGCAGTTTATAGTACCTCCGGGGTGGTCCCCAGATCATGGAAAGAAGCCATAATAGTTTTAATATTGAAACCTGGAAAGAATCCTCTGGCGGCAGATTCTTATCGTCCAATCTCTCTGCTGAATGCCGACTATAAAATCTTTGTGGGCATTTTAGCAGAGAGATTGGCAAAACTGGCACCAAATCTAATAAATATAGATCAGAAGGGTTTTATGGTCGGGAGATTTATCCAGGAGAAAACCCAAATTCTGATTGGGAATATAGATTTGGCAGAGATCAGAGGTGACCCCTTGGCGGTAGTGGCCTTAGATGCCGCTAAGGCCTTTGATCGAGTATGTTGGAACTTCCTATGGGGAGCGTTAGAGACAGCAGGTATAGGCCCGATATTTATCCAGACTTTAAAAAATTGTTATGCTGGGGCATCGGCGAAAATTCTACTAAATGGTTCCCTGATCCCCAGCTTTGAAATAAGGAGAGGAACAAGGCAGGGATGTCCTTTGTCCCCTCTCCTGTTCAATATATATATTGAACCTTTGGCGCAAATAATTAGGAACGACAAAGATATAAGTCCATTTGTATCACAGGATTATGAAAGTAAAATTGCACTCTACGCCGATGATATTATTATTTACACTAGTGACCCCAATATAGCGATTCCCCGGATTGAGATATTGCTGCAAGAGTTCGGTGCATTGTCAGGATACTCAGCAAATCCGGATAAAACAGAAATTATGTGTTGGAATACTACATATAGCTTAGGCTCTGAGAGTGGGGAGTTTAAATATCTCGGAATTAAAATAGTGAAAGACCTGAAGAAAATACCTCTCCTAAATATAGCCAAAATTGAAAAAGACATAGATTATCTCTTTGCTAGGTGGAAGAACCTTCCTATGAAGAGTAAACCTAGTAAAGATGTCAGTTCTTCCAAAATTGACTTACCTCTTCAATACGATCCCCCTCACTTTTCCACCAAAAAGTATCAGTAAAATTCAGGGCAAAATAGGAAGCTTCATATGGGCGCAGAAGAGTGCAAGACTTTCGTGGAAAAAACTAAGAAGAAAGCTTCTGAAGGGTGGCCTGGCCCTACCAGATATTAATTGGTATCTAGTTGCATTCCAGTTCAAGGGCACTAGGATGCTATTAACAACCCCGGTAGAATCTAGATGGGGCAGGCTATTGGTGGAAATTATTTCAGCTGAGGGGGACTCTGGACAAAGTGGGTTTCTGTATAAATTCGGGGCCCCCAGATTCTTTAAACGTGTACGCCTTAAAGTTTTAAAAACTGCTTTATCAAACTGGTATAAAATAAGGCGAACTCTGGGTATAGGCTATTACTCCCACTTTGCACCAATTTGGGATTCACCAGGGACCCCAGAGTGTCTGAAGGACGGCCTTGCTATCCCTATAAGAAAGGCGGGTTTGGGGAGATGGTCCGACCTGGTGGACTCAGAGGGGGTACTCACATGGGAGCTGCTAGAGGCCAAGATTGGCTCCACCCTTTCGAGGTTCAAATACCTTCAGTTAAGATCATGGTATGAGGCAGAAGTGAGTGAAATCAAAGGGAATTGGGACATGGAACATCTATTTCAGGACCCTCACGTAAGGAAAAAAGAAATATCCCAATGGTATACAAATCTGCTTGAGGCGGAGGATAGAGAGATCCCGTCCCAAGCATCGGTGTGGAGCCCTCTCCTTCAAGTCCACCCCTTTGAAGCACGTTATGAATCTTACTTTAAGTTACTCTATAGATACATAAGGCCTGCTAGGCTGAAAAAAATCATTTTTTTGTGCTGAACAGGCTTTATTATACCCCCGCCAGAATTGCTAGGTTTGCCCCGGTCCCGACTCCACATTGCCCCAGATGTAAATATGACAAAGCGGATGATACACATATGTTTTTTGAATGTAAAGAATTGTGTTCATTTTGGAGGAATGTGGGGGATATTTTGACTCTCATTTTTGATATAGAATTGGAAGTTGATGTCAACCTTGTACTCTTTGGTTCAAACGACTCTATAAAGGAAGCACTGTCCCAATTAGAAAAGGGATTACTATTATATCTAATTATTTTGGCTAGGAGAGAGATATGCCTAAGGTGGAAGGATCCGACTCCTATCAATAGAGAAGACTGGGTAAAAGCCGCGCTGAATATGGCTTGTTTGAATCAGGAAGACAAGACAGAAGTAGACGGAAACATCTGGTCCCCCCTATTAGCGTGGGGAGGTCGCTTGCAACTGATTAATCGCTAGTGCCATGAAGGCTGAATCCTGGTCCAATGATTACACCTATCCTCAACAGCGTGGGGAAGCCCAAGGGGGCAGCGACTAAGGCAGTGAGTCGAAGGGCGCTCAGGTTCTTAATTTTCGGCTTGTAAAATCTGCCTAGGTTTAAAGGTAAGATGAGGACAAAAAAAAAAAAAAAAATTTAAAAAAAAAAAAAAGGAGAGAGGAAATCTTGCCACACTTCCCCATACATGTGGAATTAAATGAGGAATGGGGACAGGTCAAAAACCTTTAAATTAACTGAATTTCACTTGTTGATGACTGTTTTAAGGTGCAGCGAACGATGTTTTTGCTTTGGTTTGTACCTTTTCAGAATAACTGGGGATGTGCCTGATAAAATGGCCAGTGCAATAGTCTGAGCACAATGCAAACACAGTTTAAATCGGTGTTCATGTACATTTATGGTTATAATAAGGTAAAGCCTTACCCTAAATGTGAAAATTCAGAATAGTGAAACGCTGAATCTCTTGTATAGTCCTAGGAACTAAGAACTCTTTAGACACGGTTATTGGGACAGTCTACCCAGATATAAATACCCAAAATAAAAGAAGGTAGCTAGAGTTGTGTCCCCAAATGACAAAATAGCAAGCAAGCATTTCATAAAATATGTCACTGTGCCAGGAAGCAGTGAACATATTAAAGTTTTCATAACCATGGACACTCTAAGGATGGTATTAGATGGGGAAGATTCACCCCTTCTCAACTCTGGGACACCCTCATTCCCTTATTTTAGCTTTTTGATAAAATAAAGGTAATGCCTCCCTCGGTTGCTTTTGTCCCCTGCGTACACTTTATGCAGTAGGATAGATGATAGGACCAGGACACAATGAAAATGGAATCTAAATTCAGACCAGCCTCGTCATCAGCAAAATACCGAGGATACCCACAGCTACGGATTGGCACTGACAGTGTATGTGATGTTATGTTATGTCATGTCATGTCATGTCATGTTATGTTATTGGCACTTATAATGCACACAGCACCTCCAAGGAGTGTCCCGGCGCTTGCCTAGGCGGTAGACTGAACAGCTCAGCACAATGTGCCAGCCTGTGGCACCTTGTGCGGCGAGTGTGTGGCCTATGACTAGAGAAGGCCCTGAGCGCATTGATTAAATGTGAGGTTCCTTATTTCTCTCCGCTCCTCCCTGTGCGCGTAATCAGAGCAAATTTGTATTTCTTTGAAATACGTGACATAAAATTCAAAGGTATAAAAAAAAAGCAAGGTTAGCCTTAATTGGCAATAGAACTTTACAAATCGACTCATTAAAAATCAATGCTGATTCACGTGCCTCTTTCTTCTTCAAGCAGCAGTTGCCCATAAATGAATTACTCATGCTCCTAACAAAATTACTGTTTCTTTCAGTAATTTGGGTATTTAACAAAGCGCCAGGTATCCTTGGGAGTTTGACCTGTTTAATGAAAATCTGCAGGAATTAAAGGCTATCAGAACGATTTTGCTCTTCGCCAGTGTGTCCCTCGACCCAGGTAGAATTAATTGGCACCTAATTTTTTATAAATACATTTATTTTGTAAGCGAACAAGAGCCTCTCAAATTGCAGATTCTGAAGTACCCCTCAACTCATTTTCGACTTGAAGGCACACATGTGAACACCGTTTAATATATAAAGGATTTCTTTACTGTTCGTGCTATAATAACACCAGTAAGGAGTTGATCCATAATGCTACTAAATTCAACCAAAGGTGTTTCATGATTACACATCAAGTACACGGGGCTCTA
This sequence comes from Triturus cristatus, assembly GCF_964204655.1. Lineage (NCBI taxonomy): Eukaryota > Metazoa > Chordata > Amphibia > Caudata > Salamandridae > Triturus > Triturus cristatus. The sequence continues at coordinate 61,942,522 of NC_140588.1, forward strand.
TTCTGATAGGATGTGTCTGACATAATTTGCACACAAAGGTAGGTTGGGCATTCATTTATACTCTAGAAACCAGGTCCAGTACAGTCACTGGATGGGATTGCCCATATAGATATACAAGGGGTGATGTCAAAATAAAATTTCAAAAAATTCAAAGTGTTTGTGTTAAGCTGACACATTCCCCTAACATATAAACATTCACTTTTATTGTACTGACCACACACTTCCACAGACCGAATAAGACTGGGGTATGTGATGGAAACATCAGAACTTTAAAAAAATCATCCTTAAAGCACTACGATGCCGTACCAATGCTAGATTGTGAGCTATACCTGTGGGATAAATGCCAAATAGCAATAATATTAACAATAACAATGACTCCACAGTTGAGCTTTAAATGGATCTACAGAAGTGATTATGCCACATAGACCTTTGGTATGGAAAAATCATATTAAATCAAAACTGAGGGCCAGATGTACATTGGCGATCCGTGGACCACGAAACCGGGGTGGCAAAGCGGTGGCGGTGTGCACCGGTGGTCCGACCACTGTATTATACCTTTGGCAGTCGGGCAGCCATTGGCCCACTGCAGCCGCCAGGGATTCTCGATCCCTGGCGCTGGCACGGCGATCTTGAGGCCACAATATGATTGGCGGTGCTGCTGCGGCACTGACGTTCCCATTGCGGTGCCTTTTTGAAAGGCACAAATGTGGGAACGCCAAAATACCGCCCGCCTGACTACTAGGAAACTCAGAATCTAGCAGGCAGCCGGCGGCCCTATCTGACGGTGTGGGAGCGGAGCGGTGGTGTGGCGGCCCACTCCCTCACCACCAAACTCGTAATCAGGCCCTAAGTAATTTTGTGGCTGCAAAACATGTAGTTCACACAACCACTGGGTGTGGAAACACAAAAAGATTTTTTTTAGGTAGTAAACCCATTCTGTGAGCCAGAAAAACCATTTCAAAATAGTTTACCGACCCATAAAGAATAGCAATCAGATAGAGCATGAAGGGAGCGTACCCTAGTAATTGCATTTTTGTATGGTATGTTCGAATGGTTTGATACCACCATTGTGGTCTCAAATATTGAACAGTTACCGACTCCTCATAGGCGGAGGTAACTAATTTCCAAAGGGGAAGCTGTCTCGGTTGGAGACACCTTCTTAGGGATTTCTGTCTCTAGACCACAGACACTGCCAGAAGGGCAGAACTCGACCTGTCATTAAAATTGTTTTTGGGGAGTGGAAGGCAACACACCTATCATTGTATATTTATGACTTGGGGCAGCTTGAATGGCCTGGGAACTTATAGTAGTCTTCATTACTATGAGTTCTGATCTTCCTTGCTGGAGTCCTCATCTTATGAACATTTGTCCCAAAAACTTTCCATATTACCAACATGGCATTCCCTGTCACTCTAAACTCCTTCCTTCCTAGAAAAGGAAGATATACCCTATTTGAAAAGTTCCTCAGATGGGGCATGTGAAAATAGGACAATGACGAGGCAGACCAGGAGTCAGAGTAATGCAGATTATCTCTAAATAAACAGGCCATTATCTCCTAGTCCATCTTTCGCATCCCAGTCCTCATATTATGAGGATGTTCCCAACCTGAAGGCAAAAATAAGGTGACCAGGTTACTCAAGGTACAGAAAGAAAAAACTGTCATACTAAAGTGCTGCACAGCCATTGATGTTATTGTTAATATTTATGAATGATCATCAATTAGTGAGTCCAAAACGTGAGCACCAAAATCGGAAAATAAACCCCAAAGATCTTGAAGACAATAATGTCACTTAAAAGTATGAAGGACTGCTTAAGTTGCTGCATTACAAGCATCTTTAATTGGGGCACCTTTAAACAGTGCCCAAGATGGGCCATTCCAGCTGCATTGTAATAAGCCCATAAAATAGCTTGTCTAAGTCCCTGCAACACACAATTAGCCTTCCTGAAAGTGGCAGTTCTAGTTGCATAAGTTGAAAGTGCCCTTTGGAGGAGTATAGTGGCTGACCTCTGTTGCAGAAGAAGGAGATGTGAAGAAAAGAAAACTGTTAAAAAATACTTGGGCACAATGAAAGGATGAAGAAGCCGTAGAAATATAATTAGGAGCAGGACACAATGTAGTCATATAGCCAGCTCCAGCTGTTCTGGCTGATAACAAGGAAGAGGGCCTTTTTGAACTGGTATAGCCCTGGGCAGAAGGGCTATAAGGCTATTAGAACTTTCCACCCACTAAGGGTACAATGTTCTAAATTAAAAAGGTAGACACATGAAGCCAAACATTGTAATGTTGGAGCTCCGGGCTTATACCAGCCATTATAAGCTCGGAGCTACTCCAATGGAGCTCTCAACATTCCAATGTTCTAATATAGCCTTATGGCCCGCCGGCTATTAAAGGCCCGCTCCAGCGTTAAAGACCCAAGCCGAGGGACTTTAACAAGGGAGTGGGGCTTTAATGCCAGTATAGCCCAGCTACAGTGGGCTATAGCTACAAAAGAAAATTGCATACTGCTGCGGCTACCCTTTTTGCCTACATTTCAGGATTGATGGCAGACACCAAGTGGAAAGTAAAATACAGGAAGCAAAGGCAGTGTTTTCCTTGCCAATGACACTACCTCATCACCCAGAAATCTAACAAAGAATGCAAAGAGAGCCATTGATTCCCCCATCAAAAAGGAAAATAAATCAGACCTTGCTCCTCTAATGAGGACGTACACAGATTTGATCACCACAACATGCGCAAACAGATAACGAAAGATGCAACTGCAGTGCAATGGTCTCATCATTACTGAAACTTAACATTATTTCCACAACAATGGATACAGGTCTGATCCGGTAACACCTAGGGCTGTATTTAGAGAAAGAACAAGGTTCCTTAGTGACCTCAATATGATTTGCTTCCGTAAAATAACAAATTTGTCTTTGCTGCCAGGTCACCTAGGATTTCTTACCTTTTGCTATACCCTATATTTTTGCTGGTTATAGAACTCTGTACACTTTATCCCTGCTAATCAGTGATAAAAGGCCTGTGCTCTCCTTTTAACATGGTGAAATTGGCATAAACCTAATTGGCATTTTTAACTTACCAATAAGTCCCTAGTATATAGTACAAAGTGTACCCAGAGCTTGTAAGTTAAATGTCACTAGTGGACTGGTGCACCCATCGAGCCACACACTATAAGTGGAAGTGCAGATGTGACTGCAGGCCTACCATCTGTAGCCTGGCTGTTGAATATATAAACTGCAAATTCAACCTGTCAAAATAACCCCTTTTAGCATGTCAAGACCTACCTTTTAAATATTTTAAGTCATCCCTATGTTTGCCTTATTGTTGGTAAGGCATGGTGTATTGTATTTAAAAGTAGGTTATGTAGGATTTAATGTTAAATGTCCTTGCTGTTAAAACGCCCCAAAACACGACCACCCCAGAGATTCCTGGGGTATTTCTAATATTCAACTCATTTCTTTTTAGGAGACAGGAATTATCCATTTAGACAAGATGGTTATCTCATTGTCTATAACCCCCAGACCTGCATACAGATTTTAAGTCTTAAAATAAGAAAGAATCACAGACAATGTGAGAGCAGCAATGAAAGATATACCTAGACATAAAGCTACAGAGCCTGATGACCTTTTCAGCCTCCTTTTCTAAACATTTTGTATCTATCTTGGCCGTCCCTGTCATGAGTGTCACTACTGCCAGAGACCATGATTTCCTTGCATTTTTCTGCAATACTCAAGCCAAATAAAGAACCACAATCGTGTAGCTCATTTCAACCGATTGCACAATTAAACTGTGACATTAAACAATTTGTCTACACCTTGGCCACAAAACTTCAAGCCCTGTGGCTCAAATTGATCTTCATTCATCAATCAGGTTTTGTTAAAAACAGACAGACAGGACACAACATAAGATTAGCAATAACACTGATATCTGTGGCCTAGCAAGAAAAGCAGCCAATGTTCCGTCTCTCGCTAGACGCAGAGAAGTCCTTCGACAGGGTTGATAGTCTGTACTTGATTAAGGAATTAAATAAAACTCAAATACACCTGATGTTGATTGCATACTTCCAATTCCACCATCAAAGACTCCCCACCATAATTACAATTAAAGGAGAATACTCTGTATCAATACCCAGATCAAGAATGACAAGTCATAGATGTCCTATCTCCCCCCTCATGTTTACGCTCTTAGTGGAATCTTTAATTCAAAGAATCTCGAATAATACAGCTGTTAGAGGCCTTAAAATATGTGGTACTGCGCACAAACTGGCATTATTTGCACATAGCATCCTCTGTTTTATCACTAATCCTGATTTATTCTTAAAAGCTCCACAAAACAAACTGGATCAATTTGCTGAGGTCTCCAAATTCAGAATATACTATTCTAAATCCATCCTAGGCCTTGGTGTCGCAAGTCCAAATATTACAGCCAATAGATTACTCACATATGCAGATTTTACATGGGCAGATACTTTTGTCAGATATCTCACTATCAACCTTCCCTCTACAATGAGGGGCATCTTTGAAAATAATATTGCTCCCCTTCTTCAAACACTCTACAGGGTAGTGTCCCACTGGAAAAAACAATAGATCTCTTATCTTGCAACGATGGAGAGATCTCCTATCTTGCAACAATGGCAAACACAACCCTTAACATTTTCCAAAACGCCTTCAAATATTAAATAAATTGTTAGATATTGATTGGAAAAACAGAGAGCTAAGAATCTCCCGATCTACCTTATCCAGCCCTCCATCAGAGGGAGGTCTAGGACCCCCAGATGTAAATCCACAAGTGCATGCAGTCCCCATCCACTCAGATCTAGACTGGAACTGCAGTCCAGAAAATAAACCTTGGATTCAAGTCAAACAGTCTTTCTCCACAATCCCACTTCGAAATTTGATATGGTCCCCTCCTAAGGCTAGGCCCAAGAATGGTGTGCTATATGAACCACTTTAACTCTGCTGGAATACTGACATTAAATAACAAGGAAACAGGGATCCACCTCTTATCCCTCCCCACTGTTCCCAATACTACACAACACAGACTTCCTGCCAGGGATGGCGGAATCAAGCCCAGTTGCTGCTCCTGGCTGAACATTTTAAAAAACAATAACTTCCTCTCAAGAGAAACATTGAGAAGAAAACTAGACTTGATGCCATGGGATAATTATTGATTATCCCAGCTGTTACATTGGGTTACCAAGCACAAGATACAGGGATCAGTAAAAAGAGTCAAAACTCACATGGAATCTTTGTTGCTAATATGTTGCCTTGGGAGAAGGACCAAGAGAGGGCGATACCCAAAGGAAAATGGTCGTCAGTTTGGAAAAGAGCCGCCAAATCCTTTATATGCACACAACATAGAGAAAATATCTCTCAGACTCAGTGGCATCTTTCTCCCACGAGAGTGAAAACAATATTCGGTGGCCCCAATACTTCTCGGAAGAAGTGTGGAGTTAGGTACACTAAGATACATGTGGCGGTCTTGTGTCCACATGCAAACATACTGGTGTGAAATCTTGTCTCATGTTAGATCCGTGACGAGAATCTCACTGCCACCTCAACCACTAACAATTGTATTAGGAGACCTGGGAGAAAATAATATTTGCTTTGTACACACTAATGTAGGGAAATTAATTAGTAATCTTTTGTTAGAAGCCAGATTTGCACTGGTCCAAATGTGGAACTCACGAAGTGTTCACACAAACAATATATGGTGGGCAAAGGTTTGGTCCATTTTTCAATGGAAAAGCTAGCAGCTACCATCCATGACATAGTGTAAATGTTTGACAGAACATGGCTCCCATTTATCACATACATGAAAAGGTTGCAGGAGTTGGTGGGATCCAGCTGTAATGTCAGATGTAAAACATTGTTCTCAAATATGTGTGAAGTGCTCCTCCACATGACTTTGTAGATGATACTTTTCCTGCCCAATTACAGATGGGAATTCAATGAGAATGTCATATTTATCTAATTGAATCATTAATAAGCTTAATTTCGATTTCACATTGTAAACCATAAAAGCATAAGTAGGGCTGATTGTGAACTGGTGAGGTGCTGGTAGGGGGTTATGAGACACATAGTCCCCAGGGCTGTCCTTCGCAGCAGCTTCCACTCGGCAGTTCTGGTCAAACTGCCCACGAGGTTTGGAGAGTGTCTCCACAGCATCTCTCCAGCAATATCGGCAGTAGCAAAAACGTGCAGCAGACAGGGTCCAACAAATTCTGTGGCAGCAGCTAGCACTGTCTTTGGACAGCACGTCCCCCTATATCTACCCTCTTGTCAACTGAGACTTGAATGATTGTCTTTATCACTGTCAATCCTTCAAATTGTTCACTTGACTGAACACAAAATCCCATCATTGTACCTGTTCCAAGCGGAAATGCTGTACAGGCTGTTTCTGCCTGTTTTAAAACTATACTAAAGATGTAAAAATAGGTGTTGCTGTAAAGTCTGTTTCCTGGTGTATCTGTTCTATCAGAACCAGAAAATCTCTCAGAAGAAATTGAATAGTGTAATTTGCGTGTGCCATTTTTGAATGGCAAAATTAGAAGCAGAGTAGGAGCACTTCCCAACAAAATCCACTTTCATATCCATCTTCAGAAAAGATCACTCCTTGTGTATAAAGACCTGTCATCAACAAATCCATCCTAATAGCAGAAGGGAATTATTTGGCGAAGTTCTGTAAGGATAACGCTTAGACAACAACCCAGGAGAAGTCTGCCTCTCAACCACCTCCTATTCACGCAAGAGGACCTCGATTAGAAAAAGATCTCCCCCTCTAAGTGAGATAGATGTTCTGAGGAGGATAAGTTGGATCTTAAATTTTGAAGCACCTTAGCCAGGTCAGGTCATTAAACCAAGTGTCTTCCTTAGATTCCTCTCAGTGATCATCATTTTGTATGGGATCTCTCCTTGGCACCTTGGGTGGTGAAGATCCACCTCTGGCCTGGAAAGTATTGCCAAATCATCTGCTAAATGACTTCAAAGTCAGGTATTTAACGGGGAGCTGATGTTTGTTTTAACTCCTGGGAAGCAAAAGAAGCAGAGGAATGGTCTTGCTCATGCCTCTACTTTCTAGAGAATGTATTTTGTGGCTCCATAATATGTTTCTGTGGCAGCCATATACTGACACCAGAAGGGCAGAAGTCCCCAACTCTGCTGGTCACAATGGCCTTCCTGGATCAAGTAGAACAGCAGCTAATCTGTACATAGACCCAGACACAAATATACACACTCCCTTGGCCCTGCAAACCTGTTCCTACTCTAACTGGTTGCCAAGGGAATGAAGTACTGTGTCTCACTCCAGAATCGCAGAACCACCGCTATGTTGAAGACAGCACAGGGAGGTTAGACAAACGCGTAAATATAATGTCCCCAATGAAATTTGAAAGAAGGGAAAATAGATTAATAAAGCTTTACTTCTGCCAGGACCACTGGTGTAGGACCTGGAATACTGAAGAAATTTCCGAAGTAATTTCTGAGAGACCTCAAAGCCCCTTTATCACAAATCTGTAATCGGGAGCCTTGCTTGGGGGAGAACTGAAATGTAAACAATAAGAACCACTATAGCACGCTCTATAACAATGCAAACCTAAAAATATTTTTTTTACCTGCATTTCTCAAGAATAGGTTAATCTGGCTGTCTTCTGAGACAGACCAAAAAACACAAAGTGATGGGGCGCTTCCTCATTTTCTAGCGTGAGTCAGTTGAGGCCATGTTGATAGCTTGGGACTTTTTTGATTGGAGAGGTAAGCAATGTTTGTGAGTGGGCACAAATTCTCATATGGTGATGACTGGGACGAGGGACACGGAATAGCAAGTAATGTCCAGTGTCCCTACATCATACTATGCTGTGACTGTGGCTTGGCCGTATTTCGCACATCAGTGCATGCACGTGTAAAGAGATCAGACTGCAAATGCAAAGAACAACAGATCCCGACCCAAGAGCTGCTCAGAAAAAATCGATGCCACAGTATAAGCAAAGTTTTAGAACCTAAACACTGAATCATCTGTACAGGCCGCTGTCAATTAAAATGGCTGATCAGGACTGACTTTAGCGCTGGTGGTGCCCGTTGCAACAATCACTTTTGGCGTTCCAATGCCCCATGACCGCCTCCCCGGATTCTCACACTAACACTGGGCAAAAGTGCCCCTCATCTCTCCAATCATAAGATATAGCTAAACAGAGTGAACACCCCCCCCCCCCCGAGGTCAGCGCCCAGTGCGGTGCACCGGTCGCACTGCCTAAAGCCGGCCCTGTGGCTGATAACCATACTTTGTTCTACCCCCACAGTGGAATAAAAACGTGTAGCAGAGAGTGGATATCATTGATCTATGCATGTGCGTTTTCAGTTATCTCTTCTTAAAGATCCATTTATATCTATTAATGGTTCACTTACTACTCTTCAATATTCTAGGATAATATAGGTCACAGCTTACCCGTCTGTGCCACGGGAATGTTTTGATTATGCACCAGTAATTAGCTTTCTTCAGTTGAGTTCTGATAAGGCAGGAATGATTGTACATGTACTGACTTTAAACATGAACTATTTTACACTTGCTTCTCAGTGCCACAAGCAAATGTGGTGACCAAACCACAACAAATCCACCGCAAAACAGCCCTATGATTCTCCTTACCACGAGGGTATCATGGTGGAGTTCATTCCAGTGGAGGATTCTCCTCCAAATTTACCACCTCCACCAAAAAATGGTGATTTTTTTTTATATGCGAAATCTAAATCAGTCCCATAGGCTACACTTAGGTTCCCTGCCAGTACATACGTCAGTAACAGTTGCAATAGTATTAAACCATTTCTGCAGCCATTACTGCTGTGTGTAGAGGGGGCATGTAAAACCCATTGAATTGCTGCCTTCTCGCTCGGACAGCCTTCAACTACGAAGAGAAATTTGTAGGACTTATTGGTAGGTTTGGGAGAATCACTGTCTAATCCGCAGTTCTTGATGTTTGTACTGCAGAAATTAGCAGTAATCACCGGGAGGTGGGACAGCATTACTGTCTTATTCCCTGTACTTGATGTAAATGTCACAGAATGTTAAAAATATGGAAAGCCAGCTATAAGATTATTTTTCCACTTTGGCAGCATTACACTGATCTACATTGGGGAAATCCTGTATTGCTGTGCTAGCTTTTCGGTGCCCACCTCAGTGCGGATCACTTGGCTATCGCGCAACAGGCCTACCCTGTTATGCTCTCTTTGGTGGGAAAGTGTTACATCTAAGATCGTTTGGGCATTGATGATTCACCTGCACTTGCATATGATGGAAAGGTTCCTTCCCTGTATAATGCTTGGCAAGAATCTGAGTGCAGCAGTGAGCCCCAGCAGCACTGGGCATGTGTGACTTGATACCTCGCCCCCTTGTGAAATAACCGGTGGGTACAGGTTCTGCATATAAGTTGTATGAGTGTTTTCTTGCCTTGAAAATTGATGGACAATTTTACTTTGGTTATTTGGATATGTTTTCAACATGGCCGCCTGTTACTGATATTTTCTTGATATCAGCACGTGGAATTTGCTATGTTGTTAATTGGACAGTCTTTCTAGCCCGTCATGAGATGTTCTCATTTTATTTTCACAGGATTCTAATTGCCTTAAGTGGCAGTCGGTCGAGGCATGAGATTTCATCCAAATTCACTTCAATGCATAATCATGCTATCGTGTCTCCTCGATCTACTTTGTTCCCTTTCTATAGCTTTCCAGTTCAGGAGTGTTCATCATCTTCTCTGTCAATAGAAAATGACTTGTAAACTGTTTAACTCTGAGGTCAACTTGTCTGAGACTAGTGTGCGATACCTATGTGCCTTTGAACCTTCTGGACCTCTAGACACCGATACATCATTGTTCCTTCAAATGATGCCTCCTAGAGCCCCACTTTTGTACTGTTACTGTGCCACCCTATTTTAAATCTCTCAGTGTCCCTAGACATCTTTCCTTTCTACCTCATAGTTGTACCCTCCCTGTAACTTTGAGGCTTCATGCAGTACCCAGTTGTCCCATGCATCCCCATTGCTCAGTGCTCGAGGTGCTTATCACTTCATTAACCCCTGTCAGCGTGCACAGACCCCGTCCTTCAGTGCCCACAGCCAAGATACCTCTCGCAGTAACACACAGATTTCTCTCTATGCATAAGCCCTCTGTGAATGGATGCCCTCACAAATAAGTGTCACCTTCTATGTTTCATGTGACCCCATTTCAATACCACCACCCATATTGTTTTTGACACTAAAATGCGGTCCCGCTCAAGTATCCCCAGAGCAGTCCAAATCCTACTCAGAGGCTAGTGTGGACTAGTAATCACCATTCGCTTGCACACAATAATAACACTCTATAAATGATTGTCCATTCAGTGCTTTCTCTTTACAAAAAGAAAAAGTACATTTATTACACACACACTACTAAACACTGAGCATTAATGTACAAATATATATTCATTGGGCAGATAGAAATACCTTTGGTGGCATTCTGCAATCATATTTGACCCCTAATGGGTCATGACCCCCAAAGTCACAGTATCCCCCCACAAATATACCAAATAGAACATCATGATATAAGGGGGTATCACTTTTAATAAAACAGGCCTACTAACTTTGGTAAAGGAAATCACACCAATATATAAGGCAAACTTATTGGCTTGTCAAAGGGTAATCACAACAATAACATAAAGAAAGCCTATAGGCTTTGTTAAGGGGTCACCACAGTAAATAATCTATAACCACATGTTTAAAATCACCGTTATCGCACTGACATCAATAACCTGTGTTTAAATGCAATTATTATTTTCAATAAAGCATTACAATTTTTATCAAAAATCACTGTCAGCACCATATTGTCAGTCGAGCTTTAAAAATCATCATAACCTGTCCGTGTGTCCGTGTTTTCCTGTAAACCACAGAAAAATTTAGCCATAGAACCAATCTGTAAACATCAATGCACTCCAAGGCTATAGATCAAATGTTCAATCCTTAGAAGTGCTTTAAAACGAATGAAGTCTCCCCAGGTCATGGGAGACATAGGGTTAAAGTTTACAGTGCGAAAGGTGGGCTGCTGCACTTTCGGCAGCCCCCCTTAAAACTTTCAGGGCACGTTGGTGTCCTCCTGCCATCCTGAGGTACCACAAAGTACAAATCCATATGCAAAATAAGCCCCACAGGGCATTAAGGGCACTCCCAGGACAGGAACCATGAATATTATAGTAACTGCTTCGGCCACATTGTTTAGATGCACATGGCCTCACCCTGCGCACTTTTTCCTTCATTTCTTTTCTTTTCTGGGAGTGCCTGGTCCCAACTAGACACCTCCATGAAAGGTTTTATGTTGGGGACTGAGGGAGAGATCGAAGACTCCTGCGGCTCTGACCGGCTCCCCAGGTGCCCTTCTTCTTGGGCGTGGGAATCACCAGCTCTAGTCTCTCTTCCCACGGCTTATGGGCTGGGTGTTTGTTCTCTAGTGACCGCCCAGCTACCCCGATCAATGAGCACGGGGGATGTGGGTTGAGGCTGCATCACTGGTTCGCCTTACCTCTGGAGCCTGTAAATCGGGTCCCAGGACCCTTCTTTCAGTACGCCAGCCAAGGGGATGGTTTCTTAGGGCTGAGATAGAGTATGGGGGGGACGAATTGAGCCATTCTCCAAAAGGATTTAATTAATTAATGTTTCACTGACCCCCAAGCATTGGCCCACCCCGGGGTGATTTTTGAAAACAACGCTCTGTTTTCTCTCAAGGGTCAAAGGCCAAGAATCTTTAAATAAGCGTAACTCAGGCCTGATGTGCTGACTTTAACAATCTTGGGCTCATTCTTCTCCTGTGAGTGAGCTCTAGCCACCAAAAGCAGTTTCAGCAGGCCTCCTGACCTCCAGGCCTTTAAAGTGGCACACTCTGCAGGCAGCTGGTTCCACTGGTTCCCTGCACCAGCTTTTCTCCTTTTCTTGATCTCTGGTTCTCCTCTCCTCCTGCTGGGGCATAAAAGTCTAGATCTTCATCAACTGGTCCTTAGGGGTGTAAGGGAATCAGCCTCACTGGTCCTGAAGAGACCCACCGGCCCAGGTGCCAGCCGTAGGAAAAGTCCTTACTCTATTAAGGCATTAAGGGGCTGATCCTCACAGCTTTTCATTGTGTTGCTGCATCCAGTTCCAGTGTCTAACTCTCTGGTCAATCCTGGGTGCCACACCCCCTGCACAGCAGTATGGTACCATCCAAGATGGTGCTGTCAGGAGATCTCCATACACATTTCCTCTGGGGTCTCAGCTACACCCAAGGCTAACATCACTGCCAGGGACTTTCCCTCCAAAACCTCAAAAAGGGAATTACTGTGACTGTCTTGTATATGCAGATTCTTTGCATGCGTTCTATATTTCTGTTCTGACAGCATATTTTTGTCCTGTCCTAGTTAGTGTGCAGATCTCCAGTCTTGTTTCTAGTATTCATACTTCTGTGTAGTCCACTTCTGTTCTTGATGTAGCTTCCAGTTTATTTCCTGATCTTGATTCCAGTCCTGTTTCTGTGTGCCCTGCCATGATAACAAGGCCATTAGAGTCTAAAGACATAGCAGAGAAAATCTTTCATTGTACTAAGCCCTTATAAATCTTTGGGAGGCTTTAAAGCACAAACACTAATCAAGGTACTGTTGTTTGTTGCATTAAGAATAACTATCCTAGTGCCCCAGCTGTATTACTGTAAGGCGCTATGTTTCAAAAACAGGCCAGATGCAAATGCCTTGCTTCAATGATCTCTTTATATCTTCACAAAAAGACGTGTCGCTGTTCTGGTTCATGTGTTATAGTCACTAGACTTGGACGTGTTTACTTTAGCTCGGTTCAAGGTGAAGGAATATATACTTCTGGAGCCATTGCTTTAGTGTACTCATTGGGATATTTCCCTCATACCGTGAGGAACAATACGAGGATCCATATATGTGAAAATTTATGTTTCAAGGAGCGACTTCTTGTAAGGCTGCAGTTGATTCCCTGGATGGATTAATTTATTATTTTAGGTGTAGGCAGCCTGAGAAGAAGAAAAGGAAGCCACTAGGCATCCATTTTCCTACAATCGAGCATCTTTCTGACCTTCTTACTGCCAGTCCTCCCAACAACTATTATCCCAACATGCCTGAGAAGAAGAAAAGTATGGTATCAGGTATCTCTTCTCCCCATTAGACCGACAGTGTCACTTTAGGTACTGGCTGGGGAAACCTGCTTCTCCCCCATAAAGGGTGCCCTAATCGCCTATATCTCTTTTAGCTACTTCCCTTGTGCCTCCCGGCTTTTCCTATTGTGACTTCACTCTCTACAAAAACACTTTCCCCCTCTTTCTTCCTTTGTTCTCCCAACTTAGGCCTTGGCTACAAGTTAGGCAAAATTCAATAAAGACACGCCGGCGGCAGAAATTAGTTCCTGCCAGTATCTCTATATGAATTCTGCCTATTACAAGTCAAACCCCTCAAAGTGGCATATAACTGTGTAGATACAGAATTATGCTGAAGAATTCCGCATGGTATTCCCTATTCCGAAGGGTTTAACATACACATTTTCCACATACTGTGGTCAAGTGGTAAATGGTTGCTGGGGCTTCTGTATGGGGCAGGAGTGGAGGGGAAAATTTAGGGAAGAGAGGGAAGGCAAAGTATAGCTGGCAGAAGTGAGTATTGCATGCTTTCACCTTTCCTGAGAAAATCTCAGCAAGGACTGGGGTGCCAGGCATGGCTGCTGTTTCCACCAAAGCTTCACACAATATTACAAAATAGAATTTCAGACTGGTAAAATTGGGTCTGGTGTTTTAGCACTTGGGAAAATCAGATGTGGGGAATACTGGGTCAGTTGTGATCAGGCTAAGCAGAATTCCATATGATGATTCCACTACACATGACTCGTTATCGGGCCTCAGAGGCTAAGGAAACTGCCAAGCCCACTACTGAAGCTGCCAATCCTGTGGCCTGTCCAAAAACTGCTGGAATGTCTGGATATTCCAGCAGTGGCCTCACTGGGTAGGTGAGTCAGCTCCCTTTCTGTCTGTTCCACCAGTGCGTTTCACTGAACCTGGACTGGCAGAATCCACTGGTCATGGGGCTTAAAGGATTGGAGCAGGAAGCACTCCAGAACTTGTTGCAAAGTTAGCTATGGGCCTACGTGTGCTGTCTTCTCCGTGTAAGCATCCCCACGTTGTGCTTTCTTTATGGATCTCATCAGTTACCCAAGCGGACCCATACATCAAGAAAATAAGTACTAAATGAGTTAGTTTCAGAAAATAATGTGGACACATATTAAAATTAGTATTGTTCCAAATATTCTGATCTCGCAGTCTTCAGCATGCTTGATTTATCTTCTCCATTAAATGATACCAGGTGCCCGACTGTTTGAAGTGTCCACATGGTTTGTCATCACAAGCAGAATGGCAGAGGGCTTTTTTAGAATCATTGAAACGCATGCACCTGAGTTGCTAACAAAGCACTACATAAATATACAGCAGCTTCATGACTAATAGCAGCATCACAGGCTAGCAAAGAAGACAGGTTAGCAGCACTATATGTGCTTTTGCCTCCTGGCACCACATCATGACAGTCCAAACCTCCATCACAATGTGCACCACACAGGTCAGTGCCTGTTGTTATTCCACCTTCTGCACCTATTCAGGTCAAACACATAGTATCCTACACTACACCACTGGCCCAACACCAAATGTTTTTCAGGGAACCTTAAAAGAAATCCAGGTAGCAATGCCACAATACTTGGTACACTTTTTGTGAAGACCCACCATTTTCCCAATCATACAGTCCAAGGTAAAGCTCATCTTACCATAGCAATTGGGGCATTCTGCAACTTAGTCTATGCAGCTTGTATTACAGAAGGCCCATTGCTGTACAATTTGATCACTTTCACGCTCAGTTTGAGCCCATCTTTGTTGATGATCAATAGATCAATCTACTGAAAACAAGTAACCCGGTCTAAAACAAGCGAATAAGATCTACTATCCTATTTCACACTATTTTGATAGTTGTGACAGGCTTACCAGAGAGTTCTACAGGGGTTTATATGAAAAAATGAAAGATGCACTTGCAAAGATATCCATTGGATTCATGGACCTACAGTATTCACCAACCTGTTCCTTTACATTGCGGTCATCACACCGCAATGCCATTACAACGCAGTTGTTACAAAGACCGCGTTGTTACCACGCAAAGCCATTACTACGCTAGTCATTACATCGACTTGCAGTAGATGGCGTGCTAACATTAGGAATAGTATAGTTTACTATTCGAACACCTTCCCTACTGTTACGTAGGCTGGAGTTGGAATAGTAAATTATACACTTCTAATGTCAGTGCGCCTTCTACTGCAAGTCGATGCAATGACTTGCATAGTAATAGCTTTGCGTAGTAACAACGTGGTCGTTGCAACGACCGTGTTATAATGGCACGCGATGTAATGACTCGCGTTGTAACGAGTCTTATTCGTTCCTACAGCTCATTTACCATGCGTCAGAAAGAACGGGTGACTGCTTAAGTATGTTCAAAACCTCTGTAGTCCAGTTTGACAAGGCCCATAACAAGGGCTAAAAGCGAGTTATTCATCAACAGGACCGAACCATGGAAATAGGACTTGTTTGAGACCTTGCGACTAAAGAGGAATAGCATAAGAGGAGGCAAGGAAACCTGTCTTTTTTATTGTGGGGATACTAACCAGCATTTGAAGTCTTAACAAAAAGGGACCTTCAAAGGGAAACTGATTGCCCATTCAAACTCCACAGCCTCAAAACGTTACTCACAGATTGCAATCCCTGGCTGTTAGATTATGGGTTTCTGATTGGTAGGGGTATGCACTCTGTCCAAGCAGGAACCACAGTCCTGGGCACGCTAAGTCAGATACACACCATATATTTTTCTGTGCTCACCCTCTGGTAGCTTGGCAAGGAGCAGACAGGCTAAACTTAAGAGGCAATGTGTAAACTATTTGTGCAACACTTCAAACAGTGTCACAGTAAAAACACCACAAAAGACTCCACAACAGTTTAAAAAATAGCTTACATTTCTACAAACAAAACAAGGCCAAAATGACAAAAATCCAGTAAGGATAACCAGAGTTATGGATTTTTAAAGAATAAATGAAATTGTAGTGCTTGGAAGCTTTAAGCGCCAACTTGGGCTATCTGGTCGTGCTACACTGGAGTAATTCCAAAAGTTCAGGCTCACCGCAGCAGGGGTCGAATACAGGGCCCATCCATGGCCCGTTGACAAGTACTTTAGATGTGTCGTCGACGGAGTCAAGATGTGGGAAGCAAAGAGGTGATGCATCATCGTTGAACTGCAGGATTGAAGGCAATGCATCAGCATCGAACCACACAAAGTCAGAGATGCGTCAAAAACTGGAGACGATGGGCCCGATTCACAGAACTAACTTAAGACAAAATCCTAAACCTACTACCATTTTGGTATTCACAGAAGGCACTTACTCATTTTGGTATTCACAGAAGGCACTTACTCATTTCGGTATTCACAGAAGTTAGGACTCCTAACTTTAGGACTCCTAAATGCCTTCTGTGAATACCGAAAGTCTTAAAATTAGGATTTTTCTCAGGTTAGGAGTCCTAAAGTTAGGACTCCTAACTTTACTACTACTAAACTGAGAAAAATCCTAATTTTAATGCTTTCGGTATTCACAGAAGGCATTTAGGAGTCCTAAGTTAGGAGTCCTAACTTTACTACTACTAAATTGAGAAAAATCCTAATTTTAAGACTTTTGGTATTCACAGAAGGCATTTAGGAGTCCTAAAGTTAGGAGTCCTAACTATACTACTACTAAACTGAGAAAATCCTAATTTTAAGGCTGTCGGTATTCACAGAAGGCATTTAGGAGTCCTAAAGTTAGGACTCCTAGCTTCTGTGAATACCAAAATGAGTAAGTGACTTCTGTGAATACCAAAACGGTAGTAAGTTTAGGATTTTGTCTTAAGTTAGTTCTGTGAATCGGGCCCCATGTGCCTTGCAGTTGGCGATGCACTGTCTGCAGTCCTTGCAGCAGCAGCAATGCATCGACCTCAAGGGAGATGCACCGGGTATGATTAGCGCAACGTAATTGATGCATGGATTCTGGTACAAGCAGCACTTTATACCCACTTCCAAATGCCTAGGACTGGATGGGAACCATTTGGCAGGACAAGACAGGCAGCAAGCAAAGTCCAGGTGCTGTTGTAGGTTGGATTTAAGTCTTTGATGGCCCTGAGACTTAGAACAGGGGGCAAGCCAGCATGCCCTTGTAATCAATCTGGGTTCAAATGGGATGGGTCCAGTCCTACCTCATTCAGGGATGAGGGTAGCAGGCAGCAGGCTAGCACAACAGAAAAGCAGTACTTCTGGAGCAGCAATCCAGCAGAGGAGCAGTCCTCGTAGCAGCATAGCAGTCCTTCCTCCTGGCAGAATTCTTCACAGGTCATGTAGTGTACTAAAGTGGTACCTTTGAAGTGGGGGTGACATCAAAGAAGGGCCTCCCTCTCGGCTCTGGCTCCAGACTCATCCCAGAGGGTATTCAGCCCTTTGTGTGGGGACGGTACACAGCCTATTCAGGTGTGTCAGCTCCTCCCTCCCATACTGCCCACGATGACCCATCAGGATGGCCACTCTGTCACACCTAAGCTCCCTTTGTGTGAAGTTCTCAGGAGGGAATGCACAAAGTACAGCTGTAGCCCACCCCAGAGGTGTACTGGAGACAGACTTCAGGCACACAGGGATAAGAGCAAAAAAATGGCATCTTTCTAAATGTGGCATTTTTAAAAGAGTAATGATAAATTAGATTTTGCCAGTAAAGAGGATAAATCATTATCATATCAATGATATGAAACACGACATATCTACTCCTTCTCAATCCGGAATTACTGCTTAAAAGTGTAATAAGGAATTCCCAATGTTTTCTTTTTTTTTCTCCTTTTTTTTTGGGGGGGTCCTCATCTCGCCAATCAAGTCTCAGCGGATCTTATAGAGCCATTGTATCGATCTGAGGGCCTCCATGCTTTCCGCGTTCACCTTGGTCCCCCGACCAAACCCTTTTTCCATAAGGGAGCTTGATGTAATCATTGGACCAATTCTATTAATCGCAAGCTACGGCCCCAACTCATAAGAGGATGCCAGATGTTAGATATCTTATCCACTGCGCTTTCATAATCCAAACGGGCCATAGCAAACGAGGCTTTAAGCCAGTCCTCCCTTTTTGGTGGTAGGGGATCTTTCCATCTCTTACAAATCTCTCTCCGGGCAAAGAGGACCAGATATAACAGTAGACCTCTCAATGGTTGTGAGACTGTATGGCATATTATACTGTCATCACCAAAGATCACAAATGACAAGTTAACATTGATTTTAATCCTAAAAATGTCTCGGAGTGTTTCGCCAACCTCCTTCCAGAAAATTTCCAGTTCCGGACACTCAAAAAAAAATATGTAGATCATTAGCCGAAGATAGCAGACATCTCGGGCACTTGGGGGGGGGGGGAGCTGAAACAAATTTTGCAATCTTCGCTGGAGTATAATACAATCTATTTATAACAAAGAAATGGTTCTTTTTTAAGCAAGCAGGTTTAACTTGCTTATATAGCACCTTAAGGGATGGCTCAAAGAGGGAAACTATTGAAGGACCGAGAGGGGGTTGAGTCCACACCATCTCTGAGGAAGAAGTCTCCTGATCTTCAGCATCCAATAAAAAATTGTACCATACTGAGATCTCCCTCTTCAATGTGTGGATAGTTTGACACAACCTTTCAACTTCCCGGTTTCCTCTAACTTCCCCTTTTTTTGCATTAACCCAAGACTCTAACTGCAGATATTTAAATCTGGAAAATCCAGCGCCTATCCTAGTTCGCAGATATTCCCAGGGGTGAATCCCCTCGGAGTCTGCCAGCTCAGACCAGGTGTTACTGCCAGCCCTTTTGATAGGTAACGCCAGACTGTCTTTAAGGCAGTCCGGAGTTCCAGGCGTATCCCAAATAGGGGCAAAGTCAGAATAGTATCCTATACCCCACTTGAGCCTAACCTTATACCAGAGCTCCAAGGCTGCCCTCAAGACCTTCAGGCGAACTCCCTTAAAGAATTTAGGATCGCCAAACTTGTATAAGAAGGCCTGGCCCCCTCCACCTCCTTCAGCTCTAACCATCTCTCCCAGCAACCTGCCCCAGACTGACTTCTCTGGTTTCACGAGTAGCATCCAAATACTTATAAACTGGAAAGCTACAGCATACAGTCTGATATCGGGAAGGGCCAGCCCCCCTTTAATGAGTCTACGTCTTAACTTCTTCCATGTTAACCGAACCCCCTTATATCCCCATACAAAACTCCCGATCTTACTCTGCACCTTACTGATACTCTTATTTGGCAAAGTAAGGGGTATAGTAGAAAATAAATAGGAAAGCTTAGGGAGAATAACCATCTTTACTAAATTGATTTTTCCGAAAAGTAAGGGGTATAGTAGAAAATAAATAGCAAAGCTTAGGGAGAATAACCATCTTTACTAAATTGATTTTTCCGTAAATGGTTAAAAGAAGATTCCTCCATCAACTAAAAAGGCGGTCTATTTCTTTGGTGACTCTATTCAAATGTATCTGGGGAATCATTTCCAAGGTTTTGACTATATGGATCCCTAAATATCTAAACTCCGTACTAACTATACCGAGCCATTGGTCTAGATTCCAAAACATTACTTCTGTCTTTGACCTATTAACCAGATAACCAGACAGGGCCCCAAAGCTAGTCAAAAGCGCCTCCACCCGGGGAATAGCCCCCTCTGGATCACTTGTATATAGGATTAGGTCATCAGCCTACAAGGCTATCTTACAACTGTATTGTTCTGACCTAAAAGGGTGAATTAAATCATCCATCCTAAGGGCTTGTGCCAGTGGTTCTATATAGATGTTGAACAAAAGAGGCGACATCGGGCAACCCTGCCTGGTTCCCCTTTGGATGAAAAAACTTGAAGGCAAAATTCCACTTAAAAGGATCTGGGCCGAGGCTCCATGGTAACAGTTCCGTAATGTTTGGATAAAAATGGGTCCAAATCCCATCGTCTCCAATACTTCCCAAAGGTACATCCAGCAGAGTCTGTCAAATGCCTTCGCTGCGTCCAAGGCAACTACAGCCAAATGATCCGATCTCTGTATGGCCAAATCGATGTTGCCTATTAACAGTTACGTCTGCTCCTGGATGTACCTTCCGGCAACAAAACCCTTCTGATCTGTATGGACTAACTTTGGGCCCAACTTCGCCAATCTCCCTGCTAATATGCCCATAAAGATCTTAAAATCGGCATTCAGCAGGGAGATTGGACGATATGAGTCTGCTTTTAAAGGGTTCTTGTCTGGTTTCAGGATCAGGACGATTGTTGCCTGTTTCCAAGACGCGGGGACCCAGCCCATACCCACTTCCAAATGCCCAGGACTAGATGGGAACCATTTGTCAGGACAAGACAGGCAGCAAGCAAAGTCCAGGTGCTGTTGTAGGTTGGTTTTAAGTCTTTGATGGCTCTGAGACTTAGAACAGGGGGCAAGCCTGCATGCCCTTGTAATCAATCTGGGTTCAAGTGGGATGGGTCCAGTCCTTCCTCATTCAGGGATTAGGGTAGCAGGCAGCAGGGTAGCACAGCAGAAAAGCAGTACTTCCGGAGCAGCAATCCAGCAGAGGAGCAGTCCTCGTAGCAGCATAGCAGTCCTTTCTCCTGGCAGATTTCTTCACAGGTCATGTAGTGTACTAAAGTGGTACCTTTGAAGTTGGGGTGACATCAAAGAAGGGCCTCCCTTTCGGCTCTGGCTCCAGACTCATCCCAGAGGGTATTCAGCCCTTTGTGTGGGGACGGTACACAGCCTATTCAGGTGTCAGCTCCTCCCTCTCATACTGCCCACAATGACCCATCAGGATGGCCACTCTGTCACACCTAAGCTCCCTTTGTGTGAAGTTCTCAGGAGGGAATGCACAAAGTACAGCTGTAACCCACCCCAGAGGGTTACTGGAGACAGACTGCAGGCACAAAGGGATAAGAGCAAAAAAAGTAATCTTTCTAAATGTGGCATTTTTAAAAGAGTAATGATAAATTAGATTTTGCCAGTAAAGAGGATACATCATTACCATATCAATGATATGAAACATGATATATTTACTCCTCAATCAGGAATTACTGCTTAAAAGTGTAATAAGGAATTCCCAATGTTAACCTATGAGAGGGGTAGTCCTCACAGTAGTGAAACAATATTTTGGTTGTTTTTCACTACCTTAATTGTATAGGTCCTACCTTTTGAAAATACAGCACCTTGCCCTGTGGGCTACCTAGGGCCTACCTTACGGTTGACGTATATGTAATAAAAGGGGAGTTTAAGGCTTGGCAAGGAGATTGATATGCCAAATTGACATGGCTGTATAAACTGCACACACAGGCTCTGTAGTGGCAGGCCTGATATTTGTTTAAAATACTTGTATGGGTGGCACAATCAGTGCTGCAGGCCTACTAGTAGCATATCATTTACAAGCCCTGGCACATGTGGTACACTCTATTATGGACTTCTAGGTAAATTAAATATGCCAATTGTGGATAAGTCGATCAAAACTTGTTTAGGGGAGAGAGCACATGCATTTTAGCACTGGTTGGCAGTGGTAAAGTGCTCAGAATCCTAAGGCCAACAAAAAGAATTTAGCAAGATTGGAGGCAAGCGGGCAAAATGTTCGCGGGAAGACCAACCTAAGGATGACAGGTCTAACATTGGCCCAGCATCTTACTGTCGCCATGACCCAGCAATTCAGGGTCATTGTACCTAATAGAGCATCCGTTAAAGTTATTTCAGGAGAGAGTGGAAATTGTTGCAATCAAATCTAAGGGTCTGATTTAGATCTTGGCAGTACTCCTGTTGCTCCTCCATGGAGGAGTACTCCGCCATGGAGGAGAAGTCCTCCGCCAAGATGATGGAACCACGCCTGCCGTACTTAGATGTGTGCTGGCTGAACCACCGTCTGCGGCTACAGAGTATTATCTGTCATGAAAACGATTTACCGCAGTCGATGCTGCGGGCTTCTCTGCTGGCTAACATTACTCCATCGCCGTCAGGGTGGCAGTATTTTGCTGACACTATATAGGTTTTACAGTTGTACTGGGGGTGTTCTAGTGGCGGATTGCCGAAGGAGTGATACAGTTGCAGGATGCCTTCAATATTACAATAATATATCAATATTGGACTATTCCTGTGGCTTTTGGATGGATGCTAGCATCACACACCTGACGTGTTTTGCCTAATTGTCTTCACCTGCATACAACACTGTAATACACACCATTTCAGACCATGATCACTTGCCATTCCACTGCACCATAACATTTTCAATCTGAACTTTTGCTAGTTAAGTCAGGTTTATTTTGGAGCTTTCTCTGTTTCTTGTCCCTTACTTCTTCTTTCATTCCTAGTTTTTGTGGTTCATGACATTTACTTTGTTTCTTGATAATGGCAAGGATGAAAAATCACCATTTTACAGAGGGAGAATTGTCATTCAGGATGGATAAATAGAGTAGAGCCACAAATATTTGGACCCCAAGTAAAAAATACAATCATATCTTAGAAAAGGCAAATGTGGGCCTGAATAGTTGACAGAGTTTAGCAAATAATTTTTGTACACAGGCGGAACTTAGGAAAAAGTGGAACGACCTGTGGGGGAGAGTGTGTTCCCTGGCCTCCACGTATCGTTGCAGGCCCAGAGGACTGGTGGTGGTTCTCCCAGCCCCACCCTTACAACATTTTTCCTGGAAGGAGAAGGTCTTGCAGATACTACACCCTGAAGGCTTGACAGGAATCTCCAGTGGAGTGGAGACTGATAAGTTAAACTTTTCATAGTGTCACTAAACCTAAATGTCCTTTTTGATCTACATTTAGCTGTTGCTAATTTGTTTTGCGCCTCGCAAAAAATTGCTGTCTGATGAGGGCTGAAAGCCCAAAACCAGTCCTAGGATGCTTGTTTCCAGTCCAGGGAGGACCTGGTCTGGCAGTTCGGGCTGGACTGTTCCCATTGGTCGCAGGGTCAAGACTGATTTGCATATGGCTGTGTCCAAACTGGAATGGCATGGTGAGCAAAAAACACAATAGATTTAGGCCCAGATCTCTGTACTGGGGTGAATGTATGACATTGTTCTGCATTCTGTCCATCAATTGTTTTCGCATTTGTCACCCCGAGTGGGACGGGTATGCCCAGACGTGGGTCCCGTGCTCTCCATGCCTCTGGAGTCAAGCTATCCTGGCTGATGAAGGCTGAAAGCCCGAAACTGGTCCTAGGATGCTTGTTTCCAGTCCAGCGAGGACCTGGCCTGGCAGTTAGGGCTGGACTGTTCCCATTGGGTGCAGGGTCAAGACTGATTTGCATATGGCTGGGTCCAAACTGGAATAGCATGGTGAGCAAAAAAAACAATGGATTTAGGCCCAGATCTCTGTACTGGGGTGAATGTATGACATTGTTCTGCATTCTGTCCATCAATTGTTTTCGCATTTGTCACCCCGAGTGGGACGGGTATGTCCAGACTTGGGTCCAGTGCTCTCAATGCCACTGGAGTCAAGCTATCCTGGCTGATGAGGGCTGAAAGTCCGAAACCGGTCCTAGGATGCTTGTTTCCAGTCCAGGGAGGACCTGGCCTGACAGTTCGGGCTGGACTGTTTCCATTGGGCGCAGGGTCAAGACTGATTTGCATATGGCTGTGTTCAAACTGGAATGGCATGGTGAGCAAAAAAACAATGGATTTAGGCCCAGATCTCTGTTCTGGGGTGAATGTATGATATTGTTCTGCATTCTGTCCATCAATTGTTTTTTTAGCATTTGTCACCCCGAGTGGGACGGGTATGCCCAGACGTGGGTCCCGTGCTCTCCATGCCTCTGGAGTCAAGCTATCCTGGCTGATGAAGGCTGAAAGCCCGGAACTGGTCCTAGGATCCTTGTTTCCAGTCCAGGGAGGACCTGGCCTGGCAGTTTGGGCTAGACTGTTCCCATTGGGCGCAGGGTCAAGACTGATTTGCATATGGCTGGGTCCAAACTGGAATGGCATGGTGAGCAAAAAAACAATGGATTTAGGCCCATATCTCTGTATTGGGGTGAATATATGATATTGTTCTGCATTCTATCCATCAATTGTTGTTTTTGCATTTGTCACCCCGAGTGGGACGGGTATGCCCAGATGTGGGACCCGTGCTCTCCATGCCACTGGAGTCAAGCTATCCTGGCTGATGAGGGCTGAAAGCCCGAAACCGGTCCTAGGATGCTTGTTTCCAGTCCGGGGAGGACCTAGCCTGGCAGTTCGGACTGGACTGTTCCCATTGGGCGCAGGGTCAAGACTAATTTGCATCCGGACCCTGATGGACAAAGGAGAAACAGCCGCCCTCATCCTCCTGGACCTATCAGCAGCCTTTGACACGGTCTGCCACCGCACCCTATCAGCACGCCTCCATGACGCCGGTATCCAAGAGAAGGCCCTGGCCTGGACCACATCCTTCCTCTCTGGCAGAATCCAGAGCGTCAACCTCCCACCCTTCCGCTCCAAAACCACCGAGATCATCTGCGGCGTCCCACAGGGATCCTTCCTCAGCCTGACGCTGTTCAATATCTACATGGCCCCCCTCGCCCACGTGGCACGACAACACAACCTCAACATCATCTCCTACGACGACGACACCCAGCTGATCATATCCCTCACCGAAGATCCCCACACCGCCAAAGATAACCTCCACAGAGGAATGAAGGCCGTAGCCGACTGGATTAAGGACAGCAGACTGAAGCTGAACTCAGACAAGACAGAGGTCCTGATTCTTGGACCCACCCCATCAGCCTGGGACAACTCTTGGTGGCCCACGTCACTAGGCACAGCCCCGGAACCCACGGACCACGCACGCAACCTGGGGGTCATCCTCAACTCCACTCTCTCCATGACCAGCCAAGTCAACGCTGTCTCCGCGTCCTGCTTCAACACCCTCCGTATGCTCCACAGGATCTTCAAATGGATCCCCCTTGACACGAGAAAAACCGTTACCCAGGCCCTCATCACCAACAGACTCGACTACGGGAACGCCCTCTACTCAGGAACTACAAACAAGCTCCTGAGACGACCCCAACGCATCCAGAACACCTCGGCCCGACTCATCCTCGATGTCCCCCGCCGCAGCCACATCACACTCCACCTGAGAGGCCTGCACTGGCTCCCCGTCAACAAAAGGATCACCTTCAAGCTCCTGATCCACGCACACAAAGCACTGCACAACACCAGACCCACCTACCTCAACAACCGACTCAGCTTCCACACCCCCACCCGAAGCCTCCGCTCAGCTAACCTCGCCCTCACCACAGTCCCTCGCCTCCGAAAAACCACCGGCGGCGGCAGATCCTTCTCCTACCTCGCCGCCAAGACCTGGAACACTCTCCCCACCATCCTACGACAGACCCAGGACCTGCTGGCCTTCAGAAGACTCCCCAAGACCTGGCTCTTCGACCAGTAGCACCCCCCCCCCCCCAGCGCCTTGAGACCCTCTCGGGTATGTAGCGCACTTTACAAATACAGTGATTGATTGGCTGGGTCCAAATTCGAATGGCATGGTGAGCAAAAAATCGGTGGATTTAGGCCCAGATCTCTGTTCTGGGGTGAATGTATGACATTGTTCTGCATTCTGTCCATCAATTGTTGTTTTTGCCAATTTGTTTTGCACCTTTTGGAAATATGCAAACATATATATACTTTTATCAACTCTCTTGTGGGCTTGTTTGTTTATAGTATTTTGTTGTTAATAAGCTTACAGGTTTCAACCTCTGTAACATTTCTCACTGTTTCTTGTAAATGTTTTGACACCAAATAACATATTGCATATATATATATTATAAATGTCTGTTCTGTTTTTTACAGCATAATTTCACTAGGTATGTTTAACTTACACATTTGCAAGTGTTGTTAATGTTTAATTGAAATGACTACAACTGCCACAATGCCTTGTTTTTGTTTTCTGAAACCAATATTTCAATGTTACCTTGCTCATTCTCTCTTTCCTAACAAATTTTCTCATGTCAAAGTGTCAGGTATTTATCAATCTCTGTTTCATGGAATATTTTGAAATGTAATTTTTGTTGAATTTTGTATTTTGTCTCATCCGTGTTATTTGACTCAACTGTTTTTATTTGATTAACAAATCAAAGTTTAGTTACTCAAAAAATGTTACGGTATATCATTTTGTATGTTGATTCCAAGTGGTTATAAGTGATTATTTCTGTGAAAATGTACTCTGCCATGTTCATACTATAAATAAAGCTATATATTCTTCTACGTTGTGTAAAGGTCGGAATATTAGTAGCTATGCATTGGAATGGTTAATTTCACATTTCACCTCTGTGTTGGGCGAAATGTTTGTTATGTTTTATGTATAGTTTCTAATCATCTATTTGCATTTTAGGAAATACTTTCACCTGCTGTTTAGAAGTAGTTTTGTGTGTCTTTTAAAGTTTGTGTAACCGATTATAATGCCACTGAAAGGTACAATCATCATCATCTTTTGCTTTTTACTTTTAGGCTGCTACATATTGAAGCCTCTAAATTTTTTGATGTATAATCCAGACTAAAATAATTTGTATTTGTCATTAATTCATAATAGGTCCAAATGCCAGAGTACATGGACAACCATCTACTACTGAGGATACCTGCACTCCAGACCAGGATCAAGCCTTCAGTGAGGACTACACTCCTGCAAGTCTGGCTGACGAAGAGCAGCCAGGTCCATCTGATCTGCCTGGGCAGACCGCTCCAGTGAGTCTCACTCGGCCCACACCTACATCTCCCACCCCAGCTCCCACCTGTTACCACACCTCAGGCTATGGATACCTCTACTTCCTGTGTCCAAACCAACATCACCCCAATCTTGTACCCCCCAGTTCTGTCTGCTGTTGATACACCACCACCACTACCTCCAGTTCAGGCATACACCAGTGGGATGGGCCACTCTGGTTTTAGGGCGCAAGGTAGTGGGGGTAGGGGTCATGTGAGGGAATCTGTGAGCCAGTAAAATGAGGCCACTGGCTTCACAGTACCCAGGCCACCATCAACCAAGTCTTGGGAATCCCTCCTTCATCCCCAAGACATGATGGGCTTGGTCCTGACAGAGCTACTGAAGATGAACCAGTTACAAAGGGAGTACAATATTCGGATGGAGAATCTGAACTCCAATTTTGGCTCCCTGACTAGGGTGCTGCATGATATTCTCACCAATATATGCAGATCTTTTCCAGCAACATCTTCCTTTTTCTGTGGTCCTGCTACATCTGCCCCAACTACATCTGCCTCAGCCACAAAAAGGAAAGCCCTGCCAAGAAACCACTTTACCCGCCTCAGTCACTGCAACTGTTGGCCCCCCCCCCCCCCCAGAAGGGACGTTTAGGCAGACTAGTAGTAGAGGGTGGCAACACCTCCACTACCACCAGCAAGAAGCAACCAACTCTAATTTCCTCCAGTGTGTGACTATCATTTACTCTGTGGACTATTTTCTGGACACATTTTCCTTTCTGATGCCAGTTCCATTTTGGACACTGGACTTCAAACAATTTTGGCTCTGCCATAATAGTTTCATTCACCATGATTGATTTTGTTTTGTTTGTAATTTTTGATTTTATTCTGTGTTATATTTTTGGGTTATGTTGATTAAAAACAAAAGTAACAAAGTCAAAGACTTTTTATGTATGTCATTTGCGATTGGTTGATTTTTTCTATAAATCATACATTTTTAAAAGTAAACATTGAAATGATCATTTAGTCATAAATAAATTCCATGTAGGTAATGTGTCCCTTTTAAAAAAAAAGAAAAATAGCCTAAATAGCAAAAACCTCAATTCAATAACAAGTAGCTTATTAAATGTAAAGAAAACATCTTTGTCAATTTTGTCAAAGAGATTACTACCCATGATTAACCCAAACACTTAGCGCCTTTTTACCATGTACTGTTCCAGACCTTGTCCCCATGGAAGAACAGAATATAAACAAATGCATCAGATTAAATAGGCTAACTATTATTGATTTATGTCATCAGCAGCCAGATCTCCTGGCCCCCATCAATAACACCAATAGTCTAAATAAAATCAGTACTTCATTTAGTGGCCACAGGATTATTCTAATATAGGGTTGCAGTATCTGGTGCAATGTCACAAACAACTGTAAGTGCTGTGCTACAATAAGTTTTTCTACAGTTATTACACACATCAACAGCCTCATACGCTTAACACTAAGGGGCCAATTACGAAGTCATTCGGAAGGGCTCCGGAAGGGATTAATTAAAATCTAATCAGATTCGGAAGCCTTGTATCCAACCGAATCGGTCATCCTCCCGGACGACCGAGAACATTGCGAGGAAACCGTCCGGGCTGTCCGAATCGGTTCCGAACACGATTCGCGCAGCCCGAGTAGTTTGGAGCTGATTCGTACAGCCCAATGGAGACGGTTTCAGAACAAGCGAGTACGATGACTGATTCAGACAGCCATTCCGAATCTGTTTGACTGAGACGAAATGGCTTAGGGAATCGGTCTTTGGGGGCCCATCGGGGCCCCCCTTCACCAGGGGGCACCCCAATGTGGCCTGTAAGGGTACCCAAGGGGCCCCTCCTCCCAAGCATGTGCATGTACCGTAGGGTGCCTGCCACAGGGTGCTCGCTTTTCCCCAACAACCCCTTTTTTCAATGGAAGACTGTGTTCGAGTTGGTACACAGGCTCCCATTGAAGTCAATGGGAATCCAAAAAAACCAAGACCCTCAGCATAGGGACATCGGTCGGTAGGACTCTCCCAATATGATTCGCTGGGAAAGCATTCCTAACATGAGTTGTTGGGAAGGCTTACCTAACGACATCGTAATCGGCCCCTAAGTGCCCGAACTACATCATAGGGGGATCGGGACCGACTGACAGGTAGTCGGTGGTCCCGCCCACCAAATTATGATCCGACTGCCATGTAGGTAGCCAGACACATGCCTTTTGTCATTGAGCTTATGCTGCATCCCACAAGCCTCAATGGCAAAAGGCATGTTTACAAACATCCCGCACCCTTTGCCAGGCACCATGTGCTGCCTGGCACAGGGTGCATGGATGTTTGTGGGCACCACGTGTGCCCCCGGGGGCCCCATAGCGTAGGCCGGGGGGACAGGGGCCCTGCTTGGGGACCCCAAAGTCTCTTTCTATCTGCCTTGTAATGGCAGTCGGACCACTATGAAAAGGCAGAGGGAAAAGGACATTGTAATCCCGACGGCGGTGGCTGTGCAGGCATCAAAGCTATTCAGGGATTACTAGTCCGACCGCCGCCTGACAGGATCTCCAATCCTTTAGGAGGCGGTAGTCCTTTCCCCTGACTACAGCACTCCATCCGCCGGCCTCATAATCCGGCGGCCATGGATGTCGGGTGGACCGCCACCAATGGCCTGTCGGTGGCTGTCCATCCGACATTGTAATAGGGCCCTAATTGAGGAGTTTGCAAATGTAAATGGACATTAGTATGCTTTCTGTCGACTCCCACATGTAGCTAGAGCAATTTAAGTGCAATCTTAAAAACTTCAATTCAATCACTCTGAAAGTTGTCTTTGTTCCCTTTGTTCCCTTTGCTCTTCGCAACAGCAGCATAGAACTGCAAATGTTACAATGTTGAAATGTCCAATGAAGATGACATGGTGCGGCTAGAGCTGTCGACCTCAAAGCTGGAGAACCGGGTTCGAGTCTTGGCAACGATGCTCAACATCCTGTGATTTTGGGCAAATCACTTAATCTCCCCATGCCTAACAAAAAGAAATGAATGTGTCCTTGTGTAAAAAAACTAGTGCTATGTAAAGCGCTCTGACAACCGGTATCTTTGTGTCTAGTTTGTGCCATATAAAACTCTAAAAAAGAAAAAGCAAGGAACCTAGAACAGATTCAAAACAAAACAAAATAGTTGATTACTTTTCATATAACAAGTGAATAAGGCCAATATAAATGAACACAGTAGTCAATGTGTCTAAACTTTAATCAACAAATATCTTTAGCCTGCATTTTCCTGAACTTGCACTTTCTAAAACAATTCAGCATAGACTGTCATCCTCATTAGAGAAAAAGTTGGTTTAATGTTTATATTAATAAACTGTAAATATATACTCACACTAATGTGAAGTTGTCAATAACATCTTGATGTAAGTCAATTCCTTTATCTTAATTTAATTTATTTAATACATTTTTTCCATAGCGCAAACATGACCTAAAAACTTGGGTGTCAGAGCGCTTTACAGTTCAACCGCATACAAGTTCAGATGATAACCCATTCTTTAACAAACATACTACACGGGATAGGAAACTTATCCCAGTGGCGTAGTCTAAAAGTGGCAATAGTACACAGTTAATAATACAATTCACTTCACACTTAATTTCCCATCTAAACAGCTACAGAAAATTACAAGTAGTCCACAATGGTTGAAGTATTGCATGACAAGACCAGAAAAGACAGTGGATTGGTCAAGGAATCTGACATTAGTCCTCGGAATTGCAAAAAGGCCAATGGGTTGTTATGTGAGGAATTTACTCATCATAAAGGACTTCTTCATCACTATCATCTTCATTTGGCATTTCAACATCCTTATGCGGTGGCTGTTCCTGGTCTCCATCTTCTGTGATGTATGGGATGTTCTGTCGCAGGACTATGTTGTGCAGCATGCGGCAGGCCCTGGTGATGTGGCACATCTTATCAGGTGAGAAAATGAAGGTTCCACCAGTCTTGTCCAGACATCAGAATCTGGCCTTTAGGAGCTTGTTCCACTGGCATCTTTGTTCTTCCATGGGCCTCATTGAAGCAGACTTCTCCTGGTGTTGTTGGATTCCTCAGCAGTGCTAACTACCATGGACGGTTAGGGTAAGCTGAGTCTCCTTTATGAAAAAAAATACGATTACAGTATTTTAGATCATGCAACTTGAAATGAACCAAACAATATATAGACAGTGTGTACTTACCAACAAGCCAGGCCCTCTCAGGTGTAAGTTGTGAAATTTGCAGGGGTATGCTGGTGTTCCGTAGTACAAAGGAATCTTGGGTTGATTCTGGAAAACGTGCACAGATGCTTGTAATGTACAAATCTGGTGAGCAGACAACTTACATATTGATTGAATGACAGTTCTTTCGATTGCGGTAGATTTACTCTCTGGCATGTGGTGGCACTAAGGCACTATGTGTACCATCAATTGATCCAACCACATGTGGTAGGTTACCCAAAGCATAAAAATCACCCTTTACATTGGAAAAATTCTTGTTTTGGGGAAACTGGATAAAGCTGTTTATTTGTCTCATCATTGAGGAAAAAACTTCATGTAGCACACCACTAAAAGCTGGTTGTGACGTTCCACCGGACACTGCCACAGTGTATTCGAAAGATTCTATTAAACTATTGATGTGATTGCTGTGGGATTCCTCTTGGGGAGTAGAAGATCTGGCTCCACCTGCTGAGATAAATTAAGTATTGTTTGCCTATTCAATTGGAATTTTTCAATAATATCCCGTTCTCCCATGGTAGCAAGGTTTGGAAAAGGTCTGAACATGTGAGGCTGTCCTCTACTCACTCTCCCAGGGTTCATTCGTCTGCATTTAAATAACATAACATTTTGTAAATGTTTGCAAGCATATTTTTACATTTAAACACACATTTCGTCTAGTTTTCGAATTAAATACATTTTTATTATCACAGAATTATATAGAACATTTTATTTTTTGTATAACATTTTTTACATGTGTTATTATTAATATTTTTTAATGTGTAAATGCTACATTTTTTATGTATTATGTACACTTTTTAAATTTATTTTGCCAACAAAACGTCAGTCAACGGAAGTATAAACAAAAGCCACCAAACTAGCGTATTTAACCACTTTAAGCACAACATTATATAGCTTTTGTTTTGGAAAATGAGCAAAATTAGCATTTTGTTTCAGTAAACAAACTAACCATCATTTTGAGTAGTGGAGACGCACTTAATATTGACAAGCACACTATTTCATCATCTAAAATAGCGGGCGTCTGACCTCGCCGTCAGGACATTTGGAATTAGACATATGCTGCGGAAGTTGACCACCTAGTGGGTGTGAAACTCCACGAAGGGGCCCAGCCATAAGCTTACGTGTGTGAAAGCAATGTACAACAGCCAATGGATGTTTCAGTCGCAGTTGATGATTGCGTACGTCATGTACATGTATGCAGTATTTGAAAAAAGCTCACTTGCCTCCTAACCCTGCAGCCAACAATACCTCCTCAACTTTTTCAAACTCTGGGAGCCATGATATCTTCTTGCGAGAGGAGTTGGAGTTGGTGGCAACGGAGGTTCTGCCTCTGTACGGGAAGCTGCATGGCTCACCAAAGAAACAGGTACATGTTTAAAATGTATATGAAATCCTGAATAACTTGTGTTTTTTAATAAAGTGAAGTGTAGTGATTAAAATGAAGTTTCAGGCTTTTTTTTATTACTTAGAACAATGCTGGTGTGTATTTTCAAACACATAAACACATTCTAATCACTCAACACCGCATTAGTATGTGTTGTGTGTTTGACACCCTATATTTTATTTCGTGTGTAGTTATATACATATAAGTATTTCTCATCAAAATACTTCATTTGGTATTTTCAACCATGAAAGTGCATACAAATACAGTGCATAGATAAAACTAAAGATAAAACACAAAACTAAAAAACAAAAGAGCAGTGGTCTATACCCCAAAAGGTTTTAGCAATCGATAAAATATGCTATTAAATGTCATCACAATATTAGATAACCCATAGAACATATCAAAAAATAAATACTTAAAAATTGGCTGAAATTTATAATAAAAGAGAAGGGAATATTTAAAATACATCAAATGAAACATACCGATGTTAACTATTGTAGAACAAATATATACAAAAGAGGGGCATAATGGATTACCTTATGCTATCTATTACTCCAATGCCCAACACCCAATAGACCAACTCCAGTGAAAATACTTCGCTATAGTGCAGACGAATGGGTGTGAAGATTCTGAACGAAGAATCTGTGTAGTGACCTGTAATTGGCGGCAGCCAAGTTGCTTACACAGTGGGATTATCCATGCTTTCCTTCGGCTAGTGTAGCTGGGACAAAAAAAAGAAAGTGTGCTAATGTTTTCATCTGTCTGTTGACAAACGGGGATACAATGCTTATAGGAGTTGGATGATTCTATTAAGCTAATAGAGACAAAATTGGTAGCGTACAATAGCGGAACTTGAGATAAAGCGCCCTTGCGGCTGAAGGATTGATAAAATCCAAAAAGAGTTCAAATTGGGAATCGGGTTTAAAATCTAAGAGGAGGGAGGTAAGCGACCCCTCAGGCACATTTCAGAACTCATTGAAATGAATGTAATCCCAAAATACATCCTTAAGTGTTGTCCTAGATAGATGAGTCGTGGATGCTGGGAAAGACTAGTAGTCACACAGGACAATTTGTACTTGCAGCTTTCGTACATAGCATAAACACTTGGGGGCAGATTTACAAGCCCCATACAGCGCTGGTGCGTCACATGAGTTGTATCAGTGATATGACGCCCATCGATAAGGCTTGCAGGTCTTGTTATATCACAAGCATTTTGGTTTGAGGTGGGCCAAACTAGGCCTGTGTTTACCAGTGAAGCAATTGCCTAAGATTTCAAACAAGCCCTCATTTATTTTGGGTTATTTTATTGGACTAAGTGAGGTCCCTGGGCTGAGATAGTTTTGGTGTATCTAACTTATATGTGGCTTCTCTAAGGGCCAGGTTCATTCGATCTCTTGTGCATGAGGCCTAGGCTATGCATCTCCATCTAATGCTATGCCTGTTGTTAGATGGCATTAAATTAGAACTGAGAAATATAGGGATGTTGGATATATATATAAGGTCGGTTCCTTCATGTGGACAAAGGAGAGTCACCCCACTGCTTTCTCGCAGTGTGAGAAGAAGAAACATAAAATGGTATCATAATTCCATTTTATGTTTCTGCTTCTAGCACTGCGAGAATGCAGAAGGGTTTGGTTGGTTGGGGGTGGGCGGGTGTGCGGGTCTGCTCGAGGGAAGGGGAGGAGTGGCTAGCCCAATGCTGCGGCCCTGGCTGTTTTGTCGGCCCTCTGCGGCTGACCAAACCTGTCAAGCGCACTCTCCCTTTTATCCATGTTGGCTGCATAGAGCTGTTGTTTGGGAATACGTATGTTGGTCTTATTGGAATACACAGAGAGGTAGCACACACTTGGAGAGGGATCTTTCCAGGGAGAAGAGCATCTTTGATGTAGATTTATCATCTATGGACTAAGGTACGGGGTCTGCAAATATCGCCCAGAGATCTTCTAATATATAATCATCCTGCTTCTATGCAAGGGGAGAAAGGTTAGGCTACGCTGCCTTTCTCTATGACAGCTCCTTTTATGATTTATGGACTACTTGCTATACTGACCGTATCTGTGTTATGCACTTTTCTGCTTATTGTGGCAAATATACAGCATATAAGAGCACGTTAGTTAAAATAAATATTTTAAACTCGTTTGTGTCTCTATCAGATCCTTTTGTGGACAGGTACAAGAGTGTGAGCGAAAGGCTGTGTCTTGCAACCGCGATACCTGAGAGAGTTGGGTGTGGTATGTTCTGGGGTGTCTAATCATTTGTTCCTCTGTGAGTGAGTAGGAGGGCAAGTGAGACACTATAGCTAGTCAGTCCTGGGCTCATGGGCACTAAGGTGGTAAGATGTCTCAGTCCATATATACTAAGGTCCCATAATTCTATGCATAGTCCTGTGTTTGCGCAGAATCCCTGCAGCAGGGGTAGCCCGCTGCCAACTTTCTGTGGGACTAGAGGTTTCTCGAGCATTGATCATGCTCTTATGTCTTCTAACAAGGAGAGCCTATCTAGTAAATTAACAATCAGTACAGTGTATTATAGTGATCATTTTCCACTCACTCTGACAATGGATCTGCCAACTCAGCACTAGGAGGTGTATCAGATGTCCTCCTCAGTTGCATTCCCAAAAAAAGACAGTGTCAGCCTGAAATAGTCAGGAGAGAATGCCTCAGCATTTTTGGAGAAGCTGGGAAAAAGTAATCTAGATGAATTTCATGTTTGCAATGAACCTCAACCCGAACCAGACAAAGTGATTTCAGCCGTTAGTAAGATCACCACAGCCATAGCTGGTAATCTGAACAAAGCACATTCTAGCAAGCAAGAGCGCTGTACAGGATGGTATGATCAATATTGCACTCAGGCAAATCATAAATTAAGAAGGGCACTGCAAAAAGTACCAAGAGATAAAGAGGAAGTTAGGCTACGAAGGGTAGAATACAAACATTTTATAGGTCAATGCAAAAATGATTTAAGGAGACAAATGTGGGCAGGCTTAGAACAAGCAGCATACACCAAAGACAGTATGCTCTTTTGGAAATTCATAAATTCTTTCTTCTTATCAGATGGAGCTAATCCCAAAGTTGAAGCTCTCATCGCCTCATTGACTTGGGTGGAACATTCCAAAAAAGATTTTTTCCTGTACGGATCACCCTGTAGCCTCCCAGGTTAATATTACTAGCATAACAACTCCCTTATAACCCCCATCTCTTATTTGAGCTTATTGTAGCCAGTGGAAAATCTGCTGACGTGAAAGCACCGGGCCCAGAGGGATCCCAGTTGATGTGTTTAAGGATTTATGGGCACCAGTTCTTACAAATGTTTTTAATGCTGTGGGTAGGGCGGTTTATCCCCGAAACTGGGACCAATTTCATTATCGTTCCTATTTTCAAAAAGGGAGGCAGAGGAGATCCTAGATGTTATAGTCCTATATCCCTCTTAGATTCCTCTGCCAAGATTCTAGGGAGGGTCATTTTAAATGGACTTGATGAGTGTATGAGTGAGAATAACATCTTCACTGATGTACAATATGGGTTTAGGAAGAACATCGGGACCATAGAGCAATGTATACATTTTATTTTCATTTTCATTGTCAGCAAATTTGCACTAGCAAAGCAGGGATTTATCTATCTCTGCTTTTCTGATCTTTCTAGCATGTTTGACTTGGTGAACCATACCACCTTATGGAAAACTCTGATTGACATGGTTGCTCCAACGGACATAGTGGCCTACCTATCACAAATGTACTCATCACTGACTTCACACGTTAGGTTTGAGTTGGGTGGAGAATGCACCACCAGGTTTGGGGTTAAAAGAGAGATTAGACAGGGATGTGTGATGGCCCTAACTCTTTTCTCTCTATATTTAAATTAAATTGCTAAAGAGCTCAAAGCTTTAGACGCAGATGCATCCAAAATTAGATCCCGTGTCACCCGATGCTCCTATATGCTGACGATGCCGTGTCAATATCTAGAACCGCAAACGGTCGCCAAAAACTGATCGATGGAGCGGAAATATTTAAAATTGTATTTATTTAAGACTTATACCATGGTAGATGGAAGTGGCAGGCAAATTACACTAAGTAGATACATTCTCCTATTTAGGAATTCTTTTTTCAAATTCTGGATCATGGATCCCTCGTACGGAATTAGCAAAACTGAAGTTTGTAAGACCTATTGAGGCCCTGTTCAGGTTTGCAGAAAAGGTCGGAAACAAGCCTGTCCGAGAAATGCTTCAACTTTATAAGAGTAAGTGCATTTCATTAGCTGCTTATGGAGCAACCCTTTGGGAGATAAAGGGAAACACTATGCTACAAATTCAAGGAAATAGTTTTATGGCTAGGCCTCTTGCTGTACCTAACACAATACCTTCCATAATCAATCACATGGAATTAGACATACATTTTATGGAGGACATAATTGATCTGAGTGTGATAACTGGCTGGTATAACATCTGGAGCAAAACAGGTATGACATTTTCTAGGGCAGTCATTACTGATTGTCTTATCCTCGAGTACTATAAGAAAATCCTCTGCGTGGCTCAGGTTGATAGGCTAATGCAGGAAATTGAAGTGGACTTTAAAATTTAAAATCCAGGAATTATATATTTTACACTTTGGAAAGATGAAATTAAAGCCATATTTATGAATAAACGAGTAGCCATGAGAGAGACCAAGGAAAGTCAGAAAGTTTCAGTGATGACATTTCTTGATGGACCTATGCGACCAGGATTGCAGGGATATCTCGTAATGGTTTCCGATGTCCCAAAACTTTTTATCTTACACGGCTAGGCATCGCGCACCCGCTTGTGGCTATTCCGAAAAGAGACGTGTGGTCTAAATGTCTTCCTAGATGCTCATGTGACGGAGTCTCTGCCCAAACAACAATGTATTTTATTTTATTCTGTAAATTTTATTGCACTCTCAGGAAATGTTTATTGCACCCAGTACCACAATTTAAGAATTTTTTAGTTCATCAGGAAGCCTACAAGTTTCTATGCAGCCTTTATTGTGATCTTATTTGCTCTGCTGTCTCATTATTTATTAGTGGTTCTGTAAGAGATAGGAAAACGTTATCTCTGTACAACAAACTGGTATATGAATATGAATAATGCATCTGAAATTACCATTTTATCTTTTTTAAAAGTGTATATACTCTTTTATCACGTGTTTTACTGCCGAATTTTACATATTTGAGTAAGAAATTTATGAATGTATTCTAATTATGCTTGCTTTTATGATTATCAAATTTGAAATCGAATAAAGCAACTTGAAAGTGTTGATCAGGCTTTATGTTCTTGAATTAGAAACCGATGCATTCAGAGAGCCCCAAAGATTCTTATAAGTAGTTCTTCCTCTTGCAATTAAGGACCCCGACTTGAAATATTTGCATTGCCTTCCATACTCGCTCGGATTAAAAATATGCCAAGATGTCATACATCACCTACTACACAGGAGACTAAAATGTCCCAGATGAAGCATAAGAAAACAAAAACGAGCCTTTTACTCACTAAGCTTAGAGCTACAAAGTAAAAAGCCTCAACAGAAGAACCAGCGAAAGCGTACAGGAAGCCTGTACAGTGCCGGATACAAACTAGCAAGCCCCACCTCCGGCCAGGAAATGTAGACGGGTTGGATGGGGCAGAGACACCAGCAAACCTGTCACTTCGAGAACAGCAGCAACAAACGTAGCCGTTTGGATGTCATTGCCTCTTTTTTTATGTTTCCACTTTTTTCCCAGGAGGTTAGTAGTATTGGTAATGTAGTTTTCTTTAAATTTGGCTACTGAAACAAAGCAATAAGAAAAGACGGCACAATACCTGCTTCCGAAACTTTAATATAACCAGGCCCCTCCTTTCCTAACCATCTAGGATCGTCTGCATTCTCTCGCCTTTTACAAAATCTGCATTTGATGTCAGTGTTTGCTTTCAAAGATGGCGGCATTCACTGTCTCCATATACATACAAATGATGCTACATCTTAGGATGCTTTCAAACGCCATCTGTTTTGAAGGGGATAAATCTGTGGAGGAATTCCGAACAGACCTGCACATACAGACACAAGGGAATATTCAAAGTCAGTATTTTCATTTTCACTTTGTCTGGCTCCACCTCCACCCTGCTGTATGGGTAGGAAAATGTGTAGGCATTTTATTCCACATTCGGTATGTACTACGCCTCTCTGTGACTGCATGAATGAGTCAGAACATATAAATAAAAATGCTTTCGGATGAAACGAGTTTTTTGTGCTAAAAAGCCAACAAGACAGGAAAAGGGTGCTTCAATAACGCTTGTACACCAACACATTGGGAGAGAAGCAACACCCAGGCATGCAAGAGGAATTGCTAACATACCCAAGGAAAGGGCTGTAAGACTTAACACATTGCCAAATTGCTCCACCCATCTGTTCATTTCACGTGCACTTCTATGCCATTTCCAGCTAAGATGCACTGAGAGAAAATACCTAGCAGAGCCTTTTCATTATTTTTTCATCTAACTTAGAAACTGTTTCGACAGCATCATATACTACAAAACAATGATAAATAAAATAAAAATACCTACATATTTGCATACATAAATGGCGTTTGGGTCACTCCCCACCCCCTTCTTCCAGTGGTCTGTTCAACTGTAATTCACATTTTGCTTCTGCCCACAAACAGCATAAAACATGGGACAATGGGTCAGCCCACTTTGGCCATTTGCTCTCTTGAACTGTGACACTGTTTTAACATAATCACACGTACACCTCCACCTAGAAAGAAGTGGATGTCAAAGCTAGGTATGTGGGTAATACTATGCCAATTTATTTTCTTTCTGTTCTTTATCCTTCTTCTATTTTTTTTATACTTATCCTTGTGCGTTTAAGCTTTATCTTCACACATGTTTTGCCTCTGCTTATAGCAGTCTTTTTATTTGTATGTCATTGTTCTATTTGTATAAAGGAAAAAACACTCCACAACTCCAGGAGTCTTTTGAAGCAAACCACTCTTAAGCGGTATGAGCCACTCGTTGAAGTCAATTAGGGAATATGTTGTAATGCCAAGTCTGACCTACTTCCATATATAAATCTCTGACTTACACGTGTGGAAATGATGCAGGTGGCCCTCCAGGCTTTCACAGCGTGAATGTCACGCTGTTTGTGGACATATAGTCTGCTGTGGTTTCCTAGCTACACCCTCTCAAGCTATAAAACTCTTGTATTTTGGGTATACAATGATTGTGAATACATGTTTGAAGGCAAATCTTCAAAACAAAAGTTATTGTGGTCATGGATGCTATCAGAACCACTTTGAGAGGGCCACGGGGCACACAGGGGCTGCTGGGTCCAACCGTGGGAGTTGAGGCCTTTTACTCCTGATGTCCGGGGACTGGCCTACTATGAATTCTGAGCAACTGGGCCAAGATCCCCTTCTGAACTTTGTTCAAAGTGGTAGACGTGGTCCAGCAGTCAAGGCTCCCTCAGGGGGAAGGTGTGGATACAATTATTGAACACGGACTAACAAATCAAACTGCACAGAGCAATAAATCAATGTCCGGTCAAATACTCACTTATATGAAAAAAATCATTTTATTCTACTGCAAACCACACAAAGAAAAAATGTGACACTCAAAAACAATGACACATTTGCCCTTGAGCTCAGGGCTCTAGTGTTTCAATTGCAATTCCCTGTCCCACCCCCTCCTCTCATTAGCGTTAGTGGTTATTCCCCATTCACTGTTGGCAACATCCAGGGAATGGCCTACTAGCAGTCTTTGTCTCAAGAGTCTACTCTGACTCTTAAATTCAAGTAAAAGTGTTCTAGCGCTTCAGCTATCTTAGCACTGAGTATTCCCGGGGCCGTAGGCCCAAAACAAGTCTTGCCCATTCAGTAAGAGTGAAGCACGCGGAGTCCTAGAGTGTGCACCATCTTTGGGCACTCGCAGCGGCTCAGGTCCCAATCAGGTGAGTCAGCTGCAAACTAATCAGTGGTTGCACTCAGCAGGGGCAGGCTCTCTATCCCTTGTGGTCACACTCTGGCAGTGATCAGAGGTTTTCTATACTCCTCCGGTTGGGTAAATGTCTCTACGCTCCTAATGGGGATGGACGATTCCGCTGCTCCAGTCCTCGATCCCAGAATTGGGAGACGATGCTGTCACAGTGTATTCACTTGCTCAACAGGGTCAGACCAGTCGCAGTCCTTGGTGCTCATGGTGATCTGTGGCTCACCACCGCTCGCAGTCTACAGGATTCAGGCCTGTCAACACCACATGAGTATTCCCGGCAGGTCCACCTGGCATCCTAGTTTACCACTCAACTGGACAGGGCAAAGACCTGATTGGTGGAGCAGCTGTGTCGTCACACCTTGTACAGGATGTCCACTCAACTGGACCTTGCTTCATCCAATGCTCTCTTGTCCCTCACGGGGCAAACTGGTCTCAGCACGCAGGCAGGCACTGGTGCTCCAGACTCCAGGGCAGTTGGTCTTGGATTCCATGGTTCATGTTCCCTCACCCACCAGGGAGGCTAGCAGGCCTTGAAACCCATTCCTGGTCACAGGCCGAAGTCATGCAGAGCTTCCTCTTCTCACATAGGCCATCTGGCTGCTTGGCAGATTAAAGTTTTGTGGTCTCAACCTTCCCTTCTTATAATTCATTGCCAGACAGCAAATGTGATTTAGGATCTGAGTTTTTGAAGGTTGTTGGGGTTCGGTTTCTTTTGAAGTATATACTTCTCTGTTCCCTACTCCTCTTGAAAAGCAGTCTGTTACAGAAAGAGTGTCTCTGAAGATGATAGTCCCACAGCACAGGCCATGGGAGTGACTAAAGTTAACACTTGAATGTCAGCCACGGTGATATGTGCATCAAAAGGTTGGCCCAGGGCTCTCAGCCTTACTCTTTATGATTTTCTTATCTGCCCCATATCCTTCCTGAGATGTGCCCAGGCCCCTTACTTGTGAGCTCTCAAAAAGCACACTTTGAAGTGGACAGGGGAAGCCTGGTCCTCCCCATCTCCAGTGTTTGTCGCACCCAGCTTAGTTGAATGCAGCAATCCACAAATCTGTCTGGGGGGGTTATTTCCACCCCCACATCATGTTTTACTATGCAAATCTGGGCCTCCCAGAATGGAACCCAGGGCCTCCCATGTATTGTACCATCCACAGGCTCACATACACCCAGTATATGCATACAGCTGCACAGTATTGTATCCTCCATGTACTGTACTATTCGCAGACACACATCCAGCATATGCATTTAACATGCATGCTCTGCCAAGCACTGTATCCTTCATGTATTGCACCACTCACACATACATTCAGCATGTGCATTTAACATGCACACACGGTATCCTTCATGCATTATACCACTCACTGGAATATACAACCAGCACATGCACTTATCCTGCATGCACTGCACAGCACAACATCCGTCAGGTACTGTACCCCTCATATGCACATGCACCTCCAGCACACACATACACCATGTATGCAATACTCAGTACTACATTATCCCTGTATGTCACCCTCCTCAGGCACACATACACCCTGCACAGGTACACCACTTCTGCACTGCACAGTACTTCACACCAATCTGATATAGGCCAAGGGTGAGTTAAGCGGAACCAATACAAAGTGAGTGAGCCATCAGGCCGTACTCCAGTGGCACAGGTTTAAAAGGACCTGTTTACTCCTGCTGATCACTACAGGGTATGCTGCCACCCCAAGGCTAGTGCCTTCTACCACTACGAGGGTACAGTATGAGCACCCCTCCCTGTCTAACAGATCGCAATGCATGGGAAAGACCTATGTCAAGGGACACATGTGTGATCCATGTTTGCTTATGACATCAAAAATCAGCAATATTGATGCAGACATCGGTACATTTGGACACACAGGGTAGGGGTGCACTTGAACCATGAAAAGGACTTTTCTGTCCCGCCAGAAGTCATTTAGGGGTTAATAAAGTATTATGGATGACAATGCACTCCTTTTCCACAAATGTTAACCTAATGCTTTGTCAGGTTTAATGTGTGCAGACAGGTATCATCTTCTAATCATAGGTGTAAAAGAACATAAAAGAACAGCACTGATCTTTACCGGGAACAGCGTCTTCTCTCTGCATTACAAATGTGCCCCAAATAGAGGAATTACTCCGTGCTTCACTTTGAAGTCTAATGCAAATTTCAAATGTTGACTCTTAAATCAAAATTTAAATGGTCTTTGAAAAATAAAGCTAATATGAGTCCAGCAAATTTGATTATTTCCTTTTTATTTCTTCTAGTAAATTCCGAGTCAATTGATATTACACATCCTGTGTCATCATCTGACTCATCCCAAATCCCAATGCACTTTGGGCCACATCGGCCCTTCATCAGAGGATGATTATTCTAGAAAGAAAATAACTGCATAACTTTAATCATCAAAGATGCAAACAAGAAATCAAAATTACGATGATCATGCATGAAGTGTATTACACAAACGTACAAAAATATTGCCATAAATATTGCCACATATTGGACAAACACAGTAGACCTATATCTAGACAAAAAGGAATCACAGATGGCATACATTGTGGGACCCAAATTTCCTGTCATAGCAGTCACCACACTATCCGGCAGTTAAAAAAATGTGATATAAGTATGCTTCAATTGTGAAACAGTACCACGCATCTTATACATAATCTCTCTCATGTCATGTGCATAAAAACCATTAAACGATTAAACTTTACCATGTAATTGTGGTACTCTAACAGAATTATTTATATCAATGTAATTATAGTACTGGGCCGTGCTCCCAAATTAGCAAAAAAATGTTGAAAAATGTTTTAAAAAAACAGGATAACAGGAAATTCCTCATTTGGCATCGTAGATCGCTGCCGTGTTGGTACTATTAGGAGTGTCTCTGTCGTGTAGTTCCTATAAATCTATATA
Source organism: Triturus cristatus (assembly GCF_964204655.1). Taxonomy (NCBI): domain Eukaryota; kingdom Metazoa; phylum Chordata; class Amphibia; order Caudata; family Salamandridae; genus Triturus; species Triturus cristatus. The sequence goes on from NC_140588.1 coordinate 61,985,821, forward strand.
GGATCTGCATGTTTAGACAACATAAACTGAGGGATTGGTGTCCAGACTGATTCCAGACACCCCCACAGGATATGTTAGTCTGTTAGTCCTGCTAGCTCACAGTTCCACTACAAGCCCCTCTTACCAAGGAGTGAATACCTTCTGGCAACCATTGAACATGACAACCCTGACCCATTAGGGATCGTGAAAACCGTACAGTACGTTTCGCTCAGTCACTTGTGCTCACTTTGTCTCAGAGAGATACACAGAATAAACAGTGGGGGCGTTTTAATAAGCATTTATTGAACCTGTGTCATTCTAGTGTAAAATAAGTGTGATGCAACAACCATGAGACAGAAACAAATGTATATGGTTGTAAGCAACAACAGTGTAAATAAAAGGTAGAATTCTACCATAGTGCTAAAACATTGGCTATGTGCAGGCATATGGATACATGACAGTAATAAGATGTACTTCTACAATGCAACCCGAACTAGATGTACCTAAGTGTACCTAGCATGTATGTAGGTGTGTAGGCAAGAATCCGCTTAGCATAAAGCCAACCTCATTACCTGATGTGGGAGAGTGAAGGAGCCTGTCTTGGTCTCAAGAAGGACAACCCACGAGGAATGTCAGACCACTGCGTGCTGGAGTGTCTGCGTGCAGGAACCTCAGCGTCTTGCGTAAGCGTGTCAGCATGGAAGTCTTTTTCTCCTGCCCAGCAAAGATGTAGTGCTTAGATATATCCAAAAGGTTCCCTCAAGGGATGTACCTAGAAGTGTACTTTGGTTATGTCGGGCAGAATGACGATAGAGGTGACCCTTTGACAGAGGTATTATGCAGAAGATGGTAATCCTGCTGTGATACTGAGAATCCTCATGCATAATACATAAGGCTAATTTTCAGAGAAAACTACACAACAGTCATGTAGCACCTAACTAGGTAAAAGGTCAGCGTCAGACCTGTTATGTAGGACAATGGTTGGACAGATGTAGGTAAAAGGTCGTATAACAACCTAGGCCTTGGGGTACATTGGGGTTCATAACACCCACTCCTCATCTGACTGGATGACATATTAATAAACGCTAAAATATGCCTGATTAAAAAAGCATGAAAACATTGCGAAAATATGACTATAAAACTATCTAGCCCTATGAATCCTCTAGAAAGTCAATATACCGTGAGACCGACTGAGCACGCCAAAAGCCATATTGCTCAGTGAGAACAGAAGAGTAAAAATAAAACAAAAAGGATGTATTGTATTCCAGTTTTAGTTGTTTTTGAAAAAGGCCAAATAGGTCCCAGCTCAAGGAAAGCCAAATGTTTATGTGTCCTGTTTGGAAGACGCAACATCACTGCTGCTTGCTTCCGCAGACGATGGTCCCTGTAACACTTCACAGATCAGGTCAATTGAGCAAAGGTGATCTTCGTTAGTTCCCACAGGCATTGCTGAGGAAACACTTAATGCCTGTAAGCCTGGTAAAGAGCAGGTGTCCATTCCAACAGGAGCGGAAGCATCCCTTGGTGGCTCTAAGAATGCCAACATCAGGATTGGAAGATGCTGAGAACACTGCACTGCATGGGCCCTTAGCTGGTCCAGCACTACATCCACGTCCAGAGTCGCCACCGATGGAAGTGTTAGACAAATGTCGAGCAAGCATTTGTGTCTGCAAAATAAGCAGCAGAGTACAGGCAAGACACTGTCTACCCAGACTGATCTGTAACAATAGAAACCAATGCTCGCTTAGGTCCCGAAGCCGAGGTGTGCCCAGATGGAGTATCATGCGTTCACAGCAACATCGCTCCAAGAGCACTTTTTCCATGCCCTTGGAATTGGGGACGTCCAATGCGTAGCAGAAAAACTAAAATCAGGATACCCACTATTAGTAGGAAAATCAGCGGAAGCCCTCCAAAAATGCTTCCAAATATGGAGTGTATTAAAGATGGAATAACTCCGAAAACCACCTGAAAGGTGCTTAAAAGCCCAGAACCTATTGTCTTAAATAGGTGTACTATCCCACTCGTATCAGACATGTTAAAGATGCGATGTACCATTTCTCCAAAATGGAGCGGGAAGTTAGTTCGGACTAGAGCCTGAATCTCAGGTGAACACCTTGCAACCTGGAGATCAAAGTCTCTCAAGCTGAGGTTAAGGTAACTTTTTTCTCTAAAAGTATGGCTTTCAGTCTGCTCAGAGGATCAAACTGTATAAAGGGAACATTCAACGAAGGCCATAGTGGCACCTCCCTGACTGAGTGTGTCAGTGGAAACAATACTTGCATATAACCCTGGAACTTACTGTGACAAGATATGAGATGCCTACAAGCATCCCACAACAACTTGATCATTCAACATTAAGTAACTCCCATTCAAGAGCAGCCTGAACACTGGAATATCCACAGCAGCCAATGATCATTTTAAATGACAGGATAGGTTTGCAACTGAACCATTACAGGCCCCGTAAAGTATTATATCCTGACAAATTAGAGACCCACTTAATGAAGTCCTGCAGTATATACCGCTGAGAAAAACGTAAGTGACCCCATTCCTGCATCTAAATCTATATGGTAGTTCCAAAGATTCATGGATGTACTCCTTTCTCATTGCTTCATACCTGCCTACCCGGTGATATTCTAGGCAATATTGAAATTGGTATGTTGTCACAGGCAATGTTATATGGCCATGAATGAACCATTCTGTGGACGGTGACTCTACCATGGTAAAAGGTAATAGTTCCAATTTTTCATTGTGCAGCATTGTATACTTCGCATCTCTATGTGCCATAGTTGTCTGCCTGGTTGTTAAATTATGGGCCGAAAACAAAGATATACTGTTATTATATCGCCAGGGCACATGACCAGAATGCAATGATTGTAGCGTCCAGCTTAATAATAGAATGGATCGCAGCTGGGATGGCCCATGTTGTAGGATAGACAGATCCTGTTCCATTATATCAATAGAAGAAGACACAATGTTGCCCAGTGAATAAATCCTGGAGGTTAGTGTGATCATCCCATTGTCGACCACTTCCAAAGACTTTTTTAGGTTAATCCTATCAATTTCACGCAATCTCTCTGCAGATTCCTATTGAGAGATCTTCCAGACTTTGTTGTAAACAGTTTATGAGAAGCATTTACAATGTGGCTTCTGGGGACCTAGTGTTGTTTCACATGGGACAGTGTTGAGGTTCTTAGCCAATCTAGGCTTAACTTCCCGACACTGTAGAATGTCACCACACCTGGATGTTCTCATTGTACATAGCGTTGGTCAGGCCTGTGGATACTAAACCCTTTAGTGATACCCTTGAATCTTGATTGACACCCTTTGTGTCTATAGGCCACACTAACCATCCCTTCCTATTGGGGTCTGATGAATTGTATGAATCTTCATGTAAAATGTCATTCAGTGTATCCTCACTGTGTGATGTATTATTTTGCCACCCCTCAACGTATGTCAGTGAGGGAATCCTAGATGTGTTTAAGTCCTTAATCTTGGCTAGTCCAAGACAGGAGGTTTGTTGAACAGAGTCATTCAGGAAGATAATCTGCTGTGGAATGAGGCATGCTATAAATAGTTCCTCAGTTCCCTTACCCTGCCATTCTTTAGTGCCCCAGACTGTTTGTATGTCTATAGTGTCTTTCCATAAGTCAAAACCCTGTTCAGACAGTTGGGAGATAAAAGAAGCAGAGTATATCTGTTTTATGTTAGTGAGCATATTTTTCTTTGCAGGTGTAGGCGCAAACTTATAATAATATGAGGTCTGGTCTGATGTGTTAATCCCTGAAAAATAGGCAAACTTCTGTGCAAACGTTTGTGAACTACCTTTCGGTGGTGTTGGGTAATGTTCCCATTGGTGGTAAGTAAAAATATCTTGTAAAATACTTGTCTTCTGCAAGAAATGATTACCATAATGTTGGATAACAATACATGGTGTCAAAATCAGATATATTATCAAACAATATTTTTTTGAAAAAGTTTGAAAAAGCAGCACTTTGTTCTAAATCAGATAGCATGCTATTCACAGTTTCAAAATCCCAATCATCAGAGAATGTACTGGAGGTGATCATATAATTCAAAGTTTTAAATACATGTGGTATTTTCAAAGGTTCAGTGGGACCAAGTACATCATAGGTAACCCTGTCCCAAACTATTCCTTCAGGAACTGGAACTGCTAAAATGCCCTCAAAAGACAGGTCTCTTCTTTCATGATGAGATGACGTATGAGAATATAATAATCTTTCTTTATTCGGATGATAACACATCTAAAAAAACAACCATACAATGTAAAAGTCAATACCAAGAGATAGAACTACACAGCTAATTAAAACAAGACAGGATACTAAAACCAGACAGGTCTATGGCTATTTACCCTGTCACATCGATAGTAATCTCATGAATACAAAGGAATGAGAGATCAATCAATTCTAGATAACCTGGATCTGTGAGCTGCCCACAAAAAACTAATCACAGCAAGGAGTGTGCAAGGGTTTGGTAACAACTTTAGGTGCAAAAGTGCCACTTTTGCCTGCCTAAACTTCAAACTCTTTTGTAGAGGCCGGAGGAACCAATTCTTGGCACTGAGAATAATTTACACAGTAAAACAAAATGAAACGTATCCTGTGGAGATCTAAGATCGCAGCCACAGGGTCCTCTTAGGGATGAGGAAAGAAATTTGGTTGCAGAAGCTAAAAGGTAGTAAAATTGATTACATCTGAAGCGTGTAATTAAAGATTCATCATGGGCGCTAGAGAGTGCAAAAAGGTATGGTTCCATACCCTGGACAGACTTTAACATTACAAACCCCCCACTGTAGGTTTACTGAGCTCTTTATTTTCACGCTTAGCAGTGACAAATTTATGACTCTTTTGTGATGTTGAGATCCCCAGGGCATAAAGTGTCATGTGCAAAAAAAAGGTCTGGCCTTCCAATGGCATGTGCAGACTCCTTATTATAACGTATCCAGGGAATTTTGTTCCAGGGCCAGACAATCTTCTAAAATCAAGCGGTTTAAACCCTTATCTTCGTGTGACCAATTCTTTATCCAGCAAAGTAATGATTTAATTGCCACTTGGTCTACAAGGTAATCAACCCCTAGCTCTTCGTGCACAGACCAAGCTGGTGTGCCTTGGGGGACTCGCAGGATCCACCGTAAAAACATTCCACCACCTGTAAACTATGAGAAGGAATGTACCTCCGCACCTCACTGCCATATAAAACCTTTGTGATGGCCTTAGATTTATACAGATTCAAAATAACATCTGGTGCCCATGAGCCCAGTGTGCTGGCAAAGCTGGTAATGGCCCCCATGGATTTAATCAGCTCCCTGCACTTACCATCTAAGAGTGCTCTCCACTGTAAGCAATCGTCGAATAACCCTTTTAGGCAGCGAGAAGCCAAGACCTTAGCCAGAATGTGATGGCCAACTTTAAATCTTTTTGTGCAAGGCCCCCGACGACCAGCAACCAGTACATATGACTTAGTAAAATTAACCGCCAGGTCCAGCCTGTCCATGAAGGATATAAAACCATCTATTAAAATCTGCATGCCCCGGGCCGTACGGGCCATCAACACTGCACCGTCCGCATAGAGTAAAACTGGCAAGGCTCTCCTCCCCACTCTAGGGGAATCTGACTGAAGTGCCAACAGGGCCGCCTCAAGGCCATTAATGTAAACAGAAAATAAGAATGGGGCTAAAATACAACCTTGGTGCACCCCTCTTGTGCAATTGAAATAGTTTGTAAGTGCCCCCTCATGTGTTTATCTCACTACTGCAGTTGTCTGGGCATGGAAGGATATAAGTAGATGAACAATAGAAGGGTCCACTCCCAGGGAAGTTAAAATATCCCATAGCTTAGTCCAGTTGACTCAGTCGAAAACGGACATGAGATCCATAAAGACTAAATACAATACACCCAGTTGTGTCAGGGTGTATTTGGCAGTCAAAACATAAAGATTAAGACATTGATTTGAAGTTGATATGCCTTCATGGAAACCAAATTGGACGTCCGATAAAATCTGTTTTTCTAGGACTTGGGTTAAAAGGGGGGCCCAGGCCTCAATGTTATCACAAAACATATCTGGGGGTATTCCATCGGGTCCCAGGGCCTTATTTAGTGGCAGCAGCTCTATACTTGAATGTACCTCGTCCAGCGAGAAACTACTGGAGATTATAGCTGGACTAGGCGATATATCTACCCTTGATTACTCCAGGGCATCTATGGAATAAACTTTTTCAAAATGAAAGACCCACTGGTCTGGGGTGATATGATGGCACATGGACAGTCTACCTGATTCCGCAAAGCAGGGGCTGCTAATGATCTTCCAGAATAGGGCTGAATCCCTCAACTCCCCTGCTTTCGCTAGGTCCTCCTATGCCCGTTTTTGCAACTGGTGCCTGCATAGGGTCTCCAACTCTTTATAAAGATGCCTGCACTGAATTACTCTATCCTTTACCCGGGGATCCTGCTTCAAGGCCGCCTTTAACCTCCTCAATGCTTGTGAACACTTGCTGTCAAACCACGAGTGGGGAGCATGAACATGCCTCACTGACTGTGTTGTTAGGGCACCTGAGACCACCAAGGAAAAAGAGGTAAAAGAGTTTAGGATGTCCTCACTTGAGGTATAGGTGTCCAAACAAAGGGCTATCTCAGGCCGACAAGAGGAGAAAAGGCAATGATTAAAGGCCTTGGCATCTCTGCTTGACCAACGTAGATGCCTTCCCTGATATATGGGGATTTGGGTGTGCCTGGGAATTACAGGAGGAAAGTGTCAGGGGATTCTGGTCGCTAAATGGGTTGTGTTCTATGATAAAAATGCCCGGGCCCACACTCAGGGAGGCAGACACAAGAATAAAGTCAATGACGGTAGCAGATCTCTTAACTTTATAGGATGGGGGCAGATGTGAGATAGGTCCTGTGTACCAGTGGTCCAGGGTGTGTGCTAGGCTGTGAGTGAATAAAAGATTATTTAACTCATCCCCTTCCATGGTGTGCTCCATGTGCAGTTCCTCTGTGAGCAGACAGGGCTGTGTGATAGAAGACAATTAAAATCCCCCACTAAAATAAGGTTCAGATGCCCAAGATCCTCACCCTGTAAGGAGTCTCGGGCAATATTTAGGGCATTAATGTTAGACGACCGGCCCTTACTCTTCTTCATGTCATAAAGTTGATTATAACAAGTGGGGTCTCTCTCACTATGCACAATTTTATGCCCTGGAACACTAAGGAATTCCACTTAAAGGTCTGTATCTCCTTGCGTAATTCCAACTCCACAAATATGATAAGACCCCCACTAGCTCTTCCCATGTTGGAATCTTGTGCTGGGCAGAAAACTGTCTTATACCCTTCCAAAATAAATTTATTTAGTGTCTCCCAGGTTTCCTGTAGACATATAATTTTATATGATCTAATATATGAAATTCATCTGTCATCGGAAAACTTGGTGGACAAACCACCCACATTCCAGGAGACAAGATTAAGTTTGTCTTTGGAATTGTAGTCAGAGCCTCCTGAATGAGCTAAGGGAGGGGAAGGCGCATAAGGCTTTGCCTGATACTCAAGATTAGTTTTAGGGATCACCTCGAGTGGAGGATCTAATAATATCCTGGTCGGCAGTGAAGCCGATGGAGCACTAACTGCTTCTGAATCCTGACACAAGGGACCTTTTTGAGAGGGGGCTGAGCATGTGTTGCCTCCGATTCGCAAAGTCAATCCAGCTCATTTAGGTCCTCTAAAGGGGCATATGAGTTTCTAAGTAGCACCTGTCACCCCAAACCTCCTTCGGTAAACCCCCCCTACAAAGTTCCTCACCCTGGAGGGGCAGTGACAGACTATAGAAAAAGCCTAATGGGAGTATTTTGATACATGTGCCTGTGAGGTATGATTTAGACACCCCAAAAAGGATTTTCTGTGCTAACTCTGGTTGACGTGTAGAGATGATGATACAATCTCCATTAAACATTTTCCTTGTCAGACCTATCCTAGCCACCCGCCTCGCCATCAATATATCATGATAATCCCTTAAAGAAAACCCAGAAAACTGCGCTAACCAATGCAAGGATTTATTAATCAATTGGGTGGTAGTTTCCTCTTTATGGGCAGCTAGGGCTGAGATCCCCGACAGGACCACAGTGTAAGGAGGCATGCTGGAGGAAGGTCAATCACTGGGAGCAGAACAACCTTAGGGGATTGCACCCCCGGGTGGGGGGCATCTATTCTGTCCAGGGCCCGAGACACATGAATGGCAGAAGACGACCCTCCTCCCTCAAAACTTGATCTGGTGGGCCCTTGTGTTACATGTTGGACCGACACACCCTTTGGCACATTGGCATGTGGAGTACCACTGCTACTCCATGGATTACCAAAGGGTAAAGTGTCAGGTAATGGGGGGCACAAAGACAGGTGGTCGGATTGGGGTTCAGCAAAAGAAGTAAAAACTGTGTCCAAGTTGCGTGCCAAGTCCCTACTTGCCATCTCCAGCTTGTCAAGTCTGATCAGGATCAGTGATAAAAGGTCAATAAGAGTCTCCTTAATACTATGTAGCTCCAGGGCCAACTGATTCAACGGTTCCTCCGTGTTGGGCCCTAATATAAAGCTTGCCTGTTCCTTCTGTGTGACTGTGGTGGTTTCCTTTGCTCTCTTGACCTTCCTTTGTCGCTTTGTAACTGAAGGGCTTGCCACATCAACGGGTGGAATAAACTGAGGTGGGGCAGGCGCTGATCCTGAGGCTGCCGATTCACAAAAAGAAGACTTGTCTGCATCCAGATTAGAGGGCGAAGGGAATGGAGCTGGGCGTTGAGCAGCCATCAGAGCATTTAATACTGGTGGTGGGGTTGATGTGAGACACAGTCCCAAGCTTCCTAAATCGACAGAAAGCCGACTTTATGCCCAGTTTATCTCCTTGTTGATAGCGCCCACAGCCTTTGCAGAGAATGTATCAATAGTGAGGCATGGCTGCCCCGAGGGGGTCACTGGTTGTGCCTTGCTTTTTCCCATTTCGCTATGTCAAACAGTATCCAAGGCAAAAATTCCAGATGGCCAAGGCAACAAACAGAGTGGCAACGTTGATTTGCTTGGCTCATCCAGTGAACAAGAGCCCACTGTATCTCGCCCACTAAAGTAAAATTCTTAATGATGGTCCTCCTAACCCACTTCTGCCCTTCAAATTGGTGATGTTAGTGGAAGCTGTACCAAGATCCAAACACTGGACGCTCTAGGGACCAACCTAAGACAGGAGAGCACAGGTGATGCCGCTCTTGACCAGGCACAATCTGAGGGGGACGTGGGAGTGTTATAGGTGCTCCCACAGATACTGATTATAAATTGCCCCCTAAACGATAAACTATGATGGCTGTGAGACAGTACAGGTGGCCCTAGGACCGGTAATCACACCAGGGCTGTAGACAAACATGTACTGCAAGCAACAAAAGGAACCCCTATGGGCCACACACCAGCTCAAAAGGCTCCGCAATCCCAACTCCACGATCCTGTGATCCCAACTCCAGGGCAAAGAGGGATAGCCCAGCCCGGCCTCATTCGGTCTATGATGGGCTAAGACGGGCCCGTCTTTGCCCAGTCTTCACCCAGGCACGCCTGCCCACGTCACGTGCTGCAGGATGCCTTTGTGAAATATAAGGCGCTCCGGCGCCTCCTCTCCTCGTTAGAGCCCCGTCACAACAGGGGCATGGCAGGAAAACACCAGGTGTTAGAGATTACGTATGAGGCTTCAGGACCAAGTTTACATGTTGTACTGCGGAGTGTTCTGGGAGATAATGTACATTCAGAAGCAGAAAAAAAAGACAATCACTAAACCTATGCAAAGGACTAGGAACAGTAGACCAATTGCAATCCAGAGCTGTAGCCAGGGAGAAACAAAGTAAGTCTTTTTCAGCCAAGGGTAGATGTTATGTACTCTTTCTTCTCGGGAAACAGAAGCTGGCAGTGACTCAGGTTCACTCGGATCCAGTGAGAAGGTGTCAAAATCGATAAAGTAGCCAGATGCTGTTCGATCTATCTTTGGTAGCTCGGCAGATGACTCGTTCTGAGGCATATTCACATAAATGTCAGTATTAGGCCGAATTGAGATCTGTGTTTCATTTGCATTTTGTTGTTGTTCAATTTCAATAGGCACGAGTTCCATTCCATTGTTGGTAATTCTGTTACTTATTAGAGTAGAATCTTCAAACGTTATTAGTCTTTCTGTCTGAACTTCCTGTATGGTAGCGAGAGGAGATCGGCTGTTAGCCAGGATCCCACATGGCCTGCTATTCAGTATCAGCCACATAGTGTGGTTTGAGCAGATCAATAGAGACAAATCTCTTTTCTTTTTTCCTGGCAAGAGGCAGAAGAAGTACTGTTCTTGTTCCTTCAACAGCCAGGATAGGTACAGGCGCTCTGTAGCATGGCCCAAATTATTTTTAGGCCACAATCTATTCTCTGACAAAGACCTCAATCTTTGGGACCCAGGCAGGTCTTGCCGGAACTGCTTTAACTTCCCCAGTGGTGGTGTGATTTACATGGACGTTGCTTTGTAGTGCCTGGAATTCATTGAGTTCCTGTAAAACAGCCAAACGATCATTGATGTCAAATGACTTTTCATCCGCTACTGTGCTGCCACCATCGAGGTCAGGTATCCGCATTCTTGTCCTAAAAAGGACCTCGTAAGGAGTACGGCCTCCCAGGGAGCTTCTTGGCATGTTATTAAGTGCCCTCTGGACCCCATATAGGTGATTGACCCAACTGTCATCCGAGCCTAGTACCCTCACTGTTAAGGATTGCTTTAAGTCACAGTTTTTCCTTTCCACAATCAAATTTCCCTCGGGATGATCTGGAGAGGAGTACCACAATGCCACACCCAAACTTCCCATGGCTTCCTTGTAAGCCCGAGAGCTAAACGCAGGGCCACGGTCAGAATGTAATGTGCAAGTTGCATATCTCCCTATGAAGACTCGCAAATCTTTCGGTTCGGGCGTCAGCCGAGCACTGAGGCCAAACCCACAGGAAACAAGAGCATGAATCCACTGCCACCAAGATGTACTTGTAAGCCCAGTCAGATTGGAAGGGGCCCCAGTGGTCCAAATAGAGACATGCGAGCGGTCTGTCAGATATCAGTAGTGGTATTTGTGGAGGACGTGCTATGGTGGAACCTTCATCTGCTGACAGAAGTCGCACTTAAGGACAAATGCTTTTGTGTGTTTGGTAAGAACTGGCCACCAATAACGTTGTTTAAGCAATGAAACTTTCGCAGTGATACCTGCGTTTGCTAACCCCAGACCCTCGTGTGCAGCAGTATTAATTCTTATCTGTGGTCCATGTTTGGTATTTACTAACTTGTAGGAGTACTTGAGTGGAAAACCTTTTGGCAAGGCTGTGCTGTTTTTGCATGAAGCGATGACAGCTTCCATTATCTGTCCGTCTACTCTTGTGCAAGAGTGAGTGATTGCAGCTAAAGCAGCAGCTCTCACTGTCGCCTTGGTGGCTTCATCAGCCAATGAATTCCCTTCAACGTGCGCGCTAACACATTGATGACTCAGCATATGAATCACATGAGCCCGCAGCAAACCTTTTCCCAGCTTGCCACCTGTTCCCAAAGCAACTTGTGCTTTATTGTGCAAACTTTTGAAACTTTAAATCCATTCTGACCCCAATAGTGAAGATATTCATTGTATCATTGATACAATAAAATGAATCGCACACAATAAGTGTGAGGAAAATTCTCGATCCGTATTTTTTAGTGCCAGTACTAGGGTTTTTAGTTCTGCCAGCGGAGTCGCGCAATCTCCTGGAGACTTTTTCTGCATATTGCTAGGACGAAACTTGCCGTCCAGCATACGACCCTTTACAATCACACATGCTGCGCTGTATTGCTGTTTCCTTCCTACGGCAGGCTGAGCAGATCCGTCAGTGTAAATAATGTATTCATACTGATCTAGAGGCATAATTTCAATCCGGAGAGGATATTTTTGTTAGTACTGCAGAAAGTTTTTAATGTAGAATCAAATTTATAGTCTACATCTGTTGCAGTGAGAGAATTAGCCCATTGTATCCATCGTGGATGCAGTACTTTAGCGTTTGGAACGCTTGCTTTTCTAACAACCTCTAAGGTTGGTACTGAAGTTACGGAAATTATTCATTTCCCCTGAGCTAGTGCTCTTTTTCTCACTACAGCAGTCTGTACTGCTGTCAGTATTTTTTCAGTTGATGCAAAACGCATTTCAGCGTTTGTGTACAAATGTGATTTGTATGCAATGGGTACTGTTTTGCCTTAATTGAAGGTGAGGTAGGTGTACCCGGATTGACCCGCAATTAAACACGGATCACCAAATTCGTAGTGCTTACACGTGTGTGTAAGTGTTTGGAAGCTTTTATGTCAGCTGGTAGGGAACGCAGAGTTTCTGTATGTTCCTGTGTCCAATGATGAACTGACAAATCAGGTCAAATTAGGTCGTAGTAGGTTTTTACTAGGGGTGGGCGGAATTTGCGGAATTAACCTTCGCAAATTATCGCGAGAATGTTTAAAATTATCGCAAACAAGCAGAAATATCGCGAAGATGCAGAAGTTTTTTTCCGGCATGTTCGCGAGATTTTCTGCATGGTTGCGGGTCGCCAACTTACCCATGTGGTTGCTTGCGGGCGCGGCCATCTTGTTTTGAGTTGTTCTCGCGGTGCATGATCGCGAGAAGAAAGACGTGATCGCGCGACGCATGACGTCACTGCGGGCGCGAACTGTCGCGAGACAGCGCAAATGGCTAAAAACAATACACCATCTCATGGAGAACGCGACCGGATCAAGAAAACTTGTCGGCGAACGCAGGGATTCAGGTAAGGCGATCGCGCGCGCGCGAGAATGTATTATTTTACAGCGCGAGCAAGAAACAAATTATCGCCAAGCTGCGGAAACCGGAATTTTTGACATTTTCGCGCTCTCCGCGGAACGCAAAAATGTCAAATTATCGCAATTTCCGCGAACGGAACGAAATTTTTGCCCAGGCCTAGTTTTTACCTTTTCTGCATAGTCCAAAATGTATATTTTGCCAAAATTTAGGAATCCTAAAATGGATTGCAAATGTTTCAGAGTTTTTGGAGGTTGGAGCAGTGCACACTTTTCTAAAACGTTTGCTGCAAGGCTTTTCCCTTCACGTGAGCGCTCATATCCCCAAAATAGGACATTGAGATGGGCAATTTTTGATTTCTTTAAGTTAAATTTGTAGCCCTCTGAGGCGAACCCCAAAATGATCTTGTTCACCCTGGCCAAATGATATAATACTTAATTGTGCATCAGATAAATATCATCTACGTAGGACAATGACTCCTCATCATAATGTTGAAGCAACTCTGTTACCCTTGCTGAGAACAATCCGAGGCTATTCTTATACTCTTGGGGCAGTCTACAGAATTGAAGCTAAGAGTGAGTAGGGGTCTCTGAGAAAAGCACGACTGAACTACTCAGATTTCAACCAAACCAACGTTGGGAGCCATGTTGTGTACTTCCATAAATCTATATAGGATCTGCGTGTTTAGACAACATAAACTAAGGGATTGGTGTCCAGACTGATTCCAGACACCCACATAGGATATGTTAATCTGTTAGTCCTGATAGCTCACAGTGCCACTACGAGCCCCTCTTACCAAGGAGCAAATAGCTTCTGGTAACCATCAAACATGACAACCCTAACCCCTCAGGGATTGTGGAAACATTACAGTACTTTTCGCTCAGTCACTCATGCTCACTTTGTCTCAGAGAGATACACAGAATAAACGGTGGGGACGTTTTCAATAAGAATTTATTGAACCAGCGTCATTCTAGTGTAAAATACATGTGCTGCAACAACCATGAGACAGAAACAGATGTATACAGTAATAACCACCAACAGAGTAAATAAAAGGTAGCATTCGACCATAGTGCTAAAACAATGGATATATGCAGGTATATGGATACATGACAGTAGTAAAACATACTCCTACGATGCAACCCTAACTAGATGTACCTGAGTGTACCTAGCATGTATGAAGCTGTGTAGCCAAGAATCCCCTTAGGATAAAGCCAACCCCATTACCTGATGTGGGATGGTGAAGGACCCCATCTTGGTCTCAAGAAAGACACCCCGCAAGGGATGTCAGACCACTGCGTGCTGGAGTGTCTGCGTGCAGGAACCTCAGCGTTTCACGTCAGCATGGAAGTCTTTTTCTCCTCTGCTTTGCCCAGCAAAGATGTAGTGCTTATATACCCGAAAGGTACCCTCAGGAGTTCTACCTGGAAGTGTATATGAGCATGTCGGGCAAGGATGACGATAAAGGTGACCCTTATACAGAGGTATTATGCAGAAGATGGTAATCCTGCTGTGATACTGAGAATCCTCATGCATAACACATGAGGCTAGTTTTCTGAGAAAACCACACAATAGTCATGTAGCACCTAACTAGGTAAAAAGGTCAGCTTTAGACCCATTATGGAAGACAATGGTTGGACAGATGTAGGTAAAAGGTTGTAAAACTACCTAGGCCTATATATTGGGGTACATTGGGGTTCATAACAGGGTCAGACCAGTCGCAGTCCTTTGTGATCATGGTGATCTATGGCTCACCATCGCCCCCAGTCTACGGGCTCCGGCCCAGTCAACATGGCATAAGTATTCCCAGCAGCCCCTCCTGGCATCCGATTTTGTCGCTCAGCTGGAAAGGGCAAAGACCTGATTGATGCAGCAGCTGTGTTGTCACACCTTGTACAGGGAGTCCACTCAACCCGACCTTGCTTCATCCAATGCTCTCTTGTTCCTCACAGGGCACACTGGTCTTGGCACGCTGGTAGGCACTAGTGCTCTAGGCTCCAGGGCAGTTGGTCTTGGATTCCATTGTTCATATCCCCTCACCCACAGGGAGGCTAGCAGGCCTTGAAACCCATTACTGGTCACAGGCCAAAGTCGTGCAGAGCTTCCCCTTCTCACATAGGCCATCTGGCTGCTTGGCAGATGACAGTTTTGTGGTTCCAACCTTCCCTTCTTTTAGTTCATTGCCAGACAGCAAATGTTGGGGTTCTGTTTCTTTTCAAGTATCTACTTCTCTGTTCCATCTTCCTCTTGAAAAGCAGTCTGTAACAGAAGGAGTGTCTCTGAAGCTGATAGTCCCAAAACACAGGCCATGGGAGTGACTAGAGTTAAC
Organism: Triturus cristatus; assembly: GCF_964204655.1. Lineage (NCBI taxonomy): Eukaryota > Metazoa > Chordata > Amphibia > Caudata > Salamandridae > Triturus > Triturus cristatus. The sequence goes on from NC_140588.1 coordinate 62,000,955, forward strand.
ACATGGATGTCAGCCACTGTGATATGTGCATCAAAAGTTTAGCCCAGGGCTCTCAGATTTACTCTTTATGGTTCTGTTATCAGCCCCATATCCTTCATGAGATGTGCCCAGGCCCCTTCCTTGTGACCTCTCAAAAAGCACACTTTGAAGTGTACAGAGGAGGCCTGGTCCTCCCCACCCCCAGTGTTTGTCCCACCCAGCTTAGCCAAATCCAGCAATCCACAAATCTGCCTGAAGAGATCTCTCTACCTCCACTTCATGTTTTACTATGCAAGTCTGGGCCTTCCAAAATGGAACCCAGTGCCTCCCATGTATTGTACCATCCACAGGCTCACATACACCCAGTGCATGCATACAGTTGCACAGTATTGTATCCCCCATGTAATGTAGCACTCACAGGCACACATACAACCAGCATATGAATTTAACATGCATGCGCTCCCAAGCACTGTATCCTTCATGTATTGCACCACTCACACATACATTCAGCATGTGCATTTAACATGCACACACGGTATCCTTTGTGCATTGTACCACTCACTGGAACATACAATCAGCACATGCACTTATCCTGCATGCACTGCACAGCACAACATCCTTCAGGTACTGTATCCCTCATAGGCACATGCACCACCAGCACACACATACACCATGCATGCAATACTCAGTACTATATTATCCCTGTATGGCACCCTCCTCAGGCACACATACACCCTGCACAGGTACACTACTTCTGCACTGCACAGCACTTCACACCAATCTGATGTAGTCCAAGGGTGAGTTATGCACATAGCGGTGGAACCAATACAAAGAGAGTGAGCCATCAGGCCTCACTCCAGTGGCACAGGTTAAAAAGGACCCGTTCACTCCAACTGATCACTACACGGTATGCTGTCACCCCAGGGCTCGTGCCTTCTACCAATATGAGGGTACGCTATGGGTACCCTTCCCTGTCCAAAAGACCGCAAAGCGTGGGAAAGGCCTATGTCATGTCACGTGTGATCCATGTTTGCCTATGATAACAAAAGTCAGCAATAGGGATGCAGACATCGGTACAGTTGGACACACGGGGTAGGGGTGCACTTGAACCATGAAAAGGACTTTTCTGTCCCGCCAGAAGTCATTTGGGGGTTAATAAAATATTATGGATGACAATGCACTCCTTTTCCACAAATCTTAACCTAATGCTTTGTCAGGTTTAATGTGTGCAGACAGGTATCACCTTCAAATCATAGCTGTGAAAGAACATAAAAGAACAGCACTGATCCTTACCAGGAACAGCGTCTTCTCTCTGCATTACAGATGTTCCCCAAATAGAGGAATTACTTTGTGCTTCACTTTGAAGTCTAATGCAAATTTCAAACGTTGACTCTTAAATCAAAATTAAATCGTCTTTGAAAAATAAAGCTAATATGTCTCTGGCAAATTTGATTATTTCCTTTTTATTTCTTTTATTAACATCTGAGTTAATTGACATTACACATCGTGTGTCATCATCTGGATCATCCCAAATCCCAATGCATTTCGAGCCACATCGGCCCTTCATCAGAGGTCGATTATTCTAGAAAGAAAACAAATACATAACTTTAACCATCAAAGATACAAACAAGGGGGCAAAGTTACAAGCCCCCTGTGCCACCGGTACGTCACTTTTCGTGATGTACTGGTGGCGCAGGGGGGTCCTCCATATTTACAAGGACAGGAAAAGCCACTCTGCATGACTTTTCCTCTCCTTGTAAATACGGCCCCTTCACACGCAGCACTTTGCGTTGAAGGGGCGTTCCATGGGTGTTGCTGCAGGTGTTCCCACGCAACACCCATGGTACAAGACACTTCTCCAGATTTACGAGAGATCGTAAATCTGGAGATGCGTTAGAATGCTACGCCACCCTAGAGGTGGCGTAGCGAGGCACAACAATAGAAATGTTTTCATTTCTCCTAGTTTTTTCCTCTTTCAATGCGTGCTGCATTCTAAAAATTTCCTGTCATATCAGTCACCACGCTATCTGGCAGGTAACAAAATGTGATATAAATATGCTTCAATTGTGAAACAGTACCATGCATCTTATACATAATCTCTCTCATGTCATTTGCATAAAAAACATAAAACGATTACATTTTACCATGTGATTGTGATACTCTAATAGAATTGTTTACATCAATATAATTATAGTACTGAGCCATGCTCCCAAATTAGCAAAAAATGTTTAAAAAAACAGGATTACAGTAATTCCTTCATTTGGCATTGTAGATCGCTGTTGTGTTGGTACTATTAGGCGTGTCTCCCGACAGGGGTCCTCAAAACTGACAAACAATAACTAAACTAAACCCACAGTCAAATGTCTAATCTACACGTAATAAGTTCTAATCTGTCGCATTTTGTATTAAATTAATTGAGGACATTGTGGGCCCCAATTAGAGATGGTTTTGCTCTTGGTATGCATGACTACCTCTCTAGGTAATTAAATAATTCTGTAATTATATTTATATTGGGGTGCCCGTAACTGCTTGGTTTTACTGAATGCAATAGGCCCATGGTGGTGACCATATGATAGGACACCATATTTTCTACAAGGCCTTTAATTTATATTTTCTTATTGTTTTGTTTTTGCTAGTCACATTTGCAATATGTGAAGTCAAAAAAGGGGGACACTTCCTGGCGAGTGGTGCAGTGAGTCACTCACTCTCTAAAGAGGGGGAAGAAGAAAAGAAAGAATGAGGGGATCCTAGGCCTAGAACCCACTAAATGAGAGGGAAGAGCAAGTCTTGCCTCTTGTAGCCCTCACATATCCCGAAGGATGTCATGCTTCATCATCAGGCAGTTGCTCCTCGTCGGGCCGGCGCTGCAATGCCCTACGGGTCCCCCGAAGGGTCACTTTATCGGAGATCTTTTGAGAACTGCCGTCTGGTGCATGCAGGTGTGTGGGTGAGTCCTATATGGAGGGTGACAAGGTGCGTGCAAAGGTTTAAAACTGACTAAGGGTTACCAGGACAGGTGTGTTTAATGTGATGGTACCCTTGTCAGAGTAAAAAACCCTGCTTCAAAAGCTACCATCTCAAAGCCATCAGGGAAAACCTACCTTATGGCCAGTTCCTGAGGATTCGACGGAACTGTAGCAGTATACAAGAGTTTGATGCCCAAGCTAATTCGCTTGCCAACAACCTACACGAAAGGGAGTGTGCCAGGGATGGTATCCAGAAGGCGAGGAAACGCGTCAGGAACAATAACCTCCAGAGACTAATCGAGACAAGGGAGCCACAGACCAGCGATGTGATCACGTGTGTTACCATGTTTATCCTGTTGTCTAAGAAGATAAGGAACATAATCAGACACAACTGGTGGTTATGGAACCTGCCAGCTGTATCGGGACACCACCCGTGCGGGACCTGCTTCTCAACCAGACACACTAAGACTCTACAACTGGAGGATTTTATGTGGGAACAGCGCAAACACACTAATTGCAACACCACAAATTGTGCGTACTTAATCACCTGCTCTTGCCCACTGAGATACGTGGGGATGACCACCCAATCCGTGAAGGTGAGGATTAGTGAGCACAAGAGCACCATCAGACGGAGCCAGACGGCGACCAGAATGACAAACGACTTCATTGAAAAGGGACACTCCTGCGAGGAGATACTGTGGACAATTCTAGAGGCCAATCAAAGGTGGAGCAGCACTTGGCTTCTACGCCGTGAACAACGGAGGGTTCACCACCTTCATACCCACAAACATGGCTTGAATGATGAGATCCCATGGACTGGGCTTTAATTCCCGGTCCTCACTGACCTAGGGGCACCAATCTCTGTGATCCTACAATTGTTTCAGCACCTCTGTATGCACACTTGTACCATCATTTTCAGCACCTCAGAACCTATAGGGGTAGCACTCAGACTGGGGTAGGGCACTCTCTCCCGTTCTCCACCCAATTGCCCTGTTAGGTCAGTATCACCTTCACATTGAGTTGTACCGGGCTCTACCACTGCTAAAATCTCACACTAGCAGACGCCCCTTACATCCAGTAGACCGCCTGACTGTAGGGCTACCCTTTGGGTCCACTCATGGGTTTTCTACCACAGCAATGTTGAACCCCCCTCTAGATCACGAGGATGTTAAAGTTACCAGATAGACACATCTCGACCACTAGATGTGGCTCAGAGCAATGTATTTTAGGGACTGCCTCCTCACATGCTCACCATTAGCAGGATCCTGTGCTCCCACGCACTTAAGCGCCTTACACCACAAGCACCCTAATCCCTTTGACAACGAGCAGCCAGCTGCACGCACACATGCAGATCAGTGGGGTGTTCGTGTCTTCTCTTGCACATGCGCCCAGTATCCCCAGAGAGCACGCATGAACACCATACCGCGACAGGTTGCAGACACGCAGGTCAGAGGGATTACCATTTCTTCTCTTGCACGTGCTCCCAGTATACCTGCAGCGCACGCATGCGCATCACATCGCGACCTGACAAGGCACACCGGATAGAGGTACCGCCCTCTCTTCAATCACCAATACTATATTTGGGCGGCCCCCGCCTGGTCCACTTCACTATTGGGCAGGCATAAGGATGGGGTAGGTGCTAATGAGCCGGCACCCGAGCAAAACTGTAAGTAGAAATCTGTTATATGGACCAAGGAACCTAAACAGTAAGTTACTGAATCACGGGCTGCTGGGTATGTCAGTTTCTCATGTTTTCGCTCTATTATGTTGTCTTTTCCCTGTAGCCCGGTAAGGTGCGGGCACCCTACGCCACTAGCCCTTGGAGTACTTCTCCCTTCTTCATTAGGTAAGGGTCCCCAGTCACATTACTCAGGTGCTAGCGATGTGGTTAAGTATCCTCTATCTCGTGTTATGTGTGTCTGCATTCAATCTGTCATGCTTGTACTGCGCATGGAGGCCTTTTTATCACATGCCAGCCACCTAACAAGCGTCTTTTGGAGCGAGTACCGACATGTGCCGGGTAATGTGGCATGACCAGCGCACTTCGGGGCCTATATGTTGGGCTCCTACTTTCTTGGTACCTCCACTGATGTGGGTGGCTCCTAGGTTGCCGACAGGGCAGCTAACATGTTCGCCGCTAGCCTGGCGTAACTGTGTGACCGGATCCTAGTGGCACATGGTACTTTTTTTTTGATAAACACATTTTTATTGGTTTACAAAAGGAATACACCCGCCATTCATTACCATATCTCAATAATTTACGATTACATACACAAGTCCTCGTCACCCAATGTACAAAGAGTAATAAGACAAAAATGGGATGGAATCGGACAATCCCTTTACAACTAGACCTCCCCCCCCAACCACTTCCCCCAAATTCTGCGATATTTCTTAGGGCATCCACGTGCCACATACATAACTTTCTCCTGTGTGGCACACCAATCCACCCCAGTCCACCATCGCCCTACACTTGGGGGTTCAGGGCATCTCCAGGAGGCCGCAATGTCCCTTTTAGCTACCGCCTTAGATGTAGTGAAAAACAATTTCTCGTTATGAGACCCATCCAACCCATCAGTGATGCCCAGAATCGTGTGCTTAGGATCATTGGGAACCCTCCACCCTAGGACCTCGGTGAGTTCTTCTTCGATGCCCCTCCAAAATCCCACCAGGTGGGGGCAGGCCCAAACCATGTGAAGGAAGTCAATGGGGTCATGGCCACACCTAGTGCAGGCTGAAGATGGACTAAACCCTGCCCGATTAAGGTTTACCGGGGTGAGGTATGCGGCATTTAAATAGTAGAGCTGCATCAAGCGCAGTCTGGCTGAAGCGGTGACCGTTCTGGGGGCCATAAGGGCTTCACGCCAGTCTTCCTCTTCCAAGGGGCCCACCCAGTCCTCCCATTGTGCCTGCAGTAGGTCCAGGGAAGTCGGAGTGTTGTTGATCAGTGCACGGTAAATGCGGGAAATGCCACCTCTTCCCAGATCCCCAAACATAATCTGGGCTTCAGGCAGACTATGATCCGGTAACCGTGTACCTGTTGTGAGGTGAGAGCGTAGGGCATGCCGTAGTTGGAGGTATCGAAAAAATTGTGATTGGTGCAGCGAATATCTGGTTTGGAGATCATCGAAGGAGCGCATGCGATCCCCCACCCACACGTCACCCAGTTGTGTGATACCTATAAGGTCCCAAGGCCCCGAAGCCTGTTCACCTCTTTAAGCCAGGTTCCATGCCACAGGGGTGTACATTGGGTCAGTGTGTGTGTCTATTTGGTGTGCCTCAGTGCTGCCTGCCAGGCTAGTAACACCGATCGTGTCACCTCTGGAAGACGTGAAGGAATCGGGGTCCAATATAGAAAGGACTGGATTCTGGCGAGGCCCAGCTCCCCCAGCTTGAGCCTATAAGCCGGGTCGGACCACCCCCCATTGAACCAGTCATGGATGGAGAGAAGTCGTGTGGCTAAATAGTATAAATAAAGGTGAGTCATCCCCAAACCCCCATCGAACGAGGGGATCCTGCAAGTACTGAGCGCTAGCCTGGACCTACCTCTCCCCCACAAGAACTTGTTGGCCAAGCCGTCGAGCTCGCGGAACCAGGCCCTGGGAAAACACATGGGGGTGTTCTGAAGCATGTAAAGGAAGCGGGGAAGCACCAACATCCTAAAAAGAGCCCCCCTACCCATGGGCTTGAGGGGCAGTGACTGCCACTTCTGGAGGTCCGCTTTGGCTCGCTTCACCAGTGGAGTGACATTGAGGGCCCAGCTGAGCTCGGGCAGCAAGGTCACCCAGATCCCCAGGTATTTGAAGGATTGACGACGTAGGGGTATTTCGGATTGCCAGTCAAAGCATTCACGGGAGAGGTGGAGGGGAACCAGGACGACTTGTTGGGATTCACGCGGAGGCCCGTTCGAAGGATTGCAAGATGCGAAGACAGTGTGGGCCAGACCGGGCGGGATCTGCTAAATAGATGAGGACGTCGTCTGCGTAAAGGACGATTTTATCCGGTTCGGCGCTGGATCACTCCCATCCCGGCACCCAGTCGCAAGATCGCATCAGGGACGCCAAGGGCTCCATCACAAAAGCAAAAAGAAGGAGGGAAAGGGGACAACCCTGCTGCGTCCCCCTACAGACCGAGAAGGGTTCCAACAGGACGCCGTTTACCAGGACACGAGCCCTTGGGAGGGCGTACAGAACCTTGACCATGGCCCGAAAGCGGGGACCAATTCCCATCATGTCAAGAACGTCCTGAAGGAACCCCCAGTCCACCGAGTCGAAGACCTTCTCGAAGACTATCAGGAGAAGCACCAGGTACGGGATGAGGAGGTGGCGATGGGCCAAGGCGGAATGCAGTCTGCGAAGACAGTGCCAGGTGCCACGAGAGGGCATAAACTCACATTGGTCAGGGTGGACTAACGTAGACAGGTGGGGTTTGAGTCGCTGGGCAAGGATTGTGGCAAACAGCTTGACCTCAGTGTTAATGAGGGAGATGGGGCGATAATCTGTGCACCATGGTGAGGGGGGACTGGGATTTTCGCAAGGAGGCTATATCCGTCTCCTGAGGGAAGGAGCCTTTCTCCACAGCTTCGCAAAACAATTCAGCAAGGTGAGGGATGAGAACATCCCGATAGTGAGCATAATATTCTTGAGGAATACCATCTGGGCCCGGTGTCTTGCCGAAAGAAACGAGAGTGATCGCTTCTCCAATCTCCTCACAGGTCATGGGGCGGTCTAGATCGGTTTGAGTAGCGGCATCTACACTCGGATGGCAGCCACCCTCCACGTCCATCAGGTCCACAAGGGACAGGGTTGGGGCTTGAGCCTCATATAGCCGGCGATAGTAGGTAGCAAAGGCCTGCGCCATCTCCAATGGAGCACGGCACAGTGAACCATCTGGTGCCGCTATTTCAGGAATTATGCGGTTCGCCCTAGGGTACGTAGCAAGGTGGTGAAGAAGTGAGCCATTCTTATCGCCCCACCCATATACCCTGGCCACGGAGGAGCGCCAAAGAAGTTTGGCCGCGTCCAGCAACAGCTGCTTGATCTCTGACCGAAGCCGGGTTAGAAGTCTTGTGTCGGAAGCATCTGGGGATCGGGCCGAGGCGCGTTCAAGGCGCAGGGCCTGCGCCTCCCGCGAAGTAATCTGTTCCAATTGGATTTGTCGATGGAGCTTGAGTTGGCCCTTGGCGACCCCCCTAATCGTGGCCTTGCCCGCCTCCCATAGGGTGCCTGGGGAGGACATAGATCCCTCGTTGGAGAGAAAGTATTGTTTTAGTTCCCGCCTCACCACCCTCTTAAAATCCTTGTCCTGAAGGAACCAGGCATTTAACCTCTAGGTTTGCCGGACAGAGGCGGGGGGGGGACCTGTGCGGATCATCACCGGGGAGTGGTCAGAGATACCTCTCGGAAGAAGCGAGTCGTCCTGAATCTGAAGACAGTCCGTCGATGGAACGGAGATGGCATCAATGCGTGGCTGTGTGTGGTGCGCCGCTGAGGTATGTGTAAATTGTTTGGAGTGAGGATGCCATATTCGCCAGGCATCACATAAACCCAGTGATGCAGACCAAGACCTCAGCTGTTTGGCTTGTGCGATTCTACCTGGGGACGGGGGGCCTGTCATGTCGAGGTCGGGTGATGAGACCGAATTGAAGTCACCCCAAGGAATGTGGGACCCGGGGGCAGAGACGTCAGGAGGTCAACAGACTTAGCTAGGGTCGTCGTCAGCATCGAGGGAGGAGAGTAAAGGGACACCAAGTTAAGCGGGTTGCCGTTTAGTGTGCCACTAAGGGTCACGAAAGTGCCCTGGGAATCAAGAGTCGTCCGGACAGTCACTAGGGGGAGGGAGCATTTCACCAGGATCACCACCCCTCGGGAACCCTGTGTAAACCCCAGATGCCACACTCTGTCATAGCCGTAACACGTTAAGAAGGGGCAGCGATTACCCAGCAGATGGGTTTCTTGTAAGAGTAAGCTGTCCACCCCGAAGCGCTGCGCGAGTCTGAGGACAGCCATGCGTTTAAAGCGGTCCAAGAGACCATTGACGTTCCAGGACATGATGCGCAGGGGGCGCTGAGTAAAGGTGTGTCAGACATGGTGTTTGGTATGGCAGTGGGACTACAGGTCTAAAAGGGGAGGTCCGGTCTGCTTGTCCTATCGGGTGCACGCTAGGGTGCTTCGTGAGTGCTGGTGTGACAGAACTAAAAAACAAAAAACACAAAATTGAAGACAGAACTCGGGACAACGGTCCCAACCCCCCCATCCCCGACCCCGCCGCCACCCCCCCTACACTTCAGGAACGGAAGCATCTGTCGCCCTAACAACAAACCAGTGAGTGAACAACCAAACTAAAATGCTTGGGAATGAGAAAGCATGGAGGACCCTTCCTCATTTCAGGATGCGCATAAACAAGTCCATCAGGAAGGAAAGGAATGTGGTAAGACCAGGCACACTCTCCCGCTGCGGAGCCAGTCCCGGCCGGCAGAGGTGAGTTCAAGCAGGGTATTTCAAGAGCATCGGGCTGCATGAAAGGTCTGTGTCTGGGAGATCCTGCAAGGAGGGTTGGAGCAAAGCCCCCTCATGGTCCAAGTAGTCAGATGAGCCTGAGCGCCTCCCAGTTGAAGGTTCATCAGAGAGCACTGTTGGCTGACGGGGACGGCCCGGCGGGCAGTCCGAGCAGGTCTGTCTTTGTCCACGGCACCTGCGGGAGCGGTTACGTTGACGACGGGGAGCGGGAGGCGCGAGTCGAGCGAGTCCACCCCCGGCCCCCCCAGGAGCGGAGCTCGATCATCAGTGCACAACGTGCGTTCCTCCGCCACCCAGGTCCAGGCCTCTGTTGGGTTATCAAAGAACAAAGTCTTGTCGGCGAACACCACTCGCAGGCGTGCCAGGAAGAGGAGCCGGTACTGGATATTGAGCGCCCTCAGTTTCTGTTTAACTTCGTCGAAGGAGCGACGCTGACTCTGGACTTCGCGGTTGTAAACCGGGAAAATCATGATAGCGCGATTTTCATGTAGGAGCCGCTGCTGTTTACGGGCTTCAGACAGGATGGCGTCCCGGTCTTTGAAATTAAGCACCTGCATTATGATTGGTCAGGAGCCGCACCCGGCGGCGGCTTAGGAGCCAGGGACCGGTGGGCCCGCTCAATCGCGAACCAAGGAGAAAGGAAGCCCTCAGGGACCCATGATCTGAGCCACTTTTCCAGAAAGTCCACCGTGCGGCCCTGCTCTGCCCCCTCCGGGAAGCCCACCAAGCAGAGATTGTTGCGCCGGGACCTGTTCTCCACGTCCTCTGCCCGGCGGTGCAACTCCTGAGTATGTGGCTGAAGACGGGCCACCTGCCCCTTGAGATGCTGTACATCATCCTCCACGGTGGAGATACGGGTTTCAGTCTCCTTGATCCGGGCAGTGGCGTTTCGGAGGTCCTGCTGGATAAGAGTCATGTCCACTCGCACCTCCACGATCTTGCCCTGTGGATGACTTGCAGGATAGTAGACAAGTCCGCAGAAGGTGGAGGCTCCTGCTCCACGGCTCCCCCGGTTGCACCCGCCTCCAAGGTGGTGAAACGGTCCATTTTAGTTTGGGTGGCAGGATCCTATGCCGATCTGTCCGTTCTGCCCATGGTGGCACACTGAGGAGCTGCGGCACCCGGGTTCCCCACAGGTGTGTCTCGCAGTGGGGGAAACCAGAGAACCTCTACAGGTGGCCCAAAGTCAAGCGGGTGGGGCAACCAGCATCGGGCGCAGCTCGGACAAGACCGCCGCCGCCCAATGTGTGCGGCCGACTCCGTAGTCCCGGACAAAATGGTTCTTCAGGGAGGAGAGGGGGGAGGGGTGAAGGCCCAGGGCTGCAATCAGGACCCCGCTAGTCAAGGCCACAACCTACTCAACTCAGGCGGCAACAGGAGAGGCGACAAGCAGCCCCACCCCCGGAGTCAAGATTCCTGGGTGCGGTGGCGCGGGAGAGAGGGCCACCACCCCAGAGCCTCAGCTCAACGTGGTGGACTCAGGGCAAGGCAGAGACCCCCCAGTGGAACCCCACAAGCAGACAGATGCCGCTCGGTGTGCACGGCCGAAAGCCCCAGCAGCAGGCCCTAGTCGTTGATGAGGCTTGGAGGAGGATCAGGATGCAGCACAAGGGTAGAGAAAACCTTCCTCCGTGCCCGGTCCAACACAGATACCCAGACAAGGGCAGCCGACCCGTGGCCAGCAAGGTGGGAAGGGATCAGTTATGGGCCTTCCGCCGCTCGGTTGTGCGGACGATGTTGAGTGCGGGCCACCCTCGGCCCAGTGGCCACCGCATCGGCCCAAAGCAGAGTATCAGGGCCCCACCAGCCCGGAAGGGAAATCGGCCCCAGCAGCGCGTGGTCCGGGGGAGAGAGCTGGCCGAGCCGGCAATGAGCAGGGCCGATTAGGTACAGGTCCCCACTGACACTGGCTTCCGGCGCACGCAGGGGGCCCCAAATTGACTGTCTCCGGACCCCACCACCTCCAGGACTCACCCGCTCTGTTGCATGTCAGTCCTCAGGCCAGCGGTCGCCAGCGGCTCCTCCCCATGCACTGGGACCCACCGCCACACTCCGCAGCTCCCGCCGCCCGATATAGTGGCCGATCTCAAGGCCACTCCGCCAGAGGGGGTCGAGGCACGGGCAGGCTCACCATCACTGGGAGTCGTCCGCAGCGCCGCACATCACTGCGCGGCTCCGGGAGCCCCAGTGATCACATTGGTGGGCGGGGAGGCGACAGCATCCATCCACTCTCCCCCCGCCGTCCGACACAGCAAGCAGCGATGCGGCTGCGCCACCGGAGGGACGGGCCCAAGCAGTCTTTCACCTCCGAGGGAGGCCGCCAGATCGCCAAACTCTGGGCTCACCGCCCCAGCGCTGGCACAAGACTCAGGGGGGGCAGGAATAAGGAGCCCAGCATCACCCAGGGCCGCCAGCTGTTGTGGATCCGGAGGTCGTCCTCAAGGAGCCCCCCGGCTCACATGGACTAGGTGTCGCATCCCGTGGAGTACTCTGAGGGTCCTCCAGCGCCACACCTAGAGAAGGGGAGCCACCATCTTGCCTGCGGCACACGGCGGGCCAGCCCGCTGCATCAGGAGGACCAGGTGCGATGATCTGTACCCCCGGCTACACCGCCAGGAGTCATGCGCCGGTTGAGGACCAAGTTTCAGGTACCGATGGCACGTTTAAGGTGAGCATTACGGGCGGATGGCGGAGGGGTCCCGGAGCACTCTTAGAGTGCGTCCACCATCTTGGCTCGGCAAGCCATGCCCGCCTCATGGCACTTTTTAACCCAGTCTGTCTCTTGTGTGTTTTCTCATATAACGCTATTAGCGTTTCCTCTACATACTTTACTGAGGCACGCCATGAAGCCTCATATACCTGCTTGATGTATGTCTTCTCTGTTGTTTCTTCTCTTTTCCTAGGTCACGATCAGGAGCAGTTCCAACTATTTAGTTGCAGCCTAAACTACAGAGTTCTCAGTTTTTGGCCTGCCCTGATCGTTCAGAGGGTGTTTACCCTGTTATCACTATTCACGTGCACAACACACCACACACTGTCTATTCTGTCCTGATGAAGCGCCAGGGATCCTTGTGACCACATAGGCGCAAAACATGTCAACCTTTTAGTTAGCTGGGCACATTGCGCCTTCAGGGGTAACCTTTAACCTACTGGTTTTTTACTCTGACAAGGGTACCATCACTTTAAACACACCTTTCCTGGTAACCCTTAGTCAGTTTTAAACTTTTGCATGCACCTTGTCACCCTCCATATAGGACTCACCCCACACACCTGCATGCACCAGACGGCAGTTCTCAAAAGATCTCCGATAAAGTGACCCTTCAGGGGACCCCAGGGCATTGGAGCGCCGGCCCGACGAGGAGCAACTGCCGGATGATGAAGGAATCACTGACAGAATATCGAAGGTCAGAATATCGACCTACAAAAATATCGCAGCAAGAATATCGAAGTCAAGAATATGGACATCCTATCTACATTATGGTAAGTAGAAAAATATTGGGAAAAAATATCGATGTCAAAAATATCGTTGTTAAATAATATCGTTTTTTAAGTTAAAATAATAATGTAAAATAAAGTACATAATACATATAATTAAAATAAACATAGTTAAAATTATTTAAAGATGTTTAAAAATTATAAGTAATATATATATATAATGTACAAATAAATTAAACATAGACATATAGGTGCCGATTCCGACCCTGGAAAAATATTCCCCGTACGAATCGTATCTGGATTTTTTTCCGTACGAATCGTACAAGTCCCGTACAAACTGGCAAGTACGATTCGTATGTAAAAAAATCCTTACAAATTGCATTGGGAACATGCCCGGACACGTCCTCGGGTCGGAAAAAGTGTCTGACACGTCCCCGGACAGTTTGACGTACGAATCGGTAAACTGAAGTCCGAGCGCGCAAGTACGATCTGTCCCGTCCGTCCGAATGCACAACCGTATGGAAAAAACACCGTACGAAGCAAACTCCCATAGCAACCATGGAGACGTCCAAACATGTGCCCGCATACGTGCCGAACATACAGGGGGCTGGGGGTACGGCGCGTACATACGGGGGGCTGGGGGGTATGGCGCGTACATACGGGGGGCTGGGGGTACGGCGCGTACATACAGGGGGCTGGGGGTACGGCGCGTACATACGGGGGCTGAGGGTACGGCACGTACATACGGGGGGCTGGGGGTACGGCGCGTACAGGTGCTCCTTCTGCGCGTCGTCCTGATTTCCAGGCACTTTTTGGCTGCCGTAAAATATTCTCCGCGCGGAGCGACGTGGGGACGGATCGTACTTGCTGGTTCGTGAAACGCTGCCTGACTCCATCCGGACGTCACGTCCGCGGTGTCCCGGAGCGGAATAGTGGGTATGTGTGTTGTCGGTGTTTTTTGCGATTCGTACGGAAATGGTGTTTCCGTACGTATCGTACTTGCATGTTTGTAAGGTTTTTTTCCCGGGTACGAGTCGGACGGAGAAAACGCTCCGTCCGACGATTCGTACCCGGTTTTTCCAGGATCGGAATCGGCACCATAATATATGCTATAAATACTTAATAATTATTTTAATAACTTATACATTGTTTAAAAAACATATAAATTATAAATACATCTACCCACATAAAACAATAATATAAATGAAAATGTAATTAATATATGTAGCAAATTTTAAAAATTAAATTATTGTTAATCTATTTAAAATTAATTATATACTACATTAGCTAAAATAATACAAAAAATATTAGATAGCGTAGGGGTAAAAATTACGATTCCTACCCCACTGAGAGCAACAGTAGAGAAAGTGTTGGATAGCGTAGGGTTTAAAATTACTATTTCCACTCCAGGGAGTGCAACAGTAGGGAAAGTGTTGGATGGCGTAGGTGTAAAAATTACTATTCACACTCCAGTGAGTGCAACAGTAGGGAAAGTGTTGGATAGTATAGGGGTTAAAATTACTATTCCCACTCCAGGGAGTGCTACAGTAGGGAAAGTGTTGGATAGCGTAGGGGTAAAAATTACTATTCCCACTCCAGTGAGTGCAACAGTAGGGAAAGTGTTGGATAGCATAGGTGTAAAAATTACTATTCCCACTCCAGTGAGTGCAACAGCAGGGAAAGTGTTGGATACCGTAGGGATAAAATTACTATTCCCACTCCAGTGAGTGCAACAGTAGGGAAAGTGTTGGATAGCGTAGGGGTAAAAATTACTATTCCCACTCCAGTGAGTGCAACAGTAGGGAAAGTGTTGGATAGCGTAGCAGTTAAAATTACTATTCCCACTCCAGTGAGTGCAACAGTAGGAAAAGTGTTGGATAGCGTAGCAGTTAAAATTACCATTCCCACTCCAGTGAGTGCAACAGTAGGGAAAGTGTTGGATAGCGTAGGGGTAAAAATTACTATTTCCACTCCAGTGAGTGCAACAGTAGGGAAAGTGTTGGATAGCGTAGGTGTAAAAATTACTATTCCCACTCCAGTGAGAGCAACAGTAGGGAAAGTGTTGGATAGCGTAGGGGTAAAAATTACTATTCCCACTCCAGTGAGTGCAACAGTAGGGAAAGTGTTGGATAGCGTAGCAGTTAAAGTTACTATTCCCACTCCAGTGAGCGCAACAGTAGGAAAAGTGTTGGATAGCGTAGCAGTTAAAATTACCATTCCCACTCCAGTGAGTGCAACAGTAGGGAACATACTTATAAATTAAATAATTTTTGTAAAATAAATAACATATTAATAATTAAATAATAAATACCAATAAAAGTAGATTCATATTTCCTTAATTATAATAAATTACTTCCCACCCTATTCCCCTATAAACCCACAATACACTACACATAAAAAATAACACAATTAATGTTATTATCAATTAATCAATTAATACAAATTAATTACCAATTAATAATTAATTAACAATAAATTAACAATAACAATAAATAAGAATTAAAAATACATTAATTATAATTAATATAATTATAAATTAACCAATTAATAACAATTAATTACCAATCAATAATTAATTAACAATACATTAATAATCAACAACAATAAATAAAAACATGTTAATGAATTAATTATAATTAAATTCCTTCCCACCCTATTACCCTATAAACCCACAACCCGCTACACATAAAAAAGAACATAATTAATTTAATTATCAATTAATCAATTAATAAAAATAATTACCAATTAATAATTAATTAACAATAAATTAATTAACAATAACAATAAATAAAAATTAGGTAAGCGTGGCCAACTGACGGAGGGAATGGCCGCACGGTAGCCGAGCTCTGCTGCGTCACTCCTGATGGATCCGAAAAAGAATGTATGCCCCAGCTGAATTTGTTGGAGAAAGTGTCCGCCTGTGCCTGCTGTTGGGCCCTTCGACTGACCGAGGAGAGATCCTGATCGAAGGTGCCCCCGCGTTATCGCTTCTTGCCGTGCGTTCTGCCGGCAGTGGTGGAGCTGTTGTGCCCTGCTGGTTCCTGGGGAAGGAGTCCTAATTTACACCACGTCTGCGGCCTGTGCAACAGAGGACTCTGTCGCCTAAATAATCGTGTGGTGCCACCGCCGTCGGCAGTATTATGAAGTGAGGATCACCCGTGAAGCTACTTTCCTAGAGGGCCGGATATCTCCGGATTTGTGGGGGCGGCTGTCCCTGCCTGGGCCTGGCGGCCGCGTGTGCAAGGGGAGTGAGCCCGGGCCTGCGAGAGCCGGCCTACTCGGAGGTGATCTCGATGCTGACTTTGGCGCCCCCTCCGCGGGCAGCTGTGTGCTGGGGGGGTGCGTTTGCTGCTCCTAGACATCCCCTCTCGCCTGGGAGGGCACCCGGCCTAGCCATCCCTGCGAAGGACCTACGAGAGATCGCCGATTTGGCCGATACACTGCAAGGAACGGCGCCTAAAGTACTGGGGCAGAGCGGGGGACTCCCTTCACCGGACCTGGCTATGTGTGCATCATCCCGCAACCCCCACCCCAGCTGCAGCCTTACTGCCTGAGAGGCCTTGATTTTCGGCGTTCACAGTCGGCCCAATTTTTACCCACCAGCGGGTTGGCCCGGGGCGTGATTGGCCCTTAAACAGACACATTTAATCTGGGAGGGGCGGCGAGTGAACCCCGAACAAAGCGCTTTGCGCCCTGACCTGGAGGGGTTGTGCGGGACTTATCCCTAAGCTACACTGACTGCTTAGGTGCGGTGCTTCAGCAGTGGGCCCGGATTACAACTGATCACCACTGGTGGGGGACTTGACCTAGCTGCCCCTGGAATCCCTCGACCTACAATCTCTTGGTCCCCGAAGACGACGGGTAACAATTGCGTTACTTGTGGGGTGCCGTCTGAACTACCATATACTTGGGGGGTTTGGGAGCCGTTGGTCAAAGCCGACAGGCCTGTGTGGGAAGTCCTACTGCAGGCGGCGGTGAGTAACTGGCGTGACCCTACCCTCCTTCGGACACCCTATCCCTACCAGCGACATATTGGCGTCCGGTCCTGGTGGGCGCAATGCGGTACAGGCGAAGTTAGAGAAATTCGCGTGGCAGAAGAGCCTAGAGGAGGAGCATACTACCACCAAGTCCCGGGGGAACCAACCAGACCCCACAAATAAAGACATTTTAGCAGCCATAAACTCTGTGTGTACGTCCCTCGAAACCTGGATTGACACTGTAGCTGCAGAGGTTTCATTAATCAGGGCAGACAGGCATAAAATGGCAGACAAGTTAGTACCGTTGAGAACACAACCAAAGACTTGGTGAGTGACACTGATCTACTTAAGCGCCAAGTGACCAAACTTCAAACTTCCCAAGAGGCACTAGCCCTCCATCTGGACGATTATGAGGGTTGCATGAGATGCAATAATATACGGATCCTGGAGGTTCCGGAATGGGCGGGGGGGCAAGCTACGGATCTCTTTGTCGAAGAACTGATTCTAAAACAGTTGCAGCCAAGGGGCCTCTCTAAGTGCTTCTCAATTGAAAGGGCCCATCGAGTACCCGGGGGCAGACCGAAACCGAGGGCCCTCCCCGGCCTCTTCTTGCAAGAGTATTCAATTTCCGCGACAGGGATGCCATATTTAAGACTGTTAGAGTGGCTCCTCCGTTGAATATTGACAATAGTAAAGTCACCTTTTTTCCGGACTTCACCCTGAGGGTTCAGAAACAGCGGCGCAGCTTCCTTGATGTGAAGCGTGCACTACGGGACCAGGACATCAAGTACACCATGTTGTTCCTAGCAAAGCTCCGGGTAGAGTCAGATGGCAAACAATGGTTTTTCATAAGACCCGAAGATGCCTGGGACTGGCTTGATGGTTGGCGTACAGTGGTTAAGCGCCACCAAAAAACAGCTAGTGCCGCCGGTGGAGGTAACAATCGGCACCAGAGGCAGCGGTCCCCCCCTGGTGCCGACTTGGGGACACAGAGTCCGACGGGGTGAGAATGTGAGGTTGTCAAGTAATAGTGACTTACTGTTGAAAATTGACTTGCAAGACTTGGGTCTAGTGTGGGTCCTTATGTTTTGTGTGCTGCACCTTCCATACATGATCTTATGGACCTGGACTAAGTCGCTCCACCTCAGTCCTTACTTGGTTTAGTTGTGCTGATTTATGTTACCACTTCGCAATTGCAACTCGTTACTCCTACCATCCACAGGCTAGCCTAAGGGTTACTGACCGTGGCTGCACTTTATGTTCACGAACAGTGGCTCCAGGGAGTGCGGTTGATCACTTACCCTATATAGTTGAGGGAGGGTGACAGGCACTCTGCAAGTCGGGGTGGCGGGTGGTTATATGCCCGTTGTGCAGAGAGGCGGGGGGGAGGTGATGGGTTTTGGGGGGTAGAGGGGTTTTGTAGTTTATGTTATTTTGTTTTCTGTACTTGTGCAATGCAATTCTTGGTTTTCTCTTTTTTCAATTGGTCCAACTGGTCGACTTATCAATTCACCTTGACTGAGATGCTTTCTACACACCGCCAGGGGGAGGAGACATTGGAGGGGGCGCACTAGGGTTGCTTTCGGGGGGTGGGCTCCCCCGCTTCTGCGACTCCCATGCCATGCTCCATTTATGTCCCCACAATTCCAGACACTCTATTCTCCTACCATATTGCCCCTAAGGCCTCACACGCAGTTCTTAAACTATTGACTTGGAATGTCAATGGCCTGGGTGACAAAATCAAGCAGGGTATAGTGCTGCAATACTTGAAGCGCCAGGCACTAGATATTGTCCTACTCCAAGAGACACATCTGGTTGGGAATTCCTGTGGGGCACTGAATAGGTGGGGATATCGGTTGGCTGCCAATTCTGGATTCACTTCGGGCTAGCGGGGGCCGGGGTGCTCCTCCGCAGAGGCTGCCCATTTATAATCCACAACACCTGGAATGACGCACAGGGCAGATAAGTAGCAGTGTCAGGTACTTGGGCGGGACGAGTTCCCAATATACAGGCACATGCATCATCATAGGGTTTTGCGATTCCTTAATAGCGATTATTAAGGAATCGCAATTAAGGAATAGCAAAACCCTATGCATGTAGGAATCGCTAAAGAAATATCGATTCCCACAAATTCCTTAATTGCGACTAGCAAATTGCGAGTCGCAATTAAGGAATGTCTTCCCATTCATTCCTATGGGCCTCCAGGCCCATAGGAATGAATTAGAGATTGCGGGAGCAATTTGCGAGTACCAGTAGGTACTCGCAAATTGCTCCCGCAATTTCGATGGTGCAAGGGTGTCAAAATGACACCCTATTGCACCCATGTATGTTCACTCTGCACAAATGTTGCATACACACATGCTCTAAGGGCATGTGTGTGGGCAACATGAAACTTAGAAAAATGCAAATAAGTGCATTTTTCTAAGTTTTCGCAAATTACCATGAGGTCCAGCCTCATGGTAATTTGCTCACGCTAATAGCGAAATCGCTATTTTTTAAACTGTAATGCATTGCATTTAAGGAATCTCAATTAGGGATTCCTTAAATGCAATCGCTATTTAAGGAATCCCAATTTTGAGATTCCTTAAATAGCGATTTTTGCATTTGGGATGATGCATCCCAAATGCAAAAATACCGGGAGCAAAGGGTCAGATTCTGAGAATCTGCCCGTTTGCGACCGGTATTTTGCTTGATGCATGTGCCTGATAGTGTCTGTTTATGTCCCCCCTGGGCTGCAGCGACCTACATTGCGTGACATAGGTTCTCTCCTACTTGACTTACCTCTGGGTGTACTGATACTGGGGGGTGACTTTAATTTAGCATTAGACTGTTCTAGAGATCGCCTCCCGCCTCGCAGCGACCCCCTCCGGGGCTCCCAGATTGCTGAGTTTTCTACCGCCTTGGGCATGGTGGACGTCTGGAGGTGGCTCAACCCTACTACAATCCAATTTACATTTCAGTCTGAGGCTCACAATAGCCAATCCTGTATAGATCATATGTTCACGTACGCACAAGACATCCATATCTTTACCGCGTCCCGATGCCTGGGGCGTGGTACCTTGGACCACTCCCCTATCCTCACGACATTGACATTGGAACCGGGTGGACACCGCAACACCATCTCCATCAACCCCTGGACACTTAAACTACCCCACATTAGGGAGACACTGATTAAAGACGCTGATTATTATTTAGCAGAAAATGTAGGGTCGGTATCCTCTGCTGGGGTACTGTTGAGAAGTGTTTGGTGCTGTTAATAAGGGGCGTGCCCTATCATTGATGGTGGGACACAAAAGGGAACTTTCCAAGCGAGTGGTGGAGTTGGAAGAGGACATCCTGGTTAGGAAGAAGGCCCTTGCGCATACTCCCGATTCAGATGCGCGCCACACACTGTTGCAGGGATTCTGCACATACACAGAACTATGCCCAGGAAACCAGGACCTCAGTGTATTGTGGTGTACCAAAAACACGCCTTAGTGCCCAGAACCCCTATCCGGCTAGCTATAGTAACCCATTCATTCTCCTTACTACAGCGGAGCTACCAATGATTGGATATCCTAGAACACGCGACTCAGGTCCTCGCAGAATTCGTGGGAACAAGACACTCTTTCACTGAGATACTCATACCTGTTCACAATGTGAGTAACCAGAGACACTGTATAGTTTAAAATGTTTATTTCAACTAACATGATCTGTAATGCAGTACACGTGCTAACATTAGCAAAGAAATGCATAACACCATTATAATCAGCATAGTTACAATTTCATATAATATGAACGGGGACAGCATATTATAATGATTGTGGATGAAGCCTTGTATTGCTTTACCACCCTCCCCGTGCTGCAAGCTATGTTTATTATATCAGTGGAAGACCTCTGGGCTTGGACAGCGGAACCCCACTACCTCAAGTCTTAGATGATAGGATTTACATCTCCGGACAAGCACAGCTCTTCCTCTGAAAAGGATAAGCGGCAAGATAACTTCCGCTGACAACCCTAAACCCTCACAACACCCTCCCCTTGGGAAGTCCTACACACAGTGATGGAACTAGAATACAGAGCTGAAAAAGTCTGAGCAACAAGAGCTTATGCAACCTGGAAGCGAAGAATGTCAATTGGGTGTGAAAAAGAGGAATCGTCTTTTCGTCTTTAAAACCATCCTTTTGGAAGTCAAACAAAAAATAAAAATAAGGAAATGGAATGAGAAAAAGAGAAAAAAAAAATGTCTGGGTGCCCTAGTCTTATCAATCCATCAGTGAGTAAGCGCAAAAAGTGGCGACAGCTTCCAACAGGAAATCATTGTCATCGTCTGAAAAAGTAGGTGTCATCCAATTTAGTAATTCAAAGGAGCAAACATGCTCATTAATGATCGGTGCTTCCAGCACCAACGGTGGGCAACTTTCGTGATACTCCATGTAACTCCGTTGCAGGAAATCATGTGCTGCTGCACCGATATCCCATTGAGCTAGCACTCCGAGCGCGGCTGCACAGGCCATCAGACCCATACCGGAACAGTCCTGCTCATGAGACACAAGAGGGCTCATCAGTAAGGCAAAGTCCGGGTCAGGAGACGCTGTGCTTATGAGGCAGAGGTCCAAAGCCCATTGAAAAAGACACTCCAAGCATGAGAAAACTGGTTGCACGCAAGTGTACCATGGAAATCGGAAAGACAGATTATAAGCCACGCTTAGGGTGGCCAGTGGCAAGGTACCATAGCACTGAAGCATGCGGTTACGAAGCAGATGTAGCTGGGCTGGTTTGTGAACAACCACAAGAGGGGCAGCCATTTCTGAGCAGGCAAATCAACAGGAAGACCCCGGCAGCTAAAGCCAGTATTAGTGGCAACCCGCCGAAGACGCTGGAAAAAATAGAATGAATAAAAGCCCGGATCACATCAAAAATAGTTTGAAAAGATGTTACAAGGCCAAAGACCACAGTTTAAAAAAAAGAGCCAGCCCCGTTGTATGCGAAGCATTGAAGATAGAATGTATTAGCTCACCAAAATGTTGTGGGAGGTAAGTGTTTAAAAAGTGCTTGAACTTCTGCTCTTGTATTAGCCACCTGCAGGACATAGGTCTCACGGGCAGAAGTGAGAGAAACTTATTTCTGGGACAATAAAGCTCGAACTCTGCCTTCAAGGTCGGAATGGAAGGCCAAATTGAGATATCGGGACTCCCACGAGGTGGAGGAAACAGCACATTTTTGCAGCAAACTACACGTTGTGACACAGTCACAATGTATGGCATGCCTATTAACATGCCACAGCATTTTTCATTATTCAGAAGTAAATAACTGTCGTTAGACAACAGTGAGAATGTTGGCTTAATTGAGGGGACTGGTTTTCCTTTCAAAATGCACGATAAATTAGGCGCCTCTAAATTACAAGCGCCGTGCAATTGTATATTTTTGCACACAAGGGAGTGTCCAACGGAAGAATCACAAGACTCACCTGTCAGATACACCTCTGTGTCATCATGCAAACATCTAAACGTGAAGGGGAGTGACCAAACTTCAGGAAGGAATGAGTTTCCCAATGGTTCGTAGCGTCCTAGGGGAAAATGTTTCATGCATGATGTAAATTTAAATAAGGAGAACGGCAGTGTTATAACCCCATGAACGAGCCAAACTGCAGAGTTTGTTTCCTCTACTGAGAATCGTAAAGGGTCTACTTTTTCTATTTGTAAAAGGGTATAAGTGGCATCTTTCATGGACATAGACTGTTGTCTTTCAGTCAAATTAAAAGGAAAAAATAAAGAGGACACATTTACATAGTCCCATGGCACGCGACCCATTTTAAGTGTCTGCAAGGTCCATGCTAACTGCATAATAGAGCGCAATTGGTTCTGACCATGATATAACACAGATACATCATCCTGTACAATATCAACAACAGACAAAACAATATTGTCCAATGTGTATATCCTGGAAGAAAGGGTATTAATACTGTTATCCACTACAGCAAGAACTTTTTTTAAGATTGGCTTGGTCTATAGCCCTCAAACGTGAAGCGGCTTCAATTTGAGACAATTTCCAAATTTTATTGTAAACTGCATATATCCATCGTTTAGGCCTTGGGCCAACCGGGCCTTTTATGAAATCTGATAAATCCACATCATTCAATAACATTGACAAATGCTGTTTAACAGAAGCTAAGGTAAAGTGTTGTAACCAAGTTTGACATAATTTACCAACAGAATACGTTGTAACAGTATGTGTTGCTGTAAATCATGGATCAGGTCTAACCTGTGTGCAGCCTGGATCTCTGTTATGGAAACGCAATTGGCATGCATCTGCACTGGTCTGCCAAACCAACCACCCCATAGAGTCAAGACTCGAGATATTAAATGTTGCATTTGTAAATAAAGACTGCAACTCCTCAAATATGTAATTGGTAGTATCATTCCAGTCTGGATATTCCGCAAGGGAAGGTAAAGCAGGAGTCTTCAGTTGTTTAGCCGTAGCTAAACCTAGACAAGTAGTCTGATAGATAGAATCGTTTAAAAACAGTATTTGCGTTGGTATGAGACATGCACGATACAAAGCTTCTGTGCCCTGCACCTGCCAGGTTTTGGAACCCCAAACTGATTTCAAATCAACTGTATCTTTCCAATGATCATATCCACCCACCGCAAATTTAAGGATGAAAGGAATCAGAATATAACAATTTAGTGTGGGTAAGCATAACCTTCGTGTTTGATTTAGAATTTAATTTAAAATAGTGAGATCCAGGGTTCGACTGATCAAAACTAGTAAAATATGTAAATTTATCCAACAGGGTTTTGGAACTCCCTATTGGTGGTGCGGGGCAATGTTCCAATTGAGTGTAATTAACAATAGCTCTAAAAGTAGATGCTTTGTGCAAATAATGGTGGCCATAATGCTGATAGCAAAACAAGTCAGCATAATTTGCAATATTCAAATACAAGTCTCCAGCATCAAATGCTGCATAATATTTTAAATCTGCAAACAGAGATTGTATTGCTCGCACATCCCAGTCATCTGAACGTATGTTATATTTAACCACATCACCCATTGAGACACGAAGTACATTTGGAACATTAACAATCTCTGTCGGACCATGAATTTGAAACGGGACTGTATCGAAAACTATTCAATCTGTAACTGGCCAGGCTGTAATGTTGATGAAAGTCAGGTCCCTCTTCATGATGTGCGATGAAGAATGCGGGACCAAAGTTCCATCCACCAGTTGTACAGCAGAGCGTTCTTTAAGGTAGTGTCCATTGATCAAAAGAAAAAATACTGTCACAAAACCAATGGACATAAATAGAAAAATAAGAATGAGCACCAGCCAAATATATATCCATGATGGAACCAAATAAGTGTGTTTAAACCAGGAGATAAAAATTGCAAATTTTGATGGGGTTAAAGTCAATGTTGAATGAGAGTCAAAGGAAAAAAGTGACTCGTTCCTGGCTGCAGCATTGAACCCAGGCAAAGATTGACCTGTAGGGTAAGTATATTCTTGTTCATCATTAACATCTGAGGATTGAAGGGCCAGCACGGGATTAGCAACAGAGTCCATCTCTGCGGCAGTGTCAGGATTCCCTGGAATAGTGGCATATGATGAAGCCGGAGGCAAACTATTCAGAATCGGCCGGATGGTGTAGCTTGACATTGTCAATTGAGACGTATCTGTTGTCCTTGCGACCTGGAAGTGGTGGTAAAATTATTGTATGAGTTCCCTGCATGCCTAGCACTGGAACCGGAGCTCGATATAATGGACCAAATTCTTTTTTGTTCTCCACCTTCTCGCGAACCAGTTCTCCAATTTTAGGCAGCCAGCCGATCACTGGAATCTGCAGTGCATCATCAGCAGCTGCAGGTAAATGTTCTTTTGCTAGACTGTCTCTTGTGTCTTGTAGGTTCTATAATACAGCACAATGTTCATCTACGTCAAAAGGGATGGCTGCAACCGCCAAGTCTAGACCATCAAGGTCTGGCACAAACATTTTCATGCCAAAGAGCAATTCGTAAGGGGTCCGCCCACCCAGAGGTCTTCTAGGCAGATTATTAAGTGCACGTTGTACGCTATACAAATGGGCGAGCCAGTTCCTGCCAGTGCCTAGGACTCTAGCTGTTAAGGATAGCTTTAAGTCACGGTTCATTCACTCCACAACAGAATTGCCCTCAGGCCGGTATGGAGACAAAAATTTGACTTGCATCCCCAAAGACCGCATGGATACTTTGTACGCCTTAGAAGTGAATGCCGGACCCTGGTCCGAATGTAGGGTGCCCACTGCAAAAAATTCCCACAAAGACACGCAAATCCCTGACTACAGTTCGAGCGTCAGCGCTACGTTGTGGCCAAACCCATAGAAAACGTGTGCGCAAATCAACTGCAACTAAGATAAATTTATAGGCAGTATCAGAAGAAAATTGACCGCAGTGATCCAAATAAACACAAGCAAATCGTCTATTGGATATGCATAACGGTGTTTGTGGTGGACGAGTCACAGTAGATGGCTTGATTTGCTGGCAAATGTCACAAGAAAGCACTTAAGTAAGTGTTTGTTTATGTAAGCCACGCCACCAGTAATGTTGTTGCAGGATACTCACTGTAGCAGACACACCAGCATGCGCCGAGGCCATGCCCTCGTGTGCTGCGATTATCAGTGTAAGCCTGCGGTCCGCGTTGGGAATCAATCTCTCACCAACGTTATTAATTATCACATAGGGAACTTTATCAGGGTTTAAATGATAAGAGTATTTGGAAGGGAATCCTTTTGGATAATTACCTCCCTTTTCTGTAGCAGCTATAGCTGCCAAGATGTCATCATCAATCTTACTCATGGATCTTGTAACTGCTGCTACTAAGCACGTGTCCACTGCTGACTTAGCAGCTTCATCAGCTAATGTGTTACCAACCGCGTGTAGTCCTACACGTTGGTGGCCAAGAGTATGAATCACTTGTGTGAGCAGCAGGCGTTCTTTCAGCTCTGCCACCCAAACCCATAGCATCTTATGCTTAATTGTCTTGCCTTTGGAATCACGGTATTCATTTTGGGACCAAAAGAATACATTGTCATTAAAAGATTGTACAAAGTAAAAGGAATCGCTTACAATCAAAGTAGTCACATTAGGATCTGCAAACTCCAATGCGAGCATCAAGGCACGCAGCTCAGCCAATTGGGCGGTGCAGTCGCCGAGTGCCTGTGTGTGGACCACATTGGACTTAAACTCGCCGTTCACTATGGAACCAGCCACAATCGCACAGGCTGAAGAATAAGAATGTTCAGATCCTATCGCCGGTTGCGCCGAACCGCCAGTGTAAATGATACAGTGGTATTCCTCGAGCGGGAGTATGGACAGAAGAGCTGGATGAACTAATTCATATTGCAACGACTCCTGAGTCTGTAACGAAGAATCATAGATAAATGTGACATCAGGGGATATCAATGATGTAGCCCATTGTATCCACCGCGGATGTAAAGCTTTGGAATTAGGAACACTCGCCTTTGCACTGCTTCCAAAGCAGGATATGGTGTTGCCACCAACATGCATTTTCCTTGAGCCAGGACGCGTTCTTTCAGAATTGCCATCTGGACTAACGTCAAAACCTTTTCAATTGAGGAAAACCGTAGTTCTGCTAAGTGTACAAGGGTGACTTATAAGCAATAGGAACTGTGTCTCCTTCATTAAACGTCAAGTATGTGAAACTTACCGCGCCTGGGACTATTCTTATCACCAGGTTAGTATGGTTGTCACGAGTTAGCAAGAGTTTAGAATCAAGTAAATAAGACTGCAAAGACTGCAGTATATTTGTATGTTCCGGAAGCCAGCATGCTTTCGGAAAAGTTGGTTGTATCAAAGCATAGAGAAGCTTGATACGCTGTGCATACTCTGGTACGTATGTGCGACCAAAGTTTAAGAAACCCAGCAAGGATTGTAATTTTTTCAGGGTTGTCGGAGGACGCAAGCGTGCGCACTTCTCTAGGAAGTGCGGTGCCAATCCACGTCCCTCATTATTGAGCTCATAGCCCAGGAACAACACTGCAAATTCAGCAATGTGTGTTTTTTGCAAAATTAAATTTGTAACCATAGTCCACAAACTCCACAATGATGCGGTCATGCATCAGGGTCAATTGTGTCTAACAATGAGACCACACGTGCGGCGAAAACACCTGGTCTGTTTTTATAACCTATCGCTAATCTTGTAAACTGTTTTTGTTTGCCACCGTGTGTAACAGCTATCCACTGACTTAACAAGGGGGACAGATTGTGGCTAAAAAAGCCATTGGATATATCTAGGGTCGTCTTAT
Source organism: Triturus cristatus (assembly GCF_964204655.1). Lineage (NCBI taxonomy): Eukaryota > Metazoa > Chordata > Amphibia > Caudata > Salamandridae > Triturus > Triturus cristatus. The sequence goes on from NC_140588.1 coordinate 62,028,107, forward strand.
ATTTTTTCCGAACTAGACTGTCCACTAGAGCTGAACTATGGGTATTCTGTACCGCATTCATCCGACAATGAGAGTTCAAATGACAGTAATCCAAAATTATGCGGTACGACCCGTCTGGCTTGGTTACGGTAAAAAGAGGGTTATTCATCGGTGACACGCATGTCTCAATTACCCCTTGATACTCCAATTGGTCTAGTATTTCCACTACAGGAGCCTTTGCCTCCCTACGGATGGGATATTGGGGTTGTGCCTGTGGCATGGACCGCAATGGAATCTCGTGATGGGGAGATGTTTTATCCCAACCCACCTGAGCACGGTATAAAGCTGGTGCAAGCACTGAAGCCCAATGTTCTGCAAAATGTTGCGCATGCTCTTTCGAGACACTGTGTGAAAAACTAGGGAGAATTACCTCCTCCCCTCTCGGAGTTGCTAGAACAAAGGGTGGGGGCCAGTCTGCCTCCTCTAACAGGATGTCATACGAAGAAGCCAGATTTTCCCAATAAAACCCTTTGATAATGCGTTTTATGTCACCTTCTATGAGAATACTAATTTCATATAGTCTGTCAAGGGAAGCCACTCAGGTGTCAGCAGTTTCAACTGTGATGAAAGTATCAGTTGCTGTCGCCTCCAGAAATGGAAGCAGTGCTTGCCGCAATTCATTAACCTCCGCTGCGCTGTCTAGCAGCGTTACTGCCCAAGTTAGATTCCGGAGTTGGGTCCTCACCGTCCCTGGCATACCTCGCAGTTAAAGAGGCCACTTTCTTCTTCTGGAATGGAGGGTGCTGACGAGGAAAGTCCTCTTGCTTACCCTTTTCGTAACTTGTCTGTGGCTGCTCACGTCCCTGCGGGGCACCTCGACCTCATCCGCGATCCTGGCGATCACCTCCACCAGCATATGAGCCTGATGCTTCCTGTGAAGAACGAGGAGAACGCGTATCAGGAATCTGAAATCGATCAGGAGATTTATTCCCGTGCGGTCACGCAGTTCATAAGTGCGTTCTGGGATCAAAGGTGTAGGGAACGATGCCCATCCCCGTGCTTTTGTTGTGTCTTCCTCTGTTTATTATTCTTCCAATTCTTTTTCGGGAATTGAGAACAGCCTCCTTGATGATCAGTTTGAGACGTCCGTTGCGCCTGCGGTTGTGCAGGCACTTTAGCAAAAGGCTTAGCACCCAAACTATTACGCCCAACTATTTTATTAGCCTGGGCAATAATCTTAGGTAATTCGCGGGGCTTGTCCACATCTGGGACAAGCGCCAAAGCATTATACACTTGAAAGGTGACTGCATCACCCTTAACATTAGCAAGGATTAGATCAGCAACTACATCATATGATCCAACTAACCTTATCCCCAATTCGACTGCCGCTTCTGGTCCGTGTTCATCTTGAACACGTTTTATTACAGAGGGCAGTACTGTCATGGACGGTGTGCCAAAACACTTTGCATAAACTGCCGCAAATATTTTACCCCTACTCTCGCAATCAATGACTTCAGATACTAAGTCTTTCTGCAAACTAATTATCAAAACTAGATGCTTCTCCACTAGAGTGGTATGTGGAAACACCGCTTCCAGCTGGTCAAATTTCTCAGCAAGCCAATAAGGTAAATCTCCCTTATTTGGGGAGGCTTGCCCATAACCGAATTAACCATTACGGGGCTAATAGTAACACCGCCTGCACCAGCTGGTTGCTGAGCAACTCCAGGCGCTCCCGCCTAGATGTTGCGGTTCACATACTGAACCAATGCTCTATACACACGGATTAGAGTAGTGTGCATGAGACGTAGGGCCGCCACATCGCACGTTAAATGTCGTGGATGCGGCGTGTAACCCATCAACACAGGCCAAGTGGCCCCATCAATCGACAACGGGCCCAACATGACAGGTGTCAGTGGTAAGGGTAGGGCACCATCAAACCAAATGCGATGCTGCCATGCCGTCAACGGAACTTCGAGAGTTCTATATGGCCTATACACAGCAGGAAGTGCGATATGGCTGTATTTATGCCACAAATTATCCGTCCCTTCAACTGCTGGAAACGTGACTCAGGAATAAAACACCTCATATGAGTATACTGGGTCGGCTTGAACCACTAAGATCAGATTGACACCTGCGTCCGGCACCCCACATGCTTGCAAATGATGCCGGACTGCCACGCGGCTGTGTGCCACGATGTCATCTTCCATATAGAAACTTGAAAAGGAAATACTAAAGAAAAAAGGCACCAAGACAATGTTGGGTCGTAATTCAAAATACGAACGACAATATAGGTAGGTAAACGTCACCACTGTTTTCCAAAAACAGAGGCGAGGGATTGTGAACAAGTACTGAGAACTACTAAAGTGCCTCGTAAATAAGTACCAGACCAAACGTTAGGTGCGCCATGCTGCAGGGATTCTGCACATACACAGAACTATGCACAGGAGACCAGGACCTCGGTTTATTGTGCTGTACCAAAATCACGCCTCAGTGCCCAGAACCCCTATCCGGCTAGCTTTAGTATCCCATTCGTTCTCCGTACTACAGCGGTGCTACCAATGATTGGATATCCTAGAACAAGCAACTCAGGTTGTCTCAGAATGCGTGGGAACAAGACACTCTTTCGCTTAGATACTCATACCTGTTCACAATGTGAGTAACCAGAGACACTGTATAGTTTAAAATGTTTATTTCAACTAACATGCTCTGTAATGCAGTACACATGCTAACATTAGCAAAGAAATGCATAAAACCATTATAATCAGCATAGTTACAATTCCATATAATATGAACGGGGACAGCATATTATAATGACAGTGGATGAAGCCTTATAGCGCTTTACCACCCTCCCCGTGCTACAAGCTATGTTTATTATATCAGTGGAAGACCTCTGGGCTTGGACCGCGGAACCCCCTACCTCAAGTCTTAGATGATAGGATTTAATTCTCCGGACAAGCACTGCTCTTCCTCTGAAAAGGTTTTCTTCCAAGTGTTGTTAACTTGCATCTCGTGCCATATTAAAAACACCCGAAAAGTCTGTAGCGCAGCTGTGTTCCATGTTATGTCTATATGTGTGTGGGACGGACCAAAGTCGATTAACCAGTGAAGTTGTTTTCTGTCCTTGAACACGGTGTACAAACTAGAACACAGAGCACAGCCGAAATGGTGAAAGGCAGACAGTTCCCATGTGAAGCAGCACGAGCAAGAGTGTTTACGGGAACCAAGGCATGTAGTGTCATGTGCATAAGCGGCAAGATGGCGGTGATGCAAAGCACAAACTAATGCTAACTTAGCAACGTCCGCTGGCACCCCCTAAACCCTCACGACAACACTAGACATGATACGCCTGGACTACTGGCAGCTTCTTACAGATGCTGCCACGGCACACTCTCTAGCTACCTGAAATAGGATTTACGAACACGGAGAGCGCACGGGTAAACTCTTGGCCTGGCTGGAGAAGAGGGAGAGGGCCTCGAAGTGGGTCCACGCAATAACTAGTCCTGCCGGCGTCCTTATTACTGACCCCCAGCAGATAGCTAACACGTTTGCCTCCTACTTCGAGTCGGTATGCACTACAGCCGATACATCTCAGGCCCCTATGGCGGCAGATATCCTCTCGACCATTAAAGTTGCAAGCCTCTCCACACAAGATAGCGATTCCCTAGAAATAGACTTCACAGAGACTGAAATTCAGAAATCGATTCAGGATGTTCGATCCGGTAAGGCGATGGGCCCCAACGGGCTCCCCATTGAACACTTCAAACCAATGGCTACTAAGCTCTCTCCCCACATACTACAAATGTACACTGAAAGCTTCGAGCTGGGTATCCTCCCAGCCGATATCAGGTAATCCACAAACTGGGTAAGCCAACTGATGACTGCAAATCTTATCGCCCGATTTCCCTCATATCTGTGGAGGCAAAGATTTTAGCAAAAGTCTTAGCCAGTAGACTTATCCTCCATATCACTGAGTTGGTACATCCGGACCAATCCAGATTTATGCCGGGACGAAAAACAGCCTTAAATCTTCGGCGGCTGAATGGGGTCCTTGGCAGAATAGGCACTATCAGAGAAGACGCGACCCTGTTGTCATTAGACGCCACCATGGCGTTTGACACCATTGAGTGGGATTTTCTTTTCATGGTATTTGCGCGGATGGGCTTCGGACCCAAGTTCACCAAATGGATCAAATTACTATATACCCAGCCGACAGCGCATGTAACCGTCAACAATCACGTTTCCAGAAGCTTTACCTTGTAGAAAGGCACGAGGCAGGGATGCCCTTTGTCACTGCTGCTCTTTGCCCTGGTGTTGGAGCCCCTAGCGGTCTGGATTAGAGATGATCCGGAAATACGGGGACTTAAGTGGACGGGGGATCACGAAGATCGCATTTCCCTTTATGCCGATGACATCCTCCTATATCTGGCCTCACCCTTGTGGTCCCTGCGGTGAGTGCTCCACATTTTCCAAATATTCAGCGCACACTCCGGTTATATGCTAAATTGGTCTAAATCCCAGTTATAAGTGCTATGGGGTGATCCGCCCCTTAGCCAAAGGGACTACAACATTCAGGTGGCGACTCGAGGTTTTAGATACCTAGGTATCTTCATCACCCCAGATCCGTATTTATTGTACGACAATAATCGGCTGGTGGCCCTAACACGCCTGAAATCGGACGTTAAACACTGGCAGTCTTTTCCCCTTACCTTCTTGGGGCATGTGCGACGCTCTTTAAAATGCTTGCTTTACCACGTTTCATATATGCGCTGCAAAATACCCCCAACCCGATCCCTGACGTCTATTTCTCCAATATAGATAACGTAGTACGGGGTCTTCTCTGGGGTGTACGGGCACAGCGAATAGCTATTAATAAACTCACTATGGGATGGTACGATGGAGGCATAGCGCTGCCTGACCTGCGACTCTATTACCAGGCGTCACGATTGGTTGTGGTTAACAGGTGGGTGTACGGAGAATACGACAATCCTAACTTTTGCACAGACCACTGGATTTGGGACGGGGGGGATATAAATGAGCATTATACACAAACCCCCATAAGCTTAATCTTACGGGTCCTACCGCACACACAGTGGAGGTCTGGCATGGAGTCACTAAGAAATGGGGTTCGCATAATCGATTGACGAAAGCCACACCACTCTGGGAACCAGATATTCTTGGTCAACTTAATAAATGCCCTGGCTTTGATAGATGGGATATGATAGGAATCTCGAAGGTGGGGGACATGTGGGTGAAGGGGAAATTGGCTTCCTTTGCCGAACTACAGACCAAATGTCAGCTGGCACACACTGAAACTTTCCATTATCTTCAGATTAGTCACACCATCTCTACAGCCATGCCAAGGGAGCTCCCCCTGCCAGCATCTTCCCCCTTAGAGGACAGATTGATACCCGACCCGATGCCCACAAAAGCGATATCCCTTAACTGTAGAAAATTGATAAACAATCGCCCTGACCCTATGCAACGTCTGCGACAAAGTTGGGAGTCAGACCTGGGGAGCATAGATGATGAAGACTGGCGCGATGCGATGGCATCCCCCAAGGAAGTGGCCATCCCCATGAGATTGCGCCTAGTCCAGTTAAAAATCCTTCACCGTGTATACTTTTATGTCAAACTCGTATTTAAGCTGGGTAGGAGACCCTGCAATCAGACTGGCACATTCTTCCATATTTTATGGGGCTGCCCGCTAATGGGGTATTATTGGGATAGAGTCACAAAACAAATGGATAGGGCCTGTGGCAAGACCTTGGAAGCCTCCTCCCTGCTTTGCCTTCTCAATGTGTGGGAGGCCACTGACCTCACACAGACTGAACAAACATGGGCCTCGATGGGCTGGGCCATCGCAAAACTTAATGTTGCACAGAGATAGGGGTGGGGGCGGCCCCATGCCTTTTCGACTGGGCTAAGGACATGGATAGGGCGATGATTGCCGAGAAAGAGGTGTTCAAACATAGAGGGTGCCCCAAGAAATGGGACCATAAATGGGGGAAATGGAACAAATACAGGGGTGATATCTGTGTCTCACCATCCATAGAACTACAACATGAATGGGACTTATTGCTGGATCAACCAATGAATGGTGTGGAACCCACTCCCTCGCTTCCGTAATGATTGCCGAACTGCACGATCTCACCTGTTTTATGTGCTATTGATATCTGCATGTCTCCTAACTTTTATTGTTTATCGCTCAGACGAGAACATGACACCCTGATACATATCTGGGTCAGCTATGGTGAATATCATTACATTTCTGTGTTGTACGTTATATTAACTAATATGGACCTCCTGCCGATTTGTCATTGCCTTGTACTTTTTTCTTTTCTTATTTCAACAAAATTGTTATAACAATAATAATAATAATTAATAATGAATTAATTATAACTAATATAATGATAAATTATTCAATTAATAAAAAAGTTATCACCAATTAATAATTAATGAAAAATAAATTAAAAATCAAAAACAATAAATAAGAACATATTAATTAATTAATTATAATTAAATTACTTCCCACCCTATTCCCCTATAAACCCACAACCCGCTCTGATACTAAAACGCAAAATTTACTTTACAAAAAATTACTAATTTCTAAACATTTAATAAATATATTTAAAAATAATAAAAATACATTACAAAAAATGTTAAACATACATATAAAATACATACTAAAATACATAACACTAATATAAATATCGATATAAACAACAATATTTTTGCTAACGATATTACTTACTTCGATATTACTTACTTCGATATAAAAAAAACCGATATTCTTACCTTAAGGTCGATATTCTGGTCACCGATATTCTTGACATTGATATTCTGTCCCTACGATATTAAAAACTCTATATTATTGTAGGTGATGTAAAAAAATATATATTTGACTGATGAAGCATGACATCCTTCGGGTGTGTGAGGGCTACAAGAGGGAAGGCTTGCTCTGCCCTCTCATTTTGTTGGTTCTAGGCCTAAGATCCCCTCCTTCTTTCTTTTCTTCTTCCCCCTCTTTAGTGAGTGAGTGTCTCACTGCATCACTCGCCAGGAACAGTGTCCCCCTTTTTTGACTTCACATCTAGTGCTTGGAGCACAGGCACTGGACCGTTAACTAGCTCCTCCTCCCACCCCTCTCTTGATTGACACATTTGCCATAAGATCAATAAGAGATTATATACACCCATCATTTGGTCGTGTATTCAAACAATTTTCTGAGTGTTGTTTTGATTGTTTCTTTTTAAACGTATTTTTATTGCAACACTGCATAGATATTGCATTACATGTTTGCCATACAGTTTACAATGTATCATTGGTAGGCTAATATTAATGTGTTATATCCCAGCAGTCTACTTGGGTGCCCGTATGCTCCACTCAATAGTTTCAAAGCTGGGCGCATAATAGCTATTCAATATTTACTGTCTTTCGCACCCAGGAGAAATGTGCGCAACAATACTTATTATAACTTATAGTAAGAAAATGAAAATAACCCAAAAAACCTTGGTAGCGGTCAGTGGCAGGAACCCATCCCATAGGAAATATGTATAGGACATCTAGAGCAAGACTATCACATGGCCAACAGGGTTTTCAGAGAAGGCAAGGGGTGAGCTCTTCTGCCCCCAATGAAGGCTATTTCTGAATGGAACAATAAGATACACAACAGCTGACCAGGGTCAAGCACCTCAATTCCACTAGTTTCATATATCAAAAGCCGAGTGCAACAACTCCCCGCATCCGCTGTTGAGAGATGCCAAATTAATAAACAAGTCCAAGAAAATGGAAGATGCACTCTAATAAGAGTCGAATAGGAAGCACACTTGTGGTCCAAATAAGTTATTCTTTTTATTCACAGTTGTTTTGTTAAAACCGGCACACAGCCAACGCGTTTCGTTCCCCAGTGCGACGGAAAATTCGTCAGGGCTGTAACAATCATAAAAACATTTTTTACACATAAATATACATATATATACATTGAAAATATACAATGAAAAGACCTATAGACAATACGACACATTGGAAATAACAACATTGAAAAAAATAATAAAGAAATCATGAAAAAGACAATGAAAGAGCGACCCAGGACCAAGATAAAAGATTTTGACAATAACAAAGGACAACACATAGCAAACAAAACTGTATACGCCACGCTAGCAGAAAAAGAACATGTTACCATATTTATTAATCAAAAATAGTGCACAAAGAGTAGTACAGATAAGAGAACAAGAAAAGGTGGGAAAAAACGACATCACCAAATAAAAAGAGAAAGGGAAAAAGGTACCACTGACACCATAGTAAAGTTTAAATACAAAAAGACCCAACTGTGAATAAAAAGAAGAACTTATGTGGACCACAAGTGTGTTTCCTGTTCGACTCCTATTAGAGTGCACCTTCCATTTTTTGGGACCTATTTCTGAATGGAAAAGCGGGGGTTTTCTTCATTCTCTGGGTTCGGCGTGGGGGTGTTATGACTTGACGTCTGTGTTGAGCCCTCCTCCCTCTCATTCTGGTCTTCAATTGACTGCAATCCCTCCAGCATGTGTCCCCACTCTTCCAGATCACGCTCTGCATTCTCGTCCATACGTACAACTCGCAGGAAGCACTCCGCACGTGCGCCCTCCGTCTACCTAGTCGAGGGGAGATAGCATGAGTCCAATGTATTGCAATACGACGTTTAGCCAGGACAAGGCCTAGGGTGCAAATCTATATTTTATGCAGGTTCCCTTTTTTGGTTTCGGAAGTACTCCTAGTAAACACTGCTTAACTGACACCTCTATTCCCACAGCTACAACTGTTCGGAGCACTTGGATCATTTGCTACCAATCTGGTAGCAGGCGAACACAGTTCCAGGTCATATGTATGAATGACGCTGGGTCTGCGCCACATCAGAGGCACTCCGAGTAGCCCCCCGGATTGAAGAGTGTCAATCTCTGCAGCATTAAGTAAGTGCGGTGCAGGTAGTTTGAACCTTGCGTTACTGGCTACCTCACGGACTTGCGTCAATACCCTCTTCCACTCGCTTTCAGTGAGTGGAAAGGGTAAGTCCGCTATCCATCTGTCTTTTATCACAGACACCTCAACCGTGCAATCCTCTTTCAAGGTTTCATATATGCGTAAGATTAGCCCTCTAGTGGACACCGGATCAAGTAACAATGCAAATGTGCGTGTTTCCTCTGGCTCAGCTGGAAACAAAGCCCATATTTTGCGAACAGTGCATGATATTTTCACATATTGTAGGAAGTGACCGTCTGGCACTTGAAACCACTCCCTTGCCTCATCGAAAGACGAGAAGGTCCCATTCATATACATGTCCCCAGCTATTGTGCAGCCTCCCTCATACCATTTAGTGATATCCATGACTGACTGGATGTGGTGGAAACCCTGTAGCCATTGAAGTGGAAGTGAGCTAGCGTATGGAGCCCTGCAGATAACCAGGGTGACAACTTGCTCCCAGCCCTCTGCTGCCTGCCGGATTATTTACTGGTATTCCCCAGGGGTCCTGGAGCCCATCATGAGATATATTGGCAGTTCTGTCCTGCTGCCCCAGTCTGCCAGTACTGCTTTTTTCTAAATTGTGGCACACTGCAGCAACCCTGCAAAATAGAAGAGTTTGACGTCTTGGAGCCCTAGTCCCCCTAGTCTGCATCTAACTTGAGCATCTCGAGTTTTACCCTACTGCATCCTCAAAGCCCACACCAACGAGATTAAAAGACTGTTCAGGGTTTCGGAAGTGGATTTTGAGATACTGCCGAAGGAGTTCTGGAGGGCATAGAGGCAACGGAGAGCATAACCATCCTTGCCATGGCCAAAACAGACAACCGAGAGGGAGAGTCTGCTCTAGAACCAGATCGATTCCCTCAGGCCTATAATAACTGCTACCCTATTCAGTATGTATTGAGCATCTGGCGAATGACCTACCTGTATGCCTAAGTAGTGAAAATTGTCACTTTCCCAGCTAAACTCCACCTCAGGCAGGTCCAATGTGTCTCCCTGTGTTAGCGCCGCCAATGAAAATATGACTGACTTTCAGCGATTAATATGCAAGCCTGATGCCGATCTAAAAGAGGCTAATATATACAGGAGTGCAGGTATCGCCTTCTCCGTTTGGCGAATATAGAGATGCACATCGTCTGCGTGTTGTAAAATTACGTGGGTGTGACCATCAATGGTGATACCCCACTGCTACATGTCGCATCTTAGCCGAATCGCCAGTGGCTCCATCGCCAAGGCAAAAAGAAGTGGGGATAAGGGACACCCCTGTCTTGTGTCCCTCTCAATGGATAGATTCTCCGATACCAGGCCACCATTGCGTACCCGAGCTCTTGGCTGATAATAAAGGAGTCGGACCCAGGTCATGTACTCGCTACTTAATCCCATTTTCCTCAGGACCTCCCACAAATACTCCCATAGCAAAGAGTCAAATAATTTCTTGATATCCAAGCCGACAACATCAGCCTGGATATCGCTATTTGCCACCAAGTGTAGAGCAGTGTATATTCATATGTGTTCCTCTTCCCGGCATAAACCCGCAATGGTCTTCATGAACCAGATGCATCACCACCCTACCTAGCCGCATTGCCAGAACCTTGGTGAGTAGTTTAGCGTCAACGCCCAGCATTGACAAGGGTCTGTACGAACCAGGGTATCGCACATCTCTGCCCGGCTTCGGGAGCATGACAAAATCTGTAATAGATCGGCGTACATCTGGTAGAATTCCACTGGGAGGCCATCTGGACCTGGGGATTTACATCGAGCCATAATTTGCACTGCCTCCCGTAGTTCATCAAGTTGGATTGCTGCATCCAGGTCTGCCGCCTGTTTCTCGGTGAGGCAAGGGAGAGGCACATAATTTCAGAACTTTGGATCCTCAGTCGGAGTTGCCTCGGGGCCCTCCCTATATAGTGCAGCTAAGTGGTCGCGCATCAAGCAGTTAACCCCAGCCTGCATAGTGGCAGTGGTTCTATCTGAGCATCTAAGTGTCATATTAGCAGGGAGGACGTTCCCGCATCAACAGCCACGTTAGTTGCCTCCCTGATTTGTCGCTTTCCCTATGCAACAACTGCTGATATTCTTGTCTAGTAAAACAGTCTAGCCTGTCTCATACCTCGCTGACTCAGCACTGGGCCACAAAATGGATTTGTTGCGCGGCTTCGGTTCCTGTCCCCCATGTTGCAGCCTAGTCAACTCGTCTTCCAGCTTGGACAGTTCCCGTTCTAATCATCTCCTTGTCCCCCCACCTTTGGATAAACATTCTCCTCAGGTTACCACCTTGAGCATGTCCCACTCCACTCCCCTGCTGGTGGTGAATGACCAATTTATGTAAAAAAAACCTGCAATGGCTTCCCTAATCTCTTCTCGAAACACCATGTTTTAGAGGGCTTCTAAACGTAGATGCCACAATGGTGCCTTCGGCCTACTGTATTCTGGCCCCCATTCCAGTAGCACTGGGGCATGATCTGACAGAAAGCGGCCCAGTAAGCGGATCTGAGTCACGGCCCCAGAGGCCTCCTTAGAGAGCAGGCACCGGTCAAGTCTGCTTGATATGGCTCGGGATGGTGTATAGCAAGTGTACCCTTGTATGCCAGGGTTTGTCTTGCGCCAGATGTCGATGCAATCCAAGCAGTTTATCACTTCCCGCAGATTTGCTGATATATTGGGTTTGGTATATAGTTTCAGAGGATGTCACTCTATGCTGCCGTCTAGCAAGCAATTAAAATCTCCTGGCCATATTAATGGCACCCCTATGTAGGGGATAGTAGTTTCTCTAGATCTAAATAAAACTCGCCATTGTCTACATTCGGTGCATAGCCATTCACCAAACAAACCTCCACGCCATCAAGTACGCCATGTGCCACCACATATCTCCCCTCTATGTCTGCTGTGTAGCCATGTACTTGGAACGGAACCTCTGGGGCTATCCAGACAGCCACCCCTCTTGCGCCTGTGGAGTAGGTGGAGGAGAACAATTGTCCCCTCTATTTCTTATGTAACTTTGGGATTTCAGGGTCTAACAGGTGAGTCTCCTGCAGATTCACCACTTGTGCTTGTTGTCTGTGTAGGCAAGTCTAAACTCTGTAGCGCTTCACAAATTAAGTAAGCCCCCTCACATTCCACGTTATAAATTTAAATTGCCTCATCTCTCATAACCTGAGAACATCCCCACCCAGTCTGTCCACCGTTCCGCCACTGTAGCTACCAGCAATGAATATAAAGTTAACTGTTGAAACATCCTGCCCCCAGTAGACACTGCAGAAGTAATACTTGCATCCCCATATATTCTCCCATAACTCCCTCTGTACCCTCTCAAGCCCCAATCCCTAAAAAAGTATCAAAACCATCCCATAAATTGAACATTGATGGTGAATGAACAATAAGTCATGGCTAGAAAAAATACAAAATCACACTAGACATCACACAAGCATTCAGTGGACGGCAACCTGTGTCTATCGCCATGCCTCCATACAGCTCACTCTCAATGATCAAAAATATACTCACTACCAGATTGGGTTGGTGTGCAGTATGGCCACAGTGTGGGCCACAACCTCCCAACCCTGGTCTCCTCTCATACCCTATCACTCATCTGTCATGAATCGTGAAGTTATCAGCCGAAACAGAGATACTGATCAATACATCAGGGGAGAAGATGAGTGTTGCGCAAAAGAAGAATTAGCAAATAAGAAGAGATGGGTGGGTCCGCCCGTCTTGTGACAGTTCCCATCTCAGTCACTCCATATACCGGATCAGATCGACAAGTATCCATCCAATCACCGTCAACACTCATCCCTGCCTCCCGCCTCCAACGCCAGTCACTCATCGCACCCCTTCAGCAATCGACCATCCCACACTTGAAGCATCAGTCAGTGGCTGATTTAGGGGTCATCTGGTTAGGGGGTGTCTTCTACCACATCCCCCATACTAGCATCAGAGTTCAAGTCGGTGACTTCCTCCACCAGAGCCCTTGCTGCCTCATGCTCAGCCTGCTGTAGCAACAGATCAACTCTAAACGACCGTCTGTCTTCGCTGATGGAGTCTGGCTGTTCCAGATCTGGGGATCCATCGTGCTGTACCACCACTTTTTGAGTCGAACGCGAGATTCGTCTGGATCTCCTACCTCGTCCACTATTTTTTCTTGTCGCGCCAGCGCCATGGATCATCGCCACCGCGCCCCCGTTGCAGGGTCCTCCCTTCTCCGTGCACCTCTAGCCAGTCTCATACGGCCTCTGGAGATGTAAAGAAATGAGCATGATCTTCATGTATAACCTTCATTTTAGCTGGGTAGAGAAGTTGTTTTTGATTGTTATAGTCCTATTTCCATGCTGCTAGTCAAGGGTATTTAAAACACTCCCATAATGGCGAATTTCCAAAGACATCGAAGGAACCGCGAACGCAGATACTCTTTGCATTGATTAGGTAAGTTCAGAGCCCGACTTTGACACAGATCTAGGCTTTAAGTAGTATTTTTATGCATCGGTGTAAAAACTTTTCAAATTTTAACAGCATGGTTTGATAGTTTGAGCGCAACCTTTAAGGCTAATGTGATTTTTGTGAGAGTCAATATATTGACATGAGGTCCCTTTTATCTATATTCTTTTGAGATTTAGCTCAGTCCCTTTACTTCAAAGTTGTTTTAATACACCAATGATAGGTGTCCACTGTCCCTGATGATGGGAGTATTTGATGTTTTTGATTTTATTTGATTGTTTGTTTATCATTTTTCCCCCCCGAGTGTCAGATTCTCCCTTTAAGAAGGCGTCTGTTCTTGACACTGAATGACTGATTTAACACTAATTCGACAGAATAGAACAGCTTTTGATATAGTAACCTTTGATTATGTGGAGATTTGACATTTCATTGTCAGTTTATTTTATCTTCTGTTTATCAGTTTTGCTTTGAGGGACCCTGCGGGGAGACACGCATAACTGCAGCAACTGCACAAATAAGGCATGGAGCTATAACGCCAAACGGGTGTAGTCATTATAATCCTGCGGGTTTATTAATATTTCTTTTATGTTTTTTGATTTTTTCATTAATCTGAGGACATAGCCCAGTACCTTGATTTGATATTATTAATTTATTTTATTGGAAAAGCATGAAACAAATAAAATACCATTAGTACACAAGAGCACATTCAAAATATATCACCAGGCCATTAATAAGTATTGGTAGAATGCAATGTCATGCATGCATAACCCAAAAACGTCATATAACTACTGAATTATGTAATATCCCAGAGAGGTAATCAGGCATACCAAGAGCAAAACGTTCTAGCCCACAGGAGAAAAGAACCTCATTCCAGCAAGCCCTGGCATCAGGTGCTTTGCTCTGCAACCATGCCCTAGCAATGCCCATTTTGGCCAAGGTGATCGCATAGAATTAAATTGGCACCAGATTGCATTGAATAGAGGTTAATTGGCCCAGCATAATTAGCCTCAGTTCATAGTCAGCCTTCCCTTGTGGCAAATTGTTTAGTCTACAATATGAGTGGCATCAGCCCCTAGCATTGAACAACTAAAGCAGTCAGGGCAAGGACGGAGGCCCATTTTGAACAATCCACAGGGTGTATACCAGATATTAAATAATGTCTTAAAAAATGGACCTTCAGCAGAGACACATTAAATAAGCATTGAGCCAATTGAACACTAAGATGGATATCCACTTTGGTCACCAGTGAGCCTAAATTCTTGGTCCACTTCTCTGTGAACTTTTGTAAATGTCGTGAGGTGGGACTGAAGGGGGAACAGTATTGTACATGATGCCAATTGGCCATTGTCTAGGCATGCAATATAAAATGCTCCTGAAATGGATTAGGGCACATTTGAAAAATCCTTAGCGGACAAGTGACTATCAAAATCCCAAATTGGGAGGCATCTAAAAAAAAAACATGTTAACGTGCCCCATGCTGACTCTAAACTTCCTCAAAAGAACAAATCACACCATTAGTAAACAATGGGCCAAGTTGCTTAATGTTGATCTGGTGCCAAAACTGTAACTGCCCCTCTTGCAGTACTACATGTAAATTGGAATAGTACCTAAGGGAGGAGAGCTTACTAAAGGCAGAGATTCCACAGTGTATTTTAATTGCATCCCAAACCTTATGAAACACCATCAGTGTCTTACACCTTGTGCATTTGTGTAAAACTGAGTCAATTCGAACCTGTCACCCAAGGTGGCGCCTTCCTAAAAACCCAGTATTCTGGAAACAAATACGGCAGCGGGCATTCAATCCGCCCCATGACAACCCTAAGACGAAGTATGAAATAAGAGAGAAAGTACAACCACAAGGAAGGACGAGCCATACCAGCTATATCATGAGGAAGCTGCAAATAACGGATAGCACAGGGCGGTTTCTTATACCCCCATATCAATCTCTGTAAACTGGTCTCCACCATTTTAAAGGACTTTTTAGAAAGATGTAGCGCTATAGACCAAAAAAATATAGAAACCATGGGAGGATTGTTATTTGGATATGATTGCAGCAACCAATAAGGCCTAGCCAAAGATTTTCCCATTTCCAAAACAGTGTGAGTGATTTATATACTATAACCCCATGTAATTAGGCTTCATCACATGCTCTGTGCATGAGGAAACGTAAACCCCTAGGTAGGTGGCTTCCTTCACATTATGAAGTCCGGACAGGACCATGGCAAAACTAGTTACAATTTGAGTTTTGGCAATATTCAGTTTATAACTGGATACTATGCCAAAATCAGCTGCTGCAGCCTCAATACCAGTTGAAGCCTGATCTGGCAATGATGACAAGATGGCAATGTCATCCACATTGGCCAGCACCTTAGTGGTAAACTGATTTAGATGCAAAGGAGGTATAGTGTCCAGAGACTTCAATATCTGGATAAAGGGCTCCAAATATAATGCAAACAGCAGCAGCAACAGGGGGCAGCCCTGCCGGGTACCCCGCTGGAACGCAATGCTGTTTGATATTTGCCCCATGCATGCAAATCTAGCAGATAAAGAGGTGTAAAAAGTCTTAAGCGCATCAGTAAGCTTCTGGCCCGACCCATTTTAGACAAAACATCCCAGAGAAAGCCTTAGACCACCCAGTCAAAGCCTTTTCGGCATTGAGTGGCTTATGATACCGATGCGAGGGAGCCACCCTCCCATCCTGCCCGGCCAAGCACAAAAACCGCCACAAAACAGGGAAAAAAGGCCAATGACACACCCAACCAGGGACAGAAACTGTCACAAAAAAGAAAAGTAAGATCAGTGACCCTCACATATATTCCTTACTTGTCATGCCATCCCTTAATGATGGGGTGGACTTTGAACATTGCTCCATCAGGCACTTGGCCTGAGCACCATCATTATAGAAATGATTCCTGCCCTTGTAGGAAATCTTCAGTGTGGCAGGCTCTAACACAAAATATATTGACTCTAGCCTCTGGAACCCCAGAATGAGCTCATGTAACTGCAACCTACAAGTCACTGTTTTGTAAAAATCAGACCTTACAAAAAATTCAATAGCAAGTACCCTAACTGGAGTTCTAGTATGGGCTGCTTGATAAAATAAGCTGGCATAGAATTAAATTGTCAATGTTAAATCAGAATGGCCCACAGGTATTGGGACCCTAGACCCCTGATGCTGGAAGTTTTGCTAAACTGAAATCTGTGTGCCCTCTGGATAGCATTGTCTAGATTCCAATCTCTGAACTGTGGAAATGCCGCTTCAAATAATGAGACAACAAATGATTGAATGTCTTCCCCCTCCTTGCCTTCTGGTACCTCCAGAATCCGTAAATTATTCTTGCTGTGGTGATTTTTCATGACCTCTACTGTGACGTGTCCACAGGGCGAGTTTGGAGCCCTGAAGTTTCATCTGAGCAGGTCTATCTTGGGTTTGCAACACCAAGTTGTCCTATTTCTCTTCAACTGCTGACACGTGGGTCTGCAAAATATCCATATTCCTTGACAATTTGCAAAGGACTGCTTGGGTCTTTAGTTGAGCTGTTTTTTATTGCGTTTTTTTATGTTTGTTTGTATGCTTTTATGATATAATTTTATCGAAATAAAGCTTTTGATGATGATGATGTTTTTTAAACAGCTTTTATCCTTGCAGTTCTCGTCTATGACAGTCTGCATCAGCTCATACATTTCTGACAGCAATGGTTCGGATTGGCTAATCCTGGCCTTTTTTACCCATATGGCAGATTATTCCTCAGCAACTGTTGCTGTCTATGTCCTTCACCCCTACTTTGATGACTTTTAACACTGTTTCAGGGGCTATTGGGATTGTCTCTAGTAGGGGAGAGCTGCACTCCTTCCGGATTCCAAAATAGCTCTTCCTCTTTGCAGGTCCAATCCAGGTCTTAGGTGCCTGCTTCAAAACCTGTGACAGCAACTCTTCCACCTGCCCAGTTGAAAGTGTAGCAGGAGTGCTAGAGACAGTGATGTCCCCAGACCCTGCAGTCTGCCCGGCCATATCTCTCGGGAGTGTCGCTTGAAATGACCACTGGCAGTATCCGAAATCAGAAG
The DNA here is from genome assembly GCF_964204655.1 of Triturus cristatus. Classification (NCBI taxonomy): domain Eukaryota; kingdom Metazoa; phylum Chordata; class Amphibia; order Caudata; family Salamandridae; genus Triturus; species Triturus cristatus. Next base: position 62,045,579 of record NC_140588.1, read on the forward strand.
CCCCTCACTCTGTGTGGCGTGGCTCCTGGCCCTCTCCTCCAAATTCTCCTCCTTGCCCTCTGATTCACTGCCAACTTCTGAGAGAGAAAAGAAGGCTTCAAGAGGCTCCTGTGTCTCAAAGTTCCTGAGAGGTGCCACCAGGTGCTTGCTGATTGACAATGCTTGATCCCTCTTTCCCAGATTCAACATGCCTGACATGCCCGACTAGCATAGCCCCCTCAGATGGTGTCCTTGCATGGCAAAGTGGGTCTCCAGAATGTCTCCCTCCCGAAGCCCTGGAGTCCAATATAGGTGATTCGCTTCCCCTGCAGCTAACAGCAGCTGACTGATTGGATGTGCGGTGGATCCTTAGCGGCTCCATCATGGCCATGCTACCGACGGGGGTGATCAGTTCCCGAGCCATTATCCAAGCCAAAACAGCCCTTATTGACTTGATCCTCATCCCTCACATGTTATCTAGAATGGTGCAGTCTGTGATAGGCTTCTGCATGGTGGGAGGATTGCCAATCTTTCCATGCTTTTTGGAGTTTAGATTTGTTTTTGCATTTTGAGGCCCATGAGAAATTCCTTGTCTAAGAAACCCTCCTTATCCCTCTCACAGCAACTAGCACTCATTTCCATCTCTTTCAGCCCCTTACTGGCCAATACAATCAAAAAAGAGGGGGTGGATGAAGGTACTGGTTAGGTTCACCCTCCAATGTACATGTAGTTCACAAAAAATCTGTAAATGTCAGATCTAAGACCAATGGTTTTTATCAGTCTAACAACCTTTTTATTTTTTATTTTATTTTGTTATTTTTATTATCTTTTTTCTGATTTCCATTCCAGTACCACACACTGACCGTAGCATTTTCCTCTGTCCTAGACTGCCAGACGATACTAGGAGGGTACTTATGATTAATGGTTTCACCCCTCCAAGATGGCCCAGTTTTTCGCTAAGAGAAATGGCCAATTTTCCAACACACTCGACCCGGCCATACTTTGGTTTCATGACTGATTATAGTTTGCCTCATTTAAATTCCAGCGTTATCAATTTGATTTCTGGCTAATCTTGACAATCGCACTAATACCTGCCTCAGTCATGCTGCGGGGGCAAGACCGAGGAACACTTTCATATCCTCCCAAGATGGCCTGTGTGTATTGCCAACAGTAGCAGCCATCTTGGTTCTGCTTTAACTTCCACGGTCTAGTCAAACTTGGTACACTAGCATGACTGGGCTTTTTCATTCCTATTTAAACTGCACCAGGAGATAGACGCACTAAGATGCAGTCCGCCCGGATGCCAGTAGAAGTTATTAGACGGAGGTGTGCTTTGACGAAGTAAGTTCCTTTTCCTCAACTGGTTTTTCCGGACTTTTCAAAGCACTATTTTTCTGTTTCTTTGAGCATCTGTCATCCACGTTATGGGCAGACACAGTAATATGCTTTGCTGGTAGTTCTCTTATTTTCTTCTCTTTGCTCACGTTTTTTCTCTTTAGGGTATAACTACAAGCCCCTCTACCCCGACAGACCATGAGGCATAGTATTGCCAAAGCATAAGTATGTTTCAGAAATTTTGAGAACATTACGTGTTTATATGTTGTATGTCATGTGGTGTCCAGTTTTTTCACGAGTGTATTTAAAATTATATCTGTGCATCTAACTATGCTTTCTCACAAAGGAGACGTCTGATGTGCTTTATTATGTCACATTAGATTAAAGCACTAATTAATTATTATCTCTAAGTGCACCAACTATAGAGGAGTACATAGATTGGATTACCTCATTGGGTATGGATATGCCCACGTGAGAGGTGGGCAGGCATTATGTGCTAACTTTTCATTCAGTTTTATTCCCTGAACAGATACTACGAGTCAAAGACTAAACCGTATGTATTTTGAATCGGGTGCTCACACATTAGGTGTGCATTCTCACTTTATTATAGGTTTTAACAAGGAGTGGCACGCATGGGACTGGTCCCCGTGTGGTGCTGAAGAAGAGGGTTAGGGGATACCTCGAAACATGTCGACCGAATATTAGGGACTGTATACACTTTGGGGCGATTCCGATCCGGGTCGGAAAGCACCCCGACCGAGCCGAATCCGGAGTGTTTTCTGACCGAGCCGGAGCCCTGCAGTCCGACAAAGCGGGTACGATGCGGCCATATGCTGTCGGACTCGGTTCGGTCGGACTCCCATAGAAGTAAATGGGAGCCGGTCGTACGACGCGTACATGGGCTCCCATTGACTGAATGGGTATGTCGCGGACAAGTGCGCCCCCAACAGTGAGTACGCGTCGGTGCCATCTGCACCGTACATGCCTGTGTTAGGGAGACCCATGGGTCTCCCCCTGTGTCCGAGTCGTAGGGCTGCGGGTGACAGGGGGTCTGACGCGGACCCCCAAAGGCAACCACCCGGACGATTTGCGAGCGGGACACTCCGGCTCGCACAGGCTGTCCGACGCGCGCATCGTACTGGCTCGGTCGTGAATCGCATCCATTGCATGCCATGGTTTGCTTCCGACCGAGACGTACGGAGCGGTTCGGACCCGGAAACGAGTCGGTCAGTGAATTTCATGTAGCTCGCATCGTACTTGCTCGCTCCTACAGCTGTACGAGTCGGGCGGAAAACACGCGTTCGGCGCATAGTTTTTCCGGACGGATCGCGTTCGGTGCCCTTCCGTGCTTTTCTTGCTGTTGACTCTAAGGCACGTCCTTGTTTTTTGTTGGATACTACACCCTCTGACTGTCCTGCCATGCAGGAGGCTCGAATTTTCATTTTCAGAATCCAGACTGCAGTCATCAATGGGCTAGCTTCCTGCAGTCAGTAATGAAAATGGTGCCGTAGTCCAAGCAGTCCAGGTTCCCAAACTGCCGCAGCTTAAGCCCAATCATCCGCTTCTCACCCTGGATGGAGTCAGGAAGTCCAGAGGGCTCTTGAGGCTGACCCACACCGTCTTGACTCCTCTCCACTCTGTTGCCAAAGTCATCACACCACAGCCTCCTTCGATAAGGTAGGTATGTGCATGTGGGCTCCGCTGCTGTCTCAGAAGCTTGGTTACCCATGCAACTCAGAGCTCTGCATCTTTCCTTGAGCCTTGTGCCACATCCATCAAACATGGCTGTGTGCCACATTTCTTTAGCTCTCACCGCTATGGTCGAGCTGTGGCTGCGGTCAACATCTCTACCCAGTCACTGCAACTGCCATGTACCCCCATTTTCGGGTCTCAAGGATTTCTGCCTCACTCAGCCTCATTTTTGCCTCATCCTCGGGTCGGGTTGAGTTGGGTCGAGTCCTGTCAGCTAGCTAGCTGGTTGGGAGGGTGGCAGGGAAATCCAAGCTGCTTCAGCTACATGACACCATATTGGGCCCTGCTTCTGAGCAGGTAGACTCCAGAATCTTGATTTAATACAACATTCGACAGATTAGAACTGATTATGTGTAGATTAGACATTTGGCTGGTAGTTCATTTTAGTTTTTGTTTGTCAGTTTTGAGGACCTCTGTGGGGAGACACGCCTAATAGTACTGACGCGGCAGCCTTCTGCGACGATAAATGATGATTTCACTGTGATCCTGTTTTTTTAACATTTTTCGCTAATTTGAGAACACAGCCCAGTACCATAATTACATTGATATAAACGATCCTTGTCATCATCACATGGTGAAGTTTATTCATTTTATGTTTTTTATTTATGGCATGACATAAATTATGTACAAGATTCATAGTACTGTCTCACAATTGAAGCATATGTATATTACATTTTCTTACCTACCAGACAGCATGGTGACTTATGACAGAAAATGTGGGTCCCACAGTGTATGGCGTCTGTGATTCATATTTGTATCTAGATATAAGTCTACTGTGTTTGTGTAACACACTTCTTTCATAATCATTATAATTTCGATCCCTTGTTTGTATCTTTGATGGTTAAAATTATTTATTTGTTTTCTTTCTAGAATAATCATCCCCTGATGAACAGAAGAAGTGGCCTGATAAGCATTGGGATTTGGGATGATTCAGAATGGCACGGATGTGTAATGTAAATTCACCCGGATGTTAATAGTAGAAATAAACATTAAATAATCACATTTTATGGAGACATATTAGATTTATTTTTCCAAGACTGTTTAATTTTGATTTAAGAGTCAAGATTTGAAATTTGCGTTAGACTTCACATTGAAGCATGGAGTAATTTCTCCTTTTAGGGAACATTTGTAGTGCAGAGAGGAGACACCGTTCCCAGTAAGGATCAGTACTGTTTTTAATGTCATTTAGAGGTCACCAGGGGTCGCAGCTGCGACCCCTGGCTTTCCCATTGTGATCACTGGTACTGCCTCTGCGACCCTTGACCTCAGAGGTGTCAAAATCGGTGCCAAGGACACAGGAGCTGGGATGGGGCATGGCTAAGAGGGACAAGATGGCGGACACACTCTTAAGAGGCTCAGCACTGCTACCCTGTTATCCACCACTGATCCTCACCACTGGCTGCCATCTGATGTTACTGGCCCATCGCGCTACCTCCTTAGCCATTTGACACTGGCTGCCGCCCATGCTGATTCAATTGGTAGCTGACAAGGGGAGTTCTGGTCGAGACCTGGTCGCGGCCTGCATCCATGTGAGGACGGACCCGGGGAGGCGGCTGGGACAAGACCGGGGTGAATACCCGTGACTCCGGTGGTTTATTCCAACTCGCCTGGAGGAACACTCCACCCACCTGCACCAGGGCACTGCAGAGAGGCAGTACTAATGTGGGCACACCATGGTGCCCCCGGCTTGGAGAGGCTCCTGCCTCTGTGACCCGCGTGCCCTGGTGCTCATGGTAGCCACGCGGGTGCTGTTGCCTGCATCTGTTCCTGCCTGACAGCTCACGGGCTGCTGATATATGGAGGCGGCTGTGGTTCAATTAAGTTATTGGGCCCCCCACCTTTGAGAGGTGGTGGCTGAGGAAAGCTGGGTGACCTAATCGGACTGCAGAGGGGCATCACGGGAAGCGTTGCCGACAAGCAGGTGAGCGAGAACACCAGTGGTACTACTGTGTGCCCCCCTTTTTGTTTCCACCCCCCCTGTTTGGGACACACTGGCTGGGAGGCGATTGGAGGCCTCAACAGGCCTAGACAGAGCGCGAGAGTGCCCCCGGGACTGAAGCCACTGTGGAGCTTGTGATGCAGCCCTACTCAATAATGACCGCATGCATGTACATTGAATGGCGGTACAGTCCTGAATGCAGTCGAGGCTACAGTCTCAGTTGAGGGTTGATGGCAGCGTTCTGTGTAGGCCCTGCCAATGGCGCTGACAGTTCTACCTGAGCAGGGATCCTGATGAAAGATACAAGCACTGGCCCAGTAGGATTAAACTCACCTGTACTTGCTGTGGCCTATTTCCTGGTACTGTGACTTATGGGAGATAGGTGGGACTCGGGTCGGATCAGGCCCAGGACCTCACCGCCACTACTGGGATCATTAGTTGCCGCCTATGATAGAGGCAGCTGCTCTTGCATGAGCCACGGACATACCCTCCTCCACACGGAGATATGCCCCCTGCATGCATTACAAACAGTGTACAGCCTCCAACTGTTATTGTATTGGTACACTCATGACTAACACTGAAGCAATACATGGTCATTTTACGCGCGCCTGGTCCCCCTAAATGGCATGGGATTGGGCTTGATTGACTGAAGACTCCCTCCCCACCCCTATTGACCAACTGTTCTTGCATTGGGCCCTATGAAACTGGCCCCACATTCCCTTTGGGCATTTGTCAGTCAAAAATCTTTATTCGGCTTAATGACAGCCATAAAAGAACACCCTCTGACTGTCCTGCCGTGCAACATACCTGAACGCTTTCCCCCTTCTTCTCTCTCCCACTGCTTTGAAGGTAGCTTGTACACTATAAAATGTGACTTGTCTGCGGGACTGCGAGGGCAGGTGCGCAGATCTTGTTAACTGTCTACACGTCGAGGAATGGCGATGCAGGGCTGCAAGTACTACGATGTTGCTAGTGCTGCGACACTCTGACACACACAAAGATGTCTGAAAGCGGGCCCGTCTGGAAGGTGAAATAGGAGCTACAGTAGCCCATCACCAAGCTCACACACTGATATATGAGATACTACATTATCAACCGGACACAAGGCGCTGCTCGTGCTACAGCACCCCAACTCTCCTTCGGGTGCACGTAAGCAGGTCTCACATCACGTTGTTTCCATTACACCTGGGGACCGGCGTGTCCACCGGGTGCCTCCCTGGGCTGCTTGTGCTGTGGTGCCTGAATGCACACTTAGGCCCACACAAGTGGGCCCTTCCTGACGGCGCACCCACATGGACTCAGACACCTCTGGCGAGAGTTATGTTATGTTATGTTAGTTGCATTTGTAGAGCGCACGGTTACCCTGGTGTGTCCTGGCGCTAGCGCTGGTTGCTGGGGGAAGAGAATGTATGCTACTGCGCATAGAGCCAGGTCTTTAACCCTTTCCTAAAGGGGAGGAGATCCGGGCGCTCCTGAGATGGAGGGGAAGCTCGTTCCAAGCTCTGGAGGCACAGTTAATAAAACTCCTACCTCCCCAGTTGACTCTTTTAAATAGGGGGACTTGAACGTATTTGGCTCCTGAGGAGCATATCGTTCTCCCCGGAACATACCAGAGGAATTTACGCCTAAGGAAGTCGGGTCCTGTTCCATTGATGGCTTTAAACACGGTGCAGAGTGCCCTGAAGCGAACTCTTTGTTTCACCGGGAGCCAGTGAACTTGCCTTAGCTCCTTTCTCACAGAAACAAATTTAGGAGTTCCTGACAGCACTCTTGCCGCTGCATTTGGGGCTAGTTGGAGCCGATTAATATGCTGCTTTTGAGCATTAAGATAAAAGCCATTGCAGTAATCCAGACGCGACATTATAAGAGCCGTAATCACCGTCTTGAGGCTGTTTTCAGACAGGAAGAACTTAATTTTCCTTATAATCCTCAAGACTAGAAAGCAAGCTGAGATCACCATACTTATTTGGTCACTCATGGTTAGCTTATTGTCCAGCAGTACCCCTAGGTTTTTTTGCTTTCCTTGTGGGGGGGTGGGGCAGCCACGAGCCACCACACATCACATCGAAAACAATCCCTGGCAGACCTTACACCTTGTGTTGGTGACGCACAGCATGGGCACAGGATAAAACAACTGTTCTGAGAACATGAAAAGCTAAGCATATTCTGACCAGTTTTAGGGTCCCCCCCAGTGTTTGACGCTTGTAAGTTGGCCATGGGATGCCTCCACTCGGGAACCGCGGCGTTGTGACAGCCATCAGCTCTGGAAAAGCCATCTGGGCAACCCGACATGGTGGACTCGCCAGACTCATCTTTTCCCCTGGGCATTGAACTATACATGGTGTTACATGCTGTGGAGGAAATTGGGGCAACACTTGAGAAAAAAGAATATGGTACTTTTTTTTCCTCCCTGTGCACTGGTAGATTTTTGGTATCCAAGCGCCACAACACCCTTGCATCATAGTGCAAGGTTGCGTGTTCTCTCAGAATCATAGGTTTTATAGTAGAAGGGGTCCCTTCTAATACAAAAACTATGCTTTAGGGCTTTTCCCACTTTGTACGTGTCCTGTACAATGCAGCACACATACAAAGTTGGAAAAAAGGAAAAATGAAAACATTTCTCCTTGTTACGCATGCCTCGAGGAGTCATAGGATTTTGGTGCAAATTCCTCTCTACTAATGTTTGTAGATAGAGATGTGCATCAAAATCCATGGGTGGTTGGTTGCATGTGAATGCCCATGTACCTCCCATGGAACACCCCTTTGATGCAAAATAACGAAAAGAAGCGCACATCACAATTTTGCATTACTTTGGAAAGATATCCAGCGGAAATCTGGATTTATGCTGGATTTTAAATCCCACCCATATAATGCTTATATTGTGCTAAGCATTAGTAAACCTGTCTCTGAGTGCCAGTAAACACGAGTGAGTATAATTGAGATTAAGAGTGAATGCAAGTGAGTGAGTGAAAATGAATAAGAATGAGTGTAAGGGATATGGGGTAACTGGATAGGCCATCATGATTTGGCTCTCCTGAACGAGGGTCCCCAGATCCCAAACAGTGGGGAACAGCATTAGTAGTAGTCCCTGGCAACTAATGGGAGGAGAACCTGATAGGGCAATGGGAAGACTCTGCCTCTGTTTGCAACTGAGGGGGGGGGCACTGTGGTATTTGATGTTCTCTGCCGCTGTATGTAACCGTTAAGGCTGTAATAATTGAATCTTTCATGATTGCCTTATGTGCAACCGTCATTATAGTTTTGAACATCGAATGTTTCTCATGAAACTTGAAACTCAACACAAACTTTTTTTTTTATTAAACAGAAAGAGTGCAAGGGGGTGTAGGAGACCCTGAGTGCGATGTTAGGTCATGTGGCCTGCCTTCATGTAAACAATAAGGGTCAGGGATCATATGATGATGCTTCCTCTGATGTCATTAGGTCAAAGGGTATGTGATGTCACTTCCGCTACCACTGGCATTTTGGTAGACGTATTATATGAGGTTGGCCCAGATGTGCGCTCGCGACAGCACACACATTGTCTGTGAAAAACTGTTTTTGATCAATGAAGGCCTCTCTACACCTCTTCAGCTTTCCACCACGTCGGCTCTCTGGTGAGCAGAAAGTTAGTTGCATCAAACATTGATGCAGTGGGCGCGGGATTGGAGATGACACGGCCAGACAGCCTTAATGCAGGAGGGGTCGATACTGCAGCCTTCGCTTCTGTCTTGCCTCATGTATGCTGGGTGACAAAGCAGCATTTTTCTTACTCGGCACACACTGCATTCTCCTGGGATTTCGAAGAAAATTAATCTGCACTGAAAAAAACCTTCAACACACTGTAATTTAGAAATGACCTTTCACTGTCGATTCAAATGAAGCATGTCCTATTTTTTCTAATATATGTGTGACCTTCATTCAGAAAACACCGTTGAACCTAGTCATTCGTTTGAGTAATCTTTTCGGTTGATTGATAATTCCTTCAAATCGTGTTGATTCGGGCACGGTTCGATGTCGTGGCACATGCGGAAGTCTTGTGTTTGTGGAGCTGGATTCCCTGACGTCTATTCGCGTGCCAAGGTTAATATGTACTCTTCAGCCTTCCAGGGGTATTAGGGATTCGGTTTCCGCAAGGCACTGTGTGCGGTTGTTTTGAGAGGGTTCGTTTACCCACACCCTCAACTAATGCACAAAGTTGATAGCTCTTTAATCCCAGCATTCCACTTAATGGCGACGTCAGGCTGCTGTGACTAGACGGGGAAACCTCACTCCTCACTGTAAATTGTGCACCAGCACAGGTTTATTTAGGAGGCCATATAACCTCACTCATGAAATTAAGGGTTCGATTTTAATGTAATTGGTTCTGTTGCTACACAGAAAAATGAACCTTTGTGGCCATGCAGATTTCCAGAGAGCTTTTCACCTCTCTGCTTTTCACAAGCAAGAAATGAGCATCCAAAGAGGGAGGTGAAGCAGCCTTTTTTCTCGCATTGGGGTCTCCAAATGAAAATGTGATTTTATTTTCATTCTATTAGGAATTGTTTGAGTTTATAGGGCCAGTTGTCCTCTGGTGAGCAATCGAGTGCACTGTATGGCAGGGTGAGACTGCAGTCTGCTTTGCTGTGGAGTTCAGGGGCTAAGATTCATAGCTTTTCAAATCTACACTGAACTTCTAGTGGTCTGTTTTCAGGACAAGTGGGAGCACCACAAAGCTCCGTAGGAAGGAACATGATGGGGGAAGGATCTATCCAAAAAGGTTTGCGTTTTTCATTGTTAGGTGGAACGCACGTTTTGGGAGGCTGGCCCAACGGAGTAGCCAGAAAAATAAAATAGACCCACGATATCGCAAATGGTAGTACTAGAATCAGTGCAGTACGCTAGCGAAACACGTAACCTAATCCTTCCCTTTAGGAGTTCTATCTTTGCGTCTGTTTTGCTTCTTTCTCACCAATTCTTTCCCTTTTTCTTCTTTTTCTCCTTCATTCCATATTTCTTATAGCAACATCATATTTACTTCTTTTCCTCCTTCTGCCACTTCTGCCTTCCCTTCTCTTCCTATTTTTCTATCACACTTTCTTCTCATTTTCATTCACACTTCCGAATTTCTTTCTAATTTCCATTAATTTTACACTTTCTTCTTTGGTCAGCTGTTTGCATTCTTTGGAATCCATAGGTCTCCACCCATTGGCACTGTCATGTGAATCTCTTTAGGGTATTTATCAGCTTCTGTGCAGAGCTGGTTAACCATTCAAAGTCAAGAATGCGATGAAAAACAACAAAATAATTTAGTGTGGCAGAACGGCAGTGGCTGAGAGGAAACATCTGGCCCCCACTGCAGCTACTCGTCGCCAAGACATGGAACACCCTCCCACTGAGCCTACGACAGACCCAAGACCTGCTGACCTTCAGGAGGCTACTCAAGACCTGGCTGTTCGATCAGTAGCGCCCCCCCCCCCCCAGCATCTTGAGACCCTCGCGGGTGTGTAGTGCGCTTTACAAGTGACTGATTGATTGATTGACTGATGCGGGTGCTTCATTCCCCCCTTGGACTGACTATAGGCATCTTGTGAATAAGTAGCTTGGTGATTTAGTCCCCCGCATGGCGTGGTCTTTTGGATCAAGTATACCATTTTGAACTTAATGAGCTGAGTCAGTGAACGGGCTTCAGAATTGTGGATATGTTAGCGGAACTGCAGATGCTAAATATGGAACATACTTTGTGGCTTGAGCCCTTGTGATTTGTGTAAAACTTGGCTTAAGGCGCGACATAAAAAGCATTGAGATAATCAAGGCTTTACATGACTGTAGTGAGGATGTGATTGGTGGATCAGCAGGAGTAGGGTTATCCCAAGCAAGAACTCCAGGTCCTCGTGAAGGCCATTTTTTGAGTTGCAGGATTACTGCACAGGTAGCTCCTAGTCTCTTGCAGAGACCAGCTCTTCCATCAAATCTATTGGGGTACTCTGCATGCCATTGTGGTTAAAGAAGAGAGGTTCGAAGTCAAGCAAAAATCAACTGTTCAATGTGAGAGGAGATTGAGATGTGGCAACAGTTTAAAGGGCTATTATAGCGCTCAGAATGTCAGAGACGGACCAGAAGTTTATTCACAAGATTCCCTGGGAAGAGCTATTGGCTTCTTGTGGAGTGCGGTGATGATGAATGCTTCAGTTTTGGTTGGACTTCTCCTTCGCAGGCAGAACCATTCATGAAGTGAACCAGGATCGGGGAGGGCATGATTAATGGACAGCCGAGTTTGGCTGTCTAGAAATGCACATGTCCAAGGTGATCAGTGGTTTCCTATGAGACTGTAAGGCTTTAGTGATGATGGACATTGAGGTCAGAGGAAATTCAGAGCGAGTTGCATCTATAGGTTAAATGTAGGGATTGAACACCAGAAGAATAGTCAGCTTAGACTCTTCAGGTGATTCTGCAGTGGCCAAATGTCATGTAGTTTTCTTTCCGCAGTCCTTCAGTGATGTCTGGTATTGGAGCCTGGTGCAAGAGCTTGTTGGCATGTGGCATGCGTCGAGTATAGATGTAGTACACTGTCTAACTTAGACATTTTGGATGTGGCCTTGAGATGATTGCTCCGGGAAGACCAGGGTATTGATATTATGGTCTCTACAGAGATGATGTGCCAGGTTTCAGAAAGTAAACGGACCAAGTGGGGTCAGGCTGCTGAGGGGACCATATATATCTGGATTGACAGGGTATCAAGGTGCAGAGAGAGCTGTGAGTCTGTCGAAGGGTCATTGCAATAGATAGGTATTGACAACATATGTGGGTTTACAGTTACCTGTTACATTTGAGAGAGGACATGGTAGTCAAGGCTTGGGACCAACTAGCGTAGAGGGCTCAAATGTGATCTGTGGACACGTCAGTCTTTACAATCGAGGGAAGTTTGGAGTGGGTGATCAGCAGATAGAGTGCAAGAGATTAGTCAGTTTAAGGACTTGGGCCTAGTTTCATTACTGTTGTAGCTTAGGAGTAGTGTAACCCACAGGAGCATGCAGAGGTGTAGTAGACTAGAGGTGGTTCTCATGAATTCTCACAGTATACTGTGGTGATGGCCACCCTGGTTCTGAAAAACACTAGTCCTTGGAAGTGTTGCATTAGTGGGGAAACAAAGGGTATGACTGAAGAAGGCTGTGAGTGGTGGGTTTGCATATGACTGCCAGAGGTCTTGTCTCAGTTGGTTAGCATACAGAGGAAGGTCCCTTTTCTGAAGTTAATTGACATAGCTTGCTCGGTGGGAATACCTATTCCCGCAAGAAGGCACTGACTCTCTTCTTTTGTTCAGATATGTGTGTTTGATTACTGTGCTAGGTTTACGATAAAAAGCTTTAATGTGTGAGGAGAAATTGTTATGCATCTATGTAGAGGGCAGCACCCTAACAAATGTCAAACAGGACAAGCAGATAGACTTTCCTTCTGTACATAGAAATGCACCCATACCTGGATCGTTGATAGATCAAGTATTAAAATAAACTGACTGCTCCCACAGAGTTATAAAATCTACAGCGTAAATGGAAACAGTGTGAAAGGGGGTAAGCGGTGTGGCGAGTGGGGTACAATTATTTTCATGAAAACATCTCCTGGACAATAAAACATCCATACTAGCCATCTGCATTTGAGCAGGTGTTGATCAAATGCACAGTGTCTCCTACGAGCTCGATCGCCAAACAACTACTATCTTACAGCTCTGGCACACCTCCCAAATCTACACAATCCTGTCTTCAATTTCTGCTCCATCTCTCTACTGAATCCAAATTCATAATCAATTTAGAAGATATTAACTAGTTGTTTAGCAATGAACCAGATCATTACGCTATATTGCTCCTTCACCAGTCAGGTCAGGCAGTTTAATTTTAATCCATTTAAAAATCTAACTCTTTGTGCTCATCAATTACACTTGAGATACTGTAATTAAGCATATGACATCTGGCCAGGTCATGACGGGATAAAATCTTAAGCCATGAATAGCGGTGTCCCACGAACAAGGAGGTAGCGGTATGAGTAAACACAGGCACTCGATCAGGAGTCTTGAGGGGGACTGAAGAGGTGAATAAGGTCCCAGTACAGACTCTAGTGAATGAATGCGTTCAAAGACATAGATGGAATTTCTGGGAGCCTCAATGGGCTGTAACCAGAGGTGTGCTGTGTATGGGGCAATGGACAGCCGTGAATGTATTCTCCGGTGTCCCTGCTAGGTTCACTGGTGAGGAAAAGCTGTCAGACCCTCCCTTTCCCTCTTACCAAATTTCCATTCCCCTCTTCCACAGGGGGTGCACTGCACTAAAATGTGGCAGAATATCTAAGTGCTTTCTGTGGTTATTAGTAAGAGGACAGCAAGGGAAATTGGAGCTGAAGAATCAAGCAGGATGAGGCCCCACCTCAGGGCACTCACATCCATGTTATGTCCCACCAGTATCTCAGAGCACATGCAGATTTATAGGCAAGTGGGTAAACTGCACTGACGGTAATAAAAACAAGACCTCTCCAGAATAAGGTATCTTTGATATGAAGGGTTATAATTCCCTTAAGAAAACACTACAACATCCTAAAAATAAAACAGGCCCTCAACAATAGTTGGCCTTCCTGAATTAGCGTAAGAAAGCCATGAGATGCTAGCAGGAATCTCAGGTAAGGGATTTAAAAAACCCCTTAGAGAAACTGAGATACCAAATTAACCATACAACGAATAGAATGCAAGTTTGTGCCACATCTGCATCACCTCCTTTGCACTCCCCCCCAATGACTAGTGATATACATGAGGTAGTCGAGGAGAGAGAAGAGGATTTAGTAGATAGTCAGAGGTTTTCAATTCTGGCGGGAGATGCCAGAGACTCCCATTGATTGCACCCAGAAATGGTGCATTGCCAGTTGATAAACAGGTCGATGGCGTGCAAGCAGCAGCAGCATTATTAGGAGGAGCGCACCCGGGCGCAGTGAACGCAGCACCACAATAAACCACAGCGTGAATGACAATAGTACAGTAAGTGGAAGGGCAAGACATGAGGATAACACAACAACACTCCATTTATTACCAGCACTGACATGATCTTGATCAGTGCCTCACTTCTCAAAAATGCGTGGTTTGGAAAGTTGGGCATGGTTTGTTTGAGACCAACTGCCAAGCGAAGGGCTCAGGATTTCGAACCCGTGCCCCACCACCATAAACAAGCCGGATCCCTGGGCGATGATGATTGGTACAACTTTAATGCACGTTTTGTGTCCATCTTGATTGAATTTTTATTCATTTGACCCTACTCAGGCCCCTAAAAAGGGGTTGAGTTGCCATTCATATCCTTTGGTCCCCATCAGGTCTCTTGACTATTAGTAGACAATTCTGAGAAAATCCCTGAACTTCAAGTAAGTATTTGAATTTGTTTTTGAATGCTATTAAACTAATAGAGCTGATGTGAATCAATGTTTGCATGTTATTATTCTTGAAGTAATTAGAGATCGGATGATGTCCAAAGAAAAGCAGCTACAACAATCACCTAGGGACGTACATTGATTGCTGCAAGAGATGCTTTGTTAAATGCTATTCTGGTCTGTCCTACTAAAACTGAATGGACCACAATTAACAATTGAAAACAAAATAAAGGGGAAAAAACTGCTGATTTGATAGATCAATTAACAGTCAATTGAACAATGTGTGTCACTGTCATTCTGGTACTGTGAACACTGCCAGAGCTGCTCACGAGGCAGTGGGTGCAGCTTTTGTTCCAGGATTGTTGGCAAAGGTCCACGAACAACACAAAACCATATGCGTGGGTTGGCAAAACAGACATTTGTCTGAATTTATCTCTGTAGGAAATCGCCGAATAGTAGTGAATGTACTGGGCTGGTAACTCTATTGCAAAATGAACTATACTGTGTGTTGCAGTAGTGATGGTGACTACTGAGATGTTCTCATTGCAAATGAATACGCTGTTTTAGCTGTTTTTGGCGAAAATGAATGTCCATGATACTGTGAATGCTTCGCCTCAGATCATGTCTGATGCATTGGCTCAAGTTCCCTCCTCTTCGTGGTCACGACATGCTAGTGATGTAGGCTGTATTTTGGCTGCGGATCCTGTCAAGGTTAGATTTAACCCAGTAAAGAAGCGTCCCCACATACCACACTTACTCCCTGTGGGGGAAGCAGGAATCAGCAGACTTCTCACTGCTCTGTGGAAAGAAAAGTGTTTGGTTCCCACTCGTACCATCTGTAATATCCCATTCTACTCATCAAGAAGCCAGGAGAGAAACTTGGAGAGGCTCAGTGATGATGTGCAAGGCTCCCTGTGAACCCCTCCCTATAGTATACCCCATTCGCCTGTCGGAGGCCAAGACAGTGCCGAATTAAACCCTGTGGAGGCCCCTAGGTAGTCAAAATGTCGGGGGGCCCCCTCGCAAATTATCTCCTAATACCCAATGCACCAGATTTATGTTATCCAAACTGACAGCTGCCAGAAGATGAGATTGATGAGACAAACTGTTATGTGAATCTGATGTCTCTGGTTTATGTGCTTTAAGTTGTTAATGGGTGCATTACATTAATACAGTATTTTCTCTATAGAGTCTTTAATGTCAATTTTTTTTTTCTTTGAGTTGATTCATTTTTTTCTATCTTTTGGAAATAATATGTAAGAAAGCTTGATTGTAATTTTCGTTAAACATCAAATCAATATTATTTTGATCCGTTGTTGCAGGCCCCTGAAAGGAGTGTGGACCATTGGCCGGTGCCTATTTGGTAACCCAGAACTGGGTCAAGGCCATACCAGTGTATAGGGTCTAATTATGGGACCCCGGCAACACTCCTCTTGGCTGCAGCCCTCACGCCAATACCTCTGCCACATTGAGCGAATGCAGCACCTCTTTCTTCTTCTTTTCTTTTTGGTTAACGACAGTTGTAAGTGGTCTTGTTGTATGGCGCTTCCTCTCATTTGCAACGGAATATCATTGCCTGTACCTAAACATATTCCCTGTTGTATCCACAACTGTTGTCAGTAACATTCTGATTATCGTGCTTCAGTAAAACCCAGGTCTTTACAAGTTCAATTTGTTGTTTACAACCGCGTTATGCAGTCACGTTGTCCTGGATATAAAAAATGTCCTGCTGCTTGCAGACCATGATAAGTTTTGAAAAAGAAAAATGTGAATAAAAATCATTTTTAAAAAGTAGCCAGGAAAGGAAACTGATTGTTTTGTGCAGAAGTTATGTGCTATTGATGCTTTTGTATTACCCAGTTCTGTTGCACCAAACCCATACACCATTCTGTACTGCACCTTGCCAACAACCACACGGCTCACTGCAATTGTTATGTTCTGCTTTTTTCTCTATACATTTTCACCCTAAAAGTCAGATTTGTTTAGCATTCTCCTTTAGCTGCTCCAGGGGTATGTGGACTGGCTTCCACGGGGCTGTACAGAGACACCTTCTATCCTTAAAAGAGCTCTTAAGAAAGATTTAGACACTGTGGGCTTCCCATGTAGCTTCACCTTGGTTCAAAAAGGGGATGATTTGTTGATTGCTTCTGACTGCTTATACCAATGCACCTTTGACTTTGCATATCTGCTCTTTTAATTATTTAACAAATGCATAAAGTGGCTAGAGAGAAATTGCAATTCTGGTTTACCATGTTTAATACTTAGGTTAAAAATTCTTGGGTGGAGAGACGCATTTGTCTACTGATCGCATCGAGGTTGTTTGCAAGCGACCTCCAACCTGATACTTTTCTCAGGTACACCTTCTGGTGAGGCTGCCTATTGTCATCAGTGGGCTTTGGAATATGCAAGTATTATAAAACCATGACAAGACTTTGTTAAAAAGAACACCCCAGAACCTCTGTCTTGGCCTATGGAAGCAAGTTTTTATGTCTTTGAAATGTGTGCTGTTTTCTGCCCTGCTGTTGGTTTACTCCATTATATGTCATGTTGTATTGCCACTTTTGAGGGTGTTGTTCCAAGAGTATTGGCAAAAGGCCACAGGGATGGAAAGAAACCAATTGCTTATTTTTCCTCTGCTCTTGATGCTGTGGTGGGGGGCTGCCTCCATGTTTGTGCGTCTTAGCATTAGCCACCCACCTTGTTGAACTGTCTGAAAATATTGTTCTAGGTTCACCCTCCAGTGCTGCTGTGCCTCATGCTGTGGATGAACTATTATTGACAATTAAAACTCAGCACCTTTTAATGTCGATATTAACCTAATATGAAATATTGTTATTCTCTTTCCCATATTACCTTGGTAAAATGTCCACTGTTAAATCCAATTTTACTGTATCCCACCTCCCTTGATGGTGAACTACAAGATTGCCGCCTCACTACTACCCACCTCAAAAAGTCTTGAGTTGATCTCACAGATACACCTCTGGCTAATTGTGATCTTGCTCATTATTTTGATGTTTTTTGCCTCAAAAATGATAAATGTAATTTGGTTATCTGTCACAAAATTTGCATTCTTCATGAAATTGTTGAGAGTGGATGTTCCCCACAAGCACATTCTGCTCAATAAGGTGAATTAATTGCACTTTATCCAGTGCTTGCGAACCAGCCAGTCAAAAAGAGGGCCTTGTGGATAAAGCTGTAGGGAGATGGCAGTGGCTGAAGCAGTTCAGCGTGGCACTCTGTTGGAAAACACTATACTTACTGTGCTTCTCTACTGTGCTGGTTTTTTCTACCGCTTTCCTAGCTTTTTAGGTCTCGCCTGACCCAGCGCATGCGCTGGTCTGGCGAGACTTATTGAGAGGGCTCCAAAAAGTGCTACCAGGCCAGCCTAGAGGTACAGTGCATGTGCGTGGGCGCGCGCGCCACGCTTTACCGCGATTACTTTCACTTTCGCAGCCGCAGGGCCGCTTTGATGTTTGATCGTGATCGCGATCCCTTTCACGGCCGCACGGCCGCTTTGCATAGCCAATAGGTCCCGTTTTTGGGACCTTATAAGTACTTAGTTATGCAACTGTTGCATGGCTAAACACTTATAAGGTCCCAAAGGCGAGACCTTTTGGCTATGCCAATGCTTGTTTAGAATCAGTGGATGAAAGCCTTCCCCCCAAGTGGGGAAAAGACAGAGCGAAATGGACTGATGAGAGCGAGATCAGGATTCAGTGACGCACAGCCAGGGAGTCAGACTGAACTAGTCAGTGGCAGAGGAAATGGCATGTGAATCCTAAAGGAGTCAGGTGAATCTTATTCTCCACTTTCCGGCGTCAGATTGGACAGCAGCCCAGGCTGCTATGATGCGTAAACGCGGATGGGGAAACCCTGAATTCATCAGAACCTGGGTAACAATCAGTATAATCACATGTGGGTTATTTTAACATTTGTGTGTTTTATGAGAGGCCTCGCACTGGATCCCACTCACACAAATTGATTCACATTTAAAAAATGACCACCAGGCTCATCATTTCTTTATCAAAATATCCACAAAATGTATTGTACAATGAATTCGAAAGCTCTTTCTCATAACAGTACAGCAAATTCGAAACAGGTTGTGCTTATGCAATAGTGACAAGTAAAGTGCGTGTGCAGTGCAAAGAAAAGTGTTGAGTTTAAAACTGAAGAAAGTTCATTAATGTGAATTTACAAAGTTTTCACAAAAGCATGGCTATGATCCATTTGTTGGCACCCTAATGATTGGCACTGACATCCACTTTCTCCCAACTGGTGATAATATTACGAGTTATATTCAGTAAAGCAACAATGTTTTGACCACCAATTCAATGTATGATACTTGGACCATCCACTGGGGTCTTCATCAGAACGAAAATAAAATGATAGCCCACCTGGTGTCTCTGATTGCCAAGTGCCCCAAGCGGGGGCATCACATATGTCTCTTACTCAAACAGTCTGGATATTGACCTCTAATCATTCAGTCATATGCCATGTAATAAAGGGTTCTCTAAAGATCAATTGTGATCCAAGCTGTCAGGGAAGCAGCACGCTGGCCGACTGGCTTGCGATCCTGTTTTTTTTAAATTGGGGAAGCATAGCTCTCTGTGGGTTGATCTTTGGAGGGCCCTTAATTGAACAATATATTTTGAAAAAGAAATTATGAGCCTAGTGCAGGCTCGCCCGGTACAGAAAAGAGCGGTGGGGCAGTGGGGCAGAGCAGGGGAACTCAACAGATGACGGGATAGGGAAAATAAAATAAATAAATACATAAAACCACTTACCTTGCGCTCGCCGCATCGCCGCAATGCAGCGTGCACAAGGTAAGTGGTTTTCTAGTGGTCATTATTTAATGTCAATTAATTTGTGTGAGTAATGATCAGTGTATGACCTCTCATAAACACATATATGTTGTTAAAATAAGTCTGACAGAATCACACATGATGATACTCAGGCTGGTATGATGTTCAGGGTCCCATACCAAAACATGCCAAGTTTGTGTGGTTCAGTGACGAACAGCATAAAAGACACCATGGAGGGTAACAGAGCCAAACTGGGGAACCAAAAGCAGCCCTGGCAAAAATACTCGAGCCACCCCCTTTCCTTCATCTGTTCGCGCAAACTCTCTCTTTTCATCTATCTATTCTCTCTCCTTCTTTCTGATTACTTTCTCTCTACCTTCCCAATCCCACCAACTCTTTCTCCTCCCTTAAAGCCTCCTCGTCCCTGCTACAATTAGCCTCAGCTTTCTGGGGAAAGTGATACTGAGACCAGGAGTGGCCCTGGCCTTTCAAAACTGGCTTCCAAGGGCTAAAGTCACTGAGGAAATGCCCGATGAAATAAAATACCTGCCTAGCCCTGAAGGATAAGCAGCAACCTGCTCTTTCTCTTGCAGCTAGAAAAGCATTGTTCCTAGCTGCTAAGTCAACTAGAGCACGTTTTTGAGCCACATCGGAGTCGGGAGGAAAAGGAAGCAAGGAAGGATTAAATCAAGTGGCGTGGCAAGGAGGGGCGGGTGGTTGGTCTGCCCGGGCGGCATGAGTGTTGGGGGTGGCGGCCTCCCCCCTTACATGCAGCTACACAGGTCAGCAAACGCAAGATCCGTTTGCCAGCACCACCCTCCCCAAACACCCCCCCCGCTCCTATGGTGACCGCAGGGGGGCAAAGGCTGGGACTGCCACGGGCAGCAAAAGGAATAGCTACGCCATAGTTAAATCCACAAATTAATTAAACAGCTGAGGGAGAGCAGCATGTTGGGAAGTAAGTATCAGGCATTCAAAGACTCAAAATAGCTCACACAGACTAAACTCCCACTGTAATCAATGTGGACAACTTGTGCAAGTATAGGTGCAGTGTACATCAGCTCAGATTCCTACTCACAATTGATAACAAATTATTTTTACTGAAGGGAATTAGGGGTGCACATTCAAAGAAAGGTGACATTTGTAGTTGCCTTACCCATCCTAACAATGAGGTGGTGCCTCTGGTTACTCATTTCCCACACGAAGCCTCACAGGTTACTTGCGTTGCAAAGCAAAGCAAGTCTGCCTCATGCCTCATGCAGAAAACAAGGTTAGGACAACCACTGTTGTGGTTTTCTGAAATGAATACCCCAAGTAGGGTTGATAAGATGCCAACTCCGCAACCCGGAGCTGCTCTCTCTGAATTGGTGATGGAGGAGGATACAAATGCTCAGGAAGCTCATAGCAGTAAAGACTGTCAAGATACTATTAGATTGCATGCTATCACAATTGTTAGAAAGTAGTCTCCAAGGGGATTGCATACTCAATGGTCTGTGTAGCCGGCCCATCAAAAGATACAGAAGAATCTGGAAACCCCAAAATTGGATAACAGGACAGATAATTGAGATAGGTGGTCTAAACAGTCAATGCTGGGCAGCTGTGAACTTGGTAACACTGCTGATGATTGGGAGTCTTAGTCAGAATCAGAGATTGATGATAAAGAAGGGACAAGGACCCCTAAGCCTAACAAGGCCATTCATCCCCCAATCCCACTTTACACATTATGGAAATATGTGATTGCGTGCATTCAGTTTTTAATAGATTATGTTATGGTGGAAATAATTAAAACCCAACAGATAGTTATCTTTAACACCCATACATTTGGGTTTATGTATCAGAAAAGAACAAATACCCAACTGTGAAACTACACAACACTCACCACAGCTGAAACAAAGGCTAAGAAAAATGCTGTCTACATTTCTATATTACGCAACATGAATGAACTTAGATGGCCTTAGAAAGGTTTGAAAACCACTACAGAAGAAATACTATAGGAATTATAGTCCTAGAAACTGTGAAAAAAAATATCTGAAATGTTTCATGATAGATATACTCTTCCCTATAAATGCAATTTGTGATATTGACTTTCATTTAGTGTTCATGTATAGTGCATTGGCACCCAGAGGTGTTTAGGTGCTTTAGATTTAGGCAAATTGATACATATAATATATTAAGCAAAAATAACAGAACTAAAAATACTATATAAAACGGATGACTTCACTTTGACTATATGACTGGAATTTGACTACTCAACCACAACATCTCCTTTCAGAGTGTCAGACATCCCAGCTTCCACTCCCCTAAAAAACAGGACACCACCTCAGAATTATCAGCTTCCTGGGCTGAGAAAAATCACTCAAATCACTCAACAAGACACCTTCATTACTTCCGCACATCATGCCCCCTACTTTTAACACATGATTAAAGCTTCCCATCTAACAATTTTCCTTCAGGTCTGACTATTTCAACTAATTCACTGGACAATGCTGTTTGCACACCATTACAAGCCCTTATTCCAACCTTTGCTTAGCAGCAGCAAGACTAAGTGCAGCAAGAGTATGCATAGAACAGAATTACCTAGCCTTTCTACTAAGTGGGCGATTCCAGATTCGGTCAGAAGGGCTCCGACCGCCAGTCGGAGCCCTTCTGACCGAATCGGATCGTGTTGGCCGGATTCCTTTCCGACCGAGCCATTCTGATGGGCTCGGTCGGAAAGGAATCCGACACGGATTTCCGGATTGAGGACGACAGGCTCGGAGAGCCCATCCGCCGTCTGGAAATCCCTCAGTACTCCCCCGGCCACCTCTTTGCGACCGAGGGAGTACGATAGCAGTTTTTCACTGCCTTTTCGAGACGGTTTTTTTCCGGCACAAAAAGGCAGTCGGAAACTGTCTTTGGGGGCCCCCAGTAGGGCCCCCAAGGGTGCGAGGCTGCCATATGGCGACCTGGGGGAACCTATGGTGCCCCTCTGTGGATCCCTGCAACCGGTGGCAGGCACCTTGGGGTGCTGCCCACAGGGTGCAGGGATGAACTGCACCCCTGCTGTCCACGATGCAAGCATGCATTCCGCTCGGAATGCATGCTTGCATTGTGATGTATACGAGTGCGACCGAACCCTGTTCGGTTGCATTGTACTAGCAGGGCAGTAACCGACGACAGCAGGTCGGTCGGTTACGGCTCCTGACCGATGTCAGTCGGACCTGAGTCCGTCCGACATCGGAATCGGCGCCCTAGTGTCAAAACCTTTTAATGTGCTATGTAATTGAGCAAGCCAAACTGCAGCAGAGTCCTAAATTTCAGCTGGTATCAAAGCCATTGATTAGTGTATGGGGTAATGTCAGTTCTTCATAGTATGACCACAATTTAGGACGGCTCCCTTGAGCCAACGGGCTGACGAGCCTTGGATCTGCACCTGCGCGCCAGGAGAGGTACTTGACCTGCTTTTAATTACATTTTGGCAGTCCACACGGCACCCCCTTACACTGACCTGCTCCCTGCTGCCGAGAGGCAACTACCTCGAAACACGTGTCCAGGGATGGCTAACGCAACACATACTGTTCTATTTACATATCGTGGCATAGGCGTACCCGCCGTCGCCACTACATTTCCCACAGTCCTTTGGGGCAACTTGCTGGTGTGACGAGCAGTGTGCGACCTACTTTTGCACAATTTAGGGTGTTTACTTGTTCTATTGTGTAATAATGTGTGCCCCTCTTCTGAAAAGCCTCAAGTAACAAATGAATTACAGTGTATATTAAAATAGTTCATTATTATTATCAAACAGAAGTGTCTTTTACAAATTCAAAATTCTTGATGATTATTGGTGGTATGGTAAAGACATTTACATACCACCTATACAGATTGCCTCTAGGCCTGGTTTGCTTTGTGAGGTTGTCTGGGTGTGAGGATTTTGTCTTCATGGAACAAGCTTCTAAATTAAAATGCTAATCTCTAAGCCTCCACACTGGGACATACATGTGGCCACGAGCTTTGATGGAGCTCAGAAACCCATTTCCTGTTATGTGAAATAGGGGACGGGGTTTAAGATAGAGAGAGATACTGTAGGCGACTTCTCGCTGATAGAATAAAGGCATCTCAGGTAGGTACATTTCTTCATATCAAAGGGAATCAACTCACATAGTTTACCAAAAAGATTTGTAAGGCCTAAGGGGATAATAGACAAAAAATATTAGTAAGGACCACACATTTTTCCTATGGTGCACTTCTGTCCGTGACTTATGGGATATCACCAGAGGTGTGCTGGTAAGGAGTACTGAGAATTTTTCCCGCAACTCGGAGAAGTTAGAGGTTGAAGAAGATGATTTTCAGGTATGTGGAAGAGATTGAGCTAGAAGAACACCAAGACTGTGGAATGTCGGTAAGCTCATACAGCAACAAAGCAGAATCAAACTCAGTAAGCACAGGATCGCATGTGTACATCACACCATGGAACTGTAGAGGGGAGCAAACAAGGAGAGAATGGAGAAAAATAACAAAGGTGCAGGAAAGAAGGACAACAATGGTTGACCAATGACTGAAGAACCATACGGCCAAGCAGTTACAAGTCAACTGGCTGCTACTACTACTGCTTCTTCTTAATCACCAGAACAGGCCTGCCTATCCTCAGTTGTAAATCCAAGACCTTAGCAACACCGTTGCACTCTGTTAATAATTGAAATTGGGTGATGGTTGGAAATTTGATCAAGATCTGTCAGGTTTGGGGACCAATACTAGCATGGCTTTTGTTAATGTGCCACCTTCGAGTCCTTTCTCAATGATGTCCAGATATAATTCACAGTCTTTACAAGTAAGCAGGATCAAAAAACTCCAGCTCCAATCAGAATCTAGAGCCATTTTATCAAGTGCTAGTTGCAGCACCAACATCTTCATTAGTAAGTGGTTAACTTCAATCAATCAATAATTCTTTATTCGGCACTTATAAAGATGCCATAAAAGTACATAAAACAGTTAAAACACATTAAAAACATTAAAAAGACAGTTCAAATCATGTCATTTCATTTCATTATCCAAGATCTCTATATACAGGACATTACAATCAACCCATCTCTCTCGAATTCCTTATCCTTACCGCCGTCTTAATAAAACTCATAATACAGGACAAGGTATATGCATCATTGGCCCTTTGCAAAAACAATAAGGCGATCTTGGCAAGTCTAAACTTGGCTCTTTTCAAAATTCCCACCAGGAACTTACGCCTAGGTGATGTATAAAATGAGCATAACAAAACAAAATGAAGGGTATCCTGCGGAGACTTGTTGTCGCAGCCGCAGGTACCCTTCTGCTCCACCGTTAAGGTAAAACCAAGAGGATCAGTGTCAAGAATTCCTGTCATACGAGGGGAGGAAAACGGTAACCGGCGAAAATGGACTACATCTCCCAGGATGCTTAGCGGTTGAGAGGTTATGTAAACAGGAGAGCTGTTACATAACTCAAGGGAAACATGCCCTTATGTAAACAGGAGAGCTGTTACATAACTCAAGGAAAACACGCCCTTATGTAAACAGGAGAGCTGTTACATAACTCAAGGGAAACACGCCCTTATGTAAACAGGAGAGCTGTTACATAACTCAAGGAAACACGCCCTTATGTAAACAGGAGAGCTGTTACATAACTCAAGGAAAACACTCCCTATAAAGGGAGGAACCGGGAGGTACAACGCTGTCGGATATTGTGTTCACACCGACGTACCTGCTTCGTGAAGAGCAGTGTTCCGGAGTGGTGCTCCAGTAAGGCAAGAACGGAGGTAGGTCGAGTCGTTACTCCCTGGGCCGTGTCTTGCCCCATCGTCACCTGTGAAGGACCCGGAAGCTCTACCGGTCAACCATTGAGCTTCGCTTTTTGACTCGGCTGAGTCCAAGCGCAGTGGCGCTTTTGCTGGTTGGAGTCGTAACTCCCAGCCCAACCAGAGACACAGGGACTGCCAGCTGTAACGCACACCAGGAGGTGTTTGCCGCGTTACAGACTCGGAAGTCCACAGGATCGATCGAGCGGCTGCTCTCGGTTCAGTCTTCTTGCTTGTGATTGGGGTATCGGTGACGCATCACCAGGAGGTGACTCCGCGTCCCGGTGCAGTCTGAGGAAGAGGTTGAGCGGCTGCTCTCTTCAGGTAGAGACCCCGGCTGGGTGTTTCCCTGACTCCTCGATTCTCCCCAACACTCTTCGTGCCCCTCACAGCCTACCGATTGGCATTGTCGGCCATTTCATTTCTGCCCTCTGTTGGCATACGCCGGGACCGGCGTATATGCAGAGGACGGTTAGGACCATCCGTGCTGTGGGCTGGTAACGTACTTAGCCTGGAGGATTCCAGTGACTATAACTTTTGTTTATTCTTTGTATTATATTTGCCTTCATTAAAACAACTAACCCTTCACTAGTGGTTGCGTCCTCATTGTCGTGTCTGTTAAACGATCCTGAGACGTTCAGGGCGTTACAAAATATCCGACCTTAATAACACTAACTGTCTCCCGGTCGATAACAGACATGGCAACACTTGATGATGTGCTGGCTGCTTTAGCGGCCATGCAAGTTGAAGTGGCTGCCTCTAGGCAAGAAACAGCCGATGTAAAAGCCAGACTGGATGCTATCCAATTGGACCCGCTCACGCCCAACACCTCCCTCACGAATCAGACCCCTGCGGTAGTAGTGGAAATGCCGGTAGCCATCCCCTTGGCGACACCAGAGAGGTACAGTGGGGATCCTAACACAGTGCAGGTATTCCTCACACAAGTGGCGCTACATTTATCATGCAAACCAAAGGCGTTCCCCACGAGTCAGGCTCGTGTGGCTTTCCTTATATCCTATTTGGCGGGAAACGCGGCACAATGGGCCGTACCTCTGGTGAGCAGGGACGACCCCCTCTTATGTGATTGGGGTGCTTTTCGCGAGGAATTCCTGAAGGTATTCGACAGAAGGGCTGACTCGTACACGGCGGACCGTGAAATGCTTGAGTTGAGACAGGGATCCAACGACCTGGTGCAGTATCTCAACGCGTTCCGAAGGCTGGTTGCGGAAACCAAGTGGCCTGTTGCTAAACAGACGGCGCTCTTCCATCAAGGGCTGTGCGATGAGCTCAAGGACGCCGTGGCTCATATTGACCCTCAACCCAAGACATGTGAGGGCCTTATCAACCTGGTATTACGGCTGGAACATAGGCTAAGTGAAAGAAAGGGGGATCATGGGAGAAAAGGAAAATCCCTTCCATCCTATGTGACGGTGGGAAGTCCTGAAACTTCCACCGCATCCAAGGGAGAACCCATGGACATCGGCGCAATACGAGCGAGCCTCACAGCCACGGAGAAAGAGTCACGCCGTAAACAAGGATTGTGCCTATATTGTGGCAAAAAAGGCCACTACGTACGTGAATGCCCTGCCAAACCGAAGACGTCACGTTATCGGGCCAACCGGTCGGTAACAGCCGTGGTGGACATACCGGCGGAAAACTAGAGGACTCCAAGACCAGAGAAGGGGCATCTCGGAGTCACTCATCCATCCCTTCACTTTCCAACTCGGTCACTAAGGGACAACGACACCTGTTTATCACGGTGCACGTGGGAGTGCATGACCAGTGGATACCCGTTGTGGCCATGGTGGATTCAGGGGCCACTGGCATGTTTATGGACCACAACGAGGCATGCAGGCTAGGGCTAGTGCTTCTTCCCAAAGCTGTACCCGGTGACGTCTATGCTGTAGACGGAAGGCGATTGGTGACGGGGCCCATCGGGCAGCACACGGGGGTCCTTCCGATGAGATATGGGTGGAACCATTTGGAACAAATCGATTTTAACATCATCCGAGCGCCCCAATATGGCGTCATATTGGGATTGCCGTGGCTACAGAAACACAACCCCTTTGTGGATTGGCCAACACATCGCATCGAAATGACGTCACCGTATTGCATCCTGCATTGTGGAATAAGAACGGAATCCCTTGACGCAGATGAGAGCGGGAGTCAGACGGTGGCTACAGCGGCAGAAAAAGATGTGGCTCTCCCCCAGGCTTATCACAGTTTTGAGGATGTATTTGATGAGGTGAAGGCGGAAGTGCTACCACCACATAGACAGTTTGACTGCCAGATCGACCTGGTGCCAGGGGCCAGCGTTCCCAGCGGCAGGCTGTATGCCCTGACGGAGCCTGAAAACGTGCATCTCCGGGGGTACCTGGATAAACTCCTCAAGCTAGGATTCATCCGCCCGTCCAAGTCTCCGGCCGCCTCGCCACTCTTCTTCATCCCGAAGGCTAATGGGGAGCTGAGAGCCTGTGTGGACTTTAGGGCATTGAATGCGATAACCATAAAAAATCGGTACCCCTTGCCTCTCATCAGTGTACTTCTGGAACAGGTCAAGAAAGCTCGTATCTACACCAAGTTGGATTTGAAAGGGGCATACCATCTGGTGCGCATGAGGGACGGAGACGAGTGGAAGACCGCCTTTAAGACCAGGTTCGGCCTTTTTGAGTACCTCGTCATGCCGTTCGGTCTGTGCAACGCCCCGGCAGCCTTTCAGTACTTTTTGAATGAGGTATTCAGAGAGGAGTTGGATATCTACGTGGTCGTATATATCGACGACATCCTCATCTATTCGTCCAGTGTGGAGGAGCACGTACACCACGTCAAAGCTGTGCTCCAAAAGCTGAGGGAAAACATGCTGTTTTGTAAACTCAGCAAGTGTGACTTCCACGTCACATCCGTGGAATTCCTCGGAGTGATGCTGAGTCCAGAGGGACAGGAGATGGCAGAACGAAAGATCAAGGCGGTGAAAGAATGGCCGGTGCCCCAAAGCGTGAAGGACGTCCAAAGTTTCATTGGCTTCGCCAACTTTTACAGGCGGTTCATAGATGGATTTTCAGGAGTGGTGGTCCCAATCACACAGCTACTGAGGAAGTCCAAGGAGTTTGTCTGGTCCCCTGAAGCGAACAAAGCCTTTGAGGCCCTGAAAAGCGCCTTTGGTAAGGCGCCGGTGTTGGCTCACCACGATCCGGATCTCCCCTACGTGGTGGAAGCGGACGCATCGGATGTGGCGCTGGGGGCTATCTTGTCCCAACGCAACCACGACACAGGGGTGCTTCATCCCGTTGCGTACATGTCCCGCAAACTCAACGACGCCGAACGCAACTACCATATTGCGGAGAAGGAGCTTCTCGCAATCAAGGACGCCTTCACCGAATGGAGGCATTGGTTGATGGGGGCAAGACATGTGGTATCGGTGTACACGGACCATCGGAACCTACAGTTCATGACGGCCACTAGACACCTTTCTCCCAGGCAGCTGCGGTGGATGATCTTCTTTGCGGGGTTCAACTTCCGCATCACATATCGGCCGGGGACGGAAAACCGAAAGGCGGACGCCCTGTCCCGTCAATCTGCAGTTAAGGAACCATTGCCTGCGACCGAGCGTTCCATCATTTCCCCGAGGATGGTATTGGGGGTTATCCAACCGGATACTTTCCTGAGGGGAATAAAGAGAGGGATCAGGTCATTCGCATGGCGGAGGTGGCTCCTCAGTCACAGAGAATGGCAGCTGAAGGACGGGATACCCCTGAAGGGCAGGTGCCTATTGATACCCACGCCTAGGCTAAGGAAACAAGCATTCATCTGGTGCCATGACTCTCCATGCGCAGGTCATTTGGGCTTTGAAAAAACGGTGGCTAGTATGGGACGGCATTTCTGGTGGCCAACCATGAGAGTGGATGTCAGGAGGTGGGGACAGGAGTGTCCTACGTGTGCTACCATGAAGGCCGACCATGGCCGAACCCAAGGGCTCTTACATCCACTTCCAACCCCGGATAGACCATGGGATAGCATATCACTGGACTTCGTGGTGGGCCTACCGGTAGACCAGGGGATGACGGCAATACTGGTGGTGGTGGATTACTTGACGAAAATGGGGCACTTCATCCCCTGCAAGAGAGTCCCTACGGCCGGGGAATTGGCGTCACTACTCCTAAAGAATGTGGTACGACTGCATGGATTACCTGGGGTGATCGTGTCGGACCGGGGGTCGCAGTTTACTGCGCAATTCTGGAAGACTTGGTGCACTGCGCTGCATGTTAAGACCGCCCTGTCCACCAGCTACCACCCTCAAACGGACGGCCAAACCGAGCGCCTGAACCAAACGCTCAAACAGTATCTGCGATGTTTTGTGGACCAGGGCAGGGAAGAATGGGTCGACTTGCTATGGGTTGCAGAGATAGCCTATAACAACGCCACTCACAGCTCCACACAGTCATCTCCGTTCTATAGCAACTATGGCCAACATCCCAGGTTCTTGCCATTTCTACATCCGTTCAGAGAGGACAGTATTCCCGCCACAGCGGACAGGGTGGCACACATAAAAGACACATTGATGCGCTCAAGGGCTGTCCTAATAGAGGCCAAGAGAAGATACAAGGCTGCGGCAGATAGGAAGAGAAGGCCCGGGCCACTGTACCGCACTGGAGACTACGTCTGGATATCCACAAGAAACATGAGGTTTCGAAAGAACAGTGTGTTCCATCCCAAGTATATGGGCCCCTATCGAATTACCAAGTGTATGGGTCCCGTGAACGTGAAGGTGTGCTTGCCCCAGTCATTGCGGATACACCCTGTCTTTCATGTATCATTGTTCAAACCAGCACCCTCCAAGCCGTCTGGGACACCTCGGCCGGTATGCGTGGAGTCGGAGGTGGAGTATGAAGTGTCGGGCATACGGGCGTCCAAATGGCGCAGGGGGAAGCTGTGGTACCTGGTTGCGTGGAAAGGCTATGGCCCGGAGGAGCATTCATGGGAACCGGCTGAAGGGGTTCATGCTCCGCGCTTGGTCTCCTTGTTCCATCGGCGTTTTCCTGCCAGCGCTGGACCCGTGGGGAGCCGCTGAGAGGGAGGATGTACTGTCAAGAATTCCTGTCATACGAGGGGAGGAAAACGGTAACCGGCGAAAATAGACTACATCTCCCAGGATGCTTAGCGGTTGAGAGGTTATGTAAACAGGAGAGCTGTTACATAACTCAAGGGAAACACGCCCTTATGTAAACAGGAGAGCTGTTACATAACTCAAGGAAAACACGCCCTTATGTAAACAGGAGAGCTGTTACATAACTCAAGGGAAACACGCCCTTATGTAAACAGGAGAGCTGTTACATAACTCAAGGAAACACGCCCTTATGTAAACAGGAGAGCTGTTACATAACTCAAGGAAAACACTCCCTATAAAGGGAGGAACCGGGAGGTACAACGCTGTCGGATATTGTGTTCACACCGACGTACCTGCTTCGTGAAGAGCAGTGTTCCGGAGTGGTGCTCCAGTAAGGCAAGAACGG
The DNA here is from genome assembly GCF_964204655.1 of Triturus cristatus. Taxonomy (NCBI): domain Eukaryota; kingdom Metazoa; phylum Chordata; class Amphibia; order Caudata; family Salamandridae; genus Triturus; species Triturus cristatus. The sequence goes on from NC_140588.1 coordinate 62,076,077, forward strand.
AGGTAGGTCGAGTCGTTACTCCCTGGGCCGTGTCTTGCCCCATCGTCACCTGTGAAGGACCCGGAAGCTCTACCGGTCAACCATTGAGCTTCGCTTTTTGACTCGGCTGAGTCCAAGCGCAGTGGCGCTTTTGCTGGTTGGAGTCGTAACTCCCAGCCCGACCAGAGACACAGGGACTGCCAGCTGTAACGCACACCAGGAGGTGTTTGCCGCGTTACAGACTCGGAAGTCCACAGGATCGATCGAGCGGCTGCTCTCGGTTCAGTCTTCTTGCTTGTGATTGGGGTATCGGTGACGCATCACCAGGAGGTGACTCCGCGTCCCGGTGCAGTCTGAGGAAGAGGTTGAGCGGCTGCTCCCTTCAGGTAGAGACCCCGGCTGGGTGTTTCCCTGACTCCTCGATTCTCCCCAACACTCTTCGTGCCCCTCACAGCCTACCGATTGGCATTGTCGGCCATTTCATTTCTGCCCTCTGTTGGCATACGCCGGGACCGGAGTATATGCAGAGGACGGTTAGGACCATCCGTGCTGTGGGCTGGTAACGTACTTAGCCTGGAGGATTCCAGTGACTATAACTTTTGTTTATTCTTTGTATTATATTTGCCTTCATTAAAACAACTAACCCTTCACTAGTGGTTGCGTCCTCATTGTCGTGTCTGTTAAACGATCCTGAGACGTTCAGGGCGTTACAATCAGATAATAGGTGATGCAAGAGGTTAAACCTAAAGCGGGTCATATAAAATCTGTCCTGTGCGTTATGGATCAGTGAAAGATAAGGCTCCATTCCTGTCTCCCATTTCAGTAATCTATAGGCCACAACTGTAGATTTACACTCCTCAGTGGCCGCCCTGCTTGCAGTTGTCCATTCCTCAAACTTTTTCTAAACTAGTGTTTTATTCTGGGCAATAAGGGCTCCAGGCTCAGTGAAGAGGTTCTTACAACCAATAGCCTCCAAAGTACACTTTACATAATTTAGCCATGGGATGGAGCTCCCTTTGTCTCGATTCAGACAATCTATAATAATTTGTCTGCTGAAGCCTGCCTCGGGGTTAGACCAAATCTTCACCCAGGCCAAAAGCGGCCTGACCTTCATTTGATCTTCAATATATGGTTCTCCCAGTTCTTCATGTACCATGTAGGCTGATGTACTGTGCGGGACTTTCAGCATCCTTCTAAAGAATTTATTTTCCTCTGTCTGGACCTGATGTATATTCACAAAGCCCCAGACTTCAGCCCCATAAACTGTCTTGGCACAGCATATTGATCTATACAAATTCATCTCTTGCTCGGGGGACCATCTTCCCAGCCTTCTCCCATAACCCATTATGGCCCCAGATGAGGCCACCAATTTTGAGCAGTGTTTGTCCACTAAAGATCTAAACTTTAGAAGCCCATCAAATAATACACCTACGTAGGAAAAGGACTGGACCCGACCAATTTTATAAGTTCCTATCTTATAAGAATTTTTTTTTGTATGGTATGGCCCCCGCAAGCATGATATACGATTTATCTAGGTTTGCAGATAAATCAAGAGAGGACATAAAAGTTACAAATCCATCAATCAGCCTCTGTAATCCCCGCGGAGTCCGTGCTAGGAGCACCGCGTCGTCCGCATAGAGTAGGACAGGGACTGGGCGGGTGCCTACCTGAGGAGAGTCCACTCCCAGTTTACACAATTCACTATCTAAGTTGTTTATATAAAGTGAAAACAAAAAGGGGGCTAGGATACAGCCCTGCCGCACTCCGCTGGTGCATGGGAATGATGGGGTCTTACTTCCGTCTTGATTGAAGCGAACAAACGCAGTTGTGTTCCAGTGAAGTGCTTTAAGAATATTGACTAGGTCCTGGTTCGCCCCAAGCCCTATCATCAAGGTCCATAGCTTTTCCCTATTCACATGATCAAAGGCCGCAGAGAGGTCAATGAACCCCAAATAAACCGCCTCCTTACTGGCTATAGTATACTTAGCGACCAGCAGGTAGAGGTTCAGGCACTGGTCCGTGGTTGACCTTCCTTCTCTAAACCCATATTGAGTGTCCGTTAGTAACTGATGGGTGTCTGTCCAATCCGTTAAACGATTTAGGACAACACGACCCAACACATTCGCCGTGACATCAATCAAGGATATCGAGCGATAACATTGTGGGTCATCCTTATTTCATTTTTTGAATATTGGAACTATTGTTGCCGAGGACCAAGATCGCGGCAGACCTGTCACCACTGCCGCGTTCAGGACCCTCGTAAGAATGGGTGCCCACAGCTCCACTTTTCCAAGATAAAGGTCTGGAGGAATCCCATCCGGCCCAGGCGCCTTATTTTTTGTTAGGCCCAGGATGGCCCCCTCCACTTCTGCCACGGTAATATCAGGCCTAGCAGTCAGTTTTAACCACTGCCCTTCATCGTTATTAATTTCACCCGTGTGATTATATAGATTTTTAAAATGGGAATGCCACTGCTCCGGCAAAATAACATGTAGAATCTGTGGGGCATAAGAGTCCTGGAAACTTGGTTTGTTTATAATTTTCCAGAACTCAGTTAAGTCTCTTCTATCCGCCGCCTCCCTTAAATCCTCCCAGGCTTGCATTTGGAGGCTAGTCTTACGGTTTTTTAATGCCTTTTTATATATCAGCCTACATTGGGCTGTATACAAATTATCCCTGGGCAGACATTTTAGGCTAGATTTAAGCTCTTTATGTGCTTTTGAGCAATCTCTATCAAACCATCTGGGTGTAGTAGTTAATGTCCTAGTCTTGTTGGTCTTTAATAGTCCATCAATGAGGTACGCCATCTTTTCTAAAGCGGATACTACCGCGGCCCCCTCAATGTTGGGGTCGAGGCATACATTGAGAGCGTCTTCCCCTCTGGTTATTAAGCTTTTATTAAAACTATCCCCGTCTATTTTGGACCATCTGAGCCTCCTCCCTTGGTCTGATATCGTCTCCACGGCACCTGCCCCTCGTGATACGTATTTAACGATTGGTCCTTTTAGCTCTAACACCAGAGGGTTATGATCACTGAAAATGCTCATTTCGATGTCTGTCCTACTAACCCAGGTTTTAAGTATGGGTGAAACCATGATGTAGTCGATATAAGATCGACATCCTCTACCCTTAAAGGTGGTAAAAAACTCCAGCTGCAATCAGAATCTAGAGCCATTTTATCAAGTGCTAGTTGCAGCACCAACATCTTCATTAGTAAGTGGTTAACTTAAAAAACACATACCCTGTTTACCTTGTAAGGGATGAGGGAGGCCATAAAAGAAACTGACTGGATTGCTATAAGAGAAGTCCACTTCTGACGTGTATAACACTTTATAACACCCAGTAAAATATTAACCATTTAGTGATCTTTATTACAGGTATATATCCGTTCAATTTTGTGAAAGGCTTTGTCAGGTGCTACCACCAAATCTTGCCATCTAGCCACTTTTGGATTCTGTCTCACAGGCAAAAGAAAATTATTTAAGCAGTTCCTCTGATTCCAGTATCTCTCAATATTTGTCTTACCCTTAAAACAAAAAATAACAAAAAACACAGACACTTGGAATAGAGCATAGACGCCTAACCTGTTTAATTAAACAATAGCTAGCAAACCTTCAAAATAAGAAGGGCAATTGCTTACTGAATGGAACAGAACTTCGCCTCTGATCAGTTGGAGCATGTAATGCCAAAACCCATACATTTTGCTGCAGCATTTATTCACTTCTTCTCAATGCAAATGGATGGAAGGCAGAACAAGTGATAAAACAGAAACCTAGATATAGGCACTAATGAGCAGGCACCAGGCTCTTCTCAAGAGATGAATGCAAGAAGACCTTTTAGGGAAGATACACGTATGACCACCAAGTGCTGAGTCTTCTACATTCAGAAATCCTCGCTCGGGTGTGCCAACTTCAGAACAAGGTTACGTTCACTAAAATGGTCTAGCTAAAAGGTGTAGTTTACAACACAGGACAACAAAATGGAGACTCATTTGAAATATGTGTAAGTGTGCAACAATGTTAAAGACTTAGAGGGCTTCAAGCAGGTATGAAAATGAAATCACGATTGATAAAATGTATCAGTACAGGTTAAGGCACATACGTAGATTAGCATTATCGTAGTAAATAGGCAATTATTAAGGCATATATGGACGTGAATTCACGTTCTCATCCTCCTTTGTCCTGTATGCATGTAACGAAGACCGATCAGAATAAAGTGTAGGAGGTTTTTATTGAAAAGCTGGGTGCGTGGCAGGTAGCCTAAATCTGGTCTCTCCGCCTGCTCTAGGTCACTATTAGCGTAATGATGTTCTTTCTAGGACACAAGAAAGCTTTCTCTGTTCTGGTAACATTAGATATGTAGAGTACAGCTGCACTGTCCTGTCAAATGTTAGCCCTCCCCCTTAGTGCTAGAATTTAAATTGCCCAGTGCAATTGACATAAAACAGGTATCACAGATCATATCATAGAAGACCAAAACTGTTGTGTTCTCATTCTTATGCGCTAATTAATTCGCTGGCATTTTCCCAGCTTTATCAACTCCCATATGGAATGCACTTTTCATTTTCCATACTGATCATACATTTCTTCTGTACACTTTCTCTTAAACGCATCATTGAGTTGCATACATCCATCAAAAGCACTTTTGAATCTGCTGCCCAAAAATAAATTTTGTTTGCCTGATTCCCCCCAAAACTTTTTATTTTCCAATTCTTTCTATCTCTTCTTCAGTAGTCAAAGAGATAGTCTCATCTCAAAACAGGCTTTATTTACTTTCCAATTAGGTTAAATTGTTTTGATTAGAAAACAAAGAAAAATAATACTCTGTAAATTCTTAAACAAAACTATTTATCATTAAGCAAAGCTATTTTCAATCTCAATTGCTTTTTTGACCCTGAAATGTCATTTACTACTAATAATAAATGTGAAAGTCAGTTGCCTGAGAGGAAATATAAGAAGGGCAGGTAGATGTCTTCCTAGGTAAACTAAAAGAGCCATGGTGTCTGGGATCCAAGAAAAGTATTAAGTATTAAGCTTGCATGGAAGTTTGGGGATGGAAGAGTAGCACGAGACAGGCTGCTTCGCTCTTGAATTGTCAGGGCAGCAAAATTCCAAGCTCTTCGTCTCTCACCCTAGCCTGTGCACCGTGCCAGTCTGGCTAATGTCTGAACCACGACCGACTAGGGCTCACACTACTGGGCTTGTCTGCCTTTGGGAGCCTTCGGAAGCTTGAGAGGGGATTGGTGCATGAATCCTTGCTCAAAATGTTTGCTTCCTTCGGCCTAGCAAGAGTAAATTGAATATAGGTTTTTACAGATTGTGTAGTTTATGCTCAGGTTGACAGCCTTGATTGAGCTTCCACTTCCTACCTTGCTCATGGGGTGAATTTGTTCACCAGTAGGCAGTATCCTTGCCATAAAAAAGGGTCCATGCTACTGCTCATGCCACTTATTCCCATTCTTGTCCTTTTGGCATATTTCTTACATATTCAATGTCATGCAATGCCGCGGCCAGTGCAGGTAAGAGGGGTGGACTAGGTGGGGGGGGGGGGATTTTGGCAGACGACGGACAATTAATTTGTTTTTCCTCGTCGTCTGTTGAAATCCCCACACCCAGCCCCACCACTCTTACCTGCACAGGCCATGGCTGGTCATGCATCCTCTGCACACATTACTCTCGCTGAGTGTAGCCTGCTCTAACTTGCATTCCTATCTGCCTTACTCTCTATTATTGTATTTATGCAATTTGCTCACACCTCTCCTCACTGATCAGAACCTCTCCTTCTTGGAAACCATAACCACACAACCTAGTAGTAACCAATCTCCTCTAGCCTATCTATTTAACAAACCAACTACTTGCATGAACTCAAACAGATGATAACACAAAAATTCTTTTAATTTAATCCACTGCAAAGGAAAGGGAGAAAATGTGTGGCAGGGATTCCTTGAGAGCATAGAACTAATCTACCAATAACCACTAATAACCAAGAACCACTGGATGAACAACTAACCTTGGATTCCGGTCTAGCATTCTTCCCGCCGTTAAGTGATTCAACATCTCTTCAGGGGTAGTAAGCAATTCTGATACAATGTCCTAGACAAGGGTTGTTTACCCCAGTGTCCAGAATTAAACTTACAGTGGGTTAGTCGGGTAAATGATTGATTTTATATAACTTTCAACATTGCTGTTTATTGCAGTTCCGATGAACATGCAATAATGACTTGTGCAGGTGTGAGCAAAATATATATTTTTGCCAAGATGGATGAGTGAGCCTTTATGTATATTGAGTATCTTTCTTATTTAAAATTTTCAATAATGCCCTAAGTGACTTCATTGAAATTGTGAAATTTACAAACAGCAGAAACCTTAAAATCAACACCCACAGCTGAATGATCACTGTCTATGGACACTATAAGCTGATTATAGAGTGTCAGCTGTGGATAGCTGCTTAAGCCGATAATTCTCCAGCAGAACCCCTTATTTTCTAATTGAAATAACATATATCTAATTTTTAATTATTATCAACATAGGGAATTCATCATGCCGCAACACTTATTCTTAGTTTCTGAGTGGACACGTATATGGGTGTCACAGAGGTTAGATATTTTGCATTATTCCTAGTCATAATATGTATTTGTTTGCCATGAAATTTCACAGTGTACTGGACTAACAGTTTTTCAATCTTTCTAATTAATGAACTCTTAAAGGCAGTCTTCGTGGGAAAAATAGAAATTGCTGCTCTTCTTTTAACTTGTTTTTTGTTCAATGTTATCCTGCCTGTGTTGCATAATGGAGCTTGAAATTCTATCTTAATCCTTTTCTATATAGGTCTGAGTCAAGATCCCCTCTTAAGGACCTATCCTATCAATGTCAATAAATATCAGTGACAATTCATCATCATTATGCATTTAATTGGAGGGTACCGCAAACAAGCAGGTTGGATATTGTTCTATATTTTTAATGGATGTACAGTGCTGCCAGTGTAAATTTTCTCACATAGACATATAAGCATGTAAATGTCATAAAACGGGTGTTAAAAATGATTTAGAACTGAAATCCATTCGAAGGGAGATTTTCAACACTTTAACTAACTCAAAATACACTCACTGAACCACTTCCACCAAAAGAGAGTAGTAGAAACAAACTCCTGACAGTAGAGAATAAAGACATTTTTATTTACCTGTGAAGGCCACAATACTTGTAGAAATGTGGCCACCAAAATTATAAATGTAAAAGTAATGTTTTTCTTTGATGTGCCCAGCCTGATGCATTGAATCAAATGTGATTGTTCATTTTGACCTCAGGCTGTCTGGCTGTTCCCCAAGAACCCTTCCGCAAGTACTTCCAGGCGCTGCCTTAGAAGCGCACTGCATGCTGTAGAGGACCTTGTCATAGCAGTAGCATTGATCAGGAAACAAACATTAGGGCGACAAAAAGGGTTGGAACCAGGGGTAAAGAGACTGTTTTTGAGAGAAAATCTTCAACTTATGTTAGCTTATCTTTGCTTTTGAATTAGGTGTCAACCGCAGAATCTTGCATATTCTAAGGGTTTCATAAGCTTTTAATTTCTCTATACGCTGGCATTACCAAAACCAACAGGTCTGGCTTTAAAGTGCTAACGCATGCAAACATAGTCATGTATAAATATGCTGTCTCTCTGTGTAAAATGCATGCACAGGTAGTCTGTGAATATTTGCATATGCCTGTGTTTGCATGTGTTAGTCAGATCTCTTGATTTTAACATTTCTGACTCGGGTTTAGCATGGGGAAGGCATGTCTCAGTTTTGAAAGGAAAGAAACAGTGGTGTGGCCAACCTCATTTGCAAGGCTAATATATTTGCATGAGGCGAGTCTTTACAAAAATCAGTCCAGTGGAGAGGGAGGGGTGGTCGACATTTGGGGTATGCAGATTTCTGTACTACATGGATAATTAGCAATGCTAGCTCTCTCACAAACGCAGAAATTGCTACAGTAATGAGGAAATGCAGGCCTAGTGATTTGATTTTCCACATGAGCCGGAGATACACAATGTAAACCTGGTCAGAGCGATTTGAGGGGAAGTAGGGGAAACTGATTTCCATACTTTACAGAATATGCCTAGCAACAGAGTAGAATTCTGATCTGAATGAAGAGGAAGTGATGCATATGATGCTGATAGAATATGGCAACCAGAATGGCTTAGGATATTTATGATCTGTAAAAAAAAAAAAAGTCCCTAGAAATTCTAAATATGAACTGATCCATTATAAATGTATGTCTAGTTCATGTTTGACATCCCAATTAACGGAACAGCAGTAACTGCTCCAAGTGCCCAACAAACACTTGCACATACATCAACTGTGGTGGGGGAGTGGGGAAATCCAAAATATGTAGCAGGAGGTGGGGTGTAAATTAAAGACCCTAATCGTCATGTCCTTAGAACCATCATTCAACTCTGCTTATCGGGCCAGGTACCACACAATAAGAACCCCCGGATAGCTTACAAGGTGGTGGAACTAGAAAAAGAAGAATCTGTTAGAAGAAGAATCACATTGCAGTGGAAGAAAAGGAAGACAACAGAATATAAAATAAGAAAACTAGATATGATCAGACGGTTGCCAACAGATGGGGTAGTGAAAAAGCGAATCTAAAATTGAATAGGGAAAGCATCATAGTGATGGTATGGGGAAATACATCAGATCAGGATGATCAACAAAACTTTGATGTACACGAAAACTAAGAGACTCATTGGATGCTCTATTAAAATAAACAGCATAAAATAAGATCATACATGAATAACAGATCACAGAGGGGCCGGGAGAGGGAGTTGGTTTCTCCGGCTGAGACGCCTTGGACAAAGTGTGGAATATATTGCACTGGAGTTCCCATGGGAGGAGGAGGGTAAATAGAAGGATGTTTGTTGAGATGTAACATCTATGTAGATAAACAATAAAATAAACTTTTTTTTAAATCAGGTCCAAGAGAGAGATTTTATTGTGAGCAGATAAAATGCATTGGTATAGTAGATCGTTGCCACATTGGATGGATTTGAGGAGGAATACGTAGGTGCCTTCTTCTGTTTCTCAATGGTGGTTGATATCTGTCACGAAAAACTGATCACAAGATGAGGTGAGTTGATAAGGGCTACAATTAAGGAATCCATTATTAGAACTCTTTTACTTACAGATTGGCAGTATAAGTTGGTCAGCCACAGTGATCTCAGTGATTTGGGTGCTGTGTTTGTAATCTCCACAGTGAGGCACTGGCACAAGGAGAAGTCTATTGAGTTAATCAGTTTACATAAAGACATCCACCCACCGGCTATTCAGTTTTTTCAAGGGGGTGGGGTGTTGTATCCCAGTGCTAAGTAAAAATGCTCCCTTGAGTGCAATAGGTCCAAATACACAGTCCTGGAAGAAACTTTGGTAACCACAGACCTATCATTTAAGAGACTGCTTTGATGTGATGTGAAGGAGATTGATTTCCTGAAAGAGAGGAGGTGATTCTTATGTGATTTCTTGGATAGACTAATCTGTGATTGGGTTTAGTTGGCTAGCTCTGGAGATTGTGGTAATAAGAAGGTTTGTCAGATCAGTGATCATGGAGTATTCGGGCATATGGGTGAGTTAGAGGCAATGTGTTTGGAGAACCGCTTCAAATCATTGTGATTGGTGTGTATGTTGTGCTCTTCTGGAATAGATATGTTGAGTTATGTGCAATAAGAGGTTGGGAGAGCAGTTCTTGGGAGGAGCGTGCTTAAGGGAGAGAGTTTGAGACTGCTTTTCAAACTTTCTATTACACCAGGGATTAACCTTCATTTTGATTTCAAGTAGTGCATATTTGGAAGAGGATAAGAGATTGGTGACCTGGTCAGTGTTAAGATGCTGTAATGAAGTATGAGGTCAGTAATCCCACCTCTCATGTATATTATGTCTATAGGCAGTTAAACACCTCTTCGTAGAGTCAATTTGTGTTAGCTGGACTGGACCTTAGGATTGGTTGACAGAGGAAGGATCTGGAGGGACAGTGAGTGCTTCTGAGCAGGCTGTACGTTTAATTATTGACAGCATTTTGTTATTAGCCAGTATAGGAATAGCTTTGTTCTGGGTTATGGTCGAGGCTACCTTGCTTAATGTTGGCATTATGCTGTTTGTTTACATTCCAAGGAGGGTGTCTGGGTGATAATAGGTAGATGGAGTTAGTGATGTCAAAGTCAGTACAGATGGTAGGCTGTCCACGTCAGAGATGATCGTTAGTTTCTAGTGGTGTGGAGTCTGGAGTTGACTGTGTGTGTGTAGGAAACTACATACTCTCCAGAAAATGTTAATTTATGGCATGTACATGCTCTTCCCCTTTCATACCGTGCATCAAGGTGGCTTACCAAGTACTGTTGTGTGGATGTTTATGAAATATGAACCCTAGGGCACAAAAATGCACTAATTGCATGCAAGACAGTACAGCAAGTCAGCTTGGTGTGTAGTGCTGTGTGAAAGTCAGAATTCAGAATAGTGTGAGGTATAACAAGATATGACATCTCTTGGCTGGTGCTGGGCTGCAAATTGATTGCTAGAATAAATGCAGCAATCCTTGCTACTTGGTGAAATGGTCTCTGCAGTGGTAGTAAGAAGCTAATTTTGCATCTGCGCAGGCTGACATTAGAAATGTACCATAACATGTAAAATGTTGCCCATTCCTGCATTCACTCTTTTGAGTAGGGCAGGGCAGCAAGCTGCCAGCTGTGTTGTGTTGTGTGAAATTTACACAGATAGGGCCGCAGTGAATCATGAGGTTGTGTGGACAATGAACATAAATTGCCATGTGAAAAGCAACAATAGTACAACACGGCCATTTTCACATGTAGAAACATATGTTCTGTTTATCGTTGTGTACTTGAAAGTGAAAAAAAATACTGGTTGAATGATACAGAATTCACTTATGTCATATTCAATCATGGAATCTTCATAACATATTTATATTTCTTTCCAGAGGTACAAACAACACCTCCTGGAGATCAGCCCAACCTGTTGAGAATACCATCCTGCCCCCCATGGATGAAGACACCTTCCAACAGCTCCTGGACACTTTTGAAACTTCTCCTCCGGTATTGGTAAGGTAAGATGCACTTGTTGGGTTTCCAGATAAAGAACACAGTTTGAACATGGACCATCAATTGGTGCTATCACAGCCGAAGTCTTTGAGGACCCACAAGTGGCTTTTCAATGGTGAGAGGTGTGAGTCTAGCAGAGAATGGCTGATGAGGTCCAGTTGGGAATGGAGACCATAGCTGGCACTCTTGATGGAGTCTGTAGTTGTAGTACCATTAATAAGGGATTGACAAAGGCTATCTCAGACACCTACTCTTGGCTCCATGGGATTGATGAGTCCCTAACTGACATCGCTGGTGTCATGATACAGAAGGAACAACAATACCAACCTTCTACATCTGACACCAATGCAGCTGTCAGTCAACTAAGAGCCATTAATTCATCCATCTAGTCCCTGAAGGCCAAGCTTGACTCCTTCATAGCATTAACGAGCACCCTCATTAGCAATGTTGTTGCTTTGTGAACTAACCAATAAACCCTTGCCAGGGACTACCATGCTGCCTTCCTGGCACTCACAATGTTGTTCGGAACATGGGAGTTGCATCTTCTGCCTCTGATGTGTGTGTGCCTGAAGCTAGTAACATCACTCAGCTACCTCCCATTCCAACTCAGCAACTTCCAGGGGTGGCAGAACACTCATCAGAGGAGTAAGATGTAGAGCTCCCCAGTTTCCGAAGAAGAACTTCCTGATAAATATTTATGAGTGCCAACGGGTCAGTTTTTCTGACTGTTCTGTGTAGGACATCGTGCCACCTTCTTTGGAACACGGCACGGTACTTTTTGTTTGTGCAGTAGGTGGTCTTGTCCACTTGTGGTCCAAAATAAATGCTACACTTGCTAATGGCAATTTGGTCCGCCTTACTGATCATAATAATCACATGTAAATGTGAACTCAGTGTAAATAAATGAATTGTTTAAGCACAGATCTTCATTATTTTGGATACATGTTGAATGCAATAACAAATCAACCACTAACATGTTGTAATATGAGGATCTGAACATCTGGGATAAAAAATATTTTTTGAAACCATTATGAGTTTTGTATGGTTGTTTCTTAAAGGTCAACATAATACTATGTAGCTCTAAAAACCAAGAACACTTTTTTGAAGCTTAAGAATAGTGAGCTAAATCAATTGCACATGCTGTCGTTGTATGTGCACATACACCAATTACATCATTTGCAATGGTATGATGAGCAATGTGTAGTTTGCCAGTGTAACGTCAGAGTGTATTAACAAGCTGCATTTTCCTGATAGACACACAGGGAAATATTTTGAAAAGTACAAAAATACTTACCACCTAGAAATTGAATGTGTGAGGCATGTAAGGCCAACATATTGTTCCACTCATCCACATCTATGTTGCAAAGTAAATATGACAACATCATTATCTAATGCGGAAAACTCACTGCTCACACAAAACGTAATCAAAATAAAATAAATCTGGATGGTTGTACCAATACTAGCAAGACACTCATGCCCATATTCCTCATGTATTTGCATTGTACTTGTGACACACAAGGATGCACAAAGGGCAACCCAATACCTTAAATGATGGTAACCAAGACATGCAAGGGTACCTTGCCTGGCCTTGTGTATACGGATAAATGTTGAGCAATGCAAATCCGACAAAAAATTGCCAACTTGTGTTACTCTGCCCCAAAGAGGCCTCACGTATGGTGAGTGTGAGTGCATCCACCTGTTACAATATTTGTACATTCAATTTTGCATAAGTGGAAGACCAGTAAACCTGTAACAATGCTACACCTCCCCAGGGGAGGGGAAATGGAAGTTATCTGTACAAACATCCTAGCTGTTAGTTTTTTCTAAGTGAGCTGCATGATGTGCCTCATTTGGCGAGTAGTAAATGTTAACGATGATGAATATTGTCTAGTCATGTGTGACTTCTTGCACATTTATAAACCAGTCAATACCACAGACCGCCTTGCAAAATGGTGCAAGGGGGTCTGTGTTGGTGCTAAGCAGCGGTTTGTGTGCCAGAGCAGCCTGGGAGCAGGCCCTACAGTATGGAGACTACCTGTGTTTTGCTTTGTTTAAAATCAAATACTGACACCCACTTACAGTGTTTAAAGTATGGAAATGGTTCTGTACATAACTCTAATCTGAGGAAGCCCTACAGTTGTCCAGTAGACTCGGACAATGCAACATATTACATCTGTCCCATGCAGAACCTCCAACTTGGACTTGACCAGTGGCTTGGGTGGATGAAGGTTAGACCTAAATGCCAGCAGACTTGACCTTGTAATAAGTGCGGAACTCGTTACGGAAGGATGTGCCTGTCTCAAGGCAAAGGTTCTTGCTGTATCAGGTGTCATGTGAGCTAGGGAGAAAATTGTGCTTCTTATTAGGGCAAGTTTAATATGTACATCACATATCACAAAATATAACTGACATTGTAGTGCAATCATAAGTGCCTTTCCATTCCTACAACTAATCTTGGCATATTGAAATGTCCAATATATGTTCATTACAATGAATTCTCCAATTACAATGTGTCAAAATAACCTACGCAAGTTCAGCGTGGGTGTACAAAACATCTTTTTAGTCACAATATAGAACCATATACTTCTACCATACCAGTGCTCCCAACTCATTCATATATGTCAATAGTAAAATAAAACTCATGGGCCGGATATGCACACTTTTACTGATGGTCTTGCATCATGCAAGTGGGGGCAAGGGCAAGGACAGAGTGAGAAAGAAAGGGGGCGGCTTAGCGCTTAGCGCTCATCCTTAATTCTAACTTTAAATCTTGCACATCAAAATTATCTGGGAATCTAGCCTGTGAGGACATGAGCTTCAAAGTGGAGTTGAACGAACATTATCCTCTTAATGGTATCCTTCTTTATAGACCGCCCAATCCCAAGTCCCTATTTATTGACAATCTTGACCATCTTTTAACTCTTGAAGCGATCATCCCGACTTTATCTTTTTAGGCAACTTTAACTTTCATATTGAATATACAGATCCGATCAAATGACCAGTGTAGAACTTCATCAAATGGTCGAAGTTGCGACGCACACAACAGGACACTGCTTGGATGGGATTTTCACGGATAATCCATATATAGGTTGGATGTATTCTCTCCCTTTGACACAGTCAGACCATTTTACAGTCCTTTTTAAAATTACTCTACCACAAAGGCCAGACCTCAAACAGGCAGTGGAATCCTTTATCAGTCGACCCTGGAACAAAATTTAGGCCAATGAGCCAGTAGCCCGACAATCAAAATCTACTCGAAATATGTCTTCTGACTTGGATTTAGCGGTCGCGAATTATCATTCTTGGCTAGAGGTAGCCATGACAGAATTGGCTTCATCAAGAAATAGCCATAGGATTAGGCACACCCTTTCCGAAACATGGTTTAATGATACGCTCAAACTGCAAAAACAACTCTGCCGCAGATTTGAGAGGAAGTGGAGATTAGACAACAATGTCGTAACCAAAAAGAAATATAAAGAATCCCTTCAGATAGATAAAAAACCTATTTTCAAAGAGAAAGCTGCCTATTTTACCTAGCTAATTAGACCAGCTAATAGATGTCCCAAAACCCTGTTCACCACGGTAAAAAGCTTGTCCAAACTGTCAGTCCCTCAAGACATCGATGCCAGCCAAGAATTCTGTAATACCCTTGTGGACGTATTCCAAAATAAGGTCAAAGCCATTTATGATTCTTTTGGTCAGGTACAACCCCCTGTCCAACTTTACTAAATAATGCCTACAATAGAGACACCACCGGCCACATTGTCTTCGTTAATGTCATTAACCACTGAAAAAAACCTACAACTAATTTGGTTTTAATGCACATCATAGCACAGAACTGGTGTTGATTACGGCCACTGAGGAACTCAGATGGAGATTGGATGGCGGGGGTAGCGCTGCCCTGATCCTATTGGATCTATCGGCAGCCTTTGACACTGTCATTCATGGGCTGCTGATGGACCATTTGCAACCATCAGGATCAGGGATAAGGCGCTCTCCCTGCTAGGCTCCTTCCTATCTAACCGATCTCAGTTGGTAGCATTTGGTGACTTTGTATCTCCTCCCTTTTCATTGCCTTTTGGGGTACCCTAGGGATCCTCCCTGAGTCCCACACTTTTTAACCTATACATCACTCCGCTGGCCAGACTAATAAAAAGTCATGGGTTCGCCCTTGAATCGTAAGCCAACGATACACAAATAAATTTTTCTGTAAGTGGATCTCTTCGCTCCACTGCTAGCAGCTTTCAAGACTGCATGAGTCACATCAGGAACTGGATGTCAGACAACGGTCTGAAATTAAACTCTTCCAAAACAGAGGTCTTACTTTTTGGCAACAATCCCCACTTTTGGACTAACACCTGGTGGCGAACCCAGCTCGGACCACTTCCCACGCCTGTCTCAAAAGCAAAAAATCTGGGAGTAATCATGGACAATAAACTATCCTTTGAGGCTCAAATCAATTCTACTACCTCCAGCTGCTATCTTATATTAAAAATTCTGAGGAAGGTCCTACCCTCAATCCCATTAGAACTAAAGAAAACAGTTATATCAGTCTTGATATCATCAAAACTGTATTACTGCAATGCCCTATACACTAGCGCAACAAAACGTAGCATCCAAAAACTGCAGATCGTACAAAATACCGCAGCCAGGGTTCTCCTAGGAATCCCTAAATCTGAGTCTGTAACCGCTGCCCTCCCTCGGCTACATTGGCTGACTGTAGCAAAGCGGATTCAATTTAAATCCCTTTGCATTGCTTTTAAAGCACTTAATCAAATGGGCCCAACCCAATTAGCAAGCTATCTAAAACCATATGTTTCGGCTCGGCCGCTAAGATCAGCAGAACTCATGAATCTGATTGTCCCCAGGATAAAAAAGACTAAGTGGGGTGGAAAGAGCTTTACCTTCACCACGGCAAAACTCTGGAACACCCTTCCAACCTCTCTAAAGAGAGAGACAAACTTATAAAAAAAAAGAACTTAAAAACATGGCTTTTCAGAGCATAACAGTACTTCCTTATTCTGCAAATCGAGCTGTATTTGTTTCAGGTAGTACCCAGACACCCCAAGGTATTGCTGCGCTTTATAAATTATTCATTCATTCATTTAAGGCAAAATCTAAGTGAGATGTGTAAAGGTAAGCAATGGAAGCTTGTGTGGCTCTCCATGTATTAAGTAATCTTGAGGCACATAAGGCAGCGCAAAATGCTGATTTGCCTTACTCTGCGGCAGGGAGCCATATCATAGATGGAGGGTGGGTGTTTCACTGCATCAAGACCCTTATTTTGATGGCTTCATAGATTTAGCATTAATGCTATACTCGGAAACATGTTATAATATATCAAGTCTACGGGTGAACCTAAACTGAGATAGCAAAAAGCCTCTCAGGAGTGTGTTTATACAGGCAGCTGTCCGTACCTGCCCAAGAACTAGTTTGCTACAATGCAGGCCCCTGGGCACCATGATGCAGGGGTGCCAGCACTGGTGCTCAGCACACAAAAGTATGCCTCCAGTAGGAAAGGCCAGGAATGGGCTGTATCATGGAATCACTGTGCAAAAATGCCCTTTCACTTTCAGGCAGAGCAGCAAGTTGGCTTGCCACATTGCACTACATGACAGCTTGACATAAATGCCACATAGGTTAGATACTGCCCATTAAGCTGGCATTGATATGCTATTATATGTGAAATCTAGAGCATATGTCCTGCTAGCCAAACCTAGGCCAATGACTACGTATACATGCAGTGAGGTCCACTGGGGCTACATAGGTTTTACAACAATGCTATTGCCGCTCTGTGCTAAACAGATACATAAACTACTGAGATATGCAGGCTGCCATTTACAATACCACTGTTAGGCCGCAGCGCAAGTTCCCTTCCATGTGTACATCTACCCTCACAATGTGCATTAGACAGCCTGAGAGCTATTGTAATAAACAAAAACCTCAGATTAATACATGAGCATCCCTACATCTACTCAGCCTCAAGGGCATCAGTGTAATGGGGCCATTGTCACTCCATTCTATTTAGGTCTGACATGGACACCTCTGATGGAGGCTCAGTCACCCCTGCGGCAACACATGTTGAGATATCAATTGTATCTTTTCATGGGTTGTTCCAGGATACAACCAAAGTTTATTTATTTTTATTTATAAAGTTTTATATAGCGTGAACATCACCCTAGTAATGTATCTGAGCGCGTTACAAATGCTCATGCAAATAGGAAACATGACAACCAAGAAACACAAACGCTGACAATACCCGTTGCAAATCGGGAGAAGGTCAGTGAGCTATAAACCAGGACCTAGACGGCAAGTCAGGATGGTACTGGCAAATTTCCAGCATCTATCTGTTGTGCAATGTGGTGGCTAACCTTGGAACACTGTCATGAATGTTTATGCAAAGTGTTGTTAGCCACAACACACAGGTAATATCACTGCTACACCATCCCCATATTTCAAGAGGGGTACTTCAGAAAACGCTTACCCACACCTATGTTGACACTACATTCACATGAACACACCTTGTATTTTTTTACAATCTGTTGACACGTGATGTGTTTGCTCAATGATTCTGAGTGATTCGTTGGAAGGTGATGTCTACCTCCCCATACACATCACACGGTTACAACTATCATGGATTTCACAGAGCTGTAACTATGTAGTCGTTATACTTATATTGTGCATCAGTATCCCTGAAGCTGTCAACTTTGCCTCGGTTGAATGGGCAATGTCCATCAAAACGAAAATGGAGACATTGCATTAAATATAGAGCAACAGCACACGATTCCAAATCTCAACTAAGCACTATGACATTTTATTGTCATTGCACATTTAGACACCCTTACACATATATGTATACAATATCAGACCATGGAATGCAGCTAGGCACCTCGCATTGCTGATCTGACAGGAGATGAAAGGTCTGAACTGCTGCCCAAATTCAACACAGGCCCCCTTGCACTATGATGTAAGGCTGACAGCGCAGCCAAAAGTGTGCCAGTGCTAGAAAAAGACAGGAATGCACCGTAAAATGTTAAATGCGATACATTTCTGCCCTTTCATGCAGCACAGTGCAGCAAGGTGACTTGCTGTACTGTGCTGTGCTGCGCTGTGTTGTGTGAAGATTTGATAGATGTGCCCCTTGGTACAGACCTACTAGCCTTGCCAAACAGATATACCTAGTACTTTGTGCAGTGCGGATAATGATCTGCATTGAAACTCAACCACAGGGGCTGATATAGTCACCGATTCCACAGTGTTTGCATCACATTAGTGAGTGAAAACAACATTAAATAATGAATCCAAATACATTTCAAGCCCAAACCATCTTCAGTGCTGGATAGTGCTGAATGGTAACCCTCATTTGGACAAAGGGCTGCTTAGCATTAGTTAGCGTCAAGACTGGTAGCTCCCTGTAACGCAACACTGTATTTATGCTAGGTGTGCTGCTTTCTGTGAAAGTTTAATACATCTGCCACCTGGAGTCACTTTGTTTTGACTTGTGTGCCACAAGGCATCAACACATTGCAAATTAATTTTGATATGTACCTTAACAAAGTTATCGACATTACCACATGTGGAATGGTATATTAATACATACCTATGGACCCTTCAATTTCCAATACCAACAGGTCCACAACAGCTGCTTCCCAGGCTATGACATCTGACCAACGATATTTGAGTTGGGAGACGGTGTGCTCCTCATAGGCCACCTTGCTCAGGTACCAACGCACCCTCTCCCATAGATCCTTTCGATATTTTGCTCGGTACTCTTGGCTGACTCTTCTCCTGGCCGCCAGCATCACCGACAGGAAGTGCTTTACTAGGCAGATGAGACAACCAACCTCTCTCACACTGAAGTTCTTCCCTCTCCTCTTCCCCAACATGGCTGCAATGGCAACAGTCCTGCCTAACCTTACCCCACTAAACAAAAAAATAACCTCTTAAACTCTGAGCTATACCTAATTACCTATTACCCCAAATTGCACAAAGACCCAACAATACAAATAAAATCACAAAGACAAAAAACAACAACTAGGCAAAAAACTACACAAAATATATTTGAAAGGGACAGACCAGACACAAACTACTCCACAAACAGCCAAAACTCCCACGAATTCCAAAACCACCAGCATCAACCAGCAGACAGTAGTAGAACACTAAGGAGCATTAAGACCCAGATAAACTTCTGGCGCACTCTGCACCTAGCCCCAATAGGAAGAGTAGCCTCATTGAAAATGGAAATAGAGCCCCGCCTCCTCTACCACTTCGCAAACGTACCAGTTATCACCTCACAGGCCTTCTTTCGCAAGCTCAACACCCTGCTCATATCCCTGATCTGGGGGAAAGGATGCCAAAGGATGGCCTTGGCGATGCTACAGTTACGGAGGTGGAGTCCCTGTTTGTGGATGGACATCTTACTTCATTCGAAAGTCTGACAGAAGGAAGTGGACTCCCAGCCGGACAATTTCTTCTACACAGCCAAATGTCTCAGACTGTAAAAAGACCTGGGGGCATATTTATAATAACTGACGCATCCCTGCATATCAGCAGGGATGCGCCAGTTATTTTGCGCCCCAGCTCCGCCACCATGGATGCGCCGCATTTATAATGCGGCGCACCATGGGGCAACAACGGCACAGATGCGTCACGCATCTGTGCCGTAATAGTGGCGCATTGCTCTGGGGGGCCCTATCTGCACAATGCTGCGTCAATCCTTACGCCTGCTTCAAGCAGGCGCAGGGTTTTGACGCAGCATGGGCTCAAAAATGACTGAGTGAAATCTTGTAGATTTCACTCAGCCACTTTTAGGAGGCGTTCCTGCGCTGGAACGCCCCCACCTGCCCTGGAATGCCTACATGTGGCGCAGGGCTTTACAACGTGACGCATCTCCCAGATGCGTCACGTTGTAAATACCCCGCACCATGGCGCAGGATTTGCGCCGCTGCTGCGTCACAAAAGTGACGCAACGGCGGCGTAAATGAGGCGCAAGTCAAATATAAATCTGCCCCCTGGAATCAAGCGGGGGTAACCATAGACACACCTCACACTTCACAGGATATTGAACATGGGCACGGGGCGGCACCTCATTACCTGGATCTACAGATCCACCCTAGAGCTTACAGCCGCACCACTCACCAGACTTAGGCCAGAATGGGAGGAGGAGTTTGGACGCGCACTGCACGACAAAGAATGGCAGAGGGCTCTAGAGCACCACAAGAAGGTATCTCAGAATCAGCGCTTTAAAAACATCCAATTCAACATATTACACCAGACGTACTTGACACCAGCGAAACTCCAACGATTCTACCCCATGACACAATTTGGATGCCCACGCTGCCATCTGACTAGTGCCACTTTTATACATATGTTCTGGACCTGTCCCATTTTGCAACCCTACTGGACGAAAACACAAACCACAATACAGGAAACCACAGGCCTCGCGGGCCTTAACACATGGGAGGCCGAGCATTAGGAATTATTAAGCGCAGAAAAGGTAGGAAAACAGAAACACGATTCGTATTGTTAGCCCTGCTGCTAGCAAAATGAAGCATCACAATGCACTGGCGCACACCTATGGGTACCCCGATAGAGGCCTGGAGAGGGGCCGTCATAAAATGAGGCGAGGTGGAGGAAGATGCAATCAGGGTGGAGGAGGTACGGGGTACGCGCCGTCGCCATATCTCCATGGAATGGGCAACGCACCTCCAAATCTTTAAACAAAAAAAGACACCAACCACATCTCCTAAAATCATCCCTGCGGCGCCAGGCCCCCAGACCCTCGCCGCCTCACACACAAATACACGCAGACCCCCTAGCTGCTCTCCCCCCTTCCCAATCCCTCTCACAAAGATATTAGTCAGTCCCTCCCCCTCCACCGGCATATAGTACATCTCTCCAAACACTACAATAGTGATTCAGACCCCATGTATAGCAAGGCCTTTTAAGAAGTGCACACAAACTCCAGCCCAATGCCCACCCCAACCACGTTTCCCGAGCTATATCCCAAGTTTGATAAAACGTTCATATTCAATATTCACTGAAAAGACACTCATCGACGGAGCTCCAAGACTAGAGACCATGAAGATAGACCCAGCATATCTTCATATATTTATCCTATTCACACAAGACACATAACACCCAAACACTCAGAAACTAAAACTCATCAGATTCCAGTGAAGTAATGTGCAGAGAGTACAATACAATGCCGATTATGAGTGCCATATTACATCTATTGATATTTTACAATTGTTTACAGGAATAATTACAGAAGAATGGTATATGAAGATAGAGAATGACATAGTTGTTAAAGCGCCGAGCCTTACAACATAATCTCTTAGTCAAGTCCTTAAAGATCTTACCTCAATGGTCGTAGGAACCTTTGTTAGCTGACATGAAACATTGAAAGGGAGAAAAGCTCAACAATACATTTCTAACTTGTGAAGCCAACGTGTCTCCAAAATAAAGACCAGGACTCACTGGGAAAAACAACCAACCATCAGACAGTAGCGGAAAGTGAAAGTAGCATTTACACCTCCTGGTATGCAGCCAGCCACACAGATTGCATAATTTCCTGGGTGTAACAAGCACTTTCTCCACATTTGCGTAGATTTTTTTGACGCGTTCCTACATAAATGTACATTGCTCAATGCACTGCGCAGTTGCAGTTATGTAGCAATGCTAAGGGACACTGAACAGTGGTGAAGCATTAGTACCGACCCGTGAAACAGAAGCGATGTGCCAGTTCCGACCCACGCACAGAGGCGATGCCCTGGGTCTTACCTGCGCAACCTAGGCAATGCACTGGTTCCATAGAAGATGCGTGGCTTCTGCTGGAGCAAACTCCTTAGGCCCACTTCCAAGGGCCCAGGAACTGGGTATTATCACTTGGCAGGGCAGACTGACATGTGTCAGAGCACAGGTGCAGAAGCAGGGTGTTTGGAAGTCTTTTATGTCCCTGAGACTTCATATCAGGAGGCGAGCCAACTTGCCCTTGGAGTCATTCAGGGTTCAAGGGATGCAGGTCTAGTCCTTATCACTCAACCAGGGGACCAGCAGGCAGCACAGCAAGCCAGGACTCCAAAGCTGATTGCTTCCACATCAAGATTCATATAAGTTACTAGGGTATCACACCTGGATGTTAGCCACAGTCATATATACATTAAAAGGTTGATACTGGGCCTTCTGCCTCACTATTTTAGATTCCCTATTCAGCCCAATCTCGCTCTTCCTGAGATATGTATTTCCACAACCATTTGTGCATGCATTATGACATACATGCTTCACACATTACACATCTCTGTATTCCTGAAACGATGTGATGCTTGGCAAACATCTCCCTTGTCTTATTTTTCAGTTAAATGCTACGCATTGCCACTTCTGCAGTTTAGTATGTTTCGGTACGGACCTTTGAGCCTCCTTGCATTGCTCTGCAAAGCATGGTAAATGTGTATTGTATCAAGTGTAAGCAAATGTAGACCTCACATCAATCAGCCTGGAAAGGTGTTACGTGTGTAATGTTTTGTTTCTTTACAAATTACATTTTGGCATCTACGCCTAAGGCTACGCCTTTGGCCATGACAGTTGTTTCCCATGATCTGTGATGATATTTGCTGCAACATTTGCGCCAGCAAAGTGATGCCAATCTGTATGCTAGTCCATATGTGAAACACACATCAATTTGAAGATTGCCTCAGGGACTGACGTATTGGGAGAATTATGACCCATCATACACAGAGTGCCACACTAAACACACCTACATGGAACAGGACACAGCAAGACAGCTCATGGAGCAGGGCACAGCAAAACAGCTTGATGTGCTGCACTGTAGTGCTGAAGAGAGGGAGGAAAGGAATCCCTCATATCTATCCAGATATGGGGCAATCCCAGCCTCCCCCTTTCAAGACATGAACTGCATGACATTGTCTTGATGCGTTGATTTGCTCTTAATTGGAGTTATGCCCCCATGTTTATCTACAGCTTAGAAATCAAAATTCATACATATTGAGGCCTACATATAGTTGAGGAGATATGAGTGACTATATATGCTTCCTGACATTCACACAAACACTACACAATGGATGTGCTCACCACAAATATTCATTGGCTGGAACTTTGATATTGCTTCTCTCATTATTACTATAATTTTCATTTTATTTTGAAAAATAATTTGAAATATTTGGTCCAGTCTCACATGACCTGCCTTTGTGTGCTCTATGTCTGCATCCGTTTCATCCTCCACCTCCAGTTAATTTGGGATGTCTGCCCCATTTTCCCTTGGCACATCGGTTTTCAGAGAACTCTACAATATTGCACACACTAAGATTATCTGGCGTCTTCTAGGAGTCTTCCGTTTATGTTGTCCAGGCAGCAGTAACAGGACTTTAGGACCCCAAACATTCGCTTCACAACATTTCTTGTTTTGCTCGGAGTGAAGTTGTACTTTTATGGCCCCCTTCTGTGGATTTTGGAATGGGGTCATAATCCATGGCTGCAAACCATATCCTTAGTTACCTGAAAAGGGGAAAACACCAACAGTCAATAATTTGGCACATTGTTACTAAGACCTAACTAACTATATGTGTTATGTATGAAGGCAAACTCATGCACATTTCTTTACTTTTAGACAGATATGTCTTAGGCACTGTTGCCCATTGCTTTACACATGCATGTCTCATTGCACCTGTTGTCCACGGTGTACAACATACAACACGTCAGCATGCTAACTTCATGTTTAGCCAGAAGGTTACTTTGATAAGTGCTTTAAAATGATTTTACTAGCTAAATGAGAATTGCGCTCAATTTGTATGAGAAGTATCTAACTTATTAACATATTATCTTGCATACATTTCGACCATTATAGGTTGTGACAGTGCCAGCATGTTTGACACTCCCACATATATCTGTCCTTTTACCACCTATGATGTCCCTTACTTGCCTACATAACATTTGCACAGCCTTAGATTAGTTTACATATTTTAGAATTGCTATTTGCTTAGTAAATGTTAACAATTTCCATCATGTATGTGATGTAACATGGATAATTAGATTGGGTTTAATAATACATCAGCTAATGCTTTTTGTATGGCAAGTTGTGTTGCTAAACGTAGATTGACAGATAGGTATGTCAATGTAGCCCTGTTTCATATGGGACAACATGATGAAGATATAAGTGACTTTATACTACCGACCTGTACACAACACTTTCTGTATTCACATGTATGTATGTGATTTAGCCTTGTAGGTGATTCTGTACTTATATGCATTGATTCTGAAATCCTTTATTTAGCATGTGAGTGATCAGGTTTTGATTAGGAGTAAAGTGTGATCCCTTACCTTGGTTGCATTTCACCCTGGTTATTTCCTAGCGTATGACACCTTTCTCAGCCTTTTTATTGACTTTGACAGTTTTACATTGATGGACTGAGATGCAGGAAATGTAGGCAACTTGGGGCACTATATTGTTTCTCTATCACATTGATGAGGTATGTCAATGTGGCTTATTATCTATGTGTATGTTTGGACCCAGAATGTTGGAATGCCTGATATCATATATGTACCTATAGTTCACATTAACACAAGATTTAATGCTACACTTTCAGTGCATTACATACATGGAATTTAGACGTTTTTTTTCATTTGCGCTGCTGATACTTCGATCAGCTTACATA
Source organism: Triturus cristatus (assembly GCF_964204655.1). Lineage (NCBI taxonomy): Eukaryota > Metazoa > Chordata > Amphibia > Caudata > Salamandridae > Triturus > Triturus cristatus. Next base: position 62,100,811 of record NC_140588.1, read on the forward strand.
GGTGCTGCCATGTGTGACACATATGCTTAGGATCACATGATTTCTTTAAAAAGTGTTATTTTAGTGGAAAATTGACAAATTATCCAGACTTGCAAAACGATTGCACATACACACCTCGCAAACTTTGCTGAGATTTATCTTTTCTACTCATATTGAATTTAATTGTGAACCTCATGATTTGTCGGTTGATTTGTTCCAAATTGTAGAAATTGTTATTCTGTCCACTCACACACTGCGAGATGGCACAATACTTCTCACTGTGGGATTTTTCCTACTTTCATTGCAGGATTACTGAAGGAATCACGCAATGCAACATTATTGACTACATTCTCTATGTGCAGATGACACAAGATCCAAACACAGAGGTGGCTAGTAGGTCATATGTTACAATTTCTTAGTTGGTATAATGTATATGTGTGCTTTCCTTACCAATGAGTAGGCCATACCCATATCTACCATTCTGAAAACGCTCATTGATCGAACTGTGGTGAAAGACGTAAGCACCATGTACTCTTCCTTGAACTTTTGCCAGGAGATTGATGAACCTTCTGGGGGCCCGATTCACAAAGGTAAACTTACACTTTTGTGTATGTTTACTAATTTTAGGTATGCTTAGTGCGGAGAGTGTGGAGATTCCACTCCGAGTGAGGAGAGTACACTCCTCACCCTGAGTGTTGTCTCCACACCTGGAGTGGAATCTCCGCACTCGGAGCAGAATGCTGATGTAAAGATACTATTCATAAATGCCTTTTGTGAATTCCGAAAGTCATAAACTTAAACTCTTGGCTTAAGTTTACCTTTGTGTAATACCTAAAGGTAGTAAACTTACACAAAAGTGTACGTTTATCTTTGTGAATCGGGCCCCCCGATGGTCCACTATTGCCTGGACATTTATGAATTAGTTGTGTTTACAGTTTCTGTACAGGTGCGATGTTGCTGCAAGGAGGCACAAATTGGACATGTGTGCCGTCTATGGCACCAAGCACATGTGGATATCCAGCAATGGTGTAGAAACCTTGATTGGTACCCAGTTGTTGTTGGGTAGTTTTGGGAAGAGAAGGTACTGGGGTGTGAGTTTTATGATAGCATCCAACACAGCTGGGAGAAAAACAGAAAATGCTGCCTGCGAAAGGTCTACCAATGTGGCCACTGTAGTTTGGAAGGATCCAGAGACCAACATGTGCAGCACAGCTATCAATTTGACATGTGGTGGGATGGCATTGGTCCTTCCAGTTGCTGCCTGAAGACCTGGCGCTATCTTCTCCAGCAATTTCGTGATAGACTCCCTCTTCAGTCTGTAGAACTGTATGACCTCCTTCGCCCTGAGGTCAATCAAAATATGAGCTGATCGAAAACATGGTCCTTCCTCCATCGCTGCCTACATGGTTGTTTCCTAGCTACTCCCAGTAGGAGTATAACGACCTCCATTACGTAGAGGAGCTTGCTAAAGTGTACTGTGATGTTGAGGAATTTGTAATACAGCTACTATGTCATTTCCTATGCCTGGGTTGCCGATGTTCAGCAATTCTGGTGCATTTCTAGCGTTGTGTTGCGATAAGACACGATGCGTGATGCGGTACTACACTAATAAATATCACTGTGTTACAGTTGCGTTGGATTTTGCGCTGGAACAACTACATTGCACATATTAATTCCTGTGTGACGCAGCAAAATTTGTCGCAGCTTTTGCCCTACGCAATCCTTAAAAAATTATGCATTTGAGTATTTGCGTTGTTTTTTAAATATGACTTCATGTTTGTGCCAGCCATGCTTCATGACAGTACATGGCGGAAGGCTGGCACAGCCCCTCAATAAATATGGCCCTATGTATTTTTGGATAATCAAGCTTCAAGAGTATTGATAAAGATAGTGTTTTATTGGGCAAGCAACAGAACGTAACAGCAAATTGATATTAGTGTGAATGATTCAAACTGGTATTAGGCGCATAGAAGCTTGTGGGAAGTAAGCTATTGAAGAGTTTTAAAGCAGCATGGCCATGGGATGTAGATGCTGATGGGATGAGCATAAAAGGGGCACCACTATGAGCAAATTTGACGACCAGGGTCTGGAATTTGAAAAAGGCTCTGATATTGTAAAGCGGTCCTATGGTGCATCTGAATGGACATGAGGGTGGGTTTAGTGAGGGCGAAAAGCAAAAGAGGTTGGAGGAATCAAAGGGGTAGACCTAGAATAAACCACAACAGTAATCAACTGCATGGTGCCTTGTGCATGAATCAAGACAATGGTAATAGAGTTAAGGTGCACATTGGAGATGTTGAGTAAATGCCCGTCAAAAGATTCCTTGGGACTGGCAGAAAAATCTGCTTGCGGTGCCCATGTCACACTTCTCCGCTAGCTTCAACTTGGTGAACCTACTGCCATTTAATGACATTCCCACTGTTACTCAGATTAAACAAATATATAAGTTCCACTATTAATTTCCTACTCATCAATTATGTCTATGCTTCCATCATGTTCTCTCATACTTACTTAGCTTTGCTTGTCACTTGCATGCAAATTGTGATACGAACAGAAAACAGTCTTTATGATTCAAGACGTGCAACTAAGGATTACCCAATAATTAGAAATTCTAACCAGTAAACAAAACAAAAAATATTAACAAAAACATTATTTTGATATTGTGTAGACGTCTGACAATCATCTGCATCAGACTGGTGGATATCATATTTTGGAGAGCCCTGTATTCATTTTGCTCCATTTCTAGTGACACAATTGGCCACTTGTTCTACTTTGACTAGCCAATGCATCTCAATGGAAAGTTCCATTAGAAATTTGAAAACTTTTAAATGTTGTCAACAGTTCTATAAAGTTGGAGCTCTTACTGTCTGATATTTAATGGCCTGTTCAGAGGTTGTGGCTAAGACAACTACAATTCACTGTAAACAGACAGTTAAACCAAACCACATGGTGGAGTTCCCTCCTCATGCAGGTGATGGTTTGGAGAACATTAAGGGGGATATGTACAAGAAAATGTTGGGGCACGGTGTACCGCCATATTTAGCAACGCCGCTCACATACATTTTCAAAACGAATGGATGTGCCGTATTTACAAAAAGCAAAACCAAAGGGATGATGGACGGAGTGTTGCACATTGCAAGCACTCACCCCCAGTCAACTGATCTGGGTTTAATCCATCATCATTCTTTAGCTCACTCCTCCACCCCAGTTCAGACATGGCCATATGCAAATCAGTCTAACCCTGTACCTCATGGGAACAGTCCAGCCCGAACTGCCAAACCATGTCATCCCTGGACCGGAAACAAGCATCCTGGGACCGGTTTCTGGCTAATCAGCCATCATCAGCCAGGCTAGCTTGAATCCAGTGGCAAAGTGAGCAAGGGACCCACGTCTGGGCATACCCTGCCAACTTAGGGTGAACAAAGCAAACACAAGGAGAGGATGGACCAAGCGCACCCCTGCGTTTCCCATAGCACTAAAAAAGCTGCCTAGCACCAGCACAGGCATCCTTGCACCTTGTTGCAAGTGTGCCGGCACTACAGAGGTGATTGTTAATGTGCAGGAAGATACACCTTCTTGCACATAAACAACAATGTCGATTTGCACTTTCTATGTGTGCTGACAGAAAAAGAGCAAAATACGAGGAGAAATTAATAATTTCTCCTCGTATCGCCATCCTAAGACCAGGTTTTACCTGGCCGTAGTTTTTGGGGCTGCCCCATAGCAAGAAGCAATGGGTGTTGCAGTGGAACACCTACTGCAACCCCCATTTCTCGCCCCTTTGCCGCAGCAGACTGCTGTGGAGAGGGGCATAGTTACAAGATGGCGTTATGCTACGTTAAGTGGCTTAATGGCATCTTGTAAATATGCGGTATGGAGCAACGATACCGGAGCTTCAGAAAAAGTGACGCTTCGGTGGCTTTAGGGGCTCATAAATATGCCAGTAAGTTTGCTGGGTTTTGGAGCGAAGCCCATGGATATAAAAAATGAAACTCGCCAAGAATTGTTTGTAGACCGTTTCTGGATTTATCAAGAGCTCTCTCCTGTCTGGGCTGTGCATACAAATTGTATTTATGGAAGTTTCTTTAAAATTCCAAATGGAGCCCTGCACAAGGAACGCATTAGGTCAAATGAAACAAATTATGCAGCTACAAACAACAATCACATAGACCCTTTTAGCTGTCCTTGAGCAGCATGAATGCATGCAAACTAAACAAGAATTCCTTTGGCCTTTAGAATCTAAAAATAAAAACGCCGTGAACAGGCTCCAGATTGTTTGTGCCTCTGCGATCTAAATTGGCATTGCAACTTCCAAAAGAAGAGAAACAAGGCCAAAATGAAATATGTGATGCATTATGTTTTGGAAACAGCTTAAACGAAAAATAATATGCATTGAATGCAGAGCTGTCTCCCCAACCAGCAGGTTTTCAGGGAGAAAATGCAAATATCAAATTCTTTCACAAGGCCCTTGTCGCAACTATTTACCTAGCTTCGGAAAGTGTGCTACAGGGAGATATAGCGATCAGTATTGTAAACCATATTGTCCTGGGACGTAGCAACAGGGAGGCTGTTTCTGGCCACCACATCTTGAAATTTGCCTGCACTAAATTATGTGGCACCAGGCCATGCCCACATGTCAAGGGAATGTGTGTGTTTATAAATTAAACACATAGCTCATTTTCAGACTTACATTGCCTTGAAATATGAACACCACTCATACAAAAACTCTACACGGTGCGACAAATAGTTTATAGGCAGCTAACTTTCCTTTAATTTTATTCCATTAGAAGAGAGACCACTTTCACGAAAATTAAATTCTCGAGTTCCCTGTTTTTGCACATAACCACAATTATTTCGAAAAGAATCACCAAAGTGGTTCCTCCATATCTATCAAAATGAAGCGACGAAAGCACCTTGACATGCATATTAGGACAAAATAATGTTGAAAAAGTGCACTTTGGGCACCATTAACTACATGTGACGTGCCTGCTCTCCTCTCTTTAAGCAATGATGGGCAGTGTGTAAACACAATGACGTACAACCTATTCCTCACTTTATTCTTGCTTAAGGATCCTTACCGTCTGCTCCGTTTTTAGGTCTCGCCTAGCGACGCAGCGCATGCGCTGCACACCTTGGCGAGATCTACTGTCGTCGGTTTCTGTACGGAAGGGAGACAGGAGATGTGCACGCGCCTGGAGGACAGGCAATGTGCACACCTATGGCTTGCGGAGTTAGCACAACTCCTGCTTGCTCGCTCCCTCCCTCCCTGTCTCTATGAGGCCCCTTCTGCTTTTATTACATGCCGCTGTTATTTGCTTTTCGTCTTGGCACTTCGGCAGAGCTCTGGGCAGGGGCAGAGGGCGTGCAGACGAAGCTTCTGGACAGGGGCAGAAAGCGTGCAGCACCTGCAGGGCACTCGGGCAGGGCTCTGGGCAGAGAGTTTGCTGCACCTCTGGGCACTTAGACAGGGTTCTGTGAGACGGGCAGAGGGCTGCAGCACCTGGGTGCACTTAGGCAGAGCTCTAGGCATGGGCAGAAAGCTCGCTGCACCTCCGGGCAATAAGACAGGATCCTGGGAGAGGGGCAGAAAGGGTGCAGCACCTGCAGGGCACCCAGACAGGGCTCTGGGCAGGGGCAGAGCGCTCACTGCTCCTCAGGGCACTTTGATAGGGCCCAGAAAGAGGGGCAGACAGCATACAGCACCTGCAGGGCACCCAGACAGGGTTCTGGGCAGGGACAGAGAGCTCACAGCGCCTTCAGGGAACTCAAACGGGGCTCACAGCATCTGTGGGGCACTCATCGCTGCCTTCACAGTTTAAATAATTTCCAGAGCAGCAGATTTAATTCTTACACCTAGCAAGAAATGCCAAACTACCCCTTACAGTGGATTTTGTTTAGCTGGCCCATTTATATTGCGCATATCAGTGTCCCCTACTTTAAATAAAGGTTTATGCGCAATAAAGGAAGTGTAACGCTGCACCTTTGCTGTAGTTAGACTGCATAACAATAAAAATATGAACTAACACTGTTGTGAAAAATAATACATTCCAGCATCCTTTGACTTAGCCGTGGCTGGCCGTCATTTCAACATAACAGCAAACCACAAACATTTAAAGCATCTTCCAGCGCTTATCCTGGGGATACATGCGGGGCTGGTCCACAACTGGGCGAACTCAGCGGGGCGCAGGGAGGAAAACAGGACATTTTCTTCACAGTTACAAGAAATGAAAGAGCAGTGCCGTGGCTGATGTGAAGTTTCCCCATCCAGGGGAAGATCTGCGGTGCTTCTCCGTCCCGGGAGGCGGCCGAGGGGTTGCTGGGGGGCTCTGCTGGCGCCCTACTGCTCCCGGGGGTGCCCTTCTTTGCCTCCGAGGAGGCGCTCGTCTCCTCGAGTTCCGTGAAGTTGCTGGTGCTGCCGGGGGTCGCCTGCTCGCACGGGGGTACGAGGAGGAGGAGGGTGGCTGCTTGCTGTTGGAGCAGGGCAAGGGTTCCAGCGAGGACAGGGAGCAGCTGGGCACCTGCCTAAACCTGCCCTCCTGGGCGAAGTTGTGAGAGCGGTCTCCCACCACCCCGAAGGGGCCAGAAGAGGCTTGCCGATTCACTGTGAGGTCCATGCCATTGTAATTTATAGCCATACGAGCTGGAGTGCATGCTGCCAGAGTCCCTGTAAGAGCCGTTCATGGCGCTGCCAGTCCCAAAATTCAGCAACTGATATTCGGGGCAATTCGCATTGCGCCCCAAGAGCGAGTTCACAAAATAAGAGCTCATTTGGGTTAATTTGGAGGCCTTGATTTGTGGATCGTGGTCGTTATTACCCTTCTGCTTCTGGATTTATGACAAATTCATGAATTATAGCCCAAGCACTGTACTTCGTTTTGCTATGTATGCGGCCAGATATGGGGGAGTGGGGGTGCGCGCCGCCGAGTCACGTGCCTTTGTGACCAGTCGTAAATTCTCACTGATCACACTTCAAATATGATTGCCTTATATTGACTATTGATATCAAACACTTCATTTGCATGTGTGACTGGCCGCCTTGTCGACACCAGAGCCAAACAAGCATTTGCAATGCAATAGGTCTCGCATTTATGCGAGTTTGAGCTATTGACTTTGCAAATAACAATGCCTTTTATTTTTGTTTTTGTTTTAGAAACATAAATAAAAGGCATTGTCATTTACAATGCCATTAGCTTAAACTCGGGGAACTGCGAGACCTATTGCATTGCAAATGCTTGTTTATTTACCACCTGTCTGGATCTCTGTTCCTTACTCACCCACAAGCACCACCGTCTCCACTTTAATCACCCTTTGGTCCCTAAATCCATTCCTGCTCTCAAACCTCTACTTCCACCGTGCTTGGTAGTATAAGCACTACGGGGCCTATTCTCAAACTGTGTTTTGCAGCAGTAAAGTAGTACTACATACATACTACAAAATGCTGTTCATTAACCAAGGGATAGAGACCTCAGACTCCCCCTCTCATGTATTTCTGTGCAGAGATCTCAAGAACGACTGCAGAGATTTCCACATTCATAAGCCTACAGTTTAACAGTAGATGTGGGAGAAACAAGAGGGAGGGGAGGGAAAATGGGAAATACTTATTGCCAAATAGGAGAGTTTAGGAAAAAGTAAGCAGAAGTTTAGGGAGAGGGAGTGGATATAACAAACACACCGACAAAAGAGTATGGCTATTCACAAACGACACCTCTTAAGTTATTGCAGCTGCAAGGTGACAAAACAGTAGTAAATTTACTGTGGCCCAGCTTTTAAGTAAGTGAAGCACCACAAATGGCCAAAGTACAGCAACACACTTCCATAGAAAATAATGGAGGCAGGGGTTTAAAGTACCGCCCCATTTAAAATCCACTAGCCATAACATGCGCCTCCGCTATTCCCTGTTGTGACCTAAAATATTACATCACTCATAACATATTAAAAGACATCATTGAAGACCCCTGGGGTGGGCTAGGACCCGGGGGTCAAAATGTAATTCATTATTTTGGGAAGGGGACATGTGTGGAGCCTACTTCCCCTAGTCGATTTCGGCCCCGAGGAACCCAGCCCCAGGGCCTGGTGTTTTTATTAAAGGGGAGGGGGACATGCAGGCCACCTCCCTGAGACTCTAAAGGCCAGAGTCCCACATCCCGGGACCGAAACATAAAAGTAAAGGGAATGGGGGGGTGCGACCCTCTAGGACAGTTTTACAATGATTGTATGATGTCGTCAGTGATGTCATCAATGCTGTCAGTCAGTCAAAATCTTTATTCAGTAATAAAACCATAAAAGATACATAAAAACAACATCATACAAAAAAATCAATAATCCTGTTAATGTGAACATCACAAGACAAAAAAAATAATTTACAGAACTAACCAGTTATCCTCCTATGCTTCTGACATTAAATTCCTAATATTGAGCGACTGCTGAATAAAATAAGACACCATGAAACGAATATGCCTTCAAGGAAAGTTGTTGTAAAAAAAAACAGGAGAGCAGGCCTTAATGTTTAAACTTTAGTGAATGCAATAAGGTAATAATAATCGTTTCCTAGCTAACGTATAATAATGAGAAATCACCATTAAATTGTTGACAGAACAGAACGATTATCACAAGGAGTCAAGTCCTCCCCTCATAAGCCTTTCTTCAAAAAAGGAAACAAAAAGAAACATTATGTTTAACTGAAAACATGTTAACAGAAATCTATGGTGCATATTATGGATAAAAGTTAAGTGCGACTCAATATTATTGTTGGAAGAGTTCAGAGTATAAGCAAGTATTGAGGAATTGTTAAACTTGTTTAGAATCCCGTCCTTTGTGCATTTCTCAATAAATAAAGCTTTCATAATATCTTTTTTGGAGGGATTAAAGCTTTCTGGTTTGAAAAAAGCTACAGCCAAGCCTGTCAAACACCTTTTTACATACATTATTCAGGGGATCCATTGCCTGTACTCAAAGGCTAAACAATCGAAATAGCTAGGTTTCAACCATATAGAAAGCCAGAGGGCCAGAGGATGAAACATAAATCTTCAAGACAGGTAATCTCTAATTCTGAATGACAAATAAAAATGGTAGTGCTTTTGGGGACGGCCAATATCACTCGTAAAAAAGCATCTGCTACCAATTGAACGCTCTTCAAATCTAAAAAAAAAACACATCCCACTTCATACCTCAGTGGGGAAATGAACTTACTTTTTTAAAATATAAGTATTTCATTCAGTGGCTATCAGCAAATTAGTGGCAAACCTAAAGAATGCTTCGATCAACATTTTGTTTACAAACTGTTAGAGATGATCCGATTTAAATGTGCAATTCAGTAGAAAACCCAATGTTTGCTTTATATACATATATGCTGCCCCCAGAATGAGAGAATGTTTTGAAAGACAAGGGACAGCATACTATAACAAAATATTTTGCCATATTTGCTTGCAAGTCTAAATCCTTCATAAAACTCACAAAATATTCCAAAAGACTTTGATGCCTCTTTGCTATTCTGGACATTAAAACGTCATTGGCGTAGAGGAGCACACGGAACGGCAAGATCCCAACTGAGGCATACCCTGACCTTTTCGTCTCAATAACCCTTCCCAATCAACAACGTACAAGTTAAAAGAGGTTAGGGACACATCCCTGGCAAACTCCCCTGTCGACCTTGAAAGAGTTTGTATGTTCTCCGTGATAGAGCGTCACGTTATTCTGAAATTTGTAGGGGTGCATCATATTCACCGTTAGTCCGCACCCGCATATTAATCGATGTAGGTTAAGTGTGCCATAGAAATGTATTACTAGAATCGTTTAACATAGAGGTGATTAGAATTGTAACCCTGCTTTCATGACAAGTAATGCTGCAGATCATTGTGAATGTATTTTACTAAATGCATAATGTTGATTTTCACGTAATGCAATGTGTTAGTTTAAACGTGTGCCATGTTAAAGTTGCACGTGCAAGTTTGCTTATTCACGTATATGAGAGTAATGAACTAATGCTTAGAGTGTGATTTAGTAATGTGTTTAACAGTGTAAAGGCCTGATCGCATATAGGTTTAAAGAGAAAGGCCTGTTCATTTCTTATGTTAGCTAAACGTTGTAGGCCGAAAATGATTTCCCTCGGAAAGGCTTTGGGTTACAGGATGATGGAAAATCTTAGAGAAGAGAAAAGTTTTCGTTCCCATGTTTCTGTTGCAGGTGCAAGGACATTTAGCTGGTTAGTGAGACTAGGTCTTTGTTTTAGGAGTAAGGATGGTACGAGAAGCCAACAGGGGAGTACATTGAAATGTGCGGATGATACTTTCAGCGGAGAAGGTGCCTGGGACCCAAGGTCAAGCTAACCGTCGTTGGATGAATTACAAGTTTCACTGGAAAAGTACTGGAAAAAGACCTGGCTGAAGAGGTGTGCCGAAGGGCGTGTTCTACGTTTTTGGGATTTTGTATTAGGGACTGTGCCCCGTGGGTTGAGCAGTTGAGGTTTAGATGCGAAGCTAGAAGAAGCATCTTAGAACGAGCTCTGACTAAGTGAATGTACTTCTTAGGAAGTCTTCACTTCTGCCACCTTTTTATTCTCTTGCCTGGGAAGGGAACTGCTATGTAGGGATGTCACCTTAGAGCTAGAGTAGGGATAGACTAACTGTTTTTTTCTTTTAGGCTAATGATTCCTAATGTAGATATTGGATTGACCATTGCATTTCTTATGCTTCTAGAGCTTGTTATTCTTTTTGTTTTGAGTCGTATGAGACTCTTACGTAGACTTGCGTTTGTTTTAGTGCCCATTTATCTTTTACACCTTGTGCTAAGGTGTCTGTATGTGCAGTTATATTTGGTTGTAATAAAATCCTACAAATTTTAGATTCGGAGTCAGTGGTCCTTCCTAAGTGAGATTTGATTTTGTTAATTATGTACTGACGTTTGAATTTTCTCCCCTCTACACTATTCCGCAGATAAAAAGATCCTGGCGACCTGAGGGGATTCTTGGAGATAACCAGGTAGGCAAGAATCCGGTCCTATCATCCGCAAGGCCATAACAGACTCAAGAGGTGGTCTATATGGAATTGTGTTAAAAAATGAAAAAGAGAAAAATCTACGGCCATTGATGATTGACTGTTTTTCGGAAAAAGCTCAAAACGTGGCTTTTTCCATCTGGCTACTCGACTGTCTGACTTCTCTCTGTGCTGTCGGGTCCTTGTCGCAGCGCGGGGACGTACTAGCTAGTACAGCCATGCGCTTTATAAATTTGATTTGATTTGATTTGATTAACTTAGTCAAAAGAGCTGGTCACACCCATAAGCGCTATGTGCGTACTGCCATGTTTGGCGGGGGTGTAATTAGATGTTATCAAGTCCAGATTGAGCATTGGTCAACAGTGCCTAGACCCTGCCTAAAACCAAATTGGACATCAGAGAGAATGGAATTCTCCTCAGCCAACTTTCCGGTTTAGACAAAAGAACCCTACCTGCGACTTTTACTATTGAATCCAATAAAGATATTGGTCTGTAAAATCTGGTCTGCTTTGTCCCCTTTCTTAAATATGTGGACGATGATAGAATGAGACTGTGATGCTGGTGGTTTACTCTCTGCAGCGGCACTTAAGACATTAGTGACTAGAGGGGCCAATAAATCAACATGATCTGTATGCATTTTGTATGAAATTTGGTGAAATTTAAATAAAAACCACAATTCTTGTCCAGGTTAACCACAAATGTCACTAAATTAATCAATGCTTCACCCTCTGGTAGCTTGGCACATAGCAGTCACACTTAACTTAGAGGCAAAGTGTAAAGTATGTATGCAGCACAGAAACAGTAATACAGTAAAAACACAACACAAGAAAAGTCCCAAACCAACTTAAAAAAGTGGAGTAAAGTTTAATAAATAAAATGATACCAAAACAATAAAATCAAGTCAGTAGAACCAGAGAAATGCAATTTTAAAGTTTTAGGTAAAAGCACAAAGCACCACTCACAGGCATCTGGTCATGCTAAACACGGTAAAAGTCACAAGTTCAAGCCAACCACGTTGGAGAGCAGGATGCTTAGCCCCACCCTCTTCAACACCAACATGACCCCACTAGCCGACATCTTCAGATCCTATAAACTCAACATCATCTCTTACACCAATGACACACAGCTCATCCTCTTTGGTTCCGAGGATGCCACCACCACTAGGACCAACTTCCACAAATGCTTGACCAGCGTCGCCAACTGGATGAGTAACAACAACCTTAAGTTCAACTCGGACAAAACCGAGGTACTGATCTTCAGGAACAACCGATCCCCCTGGGAAGACTCATGGTGGCCCGCTGAAATGGGCCTAGCACCCTTCCCGTCCAACCATGACAGAATCCTCGGCATCATACTGGAAAGCAAGCTAACCATGACATCCCCGGTCAATGCCATATCCTCCTCCTGCCTCTTAATCCTTCGCATACTGTGCAGAATCATCAGATGACGTCCACTGAGCTCAAGACGCACTATCACTCAAGCCTCATCATCAGCCGACTGGACTACAGCAATGCCCTCTACTCTGGAATCACAGCCCAACTCCTTCATAGACTTCAGGTCATACAGAACGCAGCCATCAGATTCATCCTGGACCTCCCCTGACAAACCCACATCACCCCTCACCTCAAGGAACTCCACTGGCTCCCAATACAGAAGAAATGCCAATTCAAGCTACTAACCCACACATACAAAAAGCCCTTCACAACTGCGTCTCGCCTACATCAACCACCGTATGAACTTCCTGAAGCCCAATAGACAGCTCCACTTTGCCTCCCTTGCACTGGCAATCTTCCCCAGCATTCACCAATGCAAAAGTGGTGGACGCTCCTTCTCCCACATCATAGCAAAGGCATGGAACAACTTCCCCCTACACCTCAGGACTTCCCCTTCCCTACCAGAGTTCAGAAAATCACTGAAGACCTGGCTGTTCAACTGAACCACTGGGCCTGTCAGTGCCTGGATACCCCCACAGGTGACATGTAGCACAATAGAAATCGACTAATTGATTGATTGATTGATTGATTGATTGACTAGTACAGGGACCAGGGTAGTCCTAGTGAAAAAGATACCTTCTCCAAGTCTAGAGCAAAAAGTGTTTAAAAATCAGGATTTCACAGGAGAAGCTCAACTGATGCCAGCCAAAGGTCCAGGACCTAGGAAGGCACCTCTGTTAGGGATCAGAAACGTACTCCAGCATGGGCCAGCAGGGTTCAGGCAGGTCTAATCAGGTTCAGTTGCAGGTCCAGTTGCAGGTCTAGGCAGGGCCAGTTGCAACAGGTCAGCTGGGCAGTTGTAGGTAGGCCTCTGGAGCTTGTTCTGTCCCTGTAGTTCAGAACAGGAGAAGGAGGTTTAGTCTTCCTTCTCAAAGAGCAGGCACGCCTCAAGCAGCAGAACAGTTCTTTGAAGCACAAGGTAGGTACAGCCGTGCAGTCCTCTGGGGAACAAGAAGGCCTCAAGCAGCAGGGTAGTCCTTTGGTAGCAGCAGGGCAGTCCTCTGAAGAACTAGGCATACCTCAAACATCAGTGCCATCTTTTGGGTACCAATTGGAATTACGGTAGGGACCGTGGGTACTTTAAAGTATGCTGCATTGATCCCTCTCCAAAATATGTTATTATCATGTACGGCGAGAGCCATTTGTAATGACGCTGAGGCATCCTCCTTAATACTTTCCTTGCTGGCTTTCAGAATATTTTATATTCACTTCAACACACCTGTATCTCAATGAGGTTTTGCAGGATATTTGTTTAGCTATCTTAAGTTTTTATGTTCAGCTGAACAAGCAGAGTCAACCCAGCTATGTAATTTGGGCTTTGGAGAGCCAACAGGACCCATCATCATCTTTTTAGTAGCCTGACAAATGACTTTAAATGCAGACAATATTGCAACAAGAGCCAATTCACCGTCCAAACATGACATAATCCCCTCTTTGGCAGACTGGATCATTAGTTAAACACACAAGATGATGGACATTAGTTATCCCGATGGAATTAACCTTGGAACGTGTAAGTAACATCCCTTTGTTCTCAACTAATTCTAACTCAGGATGTTTATCTTCGGATTATCTTCAGATTTGATTTGTCCATGGTCCAAACAAACTGACAAGACTGAGGAATTACGATCACTAGCACAGTGGAGCATCACAGGAAAATCCAAAAAGACAGTTTAAAACTCCTCTCGGAGAATAATGAAATCAATAGCATAAAAGGAACCCTTACTGTAAAAGTGGAGACCAAAGAAGAAGCTAAAGGGCAGAGAACAGAAGCAAAAAACAAATTCTATTTCGTCAAAAGAATATTTAGAGCTTCCCCCACTGTACTGTGTTCAAAATGGCTTTGCTCTTCCCAAAAGATATTAGTAAAACCACGAACTGAATTGGAATGCAATTTACACATTTGAACATTAAAATCTCCCATCCACAACCTCGAACAAAATGAGCTATACCGTTCTTTGGGCTTAACAAAATCATAAGAAAGTGTCTGAACAATTTTACAGTTTTCCTTCCTAAAGTTATTATTATAATTATTGATTACTAAAATATTCTGTGCCCCTGTACACTCCAAGCAAACCATTTGGGAAATCCATCAATGATGTCATTTAACACATCATGAGGGATGCAATCTGCGTGGTCATAAGCAGGACATCGTGGAGTAAAAAGTCATAGTTAGCTCAGTAAGCTCAATTTTAAAAATATTAGTTTTCACCTTTATTCAACAACTAAGTATTACGTCACTTTAACCTTTGTTTTTTTCAGTAAATTGCTAGTGTTTTTGTTTCAACTCCAGCTAAAATATTACCATACTTAACTATAATGTTACTTTAACCTTTGTGTTTCTCAGTGAATTTCTCGGTTTTTTTTAACATAAAATACGGTCTTATTACCTAACAATAACCTTTTTTTAACATAATTTTTCAGGTTTTTGATCATATTCACCCAACTCCTCCACTGAGCACAGCTTTTGGCCACACGTGGGTAGGACGTTGGGCACAGGTTGTTGCTTGTGACCACGCCCTGCCCTAACCTTGGGGCGAGGAGTTGGCCTAATGGCTAGGGCGGTCGAACTCGAATCTGGGGGACTGAGTTCAAGTCTCGGCAATGACGCCAACCCCCTGCTATACATGGCTTTTGGCTGAGCACATTAGGCAGCTACCTGCAGGGTCTGATGCCAGCCCTACCAGGCATCCAACCTTTCACTGATGGCTAACTCCCTTGCAGTGCCACCAGTATGCTGGATGCACAGCGTATACTAGCGAATACAATACTTCACATGATTATGATACAAACTGTGAAAAAAGAGATAAAACCATCGATTTATACCAAACCGTATTAAAATTCTAATGCTGAATTACAGTACGAAATTCTCAGTTATTTCACTAGTACATACAACAATCCAATTGCCCAGCCAAGCCCAATGCATTTCGGGATTGAGCAAATCCCTTCTTCAGGGGCCACTCCAAAAGAAAAACATGAATTGTAACAATATGATTTATGCCAAAGATTACATGAACAATGAATACATCGCAGTTAACGCCCAGGTGAGGCTGAAAAGTGAGAATCGAACCTACATGTGTATGACGCAAGGCAATGCAGAAAATAACACATGCTGTGAGCAAATTTATAGCAATGATAGACCCATGATAAAAAAAGTAAGACAAAGTGAACAGACCCAATCCATAGAAATGAAGTAAGCATCGAAAATTCACTGTCAAGCTTAACAAGTGGAATTAAAAGTGCCTAGCCAAAGGGATGACTCCCAGGCTCCAAATATCCCGTGAAACTGTCATGATGATAAAAACAACTATCTTCTCAATGTCAACTTACTGAAAGCTGTGGCACCAAAATTACTATTTTCTAAGGATCCCAGTTGTAAGGAACAACGCGAAAGCTGAAGTAGAAAATGACAAGATACCCTATATAATCTCTCTATAAATTTCGATGAACACAGATCATGCCAATGCGAAAACCAAAAGTTTCACCTCGTGGTATCAGAATATCACTGAATTACTTCATCTTGAGGTTTTAATCCTACATAAAACATGCATGTATTAGAACCTGAGTAAGTATCCCTACTTTTACTGCATAAACCAATGAACGCCAATGCTCATTCTCCAACGTCTCCTTACCTAGCTTGATCAAAGATATAGCTCCTAGACTGCAGATGAAAAAAATGCTGGCTATCACGCTACTCCGCCCTACAATAAAAACTAGACACGACTTACTGGAAAGCGCACAAAATTTTGTGCGTCTGTATTTCTTGCCGTCATAAAGAACATGAAGGGCCCGATTCACAGAACTAACTTAAGACAAAATCCTAAACTTACTACCATTTTTGTATTCACAGAAGGCACTTACTCATTTTGGTATTCACAGAAGACACTTACTCACTTCGGTATTCACAGAAGTTAGGAGTCCTAACTTTAGGACTCCTAAATGCCTTCTGTGAATACCGAAAGTCTAAAAATTAGGATTTTTCTCAGTTTAGGAGTCCAAAAGTTAGGACTCCTAACTTTACTACTACTAAACTGAGAAAAATCCTAATTTTAAGGCTTTCGGTATTCACAGAAGGCATTTAGGAGTCCTAAAGTTAGGAGTCCTAAATTTACCACTACTAAATTGAGAAAAATCCTAATTTTAAGACTTTCGGTTTTCACAGAAGGCATTTAGGAGTCCTAAAGTTAGGAGTCCTAACTATACTACTACTAAACTTAGAAAAATCTTAATTTTAAGGCTTTCGGTATGCACAGAAGGCATTTAGGAGTCCTAAAGTTAGGAGTCCTAAATTTACCACTAATAAATTGAGAAAAATCCTAATTTTAAGACTTTCGGTTTTCACAGAAGGCATTTAGGAGTCCTAAAGTTAGGACTCCTAACTTCTGTGAATACCGAAATGAGTAAGTGCCTTCTGTAAATACCAAAATGAGTAAGTGCCTTCTGTGAATACCAAAATGGTAGTAAGTTTAGGATTTTGTCTTAAGTTAGTTCTGTGAATCGGGCCCGCTGTGCTGAGCACTATGTCTCACCTCAAGCCGTTGTTTTAAACGTTCCTACACGGTGATCACCGGCACACTGAAATTTTAGCAAACAGTGTAAACGCGCCTCTTGCGAACTGCAAGACGAACTTAAGACAGACTTAAGACAGATTTAAGACAGACTTAAGTTAGGATTTTGTCTTAAGTTTGTCTTAAGTCTGTCTTAAGTCTGTCTTAAGTCTGTCTTAAGTTTGTCTTAAGTTTGTCTTAAGTCTGTCTTAAGTCTGTCTTAAGTTTGTCTTAAGACAAACAAGACAAAATCCTAACTTCTGTGAATACCAAAAGTAGTAGGTTTAGGATTTTGTCTTAAGTTAGTTCTGTGAATCGGCCCCCAGATCTTTGTAGGAACCCCCACCCCCATAATCTTGGTACAGCAATATTCCGTTTTAGATCCCACAGTAGCTCTTGCTATGGTGGCTCTAGATTCATTTACTCTGACAAGGAGACGCCATCACTCGGACTGACACACAGGAACAGGAATACATGGAAGCATAGGCATGTGGGGTAGGAATCCAGAGGAACACTGACTTGGAGACTCTGACAACGAGGGTATGGTTTCACAATGAAATAGGCGCAGGGATTTTGGATCTGACACTCATTGCAGTCGGTTGCTGACATCAGAAAAATAGCACTAGAAAATAAACAGAGTCAATAACACTTAGAGAACACGTTTAGTGGAAGGCTGTGGGCATGAGAACATGTTCATCTGCACGTGCAAGGGTATGGCCACAGCTAGGCTGGACAGTGCAATCTTACCACAACCTCTAGCGCCAAGAGGCAATATAATGGCACATGCTTTGCTTTAGAAATAAAATCTAACATTTCATATTTTGGGAATGAAAACCAAAGTGACGGAAATGTCCCGTTTCTAGTCTGATTTGCAAAATCCAAGCCTCCTTCCGTCTCTCTAACTATACATTGAAGTTCCGTCTTGACATTCTGCAATGTCACTTTGTTGGCTGCAAATCAAACAAAGTGACAATGCAGATTGCATTGAGCAGCAGCCTGGGGTTTCTGTGTTCTGTTCACATTTCCCAGAGCAGAAGAATTATATGGGCTGATCTTACAGTAGAAGATGCTACTACTTTGTAAATAATCAAGCTGCCTCTCTTTTTCACCCTTATCCTTACACAGAAGTTGCTCAGAGGTCTCTTGCATCCGGACCTCAATTGCAGCCTGTCCCACTAGGTTAGCCAACAGCACACAACATGCTGGAGTATATAGACCCATGCTTATAACAGTGAAAGTGAAATAGCTACATTCTAGAATCTAGATTGTTTCTAAAAAGTAATGCTTTCTTCATGATGGTCTTCTTGACACTGGGCCAGTTGGCAGCTCTGTTCCATCCCACACACAGCTTTGGGAGGAAGGCTTAGACTAATGTTATTGATAATTGTATACTTTCAATTGGAAGTATAGTAAACTACAAATGTTTGTCCTGTCCAATAAAATAAATGAATGGTTGCCCTGTTGGGTAGCATTAAAAAAAACAGCAACTCAGTACAAAGATATTGCTTTTAGCAATTAAAACATAGCAGACCTTCTGAGAAGCTTCTCTGAAAGAATATCAGAGTTCCTGAAATGAATCAGTAATCAGCTGCAGTGGTTTAGTAGGGGTGCTGGGATGTGTTGTAATTGTCAATGAAAAGTAACACTGCACTTCACAAATGTGTTGTTCCTGTACCACTTAAGGTTTGGTAAACATGCTGAGAAGTGAATATGATACTGTATTAGTGACATGATCGATTTGTTAACCTCACTTTACCTAAAAAAGCCTATTCGCTGCTTGAAACCAATACATCTCATAAAGTAATCTACCTTCTTAGGAGGAATCTCACTTCTTTGCATGTTTTCAATCTGTTTTGGTCACCCAGGACAGTTTTTTCACTCTTCATTTTGAATAGGTGTGACCTATCATTATGGCCTGCAGGCCTCAACCTCCCCTCAATTTCCAGGGCATCATGAGTGTCTGTCAGGCTGAGCAAAGGTCAGCCTGACAAACACTCACCATGTCATGGTCAGGCAGCCAGGCGCTTTACATTCCCTAATGCGAAGGCATCTGGCAGTCTGAGCCCAGGTTTGCCATGAGCAGATTTCATAGTTCTGCGGGCAGTGATCTCTTCATCCTGGTAAATCCCTGTTAGGTTCTTTCCCTCAGAATTAGAGGGAGCATAACTAATAGAGCCAGCCATGCGCGCTTTAAGTTTAAGGCTTTAAGTGCCTAGAGCTGACTGTCAATCAGTAACACCAAGTTACAGAGTGATGTGGGGGTCAGCAATTCTAACTGACCCTGACCCACTTTGTGGATAGTTAGGGAAGGTCCTCCTCTCATTGGCTGCCCCATGACAGGGTTAACTAATAAGAGGCGGTTGCAGGGACTTCTATTTTTCCCTCCCCGAAGCATCCAGATCATTTCTATGCCTTCTGCTTCCCCCGCCAACAACCGCAGCCCGGGAAGGGCTTGTTTAAAGATTTGAGTGCATGTGTGTATGTAGGAGTGTATGTGCATTTGTGTGCTTTTGGATGGGTTTGAAAAAGAATATGCATGTATGTGCTTGTGACTGATGGGTGTGAGTAAGGGTGCTTGTTGATTTGTTGTTGAGTATGTGTGCGTGCTCATGAATGGTTGGGTGTGAATATGTTTATGTGCTTGTCGGTGGATGGTTGAAAGTGAGTATGTATGTGTGTTCCCGCCTGTGCCTGCCCCAGTATTGATGAGAATTATGAGTCCCTACTGGTTTTGACTCTGATGTCTCGGAGTTTGGCATTACAATCCTCAGAGATGCATACAGTCTAAAGAAATGGTCCTCCTAAATCCTTTAACTGCATCTTTTTTAATGTATGTTTTGAGAGGCCAAGTAGCTGGAACTAATAGGCACTAAATATCAATGGTGTCTTACCTGAAGACGAACACTGCATCCTCCGCTATGGGCATCCTCTTACAGGAACTGGATGCTGGAACTCCCTCGACCAATCCTGGCGCTGCTCTCATGCTGCATGGTGCTGCATGAGAGCAGCGCCGTGATGGTAGGGAATGGCCTCACTCAGCGCTCTGGAGGACTGCACTTGTTCTAACCAGCTGTCATGAGACAGCTGGGTTAGAAATGTTTAATGTGTGCATGTGTGGCTGGCCGACGCAAGACCGCCGGCGAAAAAGACATGCACACTTTAAACAGTGTAGCCCACCCTCCTCCCTGCTGCTGTCACTCAGCAGCAGCCTCGCCCCTTTCCTGACGCTCTGCTCGGGAAGGGGGATGAAAAATATAATGGAAATAAATCACCATTTTATTTTTCATCTCTGGGGTTTTAGGGGATTTTAAGTGGGGAGACGCTCCTCCACTCCAACATAGGAGCCATCCCTGCTAAATATTCATACCTAAAACTTTGCATGATTACAGCAGAAATATAGATTGCCTAGCTATTAATGTGCCAGTTATGACCTTGTTAAGTAATCAAGTATTCATCTGCTTTAGAAATATCACAAAATTGGACATTTGTGATACAAGGCTGGTTCCAAACGTGTAGCAGGTGATACCCAAGTGGATTTATTCTTTCTTGATGGGGTCAACTGATGAGATTTAGCCTGTGTATCTGTTCTTCTTCAGGAGATTACAAAAATAATGAACACTCGATATTTGTTTACAGCCTACCTTATTTTATCTGATGAAGACTTAAAGGATTAAAGTGAATTGACATATCTGTGTAGGAGTAGGAACCCCAAACAAAAATACTGCCTCTCCCTAGAGACCCATTAATGTTATTCTTCTGTCAGAGACAGTGGGGAGGGTCCCAGCTCTCTTCTATATATATTTCAATGCTCAGAGTTCTGTCACAGATTTCTGAGCTTGAAACATCTTCTCTACCCAGAGGACCAGATGGCTTGAAGGGGATTCAATTTACCTTCACCAGATGAGGCTCAATTACTATAATTCCATACTGAAGTGTCCAGTTCATCTCAACTTTCTTGGCACTGTTACACTTCCATTCAGTTTGACATGGTTCTAGCACTTCTATAACTACTTTGGATTTGACTCTTCAGCTTGCATTAGTTTCCCACGTTTTTCATCACCAAAGATTAATTTCTTTTTCTCAGGCTCCACTGTGTCTTGCTGGTTACATGTACTTTATTTGTATTTCTGTAGAGATGTATGCAGTGGCGGCTGGCATCTACTGAGGGTGGGGAGGCGGGTAAACAAAAGAAAAAAGAAAAGCACTTACCGGATCCTGATGACGTCCTCTTCACTCCAACTTCGTCTGCTGGGACTGCAGTGCAGGTCCCCAGGAAACTCCCTCGACCAATCCAGGCCTGCTCATGTGCTGTTAATCAGCGTGTGAGCAGTGCCCTCGTCGGTGGGAGGGGCCACTTTTGGCGGTCCCGAGGGCACTGGATGCCTGCACTTGCTCTCAACCCAGCTGTCTTAAGACAGCTGGGTTGGGAGGTTTAAAGTGCGCATGTGTTGCTGGCAGTCTCAAGACATCTGGCCAAAGACACATGTGCACTTTAAACAAGTGCAAAGACAGCCCTCTCCCCGCCACTCCTCCCTGCTCACTCAGCAGGCCCTGCCCAGTCCTGACGCTTGGTTCAAGACGGGACGATAAAAAACAAAATGATGATCAATTACCATTTTAGTTTTTTTTCTCTTGTGCTTTGGGGGGCATGTAAGTGGGGCAACGCTCCTCTGCTCCAATGGAGGAGCCGCTCCTGGATATACGTATCTTACATGACTAGTTATGCTCTTTATTTTTATTGGATCATGTTTTGGTAGTTAGTATTCATTGATGCACTGATTACATTTTGATCACTACTGTTACTGTTTTTTTTCATAAAATATTGGTCATTCTACCCAAACATGAAACGAACATTGAATAATTGTATTTCATTTGTCTGCACTGTTGTCGATATATTGTGACATGCTCATGGGAAGGCATGGCTTGGCAGTTCGGGCTGGACTGTTCCCATGAGGCACAGGGTCAGACTGATTTGCATATGGCCATGTCTGAACTGGGGTGGCAGAGTGGGCTAAAGAACGGTGATTGATCAAACCCAGATCTGTTGACTGGGTGTGAGTGTTTGATTGGTTCTGATGCTCCGTCCATTACCACCCCCTTTTGTACCGCTTTGTTCGCCATAAGTTGGCAGGGTATGCTCAGACGTGAGTCCCTTGCTCACTTTGCCACTGGATTCAAGCAAGCCTGGCTGAAGACGGCTGAAATTCCAGAAACCGGTCCTAGGAAGCTTGTTTCCGGTCCAGGGAAGGCATGGCTTGGCAGTTCGGGCTGGACTGTTCCCATGAGGCACAGGGTCACACTGATTTGCATATGGCCATGTCTGAACTGGGGTGGCAGAGTGGGCTAAAGAACGGTGATGGATCAAACCCAGATCTGTTGACTGGGTGTGAGTGTTTGATTGGTTCTGATGCTCCGTCCATCACCACCCCCTTTTGTACCGCTTTGTTCGCCATAAGTTGGCAGGGTATGCTCAGACGTGAGTCCCTTGCTCACTTTGCCACTGGATTCAAGCAAGCCTGGCTGAAGACGGCTGAAATGCCAGAAACCGGTCCTAGGAAGCTTGATTCCGGTGTTTGATTGGTTCTGATGCTCCGTCCATCACCACCCCCTTTTGTATCGCTATGCTCACTTGATACATAGACTCAGCCAGTATATTGCCCTGTTGCTCAAGACCCAATACTAATGGTGAGCCAATTATATTTTAAGGGAAACCATATTTGCCTTTGTAGACTTTAGCCGCCGGTCATCTCGTCTCACCTCCACCTCACCTCTAGTCTCCCCTCCTTCTGAGGATGAGTTCCTAGAATTTTAGGGCCCGATTCACAGAACTAACTTAGGACAAAATCCTAAACTTACTACCATTTTGGTATTCACAGAAGACACTTACTCACTTCGGTATTCACAGAAGTTAGGAGTCCTAACTTTAGGACTCCTAAATGCCTTCTGTGAATACCAAAAGTGTTAAAATTAGGATTTTTCTCAGTTTAGGAGTCCTAAAGTTAGGACTCCTAACTTTACTACTACTAAACTGAGAAAAATCCTAATTTTAAGGCTTTCGGTATTCCCAGAAGGCATTTAGGAGTCCTAAAGTTTGGAGTCCTAACTATACTACTACTAAACTGAGAAAAATCCTAATTTTAAGACTTTCGGTATTCACAGAAGGCATTTAGGAGTCCTAAAGTTAGGACTCCTAACTTCTGTGAATATCGAAATGAGTAAGTGCCTTCTGAGAATACCGAAATGAGTAAGTGCCTTCTGTGAATACCAAAATGGTAGTAAGTTTAGGATTTTGTCTTAAGTTAGTTCTGTGAATCGGGCCCTTAATGTCTAGTCCTGGCAGGAGGTCAAATGCTCTTAAAATGCATAATTTCCCCCAAGTTACAAAATAACGTGCTTTTGTGGAGAACCCTCAAAACCACTGTAATGTTGTTTTTAAAATCAATTCATTTTTGGCCAGTGTTCCTCTTCCAATCTTATTTAAAATAAATAATTTTGACACTCATTTTATAAAACCCTCCCTCAGGACACCTCCTTAAACCTCCAATCAAATTCTACAGTTTTTCCCAGAAATTCTTGTGGGAGAATTTTTATTTCACTGTAAAATTCTATCCAGGTTCGACTACTGTTTCAGACGCAATCAGCTTTAAAATTGAAAACTGCAAAATAATTTTCGGCAAATATTCCTTGGAGTAAAAAAAAATAAGTAGTTAAAAAATACCATGGAATGTACAGCTGTATTTGAAACTTACAACGGTTTACCGTTTTTTCAGCAAAAGTCCTGGGAGAAACAATTTTCAATCGAACCTAGTCCCGATATCTGTTCCTGTTATTATTGGGGTCGGGGGGGCTGGCCCAACCCCCAAAATATGAACTACAATCTACAAGCCTGTTTGATCCAAGTTATAGATGGGGCTTCTAAATTAAATCTCCCCATATAAGCTAACTAAAACTTAAACTTGTATTTCTATTCAAATCCTGAAGCCAGTTACATATTTCACGTTTTTGTAGATTTCCCAGATGACAATTCCAGGTGCACGGACAAGTGCAGGATTGCTGTGAAACGTGAATATGGCAGATGAACAGCTTGGACCGTCAGGCAACCACTGAAATCACACAGTCCAGAGCGCAGGCTGGACTCCACTTAGGGAGATTGTCCTTCACTCATCTTTTGATAGTTACATGTAGAAAAGTGGCAGAGTTGATAAAAAAGAACAGAACAATATGCCTCAGTCCAGAAGAAAGCAGTAACAGGACAACAGATACAAACACCAAACCACCTGGGAAAGAAAAAAGGCAAAAATGTGACTGATCTGACAAGGGTAGCCCCAGAGACCATTCAACATCTGAGTATCAACAGTTGAATGGAAGTGAGGAGACTGACCTGGCATGATGGTCATTATCTGCAACAAAAGTAGTATATTTATGAGTGTTAGTGCTAATTTCAAATATTTTTTTAATGTGTTCCTGTTTCATAAATTTGGATAACTTTGATGAATCTTTACTTTTAAGTGTCAGCAAAAGCCTCAAGGCATGGAATTGAGTTAAAATATCACTAGAGTAAAGACCAGTCGACCAGGCAAATTAGGAATACCTAGATAACATTAGGATCTGGGCTCACTTTTGTGGGTTTTGAGTCAGGTCAGAGGTGAACATAGAAGTGTTTACTTTTTAGCGCCTGCAAAATGTTTCTAGGTCTCAACTACAAGCAACTCTAGCTGTCTGTTGGCAAAGACCAATTGTGTATAAAATAATACATAAAGTAGGCTTTCAGTTAGTCTCCTTGCTCATGATTGAAGAACTTTATTGTCTATGTTAGTTCCCTGCTCCTTATTCGAAAGCTATCCTCCCTATTCTTGTTTTTGTTTAGCTGCTA
This sequence comes from Triturus cristatus, assembly GCF_964204655.1. Classification (NCBI taxonomy): domain Eukaryota; kingdom Metazoa; phylum Chordata; class Amphibia; order Caudata; family Salamandridae; genus Triturus; species Triturus cristatus. The sequence continues at coordinate 62,125,691 of NC_140588.1, forward strand.
GAGTATTTTTTTCATCGAAGTGTTTTTGGCTGGAGGAGTTGTATCCTTCCACTGCTGATATCAGGGAACTACTTTTTCATTTGTGTTTCAGTACTCCGCCAGTATGGATGTCTTTCCTGGCTCTCTTCCCTGCCCACTGGTTCCCTAGTCACATCCCCATGCGGTTGGATTGGTTGCGCTGGGCTCTTTCAGCTTTATCATCTCTTCCTGTGGCCTCTAGGTCGGATATGGAGTCCCTTCACCCTCTCCGTTTGGCTGTTCCTTCATTCCCAGGCCCTGCTCTCTTCTACTCATTCATTACCTCTAAAAGGACACACTTTTTGGCTTTGCCAGTGCTTGCTCATGTTTACCTCTGACTGTCTTCTGAAGCTGCAGTTAGTAACACAGTTGCAAGGTCCTTTGAAGGCATGGGGCCTGCGGAAACACAGCTATTCTTCCTTGTGATGTCCTGGACTTAGTGACCATATTGAGCCAGGTTTCAGGAGCAATCCTGGTGACTGATGAAGAGATTCATCTCACTGTCGAAGTAGACTCCTAGGTTTCAGGGCAGATGTAATATCTTCAGGAGGAAGAAAATACATATTGCTGGGCCATAGTGGGTCATATTTTGCCAGAAGGCAGAGAGACAGCGAGTGCTGCGTTCCTTCAGGAAGAAACGCTGGAAGGTAAGGCTTACAATATGTTGGTATCATCACCAGGGAGGCGGGTTTAAGACGCTGTTGAATCATAAAGAGCATACTGCTGTGAAGAGTGCTTCATTTATTTTAAAAAAGTTGTTTAGGGGCTCAAAGTTTTTTTCAGAAGCTCACTGCTGGCACTGCCAGATGCCATTGTGGCTGGATATCGAGGCTCTCTAATCTTGATTCCACCTTATGTCTTTCTTCCACCACTTCACACTTCCTGCCTCTATTTCTCAATATTTCAAGTTCCTTTTCATCTTTGTTTTCTTTCTTTCTCACTGGTTTTCTATCTTTCACTTCCTCATACTGTCTCCCTTTTCTACCTTCCTCTCTCTTGCCTGAGGTCAAAGTATGATGCTTCAAACTAAGTCCTGGTCTCCAACAATGAAGGCAGCCGCCGCCCCCCTGCAACCACCTGCTCAAATTAAGCACTGGCAATGATACAAAAGGCGTCTGTGGAAGTGTCAGGTACAGTAAAGGGACAGCATCTAACCCCATAAATTATAGGCTTCCTTATTATGGGACGATACTTGTACACACTATGAAAATGTTTTTGTTTTAAAAGACACCCTTGGGAAGCTATGGATTTCTAAAAATGAGGATGTATTAACTGAAACAATATATAACATATGAGTGCAGGGGAGTAGCTCTGGGGGGTGTTTGGGGTCTAGCACCCACAAAATAAATGTATTTTTGGTTGGGTAGTTAGGTCAGGGAACACTGAGTTAGGTGTGTGTTGGTTTTTCATCGTGAGTCAGGAATAAAAGGCAAAATAGTGACTTTTGTTGTAAAATAAGAAAGAGAGACCGAGAGATATATTCATCTGGTGGCTGAATTTTAAAATGTGAAACCAGATAACCTGGAATCAATACCAGGATCACTGCTAGTCTAAATAGTGTGGTCCTAGGCAAACATTTTATTTCAGAGCCTCTTTTTAATTTATCATCACATATAAGAGCACTTTTAAATACTTGATTTCGGGATGTGCATTGTACAAGACCTGGTTATGACTGATGTAATAGACTTTAATGTTGCACCATCTACAATATGAATCTAGGTCACGTTTAGGGTTTGCATAACTACTTTAGGGTTTACATGAAGGTACTGGGGCTATTCCCAAACTGCATTTTGGAGAACATGTTATAGCACTACAAAAGCAGTACAAAACATACTTCAAAATGCTATTCACAAACTGCAGTTCTAATGTACTATTGTTGTTTTTTTCTGCAGTATACTTTGCAAGTGCAGTTTGGAGGTAGCAATTTGTAGTATGCTTGTAGTACTTTTCCAGCACTACCAAACGTACTACAAAATGCAGTTTGTGAGTAGATCCCAGGCCTTCAATTTGGCAGAGACTTGTGAGTTACACTTCCAGAGTAAATTCACACTCCGATTATGTGAATAGCCAAATAGTACAACATGTATTAAAATGTGTAAATTATCCAAGAGTGTAAGTTACCTTCATAAATCAGGCCCACATAGTGACTGGTTTGCCAATAAATAGTTAATCTGCACCCAAAGATGTAGTCCTTGATGGGTGCAAATGTACTTCTTTTTGAAATTCACAAACATTGGCAGTATTAGGCTTGGAAAGCTGTGTCAGTCTCATGTTTAAAGGAATATAACTGGCAATTAATCCCCCAAAAGTTGATGGGATGAATAATTGCACATAGTCTAACCAGTGACAATTGGTCAAGGTGGCATTTCAGCCCCCTGCTTTTCACCCACTGTGCCACTCTAGACAGAGGCCCACTTTTTCAAAGCATCACTGTCTCTGCACGGCTGCTTTTGGTAACAGTCCATCCAGAATCTGTGTCTCTCTCAACCCCACCACCCTGCAGCCACTGTTTTATTAATTGGGAAATTTGAGAGTCACACTCCCCGAATCTCACTAACTTAGCTATGCCCCTGTAAGCATGATTTATTTAAGTAGGGTTATGTGTTTATGTAAATTATTACATTTTGGGAATGCCTGCCCAGATTTCAATGAAACGTGGGATCAGCACTTCTTGATATTAATGAAGCGACTTATTTTCTAGAAACACAGTCAGGCACTAGCTTGAGGGCTGCATAGGAGGCTGTAGAATCAGACCCACCCTGGCTCCTATTTATCTGAAGGACTCTAAGCAGTCAAAAGGCTAAGGCTGGATAAATTACCAAATAGAAGATTAGCAATGTAAAACTTTCCATCTGCATCATTCCCCTTTATTGGTGGATTGCATTTATGTATGAATTCATGAAGAACAGCACAAAGGGAGCCTCACCCAGATCCGTGGCATCTATTTGGAAACACTGCCGTTATGGAAGGATATTGTGAAAGGCACTGTTCCATCCAGGTCATAGGTCGGCTCAAATGGGGATATAATTTTTCTACGACCGTCGACTACCAGTCCCTCGTGCTTGAGCTTCCACTGCTAGGAGGAATCTAGGATAAGACTGTGTTATTGGCCCTTTAGGAGGATATCTCACTCAGGGTGATCAACTGCAAATGTGTTTGTCTGGATGATCCAGGTGAGGTAAGGTTTCAGCCCTTTAAAGTGGTTGACTATCACTCGTACTAACATCCATGCTATCCCACAACAAACCTTGTGGATCACCCTCTCTATCCTTCCCCTATGTACTTCATGTTCCCCTAGCCCACCCTTTCCTCCCACAAAGCTATTAATTTTTGTATTTCATAAAAACTAAAGACAGGCTACCATGAAGGTTACTGAAGACCATGGCTAATAATTTTCTAACTTCCTTTAAGGCTTGACATATTAAAACTTCGTTGAGGCACCTTGTAAACGTGGATAAGTCTCCAAATCGTCGCCAAATGAGGTAATCTCGTTCCATGAGTTGAGGTGACACAGCAGACGTAGTCGAGATATGTCTTTATGATATTTATTAAGTTATTAAGATCCATAGAACAGCCCCACCAGGAGCAGCCTGCTAGCTGCTCAGCCCACCTTCCCAACTGTCTCACACCACTCCAGCACCCAAGCATTCCAGTCAAGTCAACATTCCACTCAGAACTCTCACACTGGCTGAGCAGCTAGTTACAAGATAAAGGGGAACAGTGATAACATTACATGAAGATACTACAGTTACCTTGCCTTCAACATAGTCCTCTTTTAGTTTCAGTGTCAAAAGGCGAACAGGCGGCAACAGTGCCTTCACTATAGTCCTTTCTCTCCCTGTAGAGTGCAGGAACTAGAGGACTATATGGAGCACTCTATTGCCAGTTCAAATAGAAACATGAACGGCAATCTGTTGGAGGCAACAGAGTTTGCCTTGCCTTTTTTGTCTTGCTGTAGTGTGTTTGCTGTATGTGTTAACAGTTTTCTCCCAGACCTTTTGGCTTTGCCAATGTTGTCACGTTGTGTTATGCAACAGAAAGCATTTTGTTCTCTAAATCACTCCTATCTACAGTAAGAGCTTTAATGATTTAAGACAGTTTACCTATCTGACACTCTACTGTTGCCTACTGTTCAGGCTACCCCTCTGCTATGCATCTTTACACCAGTTAGCAAGGTTATCTGTCACATATCTCCTCAGCGCTGCTGCCCCTTTTGTAATACCAAAATGCAGCCCTCTGTAGATGGTACCACTCCATGTGCTGCGCAGTGGCCACATTTTCTGTAATGTGGCCACTGGACAGAACTTATAGGACAGTTGGAAACTGTATAACTATCTTTATTACTCTTGACTGAATGGCAGGATATGTTTAATGGGTCTGATGAAATTAAATATTTCAGAATTAGGCTCTAAAGGCATGATTTAGGTTTGGTGGCCAGAGTAAAAGCAGACAGGATGTCGGAAGACTATACTCCATCCGTCAAATTTAAAGATGCCTGCCGGCCCGTGGACATCTGTATAGATTAGCAGGAACTTTTGTTATGGCGTTTCCTGTCAATTTAGGAAAGTATGACAAGCGACTCCGTCAAACCATCAGATTTTTCCAAACTTTTTTATTTTTCAAAAACAAACTCCCAGAGGGAGCTTGTTTCTGAAAACTAAAAAAACGAATGATCCTCGCACCATGAACGTTTACTTCCATATTGCTCTAACTGTGTTAGGGAAGCTTGCAAGTATCCCTTTCATGCTGAGAACAGATACACCACCTTGACATTATTCATCCACAGCCTCAGCTATGGTAATAGAGTATTAACACAGACATTATTTCCAGTCTTGTACTTTTGTGTGGTAGCCTAATGCATTCTGGGTGTTATAGTCTTGTTTTGCTTCCATTGACCTAATTAGGCTAAAATACCTCAAATCAATGATTTGTAGGTGAAACATTCAGCACTGTGGACAGTGTCCGTAATGACCTGCAGTGACATGGCCACCCTACAACAAGTACAGTCAATCAGCATTTTGATACTAATCTGTATAGAGTCTGTTCACTGATGGTAGTCAAGACGTGAAGCTGCAATATACAGTTATAGGGGCACATAGTTTCCGGTGGAGCCAGACCTAAAAAACAACAAGCAAGAGAGTCCTAAGCCAATCCAAAGTCAACATTCTTTTTTACAACTAACAAATATATATGTCCACAGCACCTGAGTAATTATGAGCGTAAGTACCCAAAAGTCCGTTCCTACATACCGCAGTTAAGAAAAAGACCTTTGTTAAGTGAGATATTTGCATTCTAACCCGAAACTCAATAGCTTACAACAGTTTTACAGCTTTGTTAATAGCAACAGTGTTCAACTCTTCTTGGATGTGGGAAATGGCACTGTTAGAACTGTCAGCCTTAAGGTGGTCTTCCCCAGACTTTTTGCCTGCTTACCTCCTCCTTTTTGTTCATTATTTTTGTTGGACTTGGGACTCTGAGCCCTTTATCACTGCTGACCATTGTTAAAGTGCATGTGCTTCCCACTAAACATAGTAACCTTAGTTTATTCACAAATGGCATATTTAATTTACATGTAAGTCCCTTGTGGAGTGGTATATCATATACCCAGGGCCTGCCAATGAAATGCTACTAGTGGGCCTCCAGTACAGATTTTGCCACTCACACAAGCAGCACTTTAAACATGCTCAGGCATACTACTGCAGATCCTGCGTGTGCAGTTAAACTGCCATGTCTACTTGGCATTTGAAACCTGTTGCCAAGCCTTAAACTCCCCTTTTATTACATATGAGTCACTCCCTAAGGTAGGCCCTAGGAAGCCCACAGGGCAGGGTGCTGTGCAACTAAAATGTAGGACATATACTTTTAAGTTTTGCATGTCCTGGTAGTGAAAAAAACTTAAATACGTTTTCACTTCTGTGAGGCCTACCCCTCCCGTAGGTTAACATCTGGAATTCCTTATAACACTTTAAAGCTGTAATTCTTGATTGAGAAGGAGTAGCTGTGTCATGTTTCATAGCATTGGAATGGAATGGTAGTGATAAATCCTCTTTACTGGTAAAGTTGGATTTAACATTACTAATTTATTAAATGCCACTTTTAGAAAGTTGGCATCACTCTCCTCTTAAAGCTCTGTGTGCCTGCAGCCTGTCTCTAAAATACATCTGGGGTGGGTGACAGCTTGACTTTGTGCATTCCTCTTGACACACACACACAAATGAAGGTTAGGTTTGTCTGAGTTCCCATCCACATCCTGATGGCTAATCCTGGGCAGGATGGGAGGGAGGATCTGACCTGTCCCCTCACAAAGGGTTGATTACCTCCTACATATAGTCTAGAGCCAGGGCTGGAAAGAAAGGACTTCTGTGTACTTCAAAGACCCCGCTCAGGGGCGGCTCTAGGCTCATGGTGGCCCTGTGCAGGGAGCGCAGGTAGGGGGCCCCGGAAGAGGGGGTCCGGGCGGGGCGGAGCTCAGGAAGGTGTTTTTAATAAAACGTCCAGAAAAGGCGTTAGATGACCAGTAATATGGTAACAGAAAAACGACGTTTACTTTTTGAGTGCTCATCACTTGGATACTTTGTTTTAGAATCTGGGTCTCTGGAGGGACCCCTTTCAACAAGAAAAACATGTTGCGCGTCCGTAAGAGAGTTCGGCCACAAAGCAGGATCCCTCCAATCACATAAATCATATTCAGAAACCGGGTCTGTAACATGGTCTTGCTCTTTGGCTTCCTTTTCAATACCAGCATCATCTGTCTGTAAACTCTGAACCTCCTTCAGAATGCCAGATGTTGATGGACCGATGAATGATGTTTCAGTTTCTCTGTCTGAGGGTCTTTTGTAATAATCCTCATCCTGAGTTGGTAATTGCTGCATGTTTGTATCAATTTCAGAGTCACCTTGTTCATTTTCATTGCTCTGCTCATGAGTATCATTCTGCTCATGGATATCATCATTGTTTTGTTCTTCTTTATGGTCGTCAGCGCCTGTTTTACCGAGTGCATCAGCAGTACTCTGGCCAGAGGATTCTCCATCTTTAGGTTTCCCTTGGGTGATAAAGTTCAGGATTGCTCCTTCCTGTGACACTACGAAAGCCTGCTGAGCCACCTTTCTCTTTCGTTTCGAATAACCAGATTTGTGTACTCTAATTCTCTTCATTTTGCTTGCAATGCAGCGGGCGAGGCTAGCAGTGGGTAGGGAAAAAAAGAAGACAATCAGCAGTGGCGGCTGCTGAAAGATTTTGATGTGTCATTTTTATTTTCTTGCAAAAACAACAGTTGATGGACAGAATGCAGAACAATGTCATACATTCACCCCAGTACAGAGAACTGGGCCTAAATCCATCGTTTTTTTGCTCACCACACCACCCCAGTTCAGAGATGGCCATATGCAAATCAGCCTTGACCCTGTGCCTCATGGGAACAGTCCAGCCCAAACTGCCAAGCCATGTCTTCCCTGGACTACACAATGAAGGACCAGCATACCTTAATGAATGAGTGAATTTCCACCAACCTACCAGGAAAATATGTTCCAGAACCATCTCCCTAGCAGCCACCCAATGCAGCCGCTGATAAAACAGTGGAGGCCGCTACTTCTCCCACATGGCAGTGAAGACCTGAAAACCCTCCCCCTGCACCTTAGAGCCTCACCATCGCTCCAGCAGTTCAGGAAGGACCACAAGACCTCGCTGTTCAACCAATAAGCAGCATGATCCAGCAGCATGAATCCCACACCGCCTCGAGACCCTTATGTGTGAAGCAGCTGAGCTTTACAAACCCTGACTGATTGATAGTAATTACCCTTCCCACTACATGTATGACACATTATGAGGACTAGCCACATATGGAAGGTGTATTTGAAGAGTGTTATAAAACTATAGGGTAGATCATGTGACTTGGCATACAAGGTCTGTTTTCTCAGTCCACTGAGAACAGTAGAGCCTGGAGAATAGTTCATGATCTATTTGGGAAGTGACCTTAGCAGGAAGAGAGTAAGCTACCTTGAAATCATGGCACACAGAGACCTGTCTCAGTACGTCACTAACTGATCCTGAAGACAGCCTACAGGTAACCAAATACTCGTCCACTTTACCACATTGTCAAAAGACAAAATACAATATATTCAATTAAGGTTTCTTGTATAGTGCCATATTCCAGCAACCAGTTCTGCTCGCTTTCAGAGCACCTATTAAACAAGGATTAATTACAGTGAGTCCTAAGGCTATGAAAAGGCACTAGAGGTTCACTGAAGCAAAATGAATGTGCAAGGAACATCCAGTCAGGAGACAACTTTCAAGCAGACGTACGAATCACTAGCACAGCGTACCAACAACCCCATGGGCCGTGGCATAAGCAAGGAAAATGGCCCCTTTGGCTGCTGCTCAGGAAGTAAAATATAGCAATTATCAGGGTTCAACGGGCACCTGAGGGTTTTGGGTCTCAGTACCACTGTACTTGCTGAACCAATGGTAACTATGCCCCTAGTATGGACAGAGAAGGCTGCTTCACCAATTGCAAACTGAGGACTAGTTAAACTAGTTTTCTCTGCTAGTCACATGACAAGCACTGGAATGTAATTAAAGAAATGATCAAGAAGCCAGTCTCCTACCAAGGTCTCTGCAAAAGGGCATTAGATTGAGTTAACATGGGTAGGCACTGCCATCCTATTCCAGGCGTCCATCCATAGGTGCTTGCATTTCATGTCTGCCTCAACACCATATAAACAGACATAACCAAATGCCAAGTACATTCGAACACTCGATGTTTTAAAAGATTTGTGCAGGCAGATCCACTCATTAGATCACAAGTATCAGCTTCATACTCTGTTTTCATGATTGTTGATAAGTAATTGTAATCATTTTAATGAATCCTTAACATTACGTCTAACACCTCGTACCCTGCTCTCCTCTTCCCCCCAATACGACCGTGCCTCCCAAGTTACACCTCCAAAAGTCACCATGCCTCCCCTCAGCCACAAGTAAACACCGCCCCTGCACTCCTGACTCACTCTTCCCTCAACATACAGCGCCGATCTGTACCACTCCCTACCCGTGGCGCACGGTGACCACTTCTCCGACCCGTGCCCTCTCAGAGATGAATCGTGAGAGAGAGGCTCTCTCTCACGATTCATCATGCCCTCCCTTCCCATGACCACCAGAATACCTCCAGCTCGCCACCTCACATAGCTTACCTCCACCCAGACCCAAAGCACACACCATCTACAATAACATCCTCACCCAACCTTCCCCGCGCCCCCGGCTCCTCACCCCCACGGGCTGTGATACATTCCTACGCCTGATCTGCCCTCCTCCCCAGGGCTCCCCACACCCTCGTCCAATGGCTCACCTTCCCTTGGGTTCACTCTGCAGTGGCACACGCTGACCTCCTCACTCCCCCTCCCCATGCCCTGACCCTCGGGCTGCTCACCTCGCAGCTGGCACCAAAGGTTGCACACTGGCATGCTATCCTCTGCAAGGCGGCCTTTCTTGCCCAGGGTCTCTAGGCGCGCCGGTGCATGGCCTCGGCCGGTCTCAGTGCTGCTCGCTGCACGCCGGGCACAGGTGCTGCCACCCCTCCTGCCGCCAGTGATGCGTGGTGCTTCTGTAACCCCTTCGCTGCAGGACTCGCGGGCACTGCGCATGCACGCGCATGCGAGCCTCCGGAGGTGCCAGATCTGGACTATTAAAACAAGCTCGATTCTCCTGGAAAAAAAGTTCTAAACAAGCACAAGACCTACCAGAAGAGCCCGAAACAAGGCCGACCCCACACAAAGACGAGACTGGGTCAGAAAGGAAAAGAGTATAAGAACAACCATTCAGCGTGCATCACATTGGATTTAGCACGCCTCAGTCGTTCATGCGCCAAATCCCTGCCAGGGGCCGCCACGAATATGTATTGTATCTGATTCCTCGTGGTGGGCCCTGGGGTTTGGTGGCCCTGTGCAGGTGTACAGCTTGCTCATGCCTAAGGCCGCCCCTGCCCCGCTTTGACGTCACCTCACTTCAAAGGAACAACTGGGAATAAGTACTGGGTCTCTGGCCCCCACAAATCAGAAACTTCTGGACCTGTAAAAAACTTCTGTCAGAAGGACTGCTGTGCTGCTACAAGGACTGTCCCTCTGCTGGACTGCTGTCCTGGAAGGATTGATTTTCTGCTGTGTTGCCCTGCTGCTGGCTGCTCTCTGACCCTGTTGAGGAAGAGCTAGACTCTGCCTTGAACCCAGAGTGTTATCCAAGGGCTTGTTGGCTTGTTTTCTATTTTGTGAGACTCAGGGATATCAAAGTTTCATCATCGCTCCTGTGCTTGGTCCATTGAAAGTTGATGCAGGTGCTTGCTCCAGTGGAACCAAACACATCCTCTGCTTGCGTGGAGCATAGCTGATGCATCTCACCTGCTGTTGGAGTGTACCCAGCGCACCGCACTCTGAGCCAGGTCATTGCCTCCAGAAACCGATGCATCCGAACCGTGCATCACTGCCGCAGTAGTGTCGGAAGATCAAGGAATCCCCTTGACTGGGCGGAGAAACTATGAGCATCGCACTCGGAACCAACACATCTCAGCTTCAGCCCTTCGTCTTCAGAACCAACGCATCGCCACTACTGCGTGAAGAAAATCGCCACATCACCTCGATTGCGGGATCGACACTGACGCATCGCTTGATTGCACCCCGCATCTCACTGTTGCGTACAGGATCAAGGTACTTTGTTCAGCAGGCCTGTGTGGCTCCTGTATCCGGCCTGTGCTCCAACATGGTCAGCCTGAACTTTTGACTTTCTCCTGGTCCAGCATGACCAGATAACCCCCATAGCTGCTTATTGCTTCTAAGCGCTAAGAACACTTCTATTCTTTAAAAATTCGGAACTCGACTTCTGCCTATTGGATTTATGCCGTTTTAGCCTTGATTTATTTATAAAATTAATGATTATTTCTCTAACCTGATGTGCAATCTTTTTGTGGTGTTTTCATTGTGTTACTGTGTGCTATGTTGTGTTGCACAAATAATTTACACCTTGCCTCTTAAGTTTGGCCTGACTGCTCTGTGCCTCCAGGGGGTGAGCTCAGGTTAACTTCCAATGTGTGTCTTACTTGCCCTGACTAGGATTGTGGTCCCTACTTGGGCAGGGTGCATACATCTACCAACTAAAGAACCAATTTCTAACAGGCACCATATCGATATGAGCAGGATATTACAGGGAGGTAACACCAATATGCCTTATTCAACAATACCAGTGCTCTAGGTTTGTGTAAAAAACCGACATGGCATGATGCACTCATTGAATTTTGCAATAAATGTGAATGAAGCATGGGAGACCCATGATGACGGATCCAACTCCATATACAATTAACAAAAAAGTTTCACCCTAGGGTGTACACCACTATACTGCAGCCAAAATGTCATTCTACAAAAATATTGCATCCACAATATCAACAACAAATATGTCAGTCAGTCAGTCGATAAATCTTTAGTTCAGTTTGACAAACCATAAAAATGATTCCAAAACATCAATCAGCAATTCATCTTGATAAAAAAGAAAAATGCAAAGATAATCATAGATATACTTTAGACACATGAAAGATCAGTTACTACAAATGTTTTAAATCTCAATAAATTCTTTAAAAAGCATACACAGTATTTATAAACACACTTTCACATAAAAGATCTGTTCTTAACTGGGTTTAAAATCTCCTTCTGTAAAATGTGACTTTTTCTTGATCTTTATAGCCTGGGATAAAAGATACATCAGCATAACAAACGTCAAGCGAATGCAATTGCTGTAAAAATAACAAGGCAGGTCTACAGTGTGTCAAATAAGCGATTTTGAGCAAAGGTCTTACATAAACTGTCCTAAGTCTCTTGTAAAACTGACAGCAAAAGGAAATGAAGCCTCGGCTGAGTCGAGGAGCCATCACACCAACAGCATGAAGCGTTCTTTAACTAGACACCCATGGTTGGGACAGCCTCTAGAGAAATATAAAATATCAAGATAAAACTGTGTCAACAGAAATCTATGATGGCTATTGGATGATGTTTGTAAATAAAATCTAACCTGTCAAACCCCACTTGGTGGGCGTAGGTCTGTTTCACAAGAAGCGAGGATAATAAACTTTCAAACAACAAATACAACTGTCAGGCATCCAAGAAACTTTGGAATAAACTAGATTTATATATGCAAAAAAACATACCTCCATGATAGCAAAGTACCCTCATGCCCCTATATGTGGCACCTCACCAACTCATTCACATGCTGTTACATGTTATATCAACCAGTACCTACCTTCGCATAAATGCCAGTTTTATGACATCTTTCTTCTCCCCCCCCCTTTTTTTTACTTTCTCGTTCTCCCCTATCACTGAGGCCCCTCTTTTGTTACACCCGGCGCCTTCCACGACCCCCTCCACCGGGGTTTACCTCCATTCATATTTCTGACCATTCGTATGCATTTCATTTCAGATGGACATTAAGTAATTATGTAATGTTTTCCTCTTAGACGCATTTGAATACCACAAGCATATTTTCCCAAATGATGGTCAAATACCCCCGCATTTACCTTCCTTTTGTCTTTCTACCCCCCTGAATTTTTTTTAAAACATTTAAATAAAAAGAAATGGCCAACCTTTATTGATTACCAATTGTGAATTGACAGTTACAGTTGTTTTAAATGCCTCAACCTTCGCCCTAGGCTCTGCGCAAAAATTTACAAACATGGTTTTAATCTCAATTTTAGACAAGGAACAAAAAGATTCTGAGTTAATAAACAAATCCAACCTGTCAAGATTCATACCCGCCTTCCAGATTTATCAAAGCCAAGGTATCTGAATCGAGGTGATCTAAAGATAAAACATCATGCAGGTCCAGCCTATTAAAACACTTCTCGGATTTAGTCCACAATAAGTACCATAGAAGCATTGGAAGGGAGTCTTATCATGTCCTCTAAAAAACACATACACAACACCTCCTGACACATGAGACTTGAACAACTGCGATGAAAAGCAAGTAGCCTCTTCAAAAAACCATGTTCTACAGTTTGTGATGCCCTGCAGTCTGTGAAATCCCACAAACCTGCCCCATAACTTGCTACAGAGATGCGCTTTGCTTTATAGATCATACACATTTCTTTAATGGGCTTCTGCCCCAATTTAGAGGCAAACCTAAATTTCCCCTCAATGCTTCCCTCAAACTTACACCTATGTGTATTTCTGAAGTGAGCCCAAATTCCAATCTCATCTAGTTCCTTTACCCCGAGTAAGAGAAATGGACAACTCTACCGAATTTAATACCCTGAACCCAATGTGTGGGAGTCTTAAATGCCTTAGGACCACATACCATTGTGTATGTCTTGCATTTGAATTTAGGTCCGACTGGTGCATAACTTATGTAAATGCCCTTAACAACCTTTGGAAACTGTTTGCCATCTGTGATTAAAACTGCATTATCTGCGTAAAACAGGACTCGAATCAGACGCCCACCAACATGGGGCAGATCCAATATGTCATTAAGTGGAGCCTTGTACAGAGATGGGATTGGATGCTGGCTATGAGAATATCATGCATGAATATGTGTTGCTAAGTGATGAGGTACTACCAATTTGTGGTGCTTTGTTGGGTCGATATTTCATACGCAATATAGTTATGGTGGTGTTAACGCATCACTAAGCAAAAACATAAATATTTATATCTTATGACAAGGTTTCAGGACTTTTCAGGTCTGCTGAAAATAATGTAACAATAGTCATCTGCACCATATGAAGATCATCTCCATGATGAGAGCTACTTAAAAAAGCAAGAGGCATAAATCTATGGGATATAGCAGGCATGTGGGCTTTATTGTGAATAAAACAGTCTATGATGGCTTCCCATTAAACTTAGACTCTGGGAAAAATCCATATTGAGATCAATGCATACAGTGTTGAAAAGGGCGTAACTCAGTAGTTTAGAAGTAATTATCATCAATCTCATATAGTATCCTTTCAAGGTACTGAGTGAAACTCGAAGAATGTTTTGGAAAACCAAAACCAACCAGGATTATGATGAAATTATGCAAGAGTGGAGAGAAGCACCTCCTCTTCTTCTCATGCATTGTGCCAGCCTACTTCCATCTCCACAGCTAAATGCAGCCACACTCCCTCCACATCCGGTTCATTATCACTTAGCCTCTTCTGTAGATACTTGTGATACGCAGGTGTGTAAAACTACTCTAGCAGTAAGATCAGAGAAAAACATAACAGGAGCTAAAGCGAAGGCTGGCTAACCAGCGATGCATCTTGGGTTGACTGGCTGGCAGGTAGGTCCCAGTCTTCTGTCAGTTGTCCATGTAGTTTGTGTAGGAAGCTGGGTTTCTGTTGCAGTAACCCCCTTACTTTTGGCCAGTTTCTGATGCACTTTGACTTGATGAGCTCTGAGTCCCTGCCAATCAGGTTCCCAGGGCCTGTGTTCTTTCCCAAAACTGTACCTTTGTACCCCCAATTGGCACCTCTCTGGCCACATGTAAGTCCCTTGTAAAAGGGTACCATGGGTACCAAGGGCACTGTGACCAGGTAAGGCCTCTAAAGGCTGCAGCACATATTGTGCCAACCTTAGAGGTGTTGTACCTTAACACACACACACTGCCATTTCAGGCTGCGTGTTTTGGTGCAGAGAAAAGTGTAGAGTCGACATGGCACACATTGCTGTGTGCCATGTCTGCAACCCACTGCCTATGGTATAGGTAAGACACCCCTCTAGCTGGGTGCACTATACCGCTGGTGAGGGTACAGTTGCCTGAGCATTGTACCCCTACAGTGTCTAAGTCCATTCTTAGACATTGTAAGTGCAGTAAAGTCATAAAGAGTATATGGTATGGGAGTTTGTCATTACGAACTCCACAGCACCATAATGGCTTTACTGAATTCTGGGAAGTCTGGTAGCAAACGTCTAAGCATAATAAAACCACACTGATGCCAGCGTGGGATTTTTTATACAATGCACTTAGAGATGCCCCCTGAAAAACAACCAGCCTCTGGTGGGTTCCCTGACTGGTACACACCAGCTTGTCACCACAAGACATGTTTCTGGACCCCTGGGGTGGGAGTCTTTGCTCCCTGAGCCCAGAAACAAAGCCTTTCCTGGAAGGAGGTTGTCACACCTTCCCCAGGCCAGGAAGAGTCTACTGTGGCAGGGGAGCTTCAAAGGCCTTGCCGCTTTTGTAACGCGACCCACAGCCTCTCCTGCTATCAGGAGCAGACCCCCTTCCTGTCTACCCTCATTTTCAGCAGAAAGACATGCGGGAAAATTAGCACAGCCCAGAAGGTGTGCCCACCTCTGCCAACACCACCCCTCTGGTGGGGTTGGCGAGGTGAAGCCCACTCTTCAGTGCTCGCCATCTTACAGATGGCAGGCACTCTCCAAACAGGATTAGGGATTGTGCCCACTCCCCACGTGGGCTGGGCACACCAAGGGTGTATTCACCCTAGGGTCAGTAGCCCATTGGCTGCTGATCTCAAGACCTCTAAAACGCCCCCTAAATACAGTATTTAGGGGGCACCCCTGAACCAAGAAGACAGATTCCCACAACCCACGAAGAAGAAGGACGTAAGAAGACACCTAGAAGAGGAGACTGCAGCCGGCCACCCCTGTGCTGCTGTGGGTGCACCTTGTGTGCTAAACTGGATCCACCTTTACCCTGAGCTTAAGTCTAGGAGCTTTGCTCCCACAACAATCGGAAATGATGATGCCCCACTGCTGGCCTCTGGGAAGTTGCAGTCCTCCCATTGGCCAAGGATTCACCAATCAGATTGCAGGACTGTTTAAATCGCTATTACTGTGTGTCAGAAGGTGGTTCTGACACTATGGGCCGCCCGGATTTTTCGCTTTTTGAGCACCTAATTGTTGAGCTTTTACTGTGGGGGAGCCTCATAAGTTGGGACTCACCCACAGTGACCTCAGGATGTAAGAGACTGCATGGGGATTGTACTGGTATTCCCCTGGCTTGACCAGGCCACTGCGCAGCAGCTGCAGTAAGGGACACCGGGCTGGTTACATGCAGACACATGTGTACATGCGTGTGCACACGTGTACGGGCTGCGCAGGGGAGATTCCTAGCATGCGCAGTCCAGGAGCAGCTACAAAGTGAATGGTGTGGCAGGACTTATGCAGTATTGGGTGGTGACATGGAATAGGCTTTATACACTGAAAGGAAACATGCCAGGGAAAGTCAGTGTGTTTTACTGTGTTTTCACTTCATTATTCCCCTATGGGGATGTGGGGCCCATGGCTAGATTAACTTCCGTTAGGCCTACAGATTCCAGACACGCACTTAAGTCCAATGTAGCGAATGTGAAAATAAGTATTCTGCAGAGTCCAAAGTCATATTTGTACTGCTTTTGGGTCATCCAGAACTGTCATATTTCTCTGAGCCAGCCATGACCAGACCCAGGCTGAGGGCTGACCTCAGCTGGATGGATTGATAACCTTTCTTCCACAAGCGAGGGCCTCCTCTCCATGAAGAGATGATGGGTGGGGCTACAGACTCATCCATCACTAGGTGCCAGGCACCAGGCTGCACCAAGGAGGGAAGGAGTTGGGTTTCAGAGGCCATGTGGCCAGAGACACTGGAGACGCCATTTTTAACAAACCCAGAGGCTGGACAAGAAGGAGGGAGCAGGGGCAGGAAAGTGATGTGTCGCTGTTTGATAGGACCAACAGGGACTTCCTGCCAGCCCCCCACTCAACTATTAAAAAGTGCTTGCACAGGAAGAGAAGCTCTCTCTGGGGTGTGGCCTGCTGAGGCTGAAGGTGCTGGAGCCTGGCGCAATGGGCAGTTGGAAGGAGAGACCCCCTGACTGCCCCCAGGACCCTAACAGCACCAGAATAAGAGCCCAGGACCAGTGCGCAGGAGCAGTGGCCTCTGCGCAGGGAGAAGAGAGGCCACGGAGGAGAGCCAGGCGAAAGGCTGGCGCAGGGAGCCATTGAAGACAGCACCCTGCTGAATCAGAGACCCCGAGGGTGGAGGAGAGTGCTCCCAGTGGCTGGGGCTGGTAAAGAGGAGCATGAAGCGCCCCATAATGCCTCACCAGGAATTTGGAAATCTGCCGTTTTGGTGCTTTGTGGCCCCCAGAGGAGGGGGGTCACCCTCACTTGTGAAAAGGTGCTGGGGGAGCTGCTGGAGAAGCGCAGTTTCCCCCCCCCCCCCAGCACGAAGAAATCTGCCGTTTTGGTGCCTAGTGGCCCCCAGAGGAGGGGGTCACCCTCATGTGTGAAAAGGGGTGCAGGGGGGCTGCAGGAGCACCGCAGCCTCCCCCAGCATAAAGAAGAACAGTCCACCCATACGTTTCACGGGGCATCTGAAAGAATAACCCCTCAAGGGCTCAGCCAGCCTTTAACACCTTTTAGGCTGGAACTTATGTTCTACAGCTGAGGGTGTACTATGAAGTGCATCATGGAGTGAAGGGCTGAGTTGGGGATGTCTGGAGAAGGGCATCCTCTGGAGGTGAAGTGGTTTAATTGCACCGAAATGCATTTACTATTGGTTATTTCTTTTTAGGTGGACTGAAAGTCACATGTGTAAAGTGAAGTACCTGTGTAAAGTGATGTTCAGCTAAATTGAGTTATGTTTCTGGACCTTCCTGCTAGGGGGTCTGGCTGTATTTACGTAGTCCCATGCTTTTACCTGTGATTCCTTTTAAAGTGAAAAGGCGCATTGCAGGAGAAGTGTAGTTGCCAGGAGTACTTCTTTTGAAGGGACTGTAAGTCACATGTGTAAGGAGATGTCATAAGCCAAGTGGGGCTCTGTTGCCAGACAGTCCTGCTAGGGAGTCTGGCTGTATATGCGCAAGCCTGTGATTTCATCTGTGATGCCTTTAGGGGCTGTAATTGCAATGCATTCAAATGATCAACCAGGGTGATGAATACTGTCATTCTAAAGTGTGCGTAAACATGGATTCTTGCTGCTGCGCTTAGTTGAAGACCCCAGACTGCTAGCCCTTAAGATATAGAGGTGCATACTTTATGGTCAGTAGGAGACGCTCAGTCAGGGTCATGTGTCACCAAGGCAGGTTTACCCCTTTTTAATGCTTGTTGAGGTAATGGGGTGGGTCGCCACTGGGATGGTGCCAGTGCGCAGGGCCCTCGCTCCAGGTTATGTTCAACTATCTGCATTGGGGGCAAGTTGATGTGCATACATGGGAGTGGTGGTACTAGACCCCACCCCCCCCCCTTTGCAGTTTGCAGGAGGGTTGGAGATGTTATGCAATGTCACAAAGTAATTCCAACAGCTTATGTATATTTGTAAATTGGTGCATAGTATTGAGTAGTATGTGTGTTTAATAAATGTACTCTTACTTTTATACAGCAAAGTACAGACTGGACAATCAATTATTGAGTGTTATTCTTGTGCACCTGCAAATGGCGATTACTAGCCCACATCACCTCCCTTGAGTAAGCATCAGACTGCTCTGCAACGCTACCCTCTGAGAGTCAGGCGCTACAATTGGGTGTTTGGTTCCCAGTGAAGGAGAAATATAGTCATTTTATTTGTGCAGGCCTCACAGATGCTGACTCGTTTTCCAACACTGTGCTTCTTCATTTATCGCTTTTCCGCATTGAGGAAGGCAACAAGCCTGAAACGCGTCTGCGGATTAATAAAAGCCCTTTTATACCCTGTGAGTGCACCAAACCCTTTCTTGTAGTTGTTGTGAAACAAGCGGGTTCCACCTCCGCTCTGCGGTTGCACCCTCTGTGAGTTCGGCAGCCCAGGTGGAAAGCTGTTTTGGGAATATATATATATATTATCTCCAAACGACCACCTCCTTAAAAGCAATCAGCAAGGCCACAGCAGGGAATATTGCGGGAGACTCTTTATTCACCCGTTACAGCTTTGCATAATGCATTTCGGCATGTCCGCCTTCATATGCTGCTGCTGTTACCCCGTTATCACCTCCTCCCTCCTTTGAACGTCCTGTGGCGCTCCCATTGGTGGGAGATCAGCTGATCCTGCTGCATTGAGGACAAAGCAGTCAAATGGGAGACTACAGTTTCCAGCATGCATCAGATGAGGTAAGTGCGGCAGCAGGAATCGATGTTGCTCATGTGAGTGCTGTTGTTTGCCAAGCAAAGGGGGGCCGTGTAGCAACTGGTGATCACGTAATTGATGGTGTTCAGGGCTCCCTCAAGTCCCAAACAAACCGGACCGTGAGGTAAACTGAATCAAGCTCACCTCCCCGTGCAGTCAAAGGCTGCCGATGGCAGCAGCCACTGGCGTGGTTCGTTCTTGAGGCTCGTCCTGGATGAATCAATACCTTGATATATATATTAGTGTAATAAAATAATTGACAGAATACAAAGAGAGTGCAGTCCCAACTGACGTTCATAAGAACGAGCTGCCACTGTGTTCCTGGCACTGATTTTGCCATCTTTGAGAGCAGGAGTCGCAAAGGCAGTGCCAGGGGCTGCATGAAGCAAGCCTGCTGCGACCTCTGGTTACCCCTAAATGACGTCCATGTATGCAAGGGAAATGGTGTGCTATATAAAATTGCCTTTTACACCATTTCCTGCTAAAAGATAGGGAGCATTTTGTCGATAGAATCAAAAAACTAATATGAACTAGGTAATAGGGGTAGAGAAAGAAAGGAATTATTTCTCACTGGCAGCAAATAACTTACATATCTAAATCCAGCTGGGGTTAATAACTCGATTTGTGAACCTTCAGAATGTGCAAACCCTCCTTCTTCATCCACAGGGATATATTTATAGACAAATATTTGAACGAAGAAGAGAAAAAACACACACCTTATAGTATAGTTACATTCTTATGTGATAGTCAGGATTTTCCAACGATACAGTGTCACATCTTTCTTTACGATGCATAAATCTTTGCTCTTGGCTGTATTTCACATTTTCTGAGTAAACCCACTAATGGAGGACAACACTTCTATCTGATTCTGTGACAACCTTTGCACACGGTGCAGTGTTCCTTAGTTTCTAATGAAAGCCGGTCCATGATTGGGCGATGGCACGAAATCATTTTATTGTGACAGCTCATTGATGGGTATTTTCTCTGTTGAACCTGAGTGGACTCTGTTGCTTTGTGCCAAGTTGACATCTTTTCTGAAACATAAAACTGAAACAAAATCCTTGAAATTGCTTTGTTAAAGTTGCACAGGATGCCTCACCTATTAAAAGATTATAAATAGCTCACGCCCTGAGATCGCAACAGCACTCACACACCACACTACCAGATAAATCACTCTCACAGGGGAGAGGATGTAGCCTCGTGGCTAGAACGGGCGACTTTGGAGCTTCGAGTCTTGGCGTCGGCTCAATATCCTGTGATTCTGGGTAAATCATTTGGGGGCATATCAGCAAGGGCCGGCGATAATTATCGCTCAGAACTCTTAGCTTGAGGATAATTATCGCCAGCCAACTCTGAATTGTATCACGGAGATGGCGTGCTATCAGCAACGCTTATCTCCAAAGCGATAAAATTCAGAGCGCAAGCTGCCAATTGTGAGATTATCGCTGGAAATACAGTGATAATCCCACAAGGTTTGGCGATAGCTTGCTAATAGGGATAGACATACTTAGCCATGATATCCACCTTACATAGGATATCATGGCTAAGTCAGAAAAATACCAGACGTAAAAAAGCAGCGTTAACCGCAGTTAGAGCTGCTTTTTTTATCGCTAACAGGGTTAACGATATCTTTGATAATAGGAGAAATGTCGCTTAGCGACATTTCTCCTATTATTTTACTCTGCAACGCCCCCTTTGCATCTCATTAGAGATGCAAGGGGAAGCGTAGAGTAAAAGGGTGCTAACATGCAAATTTGCGTGTTAGCACCCTGTTGCTGATAGAGCGCTAGTTTTATCTCTGCTTTTTGGGCTTTTAAAGCCA
Source organism: Triturus cristatus (assembly GCF_964204655.1). Taxonomy (NCBI): domain Eukaryota; kingdom Metazoa; phylum Chordata; class Amphibia; order Caudata; family Salamandridae; genus Triturus; species Triturus cristatus. Next base: position 62,146,572 of record NC_140588.1, read on the forward strand.
AAAAAGCAGAGATAAAGTCCTTGTTGATATGCCCCACAATCTCCCAGTGCCTAACAGAAATGAATGTGTATGTGTCCGTGTAACTGGTGCTCATGTAAAGAGCTCCAATATCTTCGAGTCTGCGCTATATAAATCTGCAACAAACAAAATGCACAGCACAATTGTAAAGAAACATGAATGGAACGGCATTACACATAAACCATAACGACTAAGTAGCATTACGTCATTCCGTGCTTGTCATCCACGCACCGCGTCTTCGGGGGGCCCAGTTATGCCACGTGCACGCTGTGAGGTAAATGTAAACCAATAAATGATTTCTTGAATCGAAGGCAGCAGAATCAATATTTCATCTGCTGGCTCTCGCATGGCTTTCACAGACTGCACTGCTGCCGGCACTGTCGATAATTGTCCAAAAAGAAACAGCTGAATAGAAGAGGGACTGCGTTACAGGAACCTTTGCCAGGCTGTGGCTGCTGATGAATGTAAATGGTTTCCCATCAGACATCTTATCAGCAGCAGTGGCGCTTAGTTCAGCAGAAGAAGGCCGTTCATCTTCAACATCTGCGCCCGGGAGAAAGGTCCTGGGGAGGCTCAGTCTGCGGGACGCCCGTCGGTCGGTTTCTATGCTTCCCTTGTGTGAAGGGCTGTTTATGCAGAGCAGAGGCGAAACCATTTTCAAATCCCCTTTGCAACAGCAGCTGCTATTTTATGGGTCTTTCTTTCGGCCTCTCCGAAAACGTTAGGTCTCCTTTTGAATTGCCCGCACGTCCCCCACGAAAGAGACAATGGGGCATATTATCAAGCCAGGCGATAAAATTATCGCCGCTTTAACGGCAGAAAACTGCCGCTAAAACGGCGATAATGGGCTTGATAATATGCTCTATGGAATTCCAATTGAAGCCCATGTTAGATGTGAAGGACAGGATAATTTTATCGCCTGGCTTGATAATATGCCCCAATATTTGCTCCAAATTTGCCATTATTAAATGTCAACGTCACCCTCTGTCTTCCTTCTCGAACTGCTAACTCCACTAGCAACTGACAGGACCTCTCTGGGCTGGCTTTCGGCAAAGAGCTGCTTGGGGTACTCTGTACGCTGCAGCAGTAAATTACTCTCTTTTTGTCATACTCGGGGCTTTAAGTGGGTCGGGTCGGGTCCTGCCGGTGCTCAGCACCGCCAGTTCTAAACAAGCATTGGCATAGCCAATAGGTCTCGCCTTTGGGACCTTATAAGTGTTTAGCCATGCAACAGTTGCATAACTAAACACTTATAAGGTCCCAAAAGCGAGACCTATTGGCTTTGCCAATGCTCGTTTTAACTGCTGCAATCTATTGAAGCCTCACAGAGAACATCAAAGCGGCCGCAAAAGTGATCGCGATCGCAATCAAACTTCAAAGCGGCCGCGCAAGTGAAAGTAATCGTGGTAAAGCGCGACGGGCGCACACATGCACTGTGGCTCTAGGCTGGCCTGGTAGCACTTTTTGGAGCCCTCACAAAATGTCTCGCCAGACCAGCGCATGCGCTGGGTCAGACGAGACCTAAAAAAGCAGGTTACGAGAGGTCCTATTGGGCTCTCCGTTTTCGCCCTCACCCTCAGATCTGTGACCCCGTCAGCCCTGTGGCAGATGGATTACTGAGGCAAGTGTTACACCAGTAGGGTCTCCAGCAGTGGGTACCCAGTGTTTTCTCCCATTCTAAATTAATAAGGGAAACAGCAGATTTTGCAGGGCAGGAGGAATGCTTTTTACAGAGTTCCTTACTCTCTGCCAAATCCTGAGTAAACCCCCTTGCCCCTTCATACTGACCGTTAAAAATAAAAAGATTTTTTTCTTGCATTTCTTTTAGTCTTATAGGTTGATTACTATTATCTAAATTAATAAGAATCTCTGGATGCAGGAAGAATGAGTAGTAGTTGACTGTGCAAGGCAGAGATTTATTATATCCGCAGTGCTTCTGCTGGCATGGGCCAATAGACCAACCAATCGATAAGCTTTGTAGTGATGTGTCCTTGTGTGCAGTGGCGGCTGGTGAGATTTGAAAGTGGTAAGGCGTAAAAAAATCATGTCCTGCAGTGATGTTGCCTCGCTAGACCTTATTTTTATTTCCCTGACATTGTGAATTTGCATACGTTGCCTTTTCAGAGCAGCTATATATCTGACAGAATTGTTTTTTTTTTAAAACAGATGTGCCAAGGATATTTCTCCTTTTCGATATGCAATACATTCCTTTTTAACAGGTTTGGATCAATATGAATGACAAGGTGAAAACAGAATATATAACGTAAACATGTAAAACATGTAAAACTTTTCAATATGCAATACATTCCTTTTTAACAGGTTTGGATCAATATGAATGACAAGGTGAAAACAGAATATATAAAGTAAACATGTAAAGCTCTTTCTGATTGCTCGCAACATTCCGGCCCACTCCCCTCATTTCCTAGTCTCATCAGGATTAAAGCAAATTAACTGAATACTGAAAATACCCTTCACAGCTATGAAATGAATTTTCCTTTTTCAGATGCTGCCAGCTACATATGCGTCTCACCAGTAGACAAAAACCAGTCACTAGCAGTTTTTACAGCACGCACCATACTTCTTCAAAAACCGGTGCCAGAAAATGAGAACCTCATCTGCCGGCATTTGGAAATAAAATCCAGAGCAGGTGCTTGGAATGTCAGAACGTATGTAACACGGACTTGCACAGGAACGCCGCGCTATCAGTAAAACGCCAAATGCTGCTATTCATCGCGTTAATACTCACAGAAGATTTCATGCAATCATGTAGCAGTATTAATTATGCCTGCCAATGGTTATTTTGAATATTGCCATATTAAATGACACGGATATGCAATTCGGCGCTAAACTAGAAAGCCCTCTCGGCTAATCTTGCTGAGCATTCAGCCTCACAAGTATTCTTTGCAGACGACGTGCCCTGCGCTGCACAAGTGTTCATGCATGGATTCTGTGCTCATGCACACGTCATACTAGCAGAGAAAAATAAATGCACAGCACAACATACACCCCACGGAGTTCACCAGTTTTACAGCGTCGTGTGGGCCTCCCTCGGCAGCCCCCTCTATTACTCTCTTCCATTTCTAATTACCTTGTGTTGTGCAGTTTTCGTCAACCCCTTCAAATTTCTTTCATAAGTATGTTTCCCTTTGCACGTTTTATACGTCTAACATTTATTCCTATTCTGCCTAGCTGTTATGAACAAAAACGTTTTGGCACCGGACAGGTTCCTCTCAGGATTCATGGAATTAGAATGCTCCGCATATGCAAAGCCATGCAGGCATTATTCACTGCGCACATAACAGTATTCGCTGATGCCCTTTGTTTCACTATAGTAAGCCATCATGTCAACTTTGGCAGATACGACATGGAAGGTAGGCTGAGGAAGTGGTGGATATTATTGTGGTTCAGTGAAAGCATTATAGGTTGGTCACGTTCAGCTTAATAGATGCAGTTGGTACCAGAGAACAGCATAAGCAATTCACTTTGCTTGCTAATTCTTTATTTTAGATCTAGCTGCCTATTTCTCACTCCAAGTTACATCCATATTTTCTGTTACTCTCACCTTTGTTATTTTCCCACTTCCATCATTACATTTTTCTGGTGTTGACTGTATATTTTTCCCTTTGGTTTGTATAGGTCTCCTGCTATCTGCACCTTCACCCGGGGTGATAAGCTTTGCTTTTGGCAGTCTCCAACGCTCTTTAAAGCTTCTGTTGTAGTGAATATATTAATCGTTGCACTCTCTTTATGAACTATATGCCTGTGACTCTGTATTGAAGTACATGACCGCGGCCGGTATGACGGGCGGGTGGGCAGGGAGGGGTTGGAAATGAGGTCGTCGGGGGGGGCGGGAGGGGTTTGTTTAATAAAATAAAAACATAAAATAAAACTTAACTTACCGTCCTGCGCTGCTGCCACCTCAGATTCCGGATGGGTCCGACTCCCGCTGTCCTGCCTTTTCAAATTTCTGCTTCGTCATGAACCAGGAAAGGCAGCCTCCCTCCCCCCCTCCGCCAATCACAATGCTGCAAGGGGCAGCGGAGCACGCCCCACCTGGGTCATTTTCTCTATTTAGGCTGCTGCAGCAGCCTACATAGAGGAAAAAAAAAAAGGAAGAGAGGGCAGTCCTGCTCGAGGGCAGGGGGGGAGTGGCTTGCATACTGTTGTACATACTGACTGTTTGGGGGCCGACCAAACAGTCAGTATGCACAACAGTGGGCAAGCCACTCCCCCCTGCCCTCGAGCAGGACCACCCACCCCCAACCAGGCACATCTGCTTTCTCGCCGTGCGAGAAGGCAGAAACATATAATGGTAATTATTACCATTTATGTTTCTGCCTTCTCGCGCGGCGAGAAAGCAGTGGGGCAATGCCCCAATGGGTGAGCCGCCACTGCTTGTGTGTGTGTTTTTATATGAAAACTGATTGCCATGCAAACATTGTTTACGAATTGCAACAGAATGCAGTGGCTGTCACCATCCTAAGGAAAAACACCACAGTGCTTTATGACATTTTTGCACCCATCACTGATCACCTATTGTTATGTGCCCGGGTTAGGTCCATGTAGCGAAGCGGCTCACTTCTTACACTGTCCTATTTTTCACAAAAACATTTCTGCCATGACCTTTTGCACATATTTGCGTGCACAAAAATGTGCGTCCAGAACCTACCCGCTCTGCCCGTCTGTAGGTCAACACAAGTAGGTCCTGGAAACGAATCCGCGCAGGCCAAAATACCGCAGCTGGGATGTGGTACTTTGCCTCGATCTAAGGGGCAATTACCATAACACGAGATGGGTTGGATTTAAAAATTTAGATTCAGCATGCACATAGGTATGGTGAATCCATAATTAGTTTCCCTAATCCTTAGAAGCGAATCTAGCTGGAGTGTAAGGTAAAGTTTTTATAATCTAGCGCTGAAGAAATGCCACAGATCCCGTTAAGAGATTAAGGCATAAAATATGCTGCCCTTAATTTAAAGAAACCCCAGTATTAAACACTGTGGGACTGTCACGGTTCATAAGTTTCCTAATGATAGTAGTCACATCACCGTTTTCCCCCTACCAGGGATACTACCTAAATAAAGATTATATAACCCACCATCTCACACACTACAATATTTTCACATTCCTGCACTCATCAAACGGCAAAATCTGAAGATCTTCGACAAAGAGCCCTCTTGCGGGGCTCGTGGGCCTTTGTAGCACCGGCCCCACGAGGAGCAAAAGCCCAATGATGAAGCATGACACCCATTTGGGTGTGCGAGGGCTTTATCTTCCAAAAGGGCAGACTCCGTGGAACCAACTGATTTTCCAACCTTACTTTCCCTGACTTTTCCCGTTTCAGGAACAGCCTCCCTATATTTTTATGGCTATTTAGAGTTAGGAACATGTGTGACTGGGCCTTCAATAGGTCATGGACCCTCCCTTTTGATTGACTACCTATTAAAATAGTCAATCCGTTTTTCATATACTGGACAGTAATGAATCATTAGCATGGTGAATCCTGTGTGTTCTCTTCTTTACATGCAGGACAATGTGGCAATGGAGGGTAGTGCATGACAAGCAACAACGTGAGCACCAGGTACAACAGCCGGGCACCATGAGCAGCACTTTCAGTAGTCTTGGCACAGGAGTATCCTTGGCCTCTTACATCAACTGACCTTACTTGATAAGTTTTCTAAATTTATCTCCATCCAAAACACAACACAAGCAAGGTCCTCTAGACCCTTGATACCAAAGCCTTAGTCAGTATAACAACATGAGATAGAGCACACTCAACTACAGCTCTCCACAACCCACTGTGCATTACATGAGTATGGTTCATATTAAGTAATGATCAGTCCTGCAAGACTCACAGGAATAGTTGCTGTAGACTCCAATCCCTCTTTATCATTACACACTCAAAAATCACTCACCCACTCAGAGACTCATCCTCCACTCATAGAGCCTCTCAGATACTCATGCACCCACTCACAGACTCACTCAGGCACCCAGTCACAGACCCACTCAATCACTCACACACCCACTCACAGACCCACTCAGACACTAATGTGCCCACTAACAGAGCCATATAGAAACCCAGACAGCCATTCACACACCCACTCACAGACCTACACAGCCACTCACACAACCACTCACCTACCTATACGGCCACTCACATGCCCACCCTCAAAGGTTACAGGTTACAGTTAGGAAATACAAGTTAAAAAAAGGTTGCAATTCCCTGAAAAAATCCAAGGTTACAGGGACATTGAAGTTAGGAAATAGAATTTTAAAATACGTAGAAATTCACTGAAAAAATTATGACCATGGCATTAGTGATGTAATATGTGAGGTCATAAGCAGTGCATTGCGGAGGCATAAGTTATAGTTAGCTCAGGTAACTATAAGTGGTGAATTTCACTGGTTTTGTACGAGTGAAATCTGAACCTAACTGCAAAGCCCCTGTAACCTTTATTTTTTTCAGTGAATTTCTAAGTTTGTTTTTAATTCTACTTCCTAACTATAACGTCCCTGTAACCTTTGGATATTCAAGGAATATGTATATGCATTCCATCAGCACAGATCATTTAGAGGGAAAATGATGATGGGTGGGGCACCTTTGGAGCAGTTTGACGCTTTCGTCTATCTGGGTATCAAACTGCAGAAGAACATGAGGTGGAAGCCATATATCGAAGTTATGGCACTAAAGCATCGTCAGTTAGCTGGAATTCTTAGAAAATAGTTTAAATCCTCTTTAACAAACCCCCTAAGCCTGGTACTCCAAATTTACAACACCAAAGTGGTGAGCTCAGTCCTTTACGGGGCCGAGCTGTGGGGCCTAGAAAACTTGATCCAGTTAACAACAGCTGAGAGTGCGTTTCTGTGCAGAATCACTAGTATGCCACAGAGTACACCCACTCTCCCTCTAAGGAATGATCTAGGCAGGAAAGCCCTGAAGGACCTAGCCAGGCTACGGCCAATTCTATTCTGGCGCAGAATATGGTGCACACAGAAACTGGCAGTGTACACAGAGGGCTTAAGGGACGTCATAAACCAGGATGGCTTCATAAAATTAGTTAGCTGCGTGATCTGATAAGTTTGTTCAATAAAATGGGCCTATCACATCTGTGGGACTCCCCTTCCACTAAAGTGTTCCTGACAAAAAGCAGCCTCAAAGAAACTTACTGGGAAATGGCTGCACAAGATGAGTTTAGGTGCTGCGACTCATCATCCCTCTGGGGGCACTTCCTGCAGATTAAACCATGCCCAAGTCTTGAGCCATACTGGGATACTATTAAAAAAAAACATGGATCGAAAACTTTACTTCCAATTTAGATCAGGGTCTTCGCCTTTGGAGTGTTTTACATCAAATGGTCTCCCAACGGGGACAATAAATGTTACACATGCGCTAAACATGTAGAATCATATGCGCATGTGCTTTTTACCTGTCCTGCCTACGTTGGCACGCGAAAGGCTTGACTGGCTCAACTCTGTAAGAACCTGGGTACAAGATCACACAACATAGCCCTGCGAGTCCTGTGCACTGATCCAAATCCCAGGTACGCAACCCCGGTGGCTAAATTCTTGAGGTGGATGTGGCACATACGCTCCAAACAAATTAGGGCTGGTTGATGATCACGATGAAATCCCCCACTATTGTGCAGGTGTATGAGTGTGTACACTAGGCCTTGTGGGGTCCATTACGCCTGCCAAGGTGCTTGAGACTGTTATGCACTTGTTGCTTTTATCATTGTTTTTTACTCTGTCTTATCATACTATGTGTAATATAATGCTGGCCTTGGTTTCTCTTTGCACAAATGTTTTAACTCAGATTTTAACTTTTTGTAATTCTGACTTCTAATATTTTTATTCGTAATGCTTTTATGACTTGCTCAGTCGAAAAAAGCTTCTGTGATTATGATATATATATATATGTATTTATATATGTGTGTGTGTGTGTGTGTGAGCGTGTGTGCAGTGCTGCCAGTAGTAACATCATAACTCCACATAGACTTTTGAAGGTCCTGGTTTGGAGTGTGGCCGGAATCACCAAATTGCTAATAGATCCAGACTGGTGTCTTTTTGTGGACCAACACGATGTGGTTTTACTCCAAGAAACATGGAGCCTATATAAACCCCACAGGAATGGGTTCTCTTCCTATGGCATAAATTCCATGAGGAAAGAGCGGGGGAGGCCCTCAGGAGGCCTAGTAATTTGGCTAAAAAATGTATCGGGCTCCAGAGTAAGGCAGGTCCATGTAGATTCCGAAGACATTTTAATAGTCGACCTTCCCTACATTGTGGCTGGACAACTAGTTGATCAGGTTTCTGAGGAAACCAGTACCATCCGTATTTTAGACCTTGCTTTGTCGGATCTTCCAGATAACATCCCAGCCTTGGTAGCTGGTGATTTTAATTGTACTTTTGAACCGTTTTCCTTTGCCCCACTTGATTTGTCAGAGGAGTGGGGTTGTAAGTGACAGATCCCGCAGCTCGATCTCCCTCCAGTCAGATGGACTAAGAGAGGAGGCCAGGTGCTGGCCCTCACCCTCTCTCAGATCTCTTGACTGGGGAGAATGTCTGCATTGTCAGCATTCCGTCCATCATTTGTTTGTTGTAACGCTTTTCGCCCTAAGTGGGATGGGTATGCCCAGACGTGGGTCCCGTGCTCACTACGCCACTGGAGTCAAGCTATCCTGGCTGATGACGGCTGATAGCCAGAAACCGGTCCTAGGATGCTTGATTCCGGTCCAGGGAAGACATGGCTTGGCAGTTCGGGCTGGACTGTTCCCATGAGGCACAGGGTCAAGACTGATTTGCATATGGCCATGTCTGAACTGGGGTGGCGTAGTGGGCAAAAGAACAATGGATTTAACCCAGATCTCTTGACTGGGTGAGAATGTCTGCATTGTCAGCATTCCGTCCATCATTTGTTTGTTGTAACGCTTTTGGCCCTCACCCTTCAGCATGACTTGAGAGCCACAAACGGGAGAACCGAATCGGACTTAACGGGCAAACTTACTTTCAATCGACCTGGCCATGCTAGTAGAATTGACTACTGTTTGGTAGCCAATTAACTCTGGCCTTCTGTCTATTATATGTTAATAGCCAAAAGAATAGATAGCGACCACAACACCCTTATCCTTACCCTGATAATACAGGGCAACCCTGAACTGGCCATCAAGAGTAGGCCCGACCTGGGTGATCTGTCTATCTCTAGTAATCAGTGGACAATCAGATGGAATTGGGTGGAGGAAAACCCCAGGGCTCTGGAGATGGTCAAAGATTAGGTGCGCTCGGTGGTGGAAGAGCAGGCCCTAAAGCCCATAGACGTAACATTCAGGGAATTGGACACCCAACATGAATTCCTGTATAGTGAGATTAGGGATATGCTGGGCAAACAATGTAATAGCACAATTCACACAAAGGTAATCACCAGCAGAGATCCAAACCCCATGTAGCATGGTATAACCAGGAATGCAGGAAAACCAAGAGAGATCTGGTACGGGCAGTAAAATCTAATGTTCGCCCCGAGATAGTGGCTTGCAGAGCAAAATATAGGCGGGCAATAGAGTTAGCCAAGAAAGACTTGGAAGTCTCCCTGTGGTCCTCATTACATATGGCTTTAATAGCTAGAGATGCAAAGACGTTTTGGAAAAAGGCGGCGCAATGGCTTGACAGTAAGAGGTCTACACTGGAGTTTACCGTACAGCCTGAAGAATGCGTGTCCCATTTTGAATCGCTATATGCAGTGGGCAACATAGAAGAAGACCTTATAGAAAGGGAGGGTAGTCCTATTGGGAGTGGGAGACCCTCTGGTTTTCGCTTTGGACAAAAACTCAAGCGGAAATCTATTCATGTGTCCCTGCTAGAGCTCCCAGCCCTGATAGAATCCCAAATGACCTGTACAGGGAGGATCCAATCGTCTGGGGTTTGTATATTAATTTGCTAACAAACGCTGTTTTATTGGGCATGGGTATTCCACCATCATGGAAGTTAGCTGAAATAATACCCATCTATAAGAAGGGCGACAGAGCTGTTCCAGCTAGCTATAGGCCCATAAGCCTCATTGACTCCCTCCAGAAAGTTTTTTGTAAGCAGGTTCTGGCGAGAATTCAGGATTGGATTCTGGATTCTCGTATTTTAAGTGACTTCCAAGCTGGTTGACATGCTAATATTAGCACGATTGACCAGATTTTTTGATTCATCTGTTTGTATTGGAAGGAAGTGACTAGCAAGGGCAGGAAATTATATCTGGCCTTTGTCGATCTTCGGTCGGCGTTTGAGCTGGTTCCCCGAGCCACTCTCTGGAGAGTGTTCTAAGAGATAGACAAATCCAATAATCTCCTAGATATCCTTATCAGATTGCACACCTCAAACTTAGCTCAAGTGAGATGGGTGCGAATAATCAGCAAACAGAGAAATTCCCAATCGAACGAGGTGTGAGGCAGGAGTGTGTGCTTACGCCTACCCTTTTCTCACTCTTCATAAATTGGGTGGTCAATTTTTTAGATAGAGATGGGTGTGATGCCCTCAAACTAGGAGAGCAAAAGTACCGGCTCTCCTTTTTGCCGACAACACTCTACTAATTTCAAAATCCCCCCTACGTCTCCAACAACTGATGAATGATTTTTTAAGGTTTTGCCACAAGCGAGGTTTGGAGCTAAATGAGGCCAAAACCAAGTACATGATTTTTACCAAGCGAATTGTAAAATTGACCAAAAGACATTTGTTTGCAGGTGACACCATCTTGGAATAAGTATCGGAACAAGTATTGGTCCGACCATCGCTGCATCCACTTCACCTTCAAGAAACCCACTGTGCACCACCACCCACAACGGATCCCCTAGCGCAGCTGGAACAAGGTCATCGAAGACCAGCTCATCACCACCCTCGCCCGAGACCCACCAACAGACACCACCGACACAGCCACCCGCAACCTCAGGTAACGGATCGACGACTGCCCCAACACTCTCGCCCCAACCGTAAAACCTTCAAACAGACGCACCGACAGAAAGGCCAGCTGGTTCACCACTGACCTCCAGGAATCCAAGCAGGCTTGCCGAAGACTCGAGAAAAAGTGGCACCTCGAACAGACTCTGGACAACCACACAGCCCTAAATAATGCCAGCCGCAAGCACCACCAACTCATTCGAGCCACCAAAAGGACCTCCTTCAAGGAACTCATCGACAACAATGCACACAACAGCAAAGAGCTCTTCAACATCATGAAGGAACCCTCCAACCCCAACTCCAGCTCCAATGACATCCCGCCGTGGCAAGACCTATGCGATTCCTTGGCCACCTCGTTTCACCGCAAGATTGCAGACATTCACGACAGCTTTAGCACCCAGACCCTCCCCACAACCGCCGACACCGCAGTCTCACCACCCCCCAGCCTCTCCAACCGCCTTCTCTCCTGGTCCCACGCCAACGACGACAACACCATCAAAACCATGAACACCATCCACTCCGGCTCCTGCTCTCACCACACCTTCAACAAAGCAAACCGCATCATCGCACCCCAACTTCGGAAGATCATCAACAGCTCCTTCGAGACCGCCACCTTCCAGGAAAGCTGGAAGCACGCCGAGATCAACGCCCTACTCAAAAAATCCACAGCAGACCCAAAGGACCTCAAGAACCTCCGGCCCATCTCCCTGCTTCCGTTCCCGGCGAAAGTCATCGAGAAGATCGTCAACGGGCAACTAACCCACTTCTTCCAGGAGAACAACATCCTGGACCCGTCCCAATCTGGATTTCGCAGCAATCACAGCACCGAAACTGCCCTCATCACTGCCACAGACGACATCAGGACCCTACTGGACAACGACAAAACCATGGCCCTCATCCTCCTGGACCTCTTGGCTGCCTTCGACACCATCTGCCACCACACCCTAAGCACATCCCTACATGACGCAGGAATACGCGACAAAGCCCTGGACTGGACCACCTCCTTCCTCACCGACAGAACCCAGAGTGTTCGCCTCCCCCATTCCACTCTGAAGCCACCAAGATCATCTGCGGCGTGCCCCAAGGTTCATCACTCAGCCCCACCCTTTTCAATGTCTATATGGCACCGCTCGCCAACATCGTCCGCTCGCACAACCTCAACATCATCTCCTATGCCGACGACACTTAGCTGATCCTCTCACTCACCAAGAACCCCACCACCGCCAAAACCAACCTCCGCGAAGGAATGAAGGCCGTCGTCTACTGGATGCAGAACAGCCGCCTGAAACCTAACTCAGACAAGACAGAGATCCTCATCCTCGGCTCCACCTCCTCCACCTGGGACGACTTTTGGTGGCCAGCCGCCCTGGGAGCTGCACCCACACCCACCAACCACGCTCGCAACCTGGGGTTCATCCTAGGTTCATTGCTCTCAATGACCCAGCAAGTCAATGCCGTCTCCTCCTCTTTCTTCAACAACCTCCGCATGCTCCACAAGATCTACAGATGGATCCCCACCGGAACCAGAAGGACGGTCTCCCATGCCCTCGTCAGCAGCAGAATGGACTACGGCAATGCCCTCTACGCAGAAACCACGGCCAAACTCCAGAAAAGACTCCAACGCATACAAAACGCCTCTGCACGCCTCATCCTCGACATACCCCGCCACACCCACATCACCACCCACCTGAAAGACCTGCACTGGCTCCCAGTCAACAAGAGGATCACCTTCAAGCTCCTCACCCACGCTCACAAAGCACTCTACAACGCCGGACGAGCATACCTCAACAAACGTCTCAGCTTCTACACCCCTAACCACTAGCTTCGTTCCGCTGACCTCGCCCTCGCCACCGTCCCAGGCATCCACAGGACCTCCACCAGCGGCAGATCCTTCTCCTACCTTACCGCCAAGACATGGAACACCCTACCCGCTCAACTGTGACAGACCCAGGACCTGCTGACCTTCAGGAGTCTTCTCAAAACCTGGCTGTTCTAGCAGTAGCTGCACCCCCCCCTCAGCGCCTTGAGACCCTCATGGGTGATTAGTGCGCTCTACAAATGATTGATTGATTGATTGATTGATTGATTACCTGGGTATCCGGCTTACATCAAACTCAGATTGGGCACCCCATATTGATAAAGTTAACTTGATGCAAATCCAGCAGACTGTTCATATTTCAAAAATCCTGAAATACAGTGTCTAGGAAAGTGGCCCCTGCTCTTGAAATCTACAATGTCAAAGCATTGGGGGGGCACTCTATGGGGCGGTACTATGGGGTATTGGGAATACTAACTGTCATACTGAAGTAGAAAACAGTTTTTTAAGATCTCTTTTACATCTACCCCTAAGCACTCCCCTGACTCCCTTGTGTGTGGATTTTACCCAGAGAAAACTGGCTCACAAGCTTGATTATAAACTGCTAATGTTTTGGCTTCATCTGTGGTCCGTAGAAGGGTTAGCCCCATATCAAACACCAGTAATTGGCCTCTTGCATTATCCCCAGATAACTTTGATCCCCTGGTTCAATTCCTTGAGAGCGACTAGGGCTGGAGGCCTACTGGACCAATCCCAAAAGCCTCTCTCTATTACCAAAAGCTAGGGCCAAATCGATTTATTGGAAATCAGCTATGGAGAAGGAAATATGAATGCGGTGGGCACTTTGTCTAAGGTTTTTATTGACTTTAAGCCCACTGCAAGGTATGAGGAAACAATTGACAAAATCATTCCTCCCTTGGCTCGCAAGATATTTATGCAGTTTCGTTACAAGTCTTTACCAACTAGAGTGTTCAGCAGCAAATGGAGCCATAATGTATCCATGGATACCGTCTGCCCAACTTGCAGAGCCAGCGCTGAATCAATAATCCACTTGTTATTTTTTTGCCCCTATTATAAAAACTTGAGGGGCAAGTGGATTATTCCATTGTGCAGATTGGTTGGCCGTGGTCACTATCTTGAGGTGTTGAGAATTCTCTCAACGGACACTAGCAGTATAAATGTTTTTTGTTTGGTCAAATACTGGCACGCACTTTGGATTATGCATGCCAAATGTATTGTATTAATTGTTTTTATATTTTAATTGTACATATTGTATTTTATGATCTGATATGCCTCTTACTCTTTTATTTTAATTGTGGTGCTCTGTGCTTTTTAAGATTTATTGATCGAAATATAGTCACACGATGATGATGATGATGATATCTTTTATGTTTTTTTGAGTGGGGAAGTATTAAAGGACTAGCTGTAGCAGTGTAGTAGGTGAACTTTGACAACATAGCGGACCCTGTTAGTGTTCAGTGGCTATTCTGAGGCTTCTGTTCTTATCGCTCTGTTTGCACTACCGAGAGAGCTGTCCACCTTGATGACTGTAATTCTGCTCATAGCCTATACTCGATTTTATAGTTCATCATATGTTTTATTATATTTTATGCACTTTCATTTGAGCTGTATTGCACAATGCACTTTTATGGTTGTACCGCTGAAATAAAGTCTTTGATGATGAAATATATATATATATATATCTTCAACAAAACTCCACACCTCCACTCGACGAGATTTCCATGGCACCGGAGAGAGTATTGAAATGGGTTCTAATGACTCTGATATACAGTGGTTTATACTGGAGAAGATTTGGTTGGGGCCACGTGGAGGCAACATGGAACAGAAAAGGAAACTGAGAGAGCAATGGTATATTTCGCTCTTTAATACAGTTCGCAATGGCCTCAACTCTAAGGAAGAATGGGATCGCTTGATTAGATGATAGTATTATTCCTCCTGTGGTTAGAAAATAAAAAAAGAAAAAAAAGGTTTTTGGCTATGAGTGACAGTTGTGGTTAGGCGAAATTAGGCTCTCGGTTCCATTCTGCACACTCTATCATCATATTAGGTACCCTATTAATCACGTAATCTTTTGGATTTGGTTTTCTTTTCCTATACACCTCCCCTTACAGCTAGATAGTTGTAGTGATTTCTAGCAAAACAGTATGTGCTTAATGTAGAATAATCTTTAGGATACGGACACTCGAATAATTTTTAGTGTACACATCACACCCCATCGATGCAGTACATTACCCGTTCCCGATGGTATGTGTGTGGTCTAATCTATATTGAAGTATTAGTCTTAGTGTAATCTGGAATAAGATCATCATGCTTTAATGAATACACTGTTGGTTGTACTGTCGCAGCTGTATTGGGGATCTTTTATTCCTTTTTTCCTTTGCTTTGGTACTTCTAAGATGGCCGCCGCGAGAGTCCTACACTATAACCTGTTTTAGGCTAGTCTTAGGGAAGTCTAAGATGGCCGCCATAGTTGTATTACCTCGTGACCTAGGGTCTATTTTTTAGTGCAGTATTAATCTCAGTAATATCGGGGTTAAGATCTTAAATGCTTTAATGAATACACTGCCGGTAGTACTTGCGCAGCTGTATCTCTTGCCGCTATTCTGGTACTTCTAATATGTCTGCCGCGTGAGTCCAGCATTATGACCTGTTTAAGGCGAATTACAGGGAAGTCTAAGATGGCCACCAGAGTTGAATTCCCACGTGACCTGAGTTAACACACTACACAGCTGTTGCGTGTTGATTGTTTTGCCCATCACAAGTGAGGTATATAAGGCAGGTTTGTCTGGGTAGGGTTGTCGAAACGCTTTTATCCAGTGACTGGTACGAGGTTTTCACGCTCGTCGAGCGGGGTAAGTGGAACGAAGACTCTGGGTCTCTTTTAGCCTTTGCGAGTCCGTTTCTATGGTTCCCGAGTGGTTTTCACTTGGAGGTAGCCTTAGCATGAGTTTTGTTTTGGACATTGAGCGGCTGCTATAATAACTACATTGTTGCAGTATAGAACGTTTTTCACGTAGATGCATTATTGTTTCAAAAGAAAAAAAAAAATTGTTTTGAAAATTAATGGTTTGTGTCCCCCCTTTTTGGAACTCACTATTATGATTAGAGCTCCACGTAAACGCTCGTTAGCAAGATGTTGAGTGTGTAATAAGGGGTTTTCTTCCTTTTTTATAGATATCCTCTATGGAGTAGTAGAGTTTCTGTTTGAGAATTTGATAGAAGCAGATATCACTATACTGTCACAAAGTGGTAGATAGAATGATAGCTAGTATATGAATCTCTGATATCGGATTTTCCATTTTTTTTAGAAATTAAAGAATCTTTGTGATCGATGTGAGACCGAGATATTATGAGCATTCTAAGGGACTGAAATAATTCTACCCCAGCAGTGCCTCACCTGAAAAAGAAAACAGAAACGTTTTAATTTATAAAGGTAACTCACATTTCTGAAGTATCCAATTTATTAGTGAGTTTAAGGCCAAAAACAATTATCATAGGGTATGTGTGTATATACATGATAATTCATATATGGACCTCTCTTTCACATTTATATTTCTCTATACCTGACCCTAGCCAATACAGAATTACGGGACGGAAGGTAATCAGAACATTGAGATTGTCATATGATATTACCTAAATGCTAGGATAGTGAGACTGTATCCTAACTATAAATGTCTCAATCCCTTTAGAATCATTGGCCAATTCCTATATGACCCTACCGAATGACGTGTGTCCTTAGAATCAAGAGGGCAAGGATCCTTTGAGTATCTACTTTTTTGGATGTACCGTTCAACTCATAAGGTACAGACATAGATTAATAGCATTTCAGTTTCTAATATATCAAAATAAGAAGTGTGAGAGTACGGTATGGTGATAACTGGTTTCTATTTGAACCGTTTGGTATGAGTGGGTTGTATGGAAAATCACCAGAAGAATTACACTGTTTTATTTAAAACTTTTTAAGGTGTAGGACGGGTCTCCTGGCGGGAACCAATGGATTCGGATAGATATGTCCTTACAAAGATCAATAATGTTTGAATTTTGGGTTTAATCAATAATGTTTGAATTTTGGGTTTGATTAAATTTTGCTTTTTCGGATATGTATACACAATGTATAAATGTTAATGTTTTTAATGTTTATAGTTTATTATTTGAATTAGATTGAACGTACACTCCTCGGGAGATTATAATATTTGTCCTGAAGAAGGTGGTCCTTTATTTCTTGACTTCCACCGAAACGCGTCAACGCAAGTCATAGAAGGCAGACTATACATTGTAGCGACATCTGTTTTTCGAACAATCAAGTATCTGTATAACGGCTTAGGAGAATAGTTGATCCGGATCTTATGTCTTCCTGTTTAAGTGGATAAGAAAACATCTTTCTTATATGTTTTCTCCCCATTTTTTCGATTGTTTTTTAATGTTTTTCTATTGTTCAATATCTATGGTACAGAATATCAAGATGTGTTTTTAACCTTTTTAACTTTGCTGCATAATTTTTGTTATTGTGTCAAAATATATGGCTATATTTTAATAAAATACATGGATTCTATTCATATGAACATCTGACTGGGTCCAGACTCTGGTGTCTTGTTCTGGTGATTGATTGGTTCTATATATGTATGAGTGTGTGGAAGTTTTTATATGTGCCAAAAAGGGGAATTTTTCTCTTGACTACCAGAGAGAGAGCCCACAGGTACTTTTAACCAAAGAATTGTTTATTTAGTACACCATTTGTGCAAGCGTGGACGGTCAACGCATTTCGGCTCATGCCTTCAACTGGACCATATATATAGCTTTCAAATTCTAAAAAGCCCAAACCAAGTTTTGGAATTATATTAGCAATCTCGAGGGTAGTAAAAACCCACAGTGATAAAACTGAGTCCTGATAACTGGGAGAACTTTATCCTGCAACTTTATTGTGATGTAAGTGCCGCTTTGAAAAAATTCTTAACATTTACCACTTACTCAGTTCATCTGTACTACTGTACTGTACTCCTTACTTTCAGCCATTACCTCATAATGCCTCATAAAGCCGTTATACCCATCACTCACTCAGGCTTTAGACATGGGCATGGCCCTGAAGACAATCTGATGATATTCTCCTTGCTGATTAAAACTGCGAATAGTAAAAGGACCCCTGCTATATGTCGCCTTAATAGACATCAAAACTGGACTTGACAAAGTGGACAGAGGAAGACTGTGGCAGAAGTTGTCGAGCTGGGGCATCGAGGAAGAAAATCTAATAGAGTTACTACCCACAAAATTAAGACAACCACTGGAGTAAAACAGGGGTGCATTCTTGCTTCACTATTGTTCAACCTTTACTTGGCAGACATTAACAAAGCACTGGGGGAAGCACATGCGGTACCACCTAAATTTGCTAGCTTCCTTATACAATGCCTTCAGTATGCGGATGATACTGTATTATTCGATCACACCTCAGTTGGGCTTTTGCAATCACTGGTGGCCCATGCTTGCTACTGTGCCGAAAACAAACTTGAAGTTAATTATGTTACAACGAAAATCATGGTTTGTGGAGTCAGAAAAAACACGTGCAGCCAAATTAAATCTTACCATGAATAACGTGGTCTTGAAACAAGTGACAAGGATTAAATATATGGGCATTTATTTTAACAACTGCAGCTCTCAAGTCACACATCTAGGGCATCTAAGAGACTCGGCTTTGTCAATGATAACGAGTTTTAAAATATTGGCCTCCAAGATGAGTGACCCTGATTTAACAGGTATCTGTAAAGTAATTAATGCCAAATTTATGCCAACACTCACGTATGGCGCATTTATTTTTCAAGACCACATTTTGGGTTGGCTGGATAAAGAGCGATTAAGATGTTACAGACATCTATTCAACCTACCTGATGCAAAACCATCTTCGCAGCAACGGCTGGAATTTGGTCTTTGCAAGCAACTATTAATATTAAAAGCTCAATTTTTGGGATATTACAGGAAACTCAGCATCGCAGCGCCAGGGTCTCTGTAGGAAATGATAATGCCAGGCATCCACAACAAAGCATTAATGTGGTAACCTTACTTGAGGGAGGAAATGGAAGCCCAGGAGGAGCCAAAAATCTTTGCTCATAACCAAACCCAGAAGCTTACTGCGAAACTTCTGGTAAAAACGGCGAGGATACAATGCAGAATTGAGGACATACAAGAAGTGTCTCAAAAAAGCCATGCCAGTTTATGTGACCCTAAAAGCCTATTAAACGGTTAACAGTGTCTACGGAGCTGCATTGCCACCTATGCAACTATAAGAAGAAACGTCTTGCCCACATAATATATGTTTGCCCAATCTTGAAATATTTAAGATGTTTCTGGTTGAAACCTCTGTTCCATAAACTTGACATAAGACAATGCAACATGGCTACCTCCGCATGTCTGAGTGGTGTGAACCTGCAGCTATCGGCCAGATGTGTGAAATTCCTCAAACATGCTCAAAACTATTGAATTTAGTGTCAGCGAGTTCCCAACTATCCTCACCATTGAAGAGTTATTAATTTTGCCATCAGACTACATTGGGTTCTCGACTTTTGTGGCTTCTTTTATATTTATTTATATATTATTTTCACTCATACTCAGTTAAGAGCAATACCTGTAGGTACTTGTATTTGTGTCACAGGTTTTTACGGCACTGTCAGATCGACATCAGTTTTACTTTTTAGAGCCTACGACCTGGGTTTTGAAACAAGGTTTAATGGGCTGGGGAGGACATGTTGTGCCCTGTACTGAATCTGATTAGTGGACCCTAGCCAAAATACAGTACTTTTAGTAGGTCACCAGTAGTCTATCCAAATAATTGTGGGAAATGATGTTCATGTTATTGGATAAAGTTGCAGAGATGCAGTTGGAGGGTCTTATTTGGCATACCTTAGTAATCATAATTTATGTACTGGACATTATAGTTCTTGGGGTAATCCACAAATCTTCTGTCTAAGGAGCAGGTTGTCACGTTTGAAAAATGTTTGTGTATGGAGCAGGTTTAATTCTGTTTTATTTGATAGTTTTGTTGATTTTATGTGATCAGTATTGCACCTTGCACTTTAGTGGATCTGGCTCCTGACAGCGTTGAGTATTGCTATGTTTATTGAAGCATTAAACCTGGAATTGTATGTTGCACAGTTTTATTTGTTTTATTTTGTTTGTGGTTTTTATATTGTGATAGTTTTAAATAACCTGATACAATAAATCGTATCTATCTATCCATCTATCTATCTGTCTATCTATCTCATTATGCTCAGAAACAGGTGCTAGTGAAAGGGCCTCACAGTTTCAAAGAAAATGTACAGGGGCAGGGGTTTGAAGCAATGTTGTGTACTTGCCCCTCTTCTCTTCAGTTTCTACACAGCGGACATCAGCGTGTCATTAGGAAAAAACTGATCATTCTCTCCAAGGATGCAAACTCTCCTGCAAATTTTGCAGTATGCAGATGATATTGTCATATTAGATCATACCTACATTGGCCTGTAAAGGGCCATAAACAAATTATATAGTTTTAATCTTAAAATTAAATTAGAACTGAGCCAGTCAAAATCAAAGGCCATGGTCTTCAGTAAACATCCAAACAAAAAGGCAAAAGCATGGCATTATGGTCCTATACTCTTGAGATATGCTGCATCCTACAAGTATCTGAGGATCTGGTTCACAGAAAAAGGCACACTGAGATATCAATTAACAAAAATGAAACACAGAGGAGCCACATTAGCACATGGCTTTTTCAGACTTAATGCAACGTTATATAGGCCATCAGCTAGCGCGATACTGAAGGTAACAAGAGACAAACTTTTACCCTCAGAACATGTTTGTCATCAAAGCTTCCCAGGCCATTGTGCATCAACATTAGAGTTGATAGAGTGCAATAATACCTTTCGAAAGGTCTTCCTCGTACCATGGAGAACCTTGAGATCACAAATACACTTAGAATTTGGCTTAGTTCGTCCAAGATCTCGATTGTGACGGAATACCGCTCGTTTGTCAACAAAGCTAAGAAGGGAACGCTGAAAGACGTTATCAAGCCAAGCCTTGCCAACAATTGCTTCACACAGGAATCCTTGGGCCACGTACCTAACGAGCTCTGTCAGGTATATGGAAGTAAAGTCAACCTGGGAAAGCAGCATCTGATAACCAGCGTATAATTCTGCTATAAAAACACAAACCAAGGGTCTTATTTACAAGCCCCTTGTGCCACCGGTGCATCACTTTTAACATTGGAAAAAGTAACATACCGGATGTGCAAGGGGCTTGTTAATAGCCCCCCATGTTGCTTAGTAGACAGCTGATATCCTAGATCTGGCAAAAAACAAACACTTGCACCACACTTTGAATTCATACACTGGGCCGGCTTTAGGGCAGTGCAACTGGTGCGACCGCACTGGGCGCTGACCTGTGGAGGGTGGCACTGTGCTTAGCAATATCTAATGATAGGAAAGATGAAGGGCACTTTTGCAGGTGGTAGTGAGAGAATCCGAGAAGGCGGTCATGGGACGTGGGGGCGCCAAAAGTGGGAAACAGCATTTACAACGCTGTCAATACCACGCTGGTAGGTTACAAGGCGGACGTTACATCGTCTGCGTTGTTACCACGCATGGCATTACATCGCAAGTCGTTTCTACGACTTGCGCTAGATGGCGCGCAACACCAGGGAATGTGTTGGATTTTAAATCCAACACATTCCCTGCTGTTGCGCTAACTGGAGTAGGAATAGTAATTTATACTATTCCTAAATCCAGCGCGCCATCTAGTGCAAGTCGTAGAAACGACTTGCGATGTAAAGCCATGCATGGTAACAACGCGGATGATGTAAAGTCCACGTTGTAACCTACTGCGTGGTAATGTATGGTGTAGTAACGTCATACATTCGCCAAAAGTGATTGTCGGAAGGGCAGGGGATACCCGATCTCGTGGGGATACCACATATTATACAACACCGGAGCTGCCGGGATCCTCTGGCCATTCGTAAGGGCAGAGGCCGCGGGTTTTGAGGGAGTCGCTGTAGTTTCTGTGCTGCACAGAAGTCGCGAAGACTAGAAAGGAAATGGAAGAACCATTCGCCGGAACTTCCAGCTGATGAAGATTCTCCCTTGAACTCTGATGCGGATGCCGGGAAAGCAGGAAACCAACTGGAGCGTCGGGCTTGGTTCACACGGAGTCAGGAAAGAATTGTTTACAATGCTCACAATCGCACCATGGAATAGGCTTCCTGGACCAGCATCCCTCACAGCCTTCATCCAGCTATTTTAGAGCAGTGCAGTACAGGTTAGATAGCAGTTCCTGCAACAGAGGATCGACTTCTGAATCAGACTTATGGAACATTTTTATGAAGCTCAGAGGAGTGATATGTAGAAGATACTGTTGGACGGAGTTAATTAAAGTGCTGGTCCACAAAGCCAAGCTTGCAAACTTCGCCAGCTGGAGTAGCTGCCCGTGTTGTGTACCGGCCGCAGATCACCGCCAGAAGGGAAGTCCAGGGGGACTTCAATTCCCAGCCTGCCTTACTTTGCCGCATCACCGCCCAGCGCCCGAAGGCGCTTTAAATTGAGCCGCGGACCCCCGCAGCACGGGACGCGCGCGGGCGTGCCCGGGCTAAGCCCCCGTCCGCGCTAGGTTGCGGCAGGGCAGGGCCACCCCCCCCCGAGCCCCTGCACATCAGGTCTATTCATTTCTTCTGCTCAGTAGCTGGGACAAAGGACTCATAAGGTACTTTTATATGTGCAGCGATTATTGGACTAACATCCCCTGTTACCCTGTTTCCCTGATTAATTGGGTGTGTGGCTAAAGTACTACAAAACAACAGTGTGAATTATCAAAGTACTACCAACAGGTGTACTGGTTACAATTGCCAGTTTTTAAAGTGATGTGATTATGTGAGACAAATGTTTTATTGTAATATTGTAAGTTTGTGTCGATATAAACGAGTGTAACCTTTTGTGCATTAGAATGGGGAAAAGAAAAGCTGTGGAAAGTGGGGAGAGTGGTCACTTAAAGAAAGGCAAAAGAGCTAAAAAAACAACCAAAACACTGAATAAACCTCACGCTGTCATGGATCGCATTGCCAACTTTGTTGGAGAATGCGAGGAAATCCTTCTTGTTCAACCAGGGTTGTGTAGTTCCCCTGCTGTGGCCTGTGAATTCTCCCCTATACCAATTACAAGTAAAAAGCAACCAGTTTCAGTTATACCAGATATGTTTAAAAAGCAGCTCCCAAAGGACCAACAACATTCCAACTCGGCCCATAGTTCGCACGAAGATAGTACCAACTCTTCCCTGCTTGGTCCCTGCTTTGCGCCAACTTGTGCAGATGAGCTCACTATTTCCTGTTCGAATCGCTTTTTGCCTCTACTACAAATTCCCCAGGAAGAGACTGCTCAGTCAGTATCTCCAGGGAATAAGGATGTAAAATGTTCTTGTTCAGCCCAGTTTAGAAACCAGATAAACGACCTAAAAGATCAGACTAGGCATCTTATGATGGAAGTCAAAGAATTTAAGGGAATGCTGGCTAGCCTTAATCTAGCACTAAAATCAAACATTAATAAACAGCATTTAGCTACCCAAGATCCGCCCCACACTTAAGCCATTAGTGTATTAAATGTCAATAAAGGAAATCTAAATCGTCCAACTGATAAGAATGTAGTTAACGTACAAATGGAAAGAGTTTCCAAAAAACCATCTAGCGATTTAAATCCTATATGGAAATGTGTAGCTGCAAATGAAGTAGCAAGTAGAACAGGTAAACTGCATAATATACCAAATAGAAGGGAAACCCAATATGAGTACGCTCACTCAAGTCAGACTAGGTCAAGTCCCCTCACAAGAGCAAGTCCTATTGAGTATTCTCGCCCCGGGCCTATAAAGTCACATATCTTTTTAACCAACGTTCCTAAGATCCAGCCCAGTCTAATCAGAGAGGATGAACAGTCCCTGATTAACAAGCGTATTCAGTGGCTACGACATGTTCGTAAGTGCAGATCATTAATCAGGGAGGATATATCCTCTGCCATAAGATATTGTTCAAAAGACAGAGACACCAATTATGTGTGCCTTACTCTTGTCTCACCATTGCTGGTAGAGAATCTGTTGACTTTTGAGATAAGAACTTCACATCTTATCCATACAAATATTAGATTGAAACTGAACCCCCCAGATTTTTCTAATAATTTTTCATTCAATACCCATGAAAGAATGCAAATCGGTGATTCATCCCTTCAAAATATCGACTGACCATCAACTGGTATGAATTTACAGGGAGGATCCGTGTTGGCTAGCACTAGAAATAGTACAGTAAGCTTTTGCATGGGCCGTCCTACTGGCATCAGTTCAGCAGGGATGGACTGTGAAGATGATCTGCCATTGACTAACTTGAGCACTTTGAGAGTAGACCATTCTAAATTGGGAAATCTAAACCCAAAAGTAAAGCAGTCTCCAGTTTTAGCCACTACTGCAATAAGTGTACCATCTGTGGCTAGCTCAGGCAATAAATTGGGGAACCGTGATCCATCCCTACTGAGATTTGCATCGTGGAATATAGCAGGGTTGACTAGTAAGATTCAATCATCCGACTGGATAGATTTTATTGACACGCTAGATATTGTAGCGTTTCAGGAGACCTGGGCGGTAGCGCCGGTCTTCCACCATGGCTATTTTACTTTCCACAATGCCGCACTGGGCGGACACAAGGGAAGGCCCTCTGGAGGCTTAACTATTTGGGTAAGGCAGTCCGCCGCCTTTAAGATAACTGAACTTGAGACTGATAACATGGATATTATGGCGCTGCTCATTAGTACTAAAAATCCGCCCAAAACTCTTATAGTTAACGTTTATGCTCGGGGGTTGGTAGGTGGTAGGTCCTCAAAGACTATTACAGACCTTAATAACTTTTTAGCCAGCAAAGGTGAAGGGTATAACATATTCATAGCTGGTGATTTTAATACTACTTTTGAGCCATTGGACTATGAGGACAGCCAATTAAGCGCAGATGAAGACGCTCAATGGGGTATTCCCCAACTGAAAATCCCACCAATCAAAAAATGGACTGAGGCAGCCCTCCAGTTGAAAGCTTTTAGTTTGGAGAGAGGTGTGCGAGCAGTAAATGGTCGTACTCCATCTGACCGCTTAGGATCCCACACATATAACAACGGCCTGAGAAGTAGCCGCATAGATTATATCTTTATAAACGTAGAGTATTGGTCTTCCGTAGTAGATATGAAGGTTTGTATCAGGATCGAAAGCGATCATAACCCACTACTGCTAGACGTAAAAGGCTTAGACCAAGTAGGACCCTCGCCTCCAATAGAGTTAACTGAGACTGCCAATGCTGTAATTAGTAACGATATGAGGAGGGTTAAGTGGTCTCGGGTAATTGAAAATGAAAGTTCCATCATAAGTATGAATGTTGAGGTGCAAAAGACACTAGATCTCCTTGAACAATATTCAAATCAGGATGAAATAAATCAAAATATTACACATAGACATGAGTCCCTGTTTGAAAATATTAGGAGTTTTTTTTACCAAACCATACGAAACCCCAAAGAGATCGTACTTAAAGCGTGACCACTGGTACAAAAAGGCATGCAGGTTAGCATACAAACAGCTGTCCTGGGCGATAAAATCAATAGATATAAATCTGACAAGACTAGCCCGCAAGCAGTATAAATCTAACCCAACAATCTGCAAAACGGGCCTGGGACGAACAAAGATGGAAGGATCTTCTGATAGCAAGCAAAAGGAAAACCCCTCAATCATTCTGGCAGCTTGTTAAATGCGGACGAGGAGGCCAAGGAAATGCCCCGTCAAACCATATTGCCCCAGATCAATGGGTATCTTTTTTGAGGGCCAATTTGCTGTCACGGGAAAAGTATCCCCATTCTTAGCCCCAAGTGTAGAGACTCTGGCAAAATTTTATTTAATGGAAGTCGAAATAGCTGTGACCTCGGCTCCCATAGGTAGGGCACCAGGTCCCGATTGTGTCCCAGTGGATTTATTCTTGTCTGACAAAGAAAACTGGTTTAGGTACATACTGTTTCTTGTAAATGCAATTGCTAGCGGAGCATCTATTCCTGACTCCTGGCGTGGGGCGGAAATCCTCCCCATTTACAAGAAGGGGGATCGTTCAAGCCCCAACAACTATAGGCCTATTAGCCTGATTGATTCTACGCAAAAGATCATGGCCAGATTGGTTCTGAATAGATTTCAATCATGGATTGCAGAGAACAATATATTATCCCCCTTCCAAGCAGGTTTTAGGGCTTACGTGAGCACGATAGACCAAGTATTTTATTTTTTATTAATCTACTGGCGTGTTGTACAGTTGGCGGGTGGAACTATCTACGCCACTTTTGTGGATCTCAAAGCAGCTTTTGATACTGTACCAAGGAACAAGCTTTGGTCTGTATTGAGAGATCTAGGAATTCCAACAGAGCTATTGCAGCTGGTGATTAAATTGCATGAATCAAACTATGCCCAGGTTCGGTGGGGTGGCCAAGGGAATACTACAAACAAATTTCCAATCTCTAAAGGGGTACGACAAGGATGTGTGTTGGCCCCAACCTTGTTTTCATTATTTATAAACGGTGTGGTTAGATATTTTCTTGATCACCCTACCGATGCTCCTTCTGTTGCGGGTATCAAAGTACCAATTCTCATGTTCGCGGACGATACTCTGATTTTATCTAAGACCCAAGCCGGGCTGCAGAAAGCCCTGGTACGGTTTGAGGCTTTCTGTTCCGAACATAAACTAATGGTAAATGTGGATAAGACTAAATTTATGGTGCTCCACAACCACAAAGTCATCAAGTCAAGGGTTGTTATGAATAATGAGTCTCTAGAACAAACAGACTTATTCACCTACCTTCGAGTAACCATCAATCGTAAGATGGATTGGAAGCCCCAAATAGAAATAATGGCGCTCAAACATTCACAAATAGTAGGGGTGATTTTGAAAGAACACAGGCTATCTCAAACCAAGCCAGTAGGCCCGCACTTCAGATTTACCACGCTAAAGCTATGGCGTCTATTTTATATGGGGCAGAACTTTGGGGGTTTGAAAATTTGTCCTTATTAGCTCAGACCCAAAAAAGTCTTCTGAGAGGTCTGGTTGGTCTCCCCCAGAGTACCCCTCTTATTCCTCTATATTTTGATATGGGGTGTCATCAGCTTACAGAGGTTTCAAGATTCAAACCATTGCCTTATTGGAGAAGACTCTGGTCTACTCCAGAGATAGCCCATTATGCCTCAGCCCTTATGGACATAAGAGGAAATGATACGTCCCATAAGATCAGTTGGTTACAGCAGGTTAAAAGATCCCTGGTGGACATGGGCATGAGGCAGCTATGGGATGATCGAGCTCACAATATATTTCCTTCTAAAATAGAATTCAAGGATGCGTACTGGTCTATGATTAGATCCGGTATTTTGAGATACTCCGGGTCTATATCGTTGACCAGTGCCTTCTTGGATCATAAGCTGGATCCACATTATGAAGAATTCTGGGACACTATAGTTAAGCCACTGGATAGAAAACACTATTTCCAGTTTAGGGTTGGATCATTGCCTACCAAAGCCTTTACTAAATCATGGCACCTGATTCAAGACAGTAAATGTTTATTTTGTCAAAGTATGGATGAAACGATCTCCCATATACTTTTTGTGTGCCCAGCATATTGTTCTCCACGGAGGAAATGGCTCAAACCAGTCTGTCTGAACCTTGGTACTAGGTCAAGTGTGGTTGCGCTAAGAATATTAAATACTCAAGAGGCAATTGTAATAGCCATAGCGAAATTTCTGGGATGGGCTTGGAGAATAAGGCGACAGTTTGAAAAAAACAAGCAGACTGCGACAGTAATTTCTAGTGCTCTCTCTTCTGCTTAGTTTCTTTTATTTGGTATTGTTAAATATGGTCTATATATATTTATAAATGTTTTATATCTGTATATCTGCATAGGGGCTTGCTGGTACTCTCTATTTCAAGAAATGTTCCCTTTGGCTCATGCTTTTTAAATATTTTTAATAGGGGTTTACATTGGACAGTCTTTTTAGTGGATACTCGCTGTTCTTGATATGTTTTTTAATATATGTATTATTATATTTTTGTAAAAGTCCCTAAAGAATAATGGATTTTATCTATGTGAAGTTGTAAATATTTGTGTCTTTTATGATCAATTTGGTCGACATAAAGACTAATAAAATGAAAATGAAATGATTGTCGCACCAGGCGCCACCAGGGCTAAAGCCTGCCCACAAAGTTATAACTGCTCACCGTTATCTATCAGAAACAATACGCAAGTCAACGAGGCCATCTATCACTTGTATGTGCTTTACGTTGCTCCCATTAAAAGAACTTTGCTTGTCCTGGATCAACTAAAATTTTCCAATCTCATGTGCAGATTCTGTGGCTATGAAAGGGAATCTATCCTGCACCTTCTCTGCTGTTGCCCCGGTGTAAAGTGTGAGAGGCTAGTACTTGTCAAACAGATTTTACTGATAAACAATATTAGATAATGCAAGGAAGCCTTAAAACACTGTCTTAACTCACAGAATTCCTCGGACCTAGGTCGAGTAGCCACATTTTTCAAAGAGTTCTCCGAGATGATCACTTTAACCTCACATCAACATTAAATATGGACATTGCATTCTCTTGAATTCTAATCTTTAATTAGCACTGCAAATGGGGTCTTGATATGAATTCAACTATTGTTTAAAATTTTAGATGATTGGTTTGCAAATAATTCTTAATATGTCTATTTTACATTGTTGTACTGAATCATGTGGTTTTGTTTTGACTGCTTAATTGAAGTTCAGTAAAAAGGAAATCACCATGCCTATCATTCGATTTAGGCTGGCACAAATTGCTATGGAGGTGATTAGAGCCCCGGAGTGTACTTAAAACCATGCAAAAGAAAAGCTTCAGCAACGAAAAAGACATTCTGACAAATAAGGCAAAAAGAAATCAAAGAGGACATTCTATGTGACGAGCCCTACTAACATCACTGTCGGATTAAAGTCCCTATTTCCTTCTTCCTTCATCAGGTCTTCATTATCCGCCCTGATGAAGACCTTCAATCAAAATAACCTAAGGTCTGAAACACATTGGCATTTCTGTTCTGAGGCCAAAAGCGAACAGATCGACAAATTATATAAATCAATGAACAGTCTGGGCTATATTAAATTGGCATAGACCAAGAGTTCTATATTTGCACTCTGACCTCATTAGGATCACACAATTAAAAAGTGCTGTGGAGATAAAAATAATAAGTCTCGCAATTCAGAAGTATAGTAGGACATATAAGTTCTATTTAAGTTCATAAAATGTGCAATATGATGTGTTTGTGATTTGTATGTAATGTGGTAATGTGTCTACTTGTAGTTACAAAATCTGTTGATTCATTAATGTAATTTCCTTGTCCTGATCACTGCAGTAATGTGTTCTTTGTATTTTGCAAATGTGTAAATGTGTTCCGCTTTTAAGAAAAGGTCTAATTGTTTGATACAGCCAAAAGATTATAGCATACAAGTAAAAATTGACATAATCTATTTGCGGTGTATGGTTTAATTCAACAAATTGGAGAAGTACACAAAGGGATAAAGCATATTAATTGAATAGAGCCGGATTTAATAAAAGTAACTTCCGGTGTAGTAAGACATGTTTGATCTATGGTTGGAGAGGTACCTTTTTGTTGTCGCACTTTAATCGATTCCAGCCTCTCCATTCCTAAATTGAATTACTCCCCCATATGAGACTATCATTCAAGTTAGAGCAGTGGTTCTTTTATGCGTTCTTTTATTTTAATCAAACATAATCAATATTTACTAACCTATTTATATTTATACCTGGGCAGCGGAAATACATGTGTACTAATAAACACACATTCACACATGTACTTGCATGTAAAAAGTACTTTACAGAACGAAAGAACTCTTCATAGTTGTGATGCCTCTTTCATGTGATTTTCTTACTGTGCACAATTAACTTCTTGCATGGTGAAATATATTTGGTTAAAACAAGTCGACATGCAAAAATGGCAAAAATGACATGGTTCTGCAAAGTATAATATACTATTGTAGGGAAAGTGGTGTTAGACCTGACAGCATTAGAGTGGTCTTCCTCCCAGCTTTCTGTCTTCTCCCATCCTGTTTTGCTGGGTCAGATGACTAGATGTAGTTGTCCGTTGATCTTTGTGCATTCCTCCCAGACAGTGTCACTAAGAGGGGCTGGATGTTGGCAGATTGGGCCATTCTGACAAGATGGGTGAGGGTGGAGCTGTCACCTACCATACTTGCACTTCAATAAGGTCTGCCTCCTGCACTCACCAAGAACTTCAGGCTAGCCATTTGTCAACCCAGACATCCAGGGACCAAGGCAGGGAGGAATGAAATTTCAGAACCATCTGAAGGGGGAAAACTCCGGAAGTTTCTTCCACTTCAAAGCTGGCACTAGACCCATTCTTCAGTTCACTCCTGGACCTGTGGAAACTACAGAAGAAGGACTGTCCTGCTACCAGATGATCACCCTGCCATTTGAGGACTGCCCTGCTGCTTAAGGTCTGCTGTGCTCTCTGAGGAGGAAGAGTGACCTCCTCCCTTCTCTCAGGCAGAGTGACTCCAAGGGTCAGCTGGCTGACCTCCTGCTCTGAGCTAAATAGCACCACAAGCTCCAGAAGCCTCTCTGCAACTGTCCAGCTGACCTGCTGCACTGGAACTGTCTGGATCTGCAACTGGTCCTGTCTGAGGCTTGCTGGCCTCTGCTGGAGTGAGTTCCTGATCCTCAAGATGTTTCTTCCCAGGTCCTGGCCCCTACATTGGCATCAGAGAAAAGTCCTCCTGGCCTAACGGAAGGTTCAATCAAATCTGGAACAAAGTGATGCAAGCCCCATGAAGCCTCGCCACATAGCTGCAAGCTGCATCCGAACCAACAGCCTCTCCATATGGCTGTAAGCGTCATTGGATCCAACATTAAGAGAGTAGAAGCCTCGCAAAGCCTCACCACACAGCTGAAAGCGTCATCGGAACTGATGTTGAGCGATGCGGATCCTGCAAAGCCTTGCTGCCAAGCTAAAAGCTTCTTGTGTCTGAAGCCGAGCGACGCAAACCCTGCAAGGCCTGGCTACACACTATACACAGAACTGCCGCCAAACGAAGCAAAGCCTCACATAGCAACACAACCCAGACCACGCACTATGGACATAAGGTACAAACCTTAGCGGGCCAAATTTGGTCCTCAGCCTGGTCTGCGCTCCATCGTGGTTGGTCAGAATGTGTGACTTTGTCACGGTCCATGGCCCAGCGTGACCATATATCCTCAGTTTGCGCTTTGCACCTTTACTCGCTACTTTAATATAAACCTTTCAAATTAAATAACTCTGGTTCTACGGATTGGTGGATTTTGGTCATTTTGGTCTCATTTTAATTATCAAAATCACTCCATTTTTCTAAATTGGATTGGGATTCTTCTTGTGTTGTGTTTTTACTTTATCACTGCTTGTGTGCTGCCTAAATACTTTACTCATTGCTCTAGACTAAGCCTGACTGCATTTGTGCCAAGTTACCAGAGGGTTAAGCACAGGTTAATTTAGTGACTTTTGTGGTTCATCCTGACAAGAATTGTGGTTGTTGCTTGATTTTTTTTGCAAATCTGTTTTTATTGCTTTTTAGGTATAGGAAAGAAAAAGTACATGGTTCGGCAGGATACATTACACACAGAAGTACATGAACATATGCAGGTTGCTGATCCGTGCCCGGTCTAGCCAGCTAAATATCACCTGCAGTCTAGGAGTGTGCCAACCGCCACCCGCCCAGGAGCCGGCTGCGTCTACCTCATCAGTTCTGGTGTTGTCTCTTAAAGAGGGGCAGCAGCCACCATATACCAGCCACTTAGCCGTACATGCAAACTTATGTCGCCCATACAACTTAGGCGTTGAACAGATGAATCGCGAACAAGTCAAAAGGAAACTCAGAACAATGGCAGCGTGAACAGTTGTACACAGAGTGCTCCCCCCCGTCCTACCCACGACCACCCCCCCTTTTCATCCCCGGGATCGCCCCCCCCCAACCCCCATGATTGCAGCTGTCACCATGTGTTCGCAGACGCCCCTATCTGCGGGTCAGAGGCAGCAGGGGCTATGTTATCCCATCTACGGGGCAGCCGGTAGCACGCCGTCGCTCGCGCAGGCATTTCCAACCATCCCCACGTGCTCCCAGCGATCCGCCATAGGTTCCTTCTGCAGCCCCAGGGTTTCCTCCCTGTGGATGGCCGTCCCCTCCGCCCTAGCCCATGCCTGGAATGAGGAGCTCCATGCCCGTGTGTGTGGTGAGTCATGTGCCTTCCATCTCCTGGTGATGAGGCGCTTTGCTACTACGAGCCCCAGGTCCATGAATCGGGACGTTACCTTGTCTTTGGGCGATCTTTTAAAGTGGTGTAAAATGTGTTCGGGCCAGTCAAATGGGATGTTGCGACCCACACTCCCCTGTAGCAGCCCATTGACCTCTCTCCAATAGGCGCTCAACCCAGGGCAGCTCCACAGCATGTGTAAAAACCCCGCCCCCAGTTCTCCGCACCTAGGGCAGAGTGCGTTGGTGCGGCGAAAGTACCTGTTGATCAACTCAGGTGTGAGGTAGGCCCTGTGTAGCCTTTAAGGACCCTTTCCCACTCCTTGTCTGAGAGTGGCCTCCCCAAATCCTGCTCCCACTTGACGCGGAGCGGGCTCAGACTAACCGCCGTGTGCTCCCGCAATGAAGCCGCGAACCAGCGGACCAGGTGCCCGCCCCTCCCCATGACGTGCATGTATTGCATGGTTAGGTGCTGGCGAGGCTCCGTAGTCATGTTCCCCCATTTGGCAGTCAATCTTGCCAGAAGTGAGCGATGCGTAAGGAACTCGCCAGGCGGGAGCCCGTCCTCCGACACTAAGGTCTCGTACGGTATAAGCTCACCGTCTCTGTATAGGTCCCCCAGCGTGTGCACATCTGCCTCCCACCAGCCCGTCAGTGCAGGGGCCGCAAGCACCCCTCCGCCTCCGGGGGAGCCCTCCAGGGGTATTGCCGGCGCGTATGGAATAACCGCACGAGTGAGGTACAGAGCCCTCCGGAAACACCTATGTGCCACAGCTAGGAGGAGCGGCAGCGGTCCTGTGACCGTAGCTAGGGGGTGAAAGA
This sequence comes from Triturus cristatus, assembly GCF_964204655.1. Lineage (NCBI taxonomy): Eukaryota > Metazoa > Chordata > Amphibia > Caudata > Salamandridae > Triturus > Triturus cristatus. Next base: position 62,179,519 of record NC_140588.1, read on the forward strand.
GCCCGGTCACACGTTCCAGCGAATAGGGTGCCTCTGCCGTGGCTGTGTCGTCCCTGCCTCTATCAGCCAACCAGCGGGCGACCCATTGTAGCTGAGCAGCCAGGTAGTAGTGTTCAAAACAAGGGGCTGCCAGACCACCCCTGTCTGTTGGCAGGTATAGTTTTGCGAGCGCCAGCCTGTGTCTGGCGGTTCCCTAAACAAAATCCCGCAGCATCCTAGTGAGCCTACCAAAAAAGGCGCGGGGACATACGTCGGTAAATTAACAAAGTAGTACAGGAGGCAGGGGAGCATGACCATTTTGGCGAGCGCCACCCTGCCTGTGGTCGTCAGTGGGAGCGTGCTCCAAAAGTGCACCTGCGACCTGAGCGCCGTGACCGCCCTTCCCAGGTTGCCATCAAATAAGTCAGTCGGGCAGCGGTATATTTGCAGCCCCAGGTATCGAAAGGTGCCCTCCCTCCATTGAACCGGCGTGCCATTCAGTTGATAACCTGGGTCCTCCGTCCCTGCGCTAAAAGCGTACAGACAAGATTTACCTGCATTTACGCGGAGCCCCGAAATAGTGGCGAAGGACTGCAACAACTGGGCCAGCTGCTCCGGGATGCATCCCACATCCTTGACGTATACTAATAGGTCGTCGGCAAAGAGCGACACCTGGTGAACAGTGTCCCCCAGCGGTATACCATCTCCCAGGGTCGTCCGCACAGCCGGCGCCAGGGGCTCCATCGCCAGGGCGAACAGCAACGGGGACAGAGGGCATCCCTGCCGGGTGCCCCGGCCCACCGGCACCGCCTCCGAGACATAGGAGCCCAGCCTGGCACGGACCGTGGGGTTCCTGTAGAGCAGGTCGACCATTCTGAGGAATTCCCCGTCCAACCCGTACTGCAACAATACCGTGGACAGGTAGCCCCATTCCAGGCAATCGAACGCCTTCTCCAAATCAAGGAGAAGGCACCCCGCTCTGGGCCACCCGTGCACCGCTTCGCCGGCCACCCTGAAGTATCTCCTAAGGTTCAACGACGTGGACCTCTCAGGGACAAACCCGTTTTGGTCCGAATGTACCAAATGAGGGACCACTGGCGCCAACCGGTCCGCCAGCGTCTTCGCTAGGATTTTGTAATCCACGTTGAGCATCGCCAGGGGTCGGTAGGAGCCCAGGGACGTGCGGTCACGATCCAGTTTAGGGAGGGAAACCAAGAACGCCTTCCGCATGGAGGGGGGAAGCGACCCGTCCTCTAGCGCTTTGTTGTAGAGCGCCCACAGCAGCAGCACTAGGGACTCACAGTATGCCTTATAATACTCCGCAGGCAATCCGTCCGGCCCCGGCGTTTTTCCCGACGCCATTAATTGTATCGCCTCCCCAATTTCCTCCAGGGATAGGGGCCCACCAAGCGCTTCGTTATGTTCCCTGGAGGCCACGGGCAAATGGATGGAAGCCAGAAACTCCCCAAGAAGGTGCCGGGGACCCGTCCCCCTAGTCGTGTACAGTCGCCTGTAGTGGTGAAGGCCCGATGTATTTCGCGCTGCGTGTATACCATCACTCCCTCTTCCGTGCGGATTGCCCCGATCGGGTCCCGACGATCCTCTTGGCGGATTAACCAGGCCAGCAGTCGGCCCGCCCTATCTGCTCTAGCATGTGTTCTGGCTGTGTGCGCCGCATAGTTGTGGCAGCGGAGCCGCTCCAGGAGCCCCGCATGCTTCCCACGGAGATCCTCCAGGCTACGGGAGTGTCTACCCCCTCCTTCTCCCTCCCTCTCATACTGCAGAGTTCGTCCTCGAGGCGCGCCAGAGAGTCGGAAAGGGCCTTACGTATGTTCCACTGGGCCCCCAGGCAGTGCCCCCAAACGGCCACCTTATGGGCGTCCCATTCCAACAGGGCACTGCTTGCCGTCCCCTCATTTGCGTCAAAGTACGCTAGCACAGCCGTGCCAAGAGAGGAGCGGAACTCCGAGTCCTCCAGCGCGCTCGGCTGAAGTCGCCAGGTGGGCACCGGCGGGTGATCCGCCACCCAGACAATCCGAAACCACAAGGGGTTATGGTCGGAGTGCGTCCGCCCCAGGTACTCCGACTGCTCGATAAGTGGGAGCAAGGACCGGGAGCCCACTATCCTATCCAACCGTACGTGCAGGTCATGAACTGCTGAATAGTAAGAATATATGCTATCCTGTGGATGTAGTATGCGCCACAAGTCCTGCAGCGACCAGTGCGTGAGCCAGTCTCCCAACGCCCGAGCGCCGGACTCCGCTACCGTGGCACGGAGGGGAGGGGAGGGAAGGATCTATCCAACTGGACATCCAACACCATGTTGAAGTCTCCTCCCAACATCCAGGGGAGCCCAGTATAAGGGTGTAGAAGCTGCGTCAGTCGCACCAAAAAGGAGGCCTGATCCACGTTAGGCGCATATAACGAACCCAGCAACATCTCTTGACCATTCAGCTTCCCCCGCACTAACGTGTACCTGCCTTCCCGATCCACCACCACCTCTTGGCAATCGAAGGGGATGCCTGCTCGCACCCAGATCAGCGTGCCCCGCGCGTGTGCCGAGTAAACGGTACCATAAGTCTGCCCCCTCCAGTGCCTTGAGAGCCTGCCCAGCTCCGTCTGGGTCATATGCGTCTCCTGTAGGAGGGCAATCCCAACGGAATGTCGCTGCAGGTAGGAAAAGATGGAGTAACGCTTGGACGGCGTGTGCATGCCCCGTATGTTCCAGGTCACAATGTTGGTGTGCGCCATCGCGAAGCTAGTCGAGCAAGCCGGGCTGGGGGCAAAGCGTCCGCGCCAGGGGAGGGGGTGGGCCACAGTCCGGAGGGAGCATGTTAATGCGCTGCCATGTAAACAGTGTAACTACCATGAACAATTTAACGAATAGGGCGTATTCCCAACAGGGCATCCGTCCAAACCTCTGAAATGCTAAGTAATATTAGGCTATTGCAGTGTGGTGCCTGATGGGGTTCGCACTAGTGTAGCTACGCGGTGGTACTAGTTCCCCTCCCCTATCTCCGCTGAAAGAAGGAGGAGCAGCATCGTGTCAAGGACTGAACTGCCGTGCAGACCCAGCGTAAGGCGCGGCGGAGGGAGCCGGCAGCTGTGACATCTAGTGGGGCACGCCATGTGCCACCCGCCCCCGCGTGGCCAGTCGCTCCCAGCGCTAGTCCCACTCCCCCCAGCAGGTCCCAGGGTCCCAGAACCACCCAGCACGGTGCCACGGCAGGCACGTGGCCCTGTCTAGCTTGCATGGTCCCCACCCAGACTGTAAAATTGCAACATCTGATCACACAATCAAGTCGGCAGTCTGTGGGGTCACCACTGGCAAAATCAAGTCTTCCGAGACCACCGTGGACGGGGACGACGCCCCGCTCGTGCCCGGGGCACTGTGCACACCATTCTCCATTCGCCCACTGGCAGGTGATGCACCAAGCGTCGCCACTGCCTCAAGTGCCTCCTGCCGCTCCATCCGCATTCTCTCCGGGCTAGGCGCCACCGGTCCCGGACGCGCCAGCTGCCGTGCCCCTCTGCGCCCACGTCTTCTAGATCGTCTCCCAGGGCGGCCTTCGATATCCGGACCATCGGGCCTCGCTCCCGTCCCCTGCCCCGACTCCTCCAGCCAGTCCCACACGTCCGCCGGGGAGTCGAAGAAGCGGGTCCCCTCTTTTGCCACCACTCGGAGGTGGGCCGGGAACAGCAGGGAGTAAGGAAGCGCCAGCTCCCGGAGCTGCCGCTTCACCGCCATGTAGTTGCTTCTGCGCCGCTGCACGGCTGCGGTGTAGTCCGGAAATAACATGACTCGGCTACCGCCCACGGTCAGGTCGCCAGACTTCCTGGTTTCACTCAGAACTGCATCCCTGTCCCGGTTGTTGAGGAGTATGAAGAGAAACGGTCGGGGCCGGGCCCCCGGCTTGGGCTTCTGCGCCGGCACCCTGTGCGCCCTTTCCACTATGAAGTGCTGAGACAGTACCCCTTTGAGGCAGAAGATCTCGCAGCCAGTTTTCCACATAGCGCTCTGGGTGCCTACCCTCCACTCCTTCCGGAAGGCCCACCGCGCGGATATTATTGCGCCAGGAGCGTCCCTCCGCATCGCCCACCCGATCTTCAAGCGCATGGACCCGGTCCAGCACATCCTGCAATGCTGCGCTATGACTCCGGACAACAGGTTGGAGCTCCTGAAGCGTTTGGTCATGTGTCGCTACCCTCTCTGCCAGTTTGCGATGGTCAGCGTGAAGGAGGGTGAAGTCCGATGCGACCTTATCAATCCTCGTTTCGAGGGACTCCCGTGTTTGGTCCAGGGTGGTGCTAAGTCTCTCCACCGCCGCGAGCATGGTGTCCATTCTAGTGGAGAGGGCTGCCGTTTGCGGCTCCGTACCTCCTCCCGATCGCCCCTGCGGGGGGTCCAGACTCCCGGTGCGTAGCTGTCCCTGCTGCGATTTGTCGCGAAGCCGACCCATCCCGTACTGCTGGGCAGTCGGCATTCACAGCTCGGCCCCAGGTGTCGTAGGCACAGTCGAGCGTGGGCTCTCCAATCCCGCCAACACTCTGTCCTGTGCGGCCACCGGAGCTCTCCTCAGTCCCCAGGGCCCAGCCGCTGGGCCGCAAACAGCCGGAGGAGGACCGAGGGCACCCCAGAGCCCGCGCAAGCAACAGGCTCCAGAGAGGAAGCACACCAGGAAGGATCCCCCGCCCGGACGGGGCGCACAGAACTGATCACCTCTTACCCCTCAGGGCGCCGCACCACTGAACTTGTCCCCCGATGCGGCAACCGGCTGACGTCTAATCCAGGCCCTCTCCAGCCCTGCCAGGTACACCCGACCGGTGCCCGCCAGAGGACCGCTGCGTGCCCAGGCGCACTCGATCTGTGCCGCCTTGACTTCGCGCCCACTGGAGTGTTAGTCAGTCCGGGCGTGTCAGCCCCGTCAGCCGGCTTCACGGCGGGGGCCCCACTCCCTCAGTCTCTACGCTCGGCTCCCCCGCTCACAGTCTCATGAATGGGCCCCAGGCTGCCCCGCTGTGTGCCGTCCGGTGATCCCTGCAGTGTCCGGCAGGCCAGGCGCCTCCACGACCGCACCCAAAATGGCGCCTCCCATGGAGTGGCACCCGCCCCTGCCTATGTCAGGCCTCAGGGTCAGCAGCGGGCCTCCCACGTCGCGGCCTCCTGGTCCTCCAGGCGCGCTTCTGCACCTCTCTCCGCCTTACGTCCCTCGACGTGCACCGGCTCCAAGCCACCCCAGTCCAGGTTCCTGTACCCGTGCCTTGCCGCGGGTGCGACCATGCATCACCCCCTGGTGCCAGGGCCCTCCGCACCGCACATCGCGCACACGGTCACTGCGGGCTTACTTCATCAGAGGGACCTGCACAGGCCTCCGGCCCCAGTTCACCTCGCTGGCCGGACCTCAGCGACGGCTCGAGACCTCAGGCTCCCCCTCTCGTTCCGAGTCTCGTCGTCCTCCCGGGCCGCAGCCCCACGATGCTCTGTCCCCGATCGCCCCACAGGGTGCAGCAGGCCTCCAATGTGCAGTCCAGGGCGCCATACTCCGCCTCGCGCCACCTCCTCTGGGCCCCTCGTAACGCCCCAGCATCCGGCAGGGCTCCCGCCAGTCCGCGCTCTCAGGCGCCGTCGGCCCGCAGCCTTCAGGGCACTCCGTCGTGCAGCGCCGTCTCCGAACCGCCTCCCGGTGCCAGCGCGGGCTCCAGCGGCCGGCCCCTCCTCACAGGCCGCCGCGCGCGTCCTCTCCTCCCGAGCCGCGCCGGCGCCGTGCAATCGCCGCCCGCTGGGCTGTGCGGACTCCTCGCCGCTTCCCCACACCGGGCCCGTGCCCAGCCGCTACGATCTGCCCCCTCTCAGGATTATTGCCAGGATTGCCAGGAGGTAACGGTCGGAGCCTCAGTAGCTCGCGTCCGCCATGTTGCCCGGTTGGCCACACCCCATTGTGGTTGTTGCTTGATGAGGGTTAACATCACCCGCGATCAATAACCCAGTTTCTCAAACTGGGCTACTAGTTGTGAGGGATGTTAGGCCTGTGCAAGTAATAAGTCCACAATTACCCTTTCACTGGGAACCAAGCATCTCAATTGTAGCGCTTGATTCTCTCAGGCTAGTAAAGCAGAGCAGTCCAAGGCCTACTCAGGGGACGTGTTGTAGGCTAGTAATTCCCATGCACTGGCACTCAACAACAACATTCAATAAATGATTGTCCAGTCTGTGCTTTTTCTTTAGAAAAGGAAAAGAACATTTATTATACATACACTACTCAATACTACGCAGTAATTCACAAATATAAATAAGGTTGATGGAAATACCTTTGATGAATATTACATTTGACCTCAAAAATCACAGTATCGCCTCCCATACCACATAGCACCATATTGTATAGAAGGGTGTCACTTTAAAAAAGACAGATCTATTGGCTTTATCATAATTACCACATTAAAAGACCAGAATCACAACTTAAAGAAATCATCTTTCCATCCATCTTGCCATCACTGACATCAATAACTAGGCTTCATCTGCAATCAAAAGCTTTGCATTTCTCATGAAAAATACAGTAATACATTTATAAATAAAACATTTTAAACAACATAACATGTGTCTATGTCTTTCTTTACCCACTCTAGGTCACAAAACATGGAGTCATAGGACTGACCCTAATACGTCACTGGTCTCACAGGATGAAGAACAAAGGTTTCAACCTTGGGAGTGCTACAAACTTAGGCTGAAAGCCTGGGGATACATCAATTAATTGACCATGCAAATGTAGAGTCACTTTTTAAATCTTCTTGGGGCGTGGTACTGCTGCACTCCTGCAGCCCCCACGACTCTCTGGTGAACACTGGTGTTGCCCCTGCCCATCCTGGGGCCACCACATGCAGCAGAAACTTGCACCCTGCAGCTTCTTTTTTTTGTTTTTTGTTTTGGGGAAAATGTTTATTGTTGTTTGAATAAAGCATAACTGATTACAAACACATGTATTTCTCGGTTCATACAAAATGCAAGGTAGTGCCAGAGAGTGAACAGAGTATAAATACTTTCGCTTCTCCACCTCTCCCATTAGACCCGCCTTCACAGTGCATAAAAATTCTCCCATTGGGAACGTCATCTGTGCATGTCAGTCACTCAGTTCCAGATCAGATTCTTCAGGCGGAGGGGCGCATATGTTCCCACTAAATGTGTTCCATTTCCCCCACATTTGCGTTCATTTACGGGGACACCCTCTATGAATAAAGACTGCCTTTTCCGCTACCATAGCACTGCCAAGGTCGCAACACCACTGCTGGTGAGAGGGGACCGTCTGCGCTCCCCAATGTTGAGCAATGTTCCACTTAGCCAGTGTGACACCCAGGGTCGCCCAGTCCTGCTCTGCATGGTTTCATTCTGTTGGCTCCCACACATTGAGAAGGCACCTCTTTGGTTCAGGGGACACGCTGAAGCCACATATCCGAGTAATCATGGCCATGACAGCCCTCCAGTATTGTGTGATGTTGGAACAGTCCCATAATGTGTGGTAAAAGGTGCCCGCCTACCCGCAGCCCTGAAGACACAGTGGTGTATCAGTCCTCCCTATTTTGTGGAGCGTTGTTCTGGTGTAGTATGTCCTGTGCAGTATTTTGAGTTGCACGAGTTTTAGTCTGGAGGGGATCGCCACTTCTCGCGGGGATGCTAGCGCCTCCTGCCAATCCTGCTCATCCATTTCTCCCACCTCAGCCTGCCATTTTTCTCTAAGGGTGTGTGTGGGATCTTTCGGATGGTTAACTAATTTGTGGTATGTCAGAGAGATTGCTTTTTTGGTTAGACAGTCCATCAATAATTGATCCTCGAGCGGCGAGGACTCAGGGAGATCAGTACCCGGAGGTATGGCTCGCGTTAGTGCATGCTTAATTTGCAAATTCCGGTATTGCTCCGTCTTTGCCATCTGATACGTTGCCTGTAGCTGAGCAAAAGTGGCCACCCCCACCCCCCCTTTTTCCACAGGTCCAACACCTTGGATATGCCTATTAGATCCCGTCGGGAGAATCCTTTACTTGTACGCAGCTTGCCCAACCTTGGGGTCTCCCAGAGTGGCGTGTGTTGTGTTAGCACTCCCTCCCTGCCATGCACACAAAGTGCCATAAACCATATGTGCCCGGTGTGCGCTGTAGGGCCAATCAATGCATGTTTTCTGGGATGTATTATATTGTACACCCAGTATTCCGTCTGTGACAAGAGTGTGCCTATCCATGCACAATGCTGGTTCGTCCTGTGGGTCGTGGAGCCATTGATTAACCACTATGAGCTGGGAGGCCCAGTAGTATAGTTGAATGTTGGGTAGGGCAATTTCGCCATCATACCAACCTCGTACTAGCTTGCACATTGTTATGTGGGGTGGCTTCCCTTCCCACAGGAGGTGGCCCACCTCCACCTCAATTGACTTGAAATAGGAGTGAGAGACTGGAATAGGTGTGTTTTGCAGAGCGTATAAAAACCTGGGGAGAGTCATCATTTTAAACAAGGCCGCTCTGCCCAAGAGTGTCAGTAGCAGGGAGTGCCAGTGTTTTACGTCGCTACGGAGTCTTCTCAGGGGTGGCAACAGATTACACTCAAAGAATAGTGCGGGGTGCGGCGTGATATATATGCCCAACTATTTGAACCCATCTTCTGCAATCTGGATCGCAACACCCCAGGGCAGGCGTGGAGGGGGCCCTTAAGTATATATAAAACCGATTTTGCCCAGTTAATAGTGTAGCCCGATACTCTACCGTATGACTCGCAGATGTCAAGCAAGCAAGAGAGAAACCGTTTAGGGTTCGCCATATATAGCAAGATGTCGTCTGCATAAAGGGAGATGCGGTCCTCCCAACCGTCTGCCCACCTCAATCAGGATACCACCTTATCCACGCCGTCAATGGCTCGAGCACTAAAGCAAACAAGAGGGGGGAGAAGAGGACATCCCTGCCTGGTCCTGCGCCCCAGGGGAAAGTTGTTAGAGACCCGCCCGTTGACCACTACATGCGCCAAGGGCTGTGCATACAGGAGTTGAAGCCAAGCACAAAATTTGGGCCCGAAACCAAAATGTTGCATCACCACGGACAGAAAGGGCCATTCCACCCGGTCGAAGGCCATACTGGTGTCGAGGGAGAAAATGATCGCCTCTTCCTGGATAGTGGGTATGCGAGCCAGCACGCCATGAAGTCTCCTGAGGATCATCGCCGTGTTCCGGCCTGGCATAAAACCGGATTGATCGGGGTGTACTAGGGTCGTGAGATAAGGCTGGAGCCTGGTTGCCAGTGCTTTCGTAAGTATTTTCGCTTCCGCGTTGAGGAGCGAAATTGGGCGGTAGGAGGTGCACTCCTGTGGGGGTTTACCTGGTTTTGGGATTGCTATAAGCGTTGCTACTCGCTGGTCTCTAGCGAGTGTTCCCATCTCTAGGCTGGCCTCAAACATTCACAGCAGATACAGCACCAGCGCGTCTGCCTCATTTTTGTACAGCTCCACGGGAATACCGTTGGGACCTAGTACTTTCCCCGGTTGGAGCCCTCTAATGGCGGCAGTAATTTAATCGACCGTGAGATCTGCCTCTAATGCCTGTACGTCCTGTGGCGCCAGCCTCAGCAGACGTATATCCTTATGAAAGGCCAAATTCTCCTCCACGGATGTCGTTGCAATGGGAGTGTATTCCGTTTCGTAGTGGTGTGCGAATGCTGTGACTATGGCATGTGGATCTGTTACCGTCTCCCCATTGGTCAAGTGAAGTTGTGCTACCCAGCGACTCTTGCCTTAGCTTCCTCCCACACGTGGTCTCTGTAAGCTTGTTTCGCAAGGCCTTGTGTGTGGGACATTGTATCATTGGGTTCCGTTGCGTGCGCGCTCTCTGCCCGACTAACCGCCTGTTCTAGCTCCCGCACCTGCTGTTCTCTGTCCCGCTTATGGGCCGTGATCAAGGAGATAGCCTGTCCACGTAGGACCGTTTTATAGGCTTCCCATAGGATGGTGGGAGAGGTCACTGACTGTACATTTTCTGTGAAATAGTGCCCCGAGGTTTAATGTAGGCCCTTCCATATGGTCGGGTCTTTAAGGTACCCGGGATATATAGGATATGTGCGTCTCCTTCCGGTGAGGTGGGATGTGCATGTCACTAACACAGGGGAGTGGTCCGAAATACCTCTTGGGTGATTTCTGATCTCCATTACTCTCTCTAGACCGGTTGGTGAGGTTAGAATGTAGTCTATTTGTGATAGGCTATTGTGCGCACCCGAGTGGTAAGTGTACTGACGTTCTGTGGGGTAACGCGTGCGCCAAATGTTTACAAGCCCAAGCGCGTCCAGGAATTCCCGGAGGTGTGATGAAGTTGTCCCCTGGTCTCTCGGTGGGTGCCTGTCCCATGTGGGATCCAATGTGGCATTAAAGTTGCCCCCTATGATTAGTTCCCCAGAAGGTAGCGTGAGCAGGAATTTACCAAGGGCCGGGAGGGCAAGAGTGTGAAGCGCCGGAGGAATGTATACTGAGACCAGATTGTATGCTCGCCCTTCACATTGACAGGAGATTGCTGCGAAGCGTCCCTGATCGTCCATCCACGTCCCGGTTGTTACCAGGGGACAGCTCTTCCGGATCAAAATCCCTACCCCCCTGGATCCAGATGTAAATTCAGAGTGAACGCAAATTTTAAAGCCCCATCTATCCAATGCTTTAGTGGCAGTACCCACCAGATGCGATTCCTGTAGAAGGGCCACTGATGGAGCGTGTCTCCTAAGATGCTGTAATACCAATCCCCTCTTTATTTTGTTGCACAGGCCATTCACATACCAGGATGTCACGGTAAGGGGGAGCTCAGCGTGTATGCACTCTCCACTGTGAGCGTGTAAGGCCAGGTATTTTGTCCCCTTGGGTACTAGAGCGATTGTTAGACATTGGATCATATCTAATGGTGTACCATTTCCATCATGCACTAACCTCGTATCAAACTGTATCAGCTGTAGGTATTTGTGTGTGAACGACTTAAAATTAACAAGCTTAAACATGAAATGAACCCCTCCCTCCACCTCCCTCCCTGCTAGACGGATTCCCAACTACCCGCCACCCCAACAGTACAGAGTGCTTTAATCCCATAATCAGTACTTGCGTGCGGGGGGGAGGGAAGTCCGGGGAACACTTTGAACATCCCCCTGCTCAAAGAAATTGTTGTTAGGTTTAGTTCATATCAGGTTGTGGAGCGTCGGGTTTCAGTTGTAGCATCCCCATCTGCGATCCAGACCTGCCGGCCCGCTGTAGTTACCCAGCGTCGTCCACGCTTGGATGCTGAATCTCGTTGTAGGCTCCAAGTAGATCCCTCTATTGTTGTGATACCCTACTGCTGGGTGCCACCCATCTTCATTTCCCTGCCTCCGCCTGCAGTAGGTCATTTTCACTGCCTGTGTCACTCGGGCCCTGCGATGTCGCCCCCACCGGATGCCATTGTTGTTGTCTGCCAGCACGTCGTGGTCCTCCTGCCTGACGCCACCCCTCAAGCCAGTCGTGGACCTGCTCGGGTGTGTCGAAGAACCAAGTTTTCTTTTCCCATCCGCAACCACCCATAGCTGCGCTGGGAACAGCCTTGAGTAAGCAAGTTCTCTGCGCCAGAGTTCCTTTCCCCTTCTTTCTGTTTTTGTCTTTTATTGTTGGGGTTGCCTTCCCCCCCAGGGAACCCACATTTGCACTTTGCTTAGGGGCAGCACGGGAAGCCCACCCCCAGCTACCTCTGCCGACTCCCCACTCGGCGGTTTCATTGACTGCTGCCGTTGAACTGGCAACCTAAGTATCCCTGCCCTCTCCTTGAGAGCAGGGTGTTGCTTGTGCAGTCAACGCCCCACTCCCACAGACAAGGGCACGGGGAGTCTGGTGAGCCCACTGCTGGGTGCTCCCTCATTGGGGGCTCAGGCATGGGGTCCCTTTTGTTGTGGGAGGGGCATGACAGTGCCCCGCTCCTTCCTCCATCAGGTTCCTGGAGCCCTTTCCTTTGTTGCAAAGGGAGCACAAAGGTGCTCTCTCTACTGCTTTTCTGTTTTCTCATAGTGCCCTGGGATGGGGTCCAGTGCCCCTCCTTTTCATAAGCTGAGCTGAGTAATGGGGTCCCGGGGCCTCGCAAAGCTCTGGGGGCTTGCTCTACGCATGCCACCTCCTAGAGCTATTGATCATTTATGAGGTTTGGGTGACCTCCAGGTTCTGGCCCACCCTGGGGGTATTTTTAGAAGCTGCAGAGGAGCTCCGCAACATTTTGTTTTCTCTGCAGGTCAAATCCTTTACCCTTTTATATCTTAGGCCCTGTTGGGCCGATTTTCACAATATTGGGCTAATTTTGCTCCTGGTGACGAACCCTACCCACCTGGAGCCTTTCCATCAGACCTCCTTGTATTACACTTTGCAAGGAGCTGCTTCCACTTGCTCCCATCACCAGCCTTTTTCCTTTTCAAGGTCTCTGATGCTCTTCTCCTCCTGCTGGGGCATAGAAGTCCAGATCTTCCCTAACTAGTCTTAGGAGGGGTGTAAGGGAACCAGCCTCAGTGGTTCTGGAGTGACCCACTGGTCCTGGGGTCAACTGTGGGCAGAGTCCTTAGTCCATTAGGGCATTAGGTGGCTTGTCCTTCCAGTTGTCCATAGTGTTGCCATTGTTAATTCCACTGTCCAACTCATTGTCTCTCCCTTGATTAAGAGCTTTCAAGTGGGGTGGAAAGTTTTAAAAGCCAGGCACTGATGGCTAATCCTAGGGTGCCACATCACCCCTCCACCACTGTCCCAACCCTCCTGCACAGCATGCTGGGACAATTCAAGATGGCACCGTCAAGTGGTCTCTGCTCACATCTTTGATTGGGTCATCAGCTTTGTCCCTAGCTGACATCACTGCCAGGGTCTTTCCCACCAAAATGTCAGAGGAGAGCCCTCTCCTATGTTGACTCCAAAGGTCTGGGCTCCCTCCTTAGTTCAGTGGACCTGGGCTGTATCAACCATTGTGCGTTGTGAAAGCTTATTAACGGATGCACATTTTCTTACCCATCCCTTCCTCCTCAGGACTGAGTTAAGCACTGTTAACTGCTTGTTTTGGTGTGGAGGCCTTTGTTCCCTCTGCTGGGAAGCAGAGTAATTAACTTGGCCAAGCAGGGTGACAAAAGGCCTGGACTCGGTTCCTGAACTGAGCAGAAGAAATATGAAAGTTCTGGACGACGCATATAGAGGTACATCTAGGTGCTTGGGACTTGCATAATAAAACTTTGTGTACATGTTTCACTCCAGTTTGATTCCTTACTGGACTTTGTAGGTCTAAGGGAAGCGAAATCGCAATCCAAGGCAGATTTTCCCCATGTGTATAACACGGTGACACTGCAGATAAAACAGAAATCCTACTGACCCTGCCTATAAGTGCCCACTAATATTATAAGGCCTACCCCAGGTCAACATCTAACCTTGCAGAGTCCCCTCTGCACCAGGCTACCTGTGCATAGCTACCAGTCTGTGTACTACAGTAGTCTTACTCATGAAGCCCTTACACATATGTGCACACTTGTTCATGTGTAACTAGACAAGAGCAACTTAACCTTGCTGCATCACAGCAGCCTTATCTTAAAAGGCGGGCGCTGGTAGTAAACATGTGCAGTTAATTTACCATGTAATTAGTGTAGGCTAGACACCAGAAGTGAGACTCACCCACAGCAGAAAGCACAAACCTGGGTGATCCAAAAAGTAAAAGAACTGGGTAGATGAAATGGGCATGGCCCATTTAGCTACATATAATAATTACCATTGTTGAGGGGGTGGAAGAAGGGGAGCGAGGAGACTGGCATCATGACTCACTCGCCTGTTGTGAGTCATCGCCCATCCCTGCGCTCAACAATGACAATAAATAATATATTACACCTTCTGCATCTGCATATATACTATATACTAAATGGTTGGCTGCTTTATTTCACAAAATGCAGAGGTCTAGATACCAATATTTTTTTACAAGGACAACTGAAATATAAACAAGCATTGGCATAGCCAATAGGTCTCGCCTTTGGGACCTTATAAGTGTTTAGCTATGCAACACTTGATGTTGTTGCACCAAGGATATTATGCTGGATAACTAAACACTTATAAGGTCCCAAAGGCGAGACCTATTGGCTATGCCAATGCTTGTTGTTTACTGGCTGCCTGTAGAATAGCGGGTGTATGGAGGACATTACGAGACAGCAAGCATTGGCAAAGACTACAGGTCTGGCTTTTCATTTTGGATCCTGATTAAAACTTAAAAGCAAAGGCTACTACAGGAAAAAATTAGTGTTTTCTGCATACACTATGTATGTACGAGATAGATAATTTAATGTTTGATTAATCAGTATAATTTTGGAAGCAAAATAGAACATCATGCATTAAAATACAGGGGGGCGTGGCGTTGGCGCCTTAGGAGATGGCCGCCGATTTTGAGAGCTCCGCGGTGCCGTGAGGTGACGCGGCTATTCCGGGCTGTTTTCGCTCGACGTTGGAATTCAGGGACTGCTCCAGGCATCTTCTGAAGTGCTGCTTCGAGCACCAGGGTACTATTAACGGCATATGGTGAGTGTAAAGACTCTTTTTGGCTACATGACGGTCGCGATTTACTCGCGGCCGCCATTTTGTTTTTTCCTCATGATGAGTTTTTCGAATTTTTCCCCGTTTTTCTACAATTAATGCATTTTCTTTTTCTTTCTTCTGGAGTGGTTCTAAAATGAAGAGTCTAAGGCATTTTATTGGAGCTCCTCCTCTGCCTTGTTGGATGTAATGTTTGCCACATGGCTCCTTTCATGTTTGCTGCTTTTCGCGTCTGGAGAATAACTGATTCCCTCAGTTTTGGAGTTTGAATTGGCAGTCATGCTATTCTTTCGTGCCCAGCTACTTTCCGCTTATTGTGGGCGATAACGTTTTCTGAATAAGGAGCTTAATACTGTTATCGGCGTTCCTTTTTTGCATATATAACTCATACAGTGGCATTGTGTGTTACTCTGCTTTCAGTGACTTTATATTGCTGTTCTTTTCTCATTTGAATTTTGCTGAGGAACGCTTTTTCTCGACTTAGTCATGGCAGCATCTCGGTCTACTCGTAAGGACGCTCTGCAATCCAATGACGCTTCATTAGAGGATTTCAATCCTTTTAATATCCTTCAGGACGGCGCGGATGATATTCCTAGTGACTTTGCTCCTACGAAGGGCTCCTTTTCCTCTACAACTCGGCTAGGCTCCAAGCAAGGATCCAAAATACCGTCTTCGGCTTCCTCCACGCCTAGGAAAAGTGAATCCGCCCTCTCCCACTAACCCCTCTTCGCCTCTTTCGTTGGAACTTATCCTTGAAGAGATTCGCGCTCTCAAGCCATATATGAAAGAAACTAATACTCGTTTGCAGAGTTTGGAAGATAACTGGTCTCATACTGAACAAAGGGTTGATGTTCTGGAGAAACGTGTTGATTCGGTTTAGGACTTCACTGCTCAAGTTCCTCATATCCACAGACAAATCGACCATCTCAAACAACAAGTTGAGCAGTTAGAAAATCGCAATAGGCGTAATAATCTACGCATTTATGGCCTGGCTGAAGGACTTGAAGGTTCTGACTCAATATCCTATTTTCAATCTTTTCTTCCAAATCTTCTTGGTTTTCCAGAAACTCCGACACTAAATATTCAACGTGCCCACCGTCTGGGTCAGAGTTCCCGCTCTTCATCTTCCTCAGCGAAACCTCGAGGGGTAATTCTGTACTTACTGGAGTATACGGACCTTCTTAAAGTTTTACATGCTGCCAAGCAGAGTGGAAAGATTTCTTGGCATGGTTCTAATCTCTTTTTTGCTCAAGACTATGCCAAAGTAACTGCTGATCGTTGCAAGAAGTTTTTGGACATGAGGCCAATCCTTCGCAGCATGAACGCTCGTTATGGCTTATTTCATCCGTGTCGTTTCAAAGTAACTTATAACAACAAAACAACCAACTATGAAGACTCTGATGTCCTTCAAACATTTTTGGACTCTTGTGGAGGAGTCTCTATGGATACTTCTAAATCATAATTTGATAAGATTGCCTTAGCTTCATGTGTTCACTGTTCGTTATTTATTTGCCCTTCATTGTGATTCTCTTTTGCCTTAGTCATGTGTGAAAACGTTGGTGTTAATATCACCTTTCATGTTAGTATCACTTTCCATGTTAATTACTATTCTTACTTTTTCCTTTTAACAGGTTGCAGTCTCTGTGTTCCCCTATTCTTTTGTTTTCTTGTCATTTTGCCTGGATGATGTTCTGCGTGTGCTTCTCGTCCTGCGGTTTCTCATCCGGCGTCTGACCTTCTCCATGTGGTGCCACCTACCCCATCATGATTGTTCTTTTGTGGTATGTTTTTCTATTATCATATTGTCTTCTTCTTTGGTATCAATCTTGTTTTGTCTTTTTGTTTTTTGTTTTCTTCTCTCTTTCCTTCTTTTTCTCCTCTTCCCCCTATTTTATCTATATTTTCAGCTTGTTTCCTCTATTTCTAATTTAATCCATCTTTTTCTGTATCCTTACTTTTTCTGCTGTTTCATGATCTTTTGTATTTCTCACTGCTATCCCTTTACATTAATGATTGTTTATTCTGATATATTCTTCATCTTGTTTGGCTTGCATGCATGATAAAGGCCTTTTCGAATTGTTTTTGACTAAGTTTTATATATGATTTAAATGTCGTTAAATATTATATCTTGGAATGTTAAAGGTTTGGGTTCTCCTATCAAACGTCAACGAGTTTTGTCACACATTGCAAATTTAAAGGGAGATATTGTTCTTTTGCAGGAAATTCATGTACAGGATAATGAAATAACTAAATTACGACGGAACTGGATAGGCCATGTTTTTGCATCACCGGGCTCAGGAAAACGTAATGGCGTTGCTATTCTCTGTCATAAACGCTTAGATGTTCAGCTCATAAGACTGGATAATGACTCTGATGGTAGATGGGTGGTGATTTCCCTACTGATTAACAAAATTCCTCTCACTATTTTTAATGTTTATGCTCCCACTGCGCAGGATAAACTATTTTGGCCCCAAATTCTTTCTCTTTTAATGCAATGTACTGATGAATATTTGATTTTTGGTGGGGATTGTAATATCGTTGTAGATCCCTTCATTGACAGACACTCTAACTCCAAATTTATCCCCTCTTTTATACACTTTCAATTCACTTCCACTATTTCTCAAAGAGCTCTTGTAGATTCTTGGAGAATCTGCCATCCCACAGCACAAGAGTATACATATTATTCACCTGCTCACTCTACGCAATCCCGAATAGACTACCTCTTTATTTCCAAGGCCTTACTTCAACACATTTCTCATTCAGATATAGGCTCTATACTAACCTCAGATCATGCCCCGGTTTCCTTGAGTTTGGACTTACTTCCTCCCATTAAAGGTACTAGACACTGGAGATTTAATAACTCTCTTTTATTGGATCCTAAGTTCACGCCAGCTTTTCTCGAGTTTGCCTCCTTATTTTTCGAAGAAAATGAATCCCCTCAACTATCTCCTCAACTTGTATGGGATTCCTTTAAAGCTGCCTCTAGAGATTTTATCATATCCTTTGTTGCGCAAAAGTGACGTGCGGCTTCTATCTCCTCTCAGACACTTAATCTTCAAATTAAAAACCTGGAACACCTCTATTACTTATCAAATAACCAATATACCTTAAAAGAACTCATTAGCGCCAAACTTTCTTTTAATAAGGTCTCTACTGATTCTGCAAATTTATATCTACTTAAATCTAGCGCTAAATACTATAGTGCACAAAACAAATCTGGTAATCTCCTTGCTAATTATCTCAAAGTTAAGAAAGAACGTACTAAAATTGAATCTATCACATCTTCAGCGAATACTGCCCTTCATAAAGATGAAGACATCCTTTTGGAATTCTCCAATTTTTACAAATCATTATACACTCCAGAATCTCCACCCCTCTAATCTGATATTGATCAATATTTAGCCTCTATTCCTCCTCCTCCTTCTTCTTTAGATGTAGATTTATCCTCTCTAGAATCTGATATAGATACTAAAGATATTCTCACAGCTATTCAGTCACTTAAAAAGGGGAAAGCTCCGGGTCCGGATGGTTTTACAATAGAGTTTTACACTCACTTTTCCAACTTACTCGTCCCCAAATTTCTTAGGTTATTCCTGTTTTTCATTTGTTCCCGTAGTTCTGCAGGTTTATTTCAAGAGGCCCTGATTTGCCTTCTTCCTAAAGAAGGTAAAGATCATTCGTTATGCAAGAATTATAGACCTATTTCTTTAATCAATTTGGATTATACATTTTTTGCGAAGATTCTTGCGCTTCGTCTGGACAATGTTCTACCCCACTTAATCGGTAAAGAACAATGTGGTTTCATTAAAGGTCGCCATCTCTCTGATAATACTCGTCTCTTTTTCAATGTACTTAGTAGGTCTCACTCCCATACATCTTCGTTAGCAGCCGTGGCTTTGGATGCTGAGAAAGCTTTTGACAGAGTTAACTGGCAGTTTATCTTTTCGACTCTTACTTGGTTTGGTTTTGGTCCTAAATTTCTTTCCTATATTTCGCTGCTTTACTCTTTTCCAAGATCATTTATTTTAGCTAATGGACTTGTCTCTTCCTCTTTCCCACTTCTTCGAGGTGTTAGGCAAGGTTGTCCTCTTTCTCCCCTTTTGTTTATTTTGACTTTAGAACCCTTCTTATCTAGAATCCGGATGAACAAAAATATTACTGGTTTCCCTTATGGAGATAAATATTTAAAAATCTCGGCATATGCCGATGATATTCTCTTATTTCTTTCCAATCCACAGTCCTCTTTACCGGCTTTTCTTTCAGAAGTCTCTGCTTTTTCCTCAGTTTCAGGTTACAAACTCAATGTAGATAAATGCGAAATTCTTCCATTAAATAAATATTGTTTTCATGCAGATTTTGTTTCTTCTTCTTTCCACTGGAGTCCTACTAAGATTAAGTACTTAGGTCTATGGTTCACTCCTTCTATTAAAGATACTGTAGCTCTCAATCTTAAGAATCTCCAGTCAACGTTAACCAATTCCACAGTGCGTTGGCACCCCTTATTTTTATCTTGGTGGGGTAGGCTAGACTCTATAAAAATGATGTTGGTCACTGTAATTTTATTTTTCTTATCTAATCTCCCGGTTAACATTCCCAAAGCCTGCTACAAAAAAATATATACTATTTTATCAAAATTTCTGTGGCAGAACAAAAAATCTAGGATGTCTTTTTCCAAACTTGAACAGCTTAGGTGGAGTTAATTTCCCTGATTTCGCATCTTATCATACTTCCTTCTTTCTTAAGAATTCTTCTTCATTATTATCTCAAAATGCGACTGATCTGTTGTCTTTACCTTTGTGGGTAGAGATAGAATCTCACTTTATTTATCCTTTCTCATTTGATGAATTTGTATCCTTCTCTATTACCCCCCAAAAATGTTCTCTTCCCATTCTTAAGCATACTCTTAAAGTTTTTCATCCTCTTATGCTAGATGGTTTAGATGACCGGAACCGTTTCTTACAATCGCCGATTTGGTATAATAATCACATTAGGATTAAAAATCGGACTCTTTTTTGGAAGGATTGGTTCAATTTTGGTCTTAAATGGACTGATACCTGCCTACCCTTCTCTATATTGCAATCGCGGTATTCTCTTCCCTCTTCTTATTATCCTAAATATATATTATTGACCCTAGCTGCTCAGAATTCTTATGATAAACTCATGAATTCTCCCACACAGATTGCTCCTTCTCCGGTTCCAGTTTCGTTCTTAACAGTGTATTCTTCAGCTTCTCAAATTTATAATAAATTGAGACTCATTGGTCACCCTCGGATTAAATCTGCAGTTGAATCTAGCTGGGAATCTGATTTGGATGCTTCCTTTTCCACCTTAATATGGGATACGGTTTGGACTAAGTTGAGAAAATCCTCTAGGGCAGCAAATACCATGCAAACATTATTTTTCATAACAACAGACTTTTATTCACTCCTGCCAAATTACATCAGATTAATCATCTTTTTTCCTCTACCTGTTGGTCTTGTCCAGCCCCTGTTGCAGATCTTAAACATATGTTATTTACATGTCCAGTTATTCATCAATTTTGGACTCAGGTTTGGCAACAAATTAACAAAATATTTCACACTCATGTCCCTTTTTCTTTTTCTCACCTTTTTCTAGGTAGTGTTGCAGAAGTTTGGTCTTCTTCCACATCCCTTAATACTCTCATTATTGATTTACTTATAGCTGTTGCTTTTCAACAAATCACTAAATCATGGAAAAATGCCTCAAACTTTTCTTTTCAGGCCTGGTGGTATGGTATTTGTTATAACCATCGATTAGATAGAGCTTATGTTCACCCGATTACATTGGCCATTAAACGTGATTTATTGTGGCTACCTGTCACTAGCTTTCTAGATTTATCCGCTCAATCGCTACCTTCTCATTCTCCTGCTATAGAAGAAGTCTCCAAACCTCCTTAGATTATAGTTAAATAAATATTGTCATATTTTGTGCCTATTCTTACTATTTACTTAAGTTTGTAGTAGTGAGTTCACTATGATATAAATGTTATATTTTTTGGAACAATATTTTCAATTGTATTACTATGATGTTTAACTCTTTTTACTTTCCTTCCTCCTCTCCATCTTTCCTTCTTTTTTTTTCTTTTTCACTTCTCTCCTTCTTACTCTATCCTTCTTTATTATACATAGCGTATTTTCTATTTCTGTATTATTATTATATATTGTATTATATTACTGTTATAATTTATACTTCTACCCAATAAACTTTTCTTTAAACTGAAAAAATGCATTACAATGCAAACAGTCTGCAGGCGGTGCAGTGCTACACTAAACATTCAGCCGCAAGAGGTGAGAGAAAAAACACTCCTCTGGGCAGAGCCAAAATCTACTCAAATGTATTTTAAAGAATTATTAACAATAGATCCTGCAGACAGTTGCGCTGTCAAGTTAAACCTGAACAACCATAGGAAAAACTAGTAGTTCTGGCATAGGCGGTCGGCCTTTTGGCTTTATTAGTGCTTGATTTGTTATATCATGGTTGGCTAAAGGCAAAAATATATTTTTTGTTCTTAAACATCACACATTGCTGTAGTGACCCCAGCACTGAAGGCAACTAATTAATTTGTGGATGTGCTCAGTGTTAAAGGGCTAATAAAAAAACCTTCATAATTCTACTGCATCCAAGGGACGGGCAATCAAAGAGGTTCTTTATTTCGTTTCTTAACCAGTTTTTGTTGAAATTTTTTGCAGAATTAGGCTGCGCTGTAAGCGATGTCTAAAAACTATATTGGTTTGCAAAGGATCTCAGACGCCACTTTTGAGCAGATGGAGAATCCACTTGTTTCTCTGGGTCCCTGATGACTAGAGTTGCGCGGTGGTGGCAGGCAGGCGATGACATACTATAGATACTATTCATGTGTGTGCAACTTTACCTATCAGGACATAGTGGAAGTACGTAAAGCGACATTTGCAGGATTGTGTGCACATCAGGAGTAAGGATAACCGATATTTTTGGTTCACATTCATCCAGCAGCAGTCCCAGTTCACGCAAAATGAATCATCTTTGTTAGGGTAGAAGACATGGCGGGATGTGGATGGATGTGACGAAGCGAGAAAGGCAAAAAGGCAAACTCCATGTTTTTGTCCCATTTCATCATGACTTCAAATTTAGGATTGTAAGAGAATACATGGTTGTTCTTTTGTGTGGGAATTTGTTATTCCAGTGATGATGCAGATCCATTTTGATGCAGTGGTGATTTAGCCTCACTAGGTAAAACTATTGGAGTGCATCTTTCAAGAAACTGACAACTTTGCAGGAAGTAGGCCTTGCTTTGCCATGACAAACGTGAATGGCTCTGATCCTTGCAGGTGTGCCAGGAAATCAAGTGTCTGCTTTTGAGATACTACAAACATTATAAAATGAGTATACGTTATTACTGTGTAAGTGGATTTCAGAGTATCTACACAGCAAATGTAACCTTTCATGCACATGCTGTTCTAGAGCTTAGCGACCTATTAGCAGTTGTAAGGAGGGGCTCATTTGGGTACTAAGAGGAATAATAGTGTCCCAAAACCATCATGAAATGTGCATTGGTTTAATTACGCCTCGGGCCCTTTCATGGTAAATCCCACCAAAGCTTACAGTTCCCAGGATGCTGTCAGCAGTGCTTGGAGAAAGCAGGTGACATAACAGAGAACTCCCTCTTGCCATTGAAGGTTCCCACTACCGCCTCTCATTTCACTTGTTCTCGTGTGATTGGCCGATTGGGCACTCAGGATGGTATTGGCTGATTGACGGGGACTCCTATAAGCCGCTGCTTATCCCTACACACGATCCCTCTCTATGATGGAAGATTTTGCCTGCAGTGGGAGCTCTCTTCCAGACAGCATGTAGTAGAAGTAAATATATATTTTTAAAAGGGCACCCAAAAAGAAATACAGGAAGTTGGTTTCCTTAAATTGGAATACAGGAAGTTGGTTTCCTTAAATTGCCGCCCTCCCTGCCCCCCTTTGACCTCTAGGTGTCCTTTTTGAGGGGATGCGCGGAGGAGTCACAGAACAGGCCATGCGTCGCCCCTCTTCCCACATTCACCTTTCAGCTGGAGTGAAATGGATGCGGTCGTGGAGAGGGTTCTTCTAGAGATGGCAGATGTCATGTGTTGAATGTAACGGACACCTCCCTTGTGAGAAGGAAGTGAGAGGAAAACACAGAGAGACCAAACAAACTCTGAGGCGAAAGGGTTTTAAAACCTCAATCTGGCCAACTGCTCCTGGTGCAGTTCTGATTATTAAATTTTCCCCTGCTTCCACGGACAGAATGATTTCTCAGTCACACGCACATACACACATCATACGCTGGTGGGGCCCATAACACCAACATTCATTCTCTCAAACTATCCGTGCCTACAAAGGGACATCAAATCCTAACC
Source organism: Triturus cristatus (assembly GCF_964204655.1). NCBI lineage: Eukaryota > Metazoa > Chordata > Amphibia > Caudata > Salamandridae > Triturus > Triturus cristatus. Next base: position 62,202,447 of record NC_140588.1, read on the forward strand.
ACAGCTGTTCGCTTTGATAGAGGAAACCACTTCTACTGAATCACCCTACTAATTCCACCATCAAGAGGTCGATTGAATCATTTAGTTGTTATTTGGTTTAATGACTCTTTAACTCTCAAACCAATCAATAAACATTTCAATGAAATAATCACCCGACACAGTAATTCAAATAATGATTTTCTTTATCTAATTTAAATGCAGGTTAAATCCTAATAATGCAAAATTATCTTTTGTCATATTTACCTATTCTGGCTAAATGTCGTTCTCTAAGTCAGAACTGGTCCTCAGTAAATTCATCAGAGTTATAAAGTCTCCGTCCTCTCCGTCAGCATAAAGATCTCTGATCATCGATTCTCCGTCAATAGTTTCGGCACAAAGTGACGTCTAGCGAAGAGCAGCCTAATCCCTCTCTAGTCTACTAGTATTTATACTAAAATTTACATATTAACGTTACATTTTCACATTTCCCAAGCCAACGATTGGCTGAATTCAAATACATCTCAATACATTAGGAAACATTTTCGAATTTTCCCATGTGGAAGAAGTTTCACTGTAAATGTATGGGAAAGTCTAAATCACAGTCCCAAATGTATCAGTTTGTTGGTAATAGGTTGAGTTTGACAGTTCGTTTTCTCCCAATGGCAACATTTGCTTTACGTTCAGGGACATTGGCACCTCGCCCAGGGTAGTCTTCATGGGCATGGTCTGACAGGTCACACATGGGACATGAACGAAGTCAGTGCAGGCGCCTTTCTCCATTGTTCAAATGATGAAGTAATGTACTTTAGTTAGGATTCAGTCTGCGGCCATCTTTTGGTAGGCCAGAATAGTCCACTTTAAGCAAAGAAACACAAAATCGTAATTAATACATAGAAATGATTAAAACAGTGTTATTACCTTGCTAATACCCTTATGTGTATGCATTTATCTAGCCATATGCAACATTCAAAGCCGTTAATGCTGGTTTATTTAAGCGCAAATCCCATTAACACAGCTCAAGCATCATTTATCGTTTTAATATGCATACAACTTAGTTCACTTATTAATTTTAGCCATGCAAATGCATTCCCACGTGTATTCTCTCGGTTAATAAGGTTGATTTAGTACCTTCACATCAAGCTATTAATTATTATAATTAATTATTAATCATTTTAATATAAACTTATATAAATGGATTGGGTATATAAAAAGAAAATATTTTACCCGCTCCATCACTCGCAGCTGATCTCTGCCGCAGCACGCACACCTCGACTCCCAATCTTTGCACAGCAGAATGATTAGAGGAGAAAGGAGGGCCCCAAATGCGGCTGCCCACAGACCTAAAAAAACAAGTGTGCGCTAAAAGTAAAAAAAAAAAAGTGGTGGCAAAAGTGAAAGTGTTTCCCTTGCGGGAGCGAGCAGAGCCAGGAGCAATAATAAGAAACACATGGCGCCAAAGCTCGCTCCCGCAAGGGAAGCAATGCAACGCGTGCAAGTTTTTGGTGACAAAAGCGGATCAATTCCAAGAGGTCCCCCCTACACAGCGCATGCGCGCTGCGTAGGCGAGACCTAAAAACGTTTCATGGCTCCCTTTAAAATATGGAAAATATTTTTGGGCCCCTACCCATATGTATTTCTTCATCATAATGACAGCCATAAATCACTCTGTGGGGTTTTACCATTGTTCCTTTTTTAATCACCACACTATTTTTGAGGTGAGTTCAGCCACCTGAGAAAAATGGCCAGTTAATTCCAGAGCTCCTCATCCGGACCAGTAAATTCAGCCTTTATATGCTATGAAAGCTCGCTGAAACAGCTGTATTCAATCGTGCAGGAGTGGGAGGCACCTAGGTAGTAGTGGGTGTGTTCAGTGCTTGGTGTTACAGAAGGGTTTGTCCAGAGGATTGGAGCTGCTTTTCCCTCCACCTGCTGCTCCCACCAAACTCCTTAATCTCCTACTCATCCCATGGGCAGGACCATGAAGTGCTGAAGTGCCTTGGGTGCGGGCCAGGCAAGAACGTTTAATCTGGTGTCTGCTAGACCTCAAATCCAAAGTGGCCATCGGTGAGTGAGGTTGTCAGGTCGCTCAGAAGAATCAGCACAGAAAAGGTGCCACATCTGAGGTCTGATCCGGAGACCGCATACTTTAGGGATTCGTCACCTGCATACCACCTGTGACTCCTTCAAGGTGGTGATGCCAGTACATTATGCAGAAAGTGCATGCAAGTGCACCTGGGATACCTTTGGCATGTAAAATTGCCTGCTGCTCTCCCACTGGACACAATTGCCTGGACTGAAACCTGTACAAGGGGGCCCTAATTGTGTACCATATGGTGGTGAATTTGTGTCTAATGATGGAAATGTATGAGAGTGTGGAGCTGACTGAGGTCAACTGATGGCCTGCTGGGGTACCTGACCCTTAGTAGGACAACATTCTGTGGCTTTGGATACATGGTGTGCCCGTTCAGTGGAGCCTCTCCACCACTGTGAGATGATGTTCAATACTGAACAGTAATCTGTGTTCCTCCAGGGTTGCCTCTGATGAGCAGTAATCTGGTTCCTGGACATTGCATAGAAATACTGGAAAACATCACTCTGCAGAGACTTGCTTGATCTCTATCGCACAGACCCAAAGGTGCAAATTGGATGAATGAGATTGTTGTCCCATCCCTGCCTGGTTTTAGGTGGTTGTGTGGTGCTAGAGGAAATATGTACCTGGTGGTGCTGGCCCTTCCTGGGAAGGGAGAGTTGCACATCATGAACTGGGAGAGGTTACCCCATGCATCTCAGCAAAATCGACTGGACAATGATGCCTTTCAGAAAGACTCTCAAAATAGCTTCCAAAACTGCCTCCTGTCAATATATGTATGTCTAAGAATCCATTGTGAATCTGATCCATCCCTGCAGGCGTTCAGAAGAGTGGTGGAGCAGAAGATAGATAAAGTCTCATTTGTCATTAATCTTCTGAGGTCTGACCTGCGAAAGTTCTCTGGAAAAGGGATGTCTGTGGAGAAAACAGTGCAGGGCAATTCTGCACATTAAAACCCTGAAGAAGTATATCAAGCAGCAGCAAGACTAAACTCAAACTCTGGCTGTGAGGCAGACGTTACTGTAGGTTTCTACAGCAGAAACAATGTTTGCATTGTAGGTGACCATGAATAGTCTATAGGTGCCTGTGGAGCTGTTTGTTCAACCCCCATTCTCAGTGCAATGCAATCCAAGGGCTCTCCAAGCCTTTTTTCATGGAGAGGGTTAATTAGGTTACCATTTCTCTAATCAGTCCTGGATTCCAACCAAAGGTAACAATTGCTCGCATCCTTAACCTTACAGGAGCCGCATTATACATGCAGCGCATTTTCCTTCATTGCGCTGGTCGTACCTTTTAAAAGATGGGCCCAGCGTAATGAAGAAAATGTGCCGTATTAGCATGAATGTGCTGCCCTTACGGCAGCCGTGAACTCATTCTGTCCTAGGGGCAGCGCATTCATGTGAAAAACGGAGCAACTACTTTGAAGCCGCTCCGTGTTTTCACAGTGCAGGTGACAACCAGCCTGCACTTTTAAAGATGATTAGAGATCCCATTGCAGGCAGGTTCAGTTAGTGACTGCATCCACCTGCAAGGGGATATCTGGGGGGTCCATAGGACCCCCTTTCCCCCCTCCAGAGGGCTACTCTCAGGGGGCGCACTGACAGTGCACCACCTGAGAGCTTCTTTGCCTCTATGCCAATGTCTGTAATACAAGTGTCTGAGGCCATATTAAACAAAGTGCCACGGGGGTGCAACAGGCATTTGTACCCGCTTTACGTGAACCTATGGGAATTTGGTATTGCAGAAGGGACAACAGATGCTTGTGCAGTCCCTTCTGTAATACTGAAAGCTCTGGTGCACATGCAACGCTCATCACTTTCTCAAGAGGGCGTTCCCCCATTTGCAGGGGGCGTGCCCCATGCAAATGAGGAAATCCCTTTGCCCCTGCACCCGCGCAGTATTACAGACACAGGCGCAGAGGCAAAGAAGCTCTCAGGAGGCGCACTGACCTTGTGCCCCCTGAGAGCAGCCCTCTGGAGGGGGCAAGGGGGTCCTATGGACGCCCAGACATCTCTTTGCAGGTGGGTGTCGTCACTGACTGCACCTGCCTGCAAGGGGATCTCTAATCCCCTTTCAAAGTCCAGGCGGGTTGCCGCCTGCACTGTGAAAACAGGGAGTGGTTTCAAAGACGCTCTGTGTTTCACTTGAATGTGCTGCCTCGAGGGCAGCATGCGTTTGCGGCTACCCTGGGGGCAGTGCATTCTACATAATAGGGCACACTTTCCCTCTTTTTGCCCGACGCATCTGTTTTAAGATGAGCCAGGGCACAAACAGGGAAAGTGCGTCCTATACATAACAGGGCCCCCGAAAGGTATGTAATCTACATGCAGCAAGTTCAGAGACTCCCCTGCAACTGTAGATTGCGAATGCCCTATTGTTCCCACTTTATAAATAAGCTGTTCAAACACAGGGAAGATCCTTTGATACAGTCAAAAGAGAAATGAGGAAATGAGAGCTGAAGTATATGATGTTATTTCCTGTTGAACTTCAGATATTGGCAGAATGGAAATTTTGGCACTTCACGTCCTTGGATGAGGTTTGGAACAGATTGATTTGTTGATATGTAGCTCATGAGTTCTGAAACACTGCAATCTCTCGATATGAACACACTTCACAAATGGCAAAGATGGTGGCAAATCTAGTATAACTTGGACCCCAGGGTCACATTGAGATACTGCTATTGATAAGACATTGAGTGTGTGAAAGCTAGCACTTCTGGGATTGAGGGAATCCCAACTTGATCCACCCCTGCTCAATGGTTAATATGTTTTAGGGTCGTGAGATCCTGTTGCATGAATTGCTGTCTTCTATTTACAGTAATTAGTTAATGTGGGTGGTGAGCTTGACTTCTGATTTGTACCAAACGCAAATTACCCTCAGGCCTTCATCTTCTTTGCTTCCTGGGGTGGGGGTAGCTGTTTATATAGTTTCCGTTCTTATTAAGTTTTGATAAGGCAAACGGTTGGGAGTACATACCTCTGTTTGTCCTTCCCTATAGGACTATACCTGACACCAAGGAGTGTTGCTCACAGTTTAGATTCTTTTGTTGGACCAACAGGCATGCTGTGACATTGGGATATGGGAGGAGTGGGTGGCGTGTGTTTGCAGTTATGAAGCACATGGTTCAATGTTGGTAATGCACTATTGGATCCTATAATATATAATACACTGTCCTAAGTGTTGAGTTTTGTGGTGGCAATTCTGGGAAGTGACTTACATGGAGACAAATAAAAAGGCCATACTTTAATTGCTCTCCTGGAATGTTAATGGGATTGAGGGTAAGGTCAAAAGGGGATGGTATCAAATTTGTTCCAAAGACATGGCATGGGTGTTATATTTCCATGGGAAACACGTGTGAAAAGTAATACTGGACAAATGTTGGACATGGGAAGGTATGTCTCCATGGTTCGTTCAGGCTCAAAGGAAGTTTCGATAATACTTAGGAAGTCTTCTGCATTTGTAGATGACAAGATATGGTCAGATCCACATGGTTGCTATTCATGAGCAATATCTCATGTGGTGAAAAGGTCACCGTACTATAAGTGTACCTCCCACAGGCCTGCAGCTGCCTCCCCAAAATAATATTAGAACCATGCTGCTATATTTTTCTGTGGGAAGATTGAGGATTTTTGTTTATAAACAAATTGTATTGATTTTGCAAGTGTTACAGTGTCAATGGCCGATTGGCTCAATGTAAAGCTTAACCAGTTCAATCCTGTGGAATACATTAACCCTCCAACATAACACCATGCAGGGAAGTTTGATTATTGGTGGAGATATGAGTATAGCATTGGTTGCGGGGTTGGCAAGCTCTGGCGATTGGTGGGGCTCTCTCCGGGATATTCCAGTTAGGCAATTTGCCGCAACAGAGGATCTGGAGGATACTCATTTTACTCTAGGGTACAAAATTCCTGTGCTATAATAGATTATTTCATGACAGTCCAAGCATGCGCAGGTAGATTTAGCGATGTTAGGTTTCTAACAAGAGGCATAAGGCATCATTCCTTCTCATGGGTTTTGATGTGCATTAGGAAGGTGTGCTGTTTTCTGGGTTGGAGTTTGAATGCCTGGGAGCTGAGAGTGAGTCAAGATCTTTGTGGACAAGCGGAGAGATATTATGAATAATTAATGCAAGGACAACTTGGGCTCGATTAGCTTGGATGTGACATCATGGGAAGAATATGACAGTGTCCTAAGAGTTAAGGCCATATATAGTAGGATGCAGTAGAGAAAAAAAAAAACTGTAGGATGCCACTGAGACAGAAAAGGCATTATTAGAAATATAGGGGGTATTTACTGAATGGTGAACCAGATGTGGTGGAAAGATTTTTTTTTTTTTTAACTCTTCGTCCATACAGAGAGCCTCTAAGAGGTAAGTATTAAGGCTGGAAAACTCATTGCTCCATTACTTTTGTTCTATCAAAATGGAGGAATGTACTGACCTCTGCTCCACGGTTAAATTGGGGTCTCCGGTTGACCTCATTTCTCCTTCCATCTTGGAGCAGGGCTGTGAAGCCATCCATCTATCCCATAGGTTTTCAAACTGTGGGGCGCCCCCCCCCCCCTGGGGGGGCGCAGCATTCCCTCAGGGGGGGATGGCACTCCACCCCACCACGTAACCTTCCATTGTCCTTCCAGGCCCATTAGGCTTCATGTGTCTCAGTCCGAGCAGCTGCTGCAGCTCGGGCTACTGGGGACTCGTCTGGGCAGTGTCTGGAGTCTTATCTCCGGCACGCCTGAGCTTTTCACAGGTCTTTAAAGACCATTTGCAACCCATGTATATCTTGGAAACGGAGCACAAAGAAACAAAAGCTCAAAGCAAGCACAAAAGAGCACAAACTAGTCCAAAAGGTCAAAGAAGGGTACAAATAACACAAAAGGGCACAAAAAAGCAGAACATAGTAAAAAGGAAAAAGAAAGGAGCACAAAATGCACATCCCGAGTGCGACCCGTTTTAGGCTGCCTCGATAGGGAATTTCAGTATTGTTAATGGCTGCTAAACTGTTCAGGTTTTTTTAAATATGCTTGGGGTAGTCTGAACCAAGAACGGACCTATTGATAGCGAACCATTTAAACTTTCCTGTTACATTTGAATGGCATTCATAACTTCCTAAGCTCCGGTCATAAAAGGTATGATTGTAGGCTTAACAGAAGAGGAATCCCTTTAGAGAAAACCGAAAACAATGGAACTTTTTATGTAGTGATTTTTGTTCAGACTTTTGCTTGCCCTTTACTACTCTTTCGATGTCGCAGGTAAAGGGGCAGGGCTACGTGTTTTGCACTTTACCCAGGTTCCACTACCTCAGTGAATGGACTTGACCCAGCTTCAAAGCTGAGGTGAGCTTGGTGCTTACTTAAATGAACTCTGAACATTGGTGTCCATATTTCACCCATGTTCCTATGTGTAGCCAGCTATACACCTTGTGTAAACTGGCTACAGAGGCTGTTTGTTTTCTGGTTCCAGTACCCCCTGAGCCCCCACTCTGCCTAGTTCTTAAATTTGGATTTTACTTTTTGCTGCCTTAGTGTGAGAATGCATTTTATGAATAGGTATATAATAGGTAAATAAAGTTGGGTTACCAAAAGAAAAATGCCAGCCATCTGTTTTTTAAAGAGCCTGCAAATGCCTTGTCTTGACACTAAATAGGGTTATAAATAAAATAGTATGTATTCATTTGTAATGTGACTTTTCAATCTTTGTTCCCTTTAATTATCAGTCATGGATCATTCAGGCAGCCCTAGAACACAATTAAAAATGCTTTCTGTTCAAAGTATGCACAGATACGTGCTGAAAATAGGCTTTAGGCGACTGCTTATTTTTGTACCGTCTGGGACATCAATATAATGAGCTGGCAACCCTAATCACAAGCCTGGAAGTTTGTTGCAGGATGAGCACATTATTTATTTCCTCCACCCTCGATCCCTGGACCCTGGACAATGCCATAAAAGCAATAGTGTAATTTATATCTGAAATCCTATGCCAGCCCTCAATAACATGCTGAATAACTTCAACTGTGTCTGGAAATGCAACCTGCATTCAGACAACTCACTTCTCATTCTCGCCCTTCACTTTCACACTCACCCTGCACTCACAGGGATCACAATGTACTCACACTGATCACCATGCACTCACACCACCCGCTCACCCTGCACTCAGTGACCACACTGCACTTATGCCACTCACCATGAACTCACATTGTTCTCCCTCCACTTACCTTGCGGTCACATGAACACACCGCTCACTCTGCACTCACAGTGATCACTCAGCACTCACAATGCTCTTGCGCTGTTCACCTTGTACCTCACCCTGCAGTCACACAAGCACACTACTCACCCTGCTCATGTGACACTTTACTCACCTGTCCCTCACTGCTCACTCTGCAATCTCACTCAAAGAAGCCCATCACTAACCATACATTCATTTGTCCCACTCTGCACTTACATCTGCACCCAAATGGTCACCTCACTGACCCTGCAGTCACTCCTCTTACCCTACTCTCACACTGTTGCATCGCTCACCATGCACTCACATGGGCACTCCTGCCACCCACACAGCGCAGAGGGTTAATGTGCCTGCTACAAAGAACGTGTACCATGCAGATCACAGAACTGAGTGTTAGTGAACTACTATAGAGAGATGAGGTGCATTGTTGGCGATTGGTAATGAGGGAATTCATGGAGAAGAAGGAAAGGGGCTATCAAAAAGACTGTTGCACCGTGGACGACCAGTGTTAGGGTCAGCCCTGGCTGGGAGTCTTAGCCCCCTCCCCCTGAAGTTCAGGTCTAGTTGCACCCCTGTTTGCTTCCCATGTCAGAAGTATATTTGCTGCCTGTTTTTCATACCCCCCTCTCGAGTTAGGGCTCTCTGATTGGAGTAGTCATCCAGAACCGCCAATCAGCATGTAGTTCCTGCAGCAGAGCACTGCTTTGACGTCAGCACTGACGTTCCTCCAATGAACGGGGCAGCAGGAGAGATGCCAGGGAGTGCCACAAATTCTGTATACATAAAGTTGCAAAATACTTCAAACTTTGCTAATGAAACAGTACTTCTGTTGCCTTTTGCCTCGTGGTTGCTGAATTTGACATCTGGTTGCTGCTTTTCCCCTCTCTCTTGAATCCTTCCCCCTCAAGGTTATCCTGGGTTGTACCCTGGCAGCTACTGCATTTTACTGCAAGGAATTTTCAATGGTTGTATCTTTCCTGTAGTTTCCATTCTCTGGCAGGTAAGAGTTAAGAGCTTTTTGTTTTATTTTTTTAAAGCTTCGCTCCTTTCCCCTTTGTCCCACTACTAGTGGGAACATTGGAGGCTTCAAGGAGGAGCGGATTTGGAGATAATGCCATGGGTGCTGACCTTGGTTCTGGGGACCCAGGTTCAAGTCCTGGCATCGGCTCAACATCATGTGATCCTGGACAAAATCACTTAATTTACCACTGACTTACGAAAAATGAATTTGACCTGTTGCTTGTTTGACCCAATCCCTAGAGCTGAGTACACAAGCCTAATATAAAAAATATTGTGAAGTATGCCTACCATCTGTCCTCACTTCTTTCGTAGACCAAATTTAAATGCTTTCTTGTGCAGTTATTTCTGAAGCTTTCTAAGGCGATCTTCTTTCTAAGCCAACTATGCTAACAAATTGACTCTTGATGCTGCTAGAGAATAAAGATGTATATATCCTCTTGAATCACTTATATCACATGTGTATGATGTAAATGTCCCCTAGGCCTTCTTGGAAAACTGTAGCTGGGCTCCTATTGGCACGGCAACACCTGGCCATGCTCCAGATAATCACAGATTTTTTAATTGTGCCAGAAAGCATGTTTTGTGGATCCCCTTTTTCTGATATCTTGTATAGGGGCAAGGATGTGGCTCAAGAGCCAGAGCTGAAGACTGTGGAGCTGGGGAATCAGGTTCAATTCTTGGTGTCTGCTCAACATCCTGTGATTCTAGGCAAATCACCTTATCTCCCTGTGCTTACAAAAAATGAATGTGTGCTTGTGTAATGTAAAAGATGCTCCTGTAAGGCGCACCATTACCTTTGGGTCATGTTCGCACTATATAAAACAGCAAGAGTATATTACAAAATGTTGTGAGCACTCCCGTTTCCGGGTGGTGCTCAAGACTGGAAGTGGAGCACAACCTAAGGATGGCAGAAACAAGAATCCATCCACACATTGACTGTCTCTGTGGAGAAAAACAGGCACACCCCTCACCTGTGTTTTGGGAGTGTTTTTACTAATGTATCCTAAATTTTGTGTTTTATGTGAAGAATAAAGCACCAATGTAATTTGTTTGGGCTATTGTTTTCTTGGAGACTCTTCATTTGAACTTTATAATAAGCACAGGCACTACAAAAACTTCAGTTTACTAAACACTCATTCATAATATTTCCCCTATACGACCAGTTCTCTGCAGGAGGGAATGACCATCAATGACGCAGAGTACCAGCTTCCAGAACTTTTTTGTCAGTGGGTGGTGGTGGGGGGGCTAGACGTGTAAAAAGGTTTAGATGGGGGGGCTCAGCCGACAAATGTTTGAAGTCCTCTGATCTATCTCTATGTGAACTTGTTAATCTGCCCTGGCCTCTAGATGTGTCCCCCAGCAATGGGAGCATGCTTTGGTGGTACCTCCTTTGAAAAACCTCTTCTCGATCCCCCCAAACAGGAAAACTACCGGTCTATATCATTGCTTCCACTTTTTTCCAGAACCACTGAGAAACAAGTAAATAAACAGCTGTCAAGCTATCTGGAGGATAATAAGCTCCTGAATGAGACCCAATCCGGTTTCACCCCTTACATAGCACTGAATCTGCCTTGTTACTGGCTTCTGAATCACTTAGTTGGATTTTGGATGAAGGAGACACTGCGGCCATCCTGATGTTGGACTTTAGCGCTGCCTTTGACACTGTGTGCCTGTGGAACCAGTGGCAATGCTTTGCATTGGTTCTCCTCTTTTCTTTTAGGACGCACCTTTCAGGTCTCTCAGAAACCTTTAAGTCTACAATGCACGCCATGCAGCAGGTAGTCCCTCAGGGCTCCTCACTTAGCCAGATGACACACAAATCGTCATCTCCCAGTTAGAAAAGTGGCACTGTGGCCTCCTACCTCCATGAATGTCTATCAGAAGTAACTACATGGATGGGTCTAAACCTTCTAAAATGTAATACAGGGAAGACGGAGGGTGTGGTCCTAGACAAGCATATTAACATTTGATCCAATGCCTGATAGCCTGATGACCTAAATCATCTACCCGCCCCCAAGGCCAAGGTCAAACACCTAGGCATCTGGTTTGATGTCAAATTATCCTTTGAACCTTAAATCACTGTCCTTGCTGCGGAGTGCTTCGGATTATTGAGATCGCTGAGGAAAATGCTCAATTTCCATCCAGAGGGCACTCAGGAAATTGTGATTCAGGCACTGGTCACGTCCAGGCTCGATTATTGTAACATCCTGTATTTGGGGGCTGTTCCAGGCCAGGTTAAGCAGATTTCAACGGGTCCAGAATTCTGTGGCTCGAGTATTACTGAAGCTTCCAAGGTAGGCCTTGCTCAGACTTGCGCTGCGGAAACCACATTGTCTTCCAATAAACAATAGGGTTCTTCTTAAAGCACTCTGTTACTACTTTAAGGCTCTTTCCTCCCAGGGTCCTTACTATCTTCAGAGGATGGTGCAACCTTATGTGCCCACTAGAAATCTGAGATCAATGATGGCCAAGCAGGCCATTGTTCCAACATTCAAACGGGTCAGAGCAGGAGGCAGGTCGTTTGGCTTTTTAGCTCCTACTGCCTGGGATAATCTTCCCATGGAAATTCAGGGTGTCACATCTGAGCCGCTTTTTAGAAAGAAACTAAAGACCTAGTTTTTTTGCTTAAAGTAAACTTCTTTATCAGTTTAGGTTCCTCCCTTTCCCTCCAGTGTGTCAGCACCCTAGCCCTGGGACACTCCAGTGGAGTAGCCAAGGGCTTTATACATTTTTATTATTATGATTATTATTAATATTATTGTTATATTACTTGACTAAGCACAATCGAAGACGTGCATAAGTAGGTTACTGTGATGGAAGACGAAAAAGGTATGCTGCTGACCATCAATGCCGACATAGCGCAGGCTTTTGATGCATACGTTCAGGATCTCAACTCCACATGTAGAACATTTGTTGAGGAATTTACAGTCCCTCACCTAACCTTATCTGACAGAGATATACTTGAAGAAACATTTACAATGTAAGAGATTTCTGGGGCCATTTCCCAAATGTATGTGTGAAGGTTGCTACCCCTGATGAGTTGCTAACTGAGTTCTTTAAATATTTATCCAGTAAAATAGAAGAACATTTTCCAGTTATGTTTGAGGGAGTCTAACTCGAGGATGTTTGGAATTCAATCTGAGAATGGCTGCAATAGTAATGATATTTAAGCCTGGGAAGACTAGAGATCACTGTAATCACAAATACCCATTTTCCTATTAAATTCTGAACTAAAGGTAAAATTCTAAATTTTGAAATAAAGGTAAAATGCTAAAATGTTGGTCACAAAGTCTTTACGTCAGAGAAACACTGATACATCCATATTAGTTTTAGTTTATGCCGCATTGAGGCAAAATACATCATCTCAGAAGCCTAAATAAGTGCAAAAAATAAATACCTTTCGCTTATGGTGTGCAGCATCGGGGGAAACAAAAAATTTAAAAACAGTGCAACTATATTTATGTACATTTGCACATCATGATGCCATTGCTTTATTTTTATTTGCCAGTCTAAAGATGGTGAACGCCACTTGGAGAAGTACATAATCGAAAGGATTTTAATATGCAAAAAAGCATCTTTTAAAAACGAAGTGGCCTGGCAGAAAATTACATCTGCTGAGCCCTTAAAAAAATAGAAAAAATCTAAAGGCTGCAGCGGAATTGGTGAGGCAGCAACGGAGGAGCTTGAGGAGGAGAAATAAATAAAATAAAAAACAATAAAAGCCAGCTAGGGGAAGTAATCTACAAGCCTGGCTGGGAGGAGAAAGCAACTCGAAAACCATGGTAGGGGCAGGCAATTGCGGGAAGGAGCAGCACACATTTGGAGCGCTGAAAGTAATAGAAACAAGCATTGGCATAGCCAATAGGTCTCGCTTTTGGGACCTTCGCAGTATTTAGTTATGCAGCACAATAGCCTTGGTGCAACCACATCAACTGTTGCATGGCTAAACACTTATAAGGTCCCAAAGGCGAGACCCATTGGCTATGCCAATGCTTGGTGTGGTTGTGTGTGTGGTTGTGTGTGGTTGTGTGTGTGTGGTTGTGTGTGGTTGTGTGCATGTGTGGTTGTGTGTGTGTGTGTGTGGTTGTGAGTGTGGGTGTGGTTGTGGGCGTGGTTGTGGGTGTGGGTGCGGTTGTGGGTGCGGGTGCAGTTGTGGGTGCAGGTGCGGTTGTGGGTGTGTGTGTGGTTGTATGTGTGTGGTTGTGTGTGTGTGGTTATGTGTGTGTGGTTGTGTGTGTGTGGTTGTGTGTGTGTGATTGTGTGTGTGTGTGGTTGTGTGTGTGTGTGATTGTGTGTGTGGTTGTGTGTGGTTGTGTGTAGCTGTGTGTGGTTGTGTGTGTGGTTGTGGTTGTGTGTGTGGTTGTGTGTGGTTGTGTGTGGTTGTGTGTGTGGTTGTGTGTGGCTGTGTGTGTGTGGTTGTGTGTGTGTGTGTGGTTGTGTGTGTGGTTGTGGTTGTGTGTGGGTGATTGTGTGTGTGGTTGTGTCTGTGGTTGTGTGTGTGGTGTGTGGTTGTGTGTGGTTGTGAGTGTGTGGTTGTGTGTGTATGGTTGTGTGTGTGGTTGTGGTTGTGTGTGTGTGGTTGTGTGTGTGTGTGGTTGTCTGTGTGGTTGTGCATGGTTGTGTGTGTGGTTGTGTGGTTGTGTGTGTGGTTGTGGCTGTGTGTGTGGTTGTGGTTGTGTGTGTGTGGTTGTGTGTGGTTGTGTGTGTTGTGTGTGTGGTTGTGTGTGGGGTTGTATGTGTGATTGTGTGTGTGGTTGTGTGTGTGCGGTTGGGTGTGGTTTTGTGCGTGTGTGTGTAGTTGTTTGTATGGTTGTAGTTGTGTGTGGTTGCGGTTGTGTGTGTGGGTGCGGTTGTGGGTGTGGTTGTGGGTGTGGATGTGTGGTTGTGTGTGGTTGTGTGTGTGGTTGTGTGTGTGTGGTTGTGTGTGTGTGTGTGGTTGTGTGTGCGTGTGGTTGTATGTGTGTGTGGTTGTGTGTGGGTGTGGTTGTGGGTGTGGTTGTGTGTGTGGCTGTGTGTGTAGTTGTGTGTGTGGTTGTGTGTGTGTGGTTGTGTGTGGTTGTGTGTGTGTGTGTGTGTGTGTGTGTGTGTGGCTAAAAAAAATGTGTTGTTGATAATAGCCCTTATCATCTTTGCACACGATAAACGTCAGGTCTGGGGCTGCGTCCGTGCCGGGTCAGCGTTCCCTCTCTTGTGTTTGGTGTTTGAAGATCTGTAATATCATAACAAGTCTGGGAGGGAGTGCCGGCTCTGAAGGGGCCGAGGAGAGACGGCCTGACCCCTCTTAACATCACCGAGAGAGGCGGACATTTTAAAATAAACAAGTGTCGGAAATTAGGGCCAGCAGCGGGCCGCAGAGGCGGTCCATGCCCTCTCGGGGCAAGGGGAGGGCGGCACACACTTCAGGAGCTAGTTCTAGGGAAGGGCCGGCTTTGCTGTGATTTGTATGTTGGAGAAGACAAGGGGATTACCTAGAGTAGTGAGTGCAAAAGAGGATAAAAAATTGGAAACGGAAAAGGGACAGAAAGAAATACAATACAGAAAAAAAACGGAGGGAAGAGTATGAGAAGTGAATTAAAGTAAGTAAACATATAAGACAAGAGAATGAATACGGATAATGCTAAAGAGCCATAGCAAGGCAAAAGGAGAAAGAAAATGTGGCAAATTAAAAAGCAACATATAGAAAGAACTATAATGGATGCTGTAGAAAGGGAAATCAATAAATGTTAGGTCATTCGGACAAGAGAAAAAGAATGAAAGTTAAAAATAAAATGGATAAAAACAAGAGAGCTTGAAAGCGATCAGAAGGGTGATATGTAAAAGATATACCATCCCTCTTTAAAGGCAAAACCCAGCAAGAACAATATCCCAGACAGAGGCTCAGATAGAGATTGAGCAGGCGGTGGGAGGAAAGTAAGGGCTGGGAGAGCAGGCAGAGATAGGCGAAGACTGCACTATATGAAGTAAGTTCAGCCAAGGGCGGGGGAGAGGTAACGAGCGATGACATGAAAGGGTGCCCGGAGAGAGGCGCTTAATTACCCATGACAACAAAGGAAAGGCAGGAAAGGTAGATGGCCACGCGTGCACGCGCATGTGCGCTCAAGCTAGTAGCCAGCCAGCAAATGCCTGGGTAGCACTTTCGAGATCCCCTTTACTAAAAGTCGAGCAACAGCGCATGCGCTGTTCTAGGCTCGACCTAAAAACTAGTTCCCCTAGTAAGCAGCGGATGGATGCGAGCCATCCAATTGAAAGAATGGTAAACAAGCTGTACTCTAGAGAGAGACAAAGACAAGAAGAGGGAGGAGAGCCATAGAATAAGAAGCAAGCAAAGGAGAGTGACAATAAAGCGAACCATTTGTAAGCAATGGGGTAGCCCAGGAGTCCATAGCCCACTGTATTGTATTGAATTGTATTCTAATTGCATTTATATAGCACTTACTACCCCTGATGAAGCGTCAAAGCGCTTTTTCGGTGAGTAGCACGCTTCTCCAGAACCCATAAAGGATTAGTGGTGAATTAGTATAGGTATAGATGTGGTCCACAATGGGTCTTTCAACAACAGACAGCGAAAAGCTTGAAGAGGCGGCTGCAGTTTCCAGTAAAAGAAACTCATGAAGCTGCCCAACAGTGCTACATATGAAAGCAGCGGACATATTGTTGCATCACTGTGGGAAAGGCTAAGACTGATAGCCAAGGTTATATCCAGGGCCACCGGAATTATGAGGCAGTAGAGGGCCAAATCTAGCAGTGCTTAGTAAAATATGC
The DNA here is from genome assembly GCF_964204655.1 of Triturus cristatus. NCBI lineage: Eukaryota > Metazoa > Chordata > Amphibia > Caudata > Salamandridae > Triturus > Triturus cristatus. The sequence continues at coordinate 62,218,520 of NC_140588.1, forward strand.
ATCAAGAAAAGGCAAATTATGTGTCATGATGTGGCACATTTTGTAATAGTATTACGTCATTATTTCATCATTTTTAAACTTGGTAACACTGTATGGGCATTGGTTGCACCTCATTGGTACCAATTCAACACCCAAATATAGCAATATGCAGCAGAAAGGTGTCCAGCTTTGCAAAGGGCCTTCCACTGTGCAGCAAACACGTGCCACTGCAGTTGTAGTAACATTTGAACCATTTGACCTAGAAAACGTTTGTTAAAATATACAGACTATGCAGTAGACTATGGTTTATGTAGAAAATGCGGCAAATCTACAATTTTGTAAAAATCGCCGCAGCCACAAAAACGCTTATTTCCAGGGCCCTATGTATATCTGAGTGATTAGTGCGCAGCTCCAAGCAACTGGAGTTAGTCCTCTGATTCCCAAAGGGGTAAGGCTGCCAAGCGGTTTCAGGCCACGCGAGACTGTACAGCGTGATGGGATTGCGCGTGTTTTACCCAGTTCAATCCATTGGGAAAGAGCCCAAGCCATAGCCTTCTGCTGTGCAAATTCGCAAATCTAGGCCGTAAAATCATAGGACACCAAAAACTGAGGGACTGATTACGATGGCGGTGAGACCACCACCGACAGGCTGTCGATGGCGGTCTCACCACCATCGACACCACCTTTACTGCCCGCCACATTAGGTTGGTGGGCGGTGCCATGCATCCGACGGGCTCCTTGAGCATCCCGGTGTGGCATAGGGGCTTGCAATCCCTGCAATGGTGGTGGTGCCTACCAGGCACCGCCGTAGGGATTACGATTCCCTTCCCGGACAGCCTTTTCATGGCAGTTCACCCGCCAAGCAAAGGCAGGCGGAAAGGAACATTGGGGGCCCGTAGCGGGCCCCCCTTCTCCCCTGGCCCTCAGACGTGGGCCCCCCATACATAACCATGCATCGTGTGGCAGGCACCACATGGTACCTGCCACGTAGTACAGGGATATGTAAAGTGTCCCATTTTTCAATGCCGTGGGTGCTGCAGCCAGCAGCACCCGCCTCAATGCAAAATATAGGCATTGCGGACACCATGGTGGTGGTCTCATCACAATGCATTGTACGAGACCGGCGACACCCTGTCGGGCGGTCCCGATTCCCGATAGGGTGGCGAGCAGACAGAAGTCCCACAGCCATCCTAATCAGCCCCTAAAACTTCCAGAGGCTCATCAACATTCCCCTTCATGTTTCGCGTAGCTCCACAAAACATGACACTCTGCATATATTACTACATTTTATTTCCAGCGCTCCCCTTCTCTCGAAGCACTGTCAGATTCCAAATATGTTTTACAAGTGCAGTTCAACCCCATTTAGAGAATGTCCGCATCATGATTACAGCAAATGTAGAACCATATCCAGTATCTCGTGTGTATTTTGGAAAGCGTCTGTGGGAACAATTCATCAAATGTGCCAAATGACACTTGGGAGCACAAACTGAGCATGTGGATTTGAATGTGAATTATGAGTTGCTGTATTCATTAGTATGGTGCTTCTACGGAGTTTATTAGCGGCAGTCAACACTTTTCTACTGACTTTGTGTCGTGGACCAAATGGGCAAATCTTTTAGGTACACACCTAACCTCTGCCAATCAACGCAGATCTGTGCTGCCTTTACCCTCCTTGGAACAGCACCTGCTGCTCAGATGCAGGGCCGGACTGGCCATTGAACCCATCGGGCATCAATAATCATTGTCATCAATAAATCTTTATTCGGCTGCAAATCAACCATAAAAGATTACATAATAAAAACATTTCATACAATTAATATACTCAAATTTATGATAAAATATTGTTTAAAGCAAAATAAAATCATTTGCCCACCATTTTCCGAAGGCGCATCGCGGTGGAAATGTATTTATAAATCATTAGGCAAATAAATTCATCTTTCAAGAGGAGCAAATATTGTAACGCAGCCCTGCACTTTCTTATATTTAAAAATCTTAACAGTGGTTTTAAAAAAGCATGTCTAGGAATAGTATAGAGTCCACAGAAAAACATAAAATGTAAAGTGCTCTGTGCTGATTCTGAGTCACAAGTACACAAATCCAATTTTGCGTCACAATGTGCATCACGGGGATAGGAAACCAATAAGTGGGCAATACCCATCCCGAATCTTATAAGATAAAACATCTTAGGGTGATTAAAAAAAAAAAGAGAGATAGGGTTCAGTACCTAAAAAACAAACCAGCAATGAGTGTTCAACAACTCTTTTCTTGCTATATTCTATTCTGCACGATCTCTGAGTTCATAGCTATATGTCATAAAACATTCTTTTCAATTTGACTCTTGGAATTTTGACTATATTACCAGGAGTGTCAATACAGTCTGGTAGCCCCAACTTCCCTAGTAGCTCGTGTATATACATATTCCAGGGAATTTTCTTGACAGTCCAGTTTCAAACAATCAGTGATTATAGCACGATTTAGGACAGTCTCTTCTTTCACCCAAATACTACGCCATAACAGAAGTGGTGATAACTGAAGACGAAAAGATAGTGCTGTTACACCTAATTCATTATGACAAATAGTAACGGTAGTACTTTTAGGCACTGTTAACAACCGTTTCAAAAACATATTTTCAACTCTCTGTAGACCAGCAATGTTACAAAACCCCCAGACCCCAGCGCCATACAAAGTGATGGCGCACGTGCGAGCCTTATATATGTCTGTAATGATTTTTATAGGCCGGGAGCCTAGTTTTTTGTGAACCGAAACATAGCCTCAACGTTACGATTAAAAACTCCAATTCTTGCCTCCACTAAGTGGGACCATGTATTTTTTTTATCAAAAAAAATGCCCAAGTAGGAAATGGTGGGTACACAAAGTAATTTTTCATTATTAATAAAACATGTTTTTGTGATCATGAGAGGTTTGCCCACCACCATAACATGGGATTTAGCAACATTTGTTTTCAGTCCAAGATCACTCATAAAACCAGTAAAACTAGTTAAACTCTGCAGCCCCACCCCTGTTCTGGACATTAAAACACAATAATCGGCATAGAAGTGCTGGAAGGGGTCTACAGCCTATCTGAGGTACATCCATCGGCATTTTCCCGGTGTGGTGGGTGCCGAGGGCTGGAGCCATTGGAGGCTGGTTTTTCAAGCATGGGGCTGGTGCTGTGCCTTGAAAAGGACTCTCCAGTTCCTCTGGGGTTATTGTCACACAGCAGGGGCGTAAAGGAGAGAAAGAGAGAGAGAAAATGTCTAGCGGAATGTTTTGACTATGTAATCCTTATTAAGATGAGTCCTCCTACTCCTTGTCACTGTCTTACAGAATTAAACATGTCCAGAAAACAGCCAACCACACTAGGCCTTCTAAATTACCACAAAGTTTCAGCTCCTCTTGCCATGCGGCTAAAACACATGAGCATTCACCAGGGGCCGTATTACGGAATTGCCCCGGGGCGCCCGTCTTGCGTGGCCCTGGGGAACTTTGTAATATAGCGCCAGCACTATCTCCAGAAAGTGTTCCCTCATTTGCATGGGGTGTGGTCCTATGCATATGAGGGAATCCCTTTGCCTCTGCGCCCGCACCATATTATAGACCTAGGCCGAGAGGCAAAGAAGCCATTAGGAGTGCACCACCTGATGGCAGCTCTCTGGAACGGGGGAAAGGAGGTCCTATGGACCCCCAGACATCTTCTTGCAGGCAGGAGCAGTCACTCACTGCACCCGTCTGCAAGGGGATCTCTCTCACCTCTTAAAAGTGCAGGCGGGTTGCCGCCTTCATAGTGAAGCACGGAGCGACTGTATCAAAGATTCTCAATTTTTCACGGCAGCACGAATTCATGGCTGCCCTGGGGGCAGTGCATTCAATGATATAGGGCACACGTTCCCAATTTGCGCCCGGCGCACCTGTTTTATTGAGCACCATGGAGCAAACAGGGAAACTGCGCCCTATCCATAATATGGACCCAGGTAGTCATATTGGTCACACCCAAGCAGTACCACAAAAGTTGCAGACAAACTTCACAGGAGTGAGGCAAGAAGGGGGCAAAGGGCAAGTAACATAGCAGTGTGTCATAGGCCCTATTGCCAGGAAGAACCACTGATTGAATTGTGAAATGCAGCAATAATCAGGGTGCACTGGACCCCTCAGGCCTCTGAGCCCCAGATAGGCTGCACCTGCATAGGACTATGCTATGGGAGAACAGGCTTAAGATCATTACCGATTTGTGCTTATGCATCACAGTGCACACAGCAGTGACAAACTCCAGTCAACAGTCACCAACAATCAAGCTGTGCACAACTCATGAGTCTCACTGCAATCTGGAGCCAAATGAAAACTTAGGACTGTTTGAAAACTATAAATTCAATAGCCACAGGAGAATGCCACTGAAAGGCAATGGATTTGGATCCTAAAAACGTCCAGACGCAAAATGGTAATCTGGCAACAACCAAAAAAACACCAATGCACCAGAAGACAGAGAAGACGTAAACCCACAATTGTAAAGACAAGTAGGTGCACCAGAAATTGTGGTGTTGTCTAGCTTGAAAGTGTGACATTACCTGGGGTATTGTAGATGGCTGCTCCCTACCCATATGTTTTTATTGAGGAAACTTTCCGTATAAACGAAACAGAAACAAACATTTGCCCCTTGGGGTAATGACCTGCCTGCTGGATTGCATCCGACGGATTTCGTGGATACTGATGTTTAGAGGAACAAGATAACTGGGAAAGTAAGGTGCATTTGGTGTAAATGCCTGAGAAATATCTTTGAACCAGGGAGGAGACTCATTAAAGAAGGGCAGATCTTCCCCGAAGACGCGATCACGTAGTCAGCCAGTGACACACAAGCCATGCTGATCAAGACCCTTCAAACATAAAATCTAAAGGACTAAAAAGACCTGGAGACACCAGTGCAGGGCACTAGCAAATGCTACAGAATGGCCATATGAAGCTGTCATGATACATCCTTGCAGTCCTCCAGGCCTGAAGGAAGTGATGTGGGTCATACCCATGAACAAGTCTGAATCTTATCCCACAGCATAGTGACCCAAAAGAAGGCAAGAACAATTAACCTGAACTTTGAAAACATGGAAAGCAACCCCTGTTCTTTTCATGGGTAATCCTAAAACAGCAACAATTTGATAGAACAGTCAAAATAAGAACAAAAAACACTAATGTACAAACGTATAGTTAACCTTCTTGTCACATCAGCCAAAAAAGACTATTAATAGACTAACAGCCTACCCACATTCCAAACAACAATCCCTATAAGACGAACTCTGGACTTAAGGTAACACCTACATTAAAGTACAGAAAACATTCAGATTCTGAACAAAACACTGTCTAGAAGGAAGGGCCACAAAGCTATAGATGAGCAAATAAAAGCAACCACCAGAGTTGGGCTAAACCAAGCAACATAACAACAAAAAGTACAAAGTCACACATACAGTCATCACCCAAGAAAAATAAATATGTGTGCTTATGCGTGAAAGAAGAAAAGTCCACTGGGCAACTGCAGACATCAAGAGGAATACAATAAATTCACCCAGAAACAAATATTTTCAGCCAAGTTAAGGAACACGCTAGACCACTTCTGAGAACAACACAATGCCACATGGCAAAAGAAAGAAATATTTACAAAACCTACAAGGTCCTCAAACTCCAAAACCTTGACTATGAAGGAGCGGAAGAATCTTGAAGTGAGACAATGCGCTGAAGGAGTGCATTCACTCCATGGAGGGAAACTAACCTCAGTCGTCCAGGATTTTGTCTTAGAATAAGGTAAGTAGCCCACAACATCATGTACCACAAATCCCAGTAAGAAGTTAATAGAAACATTGTGAAATGAAAAAAAAAATATTGCCATAGAAAAGCATAATGGTAGGAGTAGTAGTTAAAAATGTCTTATTGTATATGACTGAGGCAGTATCAGTGCCGCCTGTTCCATAGAGCTACGGTCTCCCTTCTGTGATCAACTGTGGTCACCCAGCCTGCCCATGCAGACCATGTTGCAACTCTGATCAATACTCCAGAAAAACATAATTACAGAACATAATAGTAATTCACCACGGTAAGGACGTGCATTGACCTAACAAAATGGAGCAGTAACGTTGATGTAACCATTGGCTGCAGGAAAGACTCACCAGCTGAAACGTGGAACTTTCCTGCCTTATATAATGTTAAGCTACTTCTTCAAGACTATATTAAATGGTAAGCAGCTAGAAATAAAGTTAGTTTAAATGTGCATCATAATCAATAAAGGCCCAAAACAGAACAGAGGAATCACAGGTCACAAAACAAGAGTTGTCTTTATAATTTACATTAGTTTCAAAGATGAGCATTTAAACTATTTTGGAAAGGAAATCCGTTTGATACCAAACGTCATCACGCCCATTTCTGAAAAAGACACAGTTTGCAGTCAAATAGTGCCTTTTCATTCGAAATAAATAAGCTCAATTCCCCCCCCAAAAAGTTTACCTGCTTCAGAGAAATTTATATTTTATGCTGAAATACCGGCTGGATTTTTTTTATCGAGTATGTACATGTCCTACTGGCACGCGGGAATGGATTATGTCATTTTACATGCCCAATTATAAACATCAAACATCAAGAGCCAGAGAAGCCTATCATAAGCCAAGCACTGCCAACTGTGTGCCAGCTTTGGCCATATTATGTCACAAATGTCCACAGTATGTCACTGATGCAGCATCATACCAGGGCTACAATAATGTCACGGTTGGGATCCGTTTTGTCAAAGATGTACACAATATGTCAACGATGACCAGTATTATCCCAGAGATAGGCACCATCATGCCACTGATGCTCCCATTATGCTATGAATCACCCTCACTATGCTAATGCCTACATGTATGCCAGGGTTGGGCACCATCATATCAGGAACGCCCACAATATGCCCTGAATATGCCACCATTATGGCAGACCTACCATTATGCCAGTGGTACCAGTGGTGGACCCCATCATTTGGAAGTGCAAACTAATGTACCCGAAATGCCAGCAGCAATCATTTAGTGTGCCTTTACCTGTGATGCCGGCTGCCACAGCGCACCCACTCAGGCTGACAGTTTCCTGCTCTGATGCCTGTACCTGGCTCATGACACCTTGACCTGCCATGTTTCTTAATCATCCTGCTGATAATGGCCCCTATATGGCAGGCCCTACACTAGTGTACACAGCTTGAGTGAAGACATATGGCTTGCCCCACGAGCAATCACCGTACAGCAGTAGGCACAAGGTGATTGACCATGGCGGAACCATAACTGTCAATCACACATGAAGCTCAGCCTTAGACTATTTATAGAGTAGCAAGTGGTCCCTTCCAACAGATACATTAAACAGTGCACATAGAAACTTAAATAATTTCTACCTCAACCTAAATCAAATATGGTAATACATGTATTTATTAAATCTTGAGACAACCGAAAACATAGTGAGAGACACAAAAAAAAAGAAAAGCAAAACAAATCAACAAAGCTCAGACTTTTTACAAGTGACTACCCAAATAATAAACAGATGATGTCACATCTAGCTTAAGGTACCAATGCTATCCTTATTGAAATAAAAAAAACATTTGAGATAGTCATGGTACTCTATGTCGACGACAGTTCGATCCCTCTTTATCATCTGGGATCGGTCGGAGGCGGTGGTCTTTCCCTCGACCTCTGTGGTCCAACAGCATGCATTGTAATGCGGCAGCTGGACCGATGGCCTGACTGTTGGGCGGACCGCCACTGACGGTCTGTCGGTGGTGAACTGCCCGACATCATAATCAGGCCCTTAGTATGCATAGTAAACTCATGATTATCTTCCAGAAAAAAACACAAACTCACCCTCCCTAAAATGTAATGTGCCAATATCAATACATGTTTTACTGAGAACATAAGGATACATTGTTTTGAGGACTTAAGGTGCCACTCTTTGTTTTGAAACTTAACAGCTGTACCTTTGTGACTGAATGCAATGACGCTGTGAAGGAGTTGAGTGTAAGAAGTTGTTGTGACTCAGCAGATGTTGAATAATCTTTGGAATCAATACAAGTATCAGTGACATCCGTGAAATGGGATGAGGTGTCTCCTCAGAGTCCACACAACCAGTGACCAATTGATGCTTAGTTACCGATAGGTCTGGCATTTCATACGTAAGGTGAGATGGATTGGATATTTGAAGCATGACTACAAAGTTTTAGAATTTGTTGGAAATTGAGTCAGGGTGGTAAACTAAGATGGCAGCTGTGTGGTTTGTTGGGGCATCAATGGGGTGTTAAGGGCGGTGTGATTGTGGATGAAGACATTTTAAAAGGTACTGTCAAGTGAGGAATGTGAAACCTGGAGAAAACCAGAGGACCAGTAAGGGGGAAAAAACTACCTGTTTACATATAAATCTTCCACAAGAGGAATATGCGTAAAACAGATGTGAACCACCAATGGTGTGGAGGGAGTGTATGGAACGATTCCAGGTTTCTGAGCATGAGCACAAATGGTTGTCCAGGACACAGATCACTGATGCAGAAACTTAATTCATAAAGGTACAGATCCCCAACAAAGGAACTGTGCAAATCTAGGGAGTACCATTTAAAGGCGCAGCGCAGATTGACAGTGCAGGAGGGCATCCTTCATTCACACATACTTGGTATAAGTGTAGACTGTTGAGGGCGTATCTGACAGGTATTCGGGACATCAATAACTCAAGCAACATTCAGCACAGTTTACAAGGTGCAAAGCTTCTTCCTAGTGATGCACTGCACCCGTTGTTCACAACACTTGGAGTGTGCTGACCATAGAGTACTCAAGTTACAGTGTTTGAAGAACCACGAAATACACCATGGGGCAGAGTATGAGCGAGGTGCAGTATATCAGTTTTACGTGGATGCAGGAGCACTACTCACACACTGAGCCATCACTCCATAGGAACATTGCGAGCACCAAACATTCAGTAGTAAGCAGGTTACAGGGCCATAGGCAGTGTCAAGCACTCCATTGCATACAGTTCCCAAGGATACTGGGACACCACACACTCAGTGGAGTCTAGTTTGTGGCTTAGGCAGAGGCAGTAAGCACCCAGTGTTATGTAGGTCACTGAGGTGCAGAGGCATCAAAACGCACCAGAAATCAGCAGGGAGGGCCTCTGGGGCATCAGACATATCAAGATGCATGTAGCATGGGGGTAACAGATTTAGACGTTCACACTACGTCATGCAAAGCTAACCAAAAGTAATGCTTTGAAAGGAGTTGGACGGTCACAGTTTGAAGCACTGCCAAGGAGTGTGGCACAGAGCAAACCCGATAAATGGCCCTATAGTGGCATGCACAGTGCAGATTGTGTGTTGTGTGTGTATGTTCGGCTTCACACCACCACTGGCTTTTACAAGACGAGTTCTATGTAGCCGAGTGCCATGCAGGTTCCAAGCTTACCATAAAATGACCAGACCCCTGTGTAAAGCTGGCTGGTATTCTTTGAGAGAGAACCGTTTGCTGTGTGAAGTGTTCTGCCAGATAATGCTAACTTGACGGATTGACCACCTTCTTCGTGGGCATGTTCAAGGAACAAATAGGAGGGTTTATGCAAACATCAGGAAATCCTGTCTCTCAGACTAAGCTGACAGGCTGTGCTACTCCTCAGCTAAGGCTGCCCTGGTTTCAGAAGTACTCCTACGCATTACCTTTTATTTGTTCGCATCTCTCTGCTATAGATATAAAGTGGCATTTTTCTGATGCTGTTCTTTTATTTATTTTCTAAGGATGTTATAACAACTATTGTATTTGTACTAAAATAAAAAACATAATGTTATGTTATATTTTTCCTTTATATCGGGTGCCATTGGTGCTGGGAATGTGGGGTGATGTTGGTGATGGGAATGTGAGCAGGATACTACTGGGCCGGGGGATCTTGGAAGTTCCCGTAGCGCCACAGGTCCTAATGAAGTCCCAGTGGGACAAAACGCATTGGCTGGGCCGAATGGATTGCTTCCTTCAAATTGGCATATTTAAAAATAAAATAGGATTCAAAGCAACTCGCAAGACTCCTGAATAACTTTTATTTGTCACATCATGACTACTTGATATACTGCTTGAGGATGGTTTAACCATCTGTTGATTTTGGAACAGATAATCCTGTATAGAATTGAACACTCCTTTTCATTGGTTATTTCTTGACTTTGTGTTGGGGTGGCCTCTTGGCAATGGGGTCACAAAAGTAGAGGCTGGAGGAAAATTTTATTAATTACATTCCAGTGTGCTGTTCAGAGCCCACATTGCCAGTGTGCTGTGTACTGGTTTTTCCTTTATACTCTTATTGCTGGCTGTGGCAGTTTTAGTTACTTTAAAAAAGGGCATCTAACAGTGAGTAAGCAAGTATGCCAAAAGTACAGAATAAATAACATAAACAAATGTGTAAAAGTGAAATCATATTGATAACAGAACCCAACCCATAATCATGCAAACTTACAAAACAGACACAAATTCACAAAGGCATTTTCGGTTTTGGAAGTACTTTGATATTCCAAAAATGGCTTGATCGATGCCAGTAAAACATTCAGTTAAGAAGGACTCACAGATGTTTGTTAATATGCTCCCACATAATATTATCCCCACTGTTTGACAATAATGCACAAGAGGAAACCCCACAAAAGGCATTAGTGAATGGACTGATCAAGGCATGGTTTTCCTTGAAAGTTTGCGAATGCCCACAAACACACCAGTTTGGGTGCCTTCATGTAATATATACCCAAATGTTGATGGAGGTATCGGGAATGATTTCTTTTGATGGGGAAAATTAAATATCTCCACCGCTACACATCCACACAATTTTGGAGGTGCTGTGTTCCCTTAGCTCCCTGAAAAGCGGTTTCCGCCATCACGTGACTGGTGTAAATCTCTGACCATTTACATGGAGGAAATAAAGGAGGAGTGAAGTTTTTAATTGCCCCATACTGATGTGCTTGTGGGTGTTTTTAAACCATGGCACATCTCAACGCTGTGTATGAGATTTACGCATATTGAATATTACATGACAGATGGGATATTAAGTGTATATATTTTCCACAGGGGAACAGTTTTTCCTTCCCCGTGGGAAAATATTTTGATTGTAGAGAAAATAAGGAAAAAAGTGCTACTGCATAGCGGCATTACCTTTCTCCAATGCAGACTTGTACTGTAGGTTCAATTCCACATTGGTGAAATGGCTATACACAAAAAAGTCATGGGACTTTCCCTAGCACAACAAATACTACTGGTACATTTTGTAACTAGCCTCAAGATTTAAATCTGCACCAACATTTTGGAGTACACATAGAGGGCTAGCACAGTGTGCTCAAGAGCTGGTAGTGTGAGTCTCAGCGCCTGTAGGTGCTGGCTGAGGGAAAGTGAGGGCTTCCTAAAGACCTCTAGCGGGGGGTTTAGTGCGTCAAATGGCCTTTTAAGGCTCTGACTTTCTCTAAGTGCAATCTGATGATTGATGATTGGTGATCCGACACAGTATTGTTGGTTTTCTTTTTATTTTCTCTGTAGGACCCCTTACTTTTTAATTATCCGATGCAGTAAGGTTGGCTTTGGTTTTATTTTTCCCGAAGGGCTCCTTGCTTTTTAACCTACTATGTTCAAATTTTTACCCTGATTAGTGGTGTACCACATATATTCTCCAGCAGAACAACTTACCACACAGGAGCCCTTGACTTTCCGGTCCACTGCATTTTTGTCCCGTTTGAGCAGAGAAAGCCAATGGTGAGCACCTCACTTCGGCTCTCTGCTCACCGCCATTACAGAGTTTAGCGGTCTAGCCTACCACGCCTCAGGGAACAAAAAACGATGACGGCCCAGGCACGCCAAAGGCAAGCCCGTCTGTGCCCGTCCACACCTGAACGGAACCAGACCTCCTGCCCCGTCTGTAAGGTACACTTACCCTAGAGAAGCTTTTCTGGCACTACATAATGCTGGCATGTCCAATCTGTGCTATACCTATAATTGGAGCTCTAACATAGACTATTATAAATGTTAAGCATGTAACTTTATGTTTAACAAAGACTCCCACGTCCAGCAAGGTCAAGCTACTCTTCCAACAGTCTACGCAGGGACAACTGAAAGGCAGAATCAAAGGGAGGGCGGTTTCCTGTGTAGTACTTAACACTAGGGGGCATATTAACAAACCCCTATTGCCACAGGAACGTCACTTTTTATGACGTTCCTGTGGCGATAGGTGCTTCGCCATATTTACAAGGCAGCGTTAAGCCACATAACGTGGCTTAACGCTGCCTTGTAAATAAGGCCCCCTTTCACACTATGCTTAGCGTGAAGGGGAGGGCAATGGGTGTTGCCGTGGGTGTTCCACCACAACACCCATTGGTTGTGACGCTGCCCCCTGTTTACAAGGGAGTCGTAAAAGGAGGCAGCTCCAGAATTAAGACCAGGGAAAACTTTCTTGCTGTTTTCATATGTGCTGCGTTGAGCAGCACGCATGAAAACAGCAAAAGGCAAATGATTGTTTATGTACAGGGAAGTCCCCCTTCCTGCACATAAACAATCATTATTTAAAAATGCTGTTTTGCAACTTCTATGTGTGCTGCATTAAGCAGCACACATAGCAGTTACAAAACGGCCTTTCAAGATTGTTTATGTGCACGCAGACACCCTTGCACTATGGTGCAAGGGTGTCTTCATTGGCGCTAGGCTGCTAAGTGTAGCACCAGCGCAGGGGGAAATGTAGAGCTGCACCATATTCTTGTAAATATGGTGCAGCCCTGCGTTTCTGAAGTGGCGGAGTGAGCGTTAAGCCAGGAAGGCTAACACCTCACTCCACCACTTCCCTTGTAAATATGCCACCAGGGCCCAGGGGTAACTTTAGCCAAAAGATTCAGGACTTCATGGAATCATATGTAAACTGTTCTAGTTTCACGATTGTGGGCGATTTTAACTTTCACATAGAGCTCACAAACAACTCCGACATGGATAATTTGGTGGATAATCTCAAGAGCTTAGACTTTAAGAAGTTAATAGAGGAACCCACTCATCAGCCAAACTACACTTTGGACAGAGTATTTACAAACAATCAGGAACTAAGCGTGGACAAGGTCCTGGCTATAGTGTGGTCGGACCGCAAGACTATTTTTCTCTCACTTGAGGTCCCCCCCAACAAAGGCCCTTGTACAAATGCATGTAGAGTCTTCATGTTTTGTCCCTGAAAAAGGCTCAGTGCTGACGAACTGAAGGATATTCTTTCCAACTCAAACCCAGTCTCAGATAACAATGTGAACAATGCAGCAATAAACTATGCACACTGCTTAGAATGAGCAGTCCTTAGACTGGGACCAGAAAAACTAATAAAGTGTCATAGGAAAAACCCATCAGCCCCATGGTACTCAGAAGAACTAAAAGCCTTCCAACTGACATATATAAGCTCCAAGGGCGCAGGTGGAGAAATTAGTATTGCCCGGAGGAAAAGATTAAATATAAAAAATTACTTGTGAACTACAAGAAACTAATTAAAGCAGCTAAGTCTAAATACTTCACAGAAAAGATAAGCTTAGTCAAAAATACAACCAGGGAACTATTCAAAACCGTTAAGTCTCTGTCAAACTGGAGTAACGGCAGTACTTTCAACCCTGACCAATTGTTCTGCAATAAGCTGGCAGATTTTTTCCATTCCAAGGGCAATTCTATCTTTCAAGATTTCAATCTTCCCTAGAACACCTTGGGTATAGGAGGAGCTCCGACCCCTGCAGAGGAACTGGATTCACAACATTGCCATAGGGGCCCAGACACCCAAAAATGCGAAACGTTTGATCTTTTCACTAAAGAAAAAGTGAGCAACCTTAGCAATTCCATCAAATCTGGGGTTCCCTTGTACCCCTGCACCCCCCCCCCCCAGGTTTTTAATCTGATCTCCAGTTCAGTTGCTGGTCCACTTATGGAATTACTAAATGAGATACTGGCCACACAGCAGTTCCCGGCCATATGGAAAAAGGCCTCCATTCTGTCTCTGGTGAAAAAGCCCTCTCTGGACCCCAAAGATGTGAGTAGTTATAGGCCTATATCTCACCTGCCCTTTTGGATCAAGATACCAAAGAAGGCGATGAATGAGGAAATATTATTATTTCTGGATGCCAACCAGATTCTCGATTCCTCACAGTACTGTTTCAGTGCAAACCACTGTACCGAATCAGCTCTGGTAGCAGCCTCTGAGGAACTCTAAATGTTGATCGACAAGGGCAGCAAAGCCGCATTGATTTTATTAGATCTATCCGCTGCTTTTGACACAGTCCACCATTCACTCCTCATAAATCGGCTCCACTCGCTGGGTTTTAGGAATTCCTGATTGTTCCTATGTGATAGTCCACAGCTCATGGAGATGGGTGATTCCAGTTCTTCTTTCTTCTCCCTCCCTTGTGGGGTGCCTCAGGGGTCCTTTCTTAGCCCCACACATTTTAATATCTATTCTACCCCCCTGCTGAATCTCATTTGCAGTCATGGCCTTGCAGTATTCCTCTACGCCACTGACACACAAATTGTGGTCTCTATATCATCGGACGTTAAAGAGGAGGCAAAAAAAGTCTGTAGTTGCAGTTCTCACTTTGCAAACTGGATGCAAAGAAATTGCCTGAAGTTTAATTCAGAAAAAAACAGAGGTCTTGCTTTTTGGAAATGAGACCACCATCTGGAACTCATAATGGTGGCCCTCGGATCTAGGCCCCCTACCCTTGCCGCTCAAAAAGCAAGAAGCTTCTGTGTCATCTCTGACACCAAATTATGCTTCTAAGAAAAAAGAAATCAGAATACCTCCTCCGGTTTTTTTGTGCTCAAGGTCCTTAAGAAGATCTTCTCGTTGACCGCCCTCGGCATGCCCTGGTGGCCGAACACGAGACACTGGCTTCTCAGCCTCCACAGCAGGACCCTAGTAGATCGGACCCCTGCATAAGCGACACATCTACAAAAACATGTTGTAGTGTAGTTCCTATATCCCTGATAGGCTCTGCGCATTGGAATAATATACACTATAGTTTTGACATAGGACGGAGGTCAGTATGTCTCTATCGAGTACATTAAACTTAATTACTTGTGTGTGCCAGCTAACTCAGAGGTCACTAGAAACTTCTCGAATATACAAGAAGGGATTAGTCTCTGACAACCGCATAAACATGAAATCTCTGTTTCCCTTAGATCAGGAACAACTCTCAGAACTGTGGGAATAATAGATAACAGTTTCACTCAGTCAATCGTGCATGCTTCGTTTCTACAGAGTTCCACAGAAATAGAGAGACGGGCGTTTCAATAAAAAGGGTTTATTGAAAAGTCTTATTTCTCATGCAACAGATATGAACTGCTACAATCGTAAGACAGGCTGCGAAGTACAATATGTACAGAGTTAGCAGTAAGATAAAATAATACTGCAATAGCATGGTTTGTAGCTATGACATATATTAATTAAAATACATACATAAATAACACAGGCTAAAATTCTGATGCTTCTAAATAGTTCTACCCCAGTGTACCTAACCTAAGTGTAGTACGAGGTAAGAAGTAGGTTCTATTTTCTAAAGTAGCTCTAGCTATAGTTTTAGTTTTGCCAAGAGTTGCCAACAGTTTCTCTAAGTTCTAGTCTGCTCCATACCTAAGAATGTGTGAGGTTGGAATCTCTTTCCGGGACTCGATATCTAACACCCCGCAAGGGGAGTCAGAAACACTGGAGCTGGATTTTCTACGAGGAGGATGACAGCATCTGGTCAGTGCATCAGGCTGGAACTCGATTTCCTTCCGAACTTTGCCATGGTGAACCGCAAGTAGGCAGTCAAGCTGGACCGTACCGGAAACGTGGTTTGCTAGGGCAAGTGCAGGTATATTTATACCTTGAAGGTGTTTAGCAATGCCTGTATTGACGTAAAAGTCGGGCATCGGAGCGTCATGAATGAACCCCTAAGTAATAGATGTTCATGCATAATAAATGAGTTCTTGGAGAAATCAATATCCAAGCAAGGGAAATTCCTAAAGGCTTAAGAGTCCGGTTTTCCAAGAACTCGTTGTGACGTGGATGGACGGATGTAGGAGACCATGCCTGTATTTGGTTAGCATGGACAATGCCTAAATAAGGGCTGGATTTTCTATGCCTAAATAAGGGCAATTGAATTGTACCTATATAAGGGCATAAATCAGGAAACCTATATACAGAATCTAAATCTACACACAACACCCACTCCAGTTTCATATGAATGACATTACTAAATCCTAAACATACTAAATATGCCTAAAAGAGAATATCGCATGATAATCGAAAACATACTAAAGCATATCTAAAAACATATGTCCTAAAAATGCATTACAAACCCACTGCTATGCATAAGGTGCTCTACATATTAAAAGCAATGTTTCATTTTAAGTATATGCGTGCATTGAAAATGCCAACAAGAATGAACCAGAAATATATACATATGATGAAATGGCTCGTTAATACAGAAGAAAAAGGGACAAAACCATTTCATATCAGGTTAACACATATCAATTGTTGATGTGACAAGGTGGCATAATGTCCCTGGAAGATTTTCAAATAATTCTGTTCTCTATGAATAGTTCTACTAAAATCAGATTACTGTGCCAAAAAAATTTAAAAATACAAATTTGGAAAAACAAATTAATCATAGCAAAAAGTTCGAAAGTTAGTCCCTTGTCTGAAAAGAATGAAGGTCAAATTCAGAGTCTCATCGGAACACTGTGTGCCTGAATCAAAAGTCAGTGTGTGGGCCTGGAGAAAACATGAAATCTTCTAATCCTGTAGACAAAAAATCTACCATTGTAGGTGAAAGTTACCTGCGTGCCTGATGTTTCTTCTCATACCTTAGCAGTAGCAATTTGCGTCTGTGAGATCTCAATGAATGCCGTCATCAGCATTGGTAGCCGCTAGGGACAACACAGAGCATGGGCCGTTACTGGGTCCAGCAGGGTATCGATATCTGTAGGCATGACAGATGGGAGTGTAAGACAGATGTCTAGCAAGCATTCTTCACCGCAGAGCAGGCAGCATAGAACAGGTAAGATGCAATCTTGCCAGATTGGTCTGAACGACAGAAACCATGTGGTGTTTAATTCTCGTAGACAAGGTAAACCCAAAATTTGGATGATGCGCTCACGACACTTCATCTCCAATAGAGCTCTCTCTACGGTGCCTGGAGTGACGCTGGTGATGAGGCTTGCCATATAGTACCAGCAGGAGCAAAAATAGGATCCCTGCAACGAGTGCTAAAAGGAGCGGCAGTCCGCCAAACACAGAGTGCACGAAGTTTGGAAAAATTCCGAGGACTGCTTGAAAAGGTGCTAACAGTCCTGCACACACATTCTTAAATACATGTATAATACCGCTCGTATCAGACATGTTTAAGATATGACCTAACATTTCTGAGAAATGTACAAGGCAGTTTGTATACAAAAGGGTATGTATCCCCGCAGAAGTCCTTGCGAGGTTTCTCTGGCCGAGGTCAGTGGCACTGTTTTTTGTAAAAGAATGGCTTTCATTCTGCTTAGATTATCAATTCGTATAGAAGAGATGTTCAGTGAAGGCCACAAAGGCGACTCCCTGACTGAGTCTATTTGTGGAAACAAGACTTGCATACAGCAAGTGACCCTGGATGTAACCGTAACTAGATATGGAATACCTGGCAACATGCCACAGCAGCTGTGATCATTCAACTACCGTTAGAAAGTTGGCCAAAAATTGGATTAATCACTGCAGCCGGTGAACCTTGCAGGTGACAGGATAAGTTTGTAGTGGAACCATCACAGGCCCCATGTAAGTTAATACCCTGACAAAGAAGAGAACCGCTTAGTGTGTGTTCACAGTTTTCACCGCTAAGAAACACTTCACGTTCCCCACTCCAACATCTATATGTGTAAGGTAAATCCCAGGATGTCTTGACGTATCCTTTACCCAACCTTTCATATTTGCCAACTGGTATATGTTTTAGGCAATATTGAAAATGGAAAGTTGTAACAGGCAGAGTGATTTTACCATGTATGATCCACTCAGTAGCTGATTTTTCTGCCACCGTGAATGGTAATTTTTCCAGTTTTTCAATGCTCAGCATAGTGTAGTCTGCTCCCCTTTGTGCCAGTTTGATCTGTTTATCAGTGAGATTGAATTCTGAAAACAGTGACGTAGTATTGATTAAACGCCAAGGCACATAGCCTACATGCAAGTTTTGTAGCGTCCAGCCTAATAGCATGATAGAACGTAGCTGAGACTGACCATGTTGCAACATGACCAAGTCCTGTTCCATGATGTCTATGACAGAAGACACAATGCTGTCCAATGAATATATTCTGGACGATAGAGTCGGTAACCCATTGTCTACTACAGAGAGAGTTTTCTCTAAATTAATACGATCAATTTCTCGTATTCGTTCTGCCGTCTGCTTGGGTAACCTTCAAAGCTTCATTATAAGCAGCGTAGAAACCAGCATATATGAAACGTTTTTAACACGGTTTTCTTGGTCCTAGCAAGAATTCCCTAAGGTCTGCACCTTCTTGAAGTAAAGTTAAGTGTTGCTTAACATCCTTCAGTGTAGTTTTCTGTAGCCAATCAAGGCATAGTTTCCCCACACTGTATGTTGTTACTACCCCTTGATGCTGTCTTTGAACATAGCGTGGGTCTGGCCTATTGATAGTGAAACCCTGTGTTTTGTTTAGGAATCGATTTTGACAGTTGTTTGTGTCTGTGGGCCAGAGCAACCATTTTTTCCATTCTGGATCTGATCTGTTGTGATACACAATATTATGTACGTCGACCTCCCCCCGCCGTGTAGTGCTATTACTTGCAGGTATAGGTATGGTCGATGTGTTCATGTCTTTGATCCTGGCTAATCCGAGGCAAGACGTTTGTTGGACAGTGTTATTCAAAAACATAATTTGCTCAGGGATGATACAGGCTCTAAATAAAGCTTCTACCCCTTGTACTTGCCAATCTTTTGTACCCCAGACAGATTTTGTCTCAATGTTGTCTTTCCAAAAGTCGAAACCCTCTCTAGACAGTTGGGCAATAAAGGCTGCAGAATAAATCTGTTTCATATTGGATAAAATATTTTTCGTTCCTGTCTTGTTCATATTTTTAAAGTAAAACGTTTCTGGATTAGACAAATTGAACCCTGAAATAGTTTCATTGCAAAAGTTTTTAAGCTACCCTTTGGAGGTGTAGGACAATGTTCCCATTGGTTATACCTACATATATTTCTAGGCGTTGCAGATTTATGCAAGAAATGATGACCATAGTGGTTATAACAATACATTTGTTCATAGTCTGATGAACCCTCTAAATATTCATGATTTGTGAATACGGTAGACATCTCTAGATCAGACATCATGTTATGAACAGTCTCGAAGTCCCAATCATCAGAAAAGGTACTAGAGGTAATAAAGTCACTTAATGAAATCTTAAATAAATGTGTAATCTTCAAAAGCTCAGACGGGCCAAAAATGTCATATTTGGTTTGGTCCCAAACTATACCATCATGTATAGGAACGGCTATGATGTTCACTGCTGACAAGACTCTTGCTTCACGATGGGAAGATTTGTGTGGCTGGAGAAGTAAGTTCACTCTTTTACGTGCTGTGTCCATTTAAATATATCTTTCATTAATCAGCATACCCAGAGTTATTACCAGAGCTAACCAAAGTAGAAAGAAGGATATTCCCAAAACAATCCATAGTTCAATCCATGGTGAAAGAGGATAAGTCTTTTTCAGGTGATGAAAAAAAATCTGTTGCTTGTTCTTTGAAAGTTCTTTGTGCTGGCGTCGTTTCAGGTTCGCTGGGATCCTCAGAAAACGTATCAAAGTTCATGAAATAGCCAGAGGCAGTTCTGTCAATGGTTGGAATTGTATCAGGATCTGTTGAATTCACTGGAATCAGTTGATCACTTGTTACTTCATTGTAGACATGTGTATCAGGACGAACTGTTATTTGGGTTTCAAGAGGGACAAGTTCCATAGCTCTGTTGCTTAGTCCTTTATTTCTCACTGCAGAATCTTCAAAGGTGATGAGTCTCTCAGTTTGAACCTCTTGGATTGTAGCTAGAGGAGTGCGTCTGCTACATTGGCGGAGTCCACTTGGCCTACTGCTTAGTATCGGCCACATAGTGTGGTTTGATCAGGTCGATAGACACAAATCTTTTCTCCTTTTTACCAGCAAGGGGCGGCAAAAGTACTGTTCTCGATCCGTGGATTGCTAGGACAGGTACTGGTTGGCTGTAAGAAGGCCCAAATTCCTTCTTGTCCGCGATCTTTTCTCTGACTAGATCACCAAGCTTTGGGATCCAGACAGGCCTTGCTATGATGGCCGGTTTTTCCCCAGTGATGGTTGGCTTCAAGAGTACGTTGCTTTGTTTCGTTCTTAGTTCATTTATGTCCTGTAAAACAGCCAAACGATCTTTGATAACAAATTTCTTATTTTCCATCACTGTGCCTTGCATATCAAGGTCCAGTACCAACATTCTAGATCCAAATAAAACTTCATATGGAGTGACACCCCCTAGAGAACTTCTTGTCAAGTTATTAAGTGCGCGCTGGACCCCATAAAGGTGTTTGACCCACCCATCACCCGAACCTAATACCCTAGCTGTTATAGACTGCTTTGTGTCCCGGTTTTTTCTTTCCACAACAGAATTTCCCTCAGGATGGAATGGAGAGGAATACCGCAATGCTTCCCCCAAACTGACCATGACTTCTTTGTAAGCTCGAGACCATGGTCAGAATGTAGTGTGCCAATTGCGTATGTGCCGATAAAGACTCGCAAACCTTTTATAACAGTTCAAGCGTCAGCCGAGCGCCGAGGCCACATCCATAGGAACCTTGATTTAGTGTTTGTGGGTCTGCATTTGTCCAAGAGGACGCCTGCACGTAGATAGTCTAATGCTGTCTAATAATGGTGACTGAACTGGGCTGGCTATGTTGTAGTCAGGTATCTGGTGGCGTTCTGTACTGCTATCTCTATTGCAGACTATGCAGTTATTTATGAGGATATGAATCAGTGTATTCATTCCTGGCCACCAGTACATCTCTTTTAGTTCTAAATTTGTTTTAGAGATCCCCTGATGTGTCAGACCCTCCAGATATGCTTCGTAAATCAAAGCTGCTCTTCGTTCCATGTTTGGTATTACCCTATACCCCACTACAGGGATTCGAGCAAACGGAACGTTGTTCGCATCAATTATATATGAGTATGTGAGTGGAAACTTTTTAGGTAACACTGCACCACTGCCTTTGCTTGAAGCATTGACAGCCAGCATTATTTCACTGTCTATTTTTGTTTTTGAACGAGTGATTGCAGCTATGTAAGCCGTTTGCACAGCCCCCTTCGCAGCTTCATCAGCCAATGAATTCCCTTCAGCGTGAAGGCCATCACGTTGATGACTCAGCGTGTGCATCACGTGAGTGTTTTGTAGTCCGTTTCGCAACTGAACTACTTGTTCCCAAAGCAGTTTAGGCTTGATTGTGCCACCTTTTGCATCCTTGAAACCATTTTGAAGCCAATTCTGTAAATATTCATTGTAGGATTGAACACAGTAAAAAGAATCGCACACTATGAGTGTGAAGAATTCGCGATCCATGTTTTCAAGTTCCATCTTGAATACTTGTAGTTCAGCTCGCTGAGCTGTACAATCTCCTAGAGATTGTGTTTTTGTGACCATTGGTCTGAATTTGCCATTGCGCATACGACTTTTAACGATCGCGCATGCTGCACTGTTTACTCCCCGTAGCGGGTTGTACAGATCCGTCAGTATAAATTATAAATTTGTACTGGTTAAGAGGGAGAATTACAGTAGGCAGAGGACATTCGTGTTCGTATTGCAGGAATGCTTGTGTTTTCAAATAAGGATCAAAAACATATTCAACATCAGTTGCAGCAAGAGAATAAACCCATTGTATCCATCTCGGATGCATTCGGAATGTTAGCTTTAGTAACTGCCTCTAAGGCTGGTACAGGAGTCACAACCATTATGCGTTTGCCTTGTGCTAAGGCTCTTTCTTTTGCTACAGCGGTGTGAACTGCTGTCAGAATCTTTTCTGTAGAAGTGAATTACATTTCTGCTTGCGTATACAAGTGTGATTTGTATGCAATTGGTACTTTTTCATCTTCGTTAAAAGTTAAGTTGCGTATGTTTAGGC
This sequence comes from Triturus cristatus, assembly GCF_964204655.1. Taxonomy (NCBI): domain Eukaryota; kingdom Metazoa; phylum Chordata; class Amphibia; order Caudata; family Salamandridae; genus Triturus; species Triturus cristatus. The sequence continues at coordinate 62,240,652 of NC_140588.1, forward strand.
GTGTTTGCAAGTGTTTAGTTGCTAACATGTCTTTTTGAAGTGAACGCAGAATTTCTGTGTGTCCTTGTGTCCAAGTTGTGGCTTTGAAATCAGGTTTGATTAATTTGTAGAGAGGTTTAACCCTCTCTGCGTAGTTTAGAATGTATGTTCTTCCAAAATTCAGGAAACCTAGAATCGACTGTAAGTTCTTCAGCATTTTTGGAAGTTGGAGCAGCGCACACCTTTCTAAAAAGTTGGCTGCTAGGCTTTTGCCTTCACTTGAAAGTTCATATCCTAGGAAAAGGACGTTGAGATGGGCAATTCTGGACTTCTTAAAGCTAAATTTGTAACCCTCAGAGGCAAAGCCCAATATAATGGTGTTCACCCTGTTTAAGTGTCTGTCTAAGTCATCGTCTGTCAGATATATATCATCGACATATGACAATGCCTCGTCATCATAAATTTGTAATAACTCAGGTACTCTTGCTGAGAATGACCCCAGGCTGTTCTTGAACCCCTATGGAAGTCGACAAAATTGATGCTGGGTCCCCATTATTGAGAAAGCGGTCAAATATCTACTTTCAGGTGCAATATTTTGACAAAAGAAACCATTTGAAATGTCTAATGTGGTTTTGTACTTTTAACGCACAATGTTATTCATTAATGCTGTACTGTGTGCATTTTGCACTGCAAATGTTTTACAACATGAGTTTAGGTGTCTATAATCCAAAACTAGACGATATGTATTGTCTGGTTTGGAAACAGGAAACAAAGGATTGTTCATTGATAAGGTGCATGTTTCAATCACCCTCTGGTATTCAAGTTGATCTAAGATCTCCCTGACTTGTTTTTTAGCTTCTTGCTTAACTGGGTACTGCCTTTGTGCAGTTGGTTGATTTCTTAAATGGATTTTGTGGTGAGCTGAGTCCTCATCCCATCCTACGTGATTCTTGTACAATGCTGGGGCTTGGGCCACTGCCCATTTCCTGGCATAAGTATATTTTAAATGTATTGGAACATCGTTGGAATAGGCTGGCATAATGATGTCTTCCCCATGTGGGCACTCCCTGACAAATTCTGGTGGCCAGTCTCGTTCTGCTAGAAGTATATTATAACCCCTTGAAAGATGCTCCCAAAAGAGTGCTTTCACTTTTCTTGGTATGTCTCCCTCCATCCGGAGTGTTATTTCATATAACCTATACGGAGAACTAACCCTGGTGTCTGCAGTTTACATTTGAATGTCCTCATTCATGTCCATTGTCTCCAGAAGCCCCTTCAGGTTCTGGCGAGATACTGTAACTTCTGCTGCACTGTCCAACATTGTCTGAGCCCATTCTCCGTCCTTGAGTGGCGTTCTCAGAATCCTCTGCATGTCTGATCTTCAGACCTGCTACCATCTTCTTGGAGAATTGAGGTTTTTGTTTGTTTTTCTGAATGTGTTGATCGTCTTTGGACTTCACGCGTTCTTCTTTGTTCTCTGACCGTCCTCTTCTTTCGGATGTCTGTGATGATATCTGAAAGGTACGAGAGGAATCAGTATCAGTATCTTGATATCTGTCAGGTTTTCTCAAATTATCCCTATTCCTGAGGTTGTACCTCCTTTCAGAGGGCTCCTTTTGAGGAAACCTACCTCGGGATTGAGAACACTTCTCTTTGGAATGCTGTTTGCTATTTTCCCACTTCTTTTTAGAAGAGGTAGGAGTATTTTTAGGAAAGACCTTGTTCTGTTACATCAAATTCCCTTAATTTCTGGCGGATTGCTACTGATGCTGCTTCTCCTTTAATATTAGATAATATTGTTATTGAGACCTGGTCGAAGTTTTTCAGTAACTTCATACCTAATTTCAGAGCAGGCCCTGCCCCATATTCATTTTGAATTTGTTTCAGGACATCAGGTATTACCGCCATGGACGGAACACCATGTGTTTTTGTGTAGATTGCAGCAAAGAATGTGCCCCAAGTGGTGCAGTCTTCCAGATGTGGTGTGATCCCCATTGGTAAACAGATTGTTAGAATTCTGTTTCTCAAAAGGTCTAGTATTAGGAAATACTGCTTCGTTTGAGTAATTTTTTGAGCTATCCAGAATGGAATTTGTTCACGTTTTGTGGGCATTTTACCCATGACTGCATGTAAAGTCTGTGGAGTGATTTTTAGTGTATTCCCCTGACGAGGGGCAGGATTTTTAATTGTTAATGGTGGTTGGACTGTGAAAGTCCGCATGACATATTGAACCAATTGTCTATAAATTTTGATTCGCTCCTTGAGTTGAGCTAGTATTTCCACATCTGACATGTCTTCAATGTCAGGATGAGGTGTGTAGCCGGCTAAAATTGGCCATGTTGCTCCTGGTCTACCTAGTGGACTGAGCCTGGTAATGTGATTGTAATGTTTTAGGGCGCCTTTAAACCAGAGCTCATGCTCCTGGTATGTAAGTGGAATTTCAATATCCTCGAAAGGAATATATTCATCAGGTGGATCATCTTCTTTGTAGAAGTGAAACAATAGTGTTACTGGATTTGATTCTGGGTATACTATACATGAATAGAATACCTCTGTCTGGTGAGATTCATGTGCCTCTATCACAAAAAAAAGTGATGGCTCTCCTTAAATTTGGATGGATGATTATAGCATCCTCATCGGTTTCTTGAAAATCTGTACGATTAAAAGCTGCTGTGACTTGGTCAGCCGCAGCTCCACCAGTATTGGTGTCTTTGCCATTTTCGGTCATTGTTTAATGAAAGTTTCAGAGCAAGTTTCAAGGGAACAAAGATAAGTTGTTCAATATTTTGGAACACTGTATCCTTCAACGTTGAACAAACCAAACAGCTAATACATAGGATTTTTGTCCTACTCAGCTATGGCGGATATTATCCCTACCCACTCCAGACGTCTTATGGAGTATTATGAGTAGGGGTGTCTGAGAAAAGCACGACTGAGTTACTTCAGTATCTATAGTTAAATTAGTGCCTTACCAAACGTTGGGTGCCATGTAGTGTAGTTCCTATATCCCTGATAGGCTCTGCGCATTGGAATAATATACACTATAGTTTTGACATAGGACTGAGGTCAGTATGTCTCTATCGAGTACATTAAACTTAATTACTTGTGTGTGCCAGCTAACTCAGAGGTCACTAGAAACTTCTCGAATATACAAGAAGGGATTAGTCTTTGACAACCGCATAAACATGACAACTTTGTTTCCCTTAGAGTCGGAACAAATCTCAGAACCGTGGAACCAATAGATAACAGTTTCACTCAGTCAATCGTGCATGCTTCGTTTCTACAGAGTTGCACAGAAATAGAGAGACGGGCATTTCAATAAAAAGGGTTTATTGAACAGTTTTATTTCTCATGCAAGAGATATGAACTGCTACAATCGTAAGACAGGCTGCGAAGTACAATATGTACAGAGTTAGCAGTAAGATAAAATAATACTGCAATAGCATGGTTTGTAGCTATGACATATATTAATTGAAATACATACATAAATAACACAGGTTAAAATGTGGATACTCATCTGATGCTTCTAAATAGTTCTACCCCAGTGTACCTAACCTAAGTATAGTACGAGGTAAGAAGTAGGTGCTGTTTTCTAAAGTATAGCTAGCTATAGCTATAGTTTTAGTTTTGCCAAGAGTTGCCAAAAGGTCAGTGCATCAGGCTGGAACTCGATTTCCTTCCGAACTTTGCCGCGGCGAACCGTAAGTAGGCAGTCGAGCTGGACCGTACCGGAACCGTGGTTTGCCAGGGCAAGTGCAGGTATATTTATACCTTGAAGGTGTTTAGGAATGCCTGTATTGACATAAAAGTTGGGCATCGTAACGCCATGAATGAACCCCTAAGGAATAGATGCTCATGCATAATAAATGAGTTCATGGAGAAATCAATATCCAAGCAAGGGAAATTCCTAAAGGCTTAAGAGTCTGGTTTTCCAAGAACTCGTTGTGGCGTGGATGGACGGATGTTGGAGACCATGCCTGTATTTGGTTAGCATGGACAATGCCTTAATAAGGGCTGTATTTTCTATGCCTAAATAAGGGCAATATGAATTGTACCTATATAAGGGCATAAATCAGGAAACCTATATACGGAATCTAAATCTACACACAACAATGTAATATGTTCATGTTAATCATAAGACACATTAGTTAGGTGGCATTAAGTTTAATTTTCTTTTTTAAAACCATGTTGTGATACAGCTATGTACAGTAAAATTAGTAGATAATCTTTGTAGTGAATTACTGTCAGTCTTGATCATCTGTAATGTTGATTATGGCGATTCGCCCCCCTACCTAATGGGCACAATAATGCAAATGGAGATGTACTACAACAAGTGGTTTACCGTATTGTATCTACAGCTGTCTGTTGTGTTCAGTATAAAATGAATAAAGATTACAAAAAATAAAAAAAAGAAGATCTTCCTGTTCATTCCCCTGGAATTGTAAAAGACAGTGATGGTGGCGCTAATCTTCTTGAAGATGGACTACTGTAATGCTCTGTATCTGAGCACTCATAAGCATCTGGTGAAAAAACATCAATCTCTACAGAATACAGCTGCCAGAATGCTCTTAAACATTCTCAAGTTCTCATCTACATCTCATTCATTGCATGGTTTGCACTGGCTCCAAGTCAGGAGGAGGATCATTTTCAAGGCACTATGCTTGGTCACTAAAGCCCTTCATCGGACCGGTCCAGTATACTTTCAGGAACAGCTCTCTTGGTACACTCCCATAAGACATCTAAGTTCTAGCTCAGCTAGAATGGTAACTATCCCGAGAATAAACAAAGCAAGATGGGGTGGAAGGACAATTTCCTTCTGCATGGGAAAGCTCTGGAATTCTCTACTCTACGTTCCCAACCCATCCTGCTGCAGTTTGGGAAGCAGTTGAAGACTTGGCTCTTTACTGACTTCGTTTGTCAAGGTTAGTATCCCTCTCTCCAGTTTTGCTGTCTTTTTCTGTTGTCTAACTGCTAGCACTTCGTTTGTCAAGGTTAGTATCCCTCTCCAGTTTTGCTGTCTTTTTCTGTTGTCTAACTGCTAGCACTTCGTTTGTCAAGGTTAGTATCCCTCTCCAGTTTTGCTGTCTTTTTCTGTTGTCTAACCGCTAGCACTAAGGTAATCCGCAAGATATAAAACAATTTAACATTACATTAAATGAGGGCTGATTAAGGGTGTCCACGAGTGAACATGTGTTCTATGAGATGCAGTGGATCTATGAAATCCGTCTGAGGGTCAGATCAGGGTTCCTTGTAGTTGCCTGGTTTCTCTCAGGCCCAGCTAGGATGTCCATATGCTGCCTGAAGGCATGTTGGTTTGCTGAGAATTTCTGAAGGCTGGCTGAGGGTCTATATGTACTGACTCTGGTCTGGCTGCAGGAGTTTGAGGCCTAGCTGAGAGTCAGCGAAGGCTGACATAGGGTTTCAGAGGCTAGCAGAGGGAGGGTGGAGGCTGAATGGGGTGTATGAGCCAATGGCTGAAAGCAGGCATTTGGGGGGCTCATAGAAAGTCTGTGAGAGCGGGCTGAGGGTCTGTAAGTGATGGATAAGTGAATGTGATATGGATTAGACTGACAACATAAGGGGTACGTTTTCCTATGATGATCGATTGGAGAACTCCGGTGTTCCTTGAGGGTCAACAGATGGTTTCTGGGAGCCTGCGTGGGCCATCTGACAGCTGAGGGCATGGCAGGTGTCCTGGCTGTCTCAGAATCTCTGGGAGTCTTGAACTGTCATTAGTGGTGTTGGAAGGACTGAGGATGGTTGAGAGCTTCTGGCGACCAGCTGAGAGTCTCTAGGGCCCTTCTCAGGGCAGCTAATTATCTTTGAGAGCAGGCTATGGGTTTCTGAGTGTGGTCTTAGGGCCTATCATGGCGGCTAGAGGGTATGAAGGCTAGCTTGGTGTGTCTGAGGGCTGATTTGGGTGTCTGAGAGGCAAACTATGAGAAAAGTTATGGAGCAACTGTTGACCTTTAACTGCAATCATGGGGCAGTGTCCAAATTAGTTTTTTTGCTTCGTTTTTGGTTTGTCTTTGTCCTTTGCCATTTTGAGAAAGTAGCCAAACCTACATGTGCATGTCGTTCTTTTGCTGATATCATCACACATCTATCTTCTTTACTGGCACTTGATAATAACGTTGAAGAGCCTTTGTAGGATGAACTTGATGACGATTGACTGTCTTGTTTCTACTTGTTGTAACTGATGTTGCTTCTTGGCCTTGTGGGCGTGGAGAGAATGCTTATGGAACCTTATGGTGTACATTTTCTCTTCTCACTGTGACGCTGTTGGTTTCTCTTTTGTCTTGCAAACTGTAATGAAGTGGTTTTCTTTCCCGCAACATTTGTATGTCTGTCCTATATCTGCACATTTACCTTCATGAGGAAATGAAAACCCACATCGAAAACACAACTTTTTGTTCTTTGACTTGCTTGCATCTACCTTGTACTTGTGCTTTCTTTTCATGACCAATGCTGATTCACTTTTCCCTGTTCCAGCTTCCATATCAGCAGCTTGTCGATTGAGTCTTTCATTGGCCCTTGCATCCATTAGTACTTTCTCCAAACTGAACATTTCTTTCAGCATTCATCTTTTGAATGAGTCTGAAAGACTACCATCGATGACTCTGTGGCATATGGCTTCTTCGTCATTAAACTCATTAAACTTACAGTGTTTGATAAGCATGTCAAACTCTCAACAAACTCACCCATCACTTCACCATCTTGCTGTCTCGCTTGATTGAAAATGTACCTTTCATAGTCGACATTCGGCATCAGATTGAACTTGGTTCCCAATGCTTCTTTGATCTGACGGTACATTATAGCATCAGTCTGCGAGATTTATTTCAGCACTGAGTTTCTTCAGGAATGTAGTCCCTACTTGTCACCAGTTGCAGCGCTCTCTCCAGCCCCGGAGCATGCAAATAAATATGCTACACACGGAGCTCTTTAGCAAACGTCTTTATTCCTCAGCCTATGATCAACACTGCCCTCTAATTATGTCTTAACCATTAATAACCACACCTTAACACCTCCCAGCAAGTTAAGTAAATCCTCTGTTGAGTCTGCCCAGAACAACAAGGGTCAATTACACATACTCTCACAACACTACAGCATCGATGTGGTGACTGGCAGGTTTGAAAGCAGCTTTCCTGGTGGCAAAGGCAATCCAAATGGTAGTTGTCAACTTGAGGTAAGCTGGTTCACCGGCTGCAATAAATCAGTCTTTTAAAGGTGGAACGTGACCAGTTAAAGAGCAAGAGTGTTGTGGACAGTATCAAGGCTTCTCAAAAAATAGCTTGTGAGCTAACAGTAGCTCTCAAGCAGCCTCTTTTGTACAGGCCAGCCTATTAAATTATAATCGCTTGCTTGGTTGAATTAACATACGTATCTCAAAATTGCAAAGCGTGTATGTGTATATTTTCAGTACTCATAAGATGATGTTTGAAGAAAAATTATTGGATTCCAAAAATATATTAAATCTGATATTTGAGTAGTAAATCATGAGGTGTTGGGAATGCGTATTACTAATATAATCATCTATATGCGAGGGACATTTCAGCTATGGTTGTCATGTATTAATCATGTAGAGGCGGCATTCCAATTTGATAAAGCCTTTTTTCACGTTACTGCTGGCAACCCTGTCTAATGCCCTGAGGTGGTCACTGCTGGCAATTCTGCAAGGAGGGACAACTAATTTAACCATGTTTGGAGTGGTCACTGTAGCATCTTCCCCAGCCCTGGAGAATGCAAATGAAATACGCTACATGAAGCTGCAGACAAATACTTATTTATTACTAAGCATACACTCACACTGCACATTATCTCATACCCTACATGAACCACACCCTAACACCACCCTGCATATCACGTGCTTCCTCTTCAGAGTCCACCCAGAACCACGAGGGTTTTAGAGCACATAACATGAATATGCCCCATCTCCCCTTTTGTTAAATAAAAATTGTCAGACATCACTAAAATCACATTTCCTCGATTAGTCAATGAGGTGCCTGCACTTTTCAGCTAGCTTGGGTGATCTGAGATAGTCAAGGTCCACCTTGAGCGGACAACGGCGGCATAGGCTCAGGCACTTGAGCCAGACCTGCTGACGGGGTCACCTCACGCATGGTTTCAGGACTTGGCAAGTGTTGTGGTAGATGTTTAAAATGTGAAGTGTCCAGAGTGTTGGATTGTCCAGGATGATGTGCTGTCACCATATGTCCCTTGCACACTACAACTTGTAACGGATCTGTGGCAAAAGGAGTGTCCATTTTCCATCTTCGTCTCTGGTTAACCCGTACCCAGGCTCCTTTGTCAAAAACTGCTTCTTGGGCATGGCAACGTTGATCTGCATACACTTTAATTTTTCTTTTCATAGTCGTGTCAGTGTCTCAAACCTTGTCATCGTTCACTGATCGATCTGGGGTTCATTGGGGTAGTTTTGTTCTGATGGCTCTCCCAAATAGCAAGGTGGCTGGTCTCTTACCAGTTGTGGACTGAGGGGTTGATTGATAGGCCCAGAGGGCCTGGCACAGGGCTTGGTTTAGATTGATTTCCTCCATGGAAGCTCATTGAATGACCCTCTTGAGGGTGCCCATTAATTGTCCAACTACACCATTGGCCCTTTTGGTGTTTGACATTGAGTCGGACAAGAAATTCTTATATCTCGTTGCTGTTAAAGGGCGGCTGTTAATAGATTTGAGGATTTTGGGGGTGCTTTACATTGCAAAGATTTCATCAAGTTGTTCTGTGACTTTGTATGATAGGTCTTCCAGCAAAGGAAAATGTGAATACTCGTCTATTACTACCATGAGATGATGTCCATTTCATACAGGCCCAAAAACGTCAACTGCAACCCTCTACCAGGCATGGGCAGGAAGGTCAGCTATTGTCACTGGGTGTTGGGTCACCTTGGGAGATAAATAATTGCAAAAGTAATCTGCTGGGTTTTGATCCTTCCCTGGCATGATTACTCAGTCGTACTCTTGCAGTCTTAATCCCCACCTCACAATGCGAGGGGGAATCTGAGCATTCGGGTTTCCCAAAGTTGTAAGCAATGCTGGTGATCTATGATGACAGTGAATCATTTTCCATAGAGGAATACATGAAAATGTTTGCAGGCCCACACCACAGCCAGACTGTCCTTCTCTGGCTGAGAGTAGGCACGTTCTGTTCAGACCGGCTTCGACTGGCAGAGACCACAATGTCTCACTGAGCATTTCGATGGCAGTTGTGTTGAGCAAGGATAGCCCTATTGCACTACTGGGCTTGCATCGAGCGTTATTACGGTATGTAACTTGGGGTTAAAGTAGGCCATTTCAGTTGCATTCTCCATCGCATGTGTAATGTCTTTGAAACTCTGGTCGCATTCCGGAGATCTCTGAAATGGTACATTTCGCTTTGTCAAGTCTCTCAATGGGTCACTCACTGTATCAAAGTTGAGAATGTATCTTGAGCAATAGCTGGGCGTGCCTAGAAAGGATCACAGCATGGTAACATCATGGGGGGCGGGGGATGGATGACAGTGCTTGCACCTTGTCTGGGACTGGAGTGATCCCCCTGTCAGAGATTATGTGCCCAAAACACCTAAGTTTGGTTTTGTGAAACTCACTCAATAACATTCTGAAATATCTCCACAGCCTAAGATAACTGAAAACTCAGTCTGTAATATCTGAACAAAGCAGCATGAGCCAAAAAGGTAGTAATGTACCTACAGTTCTCCTCCAGCTTGAGTTGATGGTATCCTTAGTTCAGGGAAAGGCGGGAAAACTCTTTGGCTTGCTTCAAGTGCATGATCATGGCCTCTCAGTGGCTTCGTTTGGCTGGCGTGTATCAACACAGATGCGCACTGCTCCACTATTGTCGCTGTTTGGTACTACCACTATGGGCAAAACCCATGGCGTGGGACCGGTGGAACGTTCAATTATGTCATGCTTTAAAAGTGCTTCCAACTCTTTCTCTACAGCTTCTTGTAAATGGTAGGCAACTCGATGTCGCGGAGCCACAGACCAAATGTCTTCATTGATTTGAAGATATACTTTAATTTTCTTCAGTTTTCCCAGGCCATGAAACACAACAATGAGAATCAGCTTGTGATCTCAGACTGAGCACAGAGGTTGTAGTTGAGGGATATTAACCCCAGGTCAGCAGCGGTAACAAATCTAAGCAAACAGGCACTCAGTGAAGTACTTTGTAGAACATGAATGGTTGCTTGCACCTATGTCTTTTTGTGTCACATTGTCGCTGTGAATGACCCTTCGCTTTACAGTGACTGAGAAGTGGGATAGGTGTATACCTTCATGCCTGATGTGGTGAGGCAAGGCACAAGGGATCAGCCATTAAACTTTTCCACGGGTATGATATCAATCGATGCACCGCTGTCTATGATAAAAGTTATTGGGTGATCGTTCACTTTAACCATGATTTTGGGACAATGTCCAACTGACGTTTGTTGCTTTGTTTGTTAGGTTTTCTTTGAATTGCTATTTTCTTTACAGGCAGCCACCCCACATGAGCACGCTCTTCTTTTGGTAGATATCATCAGCGCACACCCATCATCGTTGCCAGAAGTAGCACCCAGTCCTGAAGCATTTGTATGAAATACGCCACATGGAAGCTGCAGCCAAATACTTCTTTATTCCTCAGCATACACTCACACACTGCCCATTATCTCATGAATCACTCACAATAATTTGTCATTCCCAAAAGGCTCCATACTACTGATATATATTGGTGTGGTCTACTCAGAGATGAATGTCAGAGAAGACTTATCCAAAAAATTGCACCTCTATCTCCAAGAAGTTACACTTACGCCAAGCCAAAGTTTACCGGGCGCTGAGAGTTGCTCTCAGGTGCCTGTTGTCTTTGGGATGTTGCAGGCATCATCACTAACATCAGGATGTCATGGCTGACATTCAGGATGCCCTTGAGGTGGGAACGTGTTTTTCTTATTGTATTTTGAAACACATCCACACCAATGAGATGCCAAATGTTTGTCGACAATATGTCTCATGCCCACCTGAGACAAGACCATTTTGATGTATCAACAACTTTTGTCCAGCATTGAGTCATGCTTGGAAAACCACTGGGCCCCATTTAAATCACTGATTAGACTGTCACTGGTGACTGTGAGATGCTTTTTCCTCTTAATGGCTTTGCTTGGAAGTATCATGTAATGCATATCCTTATGGTATCTGGTTTATGTCTCTTGTTAGTGACTACCATCAGGGACACCCAAGGCAAAAGGCTTTAAAACTTCTCCATCACGCGTAGGTGCAGGAGTTAAGTCTCCATGAGATGTTGTAATGGAACATTAACCTTCTGTGTCGGAGAGTGGTTGATTTTACCAGTGAGACTATGCACAGCTTAATGGGCTGTGCCTTCAGGTACTGCAGCCCTTAAATCAAGGGCCTAAACTCATCTGGTATTTGATCAGTTCCCTGCAAATGCATGCTTCAGGCAGCTGAGCAGGGTGTCCACACTGGCGGTGATCACAAAGGCATGTAGGTAATGTCTGTGCCCAATTTGCCTGCCAGGGGTAGGGCAAGGAGGCCATTATAAGGAATGATTAAAAATAAATAGATTTTGGTATGGGCAGGTGACACTTTGGGCGTGATTTCAACTGATTTTACTAGGCTAGGCACCTCACACTGATTTATTCCTCCCTGTCGATTATGGCATTTACAGTCAGCCCTTGAATCCATACCTTGCACGCCAGTTTGCTCCTTTTCTGGTTTGTGGCGTGTATGGGAAAAGAAATCAAGAATATTTCCTCATTGTCAGCATCGAGGCCTGACATAGGCTGTTGCCAATTCTGGTGGGATTGATCAACTTCACTCCTTTCAGTTACTATTCACAGGTAGTGGCCTGGATTTTACCGGGTACTGGTGTTCCATGAGTGCCATCATCCTTGGCAGACTTGTGTGAAGTGGATGGGTCTGCCACAGTTCAAACATGTCTTTCCTCAAGCCAGGCTGGCAGGTGTGGTGGCAACCCACAGTAGCCATAGTTTTTTCTGTTGCGAGGTTTATCTGTGCCTTGATGAACTTACTGCCTTCTGATAACATATACTGTTTCAATCTAAATTGCACTTTGGTCGTCAGGGTCCTCTTTTACTACCACTGTGTTGAATGCAGACTCAATCTTCTCTGCCCATGCATTCAATAGTTTCTGTGACCTTGCCAGAGTGGGTGTCTCATCCAGTAACATCTCTAGTTTTATGAGGATGAGGCATCTCAAGGTTGCCAACCTTGGAAGACATGTGCCTGTGCTTCATTGTGCAGGTCGTCTGTGCAGGGGCTCTCGAATTCCTTGAGCTTACATAAAAGACAACAACTTTCTGCTAGGCCTGTCTCATTTTAAAATAGTAAAGAACAGGTTGCTTTAACCGTTAACATGGGCATTCAGCACAGAGATTGCCAGATGTTGTCATGTTCGTCACCAGTGTCTTGGAGGTTGCATAACAACTTCCCTCTTATAATGTAGCAGCAGGTAGTGCTGACTTCACTATCTGTTTCTTTTGTGGCTTTAAAAGTAATTGTTTAGGAATGCCACCCACATCTGCTACTTTGGAGTGGGCAGTTGCCAGATCAAGAAGTTTGCTAAAAGGTGGGAGCAGGTTAGCGTTGCCGCCTGCCTGGTGCACTTGGGAACACTGGACCCCCCAAACCCTGCCACACACTGCTCCCCCCCTTCATAGTTCCCAGGCAGCCTGGTAAGTGTGTTGGGGCTGGTGCAGGCCCAGACTGTGGGGCGTTCCCGAGGGGTTGCCACTGTGCAGTAAGTACTCCGGAGACAAGGAAGCAATTCAAATGGATGTATCCCCAATGGTCTCGCCCACGGCGGACAGCCACTGGCTGGCTTGGATCACAGGCTGAACTGAGTCGTTCACTGGAATCCTTGCCCACCTCTCTCACTGCCTGCACGGGCCACAGTTCAACCATAACAAGGTATTTAATTAACAACTAGTAGAGAAGATGCATCTCGAGCGTAGAACATATCGCACAAGCTGCACCACGCATTACGTAGAATACATTGCCATACATTCAGGCGCACATTGCCCATTGGGCTCAAAGGGGCTTCAGCCTATTTCCCCCTCCACCCCCCCACCCCCTTCCCCGCCACCGTGTGAGGCGGCCCGGGCTGAGACAGCTTCCTGGGCACACACTCAGCTGCCCCCGAGGACATCACATGTTTATAAAAGACCATTTGCTTGTTAATGAGGCTTTGTTGTTTTTTCACCCCTTCTAGAACCCCTGCAACTCCACCCCAAAATGTGGCTCTAGTTGCGCCTCTGCATACATTACATCACGTTTCCCCCAAAAAATATAAAAGAAAAAAAATTTGGTGCAATAACAATTCTGAACAATTAATACATTACATAAACATAAACATCAAACTTACTAGGTCTGCTAACCCCACGTGAGCTTGCATTGCAAGTCGGTAATCTGGAGGGCACTGCATTTGCCTCTAACATCAGCCCTATGACGAGGTCAGTCTTAGAATACATTGCAACACATTACAGATCCTGGTCGCTGCCACTCATTTGCCCCACACACGCTTCACATTCTAGGAGTGACAGTTGTGGAATGCCCACTTCAGGTCAACACGAGGGCGCAGTAGGAGCTCAGTGGCATAATGGTAGTTTGCCCTGATTGGTGCAGGCTGGATCCCTTAATTCATGTCAATGCTGTCCAGGTGTAGTAGAAGGTGACGCAGCTCATTTGACTATATCTGACCTCTTCTTCCTCCGCAGGCCAGCTTACACGTGGCGTGTGTCCATGCAGCCCCTAGTGAGTCCACCCTCACATCATCGCGCCTGTGGCTGGGTCACTAGGACATCCGACCCTGTCAGGGCGTCTTCGTTCTGCCAGCCCTTGCTGATGCAAAGCACAGGCAGACAGCTGAGACTGGGCCTCAGGAGTGAGTTTGGTGCGCAGGTTACCTGCAGGCCGCTGCAGCCTGTACCCCTGTTGATACCCACGAGGCGTGTCTCAGGTTTTGCTGCCTCAGGCACAAGAGCGGGATCCCGATGTGAAGGGCTGCCATGTCACAGCACGGGGCTTCGCGCACCGGGCTCATCAACCAGTGTAGATATATAGGGGCAGATTTACAAGCCCCTTGCGACACATTTACGCCACCTTTGCGTCACTTCTGTGACGCAGCGGCAGCGTGAACTATGCACCATGTTGCGCCTTATTTACAACGTGACGCATCTAGTGAGATACGTCACGTTATAAAGCCCTGCGCTACATTAAACCTGCGTCAGGTTTAATGTATGCAGGGTGGGCGTTCCGTCGGAAAAAGCCTCGGAAAAGTGACCGTTGTGAAATCTACAAGATTTCACGGAGTCACTTTTCCAACGCTGCTGCGTCAAAACCCTGCGTCTGCCTGAAGCAGGCATAAGGCATGAAGCAGCATGTTAGGTATGGGCAGCCCCTGAGTATTACTGGGGTTGCGTCGCGCTTGTGACACGACTCCAGCAATGAGCAGTCCTTACGCCATCAGATGCGTCACGCATCTGTTTATCCTTGCGCCGCGATGCGCCGCATTGTAAGTGCTCCGAGGGGAACGTGCGTCAAAGAAGAGTGATTAAAGGGTGAGTAGGTGAAACAAGGAATGGAAACATAGTGGTAAAGACATTCATTTAGTTTACAACAATAAGGATCGGTTGTAATTCACCGTCCAGTAAACCTGGTCACAATTCTCAATCGCAGAAACATATTTTTGTATTTCAAAAGACCCAACTAGACTACTTGTTGGGTCTTTTGAAATACAAAAATATGTTTCTGCGATTGAGAATTGTGACCAGGTTTACTGGACGGTGAATTACAACCGATCCTTATTGTTGTAAACTAAATGAATGTCTTTACCACTATGTTTCCATTCCGTGTTTCACCTACTCACCCTTTAATCACTCTTCTTTGACGCACGTTCCCCTTGGAGCAACCTTATACTGCCTTATTAAATAATAAATGAATATGTATAATAATTTAAACAAGGTTGGATGTTGTTCTTTGTTGGATTGAATTGTATATTGAGTATTGTGAGCTCCTTCCTTTATAAAGAGTTTTGGTTTCTGAGCTCAAGATCATAAAACTAATTGACTAAGTGAAGCATTTGGCTCACTTGTATTAACTAATTGGTCAAGGACCATTGTTTTTGGTATCAAGTCTATACCCAGGTCCCCAAACCATGGGTTACCCCATTTTTGTAATGGCATTGTAAATGCGGAGCATCTGTGGTGGCGCAAGGGTAAACTTGCGTGACGCATCTTACATGGCGCATCTCTGCTGAAATGCAGGGATGCGCCAGTCCTTGTAAATCTGCCCCATAGAGTGCAGGGATGCTGAATGAATATAGGCGGTGACGTAACCCATCATCTGAGCCCGGTCTGTCAGGCAACTTTTACTTATGACCTCATGCTGCGCCCTGCATCATTTATGCCTGTGTGGTCAGCACGCAGCTGCCAGATTGCACACTACAATAACCACTTCCCTTCACTGAAATAAACACCCCCTTTCCTCTTCTAAGCATGATGTGCGGAAGCATCAGGAAGCACTATCTGCAGGGAACTTCGACTTGGCAGAAAAGGGCGTCCGCATTGTGCAAGGTGTCCACTTCAGAGGACTCTATGGAGAAAGAGAAGACAAGGTGACAGCGAACAAGTTTGGGAACTGCTCCCACACCGCAGTTCTCCTGTGTTTGTTCACTGCTCTGCAGGGCACTTGGCTTTATTGGAGGGATTCTTATGGACAGAGAGGACAAACTGGGAGTTGCGCCATGCAAAAAATGTCTGAACGTCTGTGGACAGCAGGCTGACAAGCTTGATAGTTATATTGGCTTACATACACAACCACCAAGCCCGACAACTTATTACACTATAAGACACGAGAGGCCGTATTGCACTGTGTGCACCAAGGACACTACAACTGTTTGGACCCTCTTCTTGGGCATTTTGGTATTACAAAATGAGCCGCAGCCGATTGTGTGCCCACTTTTATAAAACAGCTAGCGCCAGGGCACATCTTGCACCAGTGTGATCAAGAAGGGGTCTGCTCTCATTTGCATGGGGATGGGGCCCCATTAAATTGAGGAAACGCTTTGCTTCCACCCTAGTGTTGTATAATACACACAGAGACCAAGAACCAAACATAGAAGGGGTATACAGACAGTACGCTGCCAGAAGGTGCCCAACGCAAGGAGGCGAAAGGGTCTCAGGGACCCTGCAGGCATCCTCCTACAGATGGGTGCAGCGACTAACTTCACCTTTTAAATGCATGCTGAGTTGTCATCAATACAGGGAAAACTGGATTGATGGCTTCAAACAGCTGGTCCGCCTTTCACTAATGCGCTGTTCCCAATGCATGTGCACGTTCATAACTGCACGTAGGATAATACATTTATTGAAATAGAGCACTCTGTCCCTGTCTGCGCTGGGCACACCCAACAAATGCTGCAACATGAACCAAACAGAAGTAAGTGCAGAGGTGTAGAATTCTTGGGAGAAACTAGGCATGCAGGGAAATGCTCTCAATCAGCAAGGCTACAGAAGGTAGTGTGCTAGATGTGAGCAAATGCAAAAAGGATAGAGCAAACAGCATCCTGCTGTTTTTCGTGAATGCTACTCACCATGGCCATGAGTATCCTGAGAAGCAGGCAGGCATGGCTAATAGATCCCTAAGACTGAGTAGCTTGCACTATCAAGATACCACACGAAAAGTGATGGTAGGAGTTCGTGTCATATTATATTATATCATAACATATCATATCATATCATATTATATTATTTTATATTATATATTATATATTATATGAAAAACGATGGACTGGAATGATTGCCAAGTGGGTGCCAGTGACTGAGGTTATTTTCAGGCATTCCATCCCTCTCCTTTGTGTTTTCCTTAGTGTGACACACTGTCAAACTATAGGGTGTACCCTACTGCTCTGTGAATCAGTCACCTCTACCCACCAGTGCAGCCTGGGAATTCCCAAGGGAAAGCCAGGCCAGAGTCAGCAGAGCTGTGAGCAGAATGTTACTGCAACAGGAGCTACGTCCTAGTTGGTAAATGTGGCCACAGTGAGAGACACGCCAGAGTTGGAAAAGTTGCAACACTGGGAGAACCAGTCCACATAGGAAAAAGCAGCCACCATGGGAAATGCTACCTAAATGGAAATACTGACATGAAGTGCACAGGCGCAGTGTGAGAACTTTTCTGGGCGACAGACTATCCACACTTGAGGAAGGGTGGAAAAATTATAGATTTTCTATTTAAACTCCAAATTTAGGGACCTTGAAGATATACAGATGTTCAAGATGCAGAAGTGTAGAGTTGGATTTAGTAAACATTTACTTACATATATACAGTTACCTTCACAATATTCTGGTAGTCAATATGTTGGTTCTGCTATTTTGGCTAGTCGATACTTAAACCTCTATATTCCGGTGGGTGACTAGCATGACTTTAGAGATGCTCAATGAAGTTCAGTGGGCCAAAGGAAGTTTCAGTTACAATGATGGATGCAGCAGTGTGATTTGTTCATCCGTGTCAAAATTGGCACGGAATGAGCCCGGTCCATTAGCAGAAATTGGGGCAGGCTCAAATTCACTTTTCAATCTCTGCTAACATGTTAGACCTATAGGAGCCTGCTTTAAATTGTACCAGAGTTGTGCACCCCAGGGCTTTAGTGTCATCCAGGTTGCTTCTGCTGGACTTATTTTCTTGGTGGTGCTGTATTGAGGTACCCATTTCTGAAGTTAGATGAATCTTTTCTTCAAAAGGCCTGTGAACTGTGCAGATTCTTCTTCACCCAAAGCAACTGATGGTCCTTTAGGATGGGAGCTCCCATTTTTATGATCTTGAGGTTGAAAGATAGTTTGGCCAATTTGCTCAGGGCTGTCTTTAATTTAAGCATCGGTGTCTTGGGCAAGTGGTGTTGCAGTAACCTAAGTGTGAGATAATCAGGACCCTTCCAACATACAGACTGCGGTTTTATACAGATTGTGGAACTATCACCCTGGGCACATTTAACTAGTAATTTGCAGTGAAACCTCCCCAGCCAAGGTCAGACCCTCACACTGTACCCCACAATCCTCAATTACTGAATCCAGCATTGATGAACATGCCACCTGAGTAGTATCAGCAGCAGAGCCCCGAGCACAAGCTAGCCACAGCTTGTCATACTGACCCAGAAGGACCATACATGTTTCCAAGGCCTGCATCCCCAGCTGTTCACTTCCCTAGTATGTTGGCAGTGTATGATAGGTGGAGAGGAGGGTGTTGTCTAAGGTAGGGATGTCTGGGTGGTGATCTGGAAGGAGAAGTCAGGGAATGAAAACTGCTTCAAGGCAGCCTTTCCCAGTTTGTAGATTGCATTACTTGCAAACCACATGTGGACAAATGGAGGCCTTCTACCAATTTAGGAAAGAGACACAGCGCCCTTTAGTGAAAGGAGGAGTGGACCGTGCGCTCCCTCTTGAACTGTGCATACTAGGGTAGCTAAGTCTATCAAATGCTTCTAAGATGCACTGTTGGTGGCACAGCGGTAGGTACAAATGGCTCAATGAGATGAAAAGTTGCCAGTGAGAAATGCAGTCATCTTCAGGTCTCAAATTTGAATCCCATCAAAGCTGACTCTGCCTTCCATCCTTCCATCCTTCCAAATTGAGTACCATTGAGCTATATAATAATGAAATCCTTTATGTACACCACTTAGTAATGGCAGAAGTGAGGTATGAAACACTATATAAACAAGCACTGGCAAAGCCAATAGGTCTCTCCTTTATAATGTGGAAGCAAAGCTATTGGCTTTGCCATGATTGCTTGTAAAGCAGTGTTAAAAAAGCAAAAGGAAAAAAAAAAATCAAAATAGTGGAGGAAAAGCAAACATATTTTAATAAATCTGAAAACAGAACTAATAAACAGCATGGTTTATTTTTAAAATCTAATTCAGGAAACTGTTAACAGAATTTTAAATGATTTCTCACCTTTAGATCCCTAAAAATGGAGTCGTCCTTTCTGGTCATTTTAAGTACCTCATGCCCATTTACTCGGCTCAATATTTACAATCCAGCTGCCACAATTAGGGGCTTATTTGCAAGCCCTGTGGCGCAGCGCAGCGCAGCATGTGACCTAGCTGGGTTGCCCTGTGCCACAGGGAGAGGGCAGAAATCCGCCGTATCTACAAGGGGCTGCCTGGCCCCAAAGCAGGCACCCTTGCACCATGATGCAAGGATGTCTGCGTCTCAGACAGGTTTCTATGCAGGAAGGGACACCTTTCTGCACAAAAAGAAAAGCGCACAGAAACCAGATTGAAAGCCACAAGCAAGCTAGCAACAAGTTAGCTCACCATTTGCTGTAGTGATCTGCATTGAACCTGCAGGATACTCCTAAAGTTAAATCCCATCCACGCCGATCCAGCCTTTCATTTACATTTTTCCATGGTCGATAAAATGAGGTCCGGTGAACAGCTGCATCTGTTATTATTGAACAAAAAACGATTCAGTCGTAAGTGGGAGCTATATAAGTGATCACATGTATTATTTTGAATGCCTGATAGTTTAAATCCTCCGGTCTTGCAGCAGGACTGTGAATTCAGTTTCAGAGCATCCCAGTGTCAAATGAAAAGATTAGCCAGTACACTAGCATGCCCCCTAGGAATCCTCAGTACTCAATGGCCTTCAGGAATGAATAATAACTATACATATAGCACTCACCTGTAGGCTCCTACAAAAAGCATGAGCTGCATCCTGATAGAATTGGAAGCACTGTACAATAGGACGACAATGTAGTTGTGTAAATAGCAGCAACATCTATATTTTAATTGTCCATATAACAGTGACCATTAAATCCCCTTTAACAGCTTTTGAGATCATTTCACTTCTCCAGCACACAGTTGACACAGTTGACATTGTGCTGTGTTGTGCTGTGTTATGTACATTTGTACAATGTGTGTCCCATTATTAATGTGGCTTTGCAGAGCTGTCAGAATTTATGTTTGGTCTCAAGGATTCCATCACAGACCAGGTTCGAGCTTCTGGCTGTTTGAGTCTGACAATCAATAGCATGGGTCTAGAAAATATACTGCTTTCATATGTATGTTTAGTTGTATGTGTGTCACGGTGGCTAACAGTGTTTGGTGCTTACAGCCGCAGGCATTACCAATTGGGGCACATGACACCTGGGAGAAGGGTATGTGTAGCACCCGTCTTGAAGCATGTGTCTGAGGGAATTGAAAGTATGTTGTCAAGTAAGGGTACATAGTATCAGTTTAACCAGACTACAGGGGCCCGATTCACATAAATAATCTGAGACAAAATCCTAAACGTACTACTTTTAGTATTCACAGAAGGCATTTAGTAGTAGTAAAGTTAGGATTTTGTCTTAAGTCTGTCTTAAATCTGTCCTAAGTTTGTCTTAAGTCTGTCTTAAGTCTGTTTTAAGTTGGTCTTAAGTCTGTCTTAAGTCAAACTTAAGTCAAATTTAAGACAAAATCCTAACTTTACTACTACTAAATGCCTTCTGTGAATACCAAAAGTAGTAAGTTTAGGATTTTGTTTTAGATTACTTCTGTGAATCGGCCCCCAGATGAGGTGTTGGGTAGTTGCTGCTTCAGTGTGTGATGTGCTGCTGTGGAGTGGTATATTTTTTGTTTAGAGAGGGATGCTCTTGTAAACTCAGTAATGTCCAACTATATGGTGTTTCTGAGCTGCGTATCAAGTATGTACAGTGTTCTGCCTAATGGGTTCTGGTGGATGTTGTGCTTTTGTTTCTAGTGAAAGGATGTGTGCGCAGAAATCCCCAAATACCACTCGCATCTGACCTATGCCGCACTCATGTATGCAACCTTCTTTGGCGTACTCCGTTGTGTGTGCTGTTTATCCGTAGTACTTAGTGAGCTCATTGCTATCCAAGATGTAGGTTAACAGCTAGGGCGGTCCATCTCAAATCTGGGAAACCGGGTTCGAGTCTCGGCAGTGACGCTCAACATCCTGTGATTCTGGGCAAACCACTTAATCTCCCCCGCCTAAAAAAATCAATGTGTCCTTGTGTAACATAACTGGTGCTCGTGTAAAGCGCTCTGGTACCTGATACTTCAACTTGAAACACATGGTTTTAGGTAATCCCAGAAACCCATGTAGTAATCTGCCCTCCCTGTCTCCTAAACCACACCAACCTAGTTATTTCCATTAATTTCAGCCAACACAATTAAAACGTCATCAGTCATCCAATACTGAGGCTGTAAGTATTGGTAGAATTACAAAATGACCAGAATTAAAACAATTCTGATCGCCTTGGAGGTCACATACATCCAAAGTAAAAAATATGTAGTGTTACACTTCTGACAGAGTCAGGGGGCAGTAAAATGATTTGTAAACGCTTTACTACCTCTCGCTTAATTCAATTCAAGCAAACTTTATAACTAAAGTCCTCCAACTTTTCCCAAATCCTCACTGCTGTTAAATGTTGTCCCATTGCATGTTCAAAGAGGGTCCAACCCACTACGCCCAATGAGAAGACGCATACGACGCTAAACTCGCAGAACAATGAGGCCCGTCTTTCCGACGTGAACTCAGCGCGTCAAACGGTTCCACATGCAGAGCTGGCATACCACTGAGGATTCCATACAATATTACTTACTTGTGTACCAGGCTGAACTCGTACCTGAGAAGGATGGCACTGGATGCTTCTAAATACCTATTCCGGCCAGGCTAGCACACACACATCCATCCTAATGTTCATTTGCAAACGAGAGAGAGACAGGTAATGTGGCAGAAGGGGTGAGGAGCGGGAGCACAAGGGGGAGTGGGAGTGGCTGAAATGCCTCATGCGCTCAATGCAGAACAGAACTTCCTCAAACCCAACACCGACAAGACAGAAGAACTCATCATCGGTAAAAGCAAACAAACCCTCTGGAACAACAAATGGTGGCCACCTGAGCTAGGCCCAACCCCCAACCCCACCGAACACGCCAGCAACCTCAGCATCATCCTCGACAGCCAGCTATTAATGAAGAAGCAAGTTAGAGCTGTCTCCTCTGCTTGCTTCCTCACCCTCTAAATGCTCAGGAAGGTTTTCAGATTGCTCCCAACCAACACCAAGGTAGAAGTCACGCAAGCTATTGTCACCCGCAGGCTAGACTACGGCAACTCCCTCTGTGTAGGAATCACCGCCCAACTCTTGACGAAACTCCAGACTATCCAGAACACAGCAGCCAGACTCATCCTCGACCTCCCCAGACAGACACGCATCAACCCACACCTCAGGAAACTCCACTGGCTACCAGTAGCGAAGAGATGCTCAGGCATGTTTACAGGGCACTAAACAACGGAGTACCGGCTTACCTCAACAATTGAACAAATTTCCACTAAACTACCAGGAAACTCCTCTCCAAATCCCTATCCCTAGCAGCCAACCAATGAATCCACTGGACGAATAGCAGAAGCCGCTCCTTCTCCCACCTAGCAGCTAAGGCCTGGAACAACCTCCCCCTGCACCTCAGAACCTCATCATCACCCCAGCAGTACATACAGGACCTCAAGACCTGGTTGTTCAACCAATAGGAGAACAGACAGCAGGATTTCCAAGTGCCTCGAGGCCCTCACAGGTGATCCAGCCACGCTCTAGAAATCCTGATTGATTGATTAATTGATTTGGCCTGTAATGAAAATTTAAAGGAGAGAGGCAACCAAAAAGGATACAGTCATCAAAACAAGTTTGATTTTCAAGTTTGCGGTCTGAGAGATTGTGGCGTAACATACAAGGCTGCTGACTTTGGTACTGGGGAACTGGGTTAGAGTCTCAGCATCGGCTCCCCCTGAGCCTACAAAAAAAATGCAAAACAAAATACCGAACTGAAACAAAATTACAAATGCCAATCGCTACTACAGCAGTGGTTGAACTCCCTTTGTAAATGCATACAGGATTGTGTGAACAAACGGTGCAGAACCAATTCAAATCAAAATAGAGTGCACCGACCAAACCATAAATAAATAAAAGAGTAGAGGGACCTGTAATGGAGCAGTAACCATGAAAGTGAAAAACACACCCAAAGGCATGGCAAGGCAGGACAAATAGAAATGTTTCACAAATGAAAAGGAAGGAATTTAGAAAAGCACATTTAGGAATGAATGGAAAGTGATGGGTGTGATGAAAGCCTATGATGTAGATACAGCATGTCTCGGTTCAAGTCAGTGCATGCGCACCGTCTAGAGCCGAGCCCTAAAAAAGATCATAGGACTTGCTGCAGGGCTTGCCTCCTTTATGTATGGCGTATGTATGTATGGCGTATTTGTATAGCGCAGACTGTCACCCAAAGGTTATCCTGGCGCTTGGTGCAGGACTGTGGCTTGAAGAGGGAACTGGATGGGCAAGTATTTTAATATTTAATTTAAGTTAACGGTTGTGCTTATCTCCTGATCTGGGCCCACATCAAAGGGGACGTACTGAGTAGAGGAAGAAAAGGAGATGGTGATGCAAGCTTCAGAACCACATCAATATATTGAAAAGAATACCATCTTCTGAATGCTCAAAGGTGACATGCTGATAGTTAGTGGAAACTACTGGCAACAACAGAACTCAATTAACTCGAAGGCAGCCAGTGACTTTTCCCATCACTTAGGACCAAAGAGCGGAGTTATTCCCTGGCATTTCATACAGAAATAGCAAGTGTACGGACATTGGGAAATTGTAAAATAGATTTAACATTGAGGGCAAGGGTGGTCTAGTAGCTAATGGCCCTGCTGTGGAACGTGGCATTTGGATTTTGAATTTTGACTTGCTCACTTGATGAAGGGGAGTGATCTTCGCCTAAATTTCAGATGCTTGAGCTGGTAAAACCGCAATGCTTAATTTGAGCCTGTGGTTTCAGGTGTGGGGCATCAGCACTCATTTTTGGGGACAAACTTATTTTTGCTCAACAGACTTTGGCCCAGAGCAAGAGAAAGAAAAGCATCAAAGTAGGGAATAATGAGGAAGCAAAAGGCAAAAAAATGATGAGAAACCTTGGTTCACAACGAACCTTCAAGAGTGAGATAAAGGGACAGGGGATGTCTAGTGGTTGATTAAAAAGGCATGAGGTGGATTCAAAACTAAGCAGTCTAGGTATTTGGCACCTCGACCTTCAATAGCGCAGGCCGCGGGCTTCTAAGCAAAGCTTTGGGACCTGGAACTCATTCTCTTTTTACAAATAAGCACTGTAAAGCTGACAGCGCTCAGAACTAAATATTGTTTTAAAAGCTGAACAATTACAAGTGTCTAATTATACCTCTATTAAGGCCCTCCTTTGCTATGTCCTAGTCATCCAAAATTAATAGCATCTGCATCTGGTGCTTCCATAAATGTGCTCTAAAGGGAACCAATCACAAGCTGAATGAAAGATTTCGAAGCAATCCAGCAGGTTTCCCTTTGACTAGGGCAGCTGTATCGGAGGGTCTAGAGCAAAGGTTCCGGTGACGCAGTTACGTCACATCGCTGCAAAGGACAGAACGCCTTTTAGCTCATGATTACTAATCCAGTATGCTCGGGCAAAGCACATGACAGCAAATTTTGAAATAAAACAATCTGTTTATTTAAGTGGGTGTAACATCCCGGCAGAACCAGGTTTTCCTGCTAACCAAGCGCGCTTGGTTGAACTGTCACAGGAGATGCCGTCTTGACTCAATGACTATGGCAACGCCACGCCGCCGCTCCCAAAGCAGAATGACGCAACGCCGTTAGGGCAGACGTGATGTCTTCATCCGCCCCCACACCTGTGCGCTTCTCCTGGAAAGGCAGACGGTTGAAAGACGCACTTATAGATGACGCACTCACACAGATTAGATTGAGCAAGCATCAGAATTATTAGGGAGTGCCGTGCCAGAGGCTAGGGTCGGTTCGGGATCGCAATTAGGACCTGTCACGCTAAAACAAATTGGCCCACATTCCCAGATCATCCCTTTCATGGATCATTATCTGTTTAGTCTCACTAGAATCTGGCTGGTTATTTTTTGTTATAGTTTTGTATAGTTTGAACTCGGCCCAAAGTCATGGAGCAATGTGCATGAGCACCAGCTACATTACACAAGAACAAATTCATTTTCGGTATAGAGATAGAGAGGCAGAAGTACAGCCGCTTTTTGCGGTTGCAAATGGGAATTTAGCCCGTTTGCAACCGCAAAAATAGATCAGCCCCATGTACAAACCAGTTGCGAGTCGCTAACCTATTAGTGACTCGCGAAATATGGTTTGCAACTCACTATTAGGAAGGGGCCTGCCAAGGGCGTCACTTCCTAGCAGTGAGTCTCATACCTATGTATGATCGTTTACCACCCTTTTCAAAAGGGTAGTAAACCACTCGCAAACAGAAAGGGGTCCTCAGGCGTTCCCTTCCTCTTTGTGAATGGGTGCGGAAATATTTTTTAAGGGCAGGCATTGGCAGGGCCGGACTGGCCGTAGCGGGCACCGGGCAATCCCCCGGTGGGCTGCATGGGAGGGGGCCGTTTTTGGGCCCCTGGGGGCCGTTTTTGTTGCAGGGCCGTTTTTTGCAGCATAGCTGCAAAATCGTCCCTGTAACAAAATCGGCCGAAAACCAACCCTGGCAAAGAGCTCTGCTGCACCCCCAACCCCTCCCCCGGGGAAGGTGGCCGAGCACTTTGACAGGGCCGGTTTTGGTTCCCAGTCCGACCCTGAGCACTGGTCCCAGGGACCACTGCTTGCCCTTAAAAAATGAAACTGAAAAGTTTCATTTTTCTTTTTTAAATGCATCCCGTTAAGGGAAATGGGCTGCATTAAATAAAAAAACAGCTTTTTTGAAAAAGCAGTCACAGACATGGTGGTCTGCTGACCCCAGCAGGCCACCATCCCCGTGAATGCTGGCCATTCCCAATGGGGTCACAAATTGCGCTTGCCTCATGAATATTGATAAGGCATGAAATTTGCGACCCCATTGGGAATCACAAACAGCATCTGAGACACTGTTGTACATTTCATTTAGCGAGTTTCAAATTGCGAGTCGCAATTTGACGCAATTTGTGACTCGCTAAATGCAAGCGTCTTACATCTGGCCCACAGTGATTTGCCCAGAATCACAGGATGTTGAGCTGAAGTTGGGACTCAAATCTAGTTTCAACGCCAGCAACTCTAATAATAACGCAATTTTATGCAACCCTTTCCTCTCCCCCAACAAGTCCTGAGACTGAGGACACAACACCTGGATGCTACAGAGGCCACTTCTCTTACTCACCCCCTCCCCAGTCCATTATAGCCTCAGGGCATTTACCTGGCAAGGGAGGTGTGAAAAAGGACGTTGGTGCTGCTGCACCCGCAATGTTCTAAAAGTGATGGCCTGGCGGGGGATAACACTGCTTCTGGAAGGGCACGCGAGGCAGGCCACCAAGGTGAGAATGCCCCAAAGGCTAAAGCAACACCTGGCCCCCAGCCTCAATTTACAGCACGGCAGCAAAGTGACCTAGATACAGGCGGCACATTAAAATTAAAGTAGTCTGGCTGAGACTGGGAAAGAAAGTCAGTCTCTTGGGACGGTTTACAGAGGCCCCTGAAAAACGTCCCACAGGTGACCCTGGGGCACTAGCCCATCGACCAATGCCCGATATACCGCCTTCGCAATACGAGCCTGTCAGAGGCCTAACATGAGCCCAGCCACCAAAAGACACATCACCCAAAAGAGAACATGCAAAGCAGACATTGGCAAAGCCAACAGGTTATGTCTTTGGAGCCTATTGGCTTTGCCAATGATTTTAGCCAAGCAGCACAATATCCCTGAGGCGGTGCCGCCACAGCTAAATAATTTTTTTTCCAAAAGCTTTTTGTTGTAATCTTCTCCAGGTAAAGATCTCTCCTAGCGTGGAGCGTGGAGCACTGTGTCTAGTGTATTCTACGTTCCACCTGGGAGTAGAGGATTCTAGACTAGGCAGTTGATGACTGGCTGGCCTAGGATGAGCATCGCTTTCCACGCAGGATACTAACTTGAATAAAGAACTGCAATACTTGTGTTCCTCTGGTGATTGGAGTTACCATCTTAACACTTTTGAAAAAGCCAGTCATTTTATTTTGTAGTCACGTACACCACTCATGCGCAGCCTGCAAAATAATGGAGCCACTTTTTCTTTTAAGCTATCGATCTGAGTTGGATTGGTAACTAAAAAAAACATGCAAACGAGTTCTTCTGTTTTTTAAGCGGTTGGGGGAGGTAATATGGGAGGAAACGGGTGAGGAGGCAGAAGTAACATGGGGATGCTGAAGGGGGCAAGTGTTTAAACAAAGTAAGGGAAGCAACATGTGGGGGGGTGGAAGTAACCCGGGGCAGAAACTGCATGGGGACGCTGGTAGGAGGAAGCAACACGGGGCGCGGTTAGGGGGATCAAACTGGCAAAAGACAGGAATGTGGATCTGTAGCCTGTTAGAAAGAAAGAAAGCACATAGGTCAGAAGGCAATGCGAGGGAAGTGGGAGAAAACCACTCAGGAGAGAAAAAGGAACATGGATTGGGAGTGGAGAGAGAAGCACACGAGTGAGACAGTCTGAAAACAGTAGTGTAGTAGTGTAAGGACATTGCAATGCGCCCATGTCTCAGGGGCGGACAAACACAAGAAAAATGAAAGCTCACACAACAAATGAATATGAATCAAGGAAAGTAGCAATGAAGCTCAGCAATGGTAAGCAATGGGTGACCTCTAAGCCCACTGTAAGGTAACAACATGTCCCGCAGGTGAGACCTAAAAAGGCAAAATAGTGAGTAAAATGAAAGAAGTGTATTATTTTGACATTTTTGTATGACATTGTATCACAGGGGCATTTATTAAAAGTTGGAGTTTCTGGAAAATGCAAAAAGATCTATGAAAGAATGAAATGACCAATTTGCCTTGCATGTGGCAAGAGAAAGTTTATATGTTTGGTGTACATGTTACAAATTGACAATATTGTTGTATAGGCAGCATTATTACAGTTTAATAAACCATGTATGTATATTTATGTACGGGGCTATGTCTAGGTTAGTTTACTTGTTCATGCCTTCAAATTTTGCAGTTACGGAGAATCAGGTATATTGATGTAAAGTTGTATGTCCAGGATCACACTGAGTTTTGGCCTTATATGGAAGGTACAATTTCAGCCCAAGTTTCAAACAGCCTATAGTGCAGCCACCTCATTTAATCTTCTCTTTCAGTTTTCTGGGCAATTCTTGTTGCGTAGAGGTGAACTGATCCAATACAGCTGATTTGCAAAATATACAAATCACATTATAAATGTACCTAGCATTAAATAAAAATAAATTCTGTGGTAAACCAGCTGTGATTTAGTCATAAAGTATTATCTGATAAATATCATCAACCACTACTAAGCTACATGGATTAAACATGCTTCTGTGTTGCTTTACATTGTACAAAGCTCTACACAAGAAATACGATTAGTCTCTTTACATTTTAATGTCACTACCATAACACATGACTATTTCCGAAGAGCCCCACATCTCATTAAAGCAAATTAAGAAAGCATTATAAGGTCATTTATAGGACATTGAGGAGGGGCGTGGCTTGAAGCCAAATGAGAGTTGAGGCACTCCCAGCCGAGCTCCACTATCCGGGACTATCCTGCTGATACAAAGCCTGCACCAGCCTGAAGATCATCAGGACCCTACCCCCTCACATCGGGGCTGCCTCTGGAGCATTTATTTGCCCTTACCCCTGACTGGAGTGGTCCCCAGCCAACCCTCGAATATTGAGGCCTGGAACCTTAATGTGGTGGCCTGTTGATCCTGATAACAGGGGGGCTGCACTTTGATCTGCACCCGAATCGAACAGCAGATATACGGCGGCTGAGAGCCCCTGACAAGCGGGGCCTTGTAGGTGGCCACCCCGGCTGGGGCCTGGAGGACCTCCGGCGTGGGTGACTGGGGACAAGGAGTGGCGGCCCAACCCCGAAGTGCAGCCACAAAAACCCACACCTCCACTGAGCTGCGCTGCCACATCAGCCAGACCTGTCATCTTACCTCTGGTGCGGCCTGCCAATGCTCTTCCCTGTACAGCGGAGCCACTGCTGGCACAACTGCTGGCCAGGACCAAACACCTACTGCACTGCGGTTCTGGCACTGCTCTGGACTCTGGGACTGCAAAGGACCGTGCCTTGGATACACCTCGCAGCGGCTACTGCTGGCAGGACGTTGTTTCCACTTGTGTCCCTGCTGGGGTTGCCGGGTGAGCAGGGAGTGGCACATTTTGGACATTGAAATACTGCACCCTCACCATCACACCTCTACACGACGACCGCAGCTCGAAGCCTACACTCCATGACGCTCAGAAGGTACCGGTGGGGGAAGTCCTTGAATAGTTGTAACCAGTGGGATACAACTATTGCTAGACACCTGGGACAGTCTGTTCACTCCATCAGGTTTTCCTTTTTGCTCCTTGTTTCATGCCTACTCTAGTTTCACGAAACAGGAATATTGTTAATACACTACAGGTAGTACATGTTGTATAAATGATAGATGCACTATTATTGTTTTTTCCTCCAGAGCAGTGCCCCCATCGTGAGCTGTCGCTAGGTTGAGGTGGAGTTTCTTACCCAGCAATAGCGGGTAAGAGTTGTCTTGTTTTTCTTTTTTCCACTGATAAATTCATAGAAGCCACTAGTTATACCACCCTCCTACAGGTTGCATAGATCTGATTAAATGGTTATGTTTCCATTAGGTAAAGTCACCTTCCGGAGCAGACGGACCATGAAAGTTTCAGGTTCTCGTATCCTTTTTTTGTATATCCACTTGAGCACTGAAGCAGCAGCATCTGTATAGGTCCTGATGAAAGCCTCGCCCGATTGAGGGGCATCCAGGCTGAAACATGTTGACCACTACCTTCCACCATACCATCGCGGCTCAAATCCATGTAGCTGGTGCACTGTTTTTAATCCTGGCACCTGAATAAAATTTTACATTCTGCGCCCACTAGCTAATCTTAGCTTCACTTTCCGCACATTCTACTTTTTCTTTGCGCTGCACCCTCGCTCATAATATTTTGTTCATCACATGTGGATTTAGAAGATCCTAATAGAGTAGAAATCTAAAACATCCCTGAGCTCCTCCCTCTCAGAGAGGGGGTTGTAGCCCTCAAAGGAACTTGGTCTTTCCTTTGAGAGGACAATCCCATATGATGAAGCATGTCACATTGGTGAGTGAGGAATTTCGTCCTAAAAAGGGAATTTCCCACAGCTAGGTCTGTGTGTTGTAGTGTATGTTTTTTTTACAGTTCTTTACTCGCTAACCCTTTTTCTTTCAAAATAGACCCAAGGATTTTACACTTGTTTTTGTCTGATAATATTGAAGTCCTTGAATACCCTTAAGGTGCAAGTTCTCCCTGCCTGTGCCGCACTTGACCCATATGGGACCTGGGCTTTTCAGACCTTCTTACAGTGAGGTCCATGTTTGGGGAAAACCACTTACCCTCCAGAGAGCACCTAGAGGGCCGGGGTATCAGCCATGCCCCAACAGTAATGACATCTGCTTGTACTACACATTCCTGATGGTACCACTTTTACTCTGCAGCCCATATTACCTGTCTTTGTGAGTCTAGGCCCAGGCTATATCACAAGCCACCCCCCGCCGCTGGAGGGCCATCACTTGCAGCACAGACTACCTTGGCTCCCAGTGCTCCACTAAACATAACTGCGGCGAGCTGCTGTCTCAACTCCTACCTCTCCCCATCATTGTCTCATCGGCTATCCTGGACCGCATAGTCATTTGGAGGGTGATACCATGCTTAGAGAGCCCCTGGCCACCAACTTTTCTTTGACCCCTGCAATTGCCAGGGATAGAACCAACTCGCACAAGTTGGCAGGTACTGCTCACCCCCAAGCTCGACTAAACCAGATGCTCGGGACCCAGGAATCATTTACCTATAGCCACTGATTAACCCATCATATGTTGTCATTGCAATGTCCCCGGTGCACACCCACAAATTGCAGTGACCCCTGAGAATGGGTAAACAAACGAAAAAAGGAATAGCTGACCCCGGCTCCTCCCAGGAAGCGGCTCCTGCCACCATGAATGCTTTGACCCCGGGTGCTGATCTTCCGTCAGAGGCCCACCCTTGCCACGGTTCTACAGGCCATTGCAACCTACGGGAGGCCTTGAAACTTAAAATAGACTCTGTGGTGACAGACATTGGGCTCCTTAGTGATGATCATTGCGTCTGGCTGAGTGGGTTACAACCACTAAGCGCATGCTTGAAGAGACCGCCCCTGACATTGCCTTTATGAAGGAATGACTAGCGCACATGGAGGACAAAGCGAAAATCCTTGAAAATAGGGCAGAGGACTCAAAAAACAGTGCCAGAAGGAACACTATCTACATTGTGGGTCTTCTCGAATGAATAGAGGAGGCGCCAGGGAGCATGGTCCCCTTCGTTGAACAGTGGCTTCGAGACATTGTGGCCTCAGAGGGGCTTTCTTCCCACTATACACTTGAACATGCGCACTGGGTCCCCGCACGTCCACCTCTACAGGGGTCCGCTCCTAGACCAAATCCTAGTGGCCAAATTGCTGCACTATCGTGACAGAGACTATGGGCCATATGTGTCAAGCTATTTTGCATTCGCAAACACTGCGAATCGCAAAAATAGTGCGTTTGCGAACGCAAAATAGCATGTCCCAATGTATGAAAGTGTTCTGTACCGCAAAATGGATAATCGCAAAAATTGCGATTACCAAATTTGTGAGCCAACAAATCTGCGAAAAACCATTAGTGAATTCACAATTTGAGAGTCCCAAATTGCGAATTCGCTAAAATGTTTGTCGCAGATTGTGAATCCGCAATAGAATATGAAAATTCGCAAATTGCGAATAAGTAAAAATTGCAATTTTGCACCTTCAAATTATCACCAACTCAGGGCAGGTGGTAACCAGGTGCAACCTATTTAAACAGGCCCAGAATGCCTCAGTGTCTTTTCCAATGACAGCGCTGTATGTCATAGTGAGGAGGATGGGGATTCAAGCAGCAGCACAGAGAAGGAGGAGGAGACAGGAAAGCGTTTACAGAGTGAGCTTAACCCTGTTCCAGCAGACAGAGGAAGAAATACATGAGAAGTATAGACAAGAGTCAGCAACTATACTAGACCTGATAGCTGACCTACAACCTATACTTGAGCATCCAACCCGCAGGACCCAAGCCATTCCAACACATGTGCAGGTCCTCTGTTCACTGCACCTACTAGCATCAGGGAGCTTCCAGGGGATCATAGCTATAGTAGGATGGTTGTCCCAAAGTTGCCTGTCGCGCTTCTTTCATGCATTCTTGGATGCAATGGTACAGAGGATACACTATTACATCAGATTCCCCACCACACAACATGCATTGCAGCACACCAAATTGGACTTCTACCAGATAGCACAATTTCCCCATGTAATTGGGTGCATTGATGGGACACATGTAGCCCTCTGTCCCCCCTCAGATAATGAGTACGTATTCAGGTACAGGAAATCATTCCATTCACTCAACATACAGGTCATATGTAACGCAAAACACATAATAACTGATATAGTGGCCAAATATCCTGGCAGTACACACGATTCCTTCATATTTAGAGACAGTGGAATATACACACTTCTCACTGGGGGTGAATTTGGCGAAGGATACATGCTAGGTAAATGCAATTTTACCCACTCTGATGGACTCATTACTTCAGCATGAATAGGGCAGTGATTAACATATGCCTTTCATCCTGTAGGTGAGAGTGCATATGCTGTGCGTTTATTCATCCTCACACCACACCTCAATCCGGGTAATCAGAGTGAGAGAAAATATAATAGCGCACACAAGTTGACGTGCAAAGTCATCGAGTGGACATTTGGAATACTGAAGAGCAGGTTCCGCTGTCTGCACAAAAGTGGAGGAGCACTGCAGTATAGGCCTGATACTTGTTGCAAGATTCTGGCTACTTGTGCCATGCTGCACAACATCGCAATAACAAAAGGCATATCAGTGGAACTCACAAATTCCGAATCAGATGAAGATGAGGAACCAGGTCCACGTCTCAGATCAGCAGGTGGTGTAGGTGTAGCAGATGGCAGACAGAGATGTGATGAAATAACACGCAACTATCTCTAGGTGAGTAACTATGACACAAAGCAACTCATGACTGTTGAATAACTGTGTTTTAATATACCTTAACATCAGGTAAAATGTTTTCACACAGCCTACAAGTCACACTAATGTGTGTCTTTTAGTGTTTAACATACCATGTACACAGTCCATGCTCATTTAAATGACTTCAGCATGTATGCCATGGGTTACCTCACCCATTTGCTTGACTCTGTCACAACACTGTTTATTTCTTGCACCCCCGTAATGCACATTCACTGTCAATGTTCACACTGCCCTCCCTTGATGAGGCATCGGCTGCTGTTCCCTGCCACACACTCCCCCGTCTGGGTTCAGTCACAGGTGGGATAATGCTGATGCGGCTGGAGACTTCCTCACTGTCTCCTGCTCCCAGAATACCTGTGCCAGTTATGTTGGCTGTCTGTAGCTGCTCAACTGCAGTCGTGACCTGCACCTACTCCTTGGCAACATCCTGGCTGCAGTGTGCCATTTCAACCTGCATGGACATTGTGCATCTGGAAAGGACAGATGTGGCACTGCACAGACAGTTGAGTGCCTTAGTGTAATGATCCAGACAGGTAAATAGGCGTTGCTTTTCCCTGCATCTGGAAGCTTGGTCCCTTTGCATGGTGTCACAGAGCTCTTTGATGGCTACTGTCATGTCCTTCATGCTGTCTGCACATGCCTTGTTACCCTCCGCCCCAGTGTTGTCGCTACGGTGCACAGGAGACTGGTTACGTTGGTGTTGTGCATGCTCTTCGTGCCTTGGCTGTGGCTCATCCTGGCTTGCACTCCTTCCTCCACAGTGTAATGGCATGGTCTTGGTGCAGGTGTTGTCTGTGTTGTGTGTTCTGACTCCTCTCCCCCTGCCTGTTTCTGTAGCTGTGGTGCCTCATCAATTGGTGTGTCCTCACACTGTGTCATAGTTTCATCTGTGAATACAAGAGGACTACTTATTTGTGTCCTGCTTTCTGTTATTTACAAAATATATTTACTTCAGTTGGTATACCCAAATGCTGTGCATTCATTGGTCTTTTACTGGTGTATCTCAACTGCAGATATGTTACTCTGTTTCAATGCTTTACTGTGTTATGTGTGGGACGGCATCTCCCATGATGCATTGATGGGTGATCACAAAAATTATGGCATGTAGTGGCTATCATACTTAGATATTGAGTCATTCCTCAGTGGGGTGTTTAGGGGTTAAGGGATCAGGGGTGATTTAGCATTCATCCAACCTTGTCTGGTGTTGGACGTGGCTGAGCTGTCAATGTCTGCTACATCGCTGATGGTTCTTGGCTGTAGCATGGACTCCACCAAGTCCTCAAGGGGTGTTGACGCTGGCTCAGTAGATGGACCTCAACCAGTTTTCTTGGTCTCCGCAAGCTTGCTTGCAACCTTTTCTTTTGCCCTTGAGCGCAAATCGTACCAGGGCTTGCATAGGTCCTCTATGGAGCGCTGTGTGACAGCAATGGCATTTACTTTTGCCTGTATGTCCACCCAAAATGTTTCCTTCTCTGACTCAGGGATGTGCAGAGATGTTTTGCCAAACAGCTGTTCATGGCTCCTCACCATCTCCTCAATGAGGACCTCCAGTTCTTTTTCGCTGAATTTCTGTTTCCTTTTTTTTACTGCAGCCTCCTTTGCCTTCTCCTGTGTATCTATGGGGGGTTTGTGAGTGCACTCCAGATGGGCTTCTGAGTGGTGTGCTCCTGCTCCCAGCCTCTAACACAGCCTCAGGCACTCAGAAACAGCATGGGCAGTCACACTTCCTGGTTGTGATGTCAGCATGCTGCACCTGAATGGCAAATTCGCAATTAAGCAATTTCTTAATTGCAATTTTGCAATTACAGAATTGCAATTCTAGAAATCTGTAATTGCGATAGCGGGTTTTACTGAATCGCTACTTTTTTGGAATTATTTTTCCACCATAGCGTTTTGCTAGTCCCAAATAGCAATTCGGTAAAAATCGCTATTTGGGAATCGCAAACTGCTTTTTTGTTACATTTGGCCATATATCCTGGAACAAGCCAGGCAACACTGCAACATCCTAGTGGAAAACCAGAGGGTGATGCTCTTTCCAGACTTCTCTAGAGAGGTCCAAAAACAGCGGCATTGTGCATGGAGGCCAAGAAATGCCTGAGAACATTGGGGGTGAGCTATTCTATGCTGTACCCAGCAAGACTGAGAGTGAACTTTGAGGATGAAGTACATTTATTTATCTTACTCTGATTCTGGATTGACCACCTCCCTCCACCGGGAGGGAAGTCGCCAGCAGAGGGAGGCCCCTCAGACCGCCCCAGAAAGCAGGTTACAAAGGTTGCCAGGACCGCCCCATCCTGCCCACAGGCCCTACAGGAGCACCGGAAGGTGGTAGAGGAAGTGGCAGCAATCAGTGTCACGGGCCCTGGCTCCCTGTCCCTGTCACTGGTGGATGAAGAAGACCACAGGGACACTGACTCTGATCAAGCCTCAATCTCTTCAAGTGGTTCCAGAGGATCACTACCATTGTTTCGCTTGGCACCTCAGATGAGATCATTTAATATGCTTTATATTGTTACTATGTCTCAGTTACACATGCACATTGCGATTCTTACAGTTACCCTCTGTCCCTCTATGTTATGACCGATAATCATGTCATTTGCGGGTAAGTTTACCATGTCTTTGTCCTAGATGGTGTGATGTTAGTGACTGGCACAACCCCCTTGTTTTACTCTCTTGGCACATGTGAGTCATCCTTGCATGTGAGTTTCTTGTCTGCTTGATAGTTTGAATGGGGAGTCATTTTCTTCTTGCCCTGGGGTTGAGGAGTTGGGTAGTTGTTTTAGGTTCGTTGGAGAGAGTATTATGTTGGGTCTCCATCTGGCCACTTTTACAGTAACCCCTGGTCCACTTCTGCCCATACAGGTTCACAACTTGGTTTTAGCTACTCACAGTATTTTAATAATCTACTCACATGGCTTCCACCCTAACTTAAAATTTCCTCAGCTGGAAAGTCTGGGGTTTTAATAGCATGGCTAAGAGATATAAGGTACGCACATACTTAAATAAATGAGGGGTCCACATAGCACTGCTTCTGGAGACCCATCTAACTGCAGTCGAAAGTAAGGCACTGCGTAGGAGATGGCGAGGCCAATAATATGTGACCTCTTACTCTGCTTTCGCTAACGGGGGGTATTGGTGTGGGTTAGCACTGGGGGCCCTTTCAAATGTCTACTGAACTCAGTAACCCTAATGGTAGGTTTGTGGTGATTTTGGGGCACCTGGCAGGCCGCAACCGGATTATGGTGAACCTCTACGCCCCCAACTCAGACCAGAGGGGCTTCCTTGTGAACCTTAATGAGGTCCTTGCCCCATATGCAACACATAATAAACTTATAGAGAAAGATTATAATTGCATAGCAGACCTGTACTGAGATGGATCCCATCCACCCCTGAGGCACTCCCCAGTCTACCACCTTGCGCAGGATGTCGTGGCCTGGCAGCATCGGTGGGGACTGCTGGACTACTGGAGAGGCCTGAACCACGAGACTAGAAATTATTCGTTCTAGTCCCTCCTCCATGACTTACACATGTGCCTGAATTCTTTCTTGTGATCTCCAGAGGTTCACAGGGTGGTCCGTGACATCGAGTACCCCTGTAGAACAATCTCCGACCACAACTCCGTACTGCTTTCCCTGTCTTGAGAGAGGGAGCGCCCTCAGATTCCTGACTGGTGCCTGCAAGTAGAAACACTGGAAGGCCCTGTCTTCTTGCATGTCATAGGGGAACTGACACACACCTACTTTCTTGACAACATGGCCCCTGCAACCTCACTGCTTGTTGATTGAGACGCAATTAAAGCTTTTATTAGAGGTCGTTGCATTGCTGAGGTGGTGGGGGTTCAACGCACACTACTGAGTGAACTAGACTCGCATGAAAGAGATCTGAATGACTGAGAACTAGCCCGGCACGGGAACCCGGACATACACCAACAACTCCTGGATGCTAAGGAACAACTTGCAGTACACACCGAAAAACTCTGATGCTTCGACTAAAGTGAGTACATGGTACTTGTGCACGCAGAGCATGACAAGGTGAGTACCCTCTTGGCATGGCTTGCTAACCCCACCTTGAGGAACTCCCTAATTCTGGATATAGAAACTAAAATGGGTGAGCGCCTTTACACCTCAGAGGCTATCAACGGCAGATACACTAAGCATTATACCATGTTGTACACCCCCCATTGTCACTACCCCTCCCCCCAACAATTGGGAGACTTCATTGGCTCCGTGGCACTTCCACCCCTTCCGCAAACTGAGGTGGAGGCACTGGGCGGAGCCATCACATTACAGGAGATGAGAGTCAACATCAAGGCCACGGAAAGGAGCAAGGTCCCCAGTACGGACAGACTCCCGCAGAATTTTATGTGGCTTACATCGAACACGGCCATCTCCCACCCACTACTAATGAGGCTCTGATAGTCCCGCTGGTGAAACTGGGGCATCCCCCCATGACGTCTGGTTATATCGCCCTTTATCCGTGCTTAACCTAGATTATATAATTTTGAGTCATATCCTAGCAGCCCACCTACTCCCCTACATGACCCAGCTCAAACATTTGGGCCAGACCAGGTTGATCCCGGGCCGCAACACAGCCATCAATATGTGTAGGCTTCTCTCTATTCTTGAAGCTGAAATCCCGAACAAACCAGAGGCAATGTTTGTTACTATTGACATCAAGAAGGCCTTTGATAGCCTCTGAGGGAATGTTCTGTACCAAATGATGTTATGTATGGGCACTGGACCAACTTTTATGCAGTGGATGAAACTATTATTAATGGCACCGACCACCCAGGTCCGCACTGGCAGATGCATTTCTGACTCATACACCGTTGGTCGGGACACCAGGCAGGGGTGCCTGCTTTCCCCGCTGCTGTTTGCCATTGCTATCAAGCTGTTTGTTGGTGCAACAAGGATGGGCATCTCCTTCCGGGGACTGAAAATTAGGAGTACAACCCTTTACACAGCCCTCTATGCCGCTAAAATGCTACGCTTTCTACTGATTATGGACAGGGACTTGCCTGGGGCTATAGCAATGCTAGATCCTTCTGGGGAACTCTCCGGCCTGTGTATCAACTGGCCACAATTTCACCTCTTCCCGGTATGCCAGGATACGCCCCAGCCCTCTGACCTCAAGGGCCTTACCTGGGAAAACACTTGTTTGAAATATCTAGTGGTCCAAATCTATCATGACCCCCTGATCTTTTGGAGTGCATTGTTAGAACTGTCATTAGGAGACTCCGGCCCAGCATGAATTTCTGGAAAGCCCTGCCTTTATCTGTGGCTGGTAGGAAAGCCGTGGCTAAAATGGTGGCACTCCCTCGCTTGTTGCATATCTTCTCGTCACTGCCCATAGTGATAACCCGTAAGATATTTCATGATCTAAACTTATTGCTCACAGAACTCATATGGGGCATGGGGAGGCATAGGGTGGAATTCTCCAAACTACAGCGCCCACTGACGGATGGAGGGCTAGCAGCGCCGGACTATGAAATATACTACCTTGCAGCACAGATTCAATGGTTCAATCAATGGATTGGATACAGACTGGATGCGGTCGAGACCTGGGGCTGTATTACGTAAGGTGCCCCGGGGATGCAACGGGCATTTGTGACCACTTTGCGTGCCCCTGTGGCACTTTGGTATTATAGAAGGGGACGCAGACGCCTGTGCATCCCCTTCTATAATACCGATAGCACTGGTGCACTTAAAGCACCAGCGCTATCAATATAGGGTGTTCCCTCATTTGCATAGGGGTGTGCCCTATGCAAATGAGGGGATTTCTTTGACTGCACCCGCGCCATATTACAGACATGAGCGCAGACTCAAAGAAGCCCTCGAGAGACGCACTGACAGTGTGCCAATTAAAAGGTGGCACACTGTAAGTGTGCCTCCTGACAGCAGCTCTCTTCAGGGGTAAAAAGGGGGTCCCATGGACCATCCAGACATCCCCTTGCAGGCAGGTGCAGTCACTGACTGCACCCACCTGCAAGGGGACCCCTTTGAAAGTGCAATCGGGTGCCGCCTGCACTGTGAAAACACGGAGCGGCTGCTCTGTGTTTTCACATGAATGTGCTGCCCCCATGTCAGCGAGAGTTCATGGCTGCCCTGGGGGCAGCACATTGACTAATAAGGGGCGCATCGCTGTGTTTTTGCTTTGTGTGCCCTAAGTTGGCATGGTATGCCCAGAAGTGGGTCCCTTGCACACTTTGCCACTGAATTCAAGCTAGCCTGGCTGATGAGGGGTGTTACCCCGAAACCGGTTCCAGGATGCTTGTTTCCAGTCCAGGGAAGACCTAGCTTGGCAGTTCGGGCTGGACTGTTCCCATGAGGCACAGGTTAAAGACTGATTTGCATATGACTGGGTCTGAACTGGGGTGGCGGAGTGAGCTAAAAAATGATGATGGATTAAACCCAGATCTGTGACTAGGGGTGAGTGTCTGAAAATTTTCAGCGCTCTGTCCATCATCTCCTGGAGTTTGCTTTATTTACAACCTGCATAATGAGGGAGTGGTTATGCCTTGTTTGGGGATCATCCTTCAGTTTGACCTACGAGCTGGACAAAATCAAAACATTTAGCTCCCCCAACTCTAAAAGAGAACTCAACTCTCAATCATTGTCAGTTAACATTAAAGCAGTTGGAGCTTTGGTTGAGCTCTCACATTAGGCCGAAGGTCGCACCTTCTGAGAGAGGCTACAACGTGAACTTTAAAAGTGAGCCTTTCCAAGGTTCTGCTTTGTACAGATCTGGTCCTGTGAGCTCTAGAGGCACCAGCGATAAGCCACACAGCTTATTTTATCATGACACATATTGGGCTTGGCCCTTTCTGCAGGGTCAACCCCAAATTATTTGCCTTTACTCCTCTTCTTTTTGCTGAATTCATTTTTGTTGTCTTTAAGACTCTGCACACTTTATCATTGCTAATCAGTGATGGTGCTTGTGCTCTCTCCTATAAACATCTGGAAATTGGCTTACACCCAATTGGTACATTTAATGTTCTTGTAAGTCCCTAGTAAAGTAGTACCATATGTACTCAGGGCCTGTAAATTAAATGCTAATAGTGGGCTTGCAGGACTGATTGTCTCATCCACTTAGGTAGCCTTTTAAGCGTGTCTCAGGCCTGCCATTGCGGCCATCGTGTGCAGTTTTAAATGGCCATTTTGACCTTGCAGAATAAATCCTTATCAGAGTTGCTAGGTATATCAGATTATGAGGAGGCTATGGGTGAGCAATAGGGGTACTTGGGCAAAGGTCCTGAGCTGCAGCACTTTGAGGAGTAGAACAACTCACCCACAGGAGTAAATCCCATTGTCAGGGCAGAGAGCAGTGTGTCTTCCTATGGTCTGTCAGAGGAGCTGGAGTTCAGAAATGCTGAAAGGGATTTCAAACTGCAGCTGGCCAAATTGAAATTGGAAGCAGCCAAGGAGAAAGCCGCTGCAAGGCTTGCCCTGGAGGGCAGGGCAATGGCCCATGAGCTAAGTCTCAAAGAGCTGGATGTAAGGGCCAAGCCAAAGGAATCTAGCAGTTAGGGTCGCAGCAATACCATAGTGTCCACTGGAGACAAGAAGGTCCACATCCCAAGGATCTGGTGCCTGACTTTGTTGTGGGAGATGACACATATAATTGGTTTCGGGCCTATGAGGTTGCCCTAGAGATGAACAGGGTCCCAGAGGAGGATTGGAGGACCCATCTCTGGAGGCGCAATTACCTTGAAGGGAGGTGTTCCCTGTTAATCCTAAAGAAAGGAGACAGGATGCAGTATCCCCTCATGAAGGACACACTCACCAGGAGGTATAGGTTTACCCTAGCGAAGAATAGGCAGAAGTTTAGGGACAGCCAGAAGTTGCAACAACAGTCCTAGATGAATGTTTTGGATCACATTTGCAAGGCACTGAATGGTTCGGTGGAGGGCAGTGCTGTAAGTGATTGTAAGGGGCTGCTCAATTTGCTTACAAGAGAGCACATGTTCAGCAATTGTTTTACAGAGCAGTGCCATCACCTATGGGATAGTAAGCTCAGTGGTCCCAGTGAGCTTGCAAAGGATGCAGACCACTGGCTCAAAACCAGAGTCCAGAAGAAGGTACCTGGGAATGACACCAAGAAGTGTGGTTCAGGTCCCCCACAGCAGCGTGAGGAGGTGTTCCATAGAGACATAGACACGTTCCAGAGTAAAGTGGAGGAAAAGGGCTCCCATTCCCCTTCGGAAAAACAAGGGTGTAGGTTCCGGTGGGCAATGACCCTTGCCACCCCATTTACAAAACCTTCTGCTTTGAGTGTTCCCAGTTTGGACACAAGCAGGGGAGCTCTATTTGTCATAAGACACCTCCCACTGGTGGGACCGCTGAAAGGATAGCCAATGTGGGCTTAGGGGTAAGTAGTTCCCAAGGGCAGGAGGTAGACCATGCCCATATCTCCCTAAGTTTGGAGGTGAAACACAGAAGTTAGACTTGTGATCCCTGAGGGTGGAGTCGTCACTTCCACCACATCAAAGTGAATGGGGTTCCTGTCAGTGCTCAGGGACACTGGGCTAGCCAGAGCATGGTAGTGGAAAGGCTGGTATGCCCAGATTATTAAAATGGACAACTGTGTGGGGTAAAACAGGCTCCGGGGCAGGTCTTTCTGTCCTATGGCTCTGGTATTCCTGAAATGGAGTGGGGAGACGATGAGAGGAGGGTCAAAGTGAGTTCTCAGATGCCCCTGAAAGCTCAGATTGCTGGGGTCAAAGTTACAGATAACGTTGTGACTGTGGCACATGGAAACAGCAAATGTCTTATGATCCCCATTGCTTATGATCCCCAAGGATGCTCCGCAATTGGGATCATAAGACATTTGCTGTTTCCACGCACCACAGTCACAACGTTATCTGTAACTTTGACTCATTTACTATTGCATTGTTATAACAACGCTAAGGAGAGCGCACTAACGCACCACTACACACCATATCTCCTCTATATTACCAGAGTGAGAA
Source organism: Triturus cristatus (assembly GCF_964204655.1). NCBI lineage: Eukaryota > Metazoa > Chordata > Amphibia > Caudata > Salamandridae > Triturus > Triturus cristatus. The sequence continues at coordinate 62,282,715 of NC_140588.1, forward strand.
GCACCTTACTTTCCATTACGCAATGAAAACCACATTTTGAGGCTCACCGCCCACCTGCACAGTGAGCGTTCACCAACAACTAGAGATTGCTGTTTTACTGTGCTTATTGATCTGGGAATGTTATTTGCTTAAATAAGCACTTGATAGACCTTTGTGTGCTTCATCTTGTTGAGTGACTTATGTATTCCTCTGCCTTTATTAATTTTAATATTTGTAACCACCACCACACAACTGTGTAAACATCGCAATCAGCATCACTGTTATATATTTTTGATCTTGGGTGTCACGCAAGTACAATGCAAACACTGTGTTATCTTGCACTGTCTCTTTTCCTTCTCAACAGTTATAGGTACTACTGACCGATAACAACTATAGAAGAGTGGTAAGTCACTGGCCTACTTATTCAGGCTGCAAATTTAGCAACCCTATTTAATCACAGGTCCTGAAGAAGGCCCCCCAACCCGGCTGGGTACATATGGGGCTGAAACATGTCGACCACTCACATGGACAAACTAGTGCGTTAGATTAGTAACTTTATCTTCATATGCACCACTCTGATTTTTACTTTTCCACATCTCCAACCGATTAAAGATTTTTCTAACTTGGAGTTGTAGGTAATTTTAACTCACCTCACTTTAGCACTGATCACTACTGTATTATCAGTTGGTCTACCTCCGGGTGGAGGATAACATATCCAAAAAAAACAATGATGATGCTGTCACGTTGAAAAATAGGCGGATAATCAAGATATGCCGCCTGACCACCTATGTACGTTTATGAGGGTTTTAAAGAGGGCTACCACACCTGACCCTGGTTACACAGGTACAAGTCATCCATTCTCTTTTGATTATTTAATTTGTCTTACAACCAATTGGCACATTTAATTTACTTTTTTGTCCCTAGAAAGTGGTACAATATGTACCCAGGGCCTGTATATTAAATGCTAATAGTGTGCTTGCAATACTGATTGTGCAACCCACTTGAGTAGCCTTTTAAGCCTGTCTCAGGACTGCTATTACAGCCCTTATGTGCAATTGCTACATCAACCTGGCAAAGTATAAAGTTTGCCAGGCCTAAACCTTCCTTTGTATACATATAGGTCACCCCTAAGGTAGGCCTTAAACAGTCCATAGTGCAGGATGCAGTGTATTTAAAAAGTTAGACATGTACTTTTAAAATGTACATGTCCTGGTAGTGAAATACTCTTAAATCTGTTTTTCACTACTGCACAGTTTACCTCTCTCAGAGGATAACATTGGATTACCTTATTACATTTTATAAAAATGATAACCGTTGAATGGGAGGAGGTAGGAAAGTCATGTTTGGTATCCGAGAAATTGCAATTTAAACCCTCCTTAATAGTAAAGTTGGATTATAACTCACAATTCAGAAAATTCAACTTTTAGAAAGTTGCAAAAAGAACAAGTGATGGATGGAATACTGAACAATGTCAAACATTCACCCCCAGTGTAGAGATCTGGGCCTAAATCCATTGTTTCTTTGCCCGCCATGCCATTCCAGTTTATACCCATCCATATGAAAATCAGTCTTGACCCTGCTCCTCATGGGAACAGTCCAGTCCGAGCTATCAGGCCTTTTCCTCCCTGGACCAGAACCATGCATCCTGGGACTGGTTTTGGGGCATCAACTCTCTTCAGCTCAGCTAGCTTGAATTCAGTGGCATGGTGAGCACAGGACCCACTCCTGCACTTATGGATACCACAGAAGAAGAACACCCTGCTGCCCTGTTGCTTGTGGCCTGCCCTGCTTGCTCAGAAGGAACACTGGCCCTGCTCCCTTCATCCTAGGCTGAATGACTCTAAGAGAAAGTTGACTGACCTTCTATTCTGAGCCACAGGGACACAATAGGCTTCTGAGGCCTCCCTGCAAGTGCCCTGCTGACCTGCTGCAACCAAACCTGCCTGGACCTGCAACTTGACCTTACTGAATCCTGCTGGATTTTGCTAGAGTGAGTTCCTGATCACCAGGTGCCTCCCCAGGTCCTTGGCCCCCGGCTGGCATCAGTCAGAGAGAGCTTCCTGTCTTAACTGAAGGTATGAATAGCAACAAAATACCCCAGCAACCTCAAGCAAGATGACATCTGTGTAACATTCTCCCACTGTTCACCGCTCCACCCCCACCTTGATAGCTCGCCTGAGCTACGCAAGGCTTTCAGTTAAAACCCGGTGTGATGGTGGAGAACTGGGAAAGTAACTGTAATGATCTAGGACGAATCCGAAACCATAGATGCCATGTTCAAAAGCTCAGTGCGGGTCAAAGGATTATACTTTACCTAGCTTCTGTGGTGACTCTTAAGCTGACAAAAAGGTTTCTCTGACTTCTGTCCGAGGTTCGGGCTGAAAGAGGAAGTCTGCTTGAAGAAATGAGAGGGACTGGAACTAAATCGGCAAAAATTAGACCCCCACCCCAATCAATACAGTAGAGCCTTCCCTACTCTAATTCTTTCTTCCATCATACAAATGCAGGAAGAGGCAAGTAGTGATAGTCGTCGGGTCCGACAAACATCAAAGAAGTTGCGGGGCGCAGTAAGGAAGTTAAATAAAACATGCTCTGACATAGCAGAAAGGATCACAATGGTGGAAGCTCAAACAGAGAGCCTTGAAAACACAGAAGGCATCTCAAGACCCCAAGATGATTGGAAACTGGAAGACCAGGAAAACAGGCAAAGAAGAAATAGCTTGAGACTTTTGGGGATACCCGAAGGGAGCAAAGGGGGGAATGCTAGAGGATTCGTAGTGAACCTTTTAAAGGGTGCCTTTCCAGATTTCACAGATTGGGATTGGGATAAAGAAATTCAAAGAGCACATCGTTTCCCCCTAATGCTTAAAAAACAACATACAGGTAACACTGAACGGCCACGAGCAGTACTTATTTATTTTGGCAATTTCCTGCTGAGGCAGTGTATTTACAATCAGGCTCGCCCATATGCCAAAAGAGGATACGAGGGGGTGTCCTTATTCTCAAAACCGGACTTCGCCCACGCCATAGTGGAGCGGAGGTGGCGTTTGCGACAAATGTTCACTCCATTTCAGAAATTGGGAGCTGAATAATATCTTCAAAACCCAGTGAGACTGAAAGTTGTATTTAAAGGGCGCACCCTTAGTTTTGTGTCCGAAATTCAGGCCCAGGAGTACTTAAAAGAACTGGCAGGGTGATCCAATACATGATCGAAGATCAGAGACTTAAAGTCCTATTAAAAAAAAAGGGGTGGGGGACAAAAAGAAAGAGATGACAAGATTAGAAGTATGAAAATTAATTTGTATGAGGATAAGCAAAGGTAGTTGCAAATGCAATAACAACCGGGATCATTCAGGTGGAGGGGTAGGGCTGTGGGTTTTGTTACTATAGATGTCTTCACTCAGGCCAGGTCTGATTACTCACATTTTTGGGGAGGGTGGGAGGGTGGGGGTACAGGATTAGATGGGATGGATCTTTTGGGGTTTTGTTTGGGAGGTGACTACGGGAAGAGGGAGGGGGATCCCAGAAGCTCACAAGAGAAGAGAATAGAGTAAGGGACTTTTCGAAGGCCATAAAGACTGGGCGCTGCATCCTGATAATGCCCGGAAGTGGAAAACAAGGTTCGGACTGTAAAATACCGTAATGGGAGGACAATGGAAGGTGCGCATTGCTTCCACCAATATCTGTGGGTTGAATGAAATTAAGAAAAGAGCTAGAGTCTCAATGGGCCTTCAGACGTTGAAGGCAAATATCGTCTGTCTGTAAGACACATATTGAAGGTTCATGAAGAGATGTTTTAAATTCACTTCATTATAGGCTGATGGGGGGACATCACAAGGTGCTCGTATTGGGGGGGGAATTTTAGCCCGAGGTACTAGCATATAGTTTGCTCAAGCACGGGTTGACAAACAAAGCAGATGGATCATGGTGGAGTGTCATTCTATAAACGGAATTAAATATACACTTTATTCTGTCTATGAGAGTATATTGGATGGACCTTATATCATCAAATGGTTATTCAAATTTCTCAAATTAGAAAGATTTAAAAAACTTGAATTATCTAAATGGTGGGATGGCATCACCCTAAAAAATTATATGGATCAAAAAAGAGTACCCAGGGGTTTAAGGATCTTAATTTTCCCAACCTATGATGACTGGGACGAGGACTTACATAAAGAATGGGAGGACAATCTGCATTCTTCATCATTTTGCATGATGGGTATATTAATTAAAAATGCAGAAAGGAAGGTGGAGAAACTGAAGGGCCAGATAGCAGAACTTGAAAAAGAAATCAAAGATATGAATCTAGTTGAATTGACCGAAAGAAACTATGCTATACTTAAAGATGTGATTAACAGACATCAGATACAAATTAAGGAGAAAAAGTTGAGCAAAATAAGAAGAGATGAAAGAGATCACAACCAGGGAAGGGTGTTTACTTTTAGTAGAGGCTTTGATGAAGTGTTAAAACCTAAAGTTACTGGGAGTGTAGAGAAAATAGATGAATTAAGTTCAGTTAACTATAGTAGCTCAAGCATTTCATCCATTGAGGATGGAGGTGGACCAGTACACTGGGATCAAAACCAGTGAATACTTCTTCTTTTTCCGAGGAAATCCAACGAATAAAACGAGGGAAACAAAAAATAGCCAATCGGGCAAATCAATCAGGATGGGCAAGCGGAGGCACCGACAATATAAGAATTGGTACCCGCAGCCAGGACAAAACCAAAAAATAGAACTTGGATCGCTAGATAAACAGGATACGAGGGAGGATATGAATTTAAAAGTTATTAATTTGTCGAATAGATCATTGAATGCTTATGAAATTTCTCTGTTACAAAGGGGTTTATCTTTTTGCCCTAGTTCAAAATGTAATTTTACAGATATTGAAATTGAATTGTTTAAGTTTGCCAGAAAATTAAAATTAAAAAGTTTCTTTTCAACTTATGAGAGATCTAAGTCTGTTAATTTGGAAAGTACACAGTCAGTAACCTCTCTTGCACACATTAGAGATGTACAAATGATTTTATCTATAACAGAAGGAGATACTTATAATGAACAAGATATTATCTCCTTATTAAATATACCTGTGGATTATTCTTGCTCTAGTGGTTTGCAACCAGCGTCCAAATTCACACCCCAAGGTACACAATTCGCAGCAATAGATGCATTTGTTAATAATGTCATTTCAGACTTACACAAATTTGAAGATCAAGTGCTATCTGGGCAGAACAAGTGTAGACATGTTAATAACTTAAGTAAGGATGAATGGATGGCCATTAACAGTTTAAAAAATGACACCAATATAGTAATTCGGGAGGCCGATATGGGCAGCAATATCGTTATAAGGAATAGGCAAGAATATTGTAATGAGATTAAACGACAATTGAATGATACAGAAACTTATCTCAAAATTACTACTAACCTACTGAAAGCAGCTAGTAGCCTAATTAATGAAAAGTTGTATTCATGGAAAGAGCAGGGGTTGCTAGATGATAAAGAGTTCTGCAAGTTGTTAATCCTGTTGCGCCCTTTATTTATATCTTACCTAAGATACATAAATCAATGCAAAATCCTCCAGGTCGACCTATTGTCTCCGGTAAAGGGAGTATGACGGAACATCTTTCAGAATTTGTGGATTTGTTTCTGAAACCTTTAGTTACGAATTTACCAGCATATCTACGAGACACAATGGATGTACTCAATAAATTGCAAGATCTAGTTTGGGATGAAAGTTTAAGTTTTGTGACTTTTGATGTCGTAGGGCTGTACACGTGCATAACGAATCAAAAAGGTCAGCAAGCGTTAAACTACTATTTAGGACAAAGAAGCGCAAGTTTAAGAGACCACTCCAAAATGTTGATAGATATGAGTTCATTGATCTTACAGAATAATTTTTTCATCAGTGAAGGAGAATGGTATCAACAAATAAGAGGTACGGCAATGGGCTCCAGGTTTGCTCCCTCTTATGCCAACCTTTTCATGGGATGGTTTGAGAGGGAGCATGCCTGGAGTAGAAGAGCGGCCTTATGGATAGATCAAATATTTTTCTGGGGACGTTTTATTGATGACGTCCTGGTCATTTGGAAAGGATCAGACTCAGAATTGAGAGACTACCACTAATTTTTGAACAACAATGATTTTAATGTAACATTAACAATGAGCCATCATTCGAATAGGATAGAGTTTTTAGATATTGAGCTGTTCATAGACAATAATCAGGTTCACAGTCAATTATTCAGAAAAAAAACAGCAACTAATTCTATCTTAAGAGCGGATAGCTCCCACCCTGCCTCAGTAGTGAAAGGCATTCCCTACGGGAAATGATTCGTATTCGGAGAAACTGTAGCAGAGACATAGAATTTGAATTGGAATTAAATGCATTACAATGTAGATTGGAAAATAGAGGCTACCCCATTAGTAGCCTTGTACAGGCAAGACATCGAATTGAAAAGGTCAAAAGGGAAGACACATTGATTAAAAAAAAGAGACATCACAATACTGATCGAGTGGCAATTATTACCACATACAATATACACCATAATCAGATTTTCAAGATCTTAAATAAGAATTGGAACTTATTGAAGGGAGTACCAGGTTTGCTCGGTGTCATCTCTGATAAACCGAAAATGACATATAGAAGAAGTGCTACTATTGGAAATTTCATCACTAGAAATGATGTTGAACCTATTAGGTCAGAAGGTACGAGTTGGCTGACAAACCAAGCTAAAGGTTTCTTTATATGTGGAAATTGTAACATATGTGATTTAGGCATTAATCATACTAAAACATTTAGTTACAACACCAAGAAAAGTTTTCATATAAATTAATTCATCAACTGCAATAGTGCGGGTGTAATATATGTTCTAATATGTGCATGTACTAAAATATATACAGGAAGCACTAAACGCACCTTGAAACGTAGAATACAAGAACACAGAAGAGCCATATTAAATCGAGATACAAACTCACCCTTGTATCAACATGTAAAGCAGGATCATGAACATAATGGTAGTTTCAAGTTTCATGGTTTACAGAAAATTACACCTAAAATGAGAGGAGGTGATTGGGAACTAGAACTGTGGCAGCAAGAGGCAAAATGGATTGTTAGATGTAGGTCCACAATCCTTGACCTCAACAGTGACAATGAATTACACTATTTTTTGGATCTGAATCATGAACTATCTGCCTAATGACTTCTTTTCATTTTGAGGATTTAATTCTAATATAGATATCATTGTCATTTAATTGTGTTGTTCCTTCTCCTTGATTGAGTATTAGTTAGTGTGGTTGTTTAGCGGTAAAATCACAAAAAGTGAGCATAAAAACTACTAATTTTTCTTTATTACTGATTTTTTTTTTCTTTTATATATGTAAACGCCTAGTGTGCTTGTGCTTGAAGCCCTACCGCTTGAGTTCTGTTGTTGGTTATTCAATGAGCTGACACACTGCTTGTTGCCAATTGTATTATGTGGGGATCTGAACATTACTCTGCCCAGCAACTGAGATATGGGAGAATATCAACCATATACAGGTCGAAAACCCAAAGTGTATTGAGCCCTAGAAGGTATTTGCAAGGATCAGGGATTAATTGATGTATGGAGAAAGAAGAGACCTCTAGAGCATGGGTATACGTATTATTCAGCCGAACATTAATCACATGTTTGATTGGACTATTTTCTGAGGTCAAATGTATTTACATCTAATCATAAAATTGAGCGATACCCTCGTTTCCTAAAGTTTTAGAAGTTCAGTGAGTTGGGATCAAAACTAAAAAAAGTCATGGAGCTTCGAGCGTGCCCTGATGGCAAATGAGGACTACTATAGACATATAAGAAGTCGAAACCCTGTATTTTTCAAAGAGAATATCGGCAGCGCGCCAATTGGCGTGGTTTCGGACACATTGAAGGGATGCATATGGGGTGAGAAATTGTGGTTTTCGTTGAACCGAGGAAAGGAGGAGAAACAATGCACTCAAGTTAAACAAGACAGTTTAGGCGCAGCAGAGGAAAATCTGGTTAGAGTAGTCCAACAGGAAGGAGAAACTAGGGAGGCCCAACTAGGGGTAATCTCAGCAAGGGCAGTGGTAAACGAGATCTTTGCTAATAGGGTAGCAGATAAGCTCCCAGTTTGGAAAGAAAAGACACATGAATGTAGTGAACAAGTAGGGCATCATTTGGCTGTGAGAGCAAGACAGAAAAGCATGGCAAGTGAAGTGTGAGAAATTCGAGATCCCATCCACGGGTTAGTCTCTGACGCTATTAAGATTAGGGCTGCCTTTCAGATGTACTATCAACTCCTATACTCCGGAAGCACTAAAAGCAACTCTGAGCAAATAGATGATTTTCTAAAGGCAGTACCTCTAAATAAATTGACTATAGAGGAGAAAGAGCTCCTGGAAGGGACATTTTAATGGGAAGAAATCTATTCCGCTCTGACTAGTCTCCCCTCCGGCAAGGCCACAGGTACTGACTCAGTCCCCTCAGAATTCTATAGAACGTTTGCGCCCCAATTAAAAGAACATGTGACGGTCTTAGTCAATCAAATTTATTGTGGAATCCCCCCCCCAGGATCTTGATCTATGGCCAAAACTGTTGTCTTTTTAACAAAGAATACAATACAATACAATACAGATGCATTTGTAATGCGCGCTACATACCCGTGCGGGTCTCAAGGCGCTGGGGGGAGGGCTGCTACTGGTCGAAGAGCCAGGTCTTGAGGAGTCTTCTGAAGGCCAGCAGGTCCTGGGTCTGTCGTAGGTTGGTAGGGAGAGTGTTCCAGGTCTTGGCAGCGAGGTAGAAGGATCTGCCGCCGGCGGTGGTTTTTCAGGTGCGAGGTACTGTGGCGAGGGCGAGGTTGGCAGAGCGGAGGCTGCGGGTGGAGGTGTGGAAGTTGAGTCGGTGGTTGAGGTAAGCTGGTCCGGTGTTGTGGAGGTCCTTGTGTGCGTGGATGAGGAGTTTGAAGGTGATCCTCTTGTTGACGGGGAGCCAGTGCAGGCCTCTCAGGTGGGGTGTGATGTGGTTGCATTGTGGGATGTCGAGGCTCAGTCGTGCCGCTGCGTTCTGGATATGTTGCAGCCGCTTCAGGGGCTTGGTTGTTGTTCCTGAGTAGAGGGCGTTCCCGTAGTCCAGTCTGCTGGTGATGAGGGCATAAGTAACGGTCTTTCTGGTGTCGGGGGGAATCCATTTGAAGATTCTGCAGAGCATTCGGAGGGTGTTGAAGCAGGATGCGGAAACTGCATTGACTTGCTTGGTCATGGAGAGGGCGGAGTCTAGGATGATCCCCAGGTTGCGTGCGTGGTTGGTGGGTGCTGGGGCTGTTCCTAGCGATGTTGGCCACCAGGAGTCATCCCAGGCTGAGGGAGTGGAGCCGAGGATGAGGACCTCCGTCTTGTCTGAGTTCAGCTTCAATCTGCTCTGCTTCATCCATTCGGCGACGGCCTTCAGTCCTCTGTGGAGGTTGGCTTTGGCGGTGTGGGGGTCTCTGGTGAGGGATATGATCAGCTGGGTGTCGTCGGCGTAGGAGATGGTGTTGAGGCTATGTTGTCGTGCGACGTGGGCGAGTGGTGCCATGTAGATGTTGAACAGCGTCGGGCTGAGGGAGGATCCCTGTGGTACGCCGCAGATGATCTTGGTGGTCTTGGAGCGAAAGGACAGACATGTTGTAGCGCTTGGGTCATATCACCCGATAACTTTAATTAATGGAGACTCCAAAATTATTAGCCGCACGACTAGCGCAGGTGATACCAAAGATAGTTTCCAATCAACAACATGGCTTTATTTCTGGGAGGGACACCAAAGATCATACTAGGAGAGTTATCGCTCTTTTTGATGTAGTTCAAGTATCAGGGGACCCCATGACCTTTATCCTGTTCAATGCGGAACAGACATTTGATCGGGTCTCCTGGCACTTTATTTGGGAGACGATGTAGATGGTGGGTATTGGTCCAGGGTTTATACAGGCAATAAAAGCCCTATATTAAAAACCTGTAGCAAATATCTTTGTCTCAGGTGATACAACTGAACGCATTGAGATTTTGCAGGGGATGCAACAAGGATGTCCTTGTTCTCCACTTTTGTTTGCACTATATATAGATCTGTTTATTCGAAAACTAGAGAGAAATGCAGCAATCCCACCAGTGGTAGTGCAAGGATATGAAAATAAAATCCTAGCGTACACAGATGACATAGCCCTAGTGACCCCCCAAACCAGAAATTGCTCTTAAAATAATTGAGATGGAAGCTTTACAACTGGGGGAGCTCTCAGGATACTCTTTGAATAAAGACAAGACCCAAATTTGCTACCAACTATAGGATCTTGATGGTAGACAATCAAGTGGTAAAAAATTTGGTATACCTGGACGTCAGGATTTCATCCGACTTAGACGAAATTGTGAAAGAGAACCTGGATCCTCTAAAAGGGAAGACCAAAAAATAGCTTGTTAGATTGAATAATTTACACCTCACAATAGTGGGAAGGTGTAAGATAATCAAGATGATTTTTTTTCCTAAAATGGTGTACTTTTATAGAGCTATACCTTTAGAATTTTCAAACTATTGGTTGAAGACATTCAAAATTATATTTACAAGGTTTCTGTGGGCTTATTCCAAACCCTGAAGGGCACTGAAATATCTTTCGCTCCCGAAAGAAATGGGTGGGTGGGCCTTATCAAATCTCAAGCTGTATTATTGGGCTATTATGTTGCAGTACAGCACTATTTTACTTCAGGAACCACCTTGCAATGAGGCGCAAGAATGTATCCCTTCTACATATGAGCTGTTAATTGGCAGGGAAGCCTGGGGCGGCCTATGGAATCAGCTAGAGCTTAGCTACTACAAAAAAGTATGCTTTAGGTGCCTTCTGGGAGCATATAAATTATGTGCATCGGTTCATAGAATGATGGGATTAGGAACATTGAACTTCTATACGCCTCTTCAGGATAATTGGAATCTGCCAGAGATCTTTAGGGATCAGTGTATTCAAAGGTGGTCTAAAGCAGTGCTAGGTAGCATAGGTGTCTTTTATTCTCCTTTCGGCATTGTAACATTCGAGATCCTAAGAAAGAGTTTGGTATTAGTCATAGGGTGTTTTTTAAGTACCTTCAAGTAAGAGACTACCTACAACATAAAGGGGGCGGTCCCGCAGACTTTCTCAGAAATGAATTGATAGAGAAATTAATAACTCAGGGTTCAAGCAATGTTGGGATAATATATCACATACTGAACTCCAAAATGAAAGATGATCTTGATAAGTATTCTTTGAAGTGGCAAGAGAAACTGACAATAACAGAATCCGATTTTTGTCGGCCAAATTGCAAGCGCAGGTTTTTTAAGACTTGTCTTCTGCTATATTACACACCAGCTAGGATTGCAAAATGGGGTGTTGGCAAAGAGACTAGGTGTCCCCGTTGTACTTTGTTGTGTGCAGACATAGTACAATGGGGACACCCTACATGTTGCACCCTGATCCCTTTGAAGGATGAAATCACAAGCGTTTTATATTCCAAATTGGAGATAAAAGTGTCTTTGACTCCAAGATTGATTCTACTTGGAATCCAGAAAAAAGAAGAGGCACAGGACGCAAAGTATTTTCTCAGTGTTTGAATGGCTATTTTTAGATAAACAGTTGACTATGCATGGATGGATTTGAACCCCCCAATCGTTCTAACAATGGATGGCATTATCAGGTTACAACTTAGAAAAAGCGTTGTACGCCAGAAAAGGCAGTCAGGCAAGAAAGATTGGATTAAAAATGTGGGCTTGACTAACCAAGTGGTTGAGGTGATCCATTTTATATGGGACCTCTGTCCCTTGGAGTGGACATATGAACATCTTCTACATCAGCACTATGCACTTTAAATCATATTGAAAACAGCTCCAACTGACAAATTGATAAACTATGATTATGATTTTATGTATATAAATGAAATCAGACCATCTTAATTGTAAAGTACTGGCTAGGTATTAAAAAAGCTAGGATATTGGACGCTGATACTCTTGAGCCCGTGGGGTGTGGAGGAGATGTGTTTATTGTATTTATGGAAAATGTGCAACAAAAATATTTATTTTTTTTAAAGTACCCCAGCAACCTCAAATTTCCCACTAGAGTTCATACATGCATACTATCTATATATAAATGTACAGCCCAGAAAGTTCAAAACATTGTTTGCATACATCTTTTTATTATAAATCAGTGTATTAGTAGACATTTCAACACAATATCATTCCAAACAGGCAATAAGTCCTGAACATCAATATTGTAGGTCAACAGAAACAATACACGTACAATCTAAAACATCATTCACATATAAAACATAACAAATCTCACATTCATTCGTCACCCTTTCACACATTCATCTCAATGATAAAACAGTTTTTATATAACAATATCAATCTCCGACTTGGACTTGTGTATTTTTCGCATTCCATGATTTCTCATCATTTTATTACAATCTTCAATATTCAATAACAATTTGAATAAGAATAACACTTTTTTGACATATACGCCCTATTATTAAATTTTTCCAAATGCTGTGGTTGAACACAATATCTTCAGCATGTGTTTTAGCATGAAATGCCTTCTTCACGAATGCCACATCATCATCAAGACCCCAATATGCTTATACAGACCCTTCAGCCTTCATGGGAATGCAAAAGCTACAAATAATAATGAGATACTGATGCTTAAGTGTAGGAAACCCCTTGCACGAAGCACAGTATGATGGACTACCATTTTTTCTTTTATTCGGGGGTTCTCTCTCCAAATTTGGACCCTGTTGTAACCGCCTTAAAACTCTAACAGCGTGTTGGCAGGATGGGCCATCTCTGTCAGTATGGGGGGGTCGAAGCTGTCACCTACAACACTTGCATTTCAAACACACTGGCTCAGTTCACACACAAAGGATTTCACTCTGGCTTATTGTCCTACAGACAGACTGTGACTAGGGCAAGGAGGCAGAAAATTCCAGAAACCTCTGTGGATACTACAGAAGAAGGATGCCCTGCTGCCTTGATGCTTGATGCATGACCTGCACTGGACGACGTGAAGCCCAGCAAGGCCTCGCCGCACAGCTGACAGTCTCATTGGAACTGACGCAGAGCAACACTAATCCCCGCAAAACCTTGCCGTTTCACTGGATGCTACACCAGCCGACGTAGAGCCTCACAAAGCATCATCATGCAGATCACACACTAAAGACATAAGTTACAACCCTCAGTGGGTCAATCTTGGTCCTGTGCCTGGCGAGCGCTCCCTCACAGTCAGCCTGAACTTGTGACTTTGTCCCAGTCCAGCGCGATCATATACCTCAGTTGGCGCACCTTTTGATGCTACTTTTTCCTAAGTCTTCAAAATTGCATGTCTCTTGTTCTACTGGTTGGTTTTTTTTTTTATCATTTGGTGTCATTTATTTATTCAATTTTACTCTAGTTTTCTAAACTGGAGTGGGATCTTTCTGGTGTTGTGTTTTCACTGTGTTACTGCTTGTCTGCTGCATAAACAGCAGCCCAATTTCTCACAACACTTATCATGTTGCTATAGTTGTTGTCAAAGTCTTTGAGACATGACGTCCTCTGCTGTCACTGAATATATAAACTTAAGGGCTCTGCACTCACTGCCGGAGCAAGGAATGAAAGAGGAACAGAGAGCACAGATGAGAGAGATGATGGAGGAATGTCCAGGGTGAAAAGAGAGGTGAGGAAGTAGACAGGAGGATTGAAATACCCAGATTGGGAAAAGGATGTAGGGAAAAAGAACACAGTGGGGGCAGGCATTAGCAAACAGATGGGAAATGGGGGGGGGGGAGGAATAGGGACACACAAATGGGATTGTCAGGCATATGTTTTGTGAGGCCTCAGATAGACAGGCCCTACTAAATACACATACAGTAACCTCATAATACATGCCATCAGCATGATTACAAGAAGCAATTTCACTGGTATGGATAACTCATAAATAAATAACAACAACTAATTCAAATGAATAGCTATGCTCTGTAGCTCTATAATATTAAGTTAATACACATTATTTTAGTTTCTCTACATGGAAAAAAACTACACCAGTTTCACCCTAAGGCTGGCATCTCCAATTCAATGTTTATTGAAAGTGATTTAGGATGAATGGACGACAAAAATGGGAATTTGCCTGAGTACGCGTCTCTCAGGCACAGTATTTGAATAAGACTATGCCCAGAAATAAAGGACAGAGTGGGTGGATGTGTTAGTAAGCGGATGAATGAGCAATCATCTGCACAGCTTGCCTGAGTATATGTGCTGAATCCAGAAAGGCTACATCACTGCATCTGTGTTAGTATATTCTGGTGCTGAATCATTAATCGTGCAACATTACTCTTGATAGTGATAGTGTTGTATCTATAGCCTAACACAATTCAAGACACTATGCTCCAGATGCAGAGACCTCATCACAACAGGCAAGGCAGCCTACAAAAATTAAACACTCATGGAAGCATCCAACAAAAATGAAGTCTGCTTTAAAGAAGTCAATTTGGTGTCACACCCCACCCAATCCGCTCATACAGCACTCATCCAACCACTGTAAAGCAAGTAACCATTTCTTCAGAGAGAAGATAAAAAGTATCAGACTACCACCCTACCTCAAATCCAATCACAAAAAAGTCCTGAGTGGAAAAGTAAACCAAAACATCAACAAATGAACCGCAAATGACCAAGCAGAGACCTCACAGTTCTCAAGCCACCACTTATGAGGATGGCATCTTATCAGGGCCGGCTTTAGGACAATGCGACTGGTGCGGCTGCACTGGGTGCTGACCTAAAGGGGGGGGCTGCTTTTAGAAATAACTTATGATTGGAGAGATATGGGGCACTTTTACCCATTGGTAGTGAGAGAATCCGAGGAGGTGGTCATAGGGTGTGGGGGCGCCAAAAATGATTGTTGCACCGAGCGCCACCAGCGCTATAGCCGTCCATGCATCTTATCAACAACTATACGAAAATCTCTTTCTGGAGAGGCTCTCACTTCATGCGACAATACTTTCAACATCTTTACTCAAGGGATCTTCAGTGATGCACTTTAAACTGAATAGACATTTACCACTCCTGAAGAAATAAGCCTTGGACAACATCATCCTTGCAACCTACAGATCCTTCGGGTATCAACTATTCTTCAAAAAGATAACCAAGAAAGCTGTCTCGTGGTAGCTGCCCAACTCAGTCAATCAAAATGACCCACTATATGATTACCAGTTTAGCTTCAGCTATCAGTACAATATAGAGAATGTAACCACCCAAGTCATGAACAAAGGTGATTTCTTCCTGTTGATTCTGTCATTTCAGCCTTCAATAGGATCAACAATCGGGCTCTGGCATGTGTCCTGGAAACTCACACAGGATTCTCAAACAAAGTACTTTGGCAATTTATTCTAATATTTATCAAATTGTCTCTGGCTCGTCCAGAAGAGCACTGATAAGTCCTTAAAGTTACTATCCACCTGTGGTGTTGCCCAAGGATCCATCCTTTATGCCATCATCTACAACCTCTTTATGCAACCGCTTTATACTGTGTTCAAGAGCAATACTATAAAAATATATCAACAGGCCAAAGACAAACTCTACCCAAAAGACTCAGCTGTCAACAGCATCTAACAACTTAACACTTGCCTGGATGTAAAACACCTATCTGACACTAAACCTGATCAAAAACAAATTCCTTCACTTAACTAAGAGCAGCAGTCAAGCCTCAATTAAAGTTTGGCTGCCGAAAATGAAGCTAGAGGGAATCACATATCAGGTCATCTAAAAACAGGAGTTTACAAGAATTCACCTGAGATACAATCCATTGCTTCAAGGAATGTAAAGTCAGGAGTAACAGGACAGCATTGGGCCATCTGGCATTGTTAAAGAAAGTGAAGCTCTATCTCCCTGAAAAAAAGTCAGAATGATGAATTTCTGGCCCATTCCCACCTAGATGAGAGTAATGTTCTGCAGAGAGACTGAATCTGAAATTAATGTGTGAGTGAAGCCTAGCAGAAGGCCTAGGGCAGAGTGGGGTCTATGGAGAAGCAGGTGGGAAGTGACACTCACAGGCAAGTGAGACAAAGAAACAGTACATCTCCATGTGAGGTCAAGGGACACTGGTGTCCACGGAAGAGTGTGAGGTCCATTGGAAGAGCGACACTGAGGTACATAGGATTCTGAGTCATGGAGGGGCGTGTGGGACCATACCGGGAAAGAGAATGAGTCCCAGGGGAGAATAAGTCATAGGGGTACAGTGATTCCAGAAGTCAGGGGAGTTTAACAGCCAAGTTCAAGGGGTTGTGCGGCCCTTATCTGGGGTTGGGTAAGAGGCAAATCTAAGTGCCGGAAATAGTGAGGCTCATTGTGAAGGTGAGGCTTATTACCAAAGAAACATATGGTCTGGGGGAGAGATGTCTTGGAGGACAATGCACAGGAGTGAGTGAGGTCATTGGACTGCAAAGCCTTCGGGTGAGTGATGCCCACTTGCAAGTGAGGTCAAGGGCCAGTGAGGGCTATAGTGAGCGAATGGAACCGAAGGAGAAAGAGTGAGAAAATTGAGGTCTGGGGAAAGAGTGTGGTACATGGAAATAGAGAGGCCCAGGGCAAATGAGACGCCCAGGGGAGGGTTGATCCCTGGGGGGAGGCTAAGGCTCAGGGGAGAGGTTGAAGCCAACACTGAGGACTGAAGGTCAAAGGAATCATTGGAGTCCAGGGTAAACTGAGGCTGAGGAAGACAGTGAGGCCAGGGCCAGAGGGGAGTGAGGCCCCAGCCCAAGGGCCTATGAGGTTAACAGATAAAAGTTATGGTGATGACATTGAGGCCTTCATCAGGAGTCAGATTAATGCACAACAAATAGCCCGAAGAGCGGGCATTGAGCCCGAGAGGACCATGCGTAGGGCAAGGCCTTGAGGTGAGAGATTTCTCAAGCAGAGAGTGAGGTTCATGGGGAAAACCTGAGGCTTGGAAGGGAAGAGTGAAGCCTGAAGGTTTGAGTAAGACCTGTAGAGGGGAGAGTGAAATCCAGAGAATGGAGAGGGTGACCCTGATGGGGAAAGAGTGAAACTCAAAGGGGACAGAGTGACACCTAGAGAAGATAGAGTGGGTCCCAGAGGGAGGTTGAGGCCCAATCAGGAAGCTAAGACCCAGGGAAAAGAGTGTGGCTCAGGTAGAAGTGCAAAGTCGAAGAAAAAGACGTCCTAGGAAACCCTTCTGCCAATAATAATAATGATAATATGTTTTTAGATAGTGCTTCGTACCACAGGTTAAGTGATAAAAATCCGAGATGTTTATTCATCCTTTAGTTATTCAATTGCAAAAATCTGCACTCAGTTTGATCCAGGGTTTTTGTATTGTTTTGTATTGTTTTTAGATGAGCCAGGTACAGTATTCTGCCAACATAGGAGGGCATGGTCCCATTTTAATTATCTTTGAGGATCACTCATACGTAATAGACAAAGTACATGCCTTAAAATTGGGATGGCAATATGACTTGAGTCTCTAAATCCCTAAGTCACTGTTCCTTATGGGAGGGTATTTCAAATGTTGTGCTACATGAAAAGGATGGCTGCAAGGATGCATTTGTCCAGGATGGTGGCCTTTTGTGTGCCGCATCTCCACTTAATGGGTTTAGGTCAGGCACCTAGCACTATCAACTGTATGTGTTCTACTGTCCTCTCGGCTCGTTCACTGGTCAGCTTTGGTGTGGGTATTGAGACAGTAAGCCGGGTTATACTGCATTGATTTTATACAGTTGAGTTCCTCTGCCTTCCGTTAGTTTCCCCATATCAAGAACTGGCCCTGGCGGGAGCTTTTCTCTCATGAGTGGCAGAGATCCCCCCACTCCCACGTCCCTGAACGGTGCTTGACAAAAATCAGTTGGCACCATAGAAACAGCAAACCTGGATAGGAGGCAGTCAGCAACGATACGCCAAATGACATCATGACTGCAATCTTTGGGACCGGTTCACAGAGCATTTATTAGTACAGGAAATACTACTGCAGAAGTGCATATGTGCAAGGGAGTAAGCTGAACAACTACCTCCCACTTGAAATCATGTCCCACATAGCAGTGAGTGAGGGAAGGAGGCAAGCAAACCTGGCAACCATTCGGGAGATTGCTCCCCTTCTTTCTTCCTTCTTTCCATCCATCACTGTATCTTTTCTCTCCATTATTTGTCCTTCTCTTCATCTACCCTCTCTCCATCCAACCATCATTCATCCTTCTCTCCATCCATCCTTCTCTCCATCCATCCTTTTTTCTATTCATCCTGTCATTCATGCATCTACCCTTGCATCCATCTTTCCATTCTTTCTCCATCCTTCCTGCCATCCATCCTTCTCTTCATCCATCATTTCATCCATCCATTTATGCATTCATTCATCCTTTTCCATCCCTCTGTTCATCCCTTCTCTCCATTCCTCCCTCCTTTCCTCCGTAAGAGGTCGTATTTATGAGCTTCCTAGGCATCAGAGTCTCGATCAGAATCAAACGAGCCATAAACAAAATCTTAAATCTTTCATGTTACGCAAAATTGCCCAGTGCAACCCACAATCCCTCAGGCTGATAATGTGGGTAGTGCCCCAGACTTTGTGAATTGGCCCTGAAAGGTCCATCTCCCTATTAGAAAAAGTGTACTACCTGTATATTTATATTTCCTGAAAATCCTTAAGTATTCGCTTTCTAGATATTTTGAGGGCAATTCATAAAGTTGTTTAAGAGTACGTAAAAGAGTACATCACGAGTCCTACTTTAAGTACTCCAGAAGGACTTTGTGAATAAGCCCCTCTAGAATCAATTTATAATTAAACGACAGAAAAACAAAAAGACAGAAACAAATAGTTTATATTTCTTAGTTTAAAATGAGTTTTGTTTTTGAGGTCTTCTATTTCTTAACAGTTTTCCAAGTTGGAGGGGCAATAATAATAATAATCCACATTTATAAAGCGTGAAAAATCACTCGTAAGAGTCTCTAGGCGCTGAGGGCCGTAAGGAAGATTAAGCAAGCTATTGCCCAGTCACATAGCGGTGGGCTAATCTGCCGCCGGCGCCAAAGATCGAACCTTGATTTTCTGATTCCCGATTTAGTCGCCCTGGCCGCAGTGCCACACCGCTTCCCTCCCGGGTAGACAGTTGATCTTCCCTCCCGCCCCTCTATTTCAAGTTGTAAGGATACGGTTGTTCTTCCCTTCCGCCCCTCTATTCCGCTGCCCTCTTTTCTTGTTTTTCTAAACTCTGTTTTTTTCTCCCTCCTCCACGTTTGTGTTTTTCTTTTGCAGGGGTGGCATTTTTACTCTTTACCTCTCTGGTCCTTCAGCCCAAGATATCTTTTGAAAAGTTTTTTGTCTGCATTTTTATGTTGTTCTTCAATTTTTCTGGGATTATATAATTTAATTCGAATTTCCAAACGTATTGTTTCTGTCTTTTAGTTTTTCGCTTTTTGTTTAAACCATTTTCACTCCATGCCGTCAGACAAACACAGCAGTCATGCATTAGACTGCAGAATCGCCAGAGTGGTAATGGTGATGCAGCACTGACACCCTAAAGAACAGGTTACTATGACACCCAGCAGCCTCACCTTAGATTAAAACTTGTGTGGGCAGGTCTGCAGTGACACAGCACCAGGAATTTAAATTGCACATGGTTCGGTCTCTGAAATTATTGTGTTTTTTGCTTCAGGGGTGGTAGTGACAACACCACCCCTTTGGAACACTCCTTAATGGTAAAGGTGTGACCCATATAGGCGGTGTCATTATATGCTGCATAAATATAGTTATGAACTGGAAATACAAATAGAATATAATGTGCTAGTTGACTGTGCCACATGAAGTAAAAGGCCTATGCCTGCATAATAATACCAGTTCATAATGTCATACAATTAAAGTGACATTTCCAATAAATGTAGGTCACCCCAATCAACTTTCATTGACATCTTCTAGACCAGTGGCTCCCAAACTGTTTAGAAACTAAGGGTGGGCGTAGTTCGCGAAGTAGCACTTCGCGAAGCTACGCAAAGTGAAGTTCGCACTACGCGAGCTACGCGTGCTAGAGCACTACGCTACGCTACGCGCTACGCTCGCGTAGTTTGCGAAGTTCGCGCTACTTCGCGCTACGCGAACTGCACGTAGCACAGTGCGAACACGCGTAGCGTAGTGTTGCGTAGTGCTGCGGTCATTTTTTGCTTGCTCGCGGTCCTCAACGTCAAGTTGGCGACCGCGAGCAAGCAAAATGACATCCTGGCGAGACTTTTTCCTTGTTCGCGATCGCGAGCATGGAAAATAAACCTCCCGGCGAGATTCCCAACGCGAGAAGGTCAGGTTTCTCATTGCGAGGGGTCGCGTATGCTCGCGACCGCTCGCGATGAGAAACTACCAGTTCGCGTTGAGAAAGCTGCAGCTCGAGTAAAAATCTACTCGAGCAGCAGAAAACTACAGCTCGCACTGTGCAAGATGCCATTTTCAATGATTGCACAGTGCCGGTTGCTTGTCCGCACTGTGCAATCATTGAAAACAACATCTTGCACAGTGCGAACATGTTACTTCGCAGTTCGCGAAGTGCTACGCATAGCTCGCGTAGTGCGAACTTCACTTTGCGTAGCTTCGCGAAGTGCTACTTCGCGAACTACGCCCACCCTTAATTAGAAACACGACCCACTTTTTAGCATCACATACTTTCATGACGCACTTAACTTTAATGGACATGAGGAGGGGAGATTTTTTAAAGTAATTAAAGCAGCATGTGGTAGTGCTGGAGTGGGGTTTTCTTTAAAAATGGTATTCCCTCTCCATTTTGCATATTTATATTAATAAGAATAATTAATTAATAGTAATTGTACTAATTGTTTGCTGTGTGAATTGACCAACATTACTAATATAAGAAATACACGTGGGAATTGCATTTGCATGGCCTAATTAATACGTAAAATAATTTTCGTATGCATATTAATTATAGACAATTAGAAAGTGCATGATTATTTGTTGCTTTCGTTATGTATTCGTGATGTGTGCTTTATTAATGTGAATATAACCCGCATTAAGTGTTGCTTCTGCTAGATAAATACACACACATATGGGTATTAGTAAGGGGATAACATTTTATTAGTCATTTCTATGTATTAATTACGTTTTTGTGTTTCTTTGCTTAAGTTGACCATTTGGTGGCCGCAAAATGGCTGACATCCCTATCAGACGAATTGACTTCATTTGTGAACGTCTCTGGGTGAAGTGCGCATGCATCACGATCAGCAGCAGTGGCCTTTGGACGACCCTAACTCAACTGTGCCACACAAGGACACACCGGGCTACCAGCCAGCTGCTCTGAAAGAAGCAATAAAAGATACATCTCCGAAGAGAATAATGAACTATATCTAAAGACACATTTTCCACATGGGAAAGCTGTGGAACCATTTTTACGGACCAATCAGGATATTCGAAATATTATTCGTTACTTTGTGGAATGTAATTTTACTATAAAAATGGTAGAATAGAGAGGTTAAGAAGCGAGACCCTTCAGAAGATTTTCGATTTCCTGACGTTATGCTGACGGAGAGGACAGTGACACTGCAGGACAGCTGTTTCCTAAGACTCTGACAGTATGAACAGATGACCAAGATTTTGACTTAGAGGTCGATCTTTTAGCCAGAATAGGTAAATATGACGGTCTATTGCTTGATTAAACCAGAGACTCCATTTTGATTATTTAGATAAAAATTTAAGATTCATTACAAGAACTGTGTTGGGTCGTTTTTATGAGAAAAAATTTATTTATGTAAATAATGTTATAGATTTTGGTATCACTCCAACCTGCAGCTAGCTGATCCATGGCCTATTCATGGGAGGAGTACTAAAAGGTGAAGTTTAGGCCTTTATAAATAGGGATATATGAGTACTTCCTTCCATTACAGCGAGTGGAATAATCGCCTCCTTGGAAACAGGTTATTAGAAGGATGAATGTTGGTGTTATGGGCCCCAACAGCGAATGTAGTGATTGTGTGTGATCTATGATCTGTGATGAAGGGAGGGATTTTGCATTCCGCGCTGCATCAGTTTTCTTGGTAGCAGAGATATGGTTAGCTACTGTTTTGGTTTAAGTGATCATTGCTTGCAAATAGCTTATTGATTATTGATTGGTATTGATTTATGTACTAACACTATATGTTGAGTTACGTTGAGTTATATGTTGTTAGCACGGCTTCTGGGATGTAGGAAGTCGGAAGTTTGTAAACAGTTCCGTAGCAGAGCAGAGGTAAGCGCTGCTCTCGGGTGAGACGGAATTGTTGTTGCCCTGTAGGTACACAGGGGAAACGTGTGACAAGTGAAGTTGCACGGCTCATTGTCTGGGTTCGATTCGGCAGCATCGTTATGTGTTGCCATTAGAAATATTCTCTGTGTGAGAGAAGTGTGTATGATAGCGAAGGTTACCTGCGAAATTTTAGTCTTTAAGTACCAGGAAACCAATTGGCATACCGATAACGCTTATCACTGAAAAGGTAGCAGGTGTTCTCTGAGCTTGTTAGAAGGACAAAGTAGAGGGAAGCGCTGCTTTGTTAACATGTGTCATAATTCTGTAGTAGGACAGGCTGTTCGCTGTTCTCAGGAAAGACAGGATTCTGTGCGTATGTACTACATTTTCTTGTGTGAAAGAGTGTGAATGTAAAGGCATGCATGGTTGATTGCGAAACTCTAGGTTTATTTCTCAGGAGCATTGGGTCTCCAACTATGTGTCTTAAATGCTAGAGAAACAATTAGCTAATGCTTGTTAGAAGGGTGAAGTAGAGGGATGTGCTACTTTATCAACGGAAGTAATGATTCCGTAGTAGGGCAGAGGTAAGCGCTGCTCTCGGGAAAGACAGAATTCTCGTGAGAGAGGTCTATTGCTATTCTTTGGTTAGCGAAGCGGACAATGGAGATGTTTTAGTGTTGTTACTAATAGAATTGTAAAAAGTTGCAATAAGAGTTCACGGAGCGGACTTGTAAAGGAGGGGTAGACAGGAGCAGAGCTGCCGCAGCTGCTGCTGACGTCAGAACGACCGCGCTGGGATTGGACAGTGGGTCAGAAGTGTGAAACGCCCCGGATTGGTGCATTTGTGTAAAGCCGCGCTAGGATTGGAGAAGTACAGGGGGACGTAAACGCTTCCCATTGGTGCGTTAGTGTAAGTCGCGCTGGGATTAGAGGACTGTGACAGTGACGTAGACGCTCTTGATTGGTGCGTTAGCGTGAAGTCGCGCTGTGTGTGGACAGAATAGCGGTACAGTTGTAAAAGACTAGCGATACACAGAAACCAAGAAAATGTATTACCAGCCACCAGATAGGGAAAAGAAATCCTGGTTTGGTAAAGTTAAAAAGTGGTTCAAGAAAGATAAACAGGTCAAAACTAGGGAAGGAGAGTTAATTCCTCCACCGAAAACTCCTGCATCATTAATGATTGCGAAATATGGATATCATACTTGTATTTGGGTAGATAATTGGGTAAAATATACCAAGGACGATGGAGTCCTGGCATTTCCAGAACATGGTTCCTTTAATTTGGCCGTTTTAAGGAATCTAAGGGAGAGGATGATGTATCTAGAACCAAGACCTAGAGCGACGCAGTTTGAGGCATTGACCGAGTGGGAAGACGAAGTGCATGAGTGAGAAAAGCAAAGAAATGGTAGAAGTTACAGATATCTGTTTGGAAGGTCATATGGACATGAAACGCATGATGATCGAATGAAAAGATAGAGGAATGCAAGTATGACTGAGGGTATGTTTCCTGTAAGAGCGGTAGGAGAGAATGAATGAAGAAAATGTGTAGAAAAAAGGAATAATGTGGAATCAAGAGGTTACAGGGCAAATGAATCAGATGATGATGTGTTGGATGATGTGTTTTATAAAAATCCACCACCGTACCGACCAGAACCAGAAATGTTGACACCAAATGCCCCAATGAGAGAAACATTACGAATTATCAAGACTGAGACTATGTCACCAGATTTAGAAAAGAGAAACTCCACTAGAGAGGTAGAAAAGAAATCGGAAAATAGAATAGATAGTGAAAATTCAGCGGAATTGGCCAAAACAACTCTAGAATTAACGGAGAAAATAAGAGAATTAACCAAGAATCTAGAAGCTGTAACAGTTCCAGTGACTATAGGTCCTGTAATGCCCATTTTTGAGAAGCAAAAGGATAGTGAACATTGCTTGACGGTACCATACCGGAACAATAATTTGGTTGAGAGCCCAGAACGGAGTCAAATTGAGAATCCATGGGGACCGACAATAAATATGTTTGAACCAAATGTTTCAAATAATCCCTTTATAAATCAGAATTATGCCAAAAGAAGTAGAACGACAGTAGAATCTTTGTTGGAACCCCAGAGAAATCCAGAGCAGTGTAGCGTAGAAAACCCGGTAGGACCTTCTGTGGAAGAACTGAGTGAATGGTTAAGAGGGTTACAGAGACAAGATAAAGAATCCCAGTCAATAGATGTGGCTAAATTACGGATGGTATTGGAAGAATTAATTGTAGGGACTATTCCCGTAGAAAAATTGAAAATTTATCAGGATGAGGAGCTGTTATTCCTATGCAAAAGTGTGACATGGAGAGCGAAGAATCTGCATGAAAGACTAGGAGAAGTTGTGAATTAAATGGGTATAGATATTGATAAGGTAAAAGCCTTACAGAAACCCTATCGAGTTGATTTTACTGAAAAAGACATTGAAAATCTGAACACCACAGGACAGATAGGTCAGATTAAGGACATAATCATTTTATTGAGAAAATGGGGAGACGTGGATAAATGGAGAAGTAAATGGTATAGAAAACGTAATGATGCCTCAGAAAGGACAGTTTCGGCATTCCCTGTTAGAGAGAAAGAAAAGGTAGTGACTGAATACCCCATGAGGGAGATCCCAGGAGGAGGATATGTACACGTCCCATGGGCAAGACAGGACATTTTGTCATTTACGAATGATTTCCCTCGACTACGCGAAAAGCCCGTCAAGTGGTACAGGCAGGTAGACAGATTTGTAAAATTGTTGAAAGTACTATGGATAGATTTGAATAGTCTAGTTGTAATAGTACCGGCAGATTTGTGGACAGAGTGCAAGCTGATGATCAACTGGCCAACTCAGGAGTATCCTAGGGATCCTAAGACAGGAGCTCCGGACCCTGAGGTCATGAAAAAGTATGAACAGGTTACGGTATTTTTGAAAAACAAAGTGCCCCCTAAAGAGACAGATTGGGTAAAAATTGATCGAACACATCAGGAAGGTAAAGAATCAGTACATGCATACTATGAGAGACTAATACAAGCTTTTAAGCAGTTTAGTGGAGATGAGAACCTGAGTGATAAGGATTTGAGTCATATCGTATACAGATTTGTATATGGTTTACGCCCAGAAATTGGTGACATGATAAAGCAGCATACGGTTGATTGGCAGAATAAGAAAATAGATGAAGTATTGAGACATGCTAAATATTTCAGTGACGAAATTGAGGCCAAACAGCGAAAATTAAAAGAAAAGGCAATGTGGGCACAAGTAAAGGTAGCTGAAAGGCAGGAAGCTCAGTTGGTCGAATAAGCAAATAACCCAGGAACTAGACTGAGATTTGGCCCAGGAAAAGGGAAAGGTAATATAGAAGAAGCTAAAAAGAAGTTCCCATGCCATAATTGCGGTAGGTTAGGGCATTGGAAATCCGAGTGTAAATACCCTCCAAGTACTAATAGAGAAAATGCATCATTGAATCCGCAGGTGCAGAATGAGGTGAGTGGTCAACTGCAGCAACAGCAGCAGGTGGTTACCTCACAGAATCAGGTGCCATAACCACCTTTCCCGCAGAGCAGAAACACTCAGAAGTATATTAATGAATCGGGATTCTACAATGAAGAACAGGTAAATAAACCACCATGCGCTCGTGCTGTTTCACAGTATTGGCTGCAACGCGATGAGAGTGACTCAGAGGAAAGCTATTGACGGTGCCGAAAGGAGGAAGAAGAGTGCGTGCTTGACGCAACTCTAGAAGTAGACCAGACAGGACCATTTGTAGATGGGAAGGTTAATGATGAAAATATTACTTTCCTAGTGGACACTGGAGCTACTCGATCAACTGTTAGATCAGCTGATGTTAAGAATCTTCCTCTTTCGGATGAAACAATCCAAGTGGTTGGTGTGTCCAACAGACAGATAAAAACGTATTTGACAGAATCAGTGAAAGTTAGTATAGGGACATTTTCAGAGATGCACCGCTTTGTGGTGTGCGACACCAGTCAAGTGAATTTATTAGGTAGAGACCTGTTGTGCAAAATGAATTGCACCATATTCTGTACTCCAGATGGAATAGCATTTGAAACACCAGATGAGGATGTGCTATATAAAATGACCATAGCTAATGGAGAAAATGAGGTTACTGAGACTTATGCAATATTCAACCCTGATGAACTACCTAAAGAACTAAAGCAGTCAGTGAAGGCAGAAGTGTGGTATTTTACTGGAGAAGATGTAGGGTTTATGAGAAATGTAGATCCAGTCAAAATAACTGTGAAGGAAGGAATAAGCTATCCAAATGTCCCTCAGTACAGATTGACACCTGAGATAATTGAAGGAGTTACCCCAATAATTGAGAAAATGATTAAGCAAGGAATTCTACGAGAAATAATGAGTAGTCCGTGTAATTCACCGATTATGGGACTGAAAAAGCCTAATGGGAAATTCAGGATAGTGCAAGATTTGAGAAAGATAAACAAAATTGTGGTATCATGCTGTCCCATTGTGCCAAACCCATCAGTAATTCTGTACCAGATTCCCCATGATACGGAATGGTATACAGTGATTGATTTATGCCATGCTTTTTTTTCTATCCCATTGCACATTGACAGTCAGCAAATGTTTGCATTTCGTTTTGGAGAGCGGATTTTGGCATGGTGCCGAATCCCACAGGGGTATACAGAGAGCTCCTCAATATTCAATCAATTGTTGAAGAAATCTTTGGAAATTCTGCAAATGCCTGAAAGTTCAGTACTAGTGCAATATATCGACGACCTTTTGGTGGCGTCGAAAACACGTGAAGCTTGCGAGGTAGACACAATAGCACTACTGAATCATTTGGCAGACGGAGGATTGAAAGTGTCACCAGCAAAATTGCAGTATTGTAAGAAAGAAGTACATAAAATCGAGAAAGGACTGAGAAAAATAACAATAGACAGAATCAGAATTATAAAAGGAATGAGAGCCCCCATGACCCAAAGAGAGGTGAGAATGTTTCTGGGAATGGTGGGGTACTGCCGTCAGTGGATTAGCGATTTCTCCCTGATTGCAAAACCCTTGGTACGACTAACAAGGAGTGATTTAAAAGATCCCCTTGAATTGAACAAGGAAGAATTGGCAGCATTCAAACGATTGAAAGAAGGTTTGTGTGAAGCTCCAGCACTAGGCATGCCTGATTATGAGAAAGAGTTTGAGTTGTATTGCAGTGAGAGAAACGGATGTGCAATCTCTGTGTTGATCCAGAAGCATGGAAGGTTGAGGAGATCAATTGCATATTTCTCATCAATGTTTGACCCAGTGGCTGCAGCTTTACCTGGGTGTCTGAAAGCAGTGAAGTTATTGTGATGGGATATCCGTTGAAAGTGTTTGTACCTCATGATGTGGCGATTCTCTTGACAAGGAGTCGTACTCAGTATATGACACATAGTCGGCTGACTAAGTATGAGAAGGTCATATTAGGTGCAACAAATGTGAGCCTTGCGAGATGTGTGAATGTGAATCCTGCAACTTTGTTAGCTGATGCAGAGAATGTGGAAGTGAGAGATGAAGTAGATCATGATTTTTTGGCCGTGCTTGAGTACTGCATAAAGCCAAGACCAGATATAAAAGATGTATCTTTGCCAGAAAGTGATTTTGTGTTGTTTGTTGATGGGTCATGTTTCAGAACAGATGAAGGAGTGCTAAGCGCAGCATATGCAGTATGCACGGTTGCAGCAGTAATGGAAGGATCTTACTTGAAAGGAGTGAGGTCAGCCCAAGCAGCTGAACTTGTTGCTTTGACCAAAGCATGCAAAATCGGGAAAAGTGTGAGTGACTGTGATAACTGACAGCCAGTATGGCTTCGGGGTTGTCCATGATTTTGGCCAGCTTTGGCTACAAAGAGGTTTCCTGACCTCAAGTGGAACCCCTATTAAGAATGCTGAAGTGGTTGGAAAATTGATTGAGGCGATACAGCTGCCTAAACAATTGGCTGTGGTGAAATGTGCTGCGCATAGTCAAGGTAGTGATTACATCACTACTGGAAACAGGTATGCGAACGATATGGCACAGTATTGTGCACGAAACCAGAATTCGGGCAATCGGGTCAAGGAAAGAGAAATGTCTTCTTGCTCAGTAAACACTGGGAACTTGGGAAGAAGTGAGACAATTGCAGGAAGAGTCAGGAGATGAGGAAATGAAACAATGGATAAAAGCAGGGTGTGCACCAAGAGAAAAGGACGTGTGTGGGTCTATCGAGATGGAAGACCAGTGATGCCTGATAGCATGATGTCTATCATGGCACGGATGTATCATGGCTAGGGACACATAGGGTGAGATGCCATGATTAGGTCTTTTAAGCAGACCTGGTATAATCCAAAATTCAGACTTGTAGCAGAAAGCCTATGTCAGAGATGCTTAATATGTCAGCAATACAATCCTGGGAGAAGGACAGTGGTGAGTCTAGGAACCATAGGCCGAGAGGGTGGACCTTTTACCAGAATGCAGGTTGACTTCATTGAAATGCCTCCATGTAACAGACTGAGGTATGTTCTGGTTATAGTCTGCCTATTCTCTAGATGGGTGGAAGCATTCCCAAAAAGAAGAAATGACGGGATGACAGTGGCTAAGCTACTTTTGAGAGAATTCATTCCCAGGTTTGGGTTCCCAGTGACTCTTCAATCAGACGGAGGAGGACATTTTCAGAACAAGATTGTAAAATTGATTTGTGATGCATTGAATGGACAACAGAAACTACATTGTGCCTACCGACCAGAGGCTTCTGGTGTGGTTGAACAGATGAATGGTACAATCAAAAACAGAATTGGGAAAATGTGTTTAGCCACTGGTATGAAATGGCCTGATGTCTTGCCTCTTGTTTTAATGACAATTCGAGCATTACCAGACAGAACCACAGGGTTAAGTCCTCATGAAATAGTCATGGGACGAGCGATGAGGCATGTGTACATTCCAGTCAACAAGCTGATGACAATAACTGATGACATGGTGTTGGAATACTGTAAAGGCCTGGCTGACGCAGTTCATTCTGTGTTTCATCAGGTTGGAGCGGATGCCACCACTCTTGAAAGGAAGCCAGCCCATGAACTGAGCCCAGGAGACTGGGTAAGGATAAAAGTCCACAGAAGAAGAAATTGTTTGGTTCCAAGGTGGGGAAAACCAAGACAAGTCATTCTGACCACAACAACAGCTGTGAAGTGTGCTGGAGTGAAAAACTGGATCCATGCCAGCCATACTTTGAGGATACCAAATCCAGTTGACAGCAAAGGAAAAGAGTACTATGATGAATCAGAGTCAAGTACTGAATCAGATAACGAAGAGCTAAAAACACAAGAAAATCCTGAAAGGGGGGAAAAAGAATCTGATCAAATATTAGTCCCCAGAAATATCTCTCTGAGAAGACGATTGCAGATTTCTGAGAACAGTTCAGATTCTGAAGACGAACAAGGGAGACAAGGTCCCAGAAAAGAACACAGAAAAAAAAAAGGAAAAGACAATGAAGAAGCAGTAAAAGAAATTTGAGAGAAGGAAGTTTCAGATGAAAGACCAAGAGAAATTCCACCTGAAATAATAGATCAAAGAGAAGAAGGGACAGGTACAGAGAGAGAGGGACAGATTGCGGAAGACCCCCGAGGAGGTGTAGGGAACTGCAACATCCAGCTAGGTGAAGGAACAAGTAGCCAGCAGGAAGATTGCGTGTCGGAGACCCGAGGAGGGACAGAAGTAGGGAAAACAGCGGTGGAAAAAGAAGTTGTTGAAAAGAAAAAGCAAGTTGAAACAGAATCTGAAGAGAGTGAAAATGAGATACCAGAAGGTCGAGTTCTAAGAAAAAGGGCTTGGAGAGAAGAAAAGAATATTAAAGAAAGTAAACAGAAAAGAGTCAAAAAGGACGAAGTGTGGCCAAACAAAATAAAAAGATTGAGATATCGGCTGACACGAGTGAAATCACCAAGGGCAGATCAGGTGAATGAAGTGACAAGCCAAGAAAAATCGAAAGAAGAAGAGACTAATCAAGATAAAGAAGAGGGAAAAAGAATAAGGAAACCAAACCAGAAGTATAAGTCACCGGAATGGACGTACGTGGCTCTGCCTGAAAAGGAGGAAGAGGCAGATAGTCAAGGAAATCCAGAGGAGGCTGTACTAAAAGTGGTTGAAGAAGAAGAAGAAGCAGGAATCCTGAGTGTTATCTTATCCAACATCGGAGAAGAAGAAACGGAAGATCAGGAAATTCTGTACTTGGATGAACAGAAAGAAGTGAAAAACGATGAAATGCCAAACTGAGAAAATCTAGAAAACTACTGATAAAGGAATAACAATTGAGTCAAACGATAGATACTGGTAGAACCAAGTAGGGCCTTAGAGCCTAAGATTAGAAAACTAGTTGTGGAGTAAAAGAGGCTAAGTCAAAAGACACAGTCCAAATTAACAAAGATGGCTAACATAGATAGTAGCAAAAGTAGATGTACATTCATGAAGAGATGGTGTAAAATGTGTTGTTGTTGTACAGGATTATTAATGCTTCTATGGAGCATACTTGCTCTTTTGATTTCTTTTAAGGTCACTATAGATACATTAGAAGGACACACTGAGAACATTACTAACATTAAGAAGATTAAAAAAGTAGTTCCAACTAGAATAGATAATAATTATTTACATAAAGATAGGTCTAGTAATGATTTTTCAAATAATGTGTTTTCAAAGCTATTGTATGAATATGTAAAGACCATTGACGTAAGGGACTGCTACGTATGCATGCAGTTACCTGCATCTGTGTCAGAGGGAGTGACTTATCATCACCTTCTAGCAACGTATGGAATAGCATGTAGTGTGATAGCAAGCTTATTTTATGAGATAGGTAAATTAGAATATTATTTTTCAGATGTAGATAACATTTTTGCGCAAGTGCCTGCTAATAACAAACTAAACAAAGTAAGTCCTGCTAAGGTATTAGGTGAATTTTTCTTAGAAACTAAGGAGCTAACAGAGTACATATTTAAAAATAATTTGACATGCAGTTTGAAGAAAGAAGAAAAGATATTCCTAGACATGGTCGAGGAAAGGAGATTGAAAATGAGAAGAAAGGCATCTGAAGGAAAAGGGGAGAAAACAGTCTGGGATGTAGAAATGGGAAAACATATGAAGGGAGAGTCTAATCCAACTTTGGCTTTAGATTGGCCTCAGAAAGGGAAACTGTGTATACGAAGGAATCAAACGGTGTATGACAATCATTTTCTAGGGAATAGTGAGTGCCATGATGCATACCGAATTATGGGTGGATGAGGATTTAAAGGTGGAAGAGATCCAGTTTTCCCTGGACTTTATTTTATCTGTGGGAATAGGGCATATTATCGTTTGCCAGACCATTGGTATGGCACATGTTACGTAGGCCTGGTTTTTCCAAAAATCTTTCACATGGACAGAGGTAAAGATGGTGTACATAGTTTAGGTAATCATTTAGTACGTAGTAAAAGAGAATCTTTGGCCGAAATTGTAGGTGACATTTTTGGAGCATTGATACCAGCAGTGGGAATATCTCTGAATGCGAACAATATTAGAAGATTATCAACAGTAGTGGATCGCTTGTCAACAAGCACCGCTGGAGGATTTTTATTGGTTAATACTGAAATGGTTGCCATGCGTGCTATGGTAATGCAGAATCGACTTGCCCTTGATATCTTATTGGCAAAAGAGGGTGGAGTCTGTGGAATGCTGAAAGTTCAACATTGTTGCACTTACATTCCAGACGAAAATAAAGATATGAAAGTTTACATTAAAAATATTACTGAATTGCATGACGAAATTGTACCACTGGAGGTTGAAGGTGTTTGGGAAAAGATTGGGAAGAAAATTGCTTCTATTAAAAATTTCTTAGTGAAAATAGGTAGTACATTTATAGGTAAAATATTATTCCCATTAACATGTGTGATTTTCGTGTTATTAATATTAAGATTAGGATGTATGTGTTGTAAAAACAAGAAAACAAAGTATAAAATAAAAAGAGAAAAACTAAAAAGAGAAAAGGATCCAGAAAGAAACTTAACAGAGATAACTTTAGAAGAATGGAAAGAAAGTTTGTATAAAAAGGCAAAAAGAGATGAAGAAGAAACTGAATTATAATTAAGAGCAAGAATACATTTCAATTTTCCGTAAAAGGGTGAATAAATTTAGTGTTGTGGTGGTGATATAATCACCAAAGGGGGGATTGCTGGAGTGGGGTTTTCTTTAAAAATTGTATACCCTCCCCATTTTGCATATTTACATTAATAAGAATAATTAATTAATAGTAATTGTACTAATTGTTTGCTGTGTGAATTGACCAACATTACTAATATAAGAAATACACGTGGGAATTCATTTGCATGGCCTAATTAATACGTAAAATAATTTTCGGATGCATATTAATTATAGACAATTAGAAACTGCATGATTATATGTTGCTTTTGTGATGTATTCGTGATGTGTGCTTTATTAATGTGAATAAAACCTTGCATTAAGTGTTGCTTTTGCTAGATAAATACACACACATATGGGTATTAGTAAGGGGATAACATTTTATTAGTCATTTCTATGTATTAATTACGTTTTTGTGTTTCTTTGCTCAAGTTGACCATTTGGTGGCCACAAAATGGCTGACATCCCTATCAGACGAATTGACTTCATATGTGAACGTCTCTGGGTGAAGTGCCCATGCGTCACGATCAGCAGCAGTGGCCTTTGGACGACCCTAACTCAACTCTGCCACACAAGGACACACCGGGCTACCAGCCAGCTGCTCTGAAAGAAACAATAAAAGATACATCTCCGAAGAGAATAATGAACTATATCTAAAGACACATTTTCTACATGGGAAAGCTGTGGAACCATTTTTACGGACCAATCAGGATATTCAAAATATTATTCGTTACTTTGTGGAATGTAATTTTACTATAAAAATGGTAGAATAGAGAGGTTAAGAAGCGAGATCCTTCAGAAGATTTTCAATTTCCTGACGTTATGCTGACGGAGAGGACGGTGACACTGCAGGACAGCTGTTTCCTAAGACTCTGACAGTATGAACTGATGACCAAGATTTTGACTTAGA
Source organism: Triturus cristatus (assembly GCF_964204655.1). Taxonomy (NCBI): domain Eukaryota; kingdom Metazoa; phylum Chordata; class Amphibia; order Caudata; family Salamandridae; genus Triturus; species Triturus cristatus. Next base: position 62,316,005 of record NC_140588.1, read on the forward strand.
GGACGACCTTTTAGCCAGATAGGTAAATATGATGGTCTATTGCTTGATTAAACCAGAGACTCAATTTTGATTATTTAGATAAAAATTTAAGATTCATTACAAGAACTGTGTTGGGTCGTTATTATGAGAAAAAATGTATTTATGTAAATAATGTTATAGATTTTGTTATCACTCCAACCTGCAGCTAGCTGATCCATGGCCTATTCATGGGAGGAGTACTAAAAGGTGAAGTTTAGGCCTTTATAAAAGGGATATATGAGTACTTCCTTCCATTACAGCGAGTGGAATAATCGCCTCCTTGGAAACAGGTTATTAGAAGGATGAATGTTGGTGTTATGGGCCCCACCAGCGAATGTAGTGATTGTGTGTTATCTATGATCTGTGATGAAGGGAGGGATTTTGCATTCCGCGCTGCATCAGTAGTGCCCTGTCATTTACAAACAGCACATTTTCTATTGAAGTGGCTGTAAAGATGCTTACTTGTGTTGTGTACATACGATAGGACACAGTTCCAAGTACACAACTTTATTGTCTGGAGCCACCAGTAGTAACGTCCTCACAACACCTTGTCCAGTGGTAACCAGGCCACCCACAGTCCACATTCTATTGTTAGAACATAACCAATATTGCCAAGCAACTCCACAACAAGGAAGAAACATAACAACTTGGTTGAGTTCTTAAGATGATTTATTCCAATACAACTACCCTGGTACAATACAGGTATGGTGAGCCAGCGTATGCATCCAGCCCTACCCTCACTTAGGCCCTTCTCCTCACCACCTTACATTACTTACATCATTGTAAATGTTGTATTGTTAACGTGTTGGGCCCTCCTATCCCTAATTAAACCTCAGCTAACAGAACAAATCTATTAGGTCCTCCAAAGGATCTTGTTCTGTGCTGAAAGGGACCAGGATACTTAGGTGATGAACAATTATCATATGAGGACCAGGAATAAGATAATTGTTATCACACAACATTAGGTATGAACTCCTAAGCGAATCCACCACTAGTTAGGTTAACCGCCAAATCAATTTGAATTTAGCCAAAAACAAAGAATGAGACAGAAACAGCGAAGTAATTTATCTTAAATTGTATTTCTATTTGGATTCAAAATAATTAGCATACGTCCTAAATTTAGAATAGATTAAAAGTAATAATTCAATTCAATTTCTCTTTGTTCGATTCACACAAAGTGTATCATAAAAGAGTACATAAAGGTTAAAATTTCATAAAAAAACGATACAAACAGATAAAATACATTAGTATTGAAGGTGCAGAAATTCAGTTCACATTTTAACCGGTAATTCATGAATCAACATATTGCTAATACAGATTTTCTTCTTACTAGAGTCCCCCTAAGAAACCTTAAAAGTACCACACACGTATAAAGGTTTGTAAGCAGTTGCAGGTATAAAAAAGCCGGCCTACATTGTTTAAAATGTAGTGATTGCAATAAAGGTACAATAAAAGAACTTCTCAAATCCATATAACATTTACAGAAAAGTGCAATGTGCATGGTTGATTGATTGGATACATTGTCACATGGGCAATGTTGTAAATCATTTGACCAATCGTTGGGGATTGGAAAACTTATCAGGCGGTGTAAAATATTTAGTCTAAAACGTGTTAAAACAAATCTATGTTGAGCATTAAGAACATTAAAAAGATATGGTTGCATGGAAACAGTGGTCAAGACCATTTGGTTATGTTTCACAGTTGGTTTGGCCAGTTCCACACTTAATCGCAAATCCTCCAGATGATTTAGACACTCTGTTTTTAATCCTTTCCTTGAAATATTTAACAAGGATTCTGGTCAGTCATAAAATTCCAGACGGCCCATATCTGTCAGGGAATTCTTGATAAACTTTAACCAGGGAATCTTTAGGGCCATTTCAGAGTCACAGCAATCCCTAACTATGGCACGATTCAAGTCCATATGTTCTGAAGTCCATATTTTGTGCCATAACAAGAGTGGTTGAATCCTCACCAAGTCTATTAGGTAATTGGTCCCCAGTTCAGAGTGACATACATGATTTGAACAACCGGAGGGAAGTGCTAAAAGGTTTTAAAAAAAGGCATTTTCCACCGCCTGCAGCGATTCAACGTTCACATATCCCCAAATGTCCGAGCAATACATTGTTCTACATTTTGCATAATAAATAGATAACATTTCTTTTAGTCGGAAGTTCCCCAGTTTTCTAGCGTAATTGCGAAGTGCCGAAATAGATCCTAAAAATTGCAATCTTCTTTATTCAATTGCACTTTTCCATGTACCTTCACTGTCAAATAAAATACCCAAGTGAGAAAACGTTCGGGTTTGAGGTAAGATTGCGACACTTGGCTCCCCCCAGCCCACTTTCATATCAAAAGTCTTATTTGCATTGATACAAAGCCCTAAATGTCCCATAAATAGGGTAAAACTATCAAGAAGACGTTGCAGAGCTAAAGGAGTGCACGCCATAAGCACGGCATTGTCCGCATAAAGTAAGACAGGAATTGGCTGTTGTTTTACTTGTGTTAGATCTGCACATGAGCCAGCCAGAGTGTTACCCAGGTTGTTTACATAGAGATAGAATAGAAAGGGGGCATGCACACCCCCCTGGCGGACCTCTATTTCTATTCTAAATGGGCGGATGCACTCTCCTTTGATACCAAACCGTACCCTTGCATAGCTATTTGCGTACAGATTTCTTAAAAGATCAATAATAGTACTGTCGATACCCATTGAACTCATCACTGACCACAGTTTCTCATGAATAACGCAATCAAATGATGACGATAAGTCAACAAATACCGTGCACAAATTGCACTTTTTAACATGTGCATTTTTACCTAGTAGCAAGTTCAAATTCATAGCTTGCTCTGTGGTGACAATTCCCTGGCAGAATCCATATTTTGGTCTGAGATCTTATTATTGCTGTCCGCCAAGCTTTGTAACCTTGCTAGAAGTATACGACCCACCACCTTGACTAATGAGTCAAGTAGGGAGATCGGTCTATAGTGCGATGGACAATTTCTATCACCTTCCTTTAAGGCGATAGCGCCTTAAAGGAAGTTGGAGCCTCTTATGCCCTCTTTGACTGTTATGCCCCTGAAAAAGAGAAACGGCTCGAAACGCGTTGGGCCACTGTCAACTGCTTGAATCACTGTGAGCCTTGCTGTCCATACCAATAAATGGCTTTTGGGGAAAAGCGTACCTGAGTTGTAGTGCGGTTCGTTTGTTGGACACTCCCCACTGAGCTTACATGTTTATTGGCCGTCCTGCCGCGGAGCCAGCACCACCCGAGAGCAACAGGGCCACAGAGCTCGGAGGAATTTGGGCTCGCTATGTGGGGCTCAGGTAATGGATTGAGGACAGTTACGCTCGTCAGGGCTCATGTTAGAGCTTTTAATTTGCAGGAATCATGAGAGCATCCATCTGTGGGAACATTTTAGACTGCAACAACCATAATGCAATGCATAGTCTCATTCAGAGCAACCAATCATGGTGTGCGATAGCGCCTTAAAGGAAGTTGGAGCCTCTTATGCCCTCTTTGACTGTTATGCCCCTGAAGAAGAGAAGCGTCTCGAAACGCGTTGGGCCACTGTCAACTGCTTGAATCACTGTGAGCCTTGCTGTCCATACCAATAAATGGCTTTTGGGGAAAAGCGTACCTGAGTTGTAGTGCGGTTCGTTTGTTGGACACTCCCCACCGAGCTTACATGTTTAGCGGCCGTCCTGCCGTGGAGCCAGCACCACCCGAGAGCAACGGGGCCACAGAGCTCGGAGGAATTTGGGCTCGCTATGTGGGGCTCAGGTAATGGATTGAGGACAGTTACGCTCGTCAGGGCTCATGTTAGTGCTTTTAATTTGCAGGAATCATGAGAGCATCCATCAGTGGGAACATTTTAGACTGCAACAACCATAATGCAACGCATAGTCTCATTCAGAGCAACCAATCATGGTGTGCGATAGCGCCTTAAAGGAAGTTGGAGCCTCTTATGCCCTCTTTGACTGTTATGCCCCTGAAGAAGAGAAACGTCTCGAAACGCGTTGGGCCACTGACACCGGCTTGAATCACTGTGAGCCTTGCTGTCCATACCAATAAATGGCTTTTGGGGAAAAGCGTACCTGAGTTGTAGTGCGGTTCGTTTGTTGGACACTCCCCACTGAGCTTACATACACCTTTTTTAAATATAGGCACAATTTGAGACTCTGCCCAAGTCAAAGGGAACCCCGTACATTGGTAAGATCTGAAGACATTGGTAAGAAGGGGAGCCCAGAGATCAATATTTGCTTTAAATAGGTCGATTGGAATGCCGTCTGGCCCGGGAGCTTTGTTTCCCCTACTTGAACTAATAGCAAGGGAAACTTCTTCCAGTGTAAAATTTAAAGCAGACCAATCCGGTACGGGAGCAAGCAACTGCGGGGCAACCTCGGGACTTAACGCTGGATGGTAATTTGCACTATTTGCAGTAGACGAATAGACGGCAGAGAAGTGTGCTACCCAATCTTCCTCAGTCACTGCAATCTCAATTTTAGGTATGTCAGTCTTACTGAGGAAAGGGGAGTTAACCACATGCCAAAATGCAGTGGTATCATTACTTCGGCTGGACTCTTGCAGTTTCTCCCACATCTCCTCTTTTAATATTTCCTCACGCTTTTTTAAGGTAAGCCTATATTCCCGCCTCCAATGATGAATCTCCTCAGTGTTTCTAGGATTTTTTTTCAATGCTCCTATAAGTTTTTTGTCGGTCTTGCTGCATGAATGATCGAACCATCCCTTCCTGTTTTCTGAAACTGACTTCTGCCGTGATGTTAGCCCCATCTTAATGGCGCTGGTTATTTGGCCGAAGGATTCCGTAATAGCGGAAGCCTCCTTTGAAATATCCAGACATACATTAAAGGCACTTTTATACTTCTTAATTAATTTCTCTAAAAAGACAGTTGGGTTGACCATCGACCAGCGCAATGTAAACCCATTAATTCGGGAGAGCGATAAGTTCTCCACGGCAAAGGTATGGGAGGGGTCCCTTTGGTCATTTACTGATCCAAAGTTTAACATTACGCTCTGGGGGTAATGATCACTTAGGACACAATCATGTAGAGTAAAATTACTAATATAAGTTGAATAACGAATTGGAAAAAGTAAAAAATCTATAACACTTTTACCCACGGTGCCGTCAAAGGTACAAGGTACCTGAATTGGGATATTGCCAAGCTCATTGCAAAAGCCTAGATCATATTTAGAGATAAGCTAATTGAGCTTCCTAGCATACTCTGATTGTAGAAAGTGGGTGGTATCCCCATTTGTTGGTAAAATCAGACCACAAATAGATTTTGAAGGCAATTTACATATTTGGATATTAAAATCCCCCACCCAGAGTATTATTTTCTCTCCAGTCCCCTGCAAGAGTATGGTGTCCAGGTCGTTTTCAAGAGAGGACAGTAAGGGCAATATATCAGAACCACGGGCATTATTATAAAAATCAACTAAACACACCATGAGCGGTCCAGAGAGATCGATGCTGACAATTTGATAAAAAGAACTAGTGGTCCTACATTATAAAGAAGAGGAAGATTGTTTATTCGATACATAAGTACAGAGACCGTCCCTATTTCTACCGTGACTAGATGGAATAGCCGGCAAGTTGTACGTTTTGAAGCCATTCAGATGACAGGGATCAATACCCAGGTTTCTTGTAAACAGACAATAGAAAAATAAGTTTAGCTACTCTGGTAAATTGAGCTTACTGCGCAACCCTGCTACATTCCAGGAAATTGCTGTGATACTACTAGGGTCTGGGAGCATGGGGTCACTCAATAGCTCATTTACTTGCACAGATGGGCATTTCTTGTCATTTGCAAAGTGGCCTGTGTTACCACATCTGTAAAACAGAGTTGATGATGCATTTTCCTTAGAATATATCTGTGGCACATTACAACCCTTCTGGCTTCTTTTATTGTCTGTGTTAAATTGTTTTACCATTTTCTCCTTGGCAACATTTTCTTTGTCTTCCTTCTTCTTTTTGTTTTATCAACACAGCTTTAGCCCATCTACCCGTTAATTCAGCTTTTTTTACCACATCAATAACTTCTTCGAGAGATGACTCTCCTTTTGCCCTCAGATTGTCTTGAATGGTTGAATTAGAGGCATGCATCACTATTTGGTCAGGCATTAGATCGTCATGTAGCGAAACAAAACGACAAGTTAACACCAGATTTTTAAAAAGCAGAATCAATTTTCTCTATTGTATCATCTTTACCTTGTTTCCGGTGGTAAAACATATATCTATTGATTCCTACTCAGACTGTTGGTAGAAAGCAACAATTCAGGTCCTCCAGGGCATTTATAAAAACATCACCCCGTCCAGGTTGTCAGACTTTTCTCCCAATGTCGCTATACATTTTTAGAGCAACTGGTCCCAAACAGTGTAACAAAATGTTTTTATTTTTCTCAGGAGCAAAGTGATCAACCTCATCCAGATGGATATGTAGTTTTAAAAGGATTCCCGCCATTCTTCCCATTTTATGGACGGTTCACCAGAAGCTCGAATAAAAGCTTTTGAGGAGTGAGGATTGAAACGGAGGCCATAGTAAAAAACTGTAAATATAAATTTTCTTACCAAAGTGCTGTTCTAATATTTGTCTGTGCGATGAATGTATCTGCACTGCTGTGGTACAGCTATAACAAACTGTACATGCGACGGTATAGTCTTGTTGCAGTTTAAAATTCTCACAAACACAAAACTCATGCCAGAGCAAAGGTGTCAGAAAGTAACAGACTATGTAATACACTTGAGTGCTAACCATGAAGTATGGAATGGGTAGTGGCTGGTATGTTGCGGGAGTACGAGTTGTGAATAGCTCTGTGAAAAGCACAGGAGCAGGGTACATCAAGATGGCCACACGTAATGCCAAAGTTACATTGTGTTGTCGTCATGCTGTCACATATTCTATCAGCACAGCTGAGCGACACTCGAGGCAGTGTTCACTGCATTGTTGCGCTCTAGTAGGGAGCGCTCGCTGGGAAGTGCGCTCAAGGAGGAAGCGGCTCACAGTGCGGTGCGCGTTAGAACGTTGGACCTGTTTTAAAAAAGGCAGGCTCAATTTACAGTTTTTCGGCTCTTAAGATACTTGAACTGTTGAAATTCATCTGGAATGTGAATTCTTCTGTTGTGCACACCCGATGGTGCAAGAGCGATGAAGAGTGTGGCGGTTTTTCTCCAACTGCCGCCACGATTTCCCTTACTCTCTTTACGATGTTAGGAATTCATGAATGCAGTTCTGCTGCAGTAAACTGTAGAAAGACTGTACGGGGTCGGTCAGTCTAGTAATAATAATAATAATAAGGACATTTGTAAAGCGCATGGTTACTCCAAAATGGAGTGTCCCCGCACTAGGAAGTCATCTACAACGGCCCTGCAGTGGGATAAGAGCTAATTAGGTTTGTTTGAAGAGCCAACTCTTAAGTTTTTTTTTAAAGATCTTTTCTGAACATTCCTGCCTTTGGTTCAACAGAAGGGTATTCCAGAGTTAGGTGCCAAGAGGCTAAAGGAGCGACCAACCATGCGTGCTCTTTTAGCCAATGCGAATACCGTGAGCCCATCTTCAGCAGATCTGAGACATCTGCTAGGTTTGCAGGGCTTGATCAAGGCATGAAGATATCAGGGGCCTTTGCTGTTCAAGATCTTATGAGAAAAACAGAGAGCTTTAAAGAAAAATTGACATTTTAGGGCTCTCTTTCTAATCAGGAACCAGTGAAGTTTAGCAAGAGCCGGACCAAAAGAGTAGCATCTGGGAATATTCAGCAGCAGGCGTGATGCTGTGTTCTGCACCATTTGGAGCATCCTTAGCTTGCCTTGGGTGGCGTCCAGATATAGTATGTTGCAATAATGTAATCTGGAAACCATTAGCACCTGAATTACTGTCTTCCTTGCGACTTCTGGGAGAAGACCTATGATCTTCAGAATGCCGAAACAAACTCCCGCAAGTTTAGATATCTGGCTGCCGAAAGTGAGATTGTTGTTGAACCAGATACCAAGGTTCTTAACTTTCAGTTTTGGGATTGGTACTGGTCCCAAAGAATCTGGCCACCAAGCAGTGGACGAGATAGATAGCTGTTTCCCCAGAATAAGAGCCTACGGTTTCTCAGCATTTAGCTTGAGGCAGCTGTGGTCCATCCATTCTGCTAGTTTGACAAGACAGATTTGAAAACAGCCAGCAGAGGGTCTGTCATCCTGTGTCAAGGTAATAATAAGTTGAGTGTCATCAGCATACAACATAATTTTATCGCCATGATGTTCAATCACCTCAGCAAGGGAGCACATGTACAGATTGAGAAGTGTAGAGCCCAATGCTGAGCCATGCGGTACCCCCTGCTGTAGTGCGAAAATCTCCAATGAACTGGACTGTTGGACCACCTGGAAGGTACGTTTTTGGAAAAAACAGCCATCCATTTTAGAGCTAGATCGGCAACACCGTAAGGCCGTAACCGTTCAGGCAGAAGGCAGTGGGGTATGGTGTTGAATGTTGCACTCAAGTCTAACAATATCAGAGCTGCAGTCTTGCCTTCGTCAGCAATTAGTCTAAGGAACTCAGAAGCGAGCAGCAGTACGTATTTGGTACTGTACTGGGGGCAAAACCCTGATTGAGTCTCATGCAGCAAATCGTTAGCCTCAATGTCCCTGATCAGCTGCTTACATGTTTTCCCACCACTTTGGAAAAGAACAGAAGCATGGAGATGGGCCTAAGGTTTTCTAGTTTAGCTGGATCCAGAGTTGGCTTCTTCAGTAGGGGCACTACTGCTGCATGTTTCCACTTCCGAGGAAGCTGGCTTATTATAAAAGGCCGGTTAAGTAGGTCACACAATTTAGGTATAGCCTCCATTCCACGCTCAAGCATCGAAGGGGAGGCTGGGTTAAGAGGTGAGCCCGATTTCACTTTGGGTACCAGCATGAACAACTTTGGTAGAGACAGAGTATTGATACTAAGGAACCAACTTGTGGGATCGGCTGGAGAAGACAGTCTCTCCAGCTTCCTTAGGAAAAGCCTCATATCTCTTAACAAATTTATCTGAAAAAAATTGTGCAATCGCTTTGCATTTTTCCACTGACTGAATAATCTGGGAAGAAATGCGCTCCAAGGATGCCAAAGATGTCACTAGAAGGAAGAGCTCGCTGGACGAGTTCTGAGCATGCTCTATCTTATGAGCATAGTACTGAGTACTGACTTCGCGTGAGCCTGAGCTGTTTGTAATATCTCTTCTGTGCCTTATCATAGTTGTTTTTTCCGCTATGCTATATTCCCTACGCCACAGGTGCTCCAGGCGTTTATAAGTCTTGTGGCCAATTTGTAAAGATGTGGACTCAGTTGAGTTCTCAAGATGATTTATTTCAATAAAATGACCCTGGTATAATACAGGTACAGTGAGCAAGCGTATGCATCCAGCTCTTGTTTCACTTAGATCCTTCTCCTCACCACATTCCATTACTTACATCATTATAAGAACCTCCAACTATGGAAGCTCATGAGGCTTAACATGGAATTCTTAACATGTAATGCAATTGCAATCACAACAGTGGCCACTAGCTTTGCACAGACATATTGTTTTACTGATTAAACTATATTGCACAAATTGAGTGTGAGGAAATTAGGTTTCTGTGAGTATTTATCAATTGTACATTACCAAGTAAAGTGTCTTGATTTGTTTTGTTTCTATTAAAATCTGCGGTTCCAGCACACGTCAGAATTACAAAAAAATGTGCTTCACTTTTTGCTTGTCCTAACTGCTGAATGAATAGAGTTTCTTTACGGGATTCTACATTTTGTTGTGTGTTGCAAAAAACGACATTACACATTCATGTGTTTCAGCAAGATTGTCACATAATTCACTTTAAAAACTTATCACACTTTGCAGACTGAGAAAGAGAAGTAAACACCAATCCCATAAGCAGCAACTTGTCAGAAGACTTAAAGTCTGCTATTTGGCCTCTGCCTTTGAAACACCAAAAGTGAAAGATAAACAGAGAATTTAAAGGCATCATTATTTATTGGTCGGACCCACCAAACATTCCTGGCTACTGGCCCATGGGGCACGACCCACAGTTTGGGAAACACTGTGCTTGACAATATCCGCCTCCTCAGTCTCGCCCTTAAGAGAAATGCACTGCACCACTACTGTGCTATTCTGTTTATGTAATGATAATAGTTTCAGCTGGTGTTCTAAGGCTGTTCTACGATTGCAATTCTTATCTGGTTGTATAGGAGAGTTGATTGGATTGACTTGTGAGGATCAAAGTCATTCAATGTGCAGAAGACAATTCGGCCCTTTTTAGGTCTTGCGCCTAGCGTTGCAGTGCGTAGCACTGCTCGCGCAGCGAGAGACCTGATGTAGGGGGTTAGAAAACAGACCTAGGAATAGCACACGCTTGTGCGTGTGCGATTCCTTTTGGGCCACGCTCCTGGCCTTTGCGTGTGTCTTTTTATGAAAGACAGCACGCAATTGGCCAAAGGCGGGTGCATTGCTCCGTCCATGGCCTATTGATGTCTGTTACGCGCACCTCCGCCATGTGGTTTCAATTATCGTACCCAGACACTGGCGCGATAATTGAAACCACATGTCTTTTGTTACACAAGCTTCAGGTGCGTGAACCCCCCACATATGCTGCAGATGGATTTCTTTCTGAAAACAGTAAGGGGAGCATTTGATGTTTGTCATTTTATTCCGCTTGTGGCTTTATCACGCTTGCCGGTAACAAAATAACGTGGACTTACTTGACAAATTCGACGGACTTTACTCCTGCACCGCCTAGACAGGTTCTGTTCCTTAGTATACTTTACTCCTGCGCCATCTTACAGGCTATGTGCATCAGGATACTTTACTCCTGCACCCTGTAAAGGGGGCTCTGTTTGTGCCTAATTGTTTATTTTTGGGGGGCAGTGCAGCACGCTTTAGCAATAGCAGCCATGTGCCTTTCATTTTGTCTCCGTAAGCAGCCAATGGCGGCCGTGCTCTTTTATTTTTAAAGTGCGCGCCTCGCCCCACTCCAGCAAAAGGCACGGTTCGGCAAGCTCTATTTTAAATTTTTTATGCTTTTAGAAAGCAGCGTGGCACAACCGGCATGCTGCATTGCTTACTAAAAGCCTAAAATATTGAACAATTAGAGTTTGGTGAGCCGCACCTATCTTTTCTTCGGCATCGCTCGTCAAACTCTATATGTGTATTCTGCAGTCCCCTAGGGATGAGATAGAAGCTTCACTATGCAAACTTTCACTTTCATTTCCCAAGTAGCCCTTCACCCCTGCGCTTCAGCATTTGTTAAAGATTGACTGCCTTCTTGTAAAATTCCCTGCTCTTGCATTGAAGTCTGCAGAGACACCCACACATAGAGTGCATATATCTCCCCAATTCAAGGTGGCTGCCAGACTAACTAGAGTGAACATAGACTACTCGCTTATAGTTTCAGTACCTGTTGCCTGAAATACGTCATTGCTTTTCCGGCATGTTTCCTCTTTGACATTTTGGGCACTCATTGAATGCGGATTGAAGTGCTCACTGTAGTACTAGTTTTGTCGGTTCCCCACGCCCCGGTGTTCCCAGCCATACCGGCCCCCACACCCCCGTCGGCCCCATCCTCGGCCGCCACTCTGCAGGAGGCCCTAGAAAGCAGCGGGCGCATTATCAGAAGACATGTGCAGAAGGAACACACGTCCCCCAACTGTCAGAGATGCTGCAAGTTTCCTCAGTAGTGGGATTGTGGAGGGCAACTTGTGAATAGCATTTTACTCAATACTGTGTATGGTGTGATGCCAGTATTTGACATAGTTTTGGTTTCCTTGGCTATTACTATTATTAATGCAATACCTGGTGCTGTTGTTGTGCCCATCTGCGCCTCTGCTGAAGCCGCTGTAGTGCCTGCCGGTGTCCACTCCGCTGTCCCTGTTGTTGTCTGCCGCTGCAGTGTCTGCCAGTGTCCTCTCCGCTGTCCCTGTTGTTATCAGCTGCTGCAGTGCCTGCCGGTGTCCACTGCGCTTTCCCTGTTGTTGTCAGCTGCTGCAGTGTCTGCCGGTGTCCTCTCCACTGTCACTGTTGTTGTCAGCTGCTGCAGTGTCTACTACTTTATTTATATTTATCTGACAACGCAGATTTCTACCAGTAATGAGGTACCTAGGATCGTTGGCGGTAGAAGTGTTTTTTATAGATTTATTGTTAAACCCACCTTTTGTCAGTGTCTGTTTACTGCATTGCATGTTATGTACTTAGCTGAGTGAAGTATTTGTTACTGTGCTCACATTGCTACAAATACATTACTTCAGCATTTGTTAAAGTTTGAGCTGTTGGCGTTGAAAATAACAATGTTTTTACTGTTGTTTTTTTTATTTTTTATTTCCAGTGGAGTATTTATATTTGCATAGCGTTATTGTCATTGGTATAACAAGCCAAAAGTAAAAAACATTGTCATTTTGAACGCCAACATCTCTAACTTCAACAAATGCGAGACCTATTGCATTGCAAATGCTTGTTTAGACCAGTCCTCCAATCAGTGTCATGTTTTCAATACAATTCTTAAATATATTCACTGAAAAAACCAAAGGTTAAAGGGACGTTAGAGTTAGGTAAAAATATCAGCAAAACATACTGTTTTATAAGAAAAAGGTCACTGAAATTCACCAGTTATAGTTAGCATAAGGAACTATAACTCGTGCCCTAAAGTAACTAAAACCTGCACCCGCGCCATGCACAGTGTTTTCATCAATGATGTCATTTTAGATGTTGCAGTGAAGTTATTAATGATGTCATAGAACATTGTATGAGTGATGTAATATGTGAAATTATTAGCAGTGAATGGCAAGAGTGCCAGTTATAGTTATTTTAGGCACGAGTTATGGGCTGACTATGCGATGTAACAATATAAATGGTGTCATTTTAAGTAAGGCAGACCTACTGGCTTTGTCAAGTGGCCAAAATACAAAAAGCAGTGGGCCTATTGGCTTTATCAAGAGGTCAGAACATAAACATATATAAAACAGATCTATTGGCTTATTCAAAAAGTCACAAATAACATGAATAAAATGTATCTGTCATAAAGTCACACATTGCAATGTTTAATAATAGTGATTGTCTGATATTATTTTTAATAAAGTATTTTTAATATAAACATTAAATATGCATTTGAGGTTTTTTTTACATTTTTCGAGCCACAAAATGCAGCAATGGAACCAATCACAAGAGGACTCTGCACTGCAACTGAAGAGCAGACAGCTCCAACTCGGCGTGCTCTAAAAAATATGGTAGACTCACTTGGGGTCATGGATTCAATGACCCAGAAGACCTACTATGCATCTTGTTTTGTTGCTAGGGAGCTGCTGCACTTCTTGCAGCCCCCCACAACATTAAGAAAATGTTGATGGTGCCCCTGCCCCTTCTAGGGGAACCACTAGGAATAAAACATTAAAAAAATTTAAAAAAAACGCCTTAGGGTTTTATGTGGAGCTCCTTTCAATACAGCAGTGAAAAATAAATGAGTGCCTCCTGATGCTCGTTCATTACTTTCTTTTATTTTTTGCCAAGTGGGTGCCCCGGTGCCCACCCATGGCACCCACATCACCTAAATTGTGGGGGTCATGAGGGGAGTCTCAAGGAAGTCCTATCTGAGTAGGAGCAAAATTGTATTTCCTGCATGGGAGAATATGGGAAGGGTATCCCCGCACTCTCCCGGGGAGGAAACAGCAGTGTCCTGCGGATGGGGCCCGGACTGGGCCCTGGGTGATGGAGTACCAGGGGCCTCATAGAAGCTCAGACTCTCCTACTAAAATAAACGGCTCTAGGCGATGGGGTCCCAGAGGCTCCCTAAAGGCTTCGGGAGGGGGCCATGCTAAAGATCATAACGGTCCCAGCGCATGGGGTCCCCCTCTCCTAAAAATAGAAGAACCAGGACCCACCCCCCTTAGCCCTGGCCCACTCCAAGGCACTTACTTTTAAAATGACAGGAGATCACCATTTGATTTAAGTGGAGCTGCAAGTCCACATGAGCAAGGCTGGGGATGCAGTCGAAACGAGTAGTGGATTAAACTCTTTTGCATCTTGGAAACTTGGTTGTGTGTTTGTTATCCTGAGAGCGCACCTATTTGGAGTTATACGACAAGATTGATTTTGCCAGTATGCTCTGCTAGTGTGTGCGCCACCTTTCATGGGTCCCAGCAATCCAGAAGGAGCAGCGTGTGTTGATATATATATTCACACACATATATCTTAGTTGAAAAAACAACAATGTTCTCATGAGTGTTGCTATGAATGCTATGATTTAAGTTATGTAATATGAAAGGGTATAAGCTGTGCATCGCAGAGGGGTGATTTATCGATAATGTAGTCTGTCTAGTCAGTTCTCAGCACTGTGTATGGAGGTCTGTGAGTTATAGTAAGTTTTGCGTTGGCATAAAATATAACTAAGTTATAACTATTACTATATAATTTCTAATGTTTGCCTACTTTATGTTTGATTTGTATAGAAATAATACATCAAGTTTTCCTAACTATAACTAATATTCAACATTTGGTTTTTTCATAAAATGTTATTTTTTAAAAATAAAAATGTGTTTCAAATCGAAGAGCAGAGTGTTGTTGAGTGGAGTGTCAATTAGTGGAGTGTCATAGAGTAAAATGTCATAGAGCAGAGTAAAGTGGAGTGGCATAGAGTGGAGTGATGTAAAGTGGAGGGAAACATCCATTACAATGCAGTCATTACATCGCACTGCTTTTACAACGCAACTGTTACAACGCAACTGCCTTTACATTGCATGCTATTACAACGCATGCCATCACAACGCATGTCACTACAACAGATGCAATTACAACGCATACCATTACAACGCATGTCATTACAACGCATCATAAGGTAAGTAATGGAGATTTGTTTAGTTTTAGGGTGGGTATGGTTTTTGCGGTAGATGGGAATAGTAATTGTTTCCCCTACACTATCCAACACTTTCCCTACTGTTGCACTCACTGGAGTGGGAATAGTAATTTGTACCCTTACACTATCCAACACTTACCCTACTGTTGCCCTAAAAGTATTATGCGTTCTAATGGTATGCGTTGTATTGGAATGCGTTGTAATGGTAGTTTGTGAAAATGCGTTGTAATGGCATGCGTTGTAAAATCATGCGATGTAATGGTAGTTGCGATGTAAAAACCGCATTGTAAAAGCATGTGTTGTAATTGTTTGCGTTGTGTCATGGCATACACAGGAGAGGCATAGATTTGAGTGGCGAAGATTTGAGTGGAGTGGCATAGAGTGGAGAGGCATAGCATAGAGTGGCGTAGAATGGTGTAGAGTGTAGTGGTGTGTCATAGAGTAAAGTGAAGCAGCTAAAGGTTTTATGAGAGGAAGCATAGGCAGATTTCAACCTTGCAATGGAAACGAAAGACAGCTGAGATTTCTAGAAAGTAGTGAACGCTCCATTCTTAAAAGAGGCTGATGGCCCCTCTTTAGATACCCACATTTAGGAAGTGGGATGAGTGGCATACTTCCGTAGTACCTTTCAAAGTTCTATAGAGGCACAGACGTTTAACTCCCCAGTAGAGGAAAATAATTAGTTCCATCTAGTGTAAGAAATGGCAGAGACAACACAAGTACTATCACAATCCAGCTCATTAAAAGCCCCTGGCCCTCATGGTGTCCCTGTAGATGCATTCCTGTAGCCCCAAGAGCTATGGGTCCCTTTTTTGACTAATGTTTTTAATGTAATAGCCAAGATGGGCCCCCTTAAATCATGGAATCATTCAATGTTATTCCCATATATAAAGAGGGGGATATGGGCAACCCAAAAAACTACAGACTGATATCTTTGATTGATAGTATGGCTAAACTGATGGGGTGTTTACTTTTAACTTTTAAATAGATTGGAGGATTGGGTAGAGGAGAGAAATGGACTGACAATTGCTCAGTATTTGTTCAGGAAGGGAAAGAGGAGCATTGACCAATGTCTTAACTTATGTATGGTGATTGCCAAGTACACAGTGGTGAAGAAGGCTCATCTTTTCATGGCATTTATGGCCCTCTCTGCAGCCTTTCATTGCATGGTCCACAGCAAGCTATGGAAAATGATGAAGACTATGGGAATAGACCCATTAAAATTACATTTCTTAGGCAACTTTCTACACGGGGAACAACCTTGTGCAAGGTTCGTAAAAGAAGGGGAATGCGCAAAACCGTTTGGCATCAGGCTTGGAGTGAGACAGGGCTGTGTGCTCGCTCCATTCTTGTTCTCTCTCTAAGCCAATGGAGTTGGAGAAGGCTTTAGGAAAATGTTAAATGGATTTTCTGTATATTGATGCAAATAGAACAATTGATAGACAAAATGCAGAACAATGTCATGCATTCACCCCAGTACAAATTCCATGCCATTCCAGTTTGAACCCAGCCATTTGCAAATTAGTCTTGACCCTTTGCCCAATGGGAACAGTCCAGCCCGAGCTACCAGGCCAGGTCCTCCCTGAACTGAAAAAAAGCATCCTAGTACTGGTTTCGGGGTTTCAACCCTCATCAGCCAGGATGGCTTGACTCCAGTGGCATGGAGAGCACAGGACCCACGTCTGGGCATAACCGTCCCACTCGGGGTGACATATGCAAAAAGAACAATTGATGCACAGAATGCAGAACAATGTCATACATTCACCCCAGTACAGCGATCTGGGCTTAAATCCATGTTTTTTTTTTTAACCCCATGCCATTCCAGTTTGAACCCTATGCAAATCAGTCTTGACCCTGCGCCCAATGGGAGTGTAGTGTGAAAGTTGTCAGGCATATAGGAATTGTGTTAATTTGTTTTAAGTTGTTTTACTATCTAGTATGCATTTTAACGCTGATTTTTTAAAGATATACTGACATTGCAATATGTTTGTATTAATTGTGATGTATGCAATTTTTATGCATCGGAAACTATGCGAAATAAAGTTTGTAAAGCAAACAGTGGCGTGTCATAGAATGGCGTGTCTTACAGTGTATTAGAGAGGAGGAGCGTAAAGTGGAGAAGCATAGTGTGGAGTGGAATGTCGTAGAGTGGAGTAGCCTGATATAGAGTTGAGGGGCGTGTCATACATTGGAGTGGCGTGTCGTGCAGTGGAGTGGCGTGGAATTTCATTGAGTGTGTCAAGTTCTACTCACGTATCCACAGGAACTTCATGCAAATGATGAAAAGATCCTCAACCTCTCCTCGTCACCTATTATACCCATCTGAGTCTAAGTACCAACAGTAACCTGGGGAAGAAGGGAGAAAACAAGGAGGAAAACTAAGGTCCCACGCCGCACCCCGCTTTAGTACAGAACCAGTCAGCCAAGAGAAATCTCTGTTAAGAGAAAGGACAGAAAAAGAAGTAAGTATGCATGGTATTTCTAATCCTACAATTAAGTCTTTTCTATGCGTGTTTGTAACAACATGAATAATTCCCTTCATCCATGTATTCTGGTGACCGGTGCAAGCGACAGGGTGTTTATGTCTAGAAAGGAAAAAGGGAAAAAAGAAATAAAGTGTTGTGAGTGGAAGAGCAATGAAATAGAAAAAATGCAGCAGAAAAACGGTACAGAAACCCACCTAAAGACATGTAATGACTGAATAAAGTAGTTCCAACTAATTATAACATAAGGTTCTCTGTGATGATATTTAATGCACTGTACAACATCCACCTTATCTTCAGGCAGATCTAACAATATTCCTCATATATTTCAGGAATCTACAGGACATTGAATGATAATCAGCAGCAAGAGCAGACCCCATAAACTCGGAGCCCATGTCAGATAAGTAATGAAATGATTCAAATGATAGTTAGTAAGGTCAGCGCAAAAGCGCTGTTACCGTAAATGCATTATGCAGCTTTTTCTCTGTGTGTCTTTTTGTGTTAGGTATAATCTCCCCGGGGGACTGGAGCCTTCAGCCAACGTAACGGGTACCCAGAAATGTCACGAGAAGCCAGGAAAAGGAACGCCAGTCCAGGAGACACCGACCGGACGAGAGGACGCTGACGGACAGTGACACGGAAGTGAAGTTAAGTCACCGGGAAGAGGATTACTCTTTCCCGAAGCAGCAACGCGAATTGTCTCTGCTCGGGATCAGAGAGAATTTGAACTCCCCGGCTGGCTCCCGCGCATGCGCGCTAGCGGGAGCCGGCCATTTTTGTAGTTCGCCTGTCATGCGTGACAGGCAAGCATGACAGTCTGGAGTTCTGTAGACTGGAGTGGCATGTCGTACAGTGGAGTGGCATGTCATACAGTGGAGTAGCATGTAGTACAGTGTAGTGACATAGAGTGAAGTGGTGTACAGTGGAGGGTTGTACAGTGCCGTGACATAGGATGTCATTGGGGTAAAGTGTCATGGCGTAGAGTGTTGTGGTATAGTGTGTCATGACGTAGAGTGGAGTGGCATAGAGTAGAGTGATGTAGAGTGGAGTGCTTTAGAGTGGCATAGAGTGGCGTAGACTGTAGTGGCATAGAGTGCCGTGGTGTAGAGTGGGGTGGCATGTCATATAGTGGAGTGTGGTAGAGTGGAGTGACGTAGAGTGGAGTGACATAGAGTGGAGTGGTGTAGAGTGAGGTGGCAGGTTGTATGGTACAGTGAAGTGATGTAGAGTAGGGTGGATTAGCGTGTCATAGAATGGCATGTTGTTTATGGGGTCTTTGAGTGGGGGACTGTTAGAAGGTGATTCTGACACTAGAGGCCGCCCGGATTTTTCGCTTTTTGAGCAACTAATTGTTGATCTTTTACTGTGGGGGAGCCTCATAATCTGGGACTCACCCACAGTGAACTCATAATGAAGGAGACTGCATGGAGGTTTTACTGGTGTCCCCCTGGCTTGACTAGGCCGCTGCACAGCAGCTGGGGTATGGGGCACCGGGCTGATTACATGCAGACACATGTGTACATGCGTGTGCACACGTGTATGGGCTACACAGGGGAGATTCCTAGTGTGCGCAATCCAGGAGCAGCTACAAATTGAATGGTGTGGCAGGACTTATGCCAAATTGGGTGGTGACATGGAATAGGCTTTATACACTGGAAAGAAACATGCCAGGGAAAGTCAGTGTGTTTTACTGTGTTTTCACTTCATTATTCCCCTATGGGGATGTGGGGCCCATGTCTAGAGTGACTTCCACAAGGCCTACAGATTCCAGAAACGCACTAAAGTCCATTGTAGCGGATGTGAATAGAAGTATTCTGCAGAGTCCAAAGTCATATTTGTACTGCTTTTGGGTCATCCAGAAATGTCATATTTCTCTGAGTCCCTGGCTGGGGTCTGGCCCTGGCAAGTTAGATTAATGACCTTTCTTCCCAGAGTGAAGATCTTCCCTCCAAGGGAAAGGAGATAGGTGAAGCTACAGGCCAATCCATCAACCGCTGTTGCTGGGTGCCAGGCACTAAGCTGAACCAAGGTGAAGGCAGCACTGGGGGAAGGGGAGCATGTGGCCAGAGACCCTGGACGGCGCCATTTTGAACAAACCCAGAGGCTGAACAAGAAGGAGGGAGCAGGGGCAGGGAAGTGATGTGTCGCTGTTTGATAGGTCAAACAGAGACTTCCTGCAAGCCCCCTACTCAACTTTTAAAAAGTGCTTGCACAGGAAGAGAAGCTCTCTCTGGGGTGTGGTCTAAGGTGCTGGAGCCTGGCAATGGGCAGTTGGAAGGGGAGACCACCTGACTGCCCCCCAGGGCCCTAACAGCGCCAGAAGAAGAGCCCAGGACCGGTGCACAGAAGCAGGGGCCTATGCGCAGGGAGAAGAGAGGCCCAGGAGGAGAATCAGGCGAAAGGCTGGCGCACGGAGCCAGTGAAGAGCACTCCCTGCAGAATGGCCCCCCTCACAGGCCCCGAGGGCCAAGGAGAGTGTTTCCGGTGGCTGGGGCTGGCAGAGAGGAGCGAGAGGACACTAAAAGGATGAGATATGCCCCCCAGAAGGTAGGTGACCTTTGACCCCGCCTGGGACTGATGATGAAGCGCATGGGGCTCCGTTGCCAGTCACAATCAGGCCCCCGGGGTGGGTCAACTCCTGGGGGCTGCCCCACCGAAGCTGGAGAAGGGGGAGCACCGAAGCTGGAGAAGGGGGAGCCCCGAAGCAAAGTCGGGGAGCGCCGTTGCGCTCCCCGTGAATATTGAAGGAGGGGGTGCCAGGAGCCCACCCTGGTCCCCCAGCGAGCCCGTGAAGACAGAGAGTGCAGGCGCGCTCCCAGCGAAGTTGGAGGCAGGGGCCCGGGACCCCATCCCCAGGCCCCGAAGTCATGGAGGGGGCCTGGGACCCCATCCCCAGGCCCTAAAGATGGAGGGAAGTGGGGGAGTGCCGTCGCACTCCCCCGACAGTCGCCGGACCGGCGGGAGCCTCCGTGTCTGCCCGCCCGCACAGGCAGACCAGAAGACTGTGCCGGCTTCCGCAGCCGCACACAGAGGTGCGGGCCGCACGGGGAGCCGGCGGGGGGAGCCGGGAGTGGGCTCTCTGTGCTGCCATCCCTCGAGGATGGCCTGCTGGGGTCCCGGGTGGGACCGGGACCCCCACCTCCCGCAACCGAGGAGGAGTTGCACAGGGACCGGTTGGGACCGGGCCCCCAAAAATGAAGCTGATCGGCCGGGGGTGGGCTCCCCGAGCCGTACTCTCACCTGGGGGTCCATGTGGGACCGGGCCCCCCTCCGAGGCCCAGGAGGCGGCGTGGAGCGCCATAAAGATGATCGCGGCTCTCCCCAGCACAGCGGGAGAGCCGCTGCTTCCATATGCGAGCCTAGTGGGGTTATGTTGCCAGACATTCCTCCTAGGGTGTCTGGCTGTATATGCATAATCCTATGATTTTATCTGTGATGCCTTTAGGGGCTGCAATTGCAATACATTCTAGTGATCCACAAATGTGATGAGTATTGCCATTCTAAAGTGTTGCTTAAACATGTATTCTTGCTGCTGCGCTTAGGTAAGGAACCCAGACTGCTACCCTTAAGATATAGAGGTGCATACTTTATGGTCAGTAGGACATGCTCAGTCAGGGTTATATGTCACCAAGGCAAGGTTACCTATTTTAAATGCTTGTTGAGATATTGGGGGGGGAGGGGTCGCCACTGGGATGGTGCTAGTGCGCCGGGCCCTCGCCCCAGGTTATGTTCAACCAACTGCATTGGGGGCAAGATGATGTGCATACATGGGAGTGGTGGTACTAGACCCCACTCCCCCTGCGGGAGGGGTGGAGATGTTATGCAATGTCACAAAGTAATTTCAACAGCTTATGTATATTTGTAAATTGGGGCATAATATTGATTAGTGTGTGTGTTTAATAAATGTACTCTTACTTTTATAAAGCAAAGTACAGACGGGACAATCAATTATTGAGTGTTATTTTTGCGCACCTGCAAATGGCGATTACTAGCCCACACCACCTCCCTTGAGTAAGCCCCAGACTGCTCTGAAACGCTACCCTCTGAGAGTCAGGCGCTACAATTGGGTGTTTGGTTCCCAGTGAAGGACAAATGTAGTCATGTTATTTGTGCAGGCCTCACAGATGCTGCCTCGTTTTCCAACAGGGACATAAAGTGGAGTGGCATGTCGTAGAGTGGAATGGCATGACGTAGAGTGGAGTAGAGTGATGTACTGTGGAATGGCATGCCATAGAGTGGATGGGAGTGGCATGTCATGCAGTGGAGTGGTATAGAGTAGAGTGGCATAGAGTGGAGTGGCGTAGAGTAGAGTGACATAAAGTGGCGTAGACTGTAGTGGCGTAGAGTGCAGTAGTGTAGAGTGGAGTGTTGTATCGTACAGTGGAGTGTGGTAGAGTGGAGTGGCTTAGATTTGAGTGGATTTGCATACAGTGTAATAGTGTAGAGTGGACTGGCATAGAGTGGAGTTACGTACAGAGTAATAGTGGAAAGGTGTAAAGCAGATTGTTGTACAGTGGAGAGGCCTAGAGTGTAACAGTGTGTAGTGGCGTAGTAGACAGTGGAGTGGTGTATAATGGAGTGGTGTAGACTGGAGTGGCATACAGTGGCTTGCCGTACATTGGAGTGGGGTCCAATTGAATAGTGTAGAATGAAGTTGCATAGAGTGGAGTGCCATACACTGGAGAGGTGTAGAGTTGAGTACCATAAAGTGGTGTGGCATACAGTGGAACAGCATAAAGTGGAGTGGCATATAGTGGAATGGCGTAGAGTGGAATAGCATATACTGCAGTAGCGTAAAGAGGTGTAGAGTGGAGTTGCATACAGTGTAATAGCGTAGAGTGGACTGGCATAGAGTGGAGTTGTGTACAGTGTAATAGTGTGGAGTGGAGTGGAGTGGAGTAGAGCAGTGTTATACAGTGGAGTGGTGTAGAGTGTAATATTGTATAGTGGAGTAGTGTACAGTGTAGTGACGTGTAATGGAGTGTTGTGGACTGGAGTGGCGTACACTGGTGTGAGGTAGAGTGTAATAGCATAAACTGGAGTGGCATATATTGGAGTGGGGTCCAATCAAACAGCATAGAATGAAGTGGACTAGAGAGGAGTGCCATACACTGGATTGGCGTAGTGTGGAGTAGCGTACAGTGGAGTGTAGTAGAGTGGAGTAGCATACAGGCAGGATGCCTTGGGTGTCTCTTCTGGCTCCCCACTGGACCCCCTTCCACATAAAATCTGGAATGAATCTGCCTCAGAACTTTTTCCCAGACTCCGGCTGATTTTCAATGAATCGCTATCCAGTAGGGTTGTACCATCTGGCTGGAAACAGGCCGTGGTTACGCCACTCTTGAAGAAGGCCACTCTTGACCCAACCTGTCCGGGAAGTTACCGGCCCATCTCTCTCCTCCCCTACCCAATGAAGATCCTCGAACGATTGGTCAGCAAATCTCTGTCACAGTTCCTAGAACTTAATAATAAGTTGGCAGATGTACAATTTGGCTTCCGCCCGGAACATGGAACAGAGACTGCTCTGGTGAGCGTGATGGACGATCTTTGTTTATTGGCAGACAGGGGACAATCGGCGATACTTATTCTGCTCGACCTGTCTGCCGCTTTCGACACGGTTAACCATGGCATCTTGCTGACCCGTCTAGAGGAGGTAGGAATAGTGGGCACTGCCCTGGATTGGTTTTGATCTTATCTTTCCAGCAGGTGTCAGGCAATGGCTCTTCCTCCGTTTCAATCAGCCTTTTCCAACATCTGGCATGGTGTTCCTCAAGGGTCTGCCATCAGCCCACATTTGTTCAACATTTTTCTGGGCCCATTGATCTACATAATTCGGGCTCACAATGTGAAACTGGTGAATTTATGCTGATGACACCCAGATTATCTTGTCCTTGGATGGAACCCAGTCTAACGCCTTGGAGGATGTTCATGCCTGTATGCATGATACTGCGCAGTGGCTACGAAATAACTCTCTACAATTCAACTCGGATAAAACCGAAATTCTACACTGTACAGTTGGGAAGGTTCCTCTGCCCCTCCCTCATAATTTTTGGCCCCTTGTAACTTCCACTCCTCTGGTTCCGACTAAGACGGCGCACAACTTGGGAGGCACGTTCAGCGCCAACCTGTCACTGGAGACGCAAGTGAATAAAATGGTGGGGTGTTGCCAAAAGCAATTTGTAAAAATTTCAGGCAAAAATCACAAAGATTCACGAATCCCTGTGAAGATTATTTAAAAAAACAAGCGCTGCATCCCACGCTTGTTTATATTGTAGCCCCCTGCTGGGCCAGGTCCATAGGGCAAGCGTTAATTAAACAAAAGGGAAGGTCGGAGTATGCAGCCCTCTTCCCAAGGGCAGTTTAAGCCCCGGGAATCACCCCGGATTTTATTTTAAAAATGAATGGGAAGGGGGCTGCTCAGCCCCCCTCCTTTGACATTTAAAGGCCCTATAGACCACCACCTCCCAGGGCATTTGAACATGAAAAGAGAGGGCTATGCGGACCCCCTGCAATTTTCATCGTTGCCATGGGGACCAGCACCTCACCAGAGCACAGAACTAGAAAGAAGGGGGATGCGGACTGCACAGCCCCCTCCATGGCCATATTTAGCCCGGGCCATGCGGCATCCCTCCTGGAGCCATTCATGGCCCTGGGGACAACCAACTCTCAGGGCCAGCTCCCTATTTCTCGAGGTGCCCATCCTCAGGAGATAGCAGTCTGGTTTCGCTTGGTGGGAGCATTAACAGCTCCCGCGAAACAGGAGCAAACTGTTAGTCTGGTCCCGGCGGGCAGGAGCAGGAAAACCGCTCCCACCCACTGGGAGCAGACTTTTCATCTGTTTTCCTGCCCACTGTCATGTGGGCAGGAAAACAGATGAAAAAATGTGTCCGACACGTAGGAGGCAGCATCTTTGGCAATGCTGGGTCCTGCTAGAGGCAGGGAACTGGTGGGGACCATGGGGGCATTGAGGCGCCCCCAGGGTCCCTAATGCTACAGACTGGGTACCCTGGGTGGGCTCCAGGGCATGCAGCATCAAGAGGCTGATCCCCGGAATTGGGTTCCAAAGGGCAATCAGCCCAGGGAGGGGGGGGTGACCCCTGTTTGGTGGTGATTTCCCTCTTTGTAGTCTCGTCCTCTTCTCAAGTCGAGCATTCATGTTATCAAAGATTTGTGGATCAAGACGCTAGAGGAACAATCCCATTGCAAAAATTACATGCACACAAGGTCAGTGGAGACATTTTCTTGTGGTCAATTACACAGCTGTAGTGTAGATTATGCATTAGTCATTACCCAATGAGGTAGCACTTACAAACTAACCAGTAGAAAGTATTCCAGTTGGATAGACTTTTCCTGCCAAACTGTGGACTCCTGTTGGATAAAGGGAGAGGTGAGGTTCCGTTCTGGCCCAGTCACTTATACAGCTATTGATACACCCACACAGACACTCAGACACCCACTAACATACCTATTCAGCCATTTTCACATACACTCAGAGACCCACACAGCTACTCACATACCCACTCACATACCCATACAGTCACTCACACACCCACAAAACCACTAACACACACTTACAGACCCATATAGCCACTCACACACCTACATAACCACTCACACACCCAGAATACTACTCACACACCCACTTACAGATCTATCCAGCCACTCATACACCCATTCACAGACCCATACTACCACTCACACACCAGTCACCAACCCATACAGCTACTCACACATCCACTCACAGACCCATACAGCTACTCAAACCCCCACTCACAGACCCACACAGCCATTCACTGACCAATACAGCCATTCACACACCTTCAGAACCACTCACACAGCCACTTACAGACCCATACAGCCCCTCACATACCCACTAACCAACATATACAGCCACTCACACACCAACTCGCAAAGGTTACAGGTTCTATTTAGGAAATATAATTCTAAAAAACCTTAGAAACACACTAAAAAACAAATATCACAGGGATGTTAGTTAGAAAAAACATTTTAAAAAATGCACATTATATTCAAAACACAAAGGTTACAGGGGCATTATAGTTTGGAAATAACATTAAAAAAACGTAGAAATTCACTGAAAAAGCCAAAGGTTACAGGAACATTATAGTTAGGAAAAAGAATTTTAAAAAACCTTAGTAATTTACAACAAAAACAACTAAAGGTTACAGGGATGCTATAGTTAAGCTCAGATTGCACTCGTACAATACTAGTCAAATTCAGCAGCTATAGTTACCTGAGCTAACTATAACTGTGGCCTCACATATTACATCATTCATGACATGGTCAATGACATCATTGATGACATTACTGATGACATCTCAAATGACATCACTGATGACATCATCTAGGAATATAAGGGTTTTGTAAATGTTTCTGAGGCTTAAAGATATATACTAAGCTACAGCATACAAGCACTAACACACCTACACAACCACCCACTCAGAGATCCACACAACCACTCACACACATACAGCCTCTCACACACCTACTTACAGACTCCTACAAACACTCAAGCACCCACACAACCACTCACACACCCACTTATATACCCACAAAACCACTCACAGACCCCTACAAGCGCTCACCCACTTATACATCCAAACAGTCACTCGCACACCCTTTCTCATACCCACATAACTATTCACACATAAACATCCATACAACCCCTCACTTGCTCACCCACACAGTTACTCAGATACCTACTCACATACCCATATAACTACTCACACACCTATAGAACCACTCACACACCCATATAACTACTCACACACCCAATCACACACCCAGAAAAGCACTCACAAATCCATTCACAGACCCCTTTCAGCCACTCACATACCCACTGACAGACCTATACAACAACTCATACACCCAGTAACAGAGCCATACAGCCACTCACACACCCACTCACATAGGCATACAACCACTCAGACATCCACTAACACACTGATACAGACAGTCACAAAGCCACTCAGATGGCATATGTTAGAAACAGTATCACTCATTAGTAGTACAGACATAATAGTATTTTAACTCATGGTGTAGCTTAGTATATATCTTTATGCCTCAGAAACATTTACAAAACAATTACACTCATTGTATGATGTCATCAATGATCTAATTTGAGATGTCATCAGTGATGTCATCGACCATGTCATAAGTGGTGCAATATGTGAGGTCATAAGCAGCGCATTGTGGGAGGCAAAAGTTATAGTTAGCTCAGGAAACTATAGCTGTTGAATTTCACTGGTTTTGTACACGTGAAATCTGAGCCTAACTATAACGTTATTTTTTTCAGTGAATTTATAAGGTTTTTTAAAATTATATTTCCTAGCTATAACGTCGCTGTAACCTTTGGGTTTTTCAGGGAATATATATGAAAATACATGAGGCACACTGGATCTACTGGGCTCAATCATGGCGGTTGTGACCTTTTACTCCTGTACTCCTGATGTCCTGTTGTCTGGTCTAATATAGATCCTGAGCACCCCTTCTGCACTTGACTCTCAGTGGTAGCTGTGGTCGAGCAGTCAAGGCTTCCTTGGAGGGGTGTAGAAACAGGTGAGTAAACAAGACTCTTGTCTCAAACTGCAACCAGTACAAATAATAAATCAATATCCAGCCAACTACTTTGTACTTTCTACACAGGCAAAGTGATGCAACATTAAAATGCAACCACTCTATCCCCCTTGAGGCCAGGGTTCTAGTAGTTGTTAGGTGAATCCTTGTCCCAACCTTCATGAAACATGTTTCCGGTTATTCCCCACTCACTGGTGGTTGCATCAGGGAAACCAAACTATTAGGTTGTACTTAAGAGTTCCCTTTTGAGTCTTCAGGATCTCAGTGTCTATGGTGCTGCAGCACCCTCATCAGTGAATCCCTTGGGCCCCAGAGGCCCTAGTTCAAGCCTTACCCACTCCTGCTGAACTGAAGCACTTGGCGTTACAGCAGGTGCCCTCAGTGTTGACACTCGCGAAATCAGAACCTGCTAGGAGAGGTCCAGCTGCTCATGGTGCATGTGACAGCATCAGTTGGGTGCAAGCTCACTCTCTGGAGTGGCACAGGTGCTCTCCCTCATGATTGGAGTAGCTTCTAGTTCACAGCGATGCAGTAAATCAAGTTCTCTCCACCAGGGAGAATTCAGTCCTTTGGCTCCCAACCTGAGTCCCTCGAGGTAGTGTTTTCCTCCTCATGTCCACTTGGTCCACGGGAGTCAGTCAGGGGAGATCCTTTGGTGCAACTAGAACTGCCGGTCACAGCGTCACTTCAGTCTCAGGCAACAGACCATAGTTTGCATGACTTGGTGCTGGTAGCCTCTTCTGGCACACAGGATTGCTGTATAACCTTCTAGACGCAACACAGACATGTCAGGTGCATTCACCTGCACCACTGCGACCCCTCCTGTCATATGGGGTCACCGCTCAGGTATTACTGAGTCCTGGCATGCTAGTCACACGAGTGTGAATATAAGAGTTCCCATGTAAACGGATAAGTTCCTAAATCAGGGATATAGCAACAATTATATGAAAAATTAATTAGGCAACAATTTAGAATGAGGGCATTAAAGTGTAGATACAGAAACCCAGATCATAATTAGTAATGAAATCTATTTATTTATATAAAAAGAGAAGTAAAGAATTCATCTTAAATATAGTTGAATAATAGCATCAAGCAAATTCATTAAAATGTGCTTCCATGTTGAATATGACGAAACAACCCTGTTACTGAGTCAAACTTATGCATTCATCCTTCAATTATTTGTTTATAGGATTCAATATTCCATAAACATAGCTAGCCTATTGAATATTCTTATTTATATCTCACATGGAAAATGTCTCCATCTATATATTCATCGGCAAATAAGATTAGCGTTTTTCATGTCAAATAAATATTTTTATGGGAAAAGAAAAAAAAACAGAAAAAAGGAGGGGATCACAATCGTTTTGTCAATGATCAAGGTTGATAGGGACAACATTTTCATATTCATCATAGCTTATTGAACTTGGACTACATGCGTTTCTGCTTAACAGCCTTCATCAGGAAGCCATGGTAACATGAAACCGATAAAAATGTTCATAACAAATAAGATCTGGGTTAGGGTCCATAAGCCCTTCAAAGCATGATTAATATATTACTTTAGTAAATATGTCACAAGTCAATAGTGCCACCTGATTAGCTCATTGTAGTACATAGATAATGCATAATATAATCAAATGTAGCTTCTACTAGAACTAGATCACCTTATACCCCAAATGTGCAGTAATGCTACTTCCAAGTATTGATAAATACACTCTTGTGTGGAAAAAATAGTGTAGATTAAAAGCAGAATATCAAAGAGGTTAACATAAGATTCTTCAACCAAGGATAGAAATATTGGATATGCTTCTCGGCATTGAAGAGAAGAGAAACTGGCTCTCTAGAGGTTGAAAGTAGCGCAACTCCTATATGCGCTATAGGTTTTTTATCCATGGTGGCGAGACTGGAGATGAATGACTTAGTAACTAGCATAGCACTCTCAATGTTGCTGCCACAGGAGCGTAGGACTTTAATGATTAAATGTACCCGGTCTTTACGCTTCTAGATCAGGGATAGTCTTAAAAGAGGCATCCGTGTCTCACAGGACAAAGTTCTAGTGGGGATAGACAAACAGTCTATTATACAATTTTTTTACTTAGAAGTATGTAGTGACATAGAGCTAGGGACATAGTTTATAGTGTCCCCTTTGTAAGAATATTGAAAAAATACCTGCCTCAGTATGTACTTACCCTAAAGTGTAGTAGGCGGGGTATGTTCGTGTTGGGGCTTGCTGTATTATGTTCTTGGTCACTAAGGAATTCAAAGGACAAAAACATAATGTGCATAGGGTCATAACGATATGACTAAAGAAAAGAAACCAGTATGTTAGAATCTATTCCTAAAATGCCAGCGGCATGAGGGATTCTTACCTCCTAATTTTCACCTGGCTCATGCTGAGTATATCCAGCAAGGTTCAGAAAATGACGATTCAAAAACGCATGCCATGTAATACGGTCATGTGTCGATGTCCGTATATCCTGGCACAATCCGTTGGATCTCCCTCTCAATACTGCGGTTTTGGTATAATCCAACTGGCGAAACCCCTCATACCAGTATCTAACATATGGTCAGGAAACAAGTCATCCCAAGAATGATCCAACCCACAACACTTAAATAGGTTGGAGAAGACGCACGTACAGTTGTTGATGAGCAGGTAATCAGGTGTGAGTTGAAATAGACACAGAGGTGGGACTACGTGTTTAGGATCGTAATGGTGTTGGTCATTTTTAAGTTGTTGATCAAGATGGAAAAGGAGGATAAAAACCCTTAACAACTCAAAATGATGATACCTCTTTAGAGATATAAACTGAAAGTGTGAATGGATACATCACACTAAAAATCTCCACACTTTTAGTGATGTCTAAGATTTTATATGGGATTTCCACACATACAGTGTGGGTAGGCATATTATATAATTCAATAAACATAAAGACTGGGCTACGTATATGTAATCGAGGTAATGTCAACCATAGTGGAGTTGGTTGTCTGAATAGCAGAGAGTTAACGTCAGTGATAAGTTGCAAAAGATGATAACTATAAGGAAGGTGTAAAGGGGACTAAATATGTGTGTTGATATACCGTCCTCAGATGCTTAACGTGTCTGATGATAGCTTCGGTGTCAGGGCACTCTAGCGCCCATAGGGTAGGAGCGAACATGTGTGGAAATAGGCAGTATAAAACCCTAAGCTGCATCTGTGGCCATGAATTATAAAAAGGAAGGATTTACAGACAATGTGGAGAAATGTGTATTGCCTCCTGTTGTCTAATCCAAACTGAAGGTATCGTTAACCTATTTAGAGGATCCTAATGTGAGATGGAATATCATGAGATCATTTAGAATTGTATCTAATTGCTTGATCCCAGGGGATTTCACTGTTCAGACCTTTTTTTATATGTATCCAGTGAAAAAATGTAATACACTTCTCTGCGTTTTCTAATCTCTGCACTTAAGCTTCCAATGTTCATGTGAATTGTTTCCAGAAATAACCTGTATATCATTAGAAGTGTGTTGTGCCTCAATGTAGTGTTTAACTAATGGTGCCACAGTTTTTTTTTGTACGCATGCCTGACTGATGTTCCGTCAGTCTTGTAGTCATAGTGTGTGAGGTTTCCCCCACATACCCTAGTTTGCAGGGGCACAATAGTAGATATACAATGTTGCTGGTTTTGCAGTTTGTTAGACTTTTCAGGGAGATATTCCTACCATTGATGTTGTATGTGGGAGTTTTGATGGCAAAATTACAAAGTCTTCACCGGTGGCCCCCTCTGGCATACTGGGTCACCGCAATCAGACCATGTAGGCTTGGAGCCCTACACACAGTGCTTGATACTTGGCACAGTCTATGGCGACCCTCCCCTGGCATATGGGGGTAACAGAAAACAGTCTTGCACATGGACCCAATCGGTGCACAGCCACATCTCGCACAGTAAGTCCTCATGGTAGGGCTCCTCACTAGACCTCACTCCATCCAACACTCTCTTCTTCCTCACACGGCACAATGGTCTTAGAATGCAGGCAAGCGTTGGTGCTCCAGGGAAGGTGGTCTTGGTTTCCCAGGGCGATGTCCCCTCACCCAGCAGGGAGACTAGCAGGATTTGGCCCCCAGTCCTGGTTAACCCTGGGCGTAGTTCGCGAAGTTGCACTACGCGAAGCTACGCAAAGTGCTCTTCGCACTACGCGAGCTACGCGTAGCACTTCGCGAACTGCGTAGTACCCTGTTCGCACTGTGCAAGATGTCGTTTTCAATGATTGCACAGTGCGGACAAGCATCCGGCACTGTGCAATCATTGAAAACGGCATCTTGCACAGTGCGAGCTGTAGTTTTCTGCTGCTCGAGTAGATTTTTACTCAAGCGGCAGATTTCTCAACGCGGACTGGTAGTTTCTCATCGCAAGCGGTCGCGAGCATACGCGACCACTCGCAATGAGAAACCTGACCTCCCCGCGTTGAGAATCTCGCCGGGATGTTCATTTTCCATGCTCACGATCGGCAACTTGATGTTGCTGATCGCAAACAAGGAAAAAGTCTCGCCGGGATGTCATTTTGCTTGCTCGCGGTCGCCAACTTGATGTTGAGGACCGCGAGCAAGCAAAAAAAGACCGCTGCACTACGCAATGCTACGCTACGCATGTTTGCACTGTGCTACGTGCAATTCGCGTAGTGTGAAGTAGCGCAAACTTCGCAAACTACGCGAGCGTAGCGTAGTGCTTTGCCCAGGCTTAGTCCTGGTCACAGGCAGAAGTCTTACAGAGCTTCACCTTCTCCCACAGCCCATCTGGCTTCTTGGCAAATGACACATTTTCGACGGCTCAACCTCTCCTTCTTATAGTCTTTTCCAAACACCAAATGTGATTTAGGATCTGGGTCTTTGAAGTTTTTTGGGGGTGTTCTGCTTCTTTTGAGGTGGGCAGTTCTCCTTTTCATCTTTCATCATGAAAGAGATCTACCACAGCAGGTACGACTCCGAAGCTGATTGACCACAACATAATTCATGAGGGGAGCACCCAGAGTTTACATCTGGATGTCAAACAAAGTGTTATGTGCATCAAAGCATTAGTCCCAGATCTCCAGTGATACTCTTTATGATCTTCTGATTAGTCCCATTTCCCTTCCTGAGATGTGTCAGGCCCCTTCCTTGTGATCTATCACTGAATCAAGGAACAGTCTTTTGAGATGTAAAAGGAGTCCCTTTCTTTCCTCCAATGCATCCCAACCCAGCTCACAGAAAGGCATCAGTTCTTAAATCTGTCTGGGGTATTTCTCTCCTCCTCATTTTTCACCAGGCAGGCATGGGGTTCCCAAAATGGAACCCAGAGTCCTCCATTAAAGGTACCAGTGAAGACACACTTGTTCAGTGAACTTTTACAGCACACTTTGTGTCCAGCATAGTTTCATCTAGTCATTGTACCCGCATTAAAACTGTGCACACTGTACAGCACTGGGTCTTTACTATATTTAATAAGGGTGTGCTCTTTACAAATACACACTCTGCCAACACACATATTCACTATATGGCACTGCGCAACACTTCACCTTTCATGTATTGTACTTCATGCAAGCACACATACACACTGCACATGCTGTCCCTGCACACACACTGCACAGCATTATATCTCTCATGTACTGTATTCCTCTTGGGCATAGATACAGCCAGCACATGTACTAACCATACATACACTGCACAGTACTGCTCCATCCTTGTATTGTACCCTTCCCAAGCACACATACAAGTAACGCAGAGTCACCACTCCTGTGCAATTCAGTTTTCCACATCTCTCTGATGTATGCCAAGGGTGAATTAAGCACAGAGCAGCAGAACTTTTAAAAAGATGAATGAGCCTGTAGGCCTCACTCCAGTGACACAGGGTAAAAAGGTCCTGTTCACTACTACTGATCAGTGCACAGTATGCTGCCACCACCGCGCACCTGTTGCTAAACTCCCGGTGAAGGCGGTAGCCTTCCACCGCTATGAGGGTAGAGCTTTGAGCACCCCTCACAGTGCAAAAAGACTACAGTCCATGAGACAGGCCTAAATTATGGCGCACACACATGATCCGTTTTCACCTATGACAAAGAAGCAGCATTAGGCTTTCAGACAACAGTACAGTTGGGCACTCAGGGCAGGGGTACAGGTTTCTTAATCTCCTACCATGCAGACGATTGTTCTGTCCAGACATTTGAGGTGAGCAGATTCAGAGTGTCGCTGGTGTTGTAGGGTTCTATATACAAGATCTGCTGTCTACCCAAACTTTGGAGTTCTCTGCTTCATTTTTGCATAATTTGTGAGGCACTCCAAGCCTGAAAGGTTATTGTTTTAACTTATATTGAGTGCTCCCTTGTGTCTGGACAAAGCTAAACCTCTCTGAAGAGCTATAATGATAGAAAAACATGTATCAAGGGTTGATTTTATTCATTCCAGGTTGGATTGAATGGTAATTTACCAATCTGAAGCTGTAATACTGTGCATGGAGTGATAACAAAGTTTCTTTATTTACAGTTTGGCATGGATGTAACTGTTCTAATTCTATGCTTAAGGACTTTGCTGTAGAAGTGGCAAAATACTTTGTCCCACTCTATCTCCATGTAGGTGGCACTGTGCTAATCCTATGCTTAAAACTTTGTTAGAAAGACAGACATTTGAGGTGAGTAGATTCAGAGTGTCACTGGTGTTGTAGGGTGCTCTATACAAGAGCTGCCCTTCACCTAAACTTGGGAACTACCCAGAGTTCTTTTCTTATCTTTTGCATAATTTATGTTACATTCTTAGCCTGAAAGGGTATTGTTTTGACTTATATTGGGTGCTCCCTTGTGTCTAGTTAAAGGCAACCTCTCTGAAGAGCTTTCATGATAGTGAAGCATGAGTTAGGGTTTGCTTTCATTAATTCTCGGTTGACTTGGACGGTATTTTAGCAATCCAAAACTATAATACTGTGCCTGGAGTACTAAAATACTTTTCTCATTTTACAACTCGACATGGATGGCACTGTACTAATCCTATGCTTAAAGACTTTGCTGTAGAAACTGCAAAAAACGTTGTCCCTTTCTAGTTTGGCTTGGATGGCACTGTGCTAATCCTATGCTTGAAAGGTTTTCTAGAAAAACAGACATTTGAGGTGAGCAGATTTTAGGGTGCTCTATACAGAAGCTGCCCTCTACCTAAACTTGGGTACTACCCCGAGTTCTCTGCTTCATTTTTGTATAATTTATGCCGCATTCTACTCACTATGGCGAGTAAGATTTTATCAGGTCGAGCTGTTTTTAGCACCTTCTCATCTGTTTTGGCAAGTGAACTACAGCTGGAAAGAACAGATGTTCTGTTCATTCCAAAAGTGAATGAGCAATAAAGATGCCTTTAAATATTGTTTTTATCTTGACACATTTGCTGCCAGTTCAAGAACAGAGGTCAAATGTCAGTTTGTCTTTTTACTAATTGTTTCTTTTCTTATCCTGGAAAATGGTGTTTATTATTCTTTCTCTTTTTACACTTAGAGGCTTTTGTCAAATGAGCTATCTGACAATCATTGTGAAAAAAGGCTGTAAGATGTCAGGTTTATATTTGTAAATCACAACATTTAAACAGCTTGTAAATCATTGGTACAAGTATTTCAAAATATATCAGGAATTACAAAATATTTTTTTTGTAATTCAGATGTGTGATGCAAACAAAGTTTAAATGGGAGCAAAACAAATCAGAACACTTTACTTGATGCAGGAGGCGGTGAACCAGCAGGCACTGCGGGTCCTTCAGGCTCCCCCCCATGGGCCCAGTGCAGACTGGGTGCCCTTGGGGCACCCAGGAAACCATGGTGGGGTCCCAGAGGATTAGGTCCTGGGGGCCAAAATCGGTCCGGGGAGGGAGGCCACGCAGCCCCTATTCCCTCTTAAAATTAAATTAAATAAATAAAAAGGCTGGATCCCGGGGGATGGGGGCCATGGGGTCCAAATCGGCCTGGGGAACATAGTATAATGGCCGTGCCCTGGGAGATGGAGTCCCCAGGGCACAAATCAGCACAGGGAGGGGGGCCACCCGTTTGTTAATCGGTTCCTTCTTATTATAAGTTGCTGACACCAGAGATGTTCTAAACATTTTAAAAAACTAGCAGTATGTAAATTTGCTTAAAAGCTCAGCTCGTTTGCTCCAGCCGCATATACATTAGCATTATGTAACGTCTTCGTACCCTTTTCCCAGGATGTTGGACAGTTTACTAAAAGGCCCCCGAGCGCATTTCCCGAGGATTTTGGAGCTGGGGTCTTCATACCTACGAATACAATCACATCTCCTCTAAAGAAAGAAGCACTTACTTCTGTGCAGTACAAACTCATTCAAGTGTGATTTTTTTTGCAGTTCCACCCTGTCAAGCTAACTGTTGAAGACGCTCGAGCAACAATCACATTGGCAAAGTTACAGACACACAAGGTCACTGCAGATATATCCTTGGCGTTCTTTACACAGCTGTAGTGTAGGAGATGAACTCTACATTTACCCAAAGGTATAGCAATTACAAATTAGCCAGTAGAAAGTACTGCAGTTCGGTAGTGGTGTTGTACAAAACGGTGGCCTCTTCTTGGACAAACACGCAGGGCAGGATTCCTTCTGGCACAACGCTAATTTCACAGAAGTTAAACCTCAACAGGTACAGTTAGGAATTAAAATGTAAAGAAAACGCTGAAATTCACTGAAAAAAACAAATGTTATAGTCAGGCTCAGATTTCACTCATACATAACTAGTGAAATTCAGATGTTATAGTTAGCTGAGCTAACTATAATTTACACCCCCACAATGCACTGCTTATGACCTCACATATTACATCACTCTTGACATGGTCAGTGACATTACTGATGACATCACAATTGGCATCTCAAATGACACCACTGATGACATCACTGATGTCAGCCCCCGCTTGGTGGATCACCCCAAAATTGTCAAGGCAGTAGCTGAAGTGAGCATCAAACTAGTTTTGAAAATTTCACGAGGATCCATCAAACAAAGCCAAAGTTATTGGCAGATCAAAACACACTCTTCCTATGGAAACTAGATCCTAACTATAACTAACTTCTGGTGACCGCCAGTAGGTAATATGTAGATCTGATATATATGTATGTATATATATATATATATATATATATATATGCAAAAATGGAAGTCGGGTTACAGGTAAATTGCCCGGCGCTTTTAATCTCAGACACTGGTCACCTCCAGTGTTGTTCAAAATATTCAACACAGAAACATCTGAGACCAATACTATTCAATGTTTTCAATGATCCACAGATGATTAGTCTTCTCATTCAATTATTTCATGAAGTTTTTATTCTTGTTTCTTTTTTGAAGCCAACAGTTCACAAAGGAGAATCACAGAAATTGCCGCCAACAGTTCACAAAGGAGAATCACAGAAATTGCCAACACGTGTTTCGCGCCAGCTGCGCTTCTTCAGGGCTGTCATATCAACAAAATTGATACACTTAGAATTAACTAGTCCATCTTGATCACACACCCTTATTTATACAATTCTAAATTATAATAATGAAACAGAATTTTTTTTAATCTTTCAGTGACATTTTTTAACAAAGAACAAAGAAATATACACGATATATACACAGTGCTGGAACACATAGAAAAAATATAGGAACAGTGGGTCTGTCACAATTTAATGTAGTCTTTTAGTCTTAGTTTTCTAACTAAACCATCCTAAGTCCACACCGCTTTTATAGTGAAAATGTAAACACAGGAGCAGAGTTTACCTCTTCTTCCATTATTGGTAATTCTTCTGAATTGGTAAAAGAAAATCTACAATTTTCAAAACTAATGGGGCGCTCCGCTACGCTCCTACCCTGAAAGTCTCGGGGTGATTCGTCAAGCGGGGGCCGAGAAAAAGGGGGGTCCCAAAACGCGTTTTCCTCATGGATTTTTCCATAGGGATTTTAGTCGCAGCTACAGCCCGAACGGCTGAACAGAATTACGTCAAATTTGGCAGAGAGGTAGCCATAAGGTCCATGAAGTGCCTTTTGCAGGTATGGTGTAAATCTGCTCAGTATTTCCAGAGAAAATAGCATTTAAATCAATATATATATCTGTACGCGCGCAGCGTGCGCGCACCTTGCCGTGCGCGAGCGCAATTCTGATTGGTTGTTAGATCTTAGTAAACATTCTAATCGGTCGAAACCAGGAAGTGTCGGCCGCCATTTTGTCTCTCGCACTCTGAGGGGGTGAAAAACAAATGTGGAGAACGTGAAAAGGGGGCAGGGTGGACAGTTCTTGACCCCCTAGCCGTGGTCAGCGGGTCCCAGAAGGACCCCCAAGGGCAAAACAAATCTTTTTTTTTTTTTTTTAAATCGCCGAGTGCGCGCACCCTGCGCGCACCACCCAAACGGAAAAAATTCGGCGCAGCGAGCGCGCACTCCGCGATTTTTTGAAAAAAAAAAACGTATTTGGCCCTTGGGGGCGAAGCGCTCTGTGCCCACCGCGGGCGCACGGTGCGCGATGCGCTCCGTGCGCGCACGGCACAAACTGCGTAGTGTGCGCGAGGTGTGCGAAGCGCACCGCGTGCCCACTGTGCGCGCACGGTGCGCGAAGCGCACCGTGCGCGCATGACACGAACTGCATAAAGTGGGCACGCAGTGCACGAAGCGCACCACGTGCCCACCGCGCGCGCACGGTGCGCGAAGCGCACCGTGCACGCGCCGTGAAAAAGTTTTGTTTAAAAAAATATATTAATAAATACATAACTTAGCATTTAAAAAACCGTACAAATTCACTGAAAAAACCATAGGTTTCACACACGTTATAGTTAGGAATTAGCATTTAAAAAACCTTGCAAATTCACTTAAAAAAACCATAGGTTTCACACATGTTATAGTTAGCTGGGCATTTCCCTCGTAAAAAACCAATGAAATTCCCCCATTATAGTTAGTGCAGGCAACTATAACTCACGCGACCGCAATCCGCTGCTGATGACGTCAGATATTACATCACTGATGACATATGTGTCTTTCTGAAGAAAAAAAAATTTAATATATGTATAGCTAAAGATGAATGGAAGAAGACATGGGTAAATAAGTGTCTAAATACAGTGATGTAATATCTGACGTCATCAGCAGCGGATTGCGGTCGCGTGAGTTATATTTGCCTGCACTAACTATAACGGGGGAATTTCATTGTTTTTTTACGAGGGAAATGCCCAGCTAACTATAACATGTGTGAAACCTATGGTTTTTTAAGTGAATATATATATATACATATATGTGTGTGTGCATATATATATATATATATATATATATATACACACATATATATATGTGCGTGTGTGTGTGTGAAAACAATTCCAATAGCTACGACAATCCACCTCTCCAATACTTGAGCCAAGTAATCACTTTTTTATTTTCTTGAAATTATTGCAGTCGCATGAAAAAAATGTTTTACAAATCTTCTGGGCTGTCAAACCAATTAATTATGCATAGTTACATGATGAGTTTGCTAAATCTTGAAGAACACATAGTTGAAGTCTTCCCCAGGGGTGTCAAACAAACATCTTACATCACCTACATAAAATTTGTCAAATATCAACCACTTCTGAGAAAACATGTAGGGCCCGATTCACAGAACTAACTTAAGACAAAATCCTAAACTTACTACCATTTTGGTATTCACAGAAGGCACTTACTCATTTTGTAGTAAAGTTAGAACTCCTAACTTTAGGACTTCTAAACTGAGAAAAATCCTAACTTTAAGACTTTCGGTATTCCCAGAAGGCATTTAGGAGTCCTAAAGTTAGGAGTCCTAACTTTACTACTCCTAAACTGAGAAAAATCCTATCTTTAAGACTTTCGGTATTCACAGAAGGCATTTAGGAGTCCTAAAGTTAGGACTCCTAACTTCTGTGAATACCGAAATGAGTAAGTGCCTTCTGTGAATACCAAAATGAGTAAGTGCCTTCTGTGAATACCAAAATGGTAGTAAATTTAGGATTTTGTCTTAAGTTAGTTCTGTGGATCGGGCCCATAGTATGTAGAACATCCATCTCTCAGCCAAATTATCAGTCAGTACCTAATGGATTGCCACCATACAGGAGCACATATATTACCTATTTGTTCCAATGAACACTGTTTAGGAACTTTATACTTCTAATCCCACTATGAACTAAAGCAACACATTTTGCTTTGATCATGTTAGTTCATAGTTTTGACTCTCTCATAGAGAGACATATTCATATTCTGTCATGAAATTTGTGAATTGGGGATAGGGCATGTGCAACATCTCCATGCACCTGGAATGCCTCCCAAGGATGGTACAGAGGCAAGCTATGGTGCTGGTGAACAGAGAGGATATGTCTCCAAGACACTGTGAAATTGCACCAAGAACATCTCTAGGTGTCGATGGAAGATAACGCCAGGCACCATGCCATGAGCATTTAGTTTGTACAGGCCCTCAAGCAGTGCCCATCTCAAGCTGCAATCCCAAGTAAGGCGTCTCAGACAAATGAGGATCAGCAACTAACTCTGGGGCCCATCTTCCACTACAAACAACTCTTGTGGTTCCATCAAGCCACATTTTTGCTATCCTCAGCTAGATCCTAAACTTAATGTGGGCAAAATATTGCTTAGTTGGGGACAATGGCAAACTCCCTTGGTGGCGTGAACAGCAAACACGATCACCATGAACAATTTACCCATGGGTCACTAACCCATCCTCACATAACACATTATAACTTTTGAATTTACCATTTCCACCACAGTAGATTTATAGACAATCCTGTACTATTCATATTTGCAAATCAAAAACTGCAAATTGCAACCACCTTTCACCTGTGTGTCATTTCATGTGTGCCTGGCCACAAAAGTGGGTGTATGCAAGTAATGTAATGGATTGAGTTTGAGCCTTGATCTTATGGTATTTACCTTTATATAAACATACTCACATCCGTCTATAGGCATGTAGACATACTTTGAACAAAGTCCCAACATATACAAGATAGTTTAAAAAAATAACTTTGTATTCAGTTTTGTAAAAGGGTGAAATACAGAATGGGGCCTGGAATCTGGGGATTACATATTAACTGTTCTAGGTAGAGGAGAAATGTGAGGATTGTGGTGCATTACATGGTATGGTCATGCTACCTTACCCTGTAATACATTCGCAAAACTGTCTTGGGTCCCATCAGGCTTGTTTGCAAAAGACTTTAGCACAACCCTAGGTAGCTACCAATTTATAAAAGTGGATTCTAATTTTAGACACCAAGATTAGCAAAATCCACCAGAGTGCTCAGGGGATACAGATTTCAAAGTAAAACGTAAATCTCCACTTTTTAGTCCTCCGCACAAACAAGCATTAGTAACAATAAAGTTTGGAAACTTTTGAAAAGCTTGAAAGAGTTGTATTCCACTACTCCCACCTGAGTGGGGCAACCAAATTCAGCAGGGGATAAGGTCAGGAGGGCCACTACAGAGTATTTGGACAGTTACCTGGTCACCAAAGCAGTCTCCAGACAAGTTCCACACTTTACATCAAAACCGTCATAAACTTTAATGGAGTGTTCCTGATCCTGGGGATACAGGATGCTGAGAATGCTCTGGGTGCTGTACGGTTGACAGGGGTCTCTTTTCGGTTATTCTCCTGTCCACATATGAGGAGGGGTAACTTTAGCAACAGAGGTCAGGGTCCCTCGAAATCCTCTTTGATCCAGTAGAAGAACAGCTGCTGCTGTGCTACCGTTCTCCGTACACAGCAGATCCCACCATATTCTTTGGTAGAGGCTTGTGCCCAATC
Organism: Triturus cristatus; assembly: GCF_964204655.1. Lineage (NCBI taxonomy): Eukaryota > Metazoa > Chordata > Amphibia > Caudata > Salamandridae > Triturus > Triturus cristatus. Next base: position 62,356,739 of record NC_140588.1, read on the forward strand.
CAGATTCAAATGACACTCCCGGGTTCAGCAGACTTGGGTGCAACTTTTGGCCATCGAAGATCGGTCTCTTGGGGTGCCAAGCGATGATTTCCGACAATTACAGGAATGTGTCTACCAACTTGCCGGATGGGGCTTCTTCAGCTTTGATGGCCATGGTGCTGGTTCCAGGAGGTCAGCGGACTGACCCCTAGAGACTCTTTTTTGATCTGGGGCACGGGAGCATCTTTTCCTTGAGCCAGGTGGCACAGGAACAATCCTTTCTTTGCTAGCCCAAGGTGCAGCAGCTGCAGCCCAGTAAACAGTGCAGCCTCTCTTGGCAAGTCCAGGGGTGAGCAGAACATTCTTTCTTCTGTCCTTTCTCCAGTTCAGGCGTGACCTGAGGTTCAGGGTGCCATATTTATGCCCAGAAAGTGCCCTGGGGTATGATGTGGTTATTAAACATTGGGCTACCAGGATCCCTTCTGCCCTCTAACAACTTCCGGCTATGATTGGCATCTACCAATCCCAGGGTGGGTGCACTAGTCTGCCCACTCCCAAAATGTCTGAACCCTTCCTTGGATGTTAAGAGCTTGGTAGACTACCCTAGAGGTGTCGCTACCTGTGGTCTCCCCTCTCTGTTTCGACTGTCAGCTTGTATACCTGAACAAAGGGCTACCCTTGGGAGACTGATCACCATTTGCCCACCAAAGGGGGCTTCACCTTTAAAGCTCGCCTTCTGGGCCAACTCTCTGAGTGGCTTCCTGCAAGGGGGAGCTAACACCTCCCTCTGTTGCAGTCTACCATTGTTCTTGAGCCTGGAAGTTGTTCACAATACTCCCCAGGACGGCAAAAGGCTGTCTGGTCCCCAGTGACCGTGTGAGGCCACTGGGCAAACTGAGCTACAGAATGTCAACTTTCTAAAAGTTGCTTTTCTATAAAAGTAACATTAAATTCAACATGGGCATCAAGTCAGGTTTAATACCATGATTACTGATGTAACAATGATACCTTGAAGTACCCATATCAGAAGTCCCATTCAGAAGTTAGTCAGGTTGAGTGGTCAGCTGGTAACTCTGTGTTAGCCAATGGGGCTACTAACTTAGCCACATAAAAAACATCAATTTGGAAGTTTTGCTTTTAGGGCATATGTAAAGTATATGGCCTACTTAATAACACATGACTCCCTGTCTCAGGGCTCCATAGGCCTTCCTTAGGGGAGAATTGAATATATTGCTATGGGAAGTGGGGAGCTTTGCAATTGTAATTGATTTAAATGGTAAAGTTGAACTAGCAGCTTAAAACTATTCTTCCAGGTTGCAGTGGCAGGTGGGAGCCATTTTGTATTTGGTCATACACAGAATGGCATAAGCAGTGCTGCAGCCCTGTCTGTCCTTCATACCCTGGGTACCTTTGGTACCATATACCAGGATTATTAGCTAGTCAGCTTATGGCAATTGGAGGTAGCCAATTCAACATACATTTTGTAGGTGTTTAGAACACTGGTACTGAGGTCCGGATAGCAGGTCCCAGTGCGCTCTCAGAATCAAAAAACCAGAAGCATCAGTCCAAAAGTTGAACATGAAAAAAAGGTATTTCCTAAAAAAAAAGAACCAAGTAATTGTCCAAACAAATTGTCCAAACAAATGTTCAAAATTACCAAAGTAAAATTCCTATCCAACACAGAGCTCAATATGAAATAAACGTCAGTCCCTTTGCCCAGATGATGTGCCCAAACTGCTTTTCTGGGTTGAAAGTAAGAGCTCCTGGTCATTCTCCATGTTATTAATCAATCGGCTTTATTTCGATATAATGAATATCTTAAAAAGCAGTACATAAACTAATGAACAATAAAACAATAAAAGGAGCCAATACATAGAAAAATAAACATACATTTCATACTACAAGTGGCGCCAATAAATTAGATAAAAACAGTTAAAAATACAGATTAAACAAGATACAAAAGCCTAATTGATCTAATACGCCAAGCCCATCCTAGGAACTTTGCTAAGCCACAAGCAAAAAGGGTCCGTGGGTCATTTTTCAATATACGTAGGGCCTCCTTATAATGTCTAGTTCCAAGTTCTCTACAGAGTGGCTTTAACCATCTACTACGGGGGTCTACATAAGCCGGGCATTCAAACAACAAATGGGGAACAGTCTCTGTCCTATTTTCACAGAATGGGCAGGAAGAAATTGTTTGGGCCGGAACCTTCCACCTAGAGGTCAGTTCCCCAACGGGAAGTAGACCTACCCTGAATTGGAAATATAGAGCCCTGTCCCTGCGGTTTGTGATAACATCCAAGTATGGTTCACAAAAAGACACGTCCTTTACCAAAAGGAAATCCAATGTGGACCTGCACAAATTGGCATTACTACTTCTGCCATCGGCTACCCATCTCCAATAGATCTTCTTCAGGACAGATTTTGGGGGAGCAGTTCTATTGTTCCAAGCGTCGCCAAGGCCAAGATTGCCAAGAAGACGCTTGACTTCCCTCAACCAGCAGATCTTTGGCCAGCCTGGCAACCCGAGCACATCAGTTAAGCCATCCGCGTAGCTAGACATTTCTGGAACTCTCCAGATTCGCGCCCATAAGAGGAGAGGACGGAGCCTAGCCTGATCACTAATTGCCCGAGTACCCATATCTAGAAGCAGTGGAAGGGTTGGAGTACTATCGGGGAGCCCCATTAGATCTTTATGGAATTTACTTTCTGAGCGGGATAACTGATCCACATTGTGTACCCCCCAGAGTTCGGCTCCATAAAGTGCTGCACTAACACCCCTAGCCCTGTAGATATCTAATATAGGGGCAATGGGTTTGATGGTTGAGGCACGTTGTTCCTTAAGAAGGGCACCCATCACCCTCTTGTGGGTCAGCAGCATTTTTTGGTGGTGACATTTCCAGCTCATAGAGTCACAGAGGCGAATACCAAGGTAATCGAACTCCGTAACCCTCTCGAGGGGAACAGAATCTAAGGTCGGTGGTTTAGCTATCTTTTTCGGGGGGTTAAGGACCAGGTACTTAGTTTTCCCTGTATTAATAACTAGCCCCCTTGCATCACAAAAAGATTTAAAGCTAGTTAGCAGACTCTGCAGGCCTACCGGGGTTTTAGAGATCAGGAGGGTATCATCTGCAAATAGAAGGGTAGGTATTCTTCTGCCAGCCAGGGATGGTGCGTCTGCAGGATGTTGCAGCAGGTGCTCCACCACTCCATTGACATACAATGAGAACAGAGTGGGGGCTAGAACACATCCCTGGCGTACCCCTCTATTTACAGGTATTCGTGCTGTTTTTTGACCCTGATTACCCCACCTGATCTGTGCAAAATTATCAGCATGTAGTTTGATCAGCATGTTTAATAAATATGGTGGGATGCCCTGTTCCTCGAGCACACTCCAGAGTTGGCTGCGTGGGACCAGGTCAAAGGCAGTCCGCAGGTCTATAAAAGCGAGATACAGACTGCCTTTGCCCAGTACAACCACTTTCCAATACAGCATCATAAGCCGGAAGGATTGCTCTATCGTCCCCATGCCCGATCTAAAACCGGCCTGGAAGTCAGAAAGAAGGCCCTTTTCCTCAACCCACTGCAGTACCCTGCCCAAGACCACTTTTCCCGCCACCTTCTGCGAAAAGTCTAAAAGGCTTATGGGGCGATAATTAGCAGGGTCGTTCCGGCTCCCTTTTTTAAAAATTGGAACGACCTCAGCACCCTTCCATGAGACCGGGAAAGTTGCCCCATCAAAACTAGCATTCAGTAGGGCAGCAATAAGTTTTCCCCACTCCTCCGGATTAATGCGTAGCAGATCCCCTGGTATGCCGTCCGGCCCGCTGCTTTATTAGGGACAAGACATTTGATCGCCCCTACCACTTCCTTGGCTGTGAATAGGAGGTCATCATTAAACTCGCAATGCACTAAGAGATGCTGTTCTGGCAAGCTTACCCCCTTACCCGGGAGCATTGTGTAGAGCTGGGAAAAATGGTCAAACCACGCACCCTCCGGTATGTTGCATGTTATCATTGTGTCCACGGGTTTATCCCTAGCTCTTAGTAGGTCCCAGAAACCCTTCGGGTCCTTCCTTGAGCTTGCGACCTTCAAGTCGTACCAAAACTGGGTCTCCCATTCTACCTTTGCCTTAAATATAGCCCTCCTGTAATTGCCCCTAGCAACGCTTATCAGGGCTCCATTCTTGGATTTCACTGCCTTTATTAATTCCCCTTTGGTGTCGCGACAAGCAGGTGAAAACCACCCAGCAATGCCCTTCGTAGCGCCTCTTTTATTAGCCCTTCTTCCCGCATTATGGACTAAAAACAGTTCGCCTAGTGCGTTCGTAGTTTGGGCAAACAGTGTGGGTAGCTCCTGCGCACTGATAGTGGGGGAATCTAAACGAGATACAATATTAGCCATTATGGATTTTACCTCCAAGATCTTTCCCTCATTACCAACAATACTCTTCCATTTCAGGCGCCTACCACCATTAGAGGGACACACTTCATGTGTTGTTCTCCACACGTGGGGGATTGGGGGCAGGGAGCGTCCCATCCACAGAGGGGACAGAGACAGAGACAGAGGGTTGTGATCACTGTCAATAGACGGCAGGACCACCATATCCACCAGGTGAGCCCACAAACGATAGTTCAGCAGAATATAGTCAATCCGTGAGGAATGCCCTACTCTGTTGAACGTATGGGCCCCCAATTGATCTGAATTAGATCTGCCATTAGTTGCTCTAAGGCCATGCTCCAAGCAGAGGGCATTAAGGTCGGTGGCACTTTGAGTCCATCTTCTAATTGGCGTGATTTGCAATGGTGGGATACCCCTCCTTACATCATCATCTCTGATGCCTAGCACATCGTCCACAGCAAGGGGTTCAAATGTACATTTAAAGTCGCCCGCTAGCATGACGAGGGAATCAGCGCTACAGTTTCTGAGTTCCTCGTCAATGCCAGTTGAGGGCAGGGTGGACGAGCCGCCCCGTGTGCCTCTGACGTAAATATTAAAAATTTCAAGCACTCTCCCTCCGCATGGCCCTCTGACTGTTAGCCTCTGAAGGTCAGGAGACTTAGTAGCTATACATTTAATGGAGTACCGCAGGGAGATGTTTACCCAAATTAATAGCCCTCCCGAGGGGCGTCCCTTCCCTCCACTCGGTCGTATAGCAGGAACAAAATAGGTGGTATATCCCATCTTATGTAGAGGTTCCAAGCACCAGGTTTCCTGGAACAAGCAAATCCCAAACGGTTCTATAAATACGTTCCAGTCTGGTATGCTTATGTTCCGTGCAAGGCCCGCTATATTCCAGCTAGCTACCTTTAGGGGCACACTGCCAGCCCCTCTCCACCCAATTGCTGATTCACTTGCAGGAGAGGCATTAGCAGTGGCAGTAGCCACCTCAATGATAGGCAACTCTACAGCATCCGGAATTAAAATGTCCCCCTCAATTGACTCCCTACTGAGCAGTGACGACGCACGTGCTTCGGGTGAAGCAACCGGTGAATGCCCCCTAGAGGTAGTTGGTGAAAAAAGGGTGCTAATAGGTGACCTCACCAGCTCCTCTCCAAATGTTGGACCATTAATTAACATCTCCCCGGATGCCGCATTATGCATCTCCCGTATTGGGCAGGTTGCATGTCAATAGCCTTGCCAAAAACGACCGTGCGGCTGGCAAGGGGTATTGCCAAATAGGCAAAATTGGGAGAGGCTTCCACGAATCTGTCTGCCATCCCGGTCCTCCCACATAGGGGTTCCGGCTGGCCTCACTGTTAGATTTGGGGGATTAAAGTAACTAAGGTCGTGGATGCCAATTGATCCCCCACTACCTGTTGGGCTATGCTCCCTCACAGGTCCACTGCATACAAAACTAGCAACCCTTGGATCCTCAAAGTTTTCTATAATGCAATGCCCACTTATAGTCTTTTGCTTAATACCAACCCAGCCAACTCTCCTTACGTGAATGATCCGTCCCTACCAAAATTTGGGCAAGGGTCTGTTTTCTTTAAGCCAAAATAAGGTTTTATTATACAGTTCAGCAAATGTCTGACGCTTACTCGGACTAAGCACAGGCACCCCAGTCAACACGGCTACATAGGGCTGGCAGTCAGGGGGGAGATTAACATTATGGGCCCTCCCACCCTTAAGACCCTCACCTATCTGCTGTGCATGGGCCTTTGCAGGATTAGCTGGTTTGGGTGTTAGAGACTCAGGTGTACTAGGGGCTACTGGAATGGCGGCTGAGGTGATAGAGTTTGCTTTGCCAGGGGTGCCAGAAGCTGTGGCACATGCCGACTTTTTATCTAAGATGTTATTAGCGGCCTTAGAGGGCTTTAATTTCTCTACAGGCTTAAGTACTGACGGCCCGGGTTTCCTCGCTATCCCTACAGCCGTACCGGTAGGATGCGAATTACCATCAGTCACCTCGGTACAACTGGGATGATGCCTGCTGTAGTAGCTGTGCCTTGTTTAACTATAGTGGTCTCCCTGCCGTCAGTTCCCCCCCCAGGCCCATCCTCCCTAATTCTTAAATGCAATTTAATAAATGATTTTAGGGAGAAAAAATTGTCTAGGGTTGCCTGCTCCATTTTATCCACCCGCTCTGATAGCCCCCTGATTTCATCTAACACCGGGAGGAGTAAGGATTTCATAATTTTCTCCATATTTACAATTAGGAGAGACTCTGGGGGTAAAAGCGCTACAAGGCCACCAGTCTGTTCTTTACAGACACTAGCCACTGGCCCTCCAGAGGTACCCTCCCCCTTCTCTCCCTGTAGCGGGCTGGAATCCCGCCCTACTGCCTTATGTGAGCCACCCGTCCTGACGCCAACCCATCTAGGTCTCTTGTGGTCTTTAGCCAGTCTACCTTTCCGTGGGGTGGACAATCTTTTCCTTTTAGTGGGGACTGGGTGTATTTCCGCCTGCACCACAAGAGCCGATGGTGGGGGCGGCGTCGGGTGAGTAGAAGCCGGATTAGCCAAAGGCAACAAGGAGATAGCTGTCTCACTTGCCATTAGATCTGAGGCCACATTGTTTTCAGCATGAAGTGCCGTGGCCGTCAAAATTTCCAACCCGTCTATACTAGCTCTTAAAGCGGCCACACGAGGGTGGTCCAGGGGGGAAGGGGCGGGGGCAGATGAGTCCAGTGTTCGCTCTGGGGAGGGGACCAGGGCTATCGAGCCCAACGATGATCGTCTGTGTCCAGAGGGACCTCGAGATAACCGCCGCTCAGCCATGGCGATTTCTTTGTCAATAACATTAGCCACACGGGTAATAAACTTATCCATGGTGCCAACCATACCCCCTCCATCCCCCTCCCCTCCCCCCCGCCCCTTCTCAGGCTTTTTCCTGAGCGGGTTGACATTGCTACGACAAGACCAGTCCAGATGAAGAAACAAAACCCCTAACAATGAACTAAGACAGCTAGGGACAACTAATAATTTGGGCTACCCGATAGCGACAGTCACGATTTTAAGGGGGGGGGGGCCCAGCCTAGCCTCCTCCGGCCTCGGACGGCCACAGACGGCCCGCCCTTTGCCCGGGCTTAGCCCTGCGCCGCCCGCGCGCGGTCCCGCAATGCGGGGGGCGGAGTGATGTTTAAACCTCCTGTTGGCGCCAAATTCAGGGTGTCCGCCTCCGGGCGTTGTAGCAAGGGAGCCTGGATGATGTAGTTTCGTAAGCCCCGTGAGCCCTCCACACAGCGGTCGCCGTGAATCCCACTGCAACGGCGGGAGGGGAAGGATAGCAGTCAAAACACACAAGCCCACTGGAAGGCGCTGCGAGTAGGGAAATACATCACCGACAGTTTCAATCAGGTGAGAGAGCAGAGAAACCCGCTCTGCCGGGGGCGGAGTGATGTTTAAACCTCCTGTTGGCGCCAAATTCAGGGTGTCCGCATCCGGGCGTTGTAGCAAGGGAGCCTGGATGATGTAGTCTCGTAAGCCCCGTGAGCCCTCCACACAGCGGTCGCCGTGAATCCCACTGCAACGGCGGGAGGGGAAGGACAGCAGTCAAAACACACAAGCCCACTGGAAGGCGCTGCGAGTAGGGAAATACGACAGTTTCAATCAGGTGAGCGAGCAGAGAAACCCCATTCTCCATGTCTGACATTATGATCACAAGTAGATCCTCCTCTGGCACAACCATTGTGGGTCGTGGGGCAAGACCAGACACATCCACAGGTGGAACACACAATGGGCCACATTTAGGGACAATGTGGTATAATGCAATAGGAAAAATAATCACAAGGAGTGGAAAGTGATGGGCATCCTGATGAAACAAAATGGCTGCAGTCCAGGAGGATAAGAGACAGCAGGGCTCCTTACGCTGCCCAGCCTACGCCCCTTGCTTAGCGTTCAATGTCAACACCTCTTGAAGGCCTCTAGAGAATGCCAGCTGCCTATTGGCCTCTTGAAATGTAGCTATACATCATATTGAGGGGGCAGGGTGGGGTAACATATGCAGGCTCAGGCTTGTATTGGGCGAATGGTACTCTCGCTGTTTGATCTTGAGAGTAGACACTTGCAGGAGGAGGAGGGGTAACAGAGGGTGAGGCTCAAGCTGATATTGTTGTGTAGCCTCTTGAGTGGCGGCAATCGAAATTGGTTAGGCTGTTGTCCCCTACTTCCAGTAGTGATTATGTGATTAAGGAGAGAGAGAGAGAGGAGAGAGAGAGTGAGAGAAAGAGATAGAGAGAGAGAGAGAAGACAAGGCAACTCTCCAGGAAGCAATGCAGGATGTAGAATGACATCAGAAGGCTGAGGTGTCTTCCGAATCCATCTATGAGTCAGCAGATATGATGCAACTGGCTTTTATCAGCAGAGAAACCGGCAGATCAGCAAATCCAATTTACTAGTCTCCCTGCCTCCAACACCTCTACTTAACTCTTTTTATTTGATGTCTCCGTTTCCCTCCAAACTTCTGGGGAAGAGCAGCTCATCAGTTTTCAACCTGAAAAGGGCGGGGAGGGCAGGTCGTGACCTGGATTTAAATTTGTTATTGGCATCTGCGGCCCTCTTTAAAATTCACCCCCTTACAACTGCGTTTTTGTCTTGTACAATAGGGGGGGCATTCATCCCTAAAGCCCCCGCTTCAAACCGTACTCCTGTCTAGCCATTTCCTTGTCTGTAGCTGATGCACTGTGTTAAGCTGCAGCACGGTGCAGGCAGTGAAAGGTCCAGTGCTGCTCTGTCTGTGGAGAGAACACTGAATACCATCGTCAATCTGTAATACAAAATATTTCTGATGCACTTCTTTGCTCCAACAGTGTTAATAATATTAATGAAGGTGCTCATGATTCTAATTCTCCAGAAAATGCACTAGAGAATCCTAACAACACTGTGAACTCTTCTACCTCTGTTGCTGTTTTTGGCACTTATTCGAACTCTGGGGTGGGAGGTGAACTCAACTTTTGACTAATTTGGACAAAGAATTAGAAGTAAATGCGCCCATTGTGGTTAGAGAAATTCCACATAACTCAGAGGGATCTGCCTTACTCACCATATCTAATTAGAATAATTGCTTGCAAAGCTTTGATCCTGAATTACTGCTAGTTATGTTTCTGGGCAAGCAAAAGGCACGGCTTCATGCAGGAAGCATCCGTTCAGCTCCAACTTAATGACATTCAGTTCCAAGATGGCAACCAAATATGAACCAGACGTGGGTCCCGTGCTCTCCATGCCACTGGAGTCAAGCTATCCTGGCTGATTAGGGTTGAAAGCCCGAAACCGGTCCTAGGATGCTTGTTTTCAGTCCAGGGAGGACCTGGCCTGGCAGTTCGGGCTGGACTGTTCCCATTGGGTGCTGGGTCAAGATTGATTTGCATACAGCTGGGTCCAAACTGGAATGGCATGGTGAGCAAAAAAAGATGGATTTAGGCCCAGATCTCTGTACTGGGGCGAATGCATGACATGTTTCTGCATTCTGTCCATCAATTGTTCTTTTTGCATTAACCAGATATGAACACCATTTTGGTTTGTCCATTTCTGAGACCAGATAATTCCTGGTTGGTGATTCCTGTTTTGGGTCCAACCCCTTTCTATCTGGTGGTTCCTGTTCAGATAGAAGCCTCACCCTAACAGGTTGGTCCTGTTCCGAGACACGCCCATTCCTTTGAAGTCATCCTGTTCTACCAGTCTATAAAAAGTCTCTACTCACTGTACCAGTGTGTTGCAATTCCTCCACTCTGGTCTTGCTGTTGGATTGTTTTCTTCTGCTCCAGCTCTGCTTCAGTTCAGCAGCTCCAGCTCTGCTGCCCCAAATGCTTCAGATCTGCTCCAGTCCTGGTCTTGCTGAGATCCAAAACGTCTGTAAGATGTGTTCTACAATTGGGAACCAAAATGTAAGAAAATAGGTTATTGGCAAGGGAGGGTGTGAGTCCTACCCAAGAATTAGGTTCAAAGCTCCTGTCAGGTTAAACACACAATTTCAATAATTTAAATATGAGTTCAAGCCCTGGTAGCCATGTCAGAGTAGATAGGCTTAAATTAAAAGGAGTGTGTAACAAAACAATGAAAAAGTCCTACGACCTTCATGGAGTTTACAAACTGTTACAAGTGTTCTGTCTCTATACCTACTAGTGCCCCTCCTTTCCCCTTTCATTTTACTCTTTTTACTTAATGCCATCCCACACATCTTTGGGTTTATTGAATCTCCATATGTTGTTTGCACTTATTTCTCATCCGTTTCCTGGATTTTGCTCTGTAACCTAGACCCTCCAGTCACAATCAACTTTCCAGGATCTTTCACACTTGAAACTGTATATTTTAAACTGGACCCTTGTATTCTTTGATGGCTCTTTTCTCTCTGTTCTTTGTTTTTGAAAAATTGCTCAATAAAATTCTTCTGAAATTTAAAAAATCTCACAGCCCAACTGCAATAGAGTGGTGGTTGCATACACCAAGCAGGTTGTCCTGGTCAACATTTTACTTTCTGAATTAATCCTACAGTGGGGCAAAGATTATGGCTATCTCGAATGAGGTCCACTCAAAGTCAGATAACTGTTGCCAGAGGTCCAACTGAATCCTTTGGCTTTAACAGGAAAATCTCTGAGCAGGAGCCTTGTGTCAGCTGAATACTTTTCAACCTTCCTCCAGTCAGGATTTTCATGCTGGGGCTTTCAACAGGACAAACCTGCAATCCATAGCTGGGCAGGAATGCACGGAAGTCAGACACCTTAGCCATGAAGGTCCGTAGAAGTCTTATTTTGGGTGGCAAAAAAGCTATGAGTGGGAACAACCTGATGTTCTTGTCTGCTGAGGACACACGTTTGGCAGATAGTCTTGGGTGGTTGGTCACAGTCCTCCACAGGTCGAAAAGAATGCAAGTTACAAATTTACAATTCTTTTGGAGTAACTCCTCTTGGTCACTTGTAAGGCTTCCAGGTCCTCAGTGGCTGCACTTATAGTGCAAATCCACTTCAAAAGCGGACACCATCATGGTCCATTCGAGGTCCACTTGATAATGGTCAAATGGTCACGTCAGGAAAGGGCCTCTTGCAGCTTGTGATGTCCCTGTAGGCAGTGTTTAATGTGTAAAAGAATAGGTGTCAGTGACCAAAGCTATGAAGACTGAAGATGGTGCAATTAAATAAATGCACCAAATACCGATGCTGCATAGTCTTGAATCTCCCTCATCCTTTTAATCCACCACCAGACATTCCCTGTCCCTAGTCCCACTCTTGCAGGTTCCTTCTTTCTCTCTTTGTGGCAGTTTTTCAGTTTTTCTCTTCTTCCTTCTTTTCCCTATGTGTGTTTTTCCCTCTCTTCTTCTCGGCCAATATCTGATGTCGAAAAATAAGTGCCAAATCCCAAAAATGACTGCTAGTGGACCCCACTGGCAACCACCGGCTCAAATTAAAAACTGCCTGTAGCCACAAAGGACTTCAGCCAACTTCCCTTTGGAGTCCACATCTTAGTTCTGGGTACTAGTGGAAGCAGGTCCAGCCCTTCAGAGCTCCACATGGGACAGACAGCTGACTTCTTCTTCTTCTGTTCTACCATAGTTCCAGATGTGGTCTGAGGAGCTTGGGTGAGGTTCCACTTTTGTACAATTCAGTAGCCAGTGGGTGGGGGTGCCTCTTGGCCACTCCCTACCCAATGGACAAACCTAGCCCCTTTTCTAGCACACTCTATTTGCCTTGCTGAAAACGACCTCACAGTGCACCATTTTCAGAGAAAATCAAGATGGCTGAGACTTTCTTTATCTGGAAGTGGCTGGTGGCCCATCAAAGTGTGAATCTAGGAAAATTAGCTGGCCCTTCCTCCTCAACCACAACAAACTGGTTCTGGGACAAGCTCCCGATCCCACTGAAATGTAGCCAGGCTGGCTACAGTAACCCCTGGGATCAAAGGACCTGATTCGATTCATAAACTGTATTCGGTTGAAAGAAGAACAACCATAAAAGTAAATAGATAAAAACTCATATAAATATATAAATACAGGCAATAAAAAAAAAAACTGGTCACATCATGTGAAGCCTCAAATTATTTAGTCCATGAAACACAATGGAGTATATAATCAATCATCATCTACAGTTCATATATGCATTTAATCAATTGTATTTGGGCAGCAGCTAATAAAATAGGTCTAGATGAAATTATATAAATGTGATTAAACGAAGATAAAACTACATGTATCTCTGTTCCTTAACCGTTACAATATGCTTTTCTTATTTTCATTGCATTCAGTATGAAAAGCGCAATATTGTAACAAAAACTAGTCGCCCAGTGTCACCAAGTATTTAATTGCAGCTTAATGTGATCTAACATTCTGGGTAACAAACATAGGTTTCAAATAGAGTGACCTAAAATTCCGATACAATTTGGAAAACAATAAAAAGTGCATTGTGCTTTGTTGCTCTGTCCTTCACAGGAACACGAATATATATCAGAGGGGCAGGACCTCATATGGGGGAAGGCAACAAGGTGATGCACTATACCAGATCTCAGCCTAATCAGCACAACCGGTGCTACATATTGTCCAAGAACCTATAGAGTATTACTGATGATTTATTCTCATCATCTAACTCATGTTTGTTGTCCCATCCCCCACAGCCACGTTCAATAACCAAACACTGCTGGAGCGAAGAGCACCCCTATCCTCTACCCCAGTATCCAATGCTCCTGCCTTGTATAATGTTCAGAAAGGAGAAAAGGAATTCCTTGGGAGAAGGGAGGGAAAAATCAGGAGGAAACAACAAGGGCCCACTGCAACAAACTACTAATCTTGTCTCCTCAAATCTGATTGGAAACACACGTCAGTAAGAGCACTGGAAACTGCAGCAAAGAAAAGACAAAGAGAAAAACAGGCAGGGATGTTAATGAATTGCAGAAAATAGCGCATCCCCACCTATATGTCCACAAGATGTTCTTAATGCCATTGCTTACCCCAAAGAATATTAATAATGTCCTTGAAGATTGGCAAGTCCACACGTTATGTGGAGCAGAGTGCTCTAGGCTTAGTAGTCCAAGAGTAGATAGTACATCTAGATTAGAAACAGTTCTTCGGGAAAAAAGCAATTTAGGGAAAAAACCCGATAACAAATATCCATACAAAATGCCAGGGATCCGTTCTATAGATAAACGAAAAATACAAAAAGAAAAAAGGAGCATAAAACCTCCCATCGGACACTTGTTACGTGTCCAAAACACCTGTTCACGGGTAAACTGAAAAATAGTACAGCTAAGAACTACTGGTAATTTTTCGAGTTCTGTAGCTATAGCCAAATACTTCCTTTCGAAGTCCATTGCTTAATCCAGACAGAGGGTAGAAAACCCAACTCCTGTCTCCTAGAAGTGCCAGCAATGCACTTGAAACTCCAACACGTCCCACGGCGATGATCAGCGCATTCCAACAAAGCTGATAGCCAAAATACTTCTGGGGGCCAAGGACCGGAAACAAAACCAAGCACGGAAGTGCTGGTGAGCTCAGATTAAATGCAGAGCGAGCTGCCGCGCGTCCGTAAACGATCCTCCCACAACCCCAGAGAAGCGGAGAAAACACTAGCATAGAATGTAACATTTGTCCAACCTGGTTTGGAAGAATATAATTTTAGTCCTATTCTTAGATAGAGATGTAAACCGAGTAGGTTCGACTAAACAGTTTACCAAGGCAAAAGTTAATGTAGGATCACCAGGGTATATTTAAGGCCTTGTCCAAGAATAAGCAGTCAAGACTAATATTCCTAGTAAAACTGGTCTCTTCCTTAGCCCAGTGTGATAGCCATAATAACATGGGTCTCACCAAGAGGTGGTCTTCTAAAAACTGCAGGTCTACCTCATTATCAACTATGGTATGTATTTTCCTCAATTTGAAGGGTATAACCATTAGCATGGCCCCACAGGCCAGCCCCGTACGTAGCAGTAGTCACGCCCTTGGCTTGATATATTGCAAACAACTCCCTAATGGGTCTGCTACCCAGTTTGGAAGCAAACTTAAAAATCCCCTGGAAGACCCTACTCATTTTGGCTCTGGTGTTCAGTACATGCTGTGTCCATGAGCCATTGCCTGCGAATAAAATACCCAGATAGCAAAAGGAATTAATTGAGACTAAAGGGGTATTATCAATAAAAAAACGTTTTGCATGGTGTCTGCTTTTGGCCACAGACAATGGTAAAAGTTTTGGTTTTATTTATGACCATTTTTTTAGAAGCCATGTATTCGACAAAAGGTTTTATCAATAGCTGCAGACCCACTGGTGTTCTAGCTAGGAGTACTGCATTGTCTCCATCAAGCAGCACTGGTATGACGTGCCCTGCAACCTTGGAGGCATCGGCCTGCAGTGACTGTAGATGGCTATGCACCCCGTTAATGATCAGTGAAAACAGCAATGGTGCCAGAACAAAGGCCTGGCGGATGCACGTCCCACTTTAAAGTTTGGCATGCATTTCCCCTGTGAACCGAAACAAACTTGACTGGATAATTTCTCATAAAGACGTGAGAGAAACCCCATGATTGGTCTCGGTGCGCCTATAGTGATCAGTGTTGCTCATAATAGATTATGGTCTACAAGGTCGAAGGCGCTGCTCAGATCTGCAATGCAATACATAGGGGTTCCCGATTTGGCCCTGGTGTATTTCCTTATTAGGAGCTCAAGATTAATACATTGTTCTAGGGTCCCCAGCTGTTTCCGAAACCCATACTGAACCGTGGTCAGGATTGATTGTTCAAATGCCCATTCTTCCAGTCTTAATAATAAGACTCTACTCATTACCTTCATAAAGGAGTCTAGGAGTAAAATTGGGTGATGATTTCTAGGATCGGCTCTGTCCCCCTTTTTATATATTGGTATGACTGTAGATGTCTCCCAGGAAGATGGAATACTGCCTGTTGACAATAAATTAAAAACCCTGGTCAGGGTGGGCCCCCAAAGGTTTGGAGCAGACTTATATACATCAACTGGCACTCTGTCTGGCCTAGGAGCCCTTCCCCCTGCGCTGGCTTGAATAGCCAGCATGACTTCTTCAAGGGAAATTTCAAGCTTTGCAACCCCCCAGTTGCCTACCGGCCTAATTATATCCACTGCATTCTGTCTAAAAATATTAGAGAAATGAACTACCCAGCTATCACAGGGGACAATATGGCTGAACTCCGGGATATCTTCATTTTTTTAAAATGGGGCATTCACAGTATCCCAGAACAATTTAGTGTTCCTTGTCTCTTCCGCAAGGGCAAGGTTATTCCATGCTTTGTTCTGTAGACTTTTTTCCTTGCAACCAAGGGCTGATTTTATTGAAGGTGCTATGTCTTAATGACCAGTGTATCCCGCGGGGAACTACTCAAGGCATGTTTGAGAGTTCAAAGTGCTTTAGTTCAGGTGCCCTCAAACCATCCCCTCTTAGTCTTCTGAGCACTAGTAAGGTAGTAAGTCAGGAGTGATTTTATAGAGCTAGTGATATAATTCCATTTTTTTTACCAGCAGATTGGGTAAAATGGTCTTCTAAAGACAGTAATCAATATCCCTAAAATTCTCCAGGACTGCTTTTTGTAGCATGATAGTAGGATCAATTCCTTCCCATTTAATTCTTACGCCATTAGGCCTACTTGCAGAGATGTTCTTTGCTATAGTAAAAAAATCTCGCCTCTTACCCAAAAAAATAAAATGACAATTAGATCAGGTTATGGTCGCTTACAGCAGCCATAGCTGTGATGGATGTGCCACATAAAGCTTTAGCTGACGCAGATATCAATACATGGTCAATGATAGTGGTTGAATTCCTCCCACTAAATGTTGGGATTCGCTCTCCATTGGTATCACAACCTCACCTCAAAAGCTGTAAATCATTTTAAACTATGATCAAATTCAAGGCTTTGCTATACTCATTATGTCAGAAATGGTCACTCCTCATCCCATCCTGATCAATACGGCCAAATGCCCAGTATCAGAGAATTCACAGGTCAATCTCCTGCCTATAATAGTATAGAATTTGTATGTATAGGAGTTAAAAATTATTCCAAATAATGGTCAAATGCCACCCTAATACATGTATGATCAAAAACGTTATTATAAAAATATATTATAACCAGTTCTTTCTCCCCTTCTTTCTTCAACCACAGCAATTGGAAAAGTGGATCCGGGTTCGATATGTTTTTTTAATGATTACTAGGATTTTATTAGAAATAAGGGTCAAGAGCCCCTACTTTTGCCCATCCAGCATGTAATGCTATTGCTTCTGAGAAGTAAGTGGAGTACCCTTCAACATATACCGGTTTCAAACACCAGGTTTCCTGCAAACATAATTTATCAAATGCAGATATAATATTAATCCAGTCCATTTTCCCTATTTTGTTAATGAGCCCATTCATTATGGTTGTGTGGTTCTAGCCACACTTGATGCTGGACTGGGGATAAGACAAATATCCTAATTGGTATTAATACAATCTGACTTGGATGTCTCCCTCCTATACACAATAGCTGATTTAAGGCCGCATTTACTGCCATTGGGGGACATATTACTCTCCTGTACTTTAGAAACCTCCTCGCAACAGGATGTCACAGAGTCATCAATATTATGTTCTTTACAGCCAAGTCAATAATTATCTTCCATGGTACTCAGTGCTTGGTATCTATTTGACAAGAACTAATCATGGGAGTGTGGATAACATGGATAGTGTGGCCTTGGTGCCTGTACTTTTTGGGTGTTAGCACACAAATAATTGTCACATTGTAAGCAGCAATCGAAAAACCCTAATGCGAAAACAGCCACATTTTGAACAATCTGTGGTATTAGTACTGCCTTTGCGAGGATTTCACCTGCTATGCTAGGGTTTTTAAAATCAACAACAATACAATCCCCATCAGAGATTTGTATTTGTGGGCCAATCCACCTCACTCTCCGTGTAAATGAAATTTAGTGTGCATTACTTGGTAAAAACAAATGTTTAGAGCTAAAATAGTGGACCACTTTATTCTTTAGGCCTTCTGCAGTCTCTCTATCACCAGGGGAGACATTTACCAAAACTGCCACATATGGGCTACATGCTGGGGGGCGGTTAATGGTTACTCGCTCTTGAAGGTGATCATGATTATTAGATGTGTATTGATCTATTGGGGCTACAAGATTTGGAGTTACAATATATGTCTGAATGGTGGCATACTAGTGGGCCCTGTCGGTTGGTTGGTCCTAAATTTTGACAGGATCTGACTAGAAACTAAGCTTGTACCAGGTTGGTCATACATCCCCACAGGTGTATTATAACTAAGCATCTTAGCGTTTTTAGATTGTAACCTCTTATCCCCTGCATGCTGTGTGCTAGGTAAATAAGAGATAACAGATTCCATTTCCCCCCTCCAAGTTAGCCAATTTCTTTTTAAGAGGCAATAACAACTTGTTTACAGTTGCTGACAATTTGTCCCAAAACGACTTCCAGAAGGGGTTATCCATATCACTGTAATGGTCAAAAGGTCCCTGGGAGACTTGCGTGCTCTGGGTAGTCTCCTTAGTAGGCATTGTGCTGTGGGTCTTTCTTTTTCATTTTGCCGCATGCGGGAAAAAATCGGGAATTGGTGTCAAGGGTGGCTGATGTTGTAAGGACATGGATACTGCCTAACCCATAGTGCTCAGTGATTGATTAGCAATATGTTCCTTGTTCATACACTCCTTGTCCTGTTTGTTAGGTGCCCCTATGGCTCGCTCATCTGCAGGGAAGACCAGTCCACCTGTCTCACTTTTCCCAGGTGCACTCAATGATAAACGCCACTTGGCCTGATTTATTTCCTTGTTTAAGGCACCCACCACACGCGCTTAAAAGAAGTCTATGGTGGTCCGCTTGGTTACGACCCTAGGTTGAATGGGAGGTTTTGTACCTTCGATCTTACGCTTTAAAAACAGGCCTCCAAAAAACAAGAAATCCAAAAACAACAGCAATGACACTTACATGTCAGCTGACTTGCTCCTTGTTCGTCGACTGTGTTGCCTCTATCAATTATATTTCGGGTCCCGGGACCACTGGGGACCTCGCGATCTGGTTCTGAGCTCAGACCAAGAGGGCAGGCCCAGCCCAGCCTCTTCCGGCCGGAAGCAGGATCCCAGGCCAGTAAGTGCCCGCCTCCAGACACAGCCTGTACGGCGTTGGCGGCGTCTGCCGCTGGTGACTATGGGGGCTGTAGGCTCAAGGCAGCTCTGTGCAAACGAGCGTCCAAAGGACCCTTCTTTTCCAGGTCTCACTTTACAGGTAATTATGAATGTGCAGACTTCACCCTGGTGCCGCTCAAGTTAATGAAGTTCATGAATCTCCTCACTCACCTTTCCTGTGATAGGATGAGTCACATACCTGACATTGAGGTCTTCCTGTCAAAATTCGCAAGCCTTTATCTCTGCTCTTTAAGCAGTTTTCACCCCTCATCAAGGGGGAATCACTGTCAGGGAGGGCTGCTTCAAAAGGATAATGCTAATTAACCAATAGAGCTTCAGGTAGGGAAAGTCTAATGTTTTAAAAGTTACTGTTCCTGTGTATTTATCACAAATCAAGTTTCACAACTGAATTTGATTTGTATTTAAAATTAAAAACAGTGGTTAAATGGACTCTGTACCATATTCCAAATCAAAGTTACCAAACATAGTATTTAAACTTTAGTTAATTTTAGTTTTTTCCTCATAGACATTATTACAGCGCAATATACAGAACAAATAGCTTTTGACCCTTAATCATTGTAAGAACATGCCGACCTTAAGTTCTTACATGTTCCACTTTCAACTACTTTGTGGGCAACAAGGTCTATTGAGAGGTGACTTACTTCATATTCAGAAGTAGGATTCCTTCCTTTTAAAACGGGTCACTATAGCCTTACTGAAATGATGCCAATTGTAGATTAGCAAATTCCACCATGTATTAGAGGTCAGAGTACATACACTGAGGGCTAGTTAGCAGTGCCCTACTGGTCAAAGTTCATAAACCAGCAATGTCAGTCAGTATAAAATGGGGATGACCATGCAAAAAGAGGGTTTTTCACCAAGAGGACATTGGAGGATTGTACTATCTTTAGGCTTTTTCGGCCTAGTGCTCTCAAGTATTACTTTCCTGTGGGCATCTTCACAATAACCAATGTTACTGGTATAGATAGTGTGGCTTCTGGAAATGGTCTCCCTTTCTTCACAGCCTGTACAAAAGAGGTAAAGGACTGACCCCTCATGGTCAGCCCTTGCCACTAACACTTCAGCAGTCACCCAATTAAATTCACTTAACAACCAAAATGATCTTCATATTGACACTGAAAGTGAGAACTTGGGCTGAACCTTCAAAAGGATAAAAATGCACTCAGAGTAGCAATAATATAGCCAAGAATCAGTCACAAGCTCAGAGTGAAAGTGCTCTATTTTAAAACAAAATCCAGTCCTGGTTAATGTTTAGTCTATAACTACTTCTTAAAATAAAACATATGGGGTAATACCAAAGTTGTCAAGTTCAGTATAGCGGGTTAATGGCACAAATTATGTCCTCTATATGTTATTCATGCCCCGTTTTTCTGCCCTGTGAGGGTAATTCCCTTTCTTAAGATGGGCTACTTCCCCTTTTCACAATGGATACTTGAAACAAAACTATGGCACATTTTTTAAACTTCTGGGTTTACGCCAATGACATCTTAGGGACTTCTGGGACCCTGAACAAATTATAGTTTGGGCCACCTCATTTCCAGAAACGTTGAAATTACAATCCTGTTTCGGTCATTGAAACCCTCATGATGCCGAACAATATTGAATTATATGCTAAACCTTCAAATATAGGGGCCTGCAAAAACAGCCAATAGCTCACGTTGTCTGGTCATTGGCACCAAAGGAAAGCTTGAACATTGAAAATGCAATTTATTTTTGATTTTGGAACTAGATTTCTTTACTTGCAACAATAGTGTTTATGTGGAATTCAGTGTCTAACATAATTGTACTGTATAGAAAACACCCTTAGGCAGTCTATATTTCACTCAACAACTAATCCTATACGCCTATAAAGATGAAAGCCAAGCAACCCAAAATTTAAAAGGGGAAATAGAACTTTTTAATTCCCAGATGTTGAATGAAATACAAAAGATAAATATGATAAATATAAAGAACACACTGCTATCCTGTGAATAATCTAAGGCAATGTATTCAATATCAATTCATGGTCTGGTCATAAATGTATAGCCAATGTCAAAAATAATTCTTTCAATTGTTATACAGAACAGTTCGTATATTTTCTTTGTGTATCAAAATATTAGTGGCTTAGATCATGGTTTGAGTCTTGGTAGGATCGAGTCTACACGCGTTTCGGCAACTCATGCTACTTCACCAGGAAAGCCACAGATGGACCCAGGTGATACTATTGGGAAAAAGCAACTAACAAGTTCATTATAATGGAATCAGAAGTTTACAAAAACTGTACTCATAGGAGCGTTCTCCCAGGAGAATAAGAATTGATCGTAACAGGATTTTGAGACCACTGCTTAAATTATTATTTCTTCAATCATGTTTAGGTGTACACATGAATACCTTGCATGATTGACAGCAGTCCTTGGGTAAAATTCGATGTGATAAATATCTCAGGAATTACCAAGTCACTGTAACAACTTTGATGGATACTTGGACTTGATTATCAGAATTACAGCAAAAAATGCAGGTGTATAATTCAGCCAATGATGGCAGGCCGATAAAGTAAAGAATGATGTCACTGCAGGCGGGTGCACTTTTTACCGTCTAGTAGCGATCGCAGTGGTCTCAAAATCCCGTTATGATCAATTCTTATTCTCCTGGGAGAATGCTCCTTTGAAGAAGCACTGTGCCCTCCACAAATCTGCCCACATGCCCTCCCCGCCAAAAAAACACAAAGAGTCGCTGAGGCTATCACTGATGTCCTGGGGTGTATTCACACCCCTTGTTGGGCATCGGCTGCTGACAGCCTCCAAATAAGAGCTGGAAAGCAGCTCTGTGCAGTGCTATCCAGCTGTCTTTCCTGCCACTGTGTGAATTTGGCTCCTCACCTGGTGACCAGGTGACTGTGTGAAGGCAGCCAAAATCATGTGACTCACGGTGACTCTGTGTGAATTGGCAGATCTGCAGATGGGGGTGGTGGTGCATTTTGGAGATATCAGCACCATGAAGTAGCATAGGAGCATGTGGCGCTATACTAAACATAGAAGTGGCTTCCTGAGGCAGTGTAAGTCCACGGGGCTATGAGTCCACTCTATAGCAGTGTTCTGTGCACATGCCACGGAGTAAGGCCCTGTGTAATCACACAATGCATGTGTCACGTGCACTGAGCCTTCTGCAGTGTCCATGGTGCGCCCCATGGGTACAGAGTCATTAGATGTGTCGAGTGTGCACATGGTGGTCTTCAATGTCCTAAGATGGGCCAGAGACTCCTAGTGTCCATTGTATGTATCTCATGTACAAATCCTATATAGGTGTCTAACATGCATATCATGGTTAAAGAGCAACTGCCAATGTCTGTTGTGCCTGCAACTGGGGTGGGGTCTCTAGTAATAGTTAAAGTGCATTTTAAAGGCACTGAGCCTACAGCAGTATCTACTGCACACATCATCTGTACAGAGTACATAAAAATACCCAACATGCATTTCATGCACATTGAAGATTCATCAGCTTGCAATACACCTATTATGTGTGTGGTTTATAGCAGAATCTACCATGCACACCCTATGTACAGCATACGCGGGCATAGCTGCCACGTTTTCAGTTTGCTTATGTGTGACATTTCCATGGTTTCGATGTACTTAGGTGTGACATTCTTTTTAAAAGAAAAATTGTTTTATTATTGTCAAGGGGGGCAATCATTAAACATTTGACATTTATAATATAGCATTTCAACAATACATTGAATTTACATATAAAGCAAGTAGTTAATAGTACCTAACAAATATTGCTACAATAAGCAAACAAAAAAAACAACGAAAATAATCAGCCTCCCCTCCTATCCTAATAGTCTTGTGCAAGTGCAAGTTTGCCCCATATAAAGTTGAACTTCTTCATGGAGCGGATTCCTCTAGTTCTGGCCAAAGCCATCTCCCTTTCATACGTTTCCTTCATCATTGCCCATCATTCTGCTTCTCAAGGGGGCTTTCGGGAAATCCATGCCCTTGCTATGGAAAGTCGAGCAGCCATGAGAATGATAGAGAAGAGGAAACTCAGGCCAGGAATAGCTTCCGCCTTATAACCTCACAATCTCTTTCTCTGTCAAAGGATAATCTAAACCCAAACTAAATCTCATAATATTCTCCGTTTCATTCCAGAATGCCTTCAAGTCTGGGCAGGTGGCGAACATTTGCAATATATTTGCGGCTGTCAGCCTGTATTTTCAGCATTTACTCCTTTTGCCCCCATTCCTACCCTCTTTCTGAGCCACGCTAGCTATCCTATCCAGAGTGTACTGACCCAGCCAATGTTTCTAATGCAGTGTTGACCTCTATAGGAGTCTAGACCCAAGGCACTGCTCCAATTTAACGCCAATTGTACGCTGCCATCCACCCTAAGCTTACAAAAGTGCTGATACATAATACTTATTAGTGATTTCTGAGATTTACCATGCAAACATGCCAATAATTCAGAGCTCTCTAGTGTTTTTATCCCTTGCCAACTCAAGAAAAAATCCCTGATCCGCAGGTATTTAAAAAATAGCTGACTCATGAGTTCAAAAGAAAGTTGTAGGCTTTTGAATGTTTGGAAGCCATTTAGGTTATATAAGTGTCCAAGCTGATTGACCCCATAACTAGCCCATAGCCTACAGACAGAGTCGTGAAATATCTCCTGAAGCACCGGATTGCCCCACAGAGGAAGATTGCCATGAGTTAAAGACAGAGCGCATTTAGTTAAAATCTCCTGTCATATGTGCACAATATCCTTGATGGTCTTAAAGCGAACTCTATTGAAGTAATTAGTATCATTGATTCTGTATAGAAACATTCTGCTATCAGAACCCAGTGCAAGACAATGACAGAAGTCTTGATTCTCAAATAATAGAAGGCTGCGAAGATGGCCCGCAAACGCCGCCCAGTAGTACAGTTTCAAATCCGGAAGTTGTAGCCCCCACATTTGTAAGGAAGTTTAATAATTCATATTGCCCCACATGCTTGCTTATACCCCCAAATGAAGCTACTTATCTCCTCTTCTAGCTTCTTAAAAAAAAAAGAGTTAGGAATGCGTAGGGGAATAGAGCGGAACAAATATAAAACTTTTAGTAGTACTTTCATTTTGATGATGTTGCATCTTCCTATTATGCCGATTGGCAATTTAGGCCAGTTTCTCAGATTTTTGATAACAGATTGCAGTAGTAGATCATAAGTTAGCCTCAATATGTGCTCGACCTGCGAAGAAATACTAACACCCAAATAAGTAGCTTTTGAACACACCCCTGGAATTGGCCTGTCAGAGTGAAAGTTAAGAAGCACTTGTGTCTTGTTGACGTTTAACTTATACCCGGAAAAAGTGCCAAATGTGTCTGCTTCAACCTTAATAAAATCTACTGCAGCTGCCGGGTCAGTGGGAAAAACGGCTATGTCATCTGCATAAGCACTAACTTTCAGCTCCCAGAGACCAGATCTCATCGGTAATATGTGTGTATTAGAATGTAGTGCTTGTATAAATGGCTCAATATATAATGTGAATAATAGTGGGGAAAGAGGACACCCCTGACAAGTGCAGCAATATATCTGAAAGGGAGTGGATTGTAGACT
The DNA here is from genome assembly GCF_964204655.1 of Triturus cristatus. Classification (NCBI taxonomy): domain Eukaryota; kingdom Metazoa; phylum Chordata; class Amphibia; order Caudata; family Salamandridae; genus Triturus; species Triturus cristatus. The sequence continues at coordinate 62,380,863 of NC_140588.1, forward strand.
GGCATACAGCAGTTTGGCTTGCGGTTTACTACATAAAGCATGTATCCACTTACTATATCGGCCACCCAGGCCAATTGATGAAAGTGTTGCCCATAGACAGCCCCATACCACTCGATTGAATGAATTTTCGGCATCTAGCAAGACCATCCCCATATTGAACGCAGAATTCCTTACTATATCAAAAGTCACAATTGCGATAGCTCAGGTGGCTTGTCCTTTTTTAAAAAGAAAACAAAATTTGTCGTATTCCATGAAATAGGCTGTTGTAACTTAGCTTCTATCTATTGGTTCCTTCCGCCCACCCCCACGATTGGAACGCTCGTGGAATGTTATGAGCGTTCTAACCTGCACTCCCTGTTAACGACAGTTTGATCCGCTACCGCTGTGGTGATGGATGTTAGTTATTTATCCACTAATAAATTTCTTTATAACACCATTTAAGTGGATTATTTCACTGGCGACGAGTTAATCGTGCGGAGGACGAAGAACTGACATCCCCTCCGTGTGTGGCCGCAGTTGGGATGAAGGAAAGAGGAAAAGAGATAATGTGAACGGAGTGCAGTAGTGAATACAGAAGGAAAAGCGTGAAGGAATCTTACCATGTGTGCAAAAGCAGGGTGACGCAGGTGTACAGAGGAGGATCTCGGAGGTACGTGGCGTCGTGTGGATCCAGTCGAGAATCTTGAAGTGAATATTGGTAAAAAGTGAGGAGAAATATCAACGGATGAGCAGGTGCCTGAGACGCAGGGGTACAGAGACTGACTCGGAGGTACGTTGCGCAGTGTGGCTTCTGGCAAGTGGAGGATATTTTGGCGAGAGGTGCGCAAGAGAGGAAGTCGACGAGGAACATTGAGGAATGAGGATAGTGTGAGGAGTGAGCACATGCGCGTATGTGAGGAAGAGGGTATTGTCTATCTTTTACTCATGCGCAGTGGGGAATTGTGAATTCCTAGTGCTGACAGGAAGGAAGAGGACTATTTTTGCGAAGCGTGAACGAAAGGAAAGGAGAACTGAGGCGGAGACAGTGCGGAGAATCTGGGGTCAAAGAAGAACTCTTCAGAGGGAAGTTCACAAATCACATGTGAGGATTGGGGTAAACGGAAGGAAAATACGGTGAGACACGGCATATTGTCATTGGTAACGGAAACAACGGAAAACATGTGGTTCGGCTGAACACTGCACTGACTTAAAATTCATGACTTGAATAACTTTGGGACATTAAAGGAACTGGTGAGGAAGGAAGTTTATTCAAGGTGGTATCCCTTGTTGTGTCTGGAATAAGTCGTGGGGGAGAGGTTTAAAATTCGCACATTACATGAGGTTGACAAGTGAGGTAAAGTAAATTCTGAGGTAGAGGATTGAGTTAAAAACACTTTTAGCTAAAAGTTAAATAGTGTGGGGAATTAAGTATGGCAGCGGCTAGCATGTTACAGCCTACACCATTTCTATCTGAGGCAGGGGAAGCTTTAGTTACATGGAAAGATTGGAAGAAAAGTTTTGAGTCCTATCTCATTGCTATCGGGGCAAATGGGTTTTCTGCAATCAGAAGACAACATATTTTGATTCATAATTTGGGAGCGGAGGGAAGGAAGATTTTTGACAGCTTGCCAGATTTAGATGAAGAAGAAGTTGATGAAGAAGGTAGAGATGTGTATGATTGTAGTATGAAGAAACTGGAACTTCAATTCGCGGACAAAATTAATGTGGTGCTTGAAAGACATACATTTTTTGGTAGGGTTCAAGGGAAAAATGAGAAGGTAGGAAACTATATTGCTAGCTTAAGAGGGCTTGCAAACACTTGTGAATTTAATGAACTTACGGAATCCTTGATACGTGACCAACTAGTACGCTGCACTAACAATAAGAAAATTCAGGGAAAATTATTAGTTGGCAATCCTGATTTAAAAACAGCAATAGACATTGCAAAAAGTGTTGAGCATACTGTTGAATGCATGAAGGAAATCAACACAACTGGTGATAACAGTGTAAGTGAGGAATTAAAAGAAGTTTGTGCAATTAAGAACTTTAAAAAGAAAGACGGGAAGGATGTAGTTAACAAGGAGAGGATGTTCAATGAAAACAGATTAAAATGTTTTAGATGTGGAAGCAGTGGGCATTTGGCAAACAGTATTAATTGCTTAGCAAGAACGGCCACGTGTAGGAATTGTAATCGAAAGGGACATTTTGCACGGGCGTGCAAGGACATGTCTTGCAAAACAGTAAATAGCATAGAGAACAGTGAAGGGTACAAAAGGAGTTATGTCTTACAAGTGAAGGTTTTAGAGGAATGTAGTGTACATCAAATTGATCTTCCTAAATGTGAAATAGGATTGGATGGAGAAAAGCTGGAAATGTATGCTGATTCTTGTTCACCATTTACCTTCATGAACAGTGAGACATTTTGTAAAAAATTAAAAGAGGGAGAGGTTGAACTACATACTCCAGACGTAGTACCAGTAGGGTATAACAAGGACCCGATTCCTTCAGATGGGGTAGCCATCATGAGGATATCATTCAAGGATAGGAGTACGGTTAAAAAAGTTTATATTGCAAAGAAAGGGGCGAACCTGTTAGGATGGGGGCACCAAAGAGATCTAGAAATGAAACTGGACCCAAGCGCAGATACTTCTGTCATGTTGGTGGGAAGAGCTGTGTGTGGGGCAGAGATTTTTGATGAGTTCCCAGGAACTTTTACAGACAAACTGGGGTGCCTAAAAGAGTATCAACATAAAATAAAATTGAAGGAGGGGGCTAAACCTGTAGCTCATAAATGCAGGAATATTCCCATTATGATGAAAGAACCACTGAAGGCGGAACTTGACAGACTCCTGAGTCAAGGTGTCATAGAATCGGTGGAGTGTGCTGAGTGGGTTGCACCCATTGTTATCACATCGAAAGGCAATACTAACAGCATCAGGTTGTGCATTGATCTAAGGGAGTTAAACAGGAACATATGGATTGATAGGCACCCTTTGCCAAATATTAATGACATGCTTAATCAGATCTGTGGGGCTGAATTCTTTTCAGTAGTAGATTTGTCATCAGCCTATCACCAAATAAGACTTCATCCTGAAAGTAAGGCATTGACTACGTTTATTACGCCGTTTGGTGCGCTCAGATTTTGTAGGATGCCTTTTGTGTTAGCCTCGGCAGCGGCAGTTTTCCAAAGGGCAATGCAAAATATTTTAGCAGGGATCGAACAAGTTTTATGTTTCCAGGATGACTTGCTAGTGTATGGCAAGAATGAAAATGATCATAATGAAAAGCTACGCTTAGTTCTGAGTAGTTTGAAGGAGGCTGGTCTTACATTGAAAAAGGAAAAATGCCAAATAGGAGTTCGCTCTGTTACTTATTTAAGGCATGTCATTTCCAAAGAAGGAATCAAGCCTAAAACTAATCTTGTAGATGCAATAAAATTAGCACCAAGTCCCACCAACAAGGAAGAGATCAAATCATTTCTGGGGTTGTCGGAGTATTATTCAAAGTTTATCAAAAACTTTGCCGACACTACTTATCCATTGAGGTGTGTATTGAAAAAAGGTACAAAATTTGAATGGGATGGACAATGTAATGAAGCTTTTAAGAAGATCAAAGACAGTATATCAGTTGCACCATTTTTAGGGTGCTTTGATACTAGCAAACGCACCATCATCACTACGGATGCAAGTTTAAAAGGGATTGGAGCCACTCTCAGTCAAGTGACGGAAAATGGGGAAAGGATAGTGGCGTTTGCATCCAGAGCTCTAACTGTAGCTGAATCCCACTATTCAGTAATTGAAAGGGAGGTGTTAGCATGTTATTGGGCCGTACTACATTTCAGGACATTTGTTTGGGGCATACCTTTTATTGTAAGGACAGACCATAAGCCCTTAATAAGCATTTTTTCAACAAAGAACCTTGGAAGGTCCACACCAAGGATATCTGGATGGTTCCTTGGTCTTCAGGGATACAATTTTGAAGTGGTATACATACCTGGACAAAATAATCAGGCAGCTGATTGTTTGTCTAGGTTACCCCTAAAGAATCAGGAATCAGAGGAAGATCCTAATGATGAAATTGTGGTATCTACAGTTTTTGATGGGTTGGATAAACCTGAGTGGGAAGAAGCCTTATCTAATGATGAGTTATTTCCAAGAGTAGAAAAGCTCATTTTTGAGGGTTGGCCATGTAGTTCGAAGTCTCTAAAAAATGGTGAAGATGTGTTTTGGGAAGTGAGAAATGAGTTACATGTACAAGGACAAAATCTATACCGAGGAAATAAGTTAGTACCACCTGAGGGTATAAGGGAAAAGATTCTACATTTGGCGCACGAAGGCCATCTAGGTTGCAGTAAGACCAAACGTAAGATTCGGTTACACTATTAGTGGCCAAGCATGGACAGCATGTGGAGAGGAAAGTAAGGGAATGTGTACCTTGTACCATGAGTGACAAAAGTAAAGTTGTGAGCAAAGGGAAAATCTCTCCAGTGGAAGTTCCACCTGCTCCTTGGGTCAAAGTTGCCATGGATATTATTGGTCCTCTAAATGTAAAAGGACTGGGTGGAAGGTTCATTCTCACGTTAGTAGACTACCATTCGAAATGGATTATCATCAAGGTAGTGGAAAATATCACTACTGATAGTGTGACGTGTTTCCTTCAAGGTGTCTTCCGTACAGAAGGTGTACCACAGATCTTGATAACAGATAATGGGGTTCAATTTACCTCGGCATGTATGAAAGAGTTCCTGCGCAAGTTGTCTGTTGAACATCAACCTACGCCACTGTATTGCCCTAGGGCGAATGGTCTGGTAGAGCGCATAAATCGCATGATTAAGGACTGTATTCAACTTAATGTACAAAATGGCAGTAATGTGGGGAAAGCACTGGAGGATATGGTTTGGTCTTATCTTATCACTCCTCACTCAGTCACCGGCGTGTCACCATTTAAGTCCCTCAAAGGGAGAGATCCTGGTACTAAGTTAAGCCCCCTGTGGCTCGTCAGTGGAAGGGAAGAGGAAGTGAACCGAGATATGATCATGGATAAAATACATCTAAATCAAAAGAAATATGTGGAAAGGTATAATGGAAGAATACAGAGGTCTCCTAGAACCTTGAAGGTAGGTGACGCAGTAAAAGTGAAAATACCTAATACGGTTACGTCAGGTTGTTCAAAATTTTCTGACAAAAAGGTTGTGAGCAAAGTATTTAAGAATGTTGTACAGTTGAACGATGGGCAATACTGGAGTGTAGACAGAATAGTTCATGATAGAAGTGATGACTCTATTCACAATGATTGCAATGTTAGACTGAGTAATGACAACAAGAGTACCATTCCTGATATTAAGGTGCACCTGAGGAATGTGCATTCCAAACCCAATTGGCAAAGAGACTATTTTATGTATTGACCTTTTTTTTGTGTTCTCAACTTGTATTGGAAGGAAGATGTGTTGTAACTTAGCTTCTATCTATTGGTTCCTTCCGCCCACCCCCACGATTGGAATGCTCGTGGAATGTTATGAGCGTTCTAACCTGCACTCCCTGTTAACGACAGTTTGATCCGCTACCGCTGTGGTGATGGATGTTAGTTATTTATCCACTAATAAATTTCTTTATAACACCATTTAAGTGGATTATTTCATAGGCACTGCTCCACTGACCCCTATATATTGTGAAACATCGCTCAGTGGTGGCAGTATCATGCTCTAGAAGACTTTATAGAACTCAATTGGTATTGAGTCATCCCCTACTGCCTTACCAGGGGGCAGCGTAGTCAGCGACTTCTCCATACAGGATTTCTAGATTAAGGAAAGCTGTCTCTTCTTCGTTCAAGCACGGGAGGTTTCACCCTTTTAACTATTTGGACAGATCTTCTTCATTAAGTAAATCAGTTTGTGCACAGAGTTTTTGATAAAACTGGTAAAATTGCTCAACTATTAAATATTGATGCGTATGTATCCTCCCCTTTTATAGACTTGATTTGTCTTTTAGTTTTATTATCGGAAGCTGATGCACCAGCTCTTTCCCGACCTGTTCTCCGTATTCGTACTGAAGAGAGCAATGCTTGTTATAGCTAACAGCAGTCTTTTCTTTCAGCGTCTGTCACCAACCTGGTGATGGCGACACAGCAGCCAACCCGTTCTTCCTTGCCTGGCCCAGAAGTCAGGCAACTGGGAGGAGTCACGTTATCACGTCAGACCCGGAACTAAAGGCGGACGGGAGCTCTTACAGGCGTTCAGAGAAGAAAGAAGACGGGGTCCAGAGACGAGACGGAGGAGAAAGCCAAGGAGAAGAAAATGCATGGGAAGGAGCAGTGCAGAGCAAGCCTGTGTTGTGCCCGCTGGGAAGCTGGAAGCCCAAGTCGAGAAGGAGACTCCTCACTGCCAGTTGACCAAGGATACCGCCGTGTCCCATGAGGGGCATGGCTCCGCCTGGTGCGTGCCCATGCCTTTAAATAAAATCACTATTAGAGCCAAGTTAAAGAAGGGGACGTGGAGGAGAAGGAAGGGGAAAAGAAAAGAGGGGAAGACAGAACGAGAAAGGAAGACGAGATAACTCTAAGAAGGGAACTTAGAAGGAAAAATATTCTGAAAAAAAGAAAGGAGGAGAATACAGAGCTTGGGCTAAAGGAAAGAAAGAACGGTGCAAAGTTAGTGATAGTACTCTAATAAAAAAGAAAGAGAAAGGGGGCACAAGGATCATAGCACTGTACCAGTAATTCGGGAATAACACAAAAAATTATTTTGTTTAACTACCACGTTAATTTAGGTTTGTAAACATGCACCCCCCTCCCATAACAGCACAAGTAATCCCTACTCCTACAAAACAAGGGCAGACACTTACCTGCTTCTTTGTTTCTATTGAGGGTACTGAAGGAGAGGAACTCCGAAGGACCTGGAAAAGAAGAAGACGAGTGGAACACCTGAACAAAGACTTTATTCCACTGACATTAAGACAATTATACACGTCTAAATAAAGAGAATAACAAATGTGTGGCCACTCTGAGTAGTCTTTAAGTGCCAGTTTCAAACATTTGGTCACAGCGTCCTACCCAGTGATAAGAGTTTATCAGTGAAATTTACAGCAGTTCCAGGTTTTGGCCCCAGTGTCAGGTTTGCTCTGCGTCGAGGAATTCTCAGTGCTTGACAAGCGGCTCTCATGATAGCTTCCTCATTTTTATTTTGTTTTAATATATATTGCTGGGTAATACCTCTTATAAAAGCCTTCATTGTGTCCCATACTATAAAAGGGGAAGCAGTACCCAAGTTGTGCTGCAAAAATTCCGTTAAGTTAAGTAAATATCGCGGTAACGAAAAAGGCTACTCTGATTTGTCAGCTACCTGGGGCTGGAAGGAAAGCAAGATGGGATTATGGTCAGAGGTTATCCTGGGGCAGACTTTATCTGCAGATAGCAGTATTTTATCAGTAACAAAAGCCATATTAATCTTTGAATATTGTTTGTGTGGAGCAGAATAACATGTAAACACTGGCGATGAAAGGTGGAGTGTCCGCCATGCATCTCTCAGACAGTGCAACTGAGCCAACTCAAGAATTGAAGGCCTTACTTTCACCATTCCTAAAGTAGCAGCCCAGTTAGTAGAATCAATGCCATAACGAATACTATGGTTAAAATCCCCCATGAATAAAAGCTCCCCCTGCCAGTTCAATAGCTCTAACATTAACAAATCAAATATAGCAAGATCATCAACATGGGTCCATATATAGTGCAAAACACATTTTATACCCTTATTTTCAAGCTGCGCAATTGCGCATCTGCCCTGATGATCGGCAGAAACCCTAAGAGCTTTGTACTCAAATAGTTTGTTCACTGATAGCTACCCCTCTTATAAAGACACTCTAAGATGTGCAGACAGTTGTTTGGTAGCCAAACTGTTTAAGCCGACCCCTATTTTTATAAGCCAGGTGAGTCTCCGTAAGAAGCACAATATGGAGTCTATACAATTTAAGTTCCTCCAACACACGCTGGCGTCTACTTCCTAAGTTTAAACCTGATACATTCCAGTCGATACACCTCATTAACTCCATTGGAACTCATTATTTATTGCGTTAACATAGTCATTGAATACCAACCCGCACTCCCTCACTCTAAAACCTTTGTTAAAAAAGTTAACAAGTTTATATATGTTTCATGCACTCTCTATTACAGCCCTGTACCATATTACTTCTCACTTTGTACCCATCCCTTTTCGACATTTTATCCCTCAAATCCCCCCCTCAACCACCCTTGAAACCCACCCTTCACCACCTGTCCCCCTTCCCCTGCCCTGAAGCCATCAAGAGGCAGAAAATAACCCAGGAGGCTTTTTTGTTATGTATGACTGTAGCCCCCGCCTCTCCGCCCTGTGTACTGAAGAAGGCATCATCCCCCTTACGCTGCCAGGGAGTTTGCAGCTATCAGGGAGCACGCCACCAAGAGTGCCCCTACAGCACCCACAATGCATCGCATGCAATAGAAATAACAATAAGAAAAGAAAAAGGGAAGAAAATATGATTAGGATAGAGAAAGAAGAAGAGAACAGCATGCCAAGAAAAAAGAGATAGAGGGGCTTTGATAAGGTTAGTCTGCTATACCCATAGTTTACTCTAATCTATTTAGCAGCCTCGCGTTGCCATTGGTTTATAACATGCTTAGCCTCCAGGTCTGAGTGGAATATCTGAGAATGACCGTCCTTAATAACCTTTAGGCACGCAGGTTTTTGTAAAAAGATCTGTTCGCCCACTGCTTTTACTGGATCGATGATCTGGCTCAACTTCCAACGTCTGTCCAGAATGCTTTTACACAGATCCGATCTCACGAAAATGGAAGTGGATTCTACCAGTATAGGAGTAGCAGGTGGAGCTTTAATAGAAATGGCCTGTTGCAGAAGAAAATTATCAACAAAAATAGGTATTGGGCGAAGGTATCGTGGGCTGGCCTTATTTAAGAAAATTGGTAGTCTATGAGCCCTCTGTATTTGAGAATCCCAATCCCAGTCTGCAAGCTCCGGAAAAGCTTTTTGGAATAGTTGCACAACAAAAGCTCATGGGTCAGATCCTTCCTTCCCTTCAGGCGCCCAAAACAGCCTTAGATTGTTTTGTCATTGCCGATTTGTCAAGTCTTTGACCTTGCTCTGGAAAAATGTTAGATGGCGGTCATGTGTTTGGACTGTCTGGCCATAGATGTAGTTGTCTCCTCGGTGTCGGCGACACGTTGTTGTAACTCCGACATATCACACGTAAGTGATGCAACTTTGCTAGTCACATCTGATAATGATTGCTAAATTGAGAGATTATCCACCCTGACCTGCGCGTAATGCTCTTGTGCCTCTAACCTTTGATCATGCAGCACCTAAAGGATTAGAGAAAGTGATGGTTCTTGATGTCAGGAGGCAGTGGTCTCAATAGTTTCCATGGTTACTGGGGGGGAGAAACCCAATAGTTGCAAGCTACCCAGATAGTCAGGGCTTTTTGTCAGATTGCTAGAGGAGTCATGCGCGTCTACGTTGGCTATGGACTTTGGGTCTGAGCCAGATCCAGTTCCCGCTCCCGAGTTTGATAAACAAGATTTCATAGCCTTAACTTCTCCTTTGGAGGTAACCCATTTATACAGAGGACTGCCATCGGAGCCCCCTTTGTGTGTGTGACAGCACTATTATATCGCTGGCTACCCTGGGAGTCAATAGCCTTTTTAAAGCTTTTAACAGATCTAATGTTACCCTTTTTTTTCCCAGGGGAAGGGCTTGTTGTTAAGTGTGTGTCCGCTGAGGTTTTTACAGGGTCTGGGTGGAAGCTTACCTCATTGGATAGCAGGGTGGCTATTATAAGATTGCTATTTGTCTTGTAGCCACTCCAGGGGCCTGGGCCTGGTCCTGTGTCCCCTTCGGCACAGGCTCTACTCCCTCTGAGCTGGATACTTCCAGTGGGCATGAGACAGCTAAGCCATCTGAAGTAGGGCTATCGAGTCTGACATCCCACTCCTTCGATGTACTTGGCAGCCCATTGCGCTGCTGCTGGGATGTCGGCATCACGGTCGGAACATGCGCATGAATGTGTACACCAGAGCAGTCAGCGTTAAGCGCAGCAATGTTACTAACCTCAGCCGTGGTGCCCCCTGTGTTAGCTTGTAACAGTGTCTCTGCTGTACTCTTTCCATGTTGCAGGTTGCTTGCAGCATCTGCTGCCTCTAAGAGCACCAAATCCCCTGGTGGGGGCTCACACTGGGTCTAAACTGTATTTTCATAGCGGCACACAGCAGAGTGTTAATGATTGCCGATTCTGATGAAAGATCCGTTTCTCCCCCAATGTGCATGAGATCTGCTGCTTTACCTGAATGTAGCAATTTCAGGATTGGTTTACCAACTCAAGAGGCAGCTCCTCTTGCTCCCGCTGGCTTCTGTCTGCTAGCCAGGGAGCTGTCCGATGACCCCTCGTCTGCTGTAGCCGCAGTGGTTGTTGCCGGTCTGGTAGTCTTTGAGTTGCGTGCCGAGCGCCCTCCTCTCTGCGTACTGACTTTCTGTGGGGTCATGCCAGAGCTGGAGCTAGTCAAAGCCAATAGAGGGTGGAGAAGCTTGGACCAATGAGCCAGCGCGCACACCGAATCAGCAGCCAGGAACGCATAGGAGTACTAGCAACCAGAGTCCTTGCAACCAAGCGAGATAGCTTGAAGACTAGTAGGATCCGCTCAAAACTTTTTCAAACTTCTTCTTCAATCCCAGCCACATCCATAGCTATACTCAGCCGGTATACTGCATTCTCTTTCCCTTCCCCTGGTGATACAGGGTGAGGCCACTGGAGCAACTCCAGGTATGGGCTCTCTGTGGCGGAATCAATCCGCCATCTTCCTGAGGTGTGACACTTTGAGCGACATGTATCTTTCATTGTGTGTAGCACAATTAATAACTTGCATAGTGAAAGTGCTTTCTCAATTGCAGGACAGGAACTCATAACACTATAAACCGACAAAGTCACTATTTCCTCTTATGCCACCACGATTCAATTCCATTTCTTTGTGGTTTCAAACACAAAGACAGACATCTGCAGACAGACTGTATCAAATAATTCAGAACTCTCAATGTAAATAGAGTACATTTCCCAATGATTACTTGAACTTGCATTTATCTTTCGTTTGAGGTGTGTGCGTTATGTTATATGTAGTTACATGAAGGTGAAAGACAAAGAGGCAGAAATATTTTGTCATTTTTCAGGACGTCTTTGTCCTGTCCGCCTCGTGCTTTGACACTGCACTTTAGTGAATGTCAAGTGAGGCTGAGTGTTGGCAATGGGGCCATGCGTGATGGGCGCCTACCAGGATGCATAGCGTCTGTGTGCTGCCCTTGTCGGCCATGCTGCACTACAGACGTTTTATAGCTCTGCTGGCAGGACCTGGTGGACTGCGGTTCACACTACCATCGGCGCTGCTCAGAGGGGGAAATTATGAAAGCTGAAGGCAGGCTGGCCAGCACTTTTAGATTTCTGCGCTCGGCTGCTGCCATCGGACTGGGCTACAGGGACGTGTCCCATAACAGTTCCTGGTTACCTTCAAAGCCCTATTTTACCCGTGGATAGTGGCATTCTCACCTTTGTATCATTTTCTATCATTAAGCATTAATATTTTGCTATTAATTTTAGAAAGCACCGATTTATAAAGCAATTATGATCTTGGTGATTGGTGGAGTGTGAATAGAGAATTCAAGAGAGGAGTGCAATTGTAATTGTAAAGTGTAGGAGAATAGGACAGTGTTTCAGTGTTTGTTGCCATTTTCTTTTTATCCTAAGGCCTCATGGGGTCTATGGAAGGGTCACCACACGGCACAAGCTGAAGTGAAATATGCAACTTTGTGACGGTCACAGGTTGGCTGCACCCAGTAGCTGATAGTCTTGTGAGTGGAGTTATCCCAGTAATCCTGCCAAGCTGATAGCTCTTTTCTTGACTGCAGCAGCCAGTTTCCCAGGATTTTCTCTCTAACTCAGGGCTTTAAGTGGGCGGTTCCTGCCGGGCAGGTGCTGAGACGAGTCCCTATCGAGCTCTCCATTTTCGCCCTCACCCTCGGGGTGAAAATGAATCTTAATTCCGCAGCATTAAAACCTTTCACTGCCTTTGATGTAACTTCAGAGAGACTCTATATTGTTCTTTCACAGTCTTATCATTCAGAAGGGAAACTTTTTAGGTCTCCTCTAGCGTTGCAGCGCATGCGCTGCTCGCTTTGCGAGGCATATTGTATATACTTTAGAAGGGAAGCTTTGTGTAAGCTCCGCCTACTCTCCGCCCATTTTTTTGTTTGGTTGCCATCGTAAATGCTGCCTTCTGATTGGTTTTTCCCTTGTTAGTCCCTCCTCCTAACGTCCATGGAGTAATTTGTACACATCTGAGGCCATTGGCCCCTTTACTCAACATTATTTTTTTTCCCCGCCCCCTTACGCAGACCGTGATTTTTCGCCAACCCCTCACGCCCCCTCCCGTTTGCGTCTTCTTTCACGCCTGCACTCACATTTTTAATGCAATACGTCACGCGTAAATGCGAGTCGTATTGCATTGCAAATGCTTTTTTTAAATTGGTGCACAGTCATTTTGACTTGCACCAGAAAAGAACCCTTGGTGCTCCAGAAGCGCTGCTCTGTTTACTTTCCTGTTCCCGCCGCCTCCCGATGTCCGCGTCCCTTTTGTTCCCGCCCGCCTCTCGCTGTCCGTTGTCTCCCAGCTCAGTGCCCTGGATTGTTCAAGTCAGGGCTGTGGCCTCAGGAGTGTCCTCTGTCTCGTGACCTCCTTTGCCTTTCCGCTGCTCACTGCATACACTGTGTTCACCGGTGGGGACAGGGGTTTGAATCCCGGCGGGTCCACTCAACCTTTCCTTCTCCTGCTGAGCACCATTCAGTTAGGTAAAAATGTGTCATAACATACATGTAAAAAATCTGCTCACCTAGTGAGGGTGTGATTAACTCATAGAGTAGAGCTGTTTTTGTTTACTTCAGTAAATGTACACATCTTAGCTTTACGATGGGCCCAGTATTTCACCACCAAGAATGCAATTAACTTCTACATTGCACAAACTCCTTCCCCACAGGTGCGAACCGCAGCTGTTGGAAAGATGACTCCATTATGTACAACAGTTTCCTGTTGTTTTGTTTCAGAGAAGGCTCTTCTTACAAGATCCTGCAGTGCACAGAGTCTGTGGCTTGTGGGTGGTGACAGGACATCCAAGCAGAGCTCTTTATTTACCAGTCTAATAACACACTTCCTCCTGTCCTTCCAACCCTTCAATGATCATAACTCCGTTCAAAAGAAAAGGAACGATAATTAAATAACTTCACTAACATTAATTACTAAACTAGTCACAGATGTCAAATAAAATGCATGCACCTACAGTAACAATAAACCTTTGCTAACTAATGTATTCCTCAAGAAAGGGACTTTTCAATTTTTTGGACAGCGTGAAATACGAATCCAAGGGCCTGGTTCTGTTAATGTTTACATCTGGCTTAAAGGCAGTTTTAGCTGTCGACCAAAGCTTATATCACATATAAATCCATGTGGTCAGCCACACTTCAGATCAGCCCGTATAGAGTGTCCACCTCACTGCTCTTGTGCTATGGAGGGCTTCCATGTCAACGACTGCACTGCAATGGAACCTGCAGTTGCAGTAAAATAATCTTTCTTTCACCACAGTAATGCTACTTCAATAATAATTAAAGTAACATCCATTGTACTAATACAGTAGAAAACATGCACGCCCCAGCATCTTTTAAAACACAAAAATTCTATGAGACAGTTTAGCCTTGAAACCATGCAGTATATAGCCGTCAGCCGTCTTTTTTTTTTAATTATGAGATTTCAACATAGAATCGAGTTGGGACTCGAAGGTGTAAAGTTCACTTGATCAACCACATTTGTATCTTTTGTTTTTTTACTTCCTGTTTTGGTGTAAGCCGCTCCTCGAGAATTATTACTTTCAGATTAGTTGCCTTGCATTATACTGGCCTGCGCACAAGAAAGTAATGCGCATTACTGCTATGTGTGAATCTTTTAGTGATGGCTGCCTTTCACTGAGAAAAACCTCATAAAAAGAGATGCTGCCTTTTGATTATTGCATTGTTCTAATCATTTGTTGAATGTTACTGTAGCTGAAAATTGGGTGTTCGCTCTGCAACTGCCTTCTTCCTGAATTTGCGATGAGATCCTTTTATGTCGCTGTTTGGTATGAACTGATTGTCCTGGGGAAGATGAGCTTGTGGTGAGAGGTTTGCTCGCTAGGTTGAATTGGCTGTAGACAGGGTATTTATTATTCTTATTGTTTTAATCTTTGCTAGGTGTCATTTACATTTCGAGATTTTGTGATATTAACTGTTCCATATTCCCTCTAGAGGGACAGTGTTAGTGTTAGACAGCTGTGACAATAAAAGAATGTTTCTCACTCATACGTTTATCTTTCAATTAACTTATTAATAAGAAAAATTGCGTTGCCTGTCTTGGTTTAAAAAGGAAGCAAGACCTATTGTATTGTAGATCGCAGTGTCCATTTAACGGGCAACACGCTCACCAATAAAGTAGAAACAAGCATTGGCATAGCCAATAGGCAACTGTTAATGTTGTTGCAGTAAGGATATTGTGCTGCATAACGAAATACTTATAAGGTCCCAAAGGCGAGACCTATTGGCTATGCCAATGCTTTTTTCTACTTTATTGGTGAGCGTGGTGCCCGTTTCATGGACACTGCGCTCTACAATACAATAGGTCTTGCTTTTGCTACAGTTTGACTTATTGGTATTGTAAATGACAATGCCATTTAATATTATAAAAAGCATTGCCATTTGCAATGCCAATAGGTCAAAATCTCGCTATTGCGAGACCTATTGCATTGTAAATGCTTGGGGCCCGATTCACAGAACAAACTTAAGACTAAATCCTAAACTTAGTACCAATCTGGTATTCACAGAATGCACCTAGTACTTCTGGTATTCACAGAATGAACTTACTACTTTTGCTATTCACAAAATGAACTTAGGACTTTTGCTATTCACAGAATCCATTTACGACCACTAAACTTACGTCCGCACTCGGGCCGGAATTTCCGCACCCGGAGCGGAATTACCGGGCCCGGAGCGGAAAGTCCGCACGCGGGCCGGAAAGTCCGCTCCGGACGCGGAATATCCGCTCCCGGGCCGGAAACTCCGGCCTCGGGCCGGAAATCCCGCTCCCGGGCCGGAACATCAGAATTGGGACCAGACTACATTAACTGTTGCCATTGATCATTTGAGCCAAGGGGAAACACCTGTTCAAGTGCCTACCATCCCCCACCATGCATCAGCTGACGCACTCCAGCCAATCCCAGCCAACAGCTCCAGTTAGCCATCATGTTGCTAGTGCCTACCATCCCCCACCATGATCCAGCTGAAGCCAATTAACACTGATTGACCAGCAGCAAAAAACATTTAAAAGCAGCACACAGTGAAGGAACAGGTTTGGCCACACACAGTTTGTATTTGCAAGCAGAGACCGGCTAAGAAAAATGGAGCTCCTGAAGAGAAAGAGGAACTATACAGCAGAGGAGACCACCATGCTTGTGGAGTTCATAGTCAGGCACCACAAACGCCTCTATGGACTCCCACCCTACTGCACCAGTGGGACCCAGAAGGCAGCCCTGTGGCAGCAATTAGCCACTGCTGTCACAGCATTGGGGGAGGAGAGGCGCACTGTCCAGGACCTTAAAAAAAAATGGCAGGATGAGCGGCTGAGGGTAAAGGAGAAATACTCCAGGATGGAATTACAACGGATCCTCCCAGCCGCACACTCTGGACCACGCATCCGCCTCACCACACAGGAGGAGGACATCCTGACAACCATACACCCCCACTTGGTCCATGGGCTGCCTGTCAGTGACGTCCGCTACGTGGTACCAGGTAAGTGGGATGAAAAGATAAAGTGCATGAATAGAATGTCTGTGTTGCACTGTCAGTGTGAATAAGGAAGTAGTCCAAAGTGTATGAATTAATCCGTCAGTCAGAGACTCCTGTGTCACCCTCTGTATGTAGCACTACAAGTCCCACAATCCTTAGCGATGGAAATGGCAAATCCCTCCCCCACTTCTGAAAACATGGCCACTGTCCAGTTGCATTAATACACCAGCCCGCTAAGTAGCAATTGACAAATACCAGCAGAGATGTGCCAGTAACAATGCCACACCCAATCCAACTCTTGTGCAACCGCGGATGCGTCACATTTACAATGCGGTGCACTGTGGCGCTGGGATTGACAGATGGGTGTCGCAACTGATGGCATTAGGGGGATGCTCTGCTGGAGTAGTGTTGCAAGTGTGACGCAACTCCAACTATGTCCATGGACCGCCTACACCTAACGTTCAGGGCAACTCATTACAGGTGCCTCAAGCTGGTTTAAGTTTGCATGGCAACACCCTATGAAAAGTGACTACGTGAAATGCCGTCAATTACAATGCATCACTTGTACGAGGCATAACCAAATAAACACACACCCTGCCTACATCACAGCTGATGCATGTTTAATGTTGCGCAGGACCGCACACCGTGAGGCATCCCCATAGATGCATAACATTGTGAATAAGTCTAAATGTGTCACCTGTATTACCCCACCGCTGTGTCACAGAAGTGACGCAACTGCGGTGTAAATGTATTACAAGGGGCGTGGAAACATGCCACTAAATCTCTAAGAAGTAAATCACCCCGTGCAAGCTTAAAGCACAAAGCAGAAGGTGAGAGAACCATCTGGTCCAAAAGTCAGACATCTATTCTGTTGTACATTTCCCACCCTGCCACGCCACTACGACCCCAATGCACCACTGCTCCTACCTGCCCAGTCAGAAGCAGTACTGCATAACACTGTTAGCATGCAGAAGAAATGGGGAAATCACAGAAATGTTCCACAAGCACATATTCCAGATGTTTAGTTTTCTCTCTTCTCACCCATTGACACATTCAGCCAGAGCACAGACAACTGCCGCAGCAGAGGTCCCTGCATCGACTGGGAGGCATCGCCACCGTACACCCTCACCGACTGGTAAGTCAAAGTGGCCAGGAGATGGTCAAAATGCATACATTGCCAGGAGTGACCGAGGGACATGTAGTGCCCACATATGAAAGTCAACCAGAGATGTACAAATAGCTGCATTACTATTGGAGTAGTCAATGGACATCCACCTTTAGCTAATTATAATTGTGAACAGCTGAAGACAATATATTACATGTCTTGGGTCATCAAACCTTCGTAATTGCGGAACATGACATGTTTTACAGCAACAGGCCCAGACCTGGGAATCCAATCCTGTTATCGAGTGCCACAACTACTCAATAGGGTGCCCCCACTATGTTGTAATGGTGTCTGTAGACGTAATCAATCAAAGTAATTGACTGAAATATGGCAATGATGAACAAGTGAGATCCCAGGGTCATTAGTATTGACAATGCATACACTGTCCAACTTTGAATGTTTCCAATATAGATCAAATTCCCAGTCCACACAGCTGGTCATGTACCACTTACATTGTCTGGCTTTTGTGTTGCCCATCAACAAAACACGATAGTGGACCTCACATCAGGATCCGTAGACATGTCATTGTGATATAGGTTGCATCCAGGTAGTGGGCCCATTTGAAGTTATGTGGGAGCAATCATGATATTACGTATAACACACTAATGCAACGCTGGTGCCCACAACTGCTTGTGCTCATCCTTTGTGCCAGAAATCTAGTGCATCACATGTGGCTGCCGGAATGTTAAGTAGCAAAACACACTTATCATTGTAGGTACAACGAGGTCCTCCCAGAATCAAAGACACACACTGACTTCTGCCACAAGGTTGGCTGTGACATCTGTTCAGGGCCCACACACTGTTCCCGTGCTGGGCCAAGGGAGGGGAACCCAAGAATATATCAGGCTGACTGCTCATGAAATGTGCCATTCACGTCCGCCGTATGTTGCATGTGTATTACAACACTGTTGTTCTGCATCACAATATGCTCACATATGGCATTTGAACCCATGCAAGATCAGACCCTGGTGGCTAATGAAAGGATGACACAAAATGTATGCCAAGTGAGTGCAGAATGGACATTCAATAGTACCATGAGTCATATGAAGTGACCAAAACACAACCGGCTTGCAATTCAATGATAGGAAACACCATGATGAAAATAGCATGGCTGAGGCCAACACTGATGCCAGTAGTGTACCTTTGAGATTAATGTAGGGGCTGCTAAGGTGAATCTTCATGCAGTTACACCTGCTAAATGACTAGGCAGAAGTGCAACACGCTAATCCAGTGCAGGCAGAAGGCATCAAAGCCTCTCAGCCTATCCGCAATGTGTGAGTATAAACCAAATGTTACATTCTGCTTGCCTCGCCTCCTACTGTATTCACATGTATAGGTGAGTGTTTGACAAAAGAGGTTTGGATGTCTGCTGTACAAGACACCAATCGTCGTCAGCTAAGTAGTACCATGATCTGGGAAATAGAGTACGCAAAGAGAGGACACTCAAAGGATGGACATGAGACATCTGTGTTCTCTCATACAAATATGTGTGACTTCATGCGTGGGGAAGCACAAATGAGCAACATCATGTCCCTGACTATTGTAAATCTCACACATGAAACCCTTTCTGACTTGACAACAAACAACATGAGACTCTGGAAATATGTAAGTCTGAATGGCAAAGGTGATAGCAGTGTAATGGGGAGGAATCCGGGTCATGTATCCCTTCCTATCAGTAATCTTCTCATACATGTGTGTCTGTTGATGTGTCATCTGATTGATGTCACTGCTGTGTGGAGGGAACGGCTGGCAAATGCTGCATGTGAGCAGGTGCCCAAATGGAAAGTTCAGGAGCTAAACATGCTGCACATAGTTCTGGATTACCCACAAATGGTCATTGAGAATGACATGTTGCATCTGTGCTTGCAAAATATAGACCTGTATGTCTTATCACAGCTGCTGACCGGATTACACCCCAGCAGCATGCACCATCCCGGGGACTGAATGACATCCAACCCTCGCGCAGCCGTCCTTCAGGTAATTCTAGCATGAGGTGTCTGTTGATGTGTCATCTTATTGATGTCACTGCTGTGTGGAGGGAACGGCTGGCAACTGCTGCATGTGAGCAGGTGCCCAAATGTAAAGTTCAGGAGCTAAAAATGCTGCACATAGTTCTGGATTACCCACAAATGGTCATTGAGAATGACATGTTGGCTCAGAGCTACCATCTGTTGTTGCAAAATATAGACCTGTATGTATTATCACAGCTGCTGACCGGATTACACCCCAGCAGCATGCACCATCCCGGGGACTGAATGTCATCCAACCCTCGCGCAGCCGTCCTTCAGGTAATTCTAGCATGAGGTGTCTGTTGATGTGTCATCTTATTGATGTCACTGCTGTGTGGAGGGAACGGCTGGCAACTGCTGCATGTGAGCAGGTGCCCAAATGTAAAGTTCAGGAGCTAAACATGCTGCACATAGTTCTGGATTACCCACAAATGGTCATTGAGAATGACATGTTGGCTCAGAGCTACCATCTGTTGTTACAAAATATAGACCTGTATGTCTTATCACAGCTGCTGACCGGATTACACCCCAGCAGCGTGCACCATCCCGGGCACTGAATGACATCCTGGCTGCAGCTGTTCAACCCTCGCGCAGCCGTCCTTCAGGTAATTCTAGCATGAGGTGTCTGTTGATGTTTCATCTGATTGATGTCACTGCTGTGTGGAGGGAACGGCTGGCAACTGCTGCATGTGAGCAGGTGCCCAAATGTAATGTTCAGGAGCTAAACATGCTGCACATAGTTCTGGATTACCCACAAATAGTCATTGTGAATGACATGTTGGCTCAGAGCTACCATCTGTTGTTGCAAAATATGGACCTGTATGTCTTATCACAGATGCTGACCGGATTACACCCCAGCAGCATGCACCATCCCGGGGACTGAATGACATCCAACCCTCGCGCAGCCGTCCTTCAGGTAATTCTAGCATGAGGTGTCTGTTGATGTGTCATCTTATTGATGTCACTGCTGTGTGGAGTGAACGGCTGGCAACTGCTGCATGTGAGCAGGTGCCCAAATGTAATGTTCAGGAGCTAAACATGCTGCACATAGTTCTGGATTACCCACAAATAGTCATTGTGAATGACATGTTGGCTCAGAGCTACCATCTGTGGTTGCAAAATATAGACCTGTATGTCTTATCACAGCTGCTGACCGGATTACACCCCAGCAGCATGCACCATCCCGGGGACTGAATGACATCCAACCCTCGCGCAGCCGTCCTTCAGGTAATTCTAGCATGAGGTGTGTCACTGGCTTCGACTCCAAAGCCATGACAGAGACCCTGATTCCCCTCTGCATGTAATCAGCAGTTGTTGTGTACAAAGTGAAATACTAATCAGGAGTGTCATGTGCCTGTCTGACAATTGGTGATGCAGATAATTGAGAATGTTGTCACTTCCCTCTACAGCTGCTGGTTCAGGGACAGCTAGGCCCGTGAGAAAACAGGTCCAGCAGGTGACACTAGGGGGGAACACCAAGGGACAGAGAGTTGTGGCTGGAGCTGGTGAGTTTGCCTGTATCTGTGTAACACCTCAGTGCTATGGTGTGAGCTGTCATTTGTGGTGGTACCCTACACAGGTCACATGATCCTCATCTGTTGATGCAAAGTACAGTTGATACAAACCCTTGTGTTGCACCACATGTCATACCAGGTCAATCCCTAATACGGTTGCAACCTCTGTTCCAGGGGATGCTGATGACGAGGATGACAGGCCTATGACCAGTGAGGGCTGACGTGGAATCAGAGGGGAGAATCCCCTGATCCTCCAAGCTGTGATGTCGGCTGCAAGCACTGCTCAGGAGGAGGAGGAAGAATTTCCTGAGGACCTCTACTTGGTGGATGATGAGGACTACATGTCTGACGATGAAGATGCCAATGCGCGATATCGTGCCAGATTGGCTAAATCGGTCAGGGCATCAACTCCTCTGCCGAACAACGTCCCTCCGCCTCCTCCCAGGCATACCATGGCCTGTCCCCAGACTCGAGCAAACCAGCCACAGCACACATGCATCACAACACAGACATCACTCCCTCACAGTCCTCACGTCCAGGAGCAACATGGTGGTTCCCCTACCCACTCTTCCCTAGACAGTGTATCCCTGCCATCCTCTCCACCATCTGGGGGTAGTACCAGCCCTGTTGTGCTGCTGGAATCCCCTGGGCACCATTCACCTGCCCACAGGCTCCCACCTCCCACCCCACCCCCTGCCGTAGGACCTGCACATCCCATCCCATCCATGGCAGACAGCTGCAGAGAGGGCCTGCACCTGGCTGTGATGACCAGTGGGAGCAGGACTTCTTCCAACAGCAGAGCGATGTGAGGCAGGACATTAGTGCCATAGGGGCTACCCTGTCCGCCATGTCGGACTCCCTGCAGGACATGGTCCACTTCCCTCAGGCGGTGGAGAGGCTGAGCCAAGTGTTGGATAGGATGGATAGGACTTGGCAGGACATGTCCAGAAATATGCGAGACATGCTATCCATCCAGAGGGAAGAGAGTGCAAGACACCATGCCTTGGCCATGAAGATGATGGAAGGCATATTGAGAGTGAGCCAACCTTTCCCTTCACGGTCAACGCAGGGAGGGGAGCCATCATATCTGCCCACAGGACAGCACATCCCCACACCTGTACCAACTGCACACCAACACAGCAAAGGGAGACATCCACACCAGCGGCCTGAACTGGCACTCCCAACACCACCCCCTGTACAGGCACTCCCACCACCTGCACAACCACCACCACCACCTGTACAGTCACTCCCGCCACCTGCACAACCACCACCACCTGTACAGTCACTCCCGCCACCTGCACAACCACCACCACCTGTACAGTCACTCCCGCCACCTGCACAACCACCACCACCTGTACAGTCACTCCCGCCACCTGCACAACCACCACCACCACCTGTACAGGCACTCCCACCACGTGTACAACCTGCCCTTGTCCAGGCACAACCATCAAGTGTGCATACACCATCTGCCCCAGCACATGTGGATGACCCTGGACAGTCCCTTGGACAGTACCCACCTCCACGTAGGCGGCGAGCCAGACCTGAGCACTCGGAGCGGTCATCCCCCCCCAAATTGCGGCTTCGCACTCACCAGTGACAGGAACCCAGGACAATGTGATCACGTGATTGTGTGTGCACCAAATAAACACCTACCAATAATAAAAATCTGTTGTGTATCATGTCCTGTGTAACGTTGCAGGTGGCCTCGAGATGTGAGAAGGTATGTGTGTGTGTGACACAGTTACAAGTGTAACCCATCATTGCAACCAGCCATTATGTGCATAGCAGATGACTCACCAAATATGTGTCCATATTCAGAACCAGACATTCAGAATGAAGTCAAACAAGTGGAAGTTATTAGTATTCCGAATTGTATTTTAAGAAGGTATAAAAGAACAACCGTCCGTTTGGAAGGGAGAAAGGAAAACAAATGATGATCTTAATGCAGAGGGAGATGGGAACCTGGATTGGGGTGGGGCAAAAAAAATATAACACGTCAGGGAGCGTCAGGGAAAACAGTCTATTTACAAGGGGAAAATGAAATAATTGTTCACGTCAAAAGTCAAGTGTCCTTCTGGTCATCCTCTAGGACCACAATGTCCAGATTCTCAGAGTCCGATGCAGGCACACGTCTGGCGGGTGCAGGAACAGGCACCACTTGGGTTCGTGCCACACGAGGAGTACGGGGGGAAACAGTGTGGCCCAACGGACAGGGGGAGACATTGACAGTGGTATGGGAAGGGATTGGGGAGACAACAGACGAGATGGCTGCGGTCAGTGAATTGATGCTGGTGGTGAGGGTGGCCATTGTTCGGAGCATGTCCTCTCGCATCATGCGTACCTCCATACACACTTGTAGCTGGATGCGAGCGGACATGTCTGGCTGACCCTCACACATCCACATCAAGTCCACTGGCACAGCCACAGGAGGAACAACACCGGGAGGGGCCTGGGGGGAAAAGGAGGGATGTGGTGCCTGAGGTCCGGAGCCAATGATGTTGGGGAGCTGGCGGCTACGATGAGGGGGACTGGTTGCAGGGGATGCAGCTGGAGCCCCCGATGGAATGGGGAACTCTATAGGTAGGGAGGGGCTGATGGCAGGCCCAGATTGTTTGTTGGCCTGCCCAGAGGACACCTTTTCAGGGACCACAGGTGAAGAGTCCTGAGGAGAGTAGCTCTCCAACACCTCATGGTCCGAGGTGTCGTGTTCACCCCCCCCCCCCGATTCAATGTCTGCAGCCTCCACCCGGGATGTGGCACCAGCATCAGGGTGTCCCTTGTCAGTCCGGGTGGGCGCAATCCCCTTGCCTCTTGATGTTGAGGGTCCCTCCTCATCCTCCTCTTCCTCACTGGCGGAAAGAGGGTGTAGCCGCCGCCGCACTGGTGGCCTCTTGCTCCGGACCTGGTCCTGCTGCCCTTCTGTTTCGCCAGCTGTGCCTGCTGAAATGTAAGCAAAATCCGAATGTTATGTTTGTGTCATGCAGGACGAGACACATTCATAGGAGCCAAGGTCAGACTTATTTTCCTCTGATCACACTCAATAGTTGTCAGTGTCTATGAGCTGACATTACGTGTATGTTCACCGTCATTTACTGGATTGAGTCTGACATGGCCATCTCACGTGGATGTGTGTAGCTTACACAACTGTATTGGCCAACCCTCAACCTGGCATCTGCTTTGTAGCATTGTATGGGACACGACAAGTGGCGAATGTGGGTCACACATGCACTGAGGCTCTGGCCTATTTCTGTAGCTAAATTGTGAGTCTAGCCTTTGGCTGTCCCCACACATGTACTGACAATCCAGTGGCACATATTGGCTTTGGTGACTGATATGGTAATGCAGTACACTGCTGAACACTGGGGGAATTTAGTGACAGCTACCTGTACATGTGAAATGTGAATCAACAACAGAAGAGGAAGGGTAATAACACGACTAGTCCCCTCAAGGGAAAGGTTACAAGCCAACGAAGTCAGCTAGTAGTAGAAGTTAGTAGTGACTCGTTTACACCTAATGTTGCTCCGATGTTCGCAAATACGGAGTTTCACTTTTCTATTGGTCATCCCTACATAGCGTAGACCGCAGGGACAAGTGATTAGGTAGATTCTCCCTCAGTGCACGAGGATGGAAGCTCGTGAACTCAAGAAGGATTACAGAAGCTTGGGGTCTTCCTAAGATTACGGGCCATTTCCCTTGCTCGGATTGCAGTATATGTCACCTGACTTCTCATACTACAAGTCTGAATCTGGAATCAGGCAAGGTCTGGACCCAAAAAGGACATACCAATTGCAACACGCCTAATGTCATCTACCTAATCACTTGTCCCTGCGGTCTACGCTATGTAGGGATGACCACTAGAAAAGTGAAACTCCGTATTTGCGAACATCGGAGCAACATTAGGTGTAAACGAGTCACTACTAAACTAAGTGAACATTTTCTGTCTGCCAACCATACCACTAATGACCTACACTGGACGGTAATTGAAGAGATCACAACACGCAGAAACACTCAAAAAATCCTTTTCGAGAAGGAACAAAGATGGGTGTACCGTCTGGGCACCAACCTCGTGGGTCTCAATGATAATATACCCTGGGTCAACATACTTTAAGCATGTACTCATGATTGCATCGCTTACATGGTATCCATAGTCCACTTAGGCCTTTTTACCAATTCGGCTGGACCTTATACGGTCACTTTTTGTGGTTGCATAACATATCCACCAAGTACATACTCCTTCTATGTGCTTATTTGTGTTGGACCCCTTCACCCGACCAGCTAAGCCTAGCAATTTGGGGTTCCCTACATTACATGCAGCGTTTCCTGCACACTTTGTCTCCCGCATTGGCATTAGCATTTCTCTCTCATTTGAGCACTTAGCCCATGTTCCACTGCTTCCCCGTCTGCTTACTCTGCATTTAGCTTCCATCCACCCAGGCACACGTTCCCAGTGACGCCTGCGTGTCAAACGTTCGTTCTCTAAACACCGCATAAAGTTTTCATTGATGATTTTGTCAAAGGAATCAGCGGTCGAGTCTCCCTGGCTAACTTCTTCTTTCCACACATCCCATTGGCTGGGGCCCAGCCAATCATCGCGCAGCTTTGGATGTTTTGCCCTATCACTGATGGGCTTACTTTTCTTCTCCGACCCATTGAGGTTTTTTGCTCATATGTGCCTCGCTTCTGGTCTCCTCACTTCCTGGACCCGGTGGCTTGAGGCATTGCAGGTTCCTAACGGGTGCCGAGCAGCGAGGGCGTAAGTGAACTTCCCGCCCTCCGTCTCTTTATTGTGTTGTTTTCAGTTCTTTACGGTCAGTGTGCGTGTTACCCAGCCGCTCGTGGCCATTTCTCCTTTCTTTTCCTCTCCAGGGTGTGCCATATTGCTCGCACCCCCACCCCGGGATCCCTGAGGCGACGAATGGTCTTGCCTCACAGTAAGAATCTTTCTCCACCCTCTTGCATTTCTACTTCCCAGGAATCATACACGGGCCACGTTCATTAACCTCCCGGCCCTCATTTGTTTTAGATTCTCACGTAGCATCTAGACTCCACGTATATTTCGATATACAGTACTAGTCACGCTATTCAGGCGAAGTCATGTCTTACTTCCCTGACACTAGTATCTGGCTAAATTCTAGGTGCACGGACAGCACAACTTTTTGCACCTGAGGTACTTATTATTGGCACAGTCCCATCCATGCACTATGTTTGAGCCTGTAGCTGTGGCGCTTTATTATGAACTGACCACGCACATTTACAATTCTTTTATGTTTTGTCTTGTGTTTGTATGTCATTTTTCATTATAGAGTAAACTCGTTTCTCTCCACCACTATATCACTTGGCGGATTTTGAACTGTGTTTATATATTTTTTCACACAGCAGCCCACGGTAGGGTGAACCTTAGCGCGTTCATACCACCGGGGCTCCCACACTTCCACTCTGGTCCTGATGAAAGCCTGTCGAACACACATAAAGGCAGAAACATGTTGACCGCCATGGAGTGAACCCGGTCTGTTATTTTTTTGACCCTCACTCCTTTTTAATTTTTTCCAATTAGCAAAACTATTAAATTATTTTTTTGACTCAATTGGGAATTTTAAATTCACTGTCACCTCACAAAATCCCGCTCCGCAGTAACCTGGCGTTGCAGCACACTGGGATGGCATTCGGCCATACCCAGTGGAGCCCGATGATGAAGCATGTCACCAACCAGGTTGGTGAGTGAGGGCTTTCATACATAACTTGTATTACCTCCTTAGGTCTGTGTTCCTCCCTATAACATATTGGGCAGGTTCCGATTCTGGAGACCCGTGCCTTTTGGATGGTAAGTGCCTTGCTGACACTACACTGACTTCGTTGGCTTGTAACCATGTGAAATGTGAAACAGGCCACTGAGGCTGAGACGTCTGTCAGTGGACACCCCTTGCAAATTTAGAAGCTCTTAAGAGTGATGCAAGGATGTCAAAGTCTGTCTTGACTCCATGGCACATGATGTTTTGTCACAATTGGAACCCAAACTCTAAAAATGCAATGCAAGTCATAGCATCCAATACCCTTTGGCCTGCCATGCGCACACTGGACAGTGTCTGTACCATTGCTCATCCAATGCACACATGATTTCCTAGTGCCAATTGTAGTGGTGCGGGAAGAGCTGATTTCAGTACAAATGCACAATTATGGCTCATTTAGCCAGTTGTCATGACGAGACTCCAACTCCCAAAATGCACTCTGCCCTGTACAGTCCATATGCCACAGTGTGCCTTTTTAAGCTTGGTGACTGCTGCATGGACACGGAATCTGTGAATGGAGGCATCGGACACACAATGGTACAGCACTGTTTCACTCACATCATACTCCCAGACACATTTAGCATATGATGCACTTACCATGTCCCTGCTGCTCATGCTCCTCCAGCTGAGCATGGAGGGTCGGCCAAGCTGATCGCAGGACCCTCCTGTACAGTGGGGATAGGCGAGGACGATGCACATGGTGCTGGGAAGACTGGCCCACCAGCTCCTCAGCCTTGTGCCGGGCCCACCGTTTTAGGTCCTCCCAGCGCTTGCGGCATGCCCTCGCACTCCTGGTGTGGACTCCCACTGCACTGCAGCGCTCGGCGATGTTGGCCCACAGCCTGGCCCGGGCTGCATTGCTCAGCTGGTGTTCAGGGTCCCCATATAGCTGAGAAAATTTGTCCAGCACCCCCTCAGCCAAGATGTCCAACTCACTTTCAGTGAAAGGGGGTGCCTTCTCTTCGTAACCCTCAGCCATTATGGGGATAATAAGAAGGATGAGAGCAGCAGGATGTCAGAGGATCTGTCTGTGATAGAGGATGACTCAGAATGAACACAAAATGGCTGCCAACTATTTCCTGTGATGTATTTCCTGCCTCCCACTTCCTGTAAAACATTTCCTGAATGAAATTATGTGTTCCGGGTCATTTTCGGAGTTTACGGCCCGTGAGCGCAGTTTCCGGTTCCGGAGCGGGGTGTCCGCACACGGGCCGTACGCTCCGTAATCGGAGCTTCCGCTTTTTGGCCGCAAACTCCGAAAATGACCCGGAACATATAATTCCATACAGGAAATGTTTGACAGGGAGTGGGAGGCAGGAAATACATCACAGGAAATAGTTGCCTGCCATTTTGTATTCATCCAGATCCATCCACAATCTGGAATCACATCTACTGTCATCCTGCTGTTCTGTTGTGGATAAAAAAGAAAAGACAGTGCATGTGAGAATTATTTAAATGTGACAAGAGGGTGAAGAGACCATTTCAAGACATTTCTGCAGTTTCTGTTTCAGTTTCTCATGCTTTGCATTATGGTACATGTAGTCCATATTAGGTGCTCATTTGCAGAGTTGTGTGATGTGTTCCGGAAGATTGTGTTTGAGAAGTGTGGATATATCACAGAGACATGGGGGCAGATTTACGGCTTCTGGCGCATCTCTGCTAATCAGCAGAAATGCGTCAGAAGAGTTGCAATGCATCTGCCCACCCGTGCGCCAACACAGATGCGCCGCATTGACAATTCGGTGCACCGTGCTGCTCGGATGTGCAGATGCGTGACGCATCCCCCGTTGGAAAGGCGGCGCATTGCTGGAGTTGCGTCGCATGCACAACGCAGCTCCAGCAAGGCTCGGGGGTGCCCTATCCCTATGATGCTGCGTCAATCCTTACGCCTGCTTCAAGCAGGCGCAGGGTTTTGACGCAGCATGGCCTTAAAAGTGACTGAGTGAAATATTGTGGATTTCAGCCAGCCACTTTTATGGGGCGTTCCTGCGCCGGAAGCCCCCCCCTGCGCCAGAACGCCTACATGTGGCGCAGGCCTTTACAACGTGACGCATCTCCCAGATGCGTCATATAGTACATACCCCGCAGCATGGCGCTGGCTTTGCACCGCCGCTGCCTCACAAAAGTGACGCAACGGCAGCGTGAAAGGGCCGCAAGTCCCACATTAATCTGCCCCATGGTGTCTGATTGACCCATTGCATCACTCACGTCGTGGGCGCATCATTTGTGGGGGAGTCACATCTGTTGATGGCACAGGGCCGACAATGCTATGGTTATGGCCTTTTCTGATTAAGAGACCCATCCTCATGAGGTCCGGCTGTGTCTCTCAGTACATGTATCATCTTGCATCTGCGGCTATAGATTCTTTCGGGACATCCACTACACTTATCGCTGACATGGGCACATGTGCTGATGCAGGCTCAACCTTTTGACTACTGTCAAGAGCTGTGATTAACATGCAGTTAGTGTGGCTTGCAAAGTTGCCTCAGGAAGGAATTTATTGACACAGTCGTGTATATCCAAGTTTCATCATTGGCAACAGACAGCAATCCACATTTAGTCCATTCCACTACAGGTTGCTCATGTGAAAAACGTGGCAACAAGCTGCTCACGGACTTGCATGCCCTGACCTCGGTTATGTGCCATGGCCCGGTTTCCCAGATTCATAGGTAGCCGAGGTTCCAGCGGTATCTGTAAGCCATGCGTTAAGGCAATGTTGTGCAAGACACAACAGGCTAAAATGATCTTGCACACTACTTCTGGGGAGTACTGCAGCACCCCCCCTGTACGGTCGAGACATCTGAATCGCGACTCAACAGACCAAAAGTGCGCTCTATGATGCTCGAGTCCGTATGTGTGCCCTATTGTACCTACGCTGTGGTACAGTGTCTGCACGCCTGTAAGGGGTGAGGAGATGTGGGGTGAGTGCATACCCAGCGTCACCTGAGTAGAGGGGAAAGGGCAGTTGGTTAGATTTCCCTCTTTGACTTGCACAGGACATGATCTATACTGTATTACATGCATTGTCAGGTGGGCCCTGTATCTAGCTTTATGATTCTTGTAGTACAATGGTTAATTTTGGGGGGCATTCAAACATTTCAAAAACACATATTCCTCCTTTCTAATGCTTGGTACTTACCCACTAGCCACATGTTGCCAAATTCTTCCGCAGCCATTCGCCGGGCAAGAGGTGACATGCGGAATATGAAGCTGTCATGGGTACTGCCGGGGAACACCGCATGCACATCAATGGACCTCCCTCTGGCATCACAGACAGCTTGCACGTTGATGGAATGCCATCGGTGTCTGTTGCAGAAGATGTGTGCAATGTGGCGGGGTGGCTGAAGGGCCACATGGGTACAGTCAATTGCACCCAGCACACGTGGAAATTGTGCAATGCGAAAGAAATCTCGTGCTGCCCTTTGTCTCAGGGCCAGTGTCGGTGGCATATGTATGTGGTGGTGGGATCTTGCAGTGATGCATCGCAGTACCTGATGCAGGCACCGCGACTGGCTCACCTGGGATATGCCCACATGGTCACTGGAGACCCTTTGGAATGAGCCAGTGGCGAAGAAATGGAGCGCTGATAGGATCTTTAGGTATGCTGGTATTGCATGTGAGCAGCAGGTCACGAAGTCAAGTTCCTGCTCCCACTCACATACCATATCCAAGATGATTTCTGGAGGGAAACGGTACCTGGCCCTTATATCTTGACTGGACATTCCAAATAAGTTGATCCTCTGTCTGAAGATCCTCTCTGCTCTGGCTCTCCTCCTCCTCCTCCTCAAGTGGTTTTGCTGCATGGCAAGGGGCAGTGCAACAAACACATTCAGTGACATGTTGAAAGGGTTTGTGTGTGTCTGCTCTGCAGTTATACGTGCTGCCGAGCTAGGATTGGCTGGAGTGTGTCAGCTGATGCATGGTGGGGGATGGTAGGGACTTGGACAGGTTCACCCTTGGCTCACATGATCAATGGCCACCAAACCGGATTTTCCGGCCCGTAATCGGAACTTCCGGCCCGGAGCCGGACTTTCCGCCCGTAGCCGGACTTTCCGGCTCGTAAGCGGACTTTCCGGCCCGTATGCGGACTTTCCGCTCCGGGCCCGGAAATTCCGCTCCGGGTGCGGAAATTCCGGCCCGAGTGCGGACGTAAGTTTAGTGGTCGTAAATGGATTCTATGAATAGCAAAAGTCCTAAGTTCATTTTGTGAATAGCAAAAGTAGTAAGTTCATTCTGTGAATACCAGAAGTACTAGGTGCATTCTGTGAATACCAGATTGGTATTAAGTTTAGGATTTAGTCTTAAGTTTGTTCTATGAATCGGGCCCTTTGTTTTTTTTTACTGTCCTGTTCTCCACTTCCTGCAGATTGCCACAGCCCATAAGCGAAACTTATTAGTTTTGCCAATGATTGTATAAAACTACACTGGTGAAAGGCTGTGTTCCACGATTTGGCAGTATTGATTTTACAGCACCCAATGATGAGGTGTTAAGAGAAAATCCTAAACTGGATTCTAGACTTAAATCAACACAGAAAATCATTTCATGATAAAACATGGACATATATAGGGAAAATTGGAGAAAAATTAAAATGAAACTATGGGGTCATTTCTGTTGATTTTCACGTATTGAGAAGTATCTGTTACCTACTAGATTACTGTTATTTGGAGCAGCCTACCCACTTGTCAGGGACACAATTGGCAACCTCTTCAAATATAAAATGCTTTGACGCCTCGTCAGGTGTAGTAAGCGCTATAAATATACAAAATATGTCTCAAGTGCGTGCCACAGACCGTCATGCCCGCTAAACCTCCAGTTCCAAATGTTGCGGACCGCTAGTGAGTACTGAACAGACCTGGTTCGAGACCGCGCTGAGAAGGAGTGACCGGGCACAACCCTCGCTCTCGCTGACCACTGCAGATCAGACTAGTTTAAACGGCTACCAACAACCACTCTCCGCTACTTTAAGATCCAGAATACCGTCCTGTACGCTAATAACTAGTATCTTAGGGACCCCCCGACGAAAAAAGGCACAGACCACAACAAAATTGGACAGCACCAAGTAACTGTTGGAGGAGAATGGGATCCACAACCAATCACCGCTTTCGTCATTCTATGAAGAGCAATGTGATTGGCTTAGCTGAAGTGACAAATATGCTCCAATCCTAGGTCACATTACGCCTCAGTAGTACCTCCCCACACACATACTGCTCACAGAGAAAGTTCATAGACAGTATTGGTGGTTTTGTGATCCGGAAGCTCTAACATTGGGGGTTAATGTCACTAGTTAAACGACCAACAACGGACACTAGACTGATTCACGGACGAACCGTGTAAGTTACAGTTGATGGGTTGTCGTGTTAGTTAATGCGCTGTAAGTTAAACCTCAAGCTTTGCACGACAGACGAGTGAGGAGGAATTTTTCGTGCTGGATTATTTTCGTTTTATCAGTATGATTGTAATGCCGTCTAAATTCGAGGAAGTTGAGAGGCTGTCTGTTTGGCACAATTATTTTGAAGGACATTGTTTATTTTAATAGTGTTTCCGCTTGACAGTGTAAATGCGAGGAAGTTTAGAAGCTGCGTATGAGCTCACTAGTTCGAGGACTGGACATTCTGCTCGCCTCTGCACACCAGGACATTTATTTATGCATTTTTATGTAGAGCGAACTCTACCCAAAGGTGTCAGAGCGCTTTACAATAGAACGAGTTACATAACATAAGGACTTAAGAGTACATGAATAATATAAATTATACGAAACAAGTACACTCTAAACCCACATAAGAATAGTAGTAAGCAGGGCACAAGTCCTAAAACAAGAGGAATTAAAAGAAAGGAAAGCGGGAGAGTGGACAAAAAAAAACAAGCACGCGAGTGGTGCGTGCGTGCGCGCACCTTGTGCTAAGAGTAAAAAAAAAGGAGACACGAGTGGCGAACGATGCGCTTAATGAGCCATGACGAGAGAGGAAAACCAGATGGCACCTCTGCGCGTAACTGTGCGCGTAACCGCAAGCTTTAGGCCACAAGCAAAAACGTGTGGTGAGCTTTTTAAAGCCCACTTACTAAAAGTCTCGCCAGAGCAGCGCATGCGCTGGCTCAGGCGAGACCTAAAAAGCACTAGAGTTTTTCATCTGCGAACTCCCTTTTATTGTTTAGGTAAAAGAGGTGCCACTTTCGTGTAAATTTTGGCGTTCTGCTATTTTGGGATGCATTTTAGCAGTGGTCTTTTGAATTTCTCCTTGCATTTTTACCTCTGCTAAATTTTAATCCTAATCAATTCCAGGCCAGGGTAGACAAATTGCAGTCTTCTACCAAAGTACCTCGAAGACAAGCAGATGTAAATTCCATATGCAAAGAGCGTACCATGTGGCAGACCGAGTTATAAAGGAAGAAACGTGTATATAGGGAATTAACACTCAGTGAAGCTACTGGTTTATCTGTGACGAATGTATAAAAGCTAATAGCGAATGAGGTGAATGAAGTGAGGCATAAAGACAAGCAAGGAAAAGTCCTTAAGCATCGCTTGGCTTGTGTCCATATGCAGGAGGAAGTAGTTCTCCAGTTGTGGGGCAACAGTGCAGCAAGTTTCCATTGTTTGTTAAAATGCTTTGTGCTACTCGTACATTGTAAAAGTATACTGTAAATTGCTACAAAGCGTGTGATGAAGTACACTCACAGTTTTTTTAATCATGTTTCAGATGACTCACAAAAATCTCTCTCTGGTAATAGCCTGGGAAGTTCTATAATGAGTAATGGTATGCCAAATGGTATTTCCTGTAGGCGATTTCCCTGATTTGTTGCACGGTGAGCCTGCTTTAAATGCTGCGCCTTTTCTTTTTCCTTTCCTAGTTTTATGGGCCTGCACAAAACCTCTGCAATCGAAGGAAGGTGGGCTTTTCAGGGGGCAATAAAGCACTGCAAAACTGTGTATCACCACTACGATAGCAAGGCTTCAATCTAAAGTAGACACCAGAAAACATTTTAAATATATCTTAAATTAAAGTTCTGGGCTCTGGTTTCCTCTAGGGGTGGATGTTATCTGTTGGGCGATCTCATTTTTTAGGTCCAGCATTCGAGAACTATTGTATATACTTTAGTATATACTTATTGTATACTTATATGTGTATGTACTTTGGGGGCTCTGGAGATCAAACCTAGGACTTGTCTGCTTCCGCTTAGGGATTTATTTTCTGTTAAACTGCCTCTATTTAACTGTCTTGATAGAAAACAACCAGCAGAGGTCAGTAAAATACCGGAATCACTTTAGCATTCTCTCGATTCCAGTCCATAGAAATTGTCTTCCATGAGCACCCGTAGACAATAATATTTTTTCCAAATTTTGTATTTTCAGTGATATGACCACCAAAGGCCCTGATTTTCTATTAAAAACAGAGCTTTGGACTATACCATCTCCCTCTAAAAGGCAATATTTCTCTCCATGTGTCCCCATACCTAGCATGTCACACAGTTTGGTGCTTAATTTCCCTCCATGTTAAAGAACAGTAGATGTTTCAGCACCCAGGCTAATGTGCTGCATAGCTAAATACATATAAGGTCCCAACGGCGAGACCGATTGCATTGCAAATGCTTGTTAATTATTCTGTTCAAGGAAGCCATAGTTGTTGCTTATTTATCTTATGCAACTAACAACCATTGGCAAAGCCAATAGCTCTGGCTTGTTGTAGATGTAATGTTACTTGGTGTATTATATATCTGGATGCAATGGCAGAAGCAGCAAAATACCAGTCGGGTGGCACACTATGCTAAGCACAGATTTTTAGCTTACTTGTTTTTAAGCCACGCCCTTAGCTGCATCGGACACGCCCCTTTGAGAGACCCCCAGTATTTTCATCCCACTTAAAGCCCTTCTCTCACTCTCCTTGTTATGCCTCATACCTTCTCCCTCTATATTTATCATCAGTCTACATCTTTCCTCACTATCTATTTCCTTCCTCCTCTCTCTGTCTCCTTGTCCCCCTCACTCTTTTAATCTGTTTCTCTTCTTCAGGCTCTATTTTTACATCTAGCTCTCCCTCACTTTGTCTTTATCGCTGTCTCCGGCTCCTCCTAGATTTTTCTATCTCTCACCCCCACTCATTCCTTCTAACTCAATCTGATTGTCTTCTCCACTCTACATCTTTCACCCTCTTCTCCTTCTCTCTTCCATAACTCCCTTCCTCTTCTTCTCTCTCTAGCTATCTCTGGTGTTACTTGTGCTGGTCTAGCAGTGCTCGTGGTCTTTTATACGGCCGGTGACAGCAGCAGCATCCTGCCTCGGACACGAAGCTATGGAGGTCCTGCCAGCATGTCACATCATGCGGCCCCCGGGGGTACACCCCAGTTCGACACAGAGGCTGTCAGTGTTGAAACTTACATAAGCTTCTGTAGGACAGCAGTGCTGGACTGGTAACCTAAAACAACCCTGGCAATTTTGTAGGACCACACCCGCACTCCCAGGACTGGGGAAGGGGGGAGCAAGTGTAAAGCACTGCTGCTTTTGTTACTGAGGGCAATATTGCTGCAATGCTGCAAAACCGACCCCCAGTAGCAAAAAATCGTCCCCCACTGCTGCCAAACCGTCCCCCACCCTTGCAGCCTACCAGGAAAACACCTGATGCCTTCTACGGCCAGTCCGGCCCTGTCCAAGGGTCATAAGGCTGACCTCTTGTTAAAGCTACAGGGACACAGCAAGCTACAAGAGCACTTTTCCTGCAGCTACCCTGCTGACAAGTGGCAACTGGACCTGCACTGCACCCTGCTGTTTGGCCTCTGACTGATACCCTGTGAGTCTCTAAGTGCCTCCCCTGTAGACCTAGGAGGCTTAAAAGTGTACTCCTGTGGTGGACTGGGACTTAAAGAACTAAAGTCAGAAGGTAAAAACTTTGATCTGGCAGAACCTGGTTGGTGTATCTAACGTGGTCAGTGTCATATTGCGTCTAGGTTCTCGTCTAATGCAATGACTAAGTACAATTGGCACTTTATGCTTCTTTGCGCTATTTCAACTTAAAACTTTAAAATTTCATATCCATGGTTCTCTTTATTGGATTTTTGACATGTTGGCAGCGTTTTGTTTGTTAGATTTACTCTATTTTTCTAATTTGGGTTGGGATTTTTATCATTTTGCATTCCAACTTTATTACTGTTTTGGTACTGCATAAGTACTTTACACATTGCCCTAAGTTAAGCCTTGTCCGCTCTGTGCAATAACTACCAGTGAGATTGAGCTCAGATTAATTTAGTGACTTTAAGGGGTCACCCTGACTATGCATTGTGATTATTCAGTGAGGTGGGTAGTCACCAGCCCCAACTAAAAAAACAAGTTCTTACACTACTGAAATAGAATCACACATCTGAAATAACCCATGCACATCATTGCCTTTAGTACTTAAAATGAGTAGGTCCTGTTAGGTACTGATTACCAGCATGTTTTAATTTGAAAGGGACAGTCACAGCACTGGTACAATATTTTGATTGGGAGAGTACCGGCACGGCTCAGTAGCAAATGGGTACTTTATGATTGTGAGCATCTGCCATTCTGTTTCCATTCAAAGCAAGGATGCGGCCTTACGGCCAGGGATGCCGACTTTGGAACTGGGGAACCAGTGTCAAGTCCCAGCGTCGGATCAACAACCTGTGTTTCTGGGTGCATCACTTAATCTCTCTGTGCCTAAAAAATGAATGCGACCTTGTGTAATGTAACTAGCGCACATGTAAAGTGCTCCAATGCCCATGTGACAATTTTCCCTACATATAATTTAAAAAAAACAAAAGCTGTGTTTCAACTGGAAGCAAAAGGTGGTGCTATGATGACATCAGGGAATAGTTTAAAAAACAAATCTCATGGCATTGTGTTATCTTCAGAAAGTGGGCATCTACTAGAAAAGCCTGAAAGCAGGGGAACTAGAAAAGTGGAATGTGAAAAATATGTGAGGCGATGCAACTGTCAACTAATCAGAGAGCGAATGTCCTGCATATGCATGCTGTGCTATGAAGTCCGAGGAAGACGTGTAGTGAGCAATCCGCCAATTGCGACAGGAGTGCACTGTTATCACACACACCAGGGGTCTGGGTGAGGCCAAGGTTTTAAATAAGGGGATGACTTAGTGCTTGTGGCCGAGTCCACAGAGTAACCTGTGTGGCCGTGGTGTGTTGCGTGCTGCGCCCATTAGTGTCCCTAGCCTAGCCCCATGGCAAATCTACACTGGTGATGAGGGGTCTGAGCTAGTGCGCATGTCAGCACTACTCACCTCTCCCCCACCCCGTGATGGTGAGCATATACTAATAATCCATCGTACTTTGTTGGCCAAGGAAGTTGGTTGTCCCTGCTGTGGTTCCCATATCACCTGAAGAAGTACTCCAGCATCCACTGCAAGTGAGAAAGAGGGTTTTAACAGTCAGTGCTTCATTTGTACAAACGTAAGTGCCAGGGCCCTCTTCAGGAGGCCACTGCAGCTTGCACCACCCACTGCCTGTGTCCACACTACCAAGGACAGAACCTGTGTGTAAGTGTGACAATTCAGACTATTTGAGGCCCCCAAAACTATAAAAATGGCTTGTTCAGCAACTATTAGTTGTTTTCATTGTATATTGAGTTAATAAATAACTGTTCTGCTCATCTCTAAATAACACAAACAGTGCCACCATGTGGCACTATAAGTGCCGGTGCTGACAATTAAGTGCAGGCGCCGAGCACCAGAAAACACTGGCTCAAATTGAGCGCTGAACACACTGCACCAGAGCGCGGCATCAACAGTCATGAGAGGCCCCCACTGCAATGCGGTACTATGGAAGGCTGGGAAGAGGGGCTCAGCACACACCCACCACCCGGTGGAGAATCCCTGTATCTAAGCACAGAAACAGCGGCATACAATCCCAGAATCTCTGAACTCTGCCCCTGACTGTGGCTCCCCTGTATGCCCACTCAGGATAAGCAACTGCCTCCATCAATTCACAGCACTGGTCCTGTCACCTGGTAACACGATTGAATTTCTCAAGAGACATTCTAACCGCCCAATGCTTCTGCCATCCCCCACACCCAGAAAGTAAGATTGGAGCTACCATAAGGAGTTACTGTTCAAATAGGGAGGGTGACCATTACCCAGGTCCAGCAGTGATGAAAAGAAGGGTCTGCATAAGCAATGCCGGGTGCCTAGATTCATGTCAACGGCCCCAAGATGATCCCAATGATGGAGCAGCTGTAGGACCTCCTGCAGTCTCCCTAACACACACTGTCTGGCCGGTGCCCTACTGCCATTTAGCGAGCTAGCCGATCCAGCCACAACAGCTCACGCCCACTGGAAAACATGAACAACTATTTTAAGGCAATGCAAGAAGTGGACACTATGGTAAAGAAATCCCTGCTGCTACACTTTGCAGGTGAGCATGTGTTCAGACTCTTAGAGCCCCTCCCCAACACCGGCAATGATGAACACAACAACACAGCAGTCGCTGCACTCAATGCACACTTTGATCGACAGATCAACCCCGATTATGAAAGGCTCAAGGCAGGCCATGACAAGCAATCAGCGGGACAGAGAAACCATTGATTGTAACAAGAGCTGACCTTAAAGCAGCAGAACCTGGGCTAACAACACACAACAAAAACAATAGTTCACCTGGATTTCATTCATCTAAATATTTCAATAGGCGAAAACGGTTTATGGCAATCAACTAATGCAAGCACAAAAGACACACTATAGTCCCAACGGTATGGTGATTTAATATGGATCACAATTTAGTATCAAATACATATTAATACGGAGGAGGAGCCTAGCACGTAACCAAGATGGCCGCGTAGGTGCGAGGCTCCCGAGGACCTCCGCGACCTCCTATCACTATCCTGAACATATCCTGTCCCAGATGAGGGGACTGTGTTGGTGAGCCCGAGCTGAGGTGGCGCCCGTTTTCCGCTTCCCAATCGGACCTCGGATACCGACTTTACCACCGATTGAGGTTTGCGGCCTTTTCCTGGCCGAACCCCGGATTTGCGTTGTGGGGCGATCCAGTGACGAAGTGAATAACAGCGGCGGGCAGGGCTTGGTGGCTCGCGGAACCCGCACTTTCACTTTCGCTTTCGTACCCTCCTTGCTGTCTATGCGAGGTTGGGTCACGGGGCTTTGTGTGTTGGTGTGGCCTCTCTGGGGGACCCCGCCTGCCCGCCGGCTGTGATCTGCCCCGCAGATCTGGGGTGGCACCCCCCCGGAGCCCGTGGACCGGCTTGCCTGCCCTTCACGACGTGGCTGGTGCGATCGGGAGACTGGGACCATGGCCACGAAACAAGATGGCGATCGGGCAAAGGTAAAATCGACCCGGCGTGGCGCAGCCCAACAGTCCAACAGCATGGATCGCTATACCCTCCAGAAGGGATCTCCTGAGGTGCCACGCAAGTCCCCTGAGGGCCCTACTGATGCCCCCGATCTGCCCACGGATCTGACTCTACGGGATGTCATGGGCGCCATCGCCGAGATGAAGGCCTCTGTGGGCCAGCGTTTTGACACACTGGCGCAGAAGATCGACTCGGTCCTCGTAGATGTTGGCCTGATAAGGGCCGATCTCTCCAAGACCAACGACCGAGTTGATTCTTTGGCCCACACCGCATCGGGCCTTACGACAGATGTGGCGGCCCTGCAAACGGAGGTGCGCCGGCTTGCTCGGGCGAGTGCGCTGATGGATCGTCGCCTGGAGGACTCCGAGAGTCGGGCCCGGCGTAACAACATCCGTATCATCGGGGTGCCTGAGGGACGTGAGGAAGCGGCGGCGGACCTTTTCGTGGAAGACCTGATTGCTACCCATCTCCAGCCACGGGGGCTGAGTAAATTCTTTGCTGTGGAGAGGGCCCACAGGGTTCCCGGGGGAAGGCCTAAGGTCGGAGCCGCTCCGAGACCTCTCATCGCCCGGATTTTTAATTTTCGGGACAGAGACGCTATCCTGCAATCCTCCAGACTACAGGGACCGATTAGACTTGATAATATGGATATAAATTTTTATCCTGATTTCACCCCTGCGGTCCAGAAGCAGAGACTGAGCTTCCTTGGTGTCAAGCGCCGTCTTCGGGACCTCAACATCAAGTACGCCATGCTCTTCCCAGCTAAGCTGCGAGTGGAGGTGGAAGGTCGCACACACTTTTTTGATCGCCCCGAAGCGGCCGGGGACTGGCTGGATACTCTGTCTGGAGATCAGGATCGGGGTGGCGGGGGGGGAGCGGCTGGGGGAGAGGGCTCGCCGGATCAAGACTGAGGGTTTAATATTAGGCCTCGCTCGGGACAAAAATGATGCCACTTTTGACTATACGTCGGATTGCTTAATTTCCCCTCCTATGGAGGTTGTGTGGGGTCTCTTGGGGGTTCTCCCTCCTCCTCTGGGGGTCTAGTTAGTTTAACTATCTATGGGGCGACAGGCACACTGCACATTGGGGGGGCTGTCTGGGCTCATGCAGGGGTGCAGGGAGGGGGGAG
Organism: Triturus cristatus; assembly: GCF_964204655.1. Taxonomy (NCBI): domain Eukaryota; kingdom Metazoa; phylum Chordata; class Amphibia; order Caudata; family Salamandridae; genus Triturus; species Triturus cristatus. The sequence goes on from NC_140588.1 coordinate 62,420,655, forward strand.
TTTTGTTGGGGTGGGTGGGCAGGGATGGGGCGTTGTTTGTTATTCTCACAAGGCAACCCTTTTTTTGTGTAGTCTCTACTGTGCTCTCGGGGGGACAAATGATGGTTTTTGTGTATGATGGGGGTAGGGAATTGACTTTGTTGTCTTGGAACGTTAATGGACTGGGGGACAGGATCAAACGAGGTGTGGTCCTACAGTATCTGAAGCGACTCTCGCCAGATGTGGTCTTCCTGCAGGAGACACACCTTATTGGCAATTCCTTCTGCGCCATGAATCGGCGTGGCTACCGCCTTGTGGCCCACTCGGGCTTCACGTCAGGATCGAGGGATGTGGGTATCATGGTAAAGAACTCGCTCCCGTTAGAAATTGATGAGGTGCTCCATGACGACAGGGGACGTTACACTGTCTTGGTGGGGAGAATGGAGGGCAAAGTGGTTGTCTTTGTGTCAGTGTACGTCCCACCGGGGTTGCAGTCGACCACCTTTGCAGATCTGGGGCGCCTCCTCCTTGGCCTTCCGGGGGGGCTTCTGGTGGTGGGGGGGGATTTCAACGCGGTGGTTTCTGGAATTGTGGATCGTCACCCCCCTAGGGACCTCCCCCGGGCACAGGCGTGGCTATCCGGCCTCTTGGATACACTGGGATTGGTGGACTGTTGGCGCTTAAAACATCCCACGCAGTTGCAATATACTTTCCACTCGGGGGCCCATGGTAGTCTCTCACGGCTTGATTATGTCCTTGTCCCGGCGGCCCATATCGGGAGGGTGGGGGAGGTGCGCCATTTGGCACGGGGTATCTCGGACCACTCCCCGCTATTGTTGCATGTTGATGTCTTTCCGAGGGCTGAGAGCAGGGTGGTCCCAATCAATTCCTGGTACCTGCGCGACCCCACCATTCGCGCTGACTTGATTAAATCCCTCCAGCGCTACTTTGAGGAGAACGTGGGGTCAGTGCCTTCAGCTATCTCCCTGTGGGAGGCCTTCAAAACAGTACTTAGAGGGGAGGCCCTATCCCTTATTTCCCACGCCCGGAGGCGAGAGCGGGAGGAGGTGACCCGGGTGGAGGCTGAAATAGCGGAGCTGGAGGGTAATCTAGAAGATGGGGTGACGGACGCTGCACTACATGTCCTCCAGCTCAAGCAGGCGGCTTATAGGGCCCTCGTTACGGAGGCGGCCAGGGGCCTTAGTAGAGAGCAACAGGGGCGGCTGTATGATGTGGGTGATAAGGCTGGTAAACTGATAGCGTGGTTGGATAAAAAGGAAAGAGCGAATCGTGTGGTCCCGCTGATTGAGAAAACGAATGGTGTGTGTGTAACTGAACCAGAAGAAATTGTCTCCTGCTTCGCGGAGTATTTCCGCGAGGTGTATTCCCCGGTCTCTTCTTGCTCGGAAGAGGATTCCCGTGCCCTGCTCAGAGATATCGCACTGCCTTCCCTGTCCGGGGAGGACAGGGTGTCGCTGGACGCCGCTCCCACCTCCGATGAAATCGCCCTCGCCATACGCTCGGTCGCTTCTGGCAAGGCCATGGGCCCGAATGGTATCCCTATCGAGCTGTATAAGCTGCGACCGGATACATTGGCGCCTCACCTTCGCGCAATGTTCCTCGCGGCCCACTCGGTGGGCTCCCTCCCGCTTGACCAGCGTCTGGCTACAATCGTGGTGATCCACAAGGAAGGGAGACCTCGGGATCGGGTTACTTCTTATCGGCCTATCTCACTACTGAATGCGGAGCCCAAAATTCTCGCTAAGGTACTCGCCAATCGGCTGGTCGGTGTGGTGGGAGATCTGGTTCATCAGGACCAGTCTGGCTTCATTCCCCATCGCAATACAGCCCTTAATCTGCGGCGTTTGCATGGGGTGCTCGCGCGCGTCCCATTCATGCGGGAACCGGCCATTTTGGCGTCTTTAGACGCCACCATGGCGTTTGATACGCTTGAGTGGCCATACATCTGGGCGATGCTTGCTAAGTTCGGGTTTGGCCCAGGATTCATCAGTTGGGTCAAATTGTTGTATGCGGGCCCATTGGCACAGGTGGTCGTGAACGGAAGAGTATCGGCCCCGTTCGAGCTGGGCCGGGGCACGCGGCAGGGCTGTCCCCTGTCGCCGCTTCTTTTTGCGCTTGCCTTGGAGCCCCTGGCGGAGTGGCTGCGGTGGGAGCCTTCCATCCGTGGTCTCCGTTGGACCCCCGAGTATGAGGATCGCGTATCCCTATACGCTGATGACATCCTTCTGTACCTAGCCTCCCCACGCAAATCACTTATAGTCCTAGTTGATGTTTTACACTCGTTTGGTCGTAACTCCGGTCTCGTCATCAATTGGGCTAAATCGTGTGTGTATGTTCTATCTGGGGAGGCTCCTATTCTCCCGCGGGGCTGTCCGATCCAGATCGCCCCGCTGGGATTTCGGTACCTGGGTGTCTTCATTAGTTACTCTGGACCCGGAGGCCCGGTATGAACGTAATCTGCTTCCCCCCCTCCAGCGTTTGCAGGTAGATGTCGCACGCTGGCGGCGCCTGCCGCTTTCGCCGCTCGGCCGGGCAGCACTGTTCAAAATGATGTCTCTGCCGCGTTTTCTGTACGCTCTGCAGAACACTATGGACTTGGTCCCGGCGCGCTACTTCCGTGAGGTGGAGAGTCTGCAGCGCCGCCTGTTCTGGGACGGGAGGCCGCGTATTGCTCTGGCTAAGCTGACGCTCCCATGGTTTGATGGGGGGATCGCCCTCCCGGATATTAAGCGGTACTATTGGGCCTCCCAGCTCGCTGCCATTAACCATGGCCTCTACGGGCCCGCCTTAAACCCGGCATTTGAAATGGACAAGATGCTCCTGCCAGGTGGCGATTACAATCGAGCGCTCTACTCTAGCGCGCCCGACGCTCGTCTGACGGGCCCCACGCGTGTCATGGTGCAAGTCTGGCACGCGGCCAATGCAGCTATGGGGTGGAAGGACCGTTTGACCCGGGCGTCACCGCTATATGCGTCTGAGCGGTTGGGTTCCCTGTGGACCTCTAAGGGGTTCGAGAAGTGGGACATAATAGGTATCAGCAAAGTGGGGGATCTCTGGACGAGGGGAGGATTTAAAACGTTCGATATGCTGCAGACGGAATTCCAGTTGCAGGGCAGTGAATACTTCCGGTATTTGCAGGTCCGTCATGCGCTGGGTTCCGTCTTCACGGACTTTGCCTCCATCCCGGAATATTCCCCCCTGGAAGATAGAGTGCTGGATGGGCACGTCCCGGACAGCACGATCTCACTTATATACAAAAAGCTGATAAACGACCGCTCGGGCCTGTTGACTACCCTTCGTGCGGCTTGGGTTGCCGACGGGCTGGAGTTGGACGACGAGGACTGGACCTCCGCGGTGGCCTCCCCGAAGGAGGTGGCCATACCGGCTCGCCTTCGCTTCGTCCAGCTCAAGATACTCCACCGGGTCTACATGACGGGGCCAAAGCTTCTGCGTATGGGCTATGCCGGAGATGGGTTATGTAAGCGTGGGTGTGGTGCTTTGGGGACCTTTATGCATATTTTGTGGGAGTGCCCGGAGGTAGAGGGGTTCTGGCGTGGTGTACATGAGGTGCTGCGTCTGGTTACGCATGTGGCGCTGTTGCCTGAAGCGAGGAGATGCCTGTTGAATGTGTGGGAACCGACTGATTACTCAGCGCCGCAGACGTGGTGGGTGACTCTGGGATATATGGTAGCCAAGCGTGATATTGCTCAACTGTGGGGATCCCAGAGGCCCCCGACGGTCTCGGCCTGGAAAGAACACATGGACTGGTGCATGTTTCGCGAAAAAGTGGTGTATGTGGCGAGGGGTAAGCCGGGGACATGGGTGAAAGTATGGGGCCCCTGGAACGCCTACCGAGGGGGTATCTGCGCGCCACCGCTGCTGCCTGATCCCTCGCCAGCCCCATCCCCTTAGCCGACTCATTCCCCCGCTGCCGGGCATTGGGTTCCCCCAGTCCTCGCTTTGCTCTCTTCCCCCTCTTCACACTTCTGTGTATAGTTGGGATCCCCCCTCTTGGGGAGCACGTGCTGCTATTTTTGATTGTGGGTTGCCTTGTGGGTGTGGTTTTAATTTTTGTTGTTCTTAATTTAAAATGAAACCGCATAATGGGGCCTGGATGATGTGGTTTTTGACATTGTTATCTACTGAGAAATGCTCCTCCTGTAATACCACGTGTTCCATGAATATATGTCGTATGTTCCTACTAGTGCTAGCGGCCGGCCGGAAGGTTGTGGGCCCATACTTGTATACTTTTAAGACCTGTAATAAACGGTTTCAAAAAAAAAACAAAAAAAATACATATTAATAACAGAACATTAACCAAATAACATATACATAAATGATAATGGAGAGGCAAAGAAAAATCATGCACCATTTCTCAATGTGAGGAACCACAAGACGTGGAAGTGCTGAAGTTATATGTAAACAAAAACACTTTCAAGGATGAATTCCGAGTCCCAAAGCACACATAAAATGTTGGGATATATCAGCATGAAGATTGTGTTTTATATATAGCCAACATCAGTTTGCGAGCAGTGTGGGGTTGTCATCAGGACAAGCAAATGCAGGGAACACCTAATGAAAAATAAAACGTCATAAAATTATTTAGTGGAGTGGTGCTTCTTGGAATCTTCAAAGCTACAGTAGGGAAAAAATGGTTACCAGAGGGTGGATGAATCACAGGTACATAAAGTCTCAGGGTAGCTGTAGGTATGTTATGTTAGTTATAATCACGCAGTCATAGGTGGTACCCAAAATGTGGGTTATAACACAAAGGAGCTCTCACCTAAGGTGGACGGTATAAAAAAAAACAAAGCGGTGATAATTCGATAATATACTTATTCAAATAGAAGATGGCCTGAAAAAAGATGTATAATGCTATTAATTTGGGATGACACAGAGCCGATAGATGCCAGCCCAGTGAGAATAGGAGCAATCCTTGTGGAGGAACAGAGGAAAGACATGTGGGCCTCTGTGGCTTTTGAAAGCCGGGCACTGACTGGTGTTGAGGCTTGTTACACTCAAATTGAGGGAGAAGCCCTGGCAATCAAGTGGGGATGCACTCATTTCCATCTCTTTCTTTATAGGAGAAGCTTCAGAGTAGTAAAGGACCATAAGCCCATAGTCCATCTTTTTTAGGGCACCTCACAACACTTCCCTCCAAGAATTGAGAAGTGGGTGGGTCAAATGCAACACCACCACCCTGACCTTACAAGTCTTGTACAGTTTGGAAATTAGGTGTGCGCCGCTTGTGTTTTCAAGAATCAAAGTTAGTGGGGTGAACGAGTAAGGCTCCACCGGATACGTGAGAAATTTAGCACGCAACGCGGATATCATTCTGGACATGTTGAAGCGGGTCAGGAAATTGCAATCAGAGAATCTGTCGTCTTCGTCTAGGGAGAGAAAATGCCCCCAGGGAAACAGGTCACCCACCTTCACTATGTCCGAGGCAGTTAACGTACGCCACATTGTGCCCTCTCCCGTAATCGGAAACCATCTAGCATTGGGTAATGGTGCAAAAATCTCTTGATGGTGAATTCACAAACCTTCATTTACCTCCTGAAGCCACACCCTATACGGTAATATTAGCTAATGTTTCTGAACACTGGTCTTCATTGAGGAACAAATCACTCCACTTTTTGAGGGATAAGACGGGGCTGGACGACACATTGTTTACAGAATTTAAAATGGTACGCAGAATTGGGTGGGTTGGGGAATCTTTTAAGAAACTACAAGGAAACTGTGTTGTTATATCCTTTAGATCTCCAGGATTAGTGAAATCTATATTGGAAAGGTCTAATACCTGGTCCTTATCCCAAAGGGGAGTTTCTATTTTACCATTGGGCTTCTTTTATCAGTCATCGAGAGACCTGGGAACTGTTTCAGAAAGGGCGAGATCTAGACAAATTAACCAACATCCTATGCATCCCCCATGGCATCACACAAATCGATACGAGCCACTGAGTGATCTTGGAGATATAGATTGACTGGTCTCAAGCATTACTGGCCCGCAGATATTGGAAAATTCAAATAGCAACTCAGGGGTAGCTTCCGATCCCCTGAATTGCTTGGTGGATTGCCCACAGGTATTTGACCAGGTAGATAGTCCTGACCATCCCCTACCTGAAGCTTGCGTGAAGCATAAAGGGGAAATAAGTACTGTATTATTAAATCATTTTGACGTTGATCCTGGTGATGGAGTGGTAGATGTATCAACTCAAAATGCACACGTCCTAAGAGTAGCCTCATGGAACATCGCGGGCATTAGAACAAGAGTTTTAGATGATGCTTGGCTATCATATGTCAAGAAGTTTGACATTATTTGTCTCTAAGAAACTTAGAGCATGGATGAGTTGGTTATTGATGGTTTCTGTTCATCTAATACCCAGGTAATTCCATCAGCTGCAGGGAGGGCAAAGGGTGGTCTAGTGACCTTAATCTCTGTAAAATATGGGATGATCAAGATCGAGAATATTATGGACACCCCTTGGTTTCAGATTATCTTGATCTCAAATCTAATTGATGTCCCAATTTTGCTAATTAATTGGTATTATAATATCTTCGACCCTAATGAATGTGGTGCCATTACTAATTTAAAAGAGGAGCTAAATAAGGCCATAGCCAAATGTTTTCCTATTTGTTTAATTTGGTTGGGGGATTTTAATTATACCTTATGTCAGCATAGCTCGCACTTGGTTTGCGGGGTGTTAGATACTGAAAACCAACCTCTCCCACATTTTAAACAGGGTGAAGCTTTAAATGACATAATCGTGACTAATGATTTATGTTTTGCTGAAACTATGATTTGTACTCCACTGAAACAGTATCCAACATACCAGGGTGGGGGTAGGGCAAGTACTTTAGATTTTATATTGATTTCTAGGAAATTTTCCCACCTGGTGAATAACTTTGTGGTGGAACCCAACCCCGCTAGTGACCATAACCCCCTGGTTCTTAGTTTGCAAATAAAGGTATCAAAGGGTAAGACTGATGAACTCCCCTTAAATTATAACTCTAACCAGGGGGTGAGATTAAAATGGAGTAAAATAAATCCTGTTGAATTTGAAGAGAATATCATACGATCTAATCTTGATAAGGTCATGATATGTTTGTCCGACGTTTCCAGGCCAGAAGAGGTCATATAGAGCTTTGAAGATATTTGCAAAGATGTGGCTAGTAATCTGACCAGGACGATGAAGAAAAGAAAACAGGATGTAAAATGGTTTAATGCTGCGTGTTCTAAGGCCCAAAAAGATCTAAAAAAAAGCCCTCCATATGGTCCCCCGTTCAGGGGATTTAATTAAGAAAGCAAGACAATTATATAAATTAGCAATTGGGAAGAGAAAAGATGAGTTAAGAAGCCTTGCATGGGATGACCTGGAGAGAGCTAGTGCCCTTAAGAACTCTAGAGACTTCTGGGAAGTCATAAATCGCCCCCTTTTCACAAATGAGGTTAGGAACATGGAATCATTATTAACTGAAGATGTATGGGCAGTTCATTTTACGAAAATATTTAATCCTAAGGGTGTATCATTGCAAGACCAAAAAGAAGATATAGCCGTTAATCTCGCAACCGCAAACCAACTGAGTCTGTCCATTACGATTGGTGAGGTCGAAGATGCATTGCTGAAGGGTATTTCCGCAAAAGCCCCAGGGCCCGATGGTGTCCCGTTAGACATGTTTAAAAGTAATCCCCCAATATGGGCACCATTGTTGGTGAATGTTTTTAAATCTGTAATAGTGGGCCACATACCTGATTCATGGAAAGAAGCCGTGGTGGTCCCAACATACAAGAAGGGCAATAGGAATGATCCAATCTGCTATAGGCCTATCTCCCTAATTGACACAACATGCAAAGTCATGGGGAGGGTGATTCTTGCCCGTCTTGAGCTCTGGGCTAATGAGTCTGGCCTGATATCCAACTCACAATACGGCTTTAGAAAGGGTATGGGTACGAACGAACAATGCCTCAATCTGTCCTTAGTTATGGGTAAGTACATGAAGGCCAAGAAAGGACCGATCCACCTGGCCTTCATGGACTTATCCAGTGCATTTGACACAGTTAATAGGGGGAATCTGTGGCTACTTATGGAAAAGATGGGCTTTGAGGAGTCACTCATTACCCTTTTACGTAGGATGCATTCATCTACCTCCGTTTCTATACGTTATGGATCGGGAGGAGAAAAATCTAGATCCATTTCATCCACAGAGGGCGTACGACAGGGATGCGTTTTGGCCCCCTTTTTATTTCTTTTATATACAAATGGGGTGGAGAAATTCCTAATAGAGCAATAGAGCAGCACTTGGATTATCCGACTGTGGGAGGTAATGCGGTACCCTTGTTATCATACGCGGATGACACAGTACTGCTGACTTTAACGGCTAATAGCCTTCAAAAAGCCTTGATGGCTTTTACTGATTTTATGACGGACTTGGATCTTAAGCTTCATTTTAATAAGTCTTTTATTATGGTCTGTGGTCCTAAAAATACAAAAACAAGAACATTTGTGGTAAATGATAGAACAATTGAAAAGGTCCCTTCTTTTACATATTTAGGGAATGTTTTTAATAATAAATTAAAATGGGACAACACGATTGTGACTAGGGCCCAACAGACCAGTAGAACAATAGAGGGCCTGTTTCATTTTGCGTGCAAATTAGGACATAAGCCAGTGGCAGAAATACCATGTTTTATATAAATCAAAATGCCGGTCAGTTACAACTTATGGGGCGGGAACATGGGGAAGTCAAAAAACCAGCCAATTGCAAATTTTGGAAAACAAATTTATAAAAAGATTGTTGATGGTTCCCATTAGCTTTCCTACCAAATTTTGTCATTCTGAGCTGGGACTGGATTATGTTGAAGATAGAATTAAAATTGCGCCCATGATTCTGTGGGGGAAAGTGTGGTCATTGAAAGAACTATCATTTACTATAGCAATTATAAGGGACTGTCTAAGTTTAGAGAATGCATTGTCTATTCCCTAGTTCTGTTATGTCAAAAATGCCTTAAGTAAGATTGGCTTAGGCAATTATTTTGAAAACCCCGATGGCATACCAACCAACATTAAAACAATGATTAAAAATGCTTATTAGAATGAGCTAGTTGCACCTAACCTGGACGATGAGACATCCCATGGGTCGCCAAATCTTCATCAATTTTATTTATCTTTTAGTACTCACACACATTCCCGCTTCCTTTTGACGAGGTTTCGTCTCTGCACATTGCACTTTCTTGTGGCTTTTCCCAATCAGATGAGTTGGTGTGAGAGACTGACTCCCTTTCCTTGTGATAACCTAGCCGAACAGAGCACAATGCACCTTATGCTGTTTTGCACTATGTATAAAGATATAAGGGCTCGTTTTATTAGGCACATCCTGAGAGAAATTGTCCCTTGTTCACATCAGGATGGTTTTAATTATTTACGTTCTTTGTCCAATGCCGTCACATGTTGTGCTGTGTTAAATTTTATTAGAACTGTCTTGCGAATCAGAAAAAGATATGAAATGTGATAGGGAAATTGGGAAATAGGGCCTTATGCAATTTTTATTACTTATTTATTTTTACACCCTTGGATTGATATAAAGAAAATGGTAGCTTATAGAAAACCCTGCTATGAAATTTTCTATGTTGTATTGGTTATATTTAGTATGTGCAAAATGTAATATGGAAGATTTTAAGCAATGTTTTATTACTGTAACTATGTACTTTTATGATTCACAAGAATTAAATAAAGTTTTTTTCAAACAAAACAAGATTTATTATTGTATTTCAAGGCACATTTGAAAGATGTTTGTAGAGGTGTTGAAACCTCGTGTGCATAGAGGATTACCTTTCAGTGTATTGCCTAGATTAAGTGTATGAACACTGATTATTGTAAAAATAAATAGGTATAGGCAACAAAGTTTTTGTTTATGTTCAAGTGTTATATATGTTTGTGATGTAAATGTCTATATATATGTATTTCTATGTCTCTCAGTTAAAAAACTAAAATAATGATTGATTTTTTCAAGGAAAGTCCTGTGGTATGTGTATTGTTTGAATTGGTTCTTCATAAACTGAAATGGGACAATGTACCATTGATAAGGTAATTTGATGTCCCCTATGATGAAATAAATGAAGAGATATTGGTTCCTTCATACCATTTATTCTGCATAATATGTAGTTTCTTTGCCCAGGTATAGGAGGGTGATTTGGGCAAACCCAGCTGGTTTTGTATCATGGCCACAATCACGGTCATTCCAAAAACGCAACCCCGTCATTCTCCTGTTCTGATTTATTGCCCAATCTCACTCATCAATACCTAAGTAAAAATCTATGCCACAATACTCGCTACCCACCCTAGACCTGAGCTTCACACCCTTATTCACCGTGACCAATGCGGCTCTATGCCCCACAGAAGCACAAGTCACTGTCTTCGATGCCTTCACTTCACATAACCCACTTAATATCTCATGGTCTGGCCCTATTACTTATAGATTTAGAAAAGGCCTTTGATAGAGTGGATTGGCTATATTTGGAAAAAGTTCTATCAAGGGCAGGTTTCGGTCCACCTTTTCGTGGACTTGTCCACTTGCTCTAATCTAATCATATGACCCGAGTTCTAGTGAACGGTGTCCTCTCCGACATCTTTCCTATCCGTCGACAGAGCTGCCCCCTGTCTCCCCTCCTCTTTTCCCTTGCAATTAAGCAGCAGCCTCGCCTCATTAAGTGCGACACCCACAGGCTGGCGATGGGAGGGCACTCATGAAGACCGTATTGCACTCTATGCAGACGACGTCCTGCTCTATTTAGCAGATTCTGCAACAACCGGTCCTCAATGCCTCCGAGTTTTCCAGCTTTTTGGCGAGGTGTCGAGCAAACCGGTTAACCCAGCCAAGTCAATCTTGGTACCCCTGCATAATTCCTATGACTGTGTGGCATGGCAATTAGACATTCCCATCTGACGCATCAGTTCACGTTATTTGGGAATTTGGGTGGCGCTCCATTCAGAGCTTACTTGGTCCCTTACCCTGAACCCAGTGACCAAAAGAAAATCTCCTGCAAATGGCCATCCGTACCACTGAACCCAATTGGCAGGACAGCCTTATATAAAATGATGATACTTCCTAGATTCTTATATGTATTTCAGAACTTCCCACTACACCTGCCACGCCTTTGGTTCCAAACTCTGGACAGATTCGCTACAGCATTCCTTTGGGGTAATTCCAGACCACGTCTGGCTCTTGTTCACTTTCAACGTGCTCCGTACGATGGTGGCCTGGTGATGACCAATCTTTTCTATTATCATCTGGCGACCCACCTCCTGGTGATCAACCACTGGTTCTCAGAGGGATGGACAAGTCTGGTGTATCATCTTGAGCTCACATCTATGGGGTCTCCCGGATCCTGGCTATGCTATATGGCTACCTGATACCAAACACCATTTCAACAGTGACTCAAGCAGTTTCCTGCCATGGCAATCCGCGTTCCGCCAAATGTGTTGAAACACTAAACACACTCCAAACCCCCTTGTGGCACAGCACTTGGTTGAGAGCAGTGGACACACTAGAGGTTTACGGGAAGTTGGACCTTATCGGCATTACACAACTGGGCGATATATGGTCCAGGACTCACATATGTACCTTTCAAGAGCTGCAGTACACCTACTCCATTCACTCCAGCCAATTTTATAAATACTTACAACTTGGACATGCACTCACAACCCATTTCTCCAGCAACGGGCGCACTAAGAAAAGGAGGCGTATCTCAAATCCATTGCAATCTCATTAATAATGCATCCAACACACTAGCTCACCTTAGATTACGCTGGGAAGAATGGTTGGGCCCCTTAGAAGATGACGATTGTTGTGATGGCCTTATGGCCCCTCTAGTCAGAACCATTTTATCCAAATTGAGATTAACTCAAACTTACTACCTATAGAGTGCCTACCTCACTCCAGTCAGACTGCATCAAGCCGGTTTCCGTCTGATCCCAGATTGCCCTTACTGCACAGAGGCCCCAGCAGACTTTTACCACATGCTGTGGTCATGTGTAGCAATACACAAATACTGGATGGACATAATAACTAAACTCGATGTGTTGGGATGGGGTGTCACGCACACTCCGTTGGTCTTCCTCTTGGGGGTTTAGGAGGGCTCTGGGGGTTACCAGGCAGAAAAAGCATTCCTAGCTACAGCTACCATGATAGCAAAACAAGATATAGCAGCCAAATGGAAATTTCCCAGACCTCCCACCATGACACAGTGGCGCAGGGTATTGGACGGGTGTGTGTTTCAAGAGAAGCTGGTGTATAAGGCAAGATATTGGCCGACCAAATACAAATGAATATGGGGTAAATGGCTAGGTCAGGTGAATTAATTGGAGCAACACAGTAGCCTTTGTGTTTCCTAACAATTGCTCTTCATCTGTAAATGTCCCTGATTTAATACTGATGATGCTTGCTTGTCACATATTAATTGCGAATAGTAATGTATTCTGAGTAGTTGTACCACTGTTAATAAATTCAATAAAGTTGGTAATCAAAAAAAAAAAAGTTACTCCTTTTCCTTTAATCTCAGTAATATTAGATCGGTTCAAGGATGCTAAGAATTTTATGAAAATTTACCTTAGGGGTGCTTATCATTTGGTAAGAGTTTTTGAGGGAGTTGAGTGGAAGTGGAAGATAGAATGTTTTACTAAATTTGGGCTGTATGAATATTAGGTCATGCCATTAAGTTTGTGCAATGCACCTGCAGCATTTCAGTTTTTATTAATGACATCCTCAAAGAATCTATTTACATTTTTGTCATCGTTTACATTGATGATATTCTTATACTCTTAAAAGGCAGACAGGAACACATTTAGCATGTCTGAAAAGTATTGAGAAGACTATGTCAAAATCATTCATAAGCAAAGGCTGAAAAGTGTGATTTTCAGGTTTCTCACGTGGAATTTGTAGGATCTGTTATTTCCCCAGAAGGGTTAATAATGGGTAACTAGGAGACTCAGGTGATCACTGACAGGAGCATTCCAAAAACAGTGAAAAACATTCAGACCTTTTTAAGATTTGTAAACTTTTATGAACACTTTATAAAGATTTTCCCTCGGATCATATCACCCATTGCTAGCCTGTTAAAGAAAAGGGGTCCATGTAAGATTAATCATGAGGCAGAAGAAGCATTACAGGAATTTAAAAAACATGCTTACTTCTGATACTTAGGTATCCTGACACAAGTTTGCCTTTCTATGATGCAGCTGATGCATCAGATGTAGCGTTAGAGGCAGTATTATCTCAGAGCCAAACAGATGCAGGTCAATTACATCCGGTAGCTTATTCATCCAGAAAAAAAATGACATGCTGAAAAGAAATATTCTATTTCTGCTTAAAGGTGATTGGCTATAAAGTTAGCATTTACAAAATGGTGACACTACTTGTTCGGAACACAAGTTCCAGCCACCGTTTATACAGATCATCGTGATTTGTTGTTCTGATGGTGACCAAAGCATTACCAGCTAGACAGCTGATCAAACTGAAAGAGGTAATCAAGAATTGGAACTTTTTCTATATGTGAGGAGACTGGTGGCTATGAATTTGAAATTATCAGAAACACTGAAAATCCACCTGGTGTTTCATGTTTCCCTAATAAAACCAGTTTAGAAAGGTACTCAAATTGAAAAACCATTGGTTTCTGAAATCCTAGACTGTGAAGTGCTATATGAAGTCCAGGCTATCTTGTACTCCCAAATAGTGAGAAAGAAATGGTAATATTTGCTGAAATGGAAAGGTTATGGCGTAGAGGAAAACTCTTGGAAGCCAGCACAAAATGTTCATGGCACTCAGGTTGTAAATACATTTAAAAAATGTAACCCTGAAAGCCCTAAGTAAGTTCCCAAAGAGGGGGGTACTGTCATGATTACAATTGTCATGTTACCGGAAATAACAAGTCCAAATGGTGTTCTTAAATGCTTACTGCAATTGAAGAGTTAGCTATGAGGATTTTCAGGTATGAAGGAAAGTGATTGTGCTCTACGGTGACCGCCTCAATCAAAATTAAACTAACTTGAATCTCACAGGAAGTGGGCTTTCGGATACGGTGACCATCTTAAATTGATATCTTATAAAAAGAGAGTGTTGTCAGTCTCATCGCTTCCATAAGCAGTTCTTTTTTGGCAACAGTTGGAGAATCATCATGGGGGCGGTAACTTGCAGTAGAAGTGTTGTATTGGAACTTTTGACTTCATAGTTTTTGTATTCTTGCTACTTAGATCATTTTTATGATTAATCTATTTTCAAAGACTTGTATATTGTGCGCCCACTATTTTCTAACACTTTTTAGGTTTTCTTTGGCACATTTGTAATTTGCACTTTGCATCTATCCTGTTTCATCATTGCATTGTAGATATCTTCATTTTTCCTGGAATTGAACCATTATAAAGTTTTGTGCATAGAACGTTCTGGTAAGTCTGTAAGAGTCATACAAAGACAACACTGCAAGGATTGGCAAGGGAACAAATAATAACCATTGTTTTTCTTATATTTCTAGTGTGAAAACTGCATTAAGTTTTAGAGGAGAAAGGGATGAGTATAGAGCACTTGTTACTTGAAGTAATTAAGTAAAAGAATTGCTTATGAATTGAATGTTACATGGTTCTTTGTCTACTCTGGTATTGTTTCATTGCAGACTTCCATAAGCAAATTCCGAAGGAAGTGTGACAGGTATTGCGTCAGTGTTTTCTCTCCCATTCCAATTCCCTTTTTCCCTATGTATGGGCTGCTGTGATTTCTGTTACAATTAAAAATCATGGTCTTTCTGTGGAGGTGAACAGGATTAGTTTCATGGCATTCCTGCAGCCCTGTAATGAAATTCTGTGACCAGCCTCAATTCGATATGGCAGAGAACTGAAGAACATCATCCCGGTAGCTCATCATTGGCAGCCGAAAGGTCTTGATGTTCGGACGAGGCAGTGACAGAGAAAGAGTAATAATAAGAACTCCATTGGACACAGGAGAGACACTTGCCGAGTGGTGGTAGAGGATGACTGAGTGTTGCTAAAGAACTGACACCCGGGGTTGATCTTTCGCACTCCTTATGAAAAGAGAGTCTTTGGTTGGTAGAGTCTGTGAAGGGGACGATGGTCTCCGCTCAAAAGGGAGAAGAGCTGGTTACCCGGAAAACCTTTCTGGTTCACAACAAAATCTCAAAGCCCTGAGCAAAGCGCCAAAAGACCCTCATGAAGAGAGAGGGAGTCAGAAAAGGAGAGTGAATAAGAGTGGTTTACCACACCCTTACCTGACAAGATTAGGCCCAAACCTGAGACATCAACCACCAAGACAGCCAGAGGATCTGCTGAAAAACTGTTTGAAGTGTGGAAGCCTGCTAATGAGCCAATGGAGACGTCCCTTCCTAGCCAACAAAACAACCTGTGGTCAAACCCCTCTCCTACTCGAAGACTGCAATCGGATTCCCCAGAACAGAGAGGAAAGACCCAAAAGGAGAGGAAAGACCCAAAAGGAGAGCCAATAAGAACACTAAGAGAAATCCAAAGTGTAGATGGATATAGTTATTGATCCCACAATTGTGACATGGACGCCCTGTTGTCAACCGCACCCAGAGGCAAGGCAAGGCAGAGGCTTTAAAATAAAGCTAGGTTGAATCCCCTGTGGTCGAGTTAACAGGATAACTGTATGTCCATATATTTACTGTGTGTTTACCCCATTAGTGGCTTTGCATCCTTGCCAAGTGCCACTCGTCACAAGCTAGTATAATGCATTTTTGTGTTAGTGCCCACATCACCACACTAAAATGGTATGTTGCACCTATTGAAGTGCCTTCAAATTGCACATGGCACTCTAGGGCTAAGAGAAGATGTGGTTGGCATGCCCTTGCTGTGCAAGCAGTTGGAGTGCGAGCCAGACCCAGGTCAAGCAGAAGTGACTGTCTGCCTTGGATACCAAGCCATCTCAGCCTGGACCCGGCTTGTTTATTTTAGTGTCTGGTACTTCTGCTAAGTTTAATACAAAATATCAAAGAAGAATCTGCCTCCTGCCCCTCATCTCACTCTCTGATACATTGTGCTGTGAAGGGGCCCTGGTCGACTTTGTATGATATAGTCAGTGAAAATGCCTCTTATTGCTGGAGTGTACACTTGGGCATTGATCATGGTGTGAGCACTTTTGCACAATTTGAATATTTTTCTGTTCTGGGTGATCAGACGGAAGGTGGGGTGCCGTCTCTGCATCGTGGCCTCAGAGGGCAATCGTGGGCTGTAACAGTGATGTGTTTGCACTCAGCTCTTGGGCCTGAAATTAGTTAAAAGGAGCAGCAATCTCAGGTAAGGTTTCAGCAATGCCATCATGTTTACTTTATCTCTCATTTGGAAAGAGTATTTGAATGTTCTAGATTTTATTACAAGACGGAGGCTCATATTATGCTTATTTTCTTGCTTTACTTAATACAGCAGCCAAGAAAAACACAATACCCAGAAACCCTGGGAAAGAACATTACATCACAATAAAGTATCTTATTGGACGTTGAGTACAGCAATAACTGTTATGATTGGGAGCAACAAGCCCTCTTTTCTTGCTGCTCGCAGTCGAGATAAGTACTCTGATCTCAAATTTTAAATGTATTTATTTATATTGTTCATGACCATAGTAACTGTTTGTTGGACTTGGCCCTTTTTGCAGGGTCATCCCTGAACTTTTTGTCTCCCTCCTGTATTTTTTCTGACCTGTTGTTAGCTGTTTTATGACTGACTCTGGGCACTTTACCACTGCTGATCAGTGCTAAAGTGCATATGCTCTCCCTATTGTAAATTGATGTATGGATTAGTGACTCCATGATTGGCTGATTTGGTTTACTTGTCAGACCCTAGTACAGTGCACTGAGTGTGCCCAGGGCTTGTAAACCAAATGCTGCTGGTGGGCTTGCAGCACTGGTTGTGCCACCCACAGAAGCAGCCTGTAAAGTGTGTCTCAGGTCTGACATTGCAGAGCCTGTGTGCAGTCTGAAACGGCCATGCTGACTGGGCAAGTGCACCCACTTTCCAGTCCCTAAATCTTCCCTTTTCTTCATATCAGACACCCCTAAGGTAGGCCCAAGGGCAGGGTGCATTGTAAGTATAAGGTAGGACATGCCCTGGTGTGTGTGGCATGTCCTAATAGTGAATTACAGCCATTTTCATTTTTCACTATTGCAAGGCTAACTGTTCCCTATAGGCCAGAATGGGCAGTTTGATTATTACATCTTATAATCCTAACTGACTCAGGGAACTGGGTAGAAATTTGAGTTTAGTATGCCTGAACTCAGAATGATAAAATGCATCTTTTAGTGAAGTTGGTTTTAACATTCTGTGTTTGAAAATACCACTTTTAGAAAGTAGGTATTTTCTTGTCTAACCATCCAGGCCTGCCTCTACTAGGTTGTGTATTCCTTGTCAGGAGTTTGAGTGACAGGGGCTGGGGAAATTCCAGGAGGCAGGGTGAGTCAGCACAGGGCTGAATAGAGAGATCTGCATCTAGATGGGTGGGAGGAGTTGCACCTGGGACCTGTGCCTTCCCTCCACAATGCTGGCTCCACCTCCTGTGGTGCGTCTGATGTCTCTGACCTGCACTGTGAAAAGAAAGAAGGAGTCTTCTCAACAAAGTGCTCCAGGATTGACCAGAACTGGTTTGGACTAGGCAAAGGCCTCTCTGCTTTCAGAGAACAAAGAGAAACTGTGTATAAAAAGGGGGACCCAGACCCCAGAACTTTAGATCACTTTGGGAAACAAGAAGAAACCTTTGCTGAGGAGTGGAACTAGAGAGACTGAGGAGAGACTATCCCTAAGCTTGAGGGATTGGCCTGTAGTGGTTGCCTGACTGCCAAAGAGAGGAGAGAAGGAACTTTGTGCACTTTATTCAACTTGTGAAGTATCTCCAAGGGCTTGAGAAAAGAGCATGCCTCCTGCTGAAGTCTCAGGGACAACAGACTTCACCCACCAGCTCCCCAAGAGTTCTTTGGAAGTGTCTGCTGTTTTGCGAGGCTTTCTGGGGGACTGTGTGTCGCAAGGAGCTGGAAGCGCGACTCATGAGCAAGAAGCGTGTCGCCGAACTGCTGCTGTCGCTTCACAACGAGAAAGCGCCTCGCATCGCCGGAGAAGAGGATCGACGTTGCATCAGACGCTGCTGCATCACCGGGAAGCATGTCGCAAGGCCTGTCGCGGCCCAGAAGAACCGTTGTGTCATCGCAGGGTCCCCAAAGTGCCTCGCATCGCCAGAGAAGATGATCGACGTCGCAGCAGACGCTGCCGCATCACAGGGAAGTGTGTCGCAGGGCCTGTCGCGGCTCGCATCATTGTTGAAGCAACTCGCATCGCCGGAGAAGAGGATCGACGTCGCATCAGACGCTGCTGCATCACCGGGAAGCGTGTCGCAAGGCCTGTCGTGACTCCCATCATTGTCACAGCGTCTCGCATCATCGGAGAAGAGGATCGATGTTGCAGCAGACACCGCCGGATCACCGAGAAGCGTGTCGCAGGGCCTGTCGTGACTCCCATCGTTGTCACAGCGTCTCGCATCATCGGAGAAGAGGATCGATGTTGCAGCAGACAGCGCCGCATCACCGAGAAGCGTGTTGCAGGGCCTGTCGCGGTCCGCATCATGTCGCATCAAGAAAAGTCGCCATCTTTGTTTCTTTGCACCGGTTTTGTATCGCATCACAGCGTTGCGTGCCGCATCGCCACGGAAGCGCAGTAAGAAACCGACGCATCACTTCTCCTCGCAGAGAAGAACCAACGCATCCCCTACGCAGCAGTAGGGACCCGACGCATCACCGTTCTTGCGTGTAAGGAACCGACGCATCACCTTCTCTGCAACACTTTTGTTGTATTGCATTACGCATCTTAAGGTACATTGAACTCAAAGTGTCGCATTTCAACATCTAAAGGGAACTAAGCTAATTCTACCATTTTAAGTACAGTATTGTGGATTTTTGTTGTTTGTGGTCTTGTGATAAGTCTATATAAAGAATACTTATTTTTGATATAAAACTTGTGTGGTGTCCACCTGTAGTAGTGCCACTGGTTACTGTATGTGTTCACAAATGCTTTACACACTGCCTCTGAGATAAGCCTGTCTGCGCGTGCCAAGCTACCAAGGGGGTGAGCAGGGGTTATTTTAGGAGTGTACCCCCTTACCCTGACTAGATGCAAGGATCCCTAGTTGGACAAAGGTACCTACCTCTGCCAACTAGAGACCCCCAAATCTAACATTGGTGGTCAGCGGTGAGGATTTGGACTTGCATTTGTGACTCATGTAAAGTGATTGGTGAACACTACTAGTGAGTGCAGACCAAAACGCGACCACATACTTATGGTAGATTGTTTTTTCTGGGACTTTCTATTTTTGCAAAGAAA
This sequence comes from Triturus cristatus, assembly GCF_964204655.1. Taxonomy (NCBI): domain Eukaryota; kingdom Metazoa; phylum Chordata; class Amphibia; order Caudata; family Salamandridae; genus Triturus; species Triturus cristatus. The sequence continues at coordinate 62,440,031 of NC_140588.1, forward strand.
TGCCAAGTTTAACCACCATGGAGAAAGCAGCATCCATAGCATCTGTTGATTGTGATTGGGAAGAGGAGAAACTGGAATGCTACAATGTCAAACAGCTGAAGCACTTTTGCAGGAGATTCAAAGTTGCAATGACCGGTCTCTCCAAGAAGGAGGAGTGCCAGAAGGCGCTGAGGGCCTGGGTCGCAGCAAGAAGCACCCCTGAGGATGAGGAAGGGGTTGAGAATGCAGAGGAGCAGCTGGGTGGGCCATTGGGTCCAAGGGGGAGGAGAGCAACTTCCCCAATAGGTAGCAGTGTTTCTGCCAAAGGCCTGTCTCCAGAGGAGTTAGAGGACAGGGAGAGGTGTAGGATGCATGAGATGGAGCTGACCAAACTCAAGTTAAGTGGGCAGTTAGAATTGGAGTTGGAAACTAGGAAATTGGCCCTGGAAGAAAAGAGGATGCAGTTTGAACATGAGTTGAGAATGAGGGATCTTGAGTTATAGCTCGAGAGGCTTGAGGCCATGAGTGTATCAGCCCAGCAACAATAAATGTGTGTAGCTCAGAGAGTGAGCTTTGCTGAGTTGGAGGTGGAATCCAGCTCAGATGGTGGCAGCAAAATTGAATTTTCTAGTGCTGAGGGAGTAGTGCACACACCCAGAGATGCGGCGCCTGACTTGAAGGAGGGAGTTGACATACACCAGGGGGTTCTAGGATGTGAGGTAGCTCCAGTGGTGCGCAGTGTCCCTGAGGTGGATTGGGGAACTGGCATAGGGGTTCATAGTCCTAGTGGTGGGAGGGACACTCTACTGATTCTAGATGAGAGGTGCAGGGAGAGGGGTTTCCCCATGGTTGAAGTCCTGGTGTGTGAGTGTGAAGACCAACCAGAAGAGTGTGGGTTGAGTGACAGAGACAGTCAAATACTGTCTTGCCAATCTCAGGAGAGGGGTGTGGAGTGCGTGTGCGAGGCACTGGATGTTGAGGTGAAGGATAGTTTGGTTAACCCCTGTGGGAGGCTACGTGATCCAATTGTGGGAGAGCATATTGTAAGTCCCTTTTTTCTAGAGCTATGCCAACACCTGTTGGAGAGTGAGTTCTCTGACCCCAGGGAGCTCACATTGGAAGCTGACCTTTTGGTGGATTCCAGAGGGTCTGGAGAGGCATTGGGGAGTGACCCTCAGAGGAGTGGCTCAGGTATCTTCAAGCCCACAGTGGGGCAAGAGGTTCAGTGTAGCCCGGCTAGGTCTCTGTGTAGTGGGAGGGGTGTAGGGGCTCTCGTCCTGTCTCAGTGGAGAAGGAGTGGGGGTGGAACTGCGTGTCCCAAGGTGCCCGAAACCCAGTCTCAGGGCCTGGATGGTTCTTTAAGGGGACTCTAGGTAGGGATTCTAGGCTGTCCTAGTAGTCTATTGGAGGGGGATCCCCTAGTGTCTGGTCAACTGGGAGTGTCTGTAAGCAGGCCTCCATCATTTCTGGTGTCTGGCAGTGCCACTCCTAAGTGGAGGGTGCAGAAGTCCAGATTGAGGGGTGAGAGGGGGAAAGAGTCCCCAGTGGAAGAACCAGTGGGTCAGGGGCCAGCCAGAAGGGCTGATTCACCGGTGAATGACCATGGTAACACCACTTATGTCCTGGGGGATCTTCACGCACTGTCAGAGGGACAGGGGTACGGAGATCTGCGCCACTGTCACATGACACATGAGTTATTTGTCACCCTCGGGGGCATATGTGCTCCCAATGAAGTCCTGGTGTGCCTGGCAAGTGTTCAACTGCAGGGGTTGGTCCCTGGGTTGGGAAGACAGGTTCAGGTGTTGTCTGACCTGGAGGGTGGGACAACTGTAAACAGTGTCCTGACCGGGTTGTCTTCTGGGGGTAACACTCCTGATGGGAGGGTGCAGTACTCTGGAAGGGGGTGCAGAGGGAGGGAGTCCTCGCCTCTGACCCGGTTCAACTGGAGAGTTTAGACCAGCGGTACTCAAAGTACGGCCCGCGGGCCAGTTGCGGCCCGCCAGCCCTTTCCATGCGGCCCTCGAGTAAAACAACAGACAGTTGGCAATCAACTGCAATTCCGCCTGTTGTTATTCCTCGGGGGCCGCATTCACTGGGTAAAGAAGCATCCGCAAAACCAGTGCCTCGCAAGCAGAGGCGCAACTAGAGCTAAATTTCGGCGGCGGGGGGAGGGGGGGGGGTGAATCTTTAAGCTTTAGGCAGAGTGGAGCTGATTTCGGGGGAGGGGGGGGGCTGAATCTTTAAGCAATAGGCAGAGTGGCGCTGCAGGGCCTCTTAGAAGGGGTGAAACAGCGAGGCCTCATTAACATGCAAATGGTCTTTTAAAGACCTGTGAAGTGCTCGGGTGCGGCTGTGTGTGCGCAGCGAGGCTGTCTCATCCCGGCTGCCACACGCGACGGGGGGGGGGGCTGAAGCCCTTTGAGTCCAATGGGTGTTGCGCGCCTGATGGCCTGTATGGGAGATAAGACGAGTGAACAGCAGCGCAAGGACCTGCTTTTTCAGCAGTCTCTCCTCTGCGGGCCGCACACCACCGTAGGCATCTCTTATGCCTCTCACCAGGGCCCACGAGCCTCGATTTGCTCCTACCCCTCTGTGGCAAACAGGCTAGCATCGCTGGTGCTGCCCTACCTGCGGCCTCACAATGCGGCCTCCCCAAACCCACCCAAGCCCGGGAAGCTGTCTCATCCCGAGCTGCCACACAGAGAGAGGGAGGGAGACAGCGAGAGGGAGGGAGACAGCGAGAGGGAGGGAGACAGAGAGAGAGAGAGACCGAGAGGGAGGGAGACAGAGGGAGGGAGAGAGGGAGGGAGAGAGAGGGGGAGGGAGACAGAGGGACACAGAGGGAAACAGGGAGAGAGAGAGGGAGACAGGGAGAGAGAGGGAGACAGGGAGAGAGAGAGGGAGACAAAGGGAGGGAGACAGAGGGAGATGGAGGGAGACAGAGGGAGATGGAGGGAGACAGAGGGAGACAAAGGGAGGGAGACAGAGGGAGGGGGAGACAGAGAGAGGGGGAGACAGAGAGAGGGGGAGACAGAGAGAGGGGGAGACAGAGAGTGAGGGAGTGAGACAGGGAGGGAGGGAGACAGAGAGGGAGGGAGACAAAGGGACACAGACAGAGGGAGACAGAGAGAGAGATGGATACCGGGAGAGAGAGAGTGAGACCGGGAGAGAGAGAGTCCCTGTTTGGCAGTATGTCGTATGACCAAATGGGCTGCTCTATATGAGACAGCACGTTGCGTACGATATACTGCCAAACAAGGACTCGGGGAACTTACATTCGCATACTACTGACTGTGTGAGCCTCTGAGGAAGAGAGTCATCGAAACGCGTCGGGCTCAGTCAGGTGTGAATAATTATAGGCAAGCGCGACGAACCATACCTAATAAAAGCTTGTGGGGAAAAGCAGCTTGTGTTCAAGTGCGGTTCTTCTGATGGACAAATCCCCAATGAACTGTATACATATGTGTGTGTGTGTATGCTGGGTCTGGTGGCTCAGTGGACGAATGCGTCCGCTGCAGGGGTCTGTGTTCAACCTCATGGTCAGTTTTTTTTAGTTGCTCTAGCCCCGCCCCCTCCACCACTGACCCCGCCCCCACAGGTGCGGCCCTCGGCCACAAACCACACTGTAAATTTGGCCCCCGAGAGAAAGTTTGTGAGTACCCCTGGTTTAGACCCTAGATTGGAGGACCAGGTTTGGGGTTCCCCCCCCTGACCTGGACGCCCAGTTGCAGGATAGAACCCCTGAACTGATGGGCGAATTGTGTAGGACACCTGCTACAGGCACCCTGACAATTCTGGAATGGGGTACCACTCCAAGTGGGAGGGTACAGAACCCCAAGGAGGATCGGGTGTGGGAAAGCCCATCCCAGTCTCCTGTCCAGCCGCCAGGTACAGGCCCGGGGCTGGTAGGTCAGCATCAGGATGTCATACCTGACCTGACAGGAGGGAGAGTGGGCAAAGGGTGTCAAGCACCTGTGGCTACTGTCCCCCGCTCTCTGACGCCACCGAGGTTTGAGAGCCCTGAGAGGCATATGGCCTGGGTCTCCTCCCTGACCACTGTCAGTGGCCACTATGGCTTGCTGTCTGTCTGATGGGACACACCTGTGAGCAAGTTAAGGTTAGGTGCTGCACAGATGGTGTCCACAGAGGAGGAGAAGGGTTCCACATGGTTTAGTGTTGTGGGCCCTGAGAGTATGGACAGAGAGATTCCAATAGGTTCAGATTGGCGAAGAACTGGAGTATGCCCCTGCAGTTGCGGGCCAAGTCCAGGTTCTAGCACCCATAGCAGGGAAGCCCATCAAGGTAGTGATTGGTCTACCCTGCGTTTTGGCTGGAAGGGGGTTGTGTTGGACTTGGCCCTTTTTGCAGGGTCATCCCTGAACTTTTTGCCTCCCTCCTGTATTTTTTCTGACCTGTTGTTGGCTGTTGTATGACTTTGGGCACTTTATTACTGCTGATCAGTGCTAAAGTGCATATACTCTCCCTATTGTAAATTGATGTATGGATTAGTGACTCCATGATTGGCTGATTTGGTTTACATGTCAGACCCTAGTACAGTGCACTGAGTGTGCCCAGGGCTTGTGTAAACCAAATGCTGCTGGTGGGCTTGCAGCACTGGTTGTGCCACCCACAGAAGCAGCCTGTAAAGTGTGTCTCAGGTCTGCCATTGCAGAGCCTGTGTACAGTCTGGTACTGCCATGCTGACTGGGCAACTGCACCCACTTTCCAGTCCCTAAACCTTCCCTTTTCTTCATATCAGACACCCCTATGGTAGGCCCAAGGGCAGGGTGCATTGTAAGTATAAGGTAGTACATGCCCTGGTGTGTGTGGCATGTCCTAATAGTGAATTACAGCCATTTTCGTTTTTCACTATTGCAAGGCTACCTGTTCCCCATAGGCCAGAATGGGCAGTTTGATTATTACATCTTATAATCCTAACTGACTCAGGGAACTAGGTAGAAATTCGAGTTTAGTATGCCTGAACTCAGAATGATAAAATGCATATTTTAGTGAAGTTGGTTTTAACATTCTGTGTTTGAAAATACCACTTTTAGAAAGTAGGTATTTTCTTGTCAAACCATCCAGGCCTGCCTCTGCTAGGTTGTGTATTCCTTGTCTGGAGTTTGAGTGACAGGGGCTTGGGAAATTCCAGGAGGCACGGTGAGTCAGCACAGGGCTGAATAGAGAGATCTGCATCCAGATGCGTGGGATGAGTTGCACCTGGGACCTGATTAGGGCGGTGCCTTCCCTCCACAATGCTGGCTCCACCTCCTGTGGTGCGCCTGATGTCTCTGACCTGCACTGTGAAAGGAAAGAAGGAGTCTTGTCAACAAAGTGCTCCAGGACTGACCAGAACAGGTTTTCAATAGGCAAAGGCCTCTCTGCCTTCAGAGAACAAAGAGAAACTGTGTATAAAAAGGGGGACCTAGACCCCAGAACTTTAGATCACTTTGGGAAACAAGAAGAAACCTTTACTGAGGAGTGGAACCAGAGAGACTGAGGAGAGACTATCCCTAAGCTTGAGGGATTGGCCTGCAGTGGTTGCCTGACTGCCAAAGAGAGGAGAGAAGGAACTTTGTGTACGTTATTCAACTTGTGAAGTATCTCCAGGGGCTTGAGGAAAGAGCTTGCCTCCTGCTGAAGTCTCAGGGACAACAGACTTCACCCACCAGCTCCCCAAGAGTCCTTTGGAAGTGCCTGCTGTTTTGCGAGGCTTTCTGAGGGACTGCGTGTCGCAAGGAGCTGGAAGCGCGACTCACAAGCAAGAAGCCTGTCACCGAACTGCCGCTGTCGCTTCACAATGAGAAAGCGCCTCGCATCGCCGGAGAAGAGGATGAGCGTTGCATCAGATGCCGCCACATCACTGAGAAGCATGTCGCAGGGCCTGTCCCGGCCCAGAAGAACCGTTGAGTCATCGCAGAGTCCCCGAAGCGCCTCACATCGCCGGAGAAGAGGATCGACGTCGCAGCAGATGCCGCCGCATCACCGGGAAGCGTGTCGCAGGGCCTGTCGCGGCTCGCATCGTTGTCACATCGTCTCGCATTATCGGAGAAGAGGATCGACGTCGCAGCGGATGCCGCCGCATCACCGAGAAGCGTGTCGCAGGGCCTGTTGCACCGGATTTGTATCGCATCACGGTGTTGCGTGCCGGATCGCCATGGAAGCGCAGTAAGAAACTGACGTATCAATTCCCCTCGCAGAGAAGAACCGACGCATCCCCTACGCAGCAGTAGGGACACAACGCATCACCGTTCTTGCGTGTAAGGAACCGGCGCATCACCTTCCCTGCAACACTTTCATTGTATTGCGTTACCCATCTTAAGGTACATTGAACTCAAAGTGTCGCATTTCAACATCTAAAGAGAACTAAGCTAATTCTACCATTTTAAGTACAGTATTGTGGATTTTTGTCATTTGTGGTCTTGTGATAAGTCTATATAAAGAAAACTTATTTTTGATATAAAACTTGTGTGGTGTCCATCTGTAGTGTTGTCACTGGTTACTGTATGTGTTCACAAATGCTTTACACACTGCCTCTGAGATAAGCCTGTCTGCTCATGCCAAGCTACCAAGGGGGTGAGCAGGGGTTATTTTAGGAGTGTACCCCCTTACCCTGACTAGGCGCAAGGGCCCCTACTTGGACAAAGGTACCTACCTCTGCCAACTAGAGACCCCCAAATCTAACACAGTTGTATTGTGTCTACATACTGTTTGGGCATCTTGGTGACTTCCTCATGGCATTCAGTAACCATTGCCCCATGTCAGTTTCCCTTAATGGCTTATAATCCAACAACAAAGACCTGGCAATAAGCTGCACTTTTCATCAGTTTTTAATATAAATACGTAGGATCACTCATAGGGTAATGTATGTATCTATTTCCCCTAAATCAGTAGTTCTTTTCATGAACTCTGAAAATAATCCCCTGTGCGTTACAAATTAATATTTAGTAAATCCCACAACGTGAAGAAGAACCAGACAAAAATTGAATCACTCAACCCGCACCCACCAATTTCGAAAAGTGTCTATATCACAAAGATTGTGAGGTGCCAGAAAAAAGTGTAGAGAAATGAGAAAGTATCTCACGTGCGCACCAGCAGAGGAGCTGCTGGCAGGTACTCACTTTCTTGCCCACGTACTTATCATCATTGATAACTTTCTCATGAAAAGAAAAATGTGTCCAGTGCAAGAGAAATGTGAAAATTTTGAAAAAATATAAGCAAAACCCCAAAGAAAGATGAGACAAGTAGAGTCTCAGATAAAATTGGGTTCAACTCACATATATACTTTCAACGTCTTTATTTCAATGCGTGAATTATCCCAAGGTTAAAAACACAGCATGTTGTTAACCACATCAAGGATGGCCAACATGTTTCATTGCCTATTTTAAAGGTAGCGGCAAATTCATCAGGGCATCTGAGGTCAGCATTCACCTCCCTGGATCTTTCTACTTAAAACAAAGTGACTAGTGAGAGCCTTGGGCCCACATACCAGCTCTCACTTTTCTCCCCTTCTGCAAGCACCTCTGTTGCTCACACCTTCATCGTTTGCGCTGTAAATGAGAACGGTAACTCGTCCCTGGCTTCACATGCATTTTGTTCTTTCATTGGGCAGGCGGTTTGTGGCAGTGCGGTGACTTTTCCTTTAAGAGCCCGTTTCCTTTGGTGCTCGTTTCTATTTGGGCAGCGGGGATTTCCTTTTCTCTCCCGCTTCAGAGCTTTGCTCTGTTTCTGTTGAGTTCCGTGTCCTGAGGCTCCCGGCCCACACTTTGACACGCCCCTGCCTTCGGCAGTCCATGACCCTGCCTCTGGCAGTCCTTCCCCTTCAGGCTATAGGTAACCTTTTAGCTCCTTAGTTTGCCCTACTGTATTAAACTAGAGTTTTGTGTGGGTTTTAAAGTTCTTTTGTTAGTTTATCATTTTTTTTTTACATATGAGCACCTTGAAAGCCATTATGCTCAGTTAGAGCAGAGAAGGAAAAAAGACAAAACAAAGTAAGTTTCGACCTTCAATTTAGTAAATATTTAAAGAGTTGCCAAACGGTTCCCAGCACAGGAAAGGCCAGATTGTTTAAGAATCCTGCGCCGAAGACTCAACAATGCGGACCATCTAGTGTCATGTCGAGTGAGCAAAGATGATCATCTCTGGTTCCCACAGCAGCCGCCGGGGAGGAATTAGATGCCTGCACGCCTGATATCGATGCCTGTACCTCTACAGCAGAGCCGATTACCCTTCCAACAGGAGCGGAAGCATCCCTTGGAGGCTCTAGAAATGCCGTCATCAACATGAGAATAAGCTGTGGAAAACTGTGCATGTGGGCCTGCAAAGGCTCCAGGAGCACGTCTATGTCAGGCGGCGCAACCAATGGAAGTGTCAGACATACGTCCAACACGCAGCCAAATCCGCAGAAGAGGCAACAGAACACCGTTAGGACACAGTCTAGCCAGACCGGTCTGAAAGACAGGAACCAATGCTCACTCAGCTCTCGTAGCCGAGGTGCAGTCAGGTAGAACACCGTGCGCTCTAGACAGCGTTGTTACAGCAGTATTCTCTCCATTTCTTGAGGGATTGAAACGTCCTTTGCGAAGCAATGGGATTAAAACCAGGATGCCCCCAACCCAAAAGCAGGACGAAAGGAAGCCCTCCAAAAACGCTTCCAAGGACGGAGTGTATGAAGGCTGGAACTACTCCAGAGATGGTCTGAAAGGTTGTTAAGAGACCTGATCCAAGTCGCTTAAATAAGGGCATGATCCCACTTGTATCAGGCATGTTAAAGATACGATGAACCATTTCTCGGAAATGGATCGGGAAGTTCATACGGACCAGGGCCTGTCTCTCTGCTGAAATCCTTGCAACCTAGAGATCAAAAGTGGCTGGGGCTGAAGTTAAGGCCACATTTTGTTGAAACAACATGGCTTTTAGTCTGCTCAGCTAATCAAACCGTATATTGGAAACATTCAATGAAGGCCACAGTAGTGCCTTCCTAATTGTGCAAGCCAGGGGAAACAATACCTGCTTACAGCAAACAACCCTGAGGTTTACTGTGACTGAATATATGATGCCTGACGCCGTCCCACAACAGCTTGATCATTCAGCATTATTAACTCCCTTTTGAGAGTAACTCAAAAACTGGATTAATCACTGCAGCTGTGTAGCATTTCAAGTAGCAAGATAAGTTTGCTTTTGACGCATTATATACCCCATGAAGCAACACTTCTTTTCACACTATAGACCCACTTAAAGCCTTCCCGCAGTCTGTACCACTTAAGAAAACTTCAGTGTCCTTATTTCTGCACCTATATCTATACGGTAACTCCTAGGTTTCCTTTATGTACCCTTCACCTAACGCTTCATACCTGCCTGCTTGGATGTTTCTAAGGCAGTATTGGAACTGGAATGTTCTGATTGGCAGTGTGATATAGCCATGAATTAACAATTCCGTAGACGGTGACTCTGCTACTGTTAAAGGTAACTGCTTTAATTTTTCAATGAGCAGCATGGTGTACTTTGCATCTCTACGTGCCATTGTCAACTGTCTGTCGTTCAGATTATAAGCCGAAAACAGATTTGAGCCATTAATGTACCACCATGTCACGTGGCCAGAACACAATGACTGTTGCGTCCAGCTTAAAAGCACAATGGAGCGCAATTGAGATTGCCCATGTTGTAGAATAGACAAATCCTGTTCCATTATGTCGATTGATGATGACAAAATGTTGCCCAGTGAATAAATACGTGAATAAAGTGTGGTCATACCATTGTCTACCACAGCCAAGGCCTTTTCTAGGTTAATCCTATCAATTTCACATAATCTCTCAGCAGCATTCTGTTGGGAGATTTCACAGTTCATTGTAGATGACATATAAGAAGCGTTTTTTACTTGGTCCATGTTGTCAGCTAGAAGGGACAAGTGTTGTTTCACCTGTTGTAGTGTTGAGGTTTTCAGCCATTCTAGGCACAACTTCCCAACACTATAAGAAGTCACTACCCCTGGGTCGTCTGTGTGTACATAGCGTGGGTCAGGCCTATGGATGCTAAACCCTCCGTTGGTACCCTTGAACCTTGACTCACACCTATTTGTGTTGATGGGCCAAACCAACTTACGGGGACCTCCATGGGATTTTCGGGGGCCCCAGCATATACAAATGCATTTATCGCCCTATTTGAACATGAGAACATTATGGGTAATCAAGAATGGTGCCAACATATTAAGATGTACTGTTGGTACATTGATGACATCTTTATTTTATGGTCAGACACTAAAGTTAAACTTACATCAATGATTGAGAAGTTAAATACCATAGACCCAAGGATTCAGTTTACGTATCACATAGAGGATCAAAGCATTCATTTTTTGGATGTATTAATCAGCAAATCTGTAAAGAGGAACAAATTCGAAACAGAAGTTTATCAGAAACCGACTGATCGGAACAATGCATTTGCATATATTCGTTTTCACCCCAAGAGCCTGATAAAGAACTTACCATATTCCCAATTCATTCGCATAAGGAGAATATGTTCAGATTCCAGCACAAGAGCACAGAAGGAACTTGAATACAAACAACGGCACACAGCACGAGGATATCCTGAAAACATTCTACTAGATTGTTTGAGTCACGCATAGAGGAAAGAACGGAAAGAACTGTTATTACCACAGAAAAGGGAAAAAGAGGAGAGATTGGTATACGTGTTTAAATTCTCTGTAATTTCTCACACAGTCAAAAAAATTATAAACTCAAGTTGGGAATTGTTGGAAAATGAGACAGACTTTAATGGTATTTTTTTTTTAAAACTCTTTTTGCATACACAAGGGGTAAAAATCTTTGCGCTTTATTATCAACCCCTGAATGGAATAAGGGCACCATTGTCTTCAGAGGCACGTCTAAATGCAATAATTGCATGCACTGCAATAATTTAATAACTGGCAATGTGTTAACTCATCCATCCACAGGAAATAAAATAAAACTTCAACACACTAGTGATTGCAATACCAAAAATGTAATATATTGCATTAAATGCCCCTGTGGCAAAGCCTATATTGGCAAGCCGGAGCGCAAATTAAAAATTACGATAACGGAACATAAAAGTAAAATTAGAACCCGTAGTACAACGTCAACCCTGGCAACACATTGGGAAGAGACAAGACACACTATTTCTCAGTTGAGATCCAAATTATTGAGACAATGTCTGAATGTCCCGGGGTAAACATCACTAGGAAACTTCTCCAAAGAGAAATTCACTGGATTAAATGCCTAAATACCATGTTTCTATTTGCATTAAACGACAGTCTAGATATGAGTTGTTTCTTGTAATATAAGATATGTTTTGCAGTTACCCATATAAACATATCATTGATGTGGCAGTTGGTCATTAACACCATATACACTTTATCTTCATAGACACTTTATTTTTTCATAGTTGGTTGAGTCACATATTGGTGGTGGTGCACTTTGCGAAGACATTGGACTTTTAATGTCCAATAGGAAATTAAGAATCTTCTCTTGATGTTTTTCAACAATAATGTTCTAATATATCGTCTCCATATGAACGCTTAGTACGTTCTCTTTAGCAACCATCTGATTGGTTCATTTCAGTTTATCTGTTTAACCTCTATCAAGCTTTATGAAGATCCATCCCTTATTTCCAACTGCGCAGGTTATTCCGTGTCGTCATTCTTTATTAACTAATAATATGAATTGTAGGTTTAGAACATGGCATTATTGCGTTATTGTTCATCGTCATTTCTATCTTATCAGTTGGAACTACAATGGATTGTCCATAGACACATCGATTTAGAACCCCTTCAGGGAGGGTTGTGTTCTTTTTCAGAAATATATTAATGATTAGCTTCTCACTGTAAGCTAACTACCCTCATTCTCTTAGAAAGCTTATTTAACTTGTTCATTTACTCAGTGTGTCTTACCACCACAGTGTTTATGACAGCTTGTTAGTTTCGTTTTGTTTCATTTTTTACTATCAGTAATAAGCGTATTATTGGTTTTTCATTAGTTATTTATTGATCATATAGGATTCTTACTGGATAGTATTACGGGTTTTCTTTTGGTTTATTTATTGTTCCATATACCATGGAACTACACATTGTCCGTTGCTGGCGACTACCGTTCTAGCGTCTTTTTCTATTATGAAAGTCATTTCCGGTCTCACCGGGTCAATCTTATTTCTATGCGTAGTTCCCCTTTATTTACAAGCGGCCGACCACGTCAGCTTGAAAACATTTTCTTCTGATGGGTGTACGATAAACGGTTTCTAAACTCGGTAATGCAAGACTTTGTCAGCTCACGCAGTTTCTTCCTAGATTAATATATTAGATTTGGGTTACGCGTTTATACTGTTATGTTTCTGATGCAGGAAACCTCGGATTTTAACATTTACATGCGGCGATCGGATTAAATCTATTAGAGGTAAGACAGTGTATTTTCAGCGGATCAAGTTGAGCACTTGTATCCTTCGCATATCTTCCAGGTTATAATTGGTTGTTTGCTGTTTTCAGCACATCTTCACATCAAAATGAGAGCACGTCTATAATGTATTGCAACAGTCATTGCACGGTGAGTCACTGTAAAACATGAGTTCGTTTTACATCATGTCTATTGTTGGCATCATCAGTAATGTGGCTTTGTTTTTGGAACTTATCTTTCTCCAGGCATCTTGTTTTTTTTTTATCATCTGTTTTTATTAAGTTTTCAAACACAATTACAGGAATTCGGTTCACTTACATATGAGTTCCTTTGGTGAAACAGCATTATATGGCGCATATGATAGGGACACGTTTGGGCCGCAACATGGAAACTCCACCCCGTTGTACGGAACCCCTTATAAAGTACAGATCTTAAGCATTGATATATACGGGCCCATTATTCCCATACATGAGTACGCCAGGATATCCCGTTGAGTCCCTCAGCCGAATCCATATCCACTTTCAAGAAACAATAATGAAACAAACATATAAAACCTCAACCACCTCAAAATTAGACCAGCTCCGTTGTTCATATCACCGTCTCCGCCCCCCGTATATTCCCCCTCTCCCCTGGTGGTGTGCAGTGAGTGAGCTACGGCACATAGTCATGTGTTTAGATGCGTATTCCCACCTCGCCCAATCTAGGTGTAAGTCATGCGTGGAACCCTACGAGGTCACTCCGACGGATCTCCTGTTGCCCGTCTTGGCGTCAACCCCCCCCTTACCTGCTCATCCCTCCCATCTCTCTCCTCAACATGTCTGAGCGCCTGAAGTAGCTCCTCCCACTGCGCGGCTATGGACATCTTCCTCAACCCTAGTGTCGCCTCCCGTCTGATGGCAGTCCCCTCCGCACCGGCCCATGCAGCAAGTGAGTGCCTCCATGCTTGTGGATGAGGCGGATCCTGCGCCTTCCACCTCCTGGTTATGAGGCGCTTTGCGACCACGAGCCCTAAATCCAGAAACCTAGACGTCACCTTAGTTGTCTGCGTCCTGCGAAAGTGTAGAACACCCCGTCAAAAGATATATCCTGTCCCGTTATAGTGTGCAAGGAGTCATGAATTGTACGCCAATAGGAATGTAGTTTACAACAGCCCCACAGCATGTGAATGAGATCTGCCCCCGATGCAGCGCACCTAGGACACCTTGCGTCCGCGTGACGGAAATAGCTGTTAAGAACCACGGAGGTAAGATATGCCCTATGTATGACGAGTAGTTGTATCTATCGGAGGCGCATATTTCTAGGTATATGCACCGGGCCTTTCAATATACGTTCCCAGTCTTTATCTGTCAGCTGCCTCCCCAGATCCACTTCCCATTTGTGTCTGAGAGGCTCTAGGGTAATCGCCGCGTGTGTCCTCAACGACGCTGCAAACCATCGAATCAGACGGCAGCCTCGTCCCCTTACATGCAAGTACTGTATAGTAAGGTGCTGGCTGGGCTCCGCGGCCATGTCTCCCCACCTAGCAACCAAAGTCCTGACTGGGGAGTGATAAGTCAGGAATTGTCCCGGTGGTAGTCCCCCTTCCTCCACAAGCAAGTCACACGAAAGGAGCACTCCGTCGCGGTACAGATCTCCTAGGGTCTGAATAGCTGCCTCTCGCCACTGTGTGAGCGTGTGGGAGGTAAGCGGTCCCGTCCCACTGGGGGTGCCCTCTAATGGCAGCGCTGGCGCATATGGGAGGACGTGCCGAGTAAGGAATAGGCTCCTGCGGAAACAGCGATATGCCACAGCAAGAAGGAGCGGGGCTGGGACTGCACTCCTGGAGGCTGGGTGGAAGAGCACCAACAACTGCTCAAGTGAGTACGGCGGGCTCACGGACGCAGTATCCTCGCGACCCCTATCCGCGAACCAACAAGCTATCCATTGCAGCTGGGCCGCTAGGTAATAATGCTCGAAACAGGGTACGGCCAAACCTCCTTGGTCCGTAGGGAGGTAGAGTTTCTTGAGCGACATCCTGTGCCGGCTATTCCCCCAGATGAAGTCCCTAAGAAGTTGTGACAGCTTAGTGAAGAAGGCTGCCGGGACGTAAAGAGGTAGGTTAGCAAAATAGTATAGAAGCCGCGGGAGGATCACCATTTTGGACAGCGCCACTGTACCCGTGACCGTGAGCGGCAGCGCGTTCCAGAAGTGTACCTGGGATTTAATGGCCGTGAAGGCCTTACCCAAATTGCCATCTAGGAGGTCCTCCAGTTGACGGTAAATGCGGAGTCCCAGATACTTGAAGGTGTCACCTCTCCACTGTACTCTGGTGCCATTTAAGATGTATCCAGGGTCCTGTCGCCCCTCGCCAAACACGTAGAGGCAAGATTTACTTGCGTTCACCCGAAGTCCCGAGAGGGCAGTAAAGGTCATTTGTCATGCGATTCGCTGTTGGGCGGGAGATCTGCCGTTGTGAGGTAATCAAGGATATGCTCTCTGCCCGTGGATGATGACACTCAAACGAAACCCCACCACCCAGGCATAGAGGCAGTACAATGCTGCACATCGACGCACACGTGGTATCGTGGAGCATACATTTGGCGTGCTCAAGTCACGTTTCCGTTGCCTGGATATTACAGGTGGCAAACTGCTGTACAGCCCAGAAATGGTGAACAAAATAATACTGGCATGTTGTGTATTGCACAACATTTGTGTCGTTCTTTTTGTGTGGTGTCACTATTGTCTTGTGTTCTTTTAAATCACACGCACTCAAGCGCTTCCTCTGCCTTCGGCGCACAGCTGATTGAGAGCTGCCACGCCCTTCCTCGCGCTTCTCAGCTGCCGCCAGCATCCCAGGTGTGCGCGCTGACTCCGCCCCCTTTCAGGCCACGCCCCCTGCTGCCTGTACTTAAACCGCCGATCCTGGCGATCTCAGACAAAACCTATGACCCAGTCCTGAGGCGGAAGCCGGGAGCTGGAGGTACTCTTGGATAGTTCTGTTTTTAAAAAAAAAAACTGCTAACTTCGTTCTTTTTGTGTGGCGTCACTATTGTCTTGTGTTCTTTTAAATCACACGCACTCAAGCGCTTCCTCTGCCTTCGGCGCACAGCTGATTGAGAGCTGCCACGCCCTTCCTCGCGCTTCTCAGCTGCCGCCAGCATCCCAGGTGTGCGCACTGACTCCGCCCCCTTTCAGGCCACGCCCCCTGCTGCCTGTACTTAAACCGCCGATCCTGGCGATCTCAGACAAAACCTATGACCCAGTCCTGAGGCGGAAGCCGGGAGCTGGAGGTACTCTTGGATAGTTCTGTTTTTAAAAAAAAAAACTGCTAACTTCGTTCTTTTTGTGTGGCGTCACTATTGTCTTGTGTTCTTTTAAATCACACGCACTCAAGCGCTTCCTCTGCCTTCGGCGCACAGCTGATTGAGAGCTGCCACGCCCTTCCTCGCGCTTCTCAGCTGCCGCCAGCATCCCAGGTGTGCGCACTGACTCCGCCCCCTTTCAGGCCACGCCCTCTTCCTTACCTAGATATGTGCCAGTACAGGAAGCGCAGCGGACGAGCGCAGCGGGAGCGCCGTTTGCGCGCCGAAGGCGCGCCAAAGGCAAGCCCGTCTGGGCCCATCCGGCCCCGGACGGCCCTAGGCCCCGTTACTCCGCCGGGTGGCCCTCAGGACCGAGTGACGTATACAGCAGATACATTGCGCTCCCTTCAACCTAAGAACTTCCTTACCTGCTACCACACGCTCACCGCAGGTAATGCTTTCTCGTTCTGTCCTCGATGCAATCCGACTCCCCCCCTGAAATCTTCCACACTCCCTTTGAAGTTGGGACTTCTCAACTGCCGTTCCCTCCCCAAACATGCTACCGAAGTAAACCTTTTGATTCAGAATCAGGATCTTGACCTACTGTTTTTAACGGAAACATGGCTATCAGATAACACCGATCCTGACGTCATCACGGCCCTACCCACTGGATACTTCTGCCAAGCTTTAAATAGACCTAAAGGGAGAGGAGGCGGGGTAGCTATAATTCACAGGGAACAACTCACCTGTAGGATGGCTAACGCTGGTATTGAGGACTGCGAGAGCGGCCAATTCTCCATCCAAATCTCCTCATCCCTTTCCCTGGCAGGGCTATTGATCTATCGCCCCCCAGGAGCCCCAGGCAATTTTATCAATTCCATATTCGAATCTGTATCACAATTAGCTTCCTCCACCTCCAACTTCCTTATACTAGGTGACCTGAATTTCCACTTCCTAGACCCCACGGATCGAGTAGCCTCGGATATCAGACACGACTTAACATCTTTAAAGATACATCTAGTGAACAACGAGCCTACCCATGAGAAGGGCCAGCTACTGGACCCTATTCTCACCAATATAGCAGCGGTGTCCACCAACCTACCTGTGACTTCACCATGGACGGACCATTTTCTGGTCCCTTTTTCCTGGGAAATCCCCAAACCTACTCTCCTAACCCCTAAAACCCAGGTTACCGACCGACAATGGCGCAAATTGTCTCCGGAGAATTGGGCTGCTTCTCTTGCAGACTCCATTCCTGAGCTCTCCTTTGACCCCAACACGGTTGACAAACAATTTTGTGATTGGATCACCTCGTCCCTTGATACGATGCTTCCGAAAACCACGACCCTTAAACAGCCCAAGAGAATTTCTCCCGCTTTATGGTATACTCCAGAGCTTAAAGCTCTGCGCCAAGAGTGTAAAAAAACCGAACGCGCTTGGAGACGTGAAAAATCAGGAACCAATAAAAACACCTACTCTACTTCTCTTCTAAACTACAAAATCGCCATTCGCAAAACCAAAAGCGCGTTTTATCAGAAGAGATTAGAAAAAGCGGGATGCTCCAGTAAGGAAGCATACGCCATCCTTAAAGAGCTCTCAAAACCCCCAGAACAAGGACTGGGTCCTCCTTCCGATCCTAAAGCCGACCAGGAGAAATGCCAAAAATTGGCTAACTTCTTCCATGACAAAATTCGACTTATTCTGGACTCAATTCCTTCCTCGAGCCCAGGGGACGAAACTGTCTCCCAAAACACTACATCGTCCACTTGTCTGCCCACATGGGGCCAGGTCACAATAGACGAGGTGAGAAATACGCTCAACTCCATGAAGAGCGGCTCCCCTAGGGACCCTGCTCCTCTTCGGATCCTTAAGGAGGTAGCCCCCACTATCATCCCCTCCCTTACTCATTTGATTAATACCTCACTCCAACAAGGAGTCGTACCCTCGAGCTGGAAGAAAGCTGTGGTGAAAGCCCTACTGAAGAAACCTTCTCTCGATCCTGAGAATCTGGCGAACTACAGGCCCATTTCCCTACTCCCAGGAGTCAGCAAGATCGCGGAAAAATTAGTCAACAGGAAACTCTCGCAGTTTCTAGAGGCCAATAACAAACTAAAAAGTTCCCAGACGAGCTTCCGACCAGGGCAGGGCACGGACATCGCCCTCCTGGCAGCGGTAGAGGAGGCCAGAGCGCTATTGGATGGGGGAGGATCAGTGGCAGTGATCCTCCTCGACCTTAGCGCGGCGTTCGATACCGTCGACCATCAACTCCTTATCGAAAGACTGGCAAGGGTTGGAGTAGAAGGTACAGCCCTATCCTGGCTGTCATCTTTCCTGGCCCAACGGTCCTATCAGATTTGGGAGAAGAACGCCCGCTCTTCCGAAATGCCCCTCCAATGTGGGGTGCCTCAGGGCTCTTCCCTGAGCCCCACATTATTTAATATCTATATGTCCACATTGGAGGAGGTTATCACCCCATTCGGAGTGAGCGTCGTCAGCTATGCTGACGACACACAACTAGTGGTGTCTTTGTCCCATCCGAAACAACAGAAAGCTGATCTCTTCAACTGTCTTACGCAGGTTCATCGTTGGATGAATAGATCAGCCCTAAAACTAAACGGGACAAAAACGGAGGTCCTTATACTTGGCCCAAAAGGAACCTCACTCCCCCTGGATAGTTGGCCAGCCTGTCTAGGTCCCCTCCCTGACCCAAAAATAGAGGTGAAAAGCTTGGGAGTATGGTTCGACTCCGATCTCTCATTTACTCCGCAAGCAAAGAAGGTAGCAGGGACCTGCTTCGGTCTTCTAAAATCTTTGAGGAAAGTCCTGCCCCTTCTTCCCCCTAAACCCCAACAACTGTTAATCCAAGGTCTCATAATATCGAGACTAGATTACAGTAACGTGATTTATCTGGGCGCTCCCGAAGCGACCCTTAATAAATTGCAGAGAGTTCAGAACACTGCTGCCCGGATCATCACAAACACCCCGGCCAGATCATCTGCTAAACCCGCTCTCAATCTTCTTCATTGGCTCCCCATAAGGGAGAGAGTCAAATTCAAGGCCCTGTGCCTGGTACACAAAACACTGCATAACCAAGGCCCCCCAATCCTCACCAATTTTGTCACCCCTTACACTACCACTAGATCCCTCCGTTCTAACGCAGAAAACCTCATCAATACTCCGAGATTCAGGAAAGCCCGATCAGGAGGAAGACGCTTCTCGGTACAAGCTGCCCGTCTTTGGAACTCACTCCCCATGACTTACGTCTTGAACCACAATATCTGCGCTTCAGGAAGCTGCTAAAAACTCATCTCTTTCCCTAGCTTCCATGCCCCCTCCCTGCTTTGATTTCTCGCCCTTCCTCTCTTTTTGCTCTCAGCTCCCGGGCCTCAGACTTGTTGAATCAGGGTTGTTAGCGCTGGGATACCTCCGGGTGACTATGCGCTTTATAAAAATAAATAATAATAATAAATAATAATAATAATAATAAAGTCACGCAGAATATGGGCCAGCTGAGGTGGGATGTCATCAACGTCTCTAACGTATACCAACAGGTTGTCTGCATAGAGTGACACCTGATGGACGGCGTCCCCCAATGGTATGCCAGCCCCCATCCGTTCTCGTATAGCCACTGCCAGGGGCTCCATCGCCAGGGCGAACAGGAGCGGCGATAGTGGGCATCCCTGCCTGGTTCCCCTACAGATCGGTATGGCGTCGGATATATACGGTCCCAGTCGCACCCGCACCGTAGGATCTTTGTAGAGGAGACCCACCATTTGCAGAAACCCCAAGCCAAGGTCGTATCTCAGCAGCAGCGCCGAAAGATATCGCCATTCCAGGCAGTCAAATGCCTTTTCCAGATCTAATATTAGGCAGCCCGCCTTAGGCCACTCCTGTGTACTGTCTGCCGCCACCCTAAAAAATCTCCTCAGGTTCAAGGACGTACTGTGCTTTGGCACAAACCCATTCTGGTCTTTGTGGACTAAGTGCGAAACCACCGGCGGCAAACGCTCCGCCAACACCTTGGCTAGGATCTTACAGTCAGTGTTAAGGAGCGCTAGCGGGCGGTAAGAGCCCAAGTCCGTGGGGTCCCGATCTGGCTTGGGTAGAGACACCAAATAGGCTTCACGCATCGAGGGAGGTAGTGTGCCCACCTCAACCGCCGCCTTATATACCTTGAGAAGGTGCGGCACCAGATGTTCTCGGTAGGCTTTTTGTAGAACTCTGTAGGTAACCCGTCTGGGCCCGGAGTTTTCCCTGATGCCATGGAGGATATGGCTTCCCCTATATCCTCCAACGTAAGAGGACAGTTAAGGGCCTCCACATGTTCTGCAGTGACCGTAGACAGCTGCACCTGTCCAATAAACCGCTCTAGATCGTCTCCCGAGCAGTGACCTCGCGCGCGATACAACTGTGTATAGTGGTCTACCATGACCCTGTGAATTTCCCATTGGGTGCACCTGAGCTCTCCCTCCGGCGTGCGTATCGCTGCGATCGGGATTCGGGTGGCCTCCTGTTTTAAGATTTGGGAAAAAGGGGGTGGTGATGTTTTAAGAGCCAGGCAAGCAGCCGGCCTGCCCTGTCAGCCGAGGCGTGCGTGCGGGCCGTGTGTGCCGCCTAATTCAGACACCTCAGGCACTCCAGGAGTTCAGCGTGATTGGCGCGCAGATCTGCCAGTTGTTGTGCTCGTTCACCGCCACCTCCCTCTCCCGCTCGTACCGCAGCAGCCGTGTCCTCATTGAGTTCGTAATAGGAGAGGAGAGCGTTCTCCACTGAGGAGCGAAATTCCGGATCCTCCAGCGCAGTAGGTTGAAGTCGCCACGTGGGTATGGGAGAACGACCCGCCTCCCAGCTAAATTGGAGCCACAGTGGGTTATGATCAGAGTGCGTGCGCCCCAAGTATTCTGCGTTCACCACTAGTGGCAGCAGTGCCGGGGATCCCACTATCCTGTCTAAACGCACGTGTAGGTCATGTGTTGCAGAGTAATATGAATAAATTCGATCTACAGGGCACCGGGCCCGCCAGATATCAAGCACCCCCCACTGTGAAAGCCAGTCAACCAATGCGCGTGCCGTAGAAGCAGCAGACGTCGCACGGAGCGGAGGAAATGACCTGTCCAGGTGCACATCCAGGACAGAGTTAAAGTCCCCTCCAATCAGCCAGGGGAGCCCGGCGTACGGAGTCAACGCCAGTGACAGTCGCGTGAGGAAGGATATTTGATCGACATTCGGAGCGTAGATCGAGGCCAGTAGTATAGATTGGCCATTCAGCGTTCCCCGTACCAGTGTGTACCTGCCTTCAGTGTCCACAGACACGTCTTCACTGACGAACGGAACGCCCGCTCTGACCCACACAAGGGTGCCCCTGGCGTGTGCCGAGTACACCGTGCCGTGCCGTACACCTGGCCTCTCCAGCGCCTTCGCAGCTTCTCTAACTCGGGCTGCGTCATGTGCGTCTCTTGTAGCAGAGCGATTCCAGCCGAGTGTCGCTGTAGGTAGGCGAAAATGGAATACCTCCGCGTGGGAGTGTGCATGCCCCGTATGTTCCATGAAAGAATATTAACGTGTGTCATATCGCAGCTGTGTTGTGATTGGGGAGACCGGGCTCGGGGCTTCTGGCAGCCGGCATGCGCTGTAGTAAAGGAAGGGAGCTGTGGTCTGAGGTAACAATATCAACAATATCAACATAACAATAGCAGTTGCTTAACGGCTGGGGCGAACCGCACAAGTGCATCCGTCCAAACTTACGTAACCCTACGCAGGTGTAAACTAGGTCAGGGTGTGACCTGGGGGAATATGCGTGTGGATGAAAGCTCGCCATCGCTATCCCCGTGTGCCGTTCAAGTGTGGTGCGCCGCTAAGAAGTGTTACCCAATGGTGATCGGTGCTACTAGTGAGGCACAGGCAAAGTCCCCAGAAACCACTTCCGTCTACTGTTCTTCCCTGGGAAGACCCGACATGGGTGAGCAGCTATGATCGCAACAAATCCCCCTCCCAGATCGTCAGGTCTACTAGGTTAGGTCCAGGACCCAGTCTCTCCCTCTTCCCCACCCATGTACATCAGCCAACTGCAAGGTACTTGCACGAACGATACTTCTCAGGCCATCTCTCAGTCCAGGATACCATCCGCAGTCTGTGGGGTGACCACCGGCTCACTGAACTCTTCAGAGTGTGTAGTCGACGGTGACGTTGACCTGCTCACCAGCACCTCAGGTCGCTCCTCCATATCCAATGAGTCTACTTGACTCGGACTGGCAAGTGTCGTGACCGCCTGCAGTACATTTTGACGCTCCTGCCGCATTTTCTCCGGCGTTGGAGCCGCTGACCGCACCGGCATCTCGTGTATTGTTCTGCGCCATTTGCGACGTCCGTCTATCCTACTTGGGCGGGCTCCGTCCCCTGGGTCAGCCGGCCTCGGCCCCGTCCATAGTCCTTTCTCCTCTAGCCAGTTCCAGACCTCCGCTGGGGAGTCAAAATAATGGGTCTTCCCTTTGTCCATCACACGCATCTTAGCAGGGAACAGCAGCGAGTACGGCAACGCCAGCTCTCGAAGTTGGCGTTTCACTGCCATGTAATTATTTCTGGGGCATTGCACCAGCGCGGTGTAGTTCGGGAAAAGCATCACTTGGTTGCCGCTCACTGAAAGACCATTCATATTACGAACTTCTCTGAGGATGGCATCCCTGTCTCTGTAATTCAGCAGCTTCACCAGGAATGGGCGCGGTCGGGCTCCCGGTGGTGGCTTTTGGGCAGGCACACGATGAGCTCTTTCCACCGCGAAGTGGGTCGACAGCTTCCCTGGCGGCATGACTGTGCGTAGCCAGTCCTCCACGTACTGCTCCGGGTTTCGCCCCTCTCCTCCTTCCGGCAGGCCCACAGCGCGAACATTATTGCGACGGGACCGCCCTACTGCGTCTTCCGCCCTGTCTTCTAGGGCGTGGATACGATCCAACATGTCTTGTAGAGCAGCAGCATGACTGCGAGTGACTAGCTGTAACTCTGTCAGTGTTTGCCCGTGAGTGGCGACTGTGTCCGCCAATTTACGGTGGTCCGCATGGAGGAGCGTGAAGTTGGAAGTGACATCCTAGTGTGTTCCAGGGTTGTCCCAATTTTCTCCACTGCGGCCAGCACAGAGTCCATCTTGGCCGCCAGCGCCGCAGACGTTGATGATCCCTCATCCATCCCTTCTCGAGGGTGGGCGCGGTCAGAAGTCGGTGCCTGCAGCGGGCCATGCTGCAGCCTGGCGCGCATGTGGCCCATCACCAGCTGCTGCGCCGTGGGCATCCGCCACAAATCGCCGGTAGACTAGGTGCACCTGCGGCGTTCTCACGCCAACCGCCCCAGGACAGTGGCAGTCAGTCGGCAGATGATGTGCGCTTGGCCAGCGCCCCCCAGTGAAGGCTCACCGGTTCCGTCTGCACAGAAACTTCCGCACGCGTCCAGCCGCAGATAGGATCCTCCGGTGGGGTCCACAACAGGCTCTAGAGGCTGGCCGGCACTCACCTGCACCCTCCGACACTGCCCTCTGCGACCGCAGTGTATAGCGGGCGCTGTCGCATTCGGGGACCACGATCCAGCCCCCCGCTCGTCTTCCACGACGTGGCACCCGGCAGGAGCCAGGTGGGGCAGCACTCCTCGGGTCTCAAGGGGCAAACGCACCCCTAGGCGGTAGGCAGCGGCTAGGCAGGAACTCCCCAGCTGGAGGCAGTGACACCCCCCACGGGGCAGATCTCTAAGTATAGCCTCGCCCTCCACCGTCTGCTCTTCACTGCAGGCGTCAGTCTCTCAGCCTCCCACAAGAGCACGGCCAGCAGTTTCCACCGCAGGCTCAGCGCTCGCTGTGTCGCACCGGGGCAGCAGTAGCCGCCACCCAGCGCTCCTCGTCGACTCCCTCCTCCAGTTTGCAGTGCTGTGACGGTTGGCTCACCACTATGTATGTCCCACGATGACGGAGGCCTCCGCGCTCCGTACTCAGTCCTGCTTCTCACGTGACACTCAGCTGGCAGCGCTGGGCATTCGTGGGGGGTCACCTCCACCTTTGCCTTCTCTCACGGCAGAGGGGTCAGCCGCGGCCTCTCCCGCCGCGATCCCACCGCCCTCGGAGCGTCATATGGCCTTGTCTGTGTCCTGTACCCTGTGTCGCTTTGCATTGTGCAACCTTAGCAGGCAGGTTGCAAAATGGCCACCGCCGCCCGGGTCCCGCATCTCACAGCGGCTCCCAGCGCCAGTCCAAGGTATCCTGCACCCAGCAGTCCGCGAGCGCGCGGATTTCTCCAGCCCCCAGCAGGTGTCTGTCACTAATCACCTCCGTAGATGACAATGCGCAAATGCGCCGCTCACCGGGGCTGGTCTCCGAGTCTCCCTTCGCAGGGGCACCCCCAACATCGGCAGTTCATCGCAGGACGCTGCCCAGCGCCCCCAGCGCCTCAGTTTCGGTGCGCCCGCAGCCTCTTCCACCGCATCCACATGTCAGCGTCTGCATCCGGGGGGGTCTCCCTTGCCTGCCGCTCGTCTTCACCCAGCATTTACCTCCGCCCTGCGGCTATCTCCGGCCACCGCAGCTCCGAGAGCGAGCCCCGTGGCCCTCCCGGTCCCCCGCTGCCCACAGTTCTCAGGGCCAAGCGCCTCCGACACTCTGCAGCTCGTTCACCGGCACCACAACGCTCCGGAGCCTCGCCGGCACCCCTGTCGCTCCACACCACCTTGCCGCCGGCATTTAGAACAAAGGCAGCACCTCAGGATCTCCGGTGACAGGATAACTCGGGGAAAAGGTAGCGGAGCTCTACAAGGTTGCGTCCGCCATTGTGGCTCGTTAGCCACGCCCCCTTTCTCCAGGCATCTTGTTATTCGTATTTCTACAGTTGGATTTGAGGTATTTGGAGTTGTGATTCACATCATTTAAGTACTGTTTTTGTTTATGGGAGTACCATGGGTGAAATCACTTGTAGCGTTATATGCTCTTATCATCACTTAAATATTTGACATAACACATTGTACCCCCTATAAGGATACACCCCTGAACTGCACATACGAATGTGAAACTTGCAATAGGTAATGCAATCTATCACATGTGTTCTGTATATACTCATTATAAATACCACATTGTGTAACCTTAGGATGTTTCTTTCATAGGTTTACCCCCGACGAAGGGACAATTTAGTCCCGAAATGCATCGGGACTTCTCGACAAGCATATGGATTACTTATGTTTTGTTGTATGATTGTTTTTGACCTGCATTATGCATAAATGTGCAAAGACTTATGTAAAATATTTTTGAATGAATCAACTTTATTGGTTATATTGTGATTGTAATATGGATGAATACAATGTACATACAATAAATATTGGTTGTATTCAATCTACATTAGAGTAGATTTATGCTGTTAACATTGAAGTAATAAGTAGGGTTCGGTTTTAAACCCAACGAACAGTGCAATGGGCCAGCAAGTTTTCTTGCCAGTTGTCTATTGTTGAATTCAAGGCACTTGGTTAGACAGCAAGTGCAGCACCGTAGCACCATTCATTTACAATTATAGGATAATACGTAACTTTGATAAATCAGGTGTGCACCTTCATTCGATTAATTCAGATGGGCTAAACCAACCATACCTTCCAATTGGGAGCTGATGAATTGTATGTGCAATTCTGTATCATTGCACCCAGCATTTCCTCACTTATCAGTGTCTCATTCAATAAACCTTCAGTAGGTGTAGGCAAGGGGATGCGTGATGTTCTGCCCGTAGCAGGTAGTCTGTTGCACTGTTTTGTTCAGGAACATTATCGTCCCCAGATGGAATTTGTGTCTATTGTGTCCCTCCAATAGTCGAAACCTTGTATAGACAGTTGGGAGCTAAACGGTGCTGAATATATGAGCTTGGTGTTCGTCAGCATCATTTTCTTTGCAGTCGCAATAATTTACCTAAGCTTATAATAGTATGACATTGGGTCTGATGTATTGAGCCCTGAAAAGTATGCAAATTTCTTTGCGACTATGGCAGAACTACCTTTTGGTGGTGTCTGGGAATGTTCTCATTGATGGTAAGTGTTTACAGTGCATAGAACACTAGCTCTGTGCAAAAAGTGATGACCATAGTGCTGGTAACAATACATACTGTCGAAGTCAGGTGTATCTTCGTACAATTCCCTGTAGGAAAATGCAGCAGATTGTTCTAAATCTGAGAGCATAGTATTTACAGCCTCAAAGTCCCAATCATCAGAGAGAGTATTCAGGGTAAAAAAATCATTGATTGAAATTTTAAATACGTTTGGAATTATTAAATGTTCAGTAGGACCAAATAAATTATATATACATATGAAACCCTATCCCAAAATACACCATCCGGTACTGCAACTGCTGTAATGTTCACTAGGTACAAGTCTCTTGGTTCACGGTGTGATGAGTTACTATGCCAATTGCCAATCCAAATTAACAGGAGCAGGATCCCTAATACTATCCAAAGATGCAGCCAAGGGGACACAAAGTAAGTCTTTTTCAGCCAGAGATAGAATTGTCGAAATTGTTCTTTCTTGGAAATGGGTGGCGTTTGCTCAGGTTCACTTGGATCTGAAGAAAAGTTATTGAAGTTGATGAAGTAACCAGATGCAGTTCGATATATCTTTAGAAGCTCAGCAGTGTTTGTAGAGCTGGCAGTTGCTTCCTGTGAAGGCACGTTGATGTAAACTTCATTGTTGGGTCGAACTGCAATTTCAGTTTCATTTGGATGTTGTTCTGTTTCAACAGGTGTGATTCGTACTCCTTTATTGGTTACTCCGGTATCTTGAGCAAAGGAGTCTTTAAAGGTTATTGGTCTTTCCATCTGAACTTCCTGTATAGTAGCAAGAGGAGAGATACGTCTACTCAGGATTCCACACGGCCTGCTGTCGAGAATCGGCCACACAGTGTGGTTTGATCAGATCAATGGTGACAAATCTTATTTCTTTTCGGCCGGCAAGAGGTGGAAGAAGTGTGGAAATATGGATTTTTCTGATCAGTTATGTCCCCTATCTTGGACCCCAACGGTTTCAAGTATGAATCACAAGTACATGTATGTTCCCTCCAGTTCCAGTTATGAAGACGCAAACACATGTGCGTCCACCGTCAACATGTCCTCTTTCAGATCAGCCATGAATGGGCCGGATATTCCATTCCTAAGTATGAAAGGCCACCGGCTTTATATGGTTCACTTATGCCATTTTACAGTCCAGGCAAGTAGGCCCTGATTCTGTCATCAAGCTTTTCTTGCCTTCTGTCTCTGAAAGCTCCAGTCTGAGCCTGCATCTGTGACCATGAACTTTGTCTCATTCCCTGCGCGGCTCACGAAGCCTGACATCAGCCTGTTGCCTGCCAAGAAACTGTATTTCACCTTCGAAATTATCTGCTCCGCTCCCTGCCCAATGCATTCCTGTCTAGTAGTTTAAGTAAACATTCTTCCAGCTACCGAGCAAAGGCCCGGTTTCTCTGTCTTTATGCAAGTAATTCATAGCCCTGTTACTATGGAAGATTCCTGCCCTCGCATCTAGTGTAGACACTTAGACGCTTGTACACGTACTAACAGTCAGTATAGTCAGTATAGAATAAGATTCCACTCTAAGAGACCTCTCTTTTGGATAACATAGTTCTTTAAACATAGGATGTTAGATATGATTTGGGGATTAGGTTGACTTGACCCTCCAGACATCTGTCGCCACATGTAGAGCTAAATGTCAAATCCCCTTCACCCCCTAGTCGCACGTCAATCATACGTCATGCTGCTGCGCGCGCATCTTTGCCAAATATTTCTGCTGACATTGCGAAATTATTTCATAGGTCCACCCATATGTGACATCACAACCAATGACGTTTCCTTGTTACTCCCAATTACGCCTCCTTCAGCTACTCATGTGAAATGTTATCTTTGCTATCAATTGTTACGCCTCTTGCATTTGCTTCGCTGTAATGCCTATTGTATAAAAGTGATTAATTATCAATAATGTATGTACTTCACTTCCTGAACCTTCGTGGTGATGGAACTTGGAGCAACCGATTCGAATCGTCCATTGGAATAAAGCCCATTCCGAACCTCTAATACCACGGATTCTGCCTCTTATTTATTGAGCTATTTTTATTATGTTTCTGTATCAAATTAAGTCCCGGTAATTAAATTATTTACCACATGAATGGCGCCCGAACAGGGACACTTTCTCATCTCACGCGCCGGCGGTGCGTTGCAGGCCCGGTCTCCTGCCACAGCTGGACGGACAACAACGCGTACCAGCAGGATTTCCTGTATCTCCCTCCGGTTAAGCGGGGGCGACTGAGGCTGCGATCAACACCCAGACGAGGCGGTGAGAAGTGCGAAGTATCCCGACCAGAGCCTAGCTGAGAGAGCAAGATCCGAGGTATACAGAGGCCCACCAGGTTTCCGAAGCTCAGAAGTGTCCGAAGTTGTCGAGTCGAGTCCAGTCCGGTCCAGTTCAGTTCAGTTCCGTTCCGAGGCCTTCCGTTCCGAGCTACCCGGTGAGTACCATTACTGGGGAGGCGTTCTGGCGTGCACATAGGTTGTGCCGGTCAAGACGGGTTTGGGTACACAAATCCGGTCTGCACTGTTTCAGCAGTGTATCTGTACTGTTTAGCAGTATATCTAGTATATCAAGTATATAAATTCAGAATAATTCAGATAATGCCGAGTATTATGTTTAGTGATTAAGTTTTCCTTAGATCGTCATCATCATTGTTTGCTCATTTAAATGTTAAATGTTAAATGTGTTAATACGTCCTGCATATTGTGGTATGAATGACTGTTCATTATCGTGTTTATTGTATTAAGTTTGTTCAAGATCAAGTATCAGATCAGTTCTCAAAATGCCGCTCTTTTCGAAATTAAGACAGATCACAACTAGAAAAGGGGTACTCGAAGAAGCTGTTCCTATTCCTCCTAGGGACACTCCAGGGTACTTCATGTATCATAAACATGGCTTAGACGCTATATTATTTCTTGATTTATGGGTAGACTACACCAAGGAATTACCAGAAAGTCAGAGATGGCCCGCAGCTGGGACCTGGGATGCAGATTGCATCGTGAAAGTAGAGGAAGAGTTATGGAAAAGGAAAGCCAGACAGTCACAGAAAGACGCCGTTGAGTTATGGCGTAAAGAATCGTATAGACGTACAGAAAAAGCACGTAGACAGGAAGAGAAGAGTAAAGAGAATTCAAATAAAGTCCGAGAAAATCTATTAATTGAAGAAGGTACACGAGTGAAATCAGAACAAGTAGACAGACAAAGAAATGCCCTTATGAAGGGTATGTATCCCCTTCTGGCCGAGGGATTACCTAAGGCTACTCCGGGGATACCAAAAGACTTGCCACCCCCATTATTTCCAATAAAAGTACATCCCAAGGGGCATCCTAGAACCGCAGAAGATGTTTTTCTTTCCTCATATTTAGATGACGCAGCTCCCGAGTATGCTAACCCCGCCCCGCATAGACCGTCGGCCGGGGAGGTTCCACGCCAAGATCCTGTATCTGTATCTCTACAACAACAAATCCTGACACAAGATCCGGCAAGCACACCTGTTTCCACGTCTGTTCCTACAGCTGCTTCTACAGCTGTGCCCACACCTATAGTTGCTGTATCGCGTTCAACGAATCCTTTCACGCCCGATACCCCAGACGGGGCTACCGGAGGTGCTACCAATATTTTTTCTACGCCACCCAGAATAAATAAACTTACTTTTCAAGAGTCAGCACATCCACGTACCCCCAAACTCATAAATGCCCGCACGCTTAAGGAACTTCTTGTAGATTGTAGATATGACCCTGTGCCCGGCAAAGAGGACGAAATGATCATGGCATCATTACGTATCAGACGAGCCGCGGTGTATTTAGGGAAGTTACCAGGAATGACTATGCATCTAGATAATATATATCATTTTGTCCAAACAGGGCGAGATTCTGAATGTATTAACAGAGCTATGGAATACCAGAAAGTGGAAATACAGGGGGAACTGTTACGTTTCCTCATAAATTGTGTGATCAGAAATCAAGACCGACCGGGGGTAGACCCGGAAGCAATGCAGATTCTTACCAGATGGAGCCAGAATATATCGGAAGGGAGACATGATAAGCAAAACTGTATAATAGCCATGTGCCGAAAGATCCGTAAAGAAATAGAACGCCTACACGAAGAGAGATTAGCGGTAGACCAGTTCGAACAAAGCGAGGAGGAAGGATTAGGACTGCCCACAGGACAGTCAGACACCATAGCCTATGTAGGTAGAGGAAGATCTTGTAATAGTACTAGATGTTTTACTGACCCGATACGTCCGATATGTCCAGATAATAACAGGAATTTCCAAACACCTGTAATAAATATAAAGTCCCCCGAGCATTCGTTCCAAGCCGCTGACAAATTACTGCGAGAACGAAGGGGTTATCATTTACTCGATTCTATGGATGAACAAGAATTAGCCAGGTCAGCCGTTCATTGGGTTGACAGTCCCGGAAAATATGGTGATGATACAGTAGCACACACATTTTTGAACCTCACCCCAGACGAACAGCGTTTAGCTGGGATTTATATGATTCAACAACTTCTTATACTATATAAAAGCCAACATTCAGATCCTGGTCCCTTACCTGATATATTGACTGAATTACTCACGAATAGATGGAGAGGTTCAGGTACTAAGCTAATTAAAGAAATACTAGAATCAAGAAAGCAGTACATTCTTTTTGTATGTCCAGAACATGTCTCACTGCCCATCAAGGAAAGACCGATGTATTACATGGACAGACAGAATCCCTTACGAGAAGTACACCCAATAAAGGGCGAGGACAATCAGTTTAAACGTGTATTTGTATATACGCCCATATCGAAAATAGAATTGTTAGAAATGAAGAAAGTGGTACCCAGTCATGACAAAGACCCAGCGGGTTTCCACCGAGAAATTAAAGACATGTTACTCATGGGAGAGTATACCTATCCCGACATTATGACAATATTAAAGGTATTGATGCCTGCTGGCATTTATGAAAAACTCAAGGAAAAAGAGTGGGAGGTGGGAGACCAAAAGATAGACTGGACAGCATTAGAAAATGAAGAAAAGGCCCGAGGTCCAGGTTCGGGACTCAGGGACAAAACTAAAGCACTACCAGGTTTACTAGTACAGGTACTGCCGCGTTTATTAACTACGAAAAAGGAAGACTGGGGTGCAATCTCAGCCTGTAAACAAAAGCAAGATGAAGACACTAGTGATTTCTATGCCCGATTTGAAAAATGTTTTGGTATAAATAGTGGCATAAAAGCAAGTAGCGAATCATACCCACATCTGTTTGTGACAAAATTAGTTGAAAATTCCTTACCCCAAGTGAAGAATAGAGTATTAAAATTCGAGAGTACCTGGCAAGGTAATACCCCATCACAAATGTTACAAATGTTACAGTACCATTACAATAGAATTAGAGAGGAACAAGAACATGAACAAAGACGCATGAAAGACACGAAAATGAAAATGCTAGTCTCCCAGACAGTTCCAGCTGAAGGACATAAAAAGGGTACGACACATTCCGGTGATTCAGCAGGACCTGTAAAAGGGACATGCAACTATTGTAAACAACCAGGTCATTATATACACGATTGCCCAGTCCTGAAGCGTAATATCGCCACAGGTATTACAAAAGAAAGACCACGGCCACTTAGACAGGATCAGAATGAACAAGGAGCCCCGCAGCATGCACAGTCCATGCCAGCTCCACAACAGTCTATACAGTTCGTGCCAGCTGCACCAGCGCTGCCGGTTGCTGCCACACAAACCACGACACGACAGCTGTACCAGACCGCACAGTATGACTATCCTGATTATCAACGATATGCATGAACCAGCCTAGAGAGGGAAGTTGACTTACCCCTTATCGAGGTCCCAGTAGACCAAGAAGGACCTTATGTACATAGTGAATTATTAGGCCAAGATAGAAAATTTTTACTTGATACAGGGGCAAGTCGAACAACCATAAAACGTAGTGAAGTTCCAGGGGCACCCCTCTCAGGCTCACAGAATATTTCCCTTGGTTTTTCAGGAAAACCTATTGTTAATGAAGTATCACAGCCTCTTCCACTTACGATAGGACCCTTGACCAGAACTACAGATTTATTGCTTACTAAATCATGTCCAGAAAACTTGTTAGGTATAAAAACACTGAAAGCTCTAGGAGCTATAATATGTTGTTCCCCGGAAGGAGTAAGATTGTTTTTACGTGATTTCAAAGGTCACTATGTGTCTCGAGACATGGATACCCGACTGCAGACTTTACCTACACATCTATGGGCACAAGGCCCTACTGATGTTGGTTGCATGAATATTACACCATATCGAGTTACACTAAAGGCAGGAGTGGTACTACCACGAATGCGACAATACAAGTTACCACCAGATGCTGTAGTGGCTTTACTACAAATCATTGACGAGCTCATTGCCCAAGGAGTGGTTGTAGAAACAGACTCCAATGTATGTAATTCACCGATAATTCCGATTCTTAAACGAACAGATCCGAAGGCCCCGCCAGTATATCGATTGGTTATTGATCTGCGCGAATTGAACAAATGCATTGTGCCACAATTCCCTGTGGTCCCAGATATCTCGTCATTACTGACAGCTATTGATTCCGAAGCAACATTCTTTACTGTAATTGATCTCAAAAATGCCTTTTTCAGCGTCCCTATAGATCCGGAAAGCCAATACTTGTTCGGATTTAGTTTAAATGGACGTAGCTTTAAATTCTCACGCGCACCTCAAGGATTTACAGAAAGCCCCAGCATCTATAGCCAAGCACTGAAACGAGAACTCGACAGTATCCACATGCCAGTAAACACTGCCCTGCTTCAATATGTCGATGATCTGCTGATCACCGCTAGAAGCGAACCTGAATGTGAGAAAGCATCACTGACAGTTTTACAATTTCTAGCCGAAAAGGGGCACAAGGTGTCCCCTTCTAAGCTGCAATTCTGTGTCTAGCGAGTTGTTTATCTTGGACACTCGCTGTCCAAGGAGGGAAGGCAGCTTACACCCGACCGCATTCAGTTAATAGCTAACATGCCAATACCCAAGACACAAAAGGAGGTGCGGGCTTTTATAGGCCTCACTTCATATTGTAGGCAGTGGATCCCTCAGTATGCATTTCTAGCAAAACCACTCATTCAATTGACAACACAGGAGGCAGCCACATCGACTGTTCTCCCTTGGACTCAGGAACATACACAAGCTTTTGAAAGCCTAAAGAAAGCCTTATGCCAAGCACCGGTTTTAGCAACACCATGTTACAATAAACAGTTTACACTCTTTGTTACAGAACGCGAAGGTACTGCCTTGTCAGTACTCACACAGGAACAGGCAGGATCCCACAAACCATGTGCTTATTTTTCTAGTACATTAGATCCCGTAGCTCAGGCTTTGCCTGCATGCCTGAAATCGGTGGCAGCAACAGCTTTAGCAATAAGACAAAGCGATGCCATAGTGTTAGGACATCCATTGACAGTTCAAGTACCACATGCAGTAGAGGTTCTTGTGAATAGAACGCAAACACAGCACTTGACTATAGCGCGACTTACAGGGTATGAATTAACATTGTTTCAACCACATATAGAAATCAGACGTTGTAACACATTGAATCCTGCCACACTTTTACCCATAATCGGAACAGACCCACTAGCTCATGATTGTATTGATGTTATTACAATCACGACGAAACCCAGACAAGACTTGACAGATGTCCCATTGTCAGACCCAGACCTAACGTTGTATGTAGATGGTTCGTGTATGAGAACAAGTACAGGAGAGTTAGTGGCCGCTTACGCAGTCACAACAGACACTGAAATCATTGAAACAAATTGCATAAATACCTTGTCCGCTCAAGCAGCAGAGCTCGTCGCTCTGACACAAGCCTGTATTCAAGCCACAAATAAAAGAGTCAACATATACACTGATTCACGTTATGCATTCGGAGTTGTACATGACTTCGGCGTGCTGTGGCGAGAGAGAGGTTATTTAACTTCTCACGGTGCCCACATTCAGCACGGACCCCTCATTCATGCCTTATTAGATGCAATACATCTACCCACTGCAATATCAATTATGAAATGTAAAGCTCATACGAAAGTTACTGATATCATTTCTCAAGGCAATGATCTAGCTGACAGAACAGCTAAACAGACTGCTCAAACTCAAACATCCGACATGACAAAGACAATAGTCCCGACGCCAACACATTGTATGACGATTAAAGATCCCGCTCTTGATGTAATTGACATACAGACACATGCTACACCAGACGAAATAAAGAAATGGACTGAATTAGGAGGGATTCAAACGGACCAAGGATGGATGACGAAGGAAAAATCTGTGTGGTTCCTTCCTGATTCAATGGTCCAAGTTATTATTAACACTATACATAGTCCAGCGCATCTAGGAGAAAAAGCTATGCTAGACAGCATCCAACACATTTGGTTCAATAAACATTTACGAGCAGCAGCCAAGCAAAAAGTTCGTACCTGTATGATCTGTTGTCAGTTCAACCCAGGAAAAAGCGTTCCCGTAGAACAGGGTGGATTTCAGCCTCCTGATCACCCTTTTGAAGTGCTCCAGATGGATTATATCCAGATGGAACGATGTCGAGGATTCAAATATGTTCTCGTAGTTGTCTGTGCTCTTTCCCGTTGGACAGAGGCATACCCGGTTTCAGATTACACTGCCCCGACTACTGCCAAACAGTTAGTTCGAGAATTCTTCCCACGATACGGTTTACCACGTGTTGTCTACTCAGATAACGGCCAGCCGTTCTCATCCGAACTAATGAAACACGTTTCACTTTTGTTAGGCTATCAGTGGAAATTCCACTGTGTCCGACACCCCGAGGCAGCAGGTCTCGTAGAAAGACATAATCAGATCCTGAAAATCAGATTGTCCAAAATATGCAGAGAGAAAGGTGTCGACTGGGTAGTAGCCTTACCAGTTGCACTCTTTTACATGAGAATGGTAGCACACTCTCGAACAGGGCTATCCCCGTATGAGGTGATCTTTGGCAGACCACCAAATATGTGGGGGACGCCTATACCACGAAAAATAACTGATATTGACTGTAATATGCTGACAGATTATTTGGCTTCCTTGATGTCTGCACTACAATCTTGTCGTTCACAGGTAGCTGCAGCCTTTCCCGACAACACTGAGGTGAAACCCCATGATATAATTCCGGGGGACCTGGTCCTCGTGAGGAACTTTGATCGAAAGACTCAGCTGGATCCTAGGTGGAAGTCACCGCAACTGGTCTTGCTCACCACAAGGACAGCCGTGAAGATCGAAGGCAGGAAAGGCTGGGTGCATTCAAGTCATATCAAGAAATTTCATGGACTACCATCGGATGTAAACACCACACCTTGTGTGTCTTCACCCATTGATTCAAAACTTCCTTTTGTTGAATCAAGTAGTCACGAACAATATAAACTAAAACTCAGATCTAACCAGTCGGGAAATTTGATTGTTTAAGTCCTCTCCAAGGTGAAGCGGTTGAATTTGTCTCTGACATGTATCCCTTAGATCTGAATAGAGAAAACACCCGAAAAATGTTGAAACGACATGCATACTGTAAATCACTGCGTAGTCATTGCACAGTGACGTTATTAATTTTGTTTTTCTTAAGTCTTTTAATAATTACTGCAAGTATATTGTTGCACATATATTATCCTATTTCTAGACATGTTTATAATGTTACTGCTGAACATTCTTTTAGTGAATTACCTCCGCATGAGTTGTCTTATAGATTTGCGCTGTGCAATAATACGTTTATTAGTATGTTACATCATTCCCATCAGGTTAGCAATGCTACAAATTGTTGGATATGTGGCCGACTCCCTCCCTATCAGAATTATAAAGGAATTCTACCTCTTTTTCCATACCCGTTCACACACAACGGCTCCTGTGGAGCATGGTTTAGTTTAATTAATCCCCTAGATTCAAATTCTGCAGTTTATCAAGACAACTGGGTATGGGGAAATTTAAACTTAGTTTTACTTAAAGTCTGCTACCCTAACAAGGAGGGAATTCCCAAGAGAACAGGAACTGATCTAGAAAATGAAGTATATGGATTAGGTAATTTTACGCTTAATCTTATGATCCTAAATGTCGAATCCGAAGCTACTCCAATTTTGCCCGCCATGTCAGTATTTCCAGTAAAAGGTGAATTATGTGTAAGAAAGAATGGTTCCATACATATGGGCCATAGTAGATGCACCACTGTAATAGAATTCAGTGATCAAGGCAAGTCGACATTTAGAGCTTCCCGCCATTCCTATTTTATATGTGGTCAGACGGCATATGTACGTTTGCCTCTAGATTGGGATGGTACCTGCTACATTGGATTCCTTTTGCCACCTGTTTTCCTAGCTCCTCCCGATTATCACAGAAATACTCATTTAGTACACAATAGAGAAAGGAGAGATCTCCCAATTGTCGATTACACTGACACAGCATGGGAAAAATACACAGATTTCAATAAAGGTCTCTTTCCCTATATAGGTACCGTTACTAATAGTAAGCTGATACGTAGATTAACTAGAACCCTTGAAGCAGTAGTGAACGAAACTATTTCCGCCTTAGGCAATTTAACAGAAGAGCAGTCTGCTATGCGGATTGTTGTGCTTCAAAATCGTCTTGTCCTTGACGTCATCCTGGCCGATAGGGGCGGAGCTTGTAGGGTCATCGGATCAAGTTGTTGCATTTTCATACCAGAAAATTCGCCATCTGTATATAAAGCCATAACCCGCCTTCATAAGATTGTAAGCCAGATACACCAGAATCCAGGCACCTGGACTTGGTCCGGTTGGTTTTGGAGTGTATTATCTACCTTTGGATGGAAGGTCCTATCTTTCCTAGGTATTGGCTTCCTCATACTATTCAGTTGTTGTCTATGCCTACAATGTGGACCAGCGATTTGTGGTCTGTGTGCCACATCGTGTATTCCATCACCAAGATTTCATTCGTCCCAGAAGAAAAAAGAAGAACAAATGATGCTATATGAACAGATCAATGGATTAATGAAGATTGATATCTCTTGACGGGCAAGTAGGGGACAAGGAGGGAATGTGGAAATATGGATTTTTCTGATCAGTTATGTCCCCTATCTTGGACCCCAACGGTTTCATGTATGAATCACAAGTACATGTATGTTCCCTCCAGTTCCAGTTATGAAGACGCAAACACATGTGCGTCCACCGTCAACATGTCCTCTTTCAGATCAGCCATGAATGGGCCAGATATTCCATTCCTAAGTATGAAAGGCCACCGGCTTTATATGGTTCACTTATGCCATTTTACAGTCCAGGCAAGTAGGCCCTGATTCTGTCATCAAGCTTTTCTTGCCTTCTGTCTCTGAAAGCTCCAGTCTGAGCCTGCATCTGTGACCATGAACTTTGTCTCATTCCCTGCGCGGCTCACGAAGCCTGACATCAGCCTGTTGCCTGCCAAGAAACTGTATTTCACCTTCGAAATTATCTGCTCCGCTCAATGCCCAATGCATTCCTGTCTAGTAGTTTAAGTAAACATTCTTCCAGCTACCGAGCAAAGGCCCGGTTTCTCTGTCTTTATGCAAGTAATTCATAGCCCTGTTACTATGGAAGATTCCTGCCCTCGCATCTAGTGTAGACACTTAGACGCTTGTACATGTACTAACAGTCAGTATAGTCAGTATAGAATAAGATTCCACTCTAAGAGACCTCTCTTTTGGATAACATAGTTCTTTAAACATAGGATGTTAGATATGATTTGGGGATTAGGTTGACTTGACCCTCCAGACATCTGTCGCCACATGTAGAGCTAAATGTCAAATCCCCTTCACCCCCTAGTCGCACGTCAATCATACGTCATGCTGCTGCGCGCGCATCTTTGCCAAATATTTCTGCTGACATTGCGAAATTATTTCATAGGTCCACCCATATGTGACATCACAACCAATGACGTTTCCTTGTTACTCCCAATTACGCCTCCTTCAGCTACTCATGTGAAATGTTATCTTTGCTATCAATTGTTACGCCTCTTGCATTTGCTTCGCTGTAATGCCTATTGTATAAAAGTGATTAATGATCAATAATGTATGTACTTCACTTCCTGAACCTTCGTGGTGATGGAACTTGGAGCAACCGATTCGAATCGTCCATTGGAATAAAGCCCATTCCGAACCTCTAATACCACGGATTCTGCCTCTTATTTATTGAGCTATTTTTATTATGTTTCTGTATCAAATTAAGTCCCGGTAATTAAATTATTTACCACAGAAGTACTGTTCTTGTTCCTTAACCCTCCAGGACAGGTTCAGGTGCTCTGTAGGTTAGTCCAAACTCCTTCTTGTCCATGTTCTTTTCTCTAAACAGGTCCCCAACCTTTGGGACCCAGACAGGTCTTGCCAGAACTGGTTTCACTTCCCCAGTGGTGGTGCGTTTTACTTGGACATTGCTTTGTGATGCCTGGAATTCATTGAGTTACTGTAAAACATCCAAACGATCATTCAATTCAGATGGTTTTACCTCCACCACTGTGCTGGCACAATCGAGGTGAGGTACCTACATTCTTGTCCCACACAGGATCTCATAGGCGCTATGTCCTCCCTAGGATTTTCTTGTTTTTGTCTTTAGTGCCCGCTGGACCCTATATAGGTGATTCACCCAACTACCGCCCGCACCAAATACCCTTGCTGTTAAGGATTGCTTTAGGTCCCAGTTTTTCCTCTCCACCACTGAATTAACCTCAGGATGTTAGGGGGAGGAGTACCACAAGGCCACACCCATACTTTCCATGTCTTCCTTGTAAACCAGAGAGCTAAACACAGGGCCACGGTCAGAATGTAACGTGCCAATTGCGTTTGTCCCGATGAAGACTCACTAATCCTTTATAACAGTTTGAGCATCAGCCGAATGCTGAGGCCAAACCCATAGAAATCTAGAGCATGAATCTACTGCCACCAAGATGTACTTGTAAGCCCCGTCGAATTTAAGGAGCCATAGTGATCCAAATAGACACATGCGAGAAGTCTGTCTGAAATGAGTAATGGTGTTTGTGGTGGCCATGCTACGGTGGAACCCTTCATGTGCTGACAGATGTCGCACTTTAAGACATAAGCTTTTGTTTGTATAGACACACTTGGCCACCAGAATCACCGCTTCAGTAATGAAATTGTAGCAGTGACTCCTTTGTGTGCTGAGCCCAGACCCTCGTGTGTAGCTAGAATTAAACCTAATCTGTTTGGCATAACTCTATCCCCCACTCCTGAAATTTGACATACAGTGTGTTTTGTGCATCGAATTTATAGGAATATTAGAGTGGAAAGTCTTTTGAAACGGCAGAGCCGTTCTTTGAGGCGTTGACAGCTATCAGTATGTCTCTGTCTACCCTCGTGGGAGAATGAGTGATTGCAGCAACGGCAGCAGTTCGCTGTGTCGCCTTGGCAGCTTCATCAGCCAGTAAATTCCCTTCAACGTGTACACCAATACGCTGATGACTCCGGTGTGAATAACTTGAGCCCGTGGCAGGCATGCTTTCAGCTTTGCCATTTGTTCTCATAACAATTTATGATTAATTGTGCAACCCTTAGAATCTCTATACCCATTCTGGCCCCAGTAATGAAGATATTTATTGTAAGACTGCACACAATAAAATGAATTGCACACTATCAGTGTGGAGAATTCCCGTATACTGTAGTGCTGGTATCAGGGCTTTCAGCTCTGCCAACTGTGCTGTACAATCTCCTGGAGTTTGCGTAGTCGTATTGCTAGGATGGAACTTACCATCCCGCATATGTCTCTTCACTATCGCACATGCTGCACTATACTGTTATTTACTTTCTATCGCAGGCTGAGCAGAACCATCAGTATAAATGATGTACTCATATTTTTCTAGAAGCAAAATTTCATTTGGGAGAGGGTATTCTTGTTCGTACTGCAGGAACGCTTGTGCTTTTAATGTAGAATCATATTTGTAATCTACATCTGTTGCAGTGAGAGAATTAACCCATTGTATCCATCGCAGATGCAGTGCTTTCACATTTGGAATGCTCGCTTTGGTAACAGCTTCTAAAGTTGGTACCGGGGTTGCAACAATAATGTGTTTCCTCTGTGCTAGGGATCTTTCTCTCACTACAGCAGTCTGTGCTGCAGTCAATATTTTATCTGATGGTGCAAATCACATTTCTCCATTGGTGTATAAATATGATTTGTATGCAATTGGGACTGTCTCACCTTCATTGAAAGTGAGGTAAGTATATCCTGATAAACCTGGGACCACCCGGATCACCAAGTTAGTGGTATTCACACGTGTGTGCAAATGTTTCGATGCTATCATGTCAGCCTGAACTGAACATAGAGGATCTGTGTGTTGCTGTGTCCACTGATGTGCTGTAAAATCAGGTCTGATTAAATTGTAGAAAGGTTTTACTCTTTCTGCATGATCTAGAATGTATGTCCTACCAAAATTTAGAAATTCTAAAATGGATTGAAAAGCTTTGAGAGTTTTTGGAGGTTGGAGCAGTGCCCACTTTTCTAAAAAGTAGGCTGCCATGTTCTTGCCTTCGCTTGAGAGCTCATATCTCAAAAACAGGACATTGAGATGGACAATTTTAGATTATTTTAAATTAAATTTGTCGCACAAATTGGTGAATCCCACAATTGTGTTGTTCACCCTGCACAAGTGTTAGAGTAATTGATCGTCCGTCAGATAAATGTTGTCTACATAGGACACTGCCTCCTCATTGCATGTTTGTAATATTTCTGACACTCTTGCCGAGAATAGCCCCGGGCTGTTCTTATATCCTTGAGGCAATCAATGAAAGTGAGGCTGAGTAACGAGGGCAGAACATGCTGTCAAATATCTGCTATCTACAGCGTTATTTTTATTTTGGCAAAAAAATTCATTCGAGAAATCTAATGTAATTTTTTATTTTTTCCGTTCAATGTTATTTATTAGTGCGGGACTGTGTGTATTTTAAACTGCAAATGTTCGTGTGCATATGTAAATGTCAGTAATCTAAAACTAGAAGGATATGTGTTGTCAGTTTTCATTACGGGAAACAAAGGATTATTCATCGGGGAGGTGCAAGTCTCAATTACACCTTGGTATTCAAGTTGGTCTAGAATTTCTTTGAACTGTCTTTTCGCATAATTTTTTATTGGGTACTGTCTCTGTGGATTTAGAGTAGATTTTAATGGGATTTCGTGGTGGGTATACTCCATGTCCCAAGCCACGTAGGTTGTGGTATAATGCCGGAGCTAGTGCTAGTGCCCACTCCTACGCGTATTAATGTTTTAAAGATTCTGGAACGAGGTCAGAGAAAGCAGGCAAAATGATGCTTTCTCCTTTTGGGCAATCCATCACAAACTCAGGCGGACAATCTTTTTCTGCTATCAGTATGTCATATCCATATGTTAAGTTCTCCCAAAAGAGACCTTTTACCTTTCTTGAGATGTCCCCCTCTATTTGGAGTGTAATTTCGTGTAATTGATGTGGGACACTAACTCTTGTATCAGGTGTTTCCACTGTGATGTGTTCATTCAATAATTCTGTCACCAGAAAATCCTTCAGGTTCTGGTGAGCTATTGTTACTTCTGCCGCGCTGTCTCGCATCGTCAGAGCCCATTCCCCGTTCAGAAGCTGAGTCCTCAGTAACCTGGGCATGCCTAATTTTTAAGCCAACTACTTTCTTCTTTTTGAATTGAGGTTTTGCTTTAGGTTGCTCTTCCTGTTTGATAATATAATCTGAATTTCAATGTGTTTCCCTTATTGTCTTTGGTCAATCTTCTTGCTTTTGTTCTGATCACCCAACCCTCTCCGAGTTTTTTGCAGAACCCTGAAAGGAACTAAAGGAACGTGTATCAGTGTCCTGATACCTGTCAGGTTTCCTAATGTTATCACGATTCCTTTTCAGAGGACTCCCGTTGGGGAGACCCACCCCTTGATCGTGAATTCTTTTCTGAATTGTTATTTTTAGAATTTTTGTTTTCCCATTTCTTTTTAGAAGAAGTCGGTTGTTGCTTTGAGTTGTTCTTTTGGGACTACCCGCCAATTGTGGCTTCCCTGCTTTGGTTCCCAAACTATCCCTACCAAATGCAGCATAGGTTTCTTCAATAATTTTTGGTAATTCTCGCTCCATATTTCTAGGTGCTATTTCCCTTAGGTGGCTGTGTATGGCCAGTGCTGCTGCCTCCCCCTTTATGTTGCTCAACATTATTGCCGAGACTTGGGCAAAATTACCATCAGTTTCATCCCCAAGTCCAGGGGAGGTCCTGCCCTGTACTCATTCTGTATCTGTTGCAATACCTCTGGAATGACTGCTATGGAAGGAGTACCGTCTATTCTAATGTATACGGCAGCAAAGATTGCTCTTCAAGTGGTACAATCCTCGATCGAGGGAACCATTCCCATTGGTAAGCAAATGGTTAGCATCCTATGTTTTTCTTGCAGACCCGTATGGGGAAATACTGCTTCCAGCTGTGCAATTTGTTGTGCGATCCAGAAATGAATGTGCTACTGTTTGGAAGGAATTGTCCCTATTACTGATTTCAGTGTCTGTGGGTAAATTGTAGGTATGGTCTGATGTGGACCAGCTGGAGCATTTCTCGCAGGTTTGACTGTTGATGTTCGCATGATGAACTGGACGATGTGTTTGTATAGCCTAACTATGTCTTTGTATATTGCACAGACTTCACCCACCGGTAGTGTATCTATCTATTGATGTGGAATGTATGTTGCTAAGACCGGCTAGCTCGCTCCTTCTATACTGAGTGGACTGAGTCTCACGAGAGATGTTGTGTGTGGGAGGGAGCCTTTAAACCAGTTTCTGTGTTTCTGGTAAGCTAACGGGATTTTGATGTCTTCGTATGGAATGTATTCATCTGGTGGTTCACCTACAATGTATGCGTGGAACAATTTAGTCTTTGGATCTGCAGGCGGCAACTGAACCCAAGAATAGAATACCTCTGATCCGAACACCTTGTGTGTTCTAACAATTTTATAGACACTGCGAAGGAAGTGACCCGTTAAGGGCTAGTCAGGTCACTTACGACCACCTCTTAGCCTTCCTAACAAGTGAAGAGTCGGTCAGACAGTACAGAATACAAACAATCGTTTATTGGTAAATTACACTGCAGTGGAGCCCATTCCGATCAGCACTCGTAGATGTCTGTCGAGGGGACTTGTTCCCCAACACTTGGTAACGCATATTCACTCTTCTGTCAACCCCCAACCACGCCCCCAATGGAAAGTTACTGGACTGAGCCGTACATTAACAAAGAAGGCACAGGAGGATGGGCTGCTACCTGCACGGCGGGTACACGTTATCACTATCTCAAGGTTGCATTGCGGAGCCTGGCTCTTCCTAACGTGGGAGCAGGGTAACGAAGGAGGATAGGCATGCAGAGGCAGAATGGTCTATTCATTAGTGAGTCAAAATCCAGCCTTGAACACAAGAGGAAAAAATTGCTGAACACAGTCTTTTGTCGAGGCAAGAAAAAGAGAAATAAGGAGCTTGAATCAGCTACCACCTAACATGGCCTACAAATACAAAATGGCATCGCAAATGCTAACCTAAGCTTGTATTGTAAATATGGCTCCATGGGGCACATCTTAGGCCTAGTAGTTACTGCTAATCATAGCCTTCTAAATGCTAACGTATCGTAACATAAAATCAGTCCACATGAGTACATAAATTTCCAAATTCTAACAGACCCTCCTTTTAGCATTAGAAGGCTAACTTTATTAGAACTATCAGGTAAGGGTCTTTACAATTCTAAGCAGGAAAGCATAATTATATTCTGCATTTTATTCATTCACTAGTAAAGTTAGGTAATCATGTAAGTGCAAAACATATTCAATATTAAAAAATGCCCTCATCTATATTCATCAAGTCTTGAACATCCTGCATCATCATACCTGTGACTTTAGCATATTTGTTTGCTATTTTGGGTGTAGGCGTCAGCTTACCCACACAGTAAGAACAACAGGCTGGGAGGCAATTAACACACAGGCAGCATGAGAAAATGATACCTGCAAAGAGCACCAGGGTAAGAAGTAACTTCCAACCCCAAGTAGTTAGCAAATCCCAGAACTACCCAGATAAAGACCAGGTCCCATTTTCTTGATGAATATCAGAAGCAAGCTTGTGCAATTTCTGTATGGCTGCATATACATTTGGGGCGTGACAGGCTCCACCCCTATCTGCAAGTATGACATCTAACACCATCCGGTTTTGAAGAGCAACAAGCCTGGCAGCCTGAAGCTCGGCTGTAATATTGGTCAGTATCCCTGCAGTAGTATTAATAACCCCTTCCACTACTCTAGTGTGGCGAAGAATACTACGACTGTTGTACATGAGACCCCAGAAAGGCAGAATACCCTTCATTGCGTCAGTAAATTGCTGCAAGGTAGTATATGTTTGGTCTATACCTTTGGTATCGATAACTCTTTTGACCCGGGGGCAGGTTATATCCCTGCGCAGTAGCCTATGATCTTTGTGATAATTGGATGGTGCAATATATACAGGGGGCAACAGAAAAGAGACATAACATATACCAGACCAGCCCCTCGGGAGCCATATATATGCTTTATACCCACAGACAAAGAATACATTATAGGGTAGGAGTAGAGGTGGACTACTAGTTGTGTTCAAATGGTATGTATAATTGCAATTGATTTTTCCCACTGGGACATTTCCAAACCCCTTAACACAGAAACTGGCCGTAACATTTACTACCGGCACTGGCATTTCTCTGTGTTTTGTAATATTGCGTGTTTGGAAAGATTTAAAGTACTCAGTGACGTTGAATCCCTGAAAATCCAACATCTCATTCTGGAGCCACGTGGCATTTTTCTTACGTTCATAAACATTCATGCAAGCATCAGGATGTAAAGTATCCTGTTCCCCCTCCTTTTCTCGGAGTAA
The DNA here is from genome assembly GCF_964204655.1 of Triturus cristatus. Lineage (NCBI taxonomy): Eukaryota > Metazoa > Chordata > Amphibia > Caudata > Salamandridae > Triturus > Triturus cristatus. The sequence continues at coordinate 62,484,653 of NC_140588.1, forward strand.
ATCCGTGATGTTCTACTATCTATTCCAACACTGTTTCATAGTCAGATTGGGTAATATTCATAGCATCGGCATGATAATGGATATACACCATAAAAAGCAACTGGAACCATGACTCACAACTACTCAAATATGACATGTGTAAAACACCAATAGGTCGTTTTTGTGTATGACAGAAGGGAGTAACCCACACAACAAACAATCGGTAACATTAGACATCTGATGTACTTGGTGGAGCATCTGAAGAAAAACATTATCCACATACGTCTGACTGTGTTCTCTTTGTGCGGGACCAAAGTAACAAAAATATGTTCAGGAGGGACGGGAGTTGTTCTCAGCAGGGTGTGCACAAGATGCTTTTCTTCCAAGTACCACACCACCCCAAATACTGCTATTAGTACTATAAAAACAAATACTACTACTACTATCCTACTGTTAGTGGACCAGCTAGACCAACCGGACTACTCTGCTCCACCATAGGGGCTGCTAAGGGCTGTTCTTCTTCTATAATGGGATGACCAAAAGGATGCATTTTCACTAATTCGCAATTGCCAGAAGAAATTAATCCGTAACTGGAGTCAACAATGTCACAAGTCACCCAGTGTCCATTAGAGCCTCACTGGTAGGCTCCTATTGTTCATCTGCGTTGTGCACTCGTCGGAGCTGCGTAATCGCCGCCCTTGCTGAAAAATGCATCCACTTCTTCCAGGATAGGGCACTCTCCCTCCTGGGAGAACACCCTCAACTAATCCTGTCCAGTGTCTAGGGTAGTGCACCACTCTTCTTCTGACCCTATTTCTATCACCAGTACCTTAGACAGTGTACCTGTACCCTATTCTTCATCCATGAAGTCCATCCCTGTTCTTCTAACCTTCCCTTCGGTGCACCATCTTTCCATCGGGGACGCAAATTGTATCAATCTACTCCAGGTACAGTGTCATCACGGAAAAGAATCTGAAACTCAGGGGCAGAAGGAGACTGAGACACAATTGTTGGAGAGCTGGACGAGTGTTGCTCTTGGGAAGCTCTGATCTCTGGAGGTATAGCTTCCTGCAAAACTGCGTCGCTCTCCTCTTCCGTCTGTGTCCAGCTCACTCGGGCATCAGGGAAGGGGGTGAAATGGGGCACACGTTCAGTTTTGTGGTCTGCGGTGCCCTCACTCATCCAGCAGTCATAGGGAAGCGGGAGGGGAATCCTGAGGGTATGCAAGGCGTGAATCCAGTGCTTCCTTCTGTCTATTCTCACTGCCGTATGAGTGGCAAGAAGGACCAGAAAGGGTCCTTTCGAACGAGGCGCCAGACAGCTCTTCCTCTGGAAGTTGCGGTTCAGGACATAGTATCCAGGCTGCAGCTGATGCCCAGGCCCCTCCGGTACTGGCCATAGTTTCTCCTGGACCTGTTGATGAATAGAGCATAAGTCTTTAGTCAATTCATAAAGGTAGTCCACAGGCAAAGGGTACTCTATCTCGGAGAAGTGTCTGGGGTGTGGAACGCTCCATACATTCGCAGGGTGGCCAAAAACCACCTAGTATGGGGACAACCCTGTCTTAGAATGTGCTGTCGCCCTAATAGATAACAAAGCTAGGGGTAGAGCATCTGGCCACTGCAATCCTGTGCTTTCCTTTATTTTTGCTAACTTCAGTTTGAGAGTACCATTGTACTTCTCAACCAAACCTGCTGATTGGGGGTGATTTGCAGCATGAAATTTCTGTTTAATGTGTAGACCGTCACACACCAGTTGTAGGACCCTTGAATTGAAGTGACTTCCGTTATCACTCCAGATCAAGCGCGGCAAACCAAACCGCGGGAAGAACTCTTTCAGGAATGCCTTTGCTGGAGCCAGTGCTGTATTCTGTTTGGTAGGGTAGGCTTCGATCCATTTACTGAACGCACAAATCACCACCAATACATACTTCAAATTGTTCACCTGGAGGACCTCGAAAGGGAAGGAAGGCGGTGCAAAATTACCAGTGGGTGTAGGGGTGCCCTTCCCAGGCTTGTGTATCATGCAGATCATACAATTTTTCACTAAATGAGCAGCTACTTTGGGGAAATTGTCATTCTGCCATACGGGGTCTAACACCTTACATATTCCCTTCGCGCTAATGTGGTCTGGGCCATGTGCCATAGTGACAACAGGGAGCACATATGTATGGCGCAACATCCATCTTTGTTTCCCTGAAAGATCTGTCTAACACCCATCATCATCTAGACGCACCGTACTCTCCTGCCATATTGCCCACTCATCCATAGTCGCCACACTCTGTATTTCTCTAACAGTGTCTAGTGTGTCCTCAAACATTCCATTGTCTGGCACCCATCTAGCCGGACCTGCTACAAACATCTTTTTCATTTTTGATCTAGCTGTCTCTTTTGCTGTCTGATCTGCAAACACATTTCTTATCCCTACATCATCAGTAATCGCCTTATGTGATGTGCACTACACTTCACTATTGCTACTCTTTGTGGAAGTGTCAGGGCAGATAAAAGTCTATGTATCAGGGGGCAACTTAACTTAAAACAAGAGCCATTGACTTATAGTTCCCTTGTGGGTCAGATAGAGGAACTTCAGTCAAGTCTACTCGTCCCTTCGTCTCTTCCTCCGTACGATATACACAATCATGCACATCAGCATCTCCATCCATCAAAGGGAGGGGTAGTAACGTGGCTGGGTTCAGAGTGGCACATCGTTTGATGATAATATGTGGTGCAAATAATGTTAGTTCATAGCCAGTCAAACGTGCACTAGTAAGGTGCTGTGTCTTTGTTTTGTTTAGGAGCGTATCCACAGCATGAGGTACCATAACTGTAAGGCTAGTATCAAGAACGAGCCCCACGGATTGTCTGATAGAGACTGCCAAGGCCGCAACAGCTCTCAGACAGCTCGGAAGAGCTCTGGTGACGTTATCCAGGATAGCAGAAAAGTAAGTGCAAGGCCTTTGCTTACCACCAAAGGTCTGTGTTAAGACAGAGAGGCCACAGCCAGCCGTCTCATGTACATAGAGCACAAACAGCTTCTGATAGTCAAGCGTACCAAGCACTGGAGCAGAGCAAAGCACAACCTTTAACTGTTCAAAAGCTTGCTGGCATGCAGGCGCCAAGGTAAGGGTTCATGCACATCTTTAGTGGTTAATTGGAGCAGGTTTTGTTAGTGGGGAGTAATTAGGGATCCAGTGACGGCAGTACGAAGTAATGCCAATAAACGCACGCACATCACGTTGGGTTTTAGGGACAGGCATGTTAGTTATAGCAGCAATGCCCTCAGGCATTAGTCTACGACCCTCCTTCGACAGTAGGTGACTGAGGTAAGTGACCTCCTATCGACAATACTGGAATTTAGAAAGGGACACTTTATGTCCGTGCTGTGCTAAATGCAACAATAATATAACTGTCGCGTCTTTGCAGCCCTCCTCAGTGTCAGAAGCCACTAAGAGGTCGTCGACGTACTGCAATAAGACATTACCAGAGGGGAGTGTCAATAAATCCAATTGCCTCTTCAAGGCTTGACTATAAATACTAGGGCTCTCCGTATAGCCCTGAGGAGCACGACAGAATTGAAAGCTCCTGCCAGCTATGGAAATACCCAAACAGATATCTACTATCCGTATAGATTGGAATGCTAAAGAAAGCATTTTTCAAATCGATCACAGAGGAAAATTTTGCTGTGGGAGGAATCATCGTTAACAATGCAGTGATGTCAGGAACCACAGGATATTGAGGGATCACAATCTTATTGCTCGCGCGCAAGTCAATGACAAAGCAGTAAACATCAGGGTGAGCATCAGGGTCATCAGAGGGAGCCTTCTTAAGGATAGTAAGAATAGGGCTATTGCAAACATTCGCCACTGTCTCCTCAACGACCCCTGTCCTTATCAAATCCAAAATTATTTGCAAGAGGGCTTTCTCCCCTGCCTGTGGTATCTTATACTGGGGAACACGCGGTAGTACAACATTATCCATGATCTTGATAGAGACAGGTGGTATTCGCAACAACCCCAAGTCCGAATCCCCTGTAGCCCATAAAGTACACAGCACATCCTTGAACTCAGCAGGGAGGGGGGCATCTTTAGTAAAATATTGTTTTGAACTAACCACAATTGGGCGGATTGTCGTATAAACACAGTCTGGCGAACAGAATATAGTCGCATGTAGCTACTTCAATAAATCTAATCCCATCAAATTTTCCCCACAATTCGTTGTCAATAAAAACGGGGTGTCAACCGTAAAAGGGCCAATAGTCAAAGCAAGGGGCTTGGAAATGGGCTCACACCCGGCACACCAGAAAAACCTACTGACACATTATGTTGGCCAGACAGAGATGCCCCTGGGACCAGCGAACGAGAAACAGAGCTATTCATAGCACCCGTATCAATTAGTAATGTCTTGGTCATGCCATGTATGGCTGCGTTGACATATGGTCCACTCTGATCTACAGGCACTGAAACTGGTCTCTCACCCTGTCCCTGGTAATCCTAGCTGTAGAACATTCCTGTGACCTCATCCATATCATATTCATCATGGTAATATTGCCCTCCTCGAGCATCATCAAAATAGTTCTTATTCTGATGACCCACCGACAAATCTGCCCTTTGTGTGTCATCGCGGCTGCCTCCACCATATCCACGTCCTCCATAACCCGACCTCGTGGGGCCGCAACCTTATGCAAAATTCCAGACACTCACTTCTCCAATGCCCCTTCTTTTTGCAATACGCACATTGGTTCGGTCCAAAATTTGCACCCGCAGTACTATTTCTATTTGCCCAAGGCAACTGCTGGGCGGATCCCAAACTACCTCTTCCCGCCATTGCCCCTTGTCACTTGTTGCATTAACACTTTCGTCTTCAGGTCCTTAGACCTTTTCTCCACCTTCTCCTCCTCATTCTCTCGGTGCTCATAATACTGAGCCATACTCAATATTACCGATGGGGAGGAAGTAGTCCAAGTACTCTCCTAAGTCTGCAGTCGAGCTGCGATCTCAGGAAGCAACTTCGTAACAAATCTGTGAACAAACAATCGGACACCACCCTCAACTGACAGGTCTTGGCCACTGAAGTCCAAGAACACACCTTCAAACCTTGTGAAGAAATCAGATACACTTTCATCCTTCTTCTGACGGCACGCTGCTAACTTGTCCCAATTTACTCATCTATGCAGAATAAGGGAATGCATATAAGTGATGATACGACCCGGCAAAGCTAATATTTCAGCCCTCGGCTTCTCGCCAGGCTTTTGGTCTTTATACCATGCCCTTATTTCATTCCAAGTTCCCCCTAATTCCACGGCATGTTCCTGCGCTTCACCTGTCTCCATATTTCCACCGGTACCAGGAGTCCGAAAAACAGCTCGATATCAGCTAGCATCATTACTGTAGAGGAAGCCGCCTCTGTCAACTCCTTATAGTAGGCTGTTCGATTCTTCCTAGGATCCGGCAACTGACATTTAAGAGATAGTACCTCACTCCTCTTCCAAGGAGTGTAAAACCACTGTTCCTGGAGATGAGCCTCTACCCGTTGCAGAATCACAACGGTTGCTGCATTACGCTGCTCTGGGATCTCGGTATGGTAAATGGGGTGTACCTCCCTCATTGGGAACTGCACACCGCAGTTGGTGTTTTCTGGTGCAATCTACTACGATAACCAATCAGGGTCGCAACATTGCTAAAGACATCATTGGGGGCCAAATCAGTAACATACACTCTATCTCGAATGTCATATATGATCTGTGGCGCTATACACCATTAAAACACTGTTCCCACAATCCTATTAGCGTTGCCGACATGTTTAAGAGCATGCTGCTGTACAAATGGCTCTTAATCTTTCATTACACTCCATACATCTTCCACACTTTAAATTGGATTCCGGGCCCACTGCGTAGCCTGGTCAGCAACCATTCTTTTCTCCTCGTTTCCAACATCTGATCTCATCAATGTTCTTGCCACCCGTTCACGCGCTGCTGCCCAATTTCCCTCAACCTCTCTACGCACAGGTGTCCCAACATTTAGCAGCATCGGAGTTGACACACTGGAGGGAGACAGAACAGATGAGGAAGCAAGTAGCAGCATTAACAATGGCTGCGAAGAAGGGGTAAGAGAAGGGGAAACAACAGGTGTAGGAGCATCAGACTGAACAGGAGAGCTAGCGGCCCCCACACCAACAGCTGACATAGACAAATAGGAAATAGGCAGGCCGAGGCCGCTGACCCAGAAGCAGGAAGTCCAGCAGCGGCGAGTGCAGGGTTTGGGGGTTAGGATGCCAGAACAACAGGGTACACCCTCTGCGGGGCATAAGGAGGTGGGGGTCAGGTATCTAATAGTTCTTCCACAAAGGCATCACCTTCATCTCGAGCAACATAACATTTATCACTCTGCAGATGAAACTTCCTATCAGCACATTCTATACCCTTCTCTATTTTCTCTCTATCATAAGCCATGGCTTTCGGCGTCACTGTCTGCACCTTGCCCCTCCGGGCCTTCTTCTCTGCCCTCATACGTCGCTGCTTCGCTTCCTTCTGCCACACCTGAAGATTAACAAACATCGACTGTCTACTTCTTTTAGCAAATAATTTGTCTTGCAGGAAATTATTTTTTTTTTCATCAAATGTACCTGTAAGTGGCCACTACAAGTCAGCATTGTCCCTCGTATATTTATGCCACAGCGTGCTAAACATAATAGGGCCAATGCCATACTTGATGTATACGTAGAAGTTTGGGGTACCTTCGGGAGGCGCAGGCTGCCTCTCCACTAATCGGGCTTCGGTAGAACACCGACATCCAAAACACCCCAATTTACTCAATCAAGGCATCTTAATATAAGACACGCTCACCGTCCACACTGAACAAACATCATAGCAAACAACACAAATCAAGACAGTCTGAAAACCGTACCAGGCAGTCCGCAGACTGCACCAGACAGTCCAGAGGTTGAACCAAGTCAAGAGGACAGGCTCTTGCCTTAGGCCTTTTCAAGAGTAAACCGAATTTCCAGATGGCCTGGCAGAGCGTTCACAAACACTTGTTTCCAGTCCAGGGAGGACCTGGCTTGGCAGTTCGGGCTGGACTGTTCCCATGAGGCACAGGGTCAAGACTGATTTGCATATGGCTGGGTTCAAACTGGAACGGCATGGTGAGCAAAAAAACTATGGATTTAGGCCCAGATCTCTGTACTGGGGTGAATGTATGACATTGTTCTGCATTCTGTCCATCAATTGTTGTTTTTGCATTAGTCCAGAGGTTGAACCAAGTCAAGAGGACAGGCTCTTGCCTTAGGCCTTTTCAAGAGTAAACCGAATTTCCAGATGGCCTGGCAGAGCGTTCACAAACACTCTGTACCTTGAGGGTCCGCAGACCCACCAAGTTCAAACAAACTAGAATTCAAAATGGCGCCATATTCATTACAAGACAGAATAAACTCACCTGGTGCACACAGGCCAAGCAAAATGATTCTCCACTGCCGACTCTTCGGACCAAACGGTCAAATCGAAGGATTTTGCCTTCTTAGGACCCCAGCCCGGGCGACCGCTAGACGAGGAGCCGCCGATCAGACAGGCAGGCAGCTGCGAGTGCAAAATGCTTTTGTGTAGGGTACCCTGATCTGCCCATCCGACCAGACGCAACCCCATCCTCCTTATACCTGATTACGGGTGAGGATGGGACACCCGATGGAGGGGCCCCACATTGGCCGCCAATTGAAGGAAGTGACCCGTTAAGGGCTACCCCGGTCACTAACGACCACCTCTTAGCCTTCCTAACAAGTGAACAGTCGGTCAGACAGTAGAGAATACAAACAATCGTTTATTGGTAAATTACACTGCAGTGGAGCCTAGTCTGATCAGCACCCGTAGATGTCTGTTGAGGGGACTGGTTCCCTAACACTTTGTAGCGCATATTCACTCTTCTGACCACCCCCAACCACGCCCTCAATGGAAAGTTACTGGCCTGAGCCGCACATGAACAAAGAAGGCACAGGAGCATGGGCTGCCAACTGCATGGCGGGTACACATTATCACTGTCTCAAGGTTGCCTTGCGGAGCCTGGCTCTTCCTAACGTGGGAGCAGGGCTACGAAGGAAGATAGGCATGCAGACGCAGAATGGTCTATTCATTAGTGAGTCAAAATCCAGCCTTGAACACAAGAGGAAAAAATAGCTGAAACAGTCTTTTGTCGAGGCAAAAAAATAGAGAAATAAGGAGCTTGAATTAGCTACCACCTAACTTGGCCTACAAATACAAAATGGCACTGCAAATGCTAACCTAAGCTTGTATTGTAAATATGACTCCATGGGGCACATCTTAGGCCTAGCAGTTGATGCTAATCATAGCCTTCTAAATAGTATATCTGTTCAGCTGAGGCGGATTTCCCTCCCCACTTCGGACGACTCTGAAAAGTGTGAATAAGGCTTTCTGAGAAAGCACGATTGAACTACTCATATTTTCACTGTTAATATAAGAACCAAACAACGTTGGCGGCGCCATGTCGTTTCGTTCCTAGGAATCCCCCAGGACCTGCGTGTTTTGGATGACCTAAACTGAGGGCTTGGTGGCCGAATCGCTTCCGGACACCCCCACAGGATATGTCAGCCATTAGACCAGCTACCTCTACAGTGCCACTACCACCCACCTGTATTTTACAGTGGCATAGGTAGTCTCTGGCAACCACTGCACATGATAACTCGGATTCCTCAGGGATCATGGAAAACAGTACAGTACATTTCGCTCAGACACTCCTGCTTGCTTACTTTCAGAAAATACACAGGATGGCGATTAGGAAGTTTCAATTATTATTTATTGGTCCAGAGCCAGCCTGGTGTAAAACATATGTGCTGCGACAATCAGGAGACAGAAGCATACGAAAGAGATTGCTAGTACCAATATAGTATATAGCAGATACATTTCTACCATAGTGCTAATAAGATGAACATAACAGTTCAGATACAAACAGTAGCACTTGCATATTCCTAAAATGCACCCTACGTAATTTGCCTAAATGTACCTAGCCTAGATCTGTATGTGTAGCATGTATATGCATATATGTATGTAGGGGCAGCCAAGATACCCCTAGGGTAGGACCAGTCCCCTCACCTGATGGTTTAGAACGAAAGGACCTTGTCTTTGCGTCGAAGATGACACCCCACAAGGGGTGTCTGACCCATGCGTGTTGAAGATTCAGCATGCAGGACCCCATGTCAGCTTGGAAGGAATTCTCCTCTAATTTGTAGGGGGGAGTGAGGATCTTTTATAGTAAAGTGGTCATTCCAGTGTTTCTTTTAGAATCGATATGTTTAGAAAACAACCATAAATGTTTTCAAAATAATCATAAATGTTTTTCTAAACAAATGCGATCATGCACAGCCGGCTGTTGGCCAAGGATGAAAAAAGTGGTGACCCTTGTACAGAATAATTATACAGTGCCTGAGGACATGTTTATGTATGTCGGTACAGGGATTATGATAGAATACCGAGAGCCTGGTGTCGAAGAGACAGGAGCAAGCTACTAGGTAAAAGGTCACCTGTTTAGAATCGTTATTGTCGTGTGGATGGGACAATGTATATAAAATGGGGTATAGATTACAGGACTATCCTAAAGAAGTGACAAGGGGAACGCCCGCTGGTTTGTCGTCTGTTAAAGGGAGTACGTTTTGCTAAACCACCTACAGGTGGTACAAATATAATGTCATGTGGCATGTTAATTTGGTATTGCGTTTGTTTATTTCATGGCTGGACAATACTATATTATCTCTAAAACAATTATCTGCAAATATGACTATGCTTCTATGTTTGTTTTCTATCAAACGTGATGTTAGAGTTCTGGATGAATCCTCCTTCCATTATTCTGCCTTAGGAGTTTATTTTCAAGGTAATAGACATACCAAAACCAATCTATCATCACTTTATTATCCTTTTTTTCCTCTCAACCTAAATTGCGTATTGGAAATTGTTCAAAAATATACGTTTGATGAACTGCAGAGCTCAGAGGTTCCTCTTCTCAACTCATTATTTCCTTTCAAAAGCCTCACAGATCAGTCTCTGCCACTTCTCTGTCTCGTTGGGTTAGATGGGTCATGTCCATGGCTGGCATTTCTACTATTTCCTCTGGTGCCCATTCAGCCAGAGGGGCTATGGCCTCTAGAGCTTTCTGGGCAGGGGCAAGTTTACATGATATTCTGAGATCTGCAGATTGGTCAAACGTTAATACATTCAGAACTTTATATTGTAAACGAATTGTTCATCCATCTGACTCTGTTGTATCTTTGCTTTGAACAAGCATAATATGAGCCTCAGGTCTTTTTTTAAAATGTATTTATTAACATTTTTCATAACGTCATTCACAGCTTATACAGTGCAGTCAGTACATATATACATCTTATTATTGCATTGTCTCATATCAGAAAGCATTACCATTTAGTTGTGTCCTGATTATCTTCTAAATTTGTATTAATCACAGTTCAATCAAGTGACGACATCCTATTTCTGTATTTATCTATTACAAATTCAGTTTACTAAAGCCTCAGCTGCTAGTTCATCCTCAAATACATAGCTTGTTTAAGCAGAGTGTCCACTAAGGGATAGTGTACCAGATTTTACAGTTGTCTCCTCATCATCCCACCTCATCCTACCTGTCTGCAGTAGTCTATGTCTCATCTGATGTGGCCAGAAGGTAGGTCTTCAAGAGTTCTCATATATGCCTTGGTCTAGAAGTGGGTGGAAGTAGCTCTGCATAAGTGAGTGATTGTTCTTGCCATAAGATTAGATCTCGGATCTAGTCTTTAAATTTGGGAGCCCTTCCATTCCCCCAGTTACAGGCAACCCTGCGCTTAGCTATCAATAGCCCCAGCGCCGTATATTTCTTGTGTGCTGTTTCAACTTCTTTAGTGTATCCCAGTATGGTAGTAACCGGGGATCGTACCATTTGTGTCATTGCTGCAAACACGTGGTGCCAGTACTCATTAATTTGTGGGCACTCCCATGCCAGGTGTAGAAACCTGGCACCTTTGTTTTGCTCCACTCGCACCTATGGTTGTGCCTTAAATGGAATTTGTACATTTGGCTGGGGTATAATATAGGCGATGTAAGAATTTATAATGGATCATTCGTAGCCTACTATTGGCTGTAATGTTTCCGAATTGCTTGCAGCAATATTCCCATTTCTGGTCCGATATTGTCATGCTGAGGTCTACCTCCCAGTTTGTACATGATGGTGTCTGGGATGCCTCAAAAACCTGTTTGTGTGCTATGATAGATGAGAGAGCTGACGTGACAAGGTGGCTATGATTGCAGTATCTCATGTAATGGTGGGTGAATCTGCGGCTCGTGTGGGAACTCTGGGGTGGCAGCCCTAACACTTTGCCTAAGTCTCACAAACATGAATAGCTTCATCGCTGTGGGTGTATGTTCTTGAAAGGACTGTTCTTTTGTTAAAAACTTCCTGTCTTCATACAAGTCTTCCCATGTCTTTACCTGGACTTTATCTAGGACTTGCCTACATACCACTTGATAGGTGACTTTCAATTCCGGGTGATATTTTATAGGCAAACGAGGTGAATATAGCATTGGCGTACCCAGTTTATTGGCAAGCTTTCTCCATGCAATGTTAGTACATGATGCCGTGGTGGGATCGATATCTCGCTTTTTAGGCTGCGTGGCAATGATCCGAGATAGAGGGGTGGGAGTCATATATCCCATTTCAACTGCTAGATGTGCATGAATGCGGTGGGTGGAACCAGTATGTTGCATAATGTGCCTGTGCACAAAGGTAGTCAGTATTTCCCATTTTAGCCTAGGTTGCTTGCCCCCCCACGCCAATCAAATCATTTGTGTTTCCAGAGCTGCAAAATATGGTTGCCCCGGATTATAAAGAATATTTGTAAACAGGCAAGGCATTTTGGGCAGTATTACCATTTTTAATAGAGAGATCCTCTCTGCCATGGAGAACGGCAAAGCTACCCAACAGGTAACGGAATCTGTCAGGGCATCTAAAGTTCTACCATAGTTTATGTGCATGAGTTCATTTTTATCTCTAGTAATCTTAATCCATAGATATTTAACCTCCGTAGTACTCCATTCTAATGGATAATCTAGCGTATGAGGAGTAACCTTATCAGTGAGGGGAATATTTGCGATTTACTCTGATTGATATGTATTACAGAGTGTTCTCCGAACTTGGTGAGTTGTTTGCGTAGTACTGGATTCAACTTGACGTGTGGGTCTTTAAGGTATAGGGTTATGTCATCTGCATTTAGCGATATAAGAATATGTATAGTGGGATATGAGAGCGCCAGTCCCTTGTGGTGTTGCCTCAATTTTGCTGCTAGCGGCTCTGTGGTGAGAGCAAATAATAGCAGAGTTAGTGGGCAGCCTTGCCTCGTACCTCTAGTGATTCAGAATGGGGATGAGCGGGAACCATTGAGGAGGACAGTAGGTAGAGGCTGCCGATAGAGAAGTTCTATCCATTTAAGAAAGCCTGGGGGTAATACCATATGTCAGAGCGTTCCAGCAAGATAGTCCCATTCTACAGAATCGAACGCTTTAGTGGCGTCTAGAAACACTGCCACAGCGGCTATATCTGGATCGATGTCTTGCATAACAGCAAAAAGTGTGCGGAGGTTATGTGAAGTCACTCGTCCTGGTATGAATCTGGGTTGATCTGGCAATACAGGTTACCTATCAAAAGATTCAACCTATTGGAGAGGACCCTGGCCTGGATCTTGGTGTCACAATTGATTAGAGAGAGCGCTCTGTAAGATTCGCAGTGCTGTGCTGGCTTGCTAGGCTTGAGCAGCGAGGTTATCATGGCCTCTCTCATGGTTAATAGGAGTATACCTTCCTCACTTGCTTCATCAAACACGTTTTTTTAAATTGGGACTATGTGTACTGCATAGGTTTTATAAAACTCTACTGGAAGTCCATTTGATCCCGGGGTTCGCCCTGACTTCATTTGCATGATGGCCATGGATATTTCGTCTACCTCAAGATCTGCTGCCAGAACCTCTCGGTGGGAATCACCTTGCCAGCCCAGTGCAATTTCTTCCAAATATGGAGGGAGGTTCAGGGGTTGCTCTCTCTGTGATGTGTACAGTGTAGAATAGTATGTCGTAAAAATGTGCAAGAGGTCTGTGGTACTCCTGAATTGTGCCCTCAGAATCGCAAATTTCAGTTACATAGTTGTAAAACCAGGGTTGCCTAATATAATCTGCTATAGCTTTCCCTGGGCGATCCCCTTCTCCATAATTCTGAGCCTTGTAAAATGTTCCTCTGAATTTGCATTCTTTCTCCACTGTGTCTTCATACTCAGTGATTTTGTCCATGAGGGCAATTTTTGTGGCACCACCTACATTGGGCTTTGTTATTTTCAATTTTAGGGGTTTTATTTTGGTATCAAGCTTTTTAAGCTAATTTAGAATGTCTCGCAATATACCTCCCCCTTAGAGATGCACAATCCCCTCATGGTGACTTTAAAGGCTTCCCACACTGTGGTAACTTTCGCCACAGAATCTATGTTGCGTTCAAAGATGTCCTGTATTTCTTGTCCTCTTTCAACCTGTAATATGGCATCTAGCAAAGCTGTTGGACTTAGTCGCCATTTGATGCATGATGTCCATCCCCCGGGAGAGATAATACAATTTTTATTGGGGAGTGGTCGGAGTACGTCCTCGTTAGGTGTTCGACATGGTCAACCCATTGCCCCATTCCCCAAAAAATTATCCAGTAGTCAAGTCTGGACCATGTTGAATGCATCGCAGAGAAATATGTGCATTCTCTAGTAGTGGGGTGTAGTTGCCTCCATGCGTCTAGTTGGTAATTGTCTGCTATAATACCCACCAGTTGCCCCTGTGCTGTGGTGTAGTGATGTGGTGCCGGATGGGATCTATTAAGCGTGGGCACCAGAGCTGTGTGGAAATCCCCTCCCCAGAGGACATATGTCGATCCTGTGGTGAGTATTTTACCCCATAGGGTGGCAAAGAAATGTGGGTCATCCACATCAGGACCATAACAATTGACGATTGTAACCCCGTGGGAACACAGCCGGCCCCACATGATACAATATCTACCTTGTGAGTCTAGTAAAGAACACCCCCGTACAAATGGTGTATTCTTTTTGATAAGTATCAATACACCACTAGCGTATGTAGAGTAAGACGAAAAGCAGCGGTTCACCACCCATCGAGCAGCGAAACTTGGTGAAGTGGAGGGGTCAAGATGCATCTCCTGCAAAAGTGTAATTTGAGTTTTATGCCTGTCTAAATATGCCAGGATGTGTCTTCTTTAATGTGGGTTATTTAGCCCTCGAACATTCCAGGACATAAAATGAAGTTTAGCGAGTTGCTTTGAAAATTTAGTGCTACCAGTATTGCAACAATATTCAGAACAGCTGACTTGCATTTTTCTAGTAAACTGCCAATGATTGATGTGATGCTGTGAATGCTGCCCCACCTCACCCCCTCCCTCACTGACATCCCCAACTTGTCAGCAATGCATGACCTTCCCTTAATTAACTTTGAAAACAGATACAGACAACAAAATTGCTCTTAAGAAAATATCAATAATATCAAAATACGAAAGAAAAAAATAGAGAGGGAGTTCTCCCTTGGAGGTGCTGCTAAGGGGCCCACGACTGCCCTCCTCCCCATTATGGCCCGTTAACTGAGGGTCTACCAGTAAATAGGAGTGTAGGGTGTCCGGACCTATATAAATAAATCAACTGCAGGAATAGAGGTAGAATAGAAAAGAGAGGTCACCTTATCAGCTGTAGTACATGCATGAGCTTGGTAATATCTTGCGGGACGTACTGAAGGGATTGTTCAGTTATAACTGCCTTTCTGCAATGTTCTACAAGGTATTTTTGTGAATGAGCAACGCTTCTGAGTCCCTTAGCATTGTCCGGTCATGCTGAGTAACGGATGTAACCTCTTTAGGTCTTTAATCTAACTTGGATAGTCGCGAGGTTGATCGGGATCTGGACTGGCTGGAGTTTGCCTTGGATGCTGCGCGGTGATTCCTTTTCAAAAAGTCCTCCACCTGCTGTGGATTGTTGAAGAAATGTTGTTTCCCTTGGTGGGTGACCTTGAGTCACGCCGGGTACATCATGGCGTAATCGATTTGTGCTTGCTGGACCTTCCTTTTTACCGGTGTGATCTTTCTCCTTCTGCACTGTTATTGTGAAGTCCGGATAGAACGTGACGGTGGTATTTTCATATTCAATTTTCTTTTTTTCCCGTGCTAGGTGTAACACAGTTTCCCTATCACATTGGTTGAGAAATCTGGCTATGAAGGGCCGAGGTGGCGCCCCTGGTGTGGGTGGGCATGCCCCTAGTGATCTGTGTGCCCGTTCAAGTACTAGTTGCGGTGAAACGGCCTTAGCATTGAATACCTCTTGTAGCAGCCGTTCTATGAAGTCTTCCATCTGGCCAGTATTCGTAGTCTCGGGTAATCCCAGTATGTGCACGTTGTTCCGGCTACCTGCCTTCAGTTCTGCCCATTTTCCTTCCCCGATGGTCAGGCCAGGCAACCAGCGTCACCCACCACCCTCGCGTGTCTGGGGATGGCAGGTTATTGCGAGGTGATCGGCTGGCAGGCAGTCAGGAGTTGAAGGGTGGAGCCTTGCCCCAGGCTCCCAGACCGCAGCGCCCTGCTTGTGTGCGTCTTGTGATTTATGTAGATGAACTAGTTTGAGGTTTAAGTCTAGGGAATCAGAATACAGATGCAGGCACACGTTTGTAAGTTGGCTTTCTCCTCTGGCTACCTCATCGATCGCTGTTATTTCTAGCTTTTGTGGTGCCCTGGACAGTTCAATAAGTCACCGGGGTTGCTTCAGTATAGCTCGGAGAATCGAACCTGCTGCAGCGTATTCCCCTTTGCCAGAGAATCAATGTGGTGCTCGGTCTCCAATATCGTGGGCTTGTGCGGCGATAGTGCTTTATAATGGGCATCTATTCACTGCCCCCAACCTGCTGTCGACCCCCTCCAATAGCCGCACCTTCTCAGATCTCCTAGCAATCTGCCTCAGAGTTCCAGTTTTCTATTTTCCATCTCAGGGAGCCCGAAGGGCCCGGCTCCGCAGCAAGGCCGGCAATCCCACTGACGTGGTGTGGTACTGAAAATTCTGGACCCGTGTTATAAACATCGTTGTATCATGACGATTTTGGTATCAGCGGACCGCAAATTATTAGGATACTATGCATAAGCATTTACGCCATATTCGGGTGAAGAAATCACCCTGAGATCATTGTTTCCGTTCTGATCCCTCGGTTTCCATTGAACGGCAGCCATTTTGTGGTTGCCCTCACATAGGCCAATGACTAGGCCAAAAATCGAGTCTGAAGGATACATACACCGTTGCTGGCTCCTCTGTGACCTGGGCAAGCTGACTCCACCGCCTGAAGCCAAACCTGTTCGGCCAGTTCCTTTCCCAGTGGCCGAATGAGATTAGTATCATGGAAGGCATATCATAAAACCTTTTCATCACACACAAACCATGCCTAATCATACACACACCTGCCCCTGTTTCCTGCTTTATGACTTGCTTTACGAGGAGGAGGTGCCCGTTTTTATTGGGGGTTCATCGATATCTGATGAAAGTACTAAGCCTCGCCGGGTAATTGATTGAGGGCTGGACAAACTGAAATATGGGCTTGTCATCATGACTCTGCTTTTTCTTTGTAGTGAAAATATGTGAATGGTCAACTGTAAAATAAGGAATGTTTGCCTAAAGCATAATATTTTGTATAAAAAGAGAAGGCTGGCTTTGTAAGGTTGAACAGTCTCCTGAGAATATACACCGTGTTGTACTTCTAGGATACCTGTTGCTGGTTGCAGCCAATAAATACGATCTTTGACTTCACCAAGAAGACTCTGTGTTTCTGTAGTCTGAAACAGGAAGAACTCAAAGTCTTAGGGTGTGTTCCCTGGCACCGCTGGGTTCCAGAAAACCCAGTACTTCAGTTGGCGCCCAACGGGGGGCGATTTCAGCGGTACCGGTCCAAGCCAGAGGTTCGTGAGGAGCTTCGTGTGAAAATTCTGGAGGAAGGCCACCACTTCATCGACCCCTGTATGTCGACGTGGTCCGAAAGTCTTTGCTGCGAGGTTCCCCGCTTCCCGACGGCTACGAAGGACTGCTGCCCTGACTATCGCCCTGTTTTGGACCCTTGATGATTGGTAGGGCGAAACGATAGACGAGTCTTCTGGTGACGTCATCGATATCTCAGTTAAGTATAAGTGGAGCGTCTCCCAGTCCTTAGTTTGGTATCCCCTTGGGATCTTTGATTTGGAACTTGCAAGTACCAAAGCCGAGGGACTTGTGTATTCACGAGACTATCGTATTCGATAATCCTTTGAAGTTTGAAGCTAGACTAGAGAGCGAAGATGCCTGGTCTTAGCAGACTTGGGAATTTGTTTTGTCTTGGTTGTAATAGGGATTCCCGATTGGAGGACTCGTGTCCGGTTCCTCCGATTGGAACTCCAACCTATGAACTATATGTGAAACATGGCGTAGGCCCCATCACATATAATGAAGTATGGATCCGATACACCAGGAAAGATGGTGTTTTAAAATGGCCCCAATATGGTAGTTTTGACACAGAGATTCTGGATAATCTGGAGGTTAAACTTTTTAAGAAGAAAGCCCGGCCGGCGATGTTTGACTCTTTCCGCCTATGGCGTAAGGAAGCCAAACAGAAGGAAATTAAATTAGCAAAGAGAAATAAGAGAGAAAAGGGTATGTCGATAATGCAAGCTGCTTTGCAGTTTAAAGATAATGAAGAAGAGCAGATGAGTGAGCAGTTGCACAGGCAACTTAAAATGGTGATCGATAAATGTTATCCAGTTTTGCCACTTCTTCAGCAAGATGCAGCAATAGAAATTGAGAAAGATCCTTTAATGTCACACTTGTTGAGTTCGCCACCCCCTTATGCGCAGAGTGCTACAGCACCACCGCAACCTTTAGTTGTGCAACCCCCAAATATTGTGCCTCAGGTTCTTCCACAGCCGCCAGCTCCTCTTCAGTTGGCTCCTACCCCTATGGCGCAGCTCCCTCAAGGGCCGCCGACTTTACTACCTGCTTCATCTGTACTTCCTACGATTTTGTCTACTACACCGACTGCCTCTTCTGGTGTTCTTCCTGATACTGCCTCTGCGTCTGCATCTGCGTCTGCCTTGCCTCCCTCTGTTTTTTCTCCTGTTCTCTTGTCAACTTCTCCTTCAATCCGACAGAGAATGACTGATACTGTTGCTAGCATTATATTTCCTCTCTTCGGGTCAGCTGGTGTGACCCCTAATTCGGAACGTAAGCAGTCGCGTAGTCAACTGCCTGATTCTCGAGAGAGAGAAGCGTTTGACCATATGGCGTGTAAATGGATTACCTTACCTTTTAAATATGATGTAGAGTCTGTTATGGATGTCTTCCGTCAATGGGAAGCACCAAAACAAAGATACGTTTTTGAGAAAATGTGTGCTTTCCTTTGTGAGGAATTGGAGGATAATGAGTTAGAAACAAATCCGCCTGAGTTGTGTCGTGTACGGTTTGACTTTTCAAAGGGCACGATTGTGGGTTCAGATGTTGAGAAAGCAGTTGCGACGCTGTTGTCCTTTAGGAATAAAGATCTTTCCCAGTCACTGTTTGAGCCTGACTCCTCAGTTAAGAAAAATGTGCGACAGTACCCAATGAGAGAAGTCCCTCCGGTATGGAAGGAAGCCGTTGCGGCTGATGCCGTAAATAACATTGTTGCTGCTCCAGCTCATTTTCAGCGTGTTTGGGTACATGTTCCTTGGAAGTGAGCTGAAGTTTTAGCCCTTAAGCAGACTTTGCCTGATCCCCATAAAAACCCTCCAGGATATTATAAGGAATTATCACAGACTGCAGATTCATGCATTATGAATTTAGCCGACATAGACATGTTGTTTGGGAATGTTGTTCCACAGCCTTTGTGGGGATTGATTCGCCATACAGATCATGCGCAAGAGTTAGGTGACACATGGGCTAATATTAGTACTGCAAATGATAGACAAGTTGGTGGTGCCAAGCCTGAGCCTTTGGTAGCAGAACTTCCTGCTAGGATCATTACTTACATGAAGACTTTAATGCCTGCGATGCGTGTGAATTGGGATAAATTGTCTGCATGTAAGCAGAAGAAAGATGAAACAGTGTCTGATTTCTTCACTAGGTTTGAAGAAACATTTATCGACCACAGTGGTCAAGATATGAGTACAGAAGGTGGTCAACGGTTGTTCGTTGACAAGTTTGTGCACAATTTGCTTCCCGAGCTGTGTAAGAAATTGAAAGATTCAGAGAATTCTTGGGCCGTTTCCTCTTCAGCACACATATTGGCTACTGCACAGTACTATGAAAATAGGGATAAAGATGAGAAGGATAGAGCAGAAAAGAAAACTAAAGAATTGAAGACGAAGGTTCTTTTACAACAGGCGTATCCGCCACGTGGTGGTCAGAGTAACTATCAGCAGCCTCAACAGTTTCAGAGAAACTCGCAAAGGCTCGAGTATTCTCAACCATGTGCTCCTGTGGGTCCCAATCAGTGTTCATATTGTAAAGTAGAGGGTCATTTCAAGTATAGTTGTCCTATTTTGTTACAGCGTGTGAATGGTGCTTCTGGCGCAAGAGGTCGAGGTGTTCAACAAGCTCCTAGAGGTAGAGGACGTGGAAGTTTACACCAGAACGCGCGCCCCCTTCCGTCTCAGAATTCAATGAATAGTTTTGACCAGCAAAATCACGCGTCTGGTAGGACGGCTCAGTACTATGCTGATGACTACTATGCAGAAGATGAGAATATCGAAGGTAATGATTGCTAGGACAGCCATAGACAAAGAGAGGGAGTTGTTTCAGTTCCAGTAGATCAGAGTGGACCTTATGTTAAGGTGATTACATCAGGTGTGTCAGAGCCTTTTCTGTTGGATACTGGTGCTACAAAGAGTTCTATTATGCACTCAAAACTCCCTGGCGCACCTTTGTCTGGCGAGATGAATGTTTCAGTAGGTTTTTCTGGCGCCCCGGTTAGGAATCCGATTTCTAGTCCTATGTCCCTTTCTGTTGGACCTTGTGAATTGGAAGCACCCCTTATTCTGACGACAGGTTGTGGTGAAAACTTGTTAGGATTGGATTTGTTGAAAAGATTGTATGCGACATTATATTGTTCTCCTTCGGGAGTACAACTTACACTGGGTAGGAAAGTGATCTCTCCAATGTATTTGTTGAAGGATAAACTTCCGACCGAATTGTCGTTTCTTCCTGATATTCTTTGGGCTACTGGTCCTAATGATGTGGGTCTTTTAGAAATACCGCCATATGTTGTGACGTTGAAAGCCAATGTTAAATTGCCACGCATTCCCCAATACAAAATCTCTAGTGAAGGTGAAAAGGCGTTGCTAGCGATCATTTATGATTTGATTGAAAAAGATGTAATTGAAGAGACAAGAGGCAACGTTTGTAATAGTCCTGTTCTGCCTGTTTTGAAACGTACTGACCCTTCTCAGCCACCTGTTTACAGGTTCGTGATTGATCTTAGAGAGGTCAATAAAATAGTTGTGCCACAGTTTCCAGTTGTTCCTGATATCACTGCCCTATTGACTATGATTCCAGCTTCCGCCACTTGGTTCTCGGTGATTGACTTGAAGAATGCTTTCTTCAGCATCCCGATTGCCGAGGAGAGCAGGGATATTTTTGTCTTCAGTTTAGGAGGATGAAGCTTCCGCTTCAAACGCGCTCCTCAAGGCTACTGTGAAAGTCCATCAATATATAGTCAGGCCTTAAAAGCACAGCTTGATGCAGTTGTTTTACCTGATGGCGCTACCCCTATTCAATACGTCGATGATTTGCTAATAGCTGCAGATACTGAGGAGATTTGTAAAGAAGCCACCTTGTCGTTGTTGCGTCATTTGTCTGATTTAAATCACAAAGTGTCACTTTCAAAACTACAATATTGTCGACAAGAAGTGACCTACTTAGGTCATCTCTTATCGAAGGAGGGAAGGAAACTGACCCCAGAAAGAATTCAGGCAATTGCAAAATTGAGTGTGCCAAGGACACAGAGAGAAGTACGTGCTTTCTTGGGCATTACATCATACTGCAGGCAGTGGATACCAAATTTTTCTTTGCTGGCCAAACCTTTGGTAGCTTTGACCTATAAAGGTACACCGAATCCCATTCCATGGTCTGAAGATTGTCAGAATTTTTTTTCTGAATTGCGTAATGCACTGTGTTCGGCTCCTGTGTTGGGTACC
The DNA here is from genome assembly GCF_964204655.1 of Triturus cristatus. Lineage (NCBI taxonomy): Eukaryota > Metazoa > Chordata > Amphibia > Caudata > Salamandridae > Triturus > Triturus cristatus. The sequence goes on from NC_140588.1 coordinate 62,505,869, forward strand.
CCCAACTACAGTAAGCCCTTTACACTGTATGTCCATGAGAAAGAGGGTTGTGCATTGTCAGTGCTGACACAGTCTTTTGGAGACAAGCAGCGTCCATGCGCGTATTTTTCGTCGACTTTGGATCCGGTAGCTAAAGCATTCCCGAGTTGCTTGAGAGCCACAGCAGCAGCAGCTGTTTCTATTCGACAGTCTGCTGGGTTAGTGATGAATAATATGTTGATTGTGATGGTTCCACATGCAGTGGACACGTTGTTAAAGAGGACCAAGACACAGCACTTAACTAGTGCTCGATTGTCAGGTTACGAGTTAACACTGTTAGTGAGTCATGTGCACATAAAGAGGTGCAATACATTGAATCCAGCTACGTTATTGCCAATTTCACTAGAGACAGATGATGTTGAACAGCATGATTGTTTTCTCAGGACAGAAGAAGAAACGAAAGGGAGAGTAGATCTTAAAGATACTCCTCTTGTAAAGTGTGATGGTACCTTATGGGTGGATGGTTCATGCTTCAAGCTTCCGAATGGTGATACAACTGCAGCATATGCTGTCACGACTTTGCATACGATTGTTGAAACTGCACGTATACCACATAATTCAGCTCAAGCAGCAGAGTTGATTGCACTTACGAGAGCGTGTGTGTTATCGAAAGGAATGAAAGTGACCATATATACCGACAGCCAGTATGCGTTTGGTGTGGCTCATAGTTTTGGACGATTGTGGAAAGAACGTGGGTTCCTGATTTCGCATGGAGCTAAGATTCAGCATGGTCAGTTGGTGAATGAACTTCTTGAGTCACTGACCTTGCCGTTACAAGTTGCGATTGTGAAATGCAGTGCACACAAGAAGGTGACTGATGATGTTGGTCGTGGTAATGCATTTGCTGACGAAATTGCAAAAGAAACAGCAAAAGATGTGATGAACCAAATGTATGTTGCAGGCCCTGCAAGATGGGTTGGTGATGTTGGAATGTGTGAAGATACGATAGAGAGTGTGAAGTCTCTTCAAGCTGAAGCTTCAGAGAAAGAGTTGAGTGTGTGGAGAGAAAGTACGGGTAAATTGGATGAAAATGGTTGTTGGGTTGACTTGTCAGAACATCAGCGATGGTTGTTACCCGATGCATATGTGCTTGCAGTGGTGACAATGGCTCATGGAATGGCCCATATCAGTGTGAAAGGGATTTGTAAGTTGTTGGCTCCAGTATGGCAAAATGCTAAAATTCCCAAATGTGCAGAGAATGTGGTCAAGAATTGCATGGTGTGTCTGAAATACAATCCTGGTAGGGGAACCCCAACTCCAGCTGGTCATTTTGCGCCTCCAACGTATCCGTTTGAGGTTTTGCAGCTAGATTTCATCCACATGGAAAGGTGCAACAATTTGAAATACGTACTTGTTGTTGTTTGTGCCTTTTCAAGATGGGTAGAAGCATATCCCTTAAAAGACAACACTGCCTTATCCACAGCTAAAGCCCTTGCCAAATAATTCTTCCCTAGGTTTGGAATGCCGAGAATGGTCTGGAGTGATAATGGGAGTGAATTTGTGGGTCGAGTGATGAAGAAAGTATGCGAGGGGCTAGGTATCCAGCAGAAATTCCACGCTGCAAATCACCCCCAATCAGCTGGACTAGTAGAGTGCTATAATGGCACGATCAAATTGAAGTTGGCAAAGATACAAGCGAGCTCTGGTCTTAAATGGCCTGACGCTCTGACTTTAGCACTCCTATCAACAAGAATGACTGTGCATTCGCGAGTGGGACTTAGTCCCTATGAAATTGTGTTCGGTCGACCGGCCTACATATGGGGAGTGCCAAGGCCGACAAAATTCAGTGAGATCGAACACCCTGTACTGCTTGATTATTTGTATGAATTGACTGCTAAATTGCGTGTTTTACACCAACAGGTTCATGATACTCTGCCTCAGGTCTCTGAAGCTCCAGGACATCTTATCGATCCTGGATCATGGGTGCTGGTCAAAAATTTCCAGCGGACAAGCAATGACCAGCCCCGCTGGACCGGCCCCCATCTCGTCCTTCTCTCAACAAGATCAGCTGTTCGAGTGGAAGGGAAAAAGAACTGGATCCACGGCGTACACTGCAAGAGGGTCCCTTTGCCTCTACCGTATGACCGGTGAGTCCAGGAGGGGATCACTGACTCTGAGACTGAGACCGTGCCTCGTTTTCTGCCCGTTTAGTGACGCACGTGTAAAAGGAACACTTTCTGAGCAAGAAAGTGACAGTATTTTGCAAGAAGCTGTGCCACCGTCAATTCGATTGAACACTACAGAGCCTGAACTTTTGTTCCAGGACCAGACAGTACCTGGAAAAACTCGCTACAATCTGAGGCCGAGAACTATGGACAAATAAAAATTCCTTTTCTTTGCTATTTTTGAAAGTGCAGCTCTCTCATCTGGGAAACTTTCTTATTTTTGTTTTTTTTCGAACCGCCATCCGGGTTCAGCTGTAGGGTCGTGGTTGCCCAAGTCTTTGGAGTGCAGCTGAAGACGTTAGGTCAACAGTTCTGGTCGGTCTAAGGGAGTTGCCCTGGACTGACAGAAGCATTCCTTAGCATAGAACACCCTACCACCACGAGCAGCAATTAGAGAGGATGGAGTTTTTCGAGAATGAGAGACCTGCCAAACAGATGAACTTTAAAGCCAGAATGTGTATAATGATGACAAAGAAACAATTTTTGATATTATGTATTTTCATGTTGCTTAGTGTGATGACGTTTTAATAGGATATGTTTTCAAGTGACATTTGCACACACTACACAGCCCATACCTCCTTCTACTGTTTCCTCGCATTCTTTTCACCCCCTGCCTGAACACGAGTCTGCTAGAAGATTAGAATTTGTCAATAATTCATTCATTCAGCTTCTACACCAACACCAATTAGTAGTTAACACAACTAATTGTTGGGTGTGTGGTCTTATGCCTCATACTACTGATAAAGGTATCCCTTATCTGGTCCTGCCTTACAGCCATAATGGTTCTGTGTGGGCATATAGAACGATATTTATATACGCCCATGAAGCCAACCCCCTACGTTCTGTGAAAGATAATCCTAAGAATAGTGCTCTAGTTAAGGGTATAGTAGACATGATTAGGGAAGATATTTCCTATGAGACTATCCCGAGAGATGAGACACTAGCATATATTGGATGGAACATAACAGGATATGGAGTTACCCTGAGTGAGAACCAGCGAGCAAAGAGATCCTCCCCGATTTGGATTGTACCCCATCAGGGTCACCTATGTCTGCAAGGTAATGGCAAGAATCCCAGAGCTCAGTTAGGGAAAAGTATCTGCACTGAAACATATGTTTTTGCGTCCCAGACTTCCCCTTCGTTCTTAGCAGCTAAGGGTACCTATTTCATCTGCCATAATAGAGCCTATACATGGTTGCCCCCTGACTTCTCAGGCACATGTTTTGTTTCGTTCCTGTTGCCTCCCACCTACATGGCCGCGGCAGATTACCATAAGACAAGGATAGTTAGAGGTGTCATCAGTAAAGAAGACACTACAGGACAAGAACTTGGAGATTTCGTAAAGGGTTTTCTGCCGTTTTGGGGCCCTATGGTTAACAGCAGGAACATAAGGCAATTGACAAGGGTGGTTGAATCCACGGTAGATGAAACCGCCGGTGCCCTTGGTAATTTTACTGCTGAGCTCAAGTCGGATCGCCTTATGACTCTTCAGAACAGGGTCGCATTAGATGTCATACTTGCAGACCGAGGTGGGGTATGTACAGTGATCCAATCAAGTTGCTGTGTTTTCATTCCAGATAACGCTCCGACAGTTTACCAGGCCATTTCCAAATTGCATAAGATCTCCGAATCTATCCATGTGGATGAAGGAGATTGGTCATTGATGGGGTGGTTCTGGGAACTGATATCCGCCTGGGGATGGAAGATTCTGATAGTCATTGGGATGATCTTAGCCCTTCTTTTCCTGTTCTGTCTGTGTGTACAGTGTGCTCCTGCAATATGTGGCCTCTGTGCTACATCGTGTGTAAGGAAACATGTATCAAGAGACGAGCTAAGTAATAGGATGATGCTACAGCAACATCTCAACGACTTTGTGAATATAGACCTGGACTCAGACCTGGACTCAGATTAACGTGAGGATAGGTTATTGCCTATGTAAGGGCAAAAGGAGGGTCTGTGGTACTGAAAATTCTGGACCCCTGTTATAAACATCGTCGTATCATGACGATTTTGGTATCAGCGGACCGCAAATGATTAGGATACTATGCATAAGCATTTACGCCATATTCAGGTGAAGGAATCACCCTGAGATCATAGTTTCCGTTCGGATCCCTCGGTTTCCATTGAACGGCAGCCATTTTGTGGTTGCCCTCACATAGGCCAATGACTAGGTCAAAAATCGAGTCTGAAGGATACATACACCTTTGCTGACTCCTCTGTGACCTGGGCAAGCTGACTCCACCGCCTGAAGCCAAACCTGTTCGGCCAGTTCCTTTCCCAGGGGCCGAATAAGATTAGTATCAAGGAAGGCATATCATAAAACCTTTTCATCACACACAAACCATGCCTAATCTTACACACACCTGCCCCTGTTTCCTGCTTTATGACTTGCTTTACGAGGAGGAGGTGCCCGTTTTTATTGGGGGTTCATCGATATCTGATGAAAATACTAAGCCTCGCCGGGTAATTGATTGAGGGCTGGACAAACTGAAATATGGGCTTGTCATCATGACTCTGCTTTTTCTTTGTAGTGAAAATATGTGAATGGTCAACTCTAAAATAAGGAATGTTTGCCTAAAGCATAATATTTTGTATAAAAAGAGAAGGCTGGCTTTGTAAGGTTGAACAGTCTCCTGAGAATATACACTGTGTTGTACTTCTAGGATACCTGTTACTGGTTGCAGCCAATAAATACAATCTTTGACTTCACCAAGAAGACTCTGTGTTTCTGTAGTCTGAAACAGGAAGAACTCGAAGTCTTAGGGTGTGTTCCCTGGCACCGCTGGGTTCCGAAAAACCCAGTACTTCAGTGGCCGGCCCGATACAAAGGATTCGTTCTCTCCGCTGCGTCTGAATTCGGGTATGGCGTTCCACGCTTTATAATAATGCAGCTCTTACTGGTAAGGGGATGGTAATCTAGAAGCTATGTGGCGCTGATATCCCCTACTCCATCATCTCTATGGTCCCGGAGGTAGAAGGGAATCCGATGGGCTGGCCTCACACTTTTTACACTACCTCTAACACGGATGTTCTCTGTTCCGGTCATGCCTCCCAAGTCGCAGCCATTGAGATCGTTTTCAGCTCCTCTGGTCTCAGCATGTCACTCCGGGTACAGCATTTCCCCTTACCCATAGATGTTCGATGCATTCTGCAGCTATGCTGTATTATATTGGGTCACCAATTGCCACAGGCATGTCATCTAGGCCTGCCCGCGTGGAAGGGATGCGGGTTCTACCCAAGCCTTGTGCACAGCCCTGGCCTCAATTAGTTACAGAGCCTGCAGTGCAGCCGTCCTTCGCCTGCCCACACAGCGATCACAGCCTTCATCTGGATACGACGCTGCATCAGAGCCCAGTGGAGCCAGGAACTGCGTCCATCTGTTCCCTGGCGAAGCAAACTGTGGGACCCATGCAATTAACTGCAATTTTAACAGCGATTGTGTAGGACTTTTTGTTCGGTATTTGGTCCGGGCCGCGAGAGCCTCACCTCCGTGCAGCCATCTTGCGTGTGTGCCCCCTAGCGCCCTCGGAGCCTCAGGTCTTTGAATAAAATTGAGATAGTCCTAGCCTTGGTGTCTGAAAGGCTTCCTTTTATTAAACACACAGAGGCGAGTGTTATCCCACCACAGTTTTATTAACCCTCCCAGGTCTTTTGTTTGCAGCTCCAGTCCCTTCAGCAGGTTTAGCTGTTTCCAATTAACGAGGCTGAAGCATCTTCTCCTCTGGATTTTTCCTAGTGGATTTCCCTATCTACTTCTCCATTTCCAGACGAGGCTGGTTTTGATCTTATGGACATCTTTAAGGATTTCATGATTGTGATTCTAATTTTATCTTCAGTTTTAATTTTGTTTTCTGAATCTTATCTTGATTGACTCTCGCAAGAAAAGAGGGCATGTTGCTCTCAGTCAGGATAATTATTGCTGTACTCGATGTCCTATTGGATACTTTATTATGAAGTAATGTTTTTTCCCAGGGTTTTTGGGTAATGTAGTTCTTCTTGGCTGCTGTATTAATTAAAGCAAGAAAATAGGCATAATACTCGCCTCCGTGTCTTTAATAAAATCTAGCCTTTCAGACACCATGGCTAGGAAAATCTCAATTGCTGTTTCAATATATTTTCATAAGGCTTGTGATCGCATCAGATGGATGCACTGTATTGTAGGTTCTTGGTGCCTGTGGGAAGGTGGGTGCCCTCTATCTCCTGGACACTCAACCGGGTCACCTGTGTCACCCTGCTGTAGCTGTTGTACAGAGGTTGCTGTCAAGACACGGCATCACTCCCCATGTTTGAGGCAGCCATGCCTCTCTCACCCGCAGGCAATGGGTTTTGGTGCCATATTGGAATACGTGTCATACGTGCAAACGCTCCTGGCCTAAATATCATGGGTGCCATCACAGAGTAAGACATTATCAGGCAGCCCAAACCTCTTGCAAAACAATTGACTTTATCTTGCATTCCCTACGAATGTTTGCATTTTCCATGTCTAGTTATTTCTGTAATGTAATGTCATTTTGTATTCTTTAGTTAATTAAAACCATAACAATGTTCCTTACTGTTTGTAGCAGCTATGAAAAAAGAAAAAAGCTAATTTTAAAATCATTCAACTGTCAGATATCATGCCCATAAATATATCACAGATTGAAAATCAACTGTTAACCATAAATACGCTCTAAGATTCAATGAAATAGTGCCTGTACTCTACTTTTTTCTAAATGATTTGCAGGAGTGAACTGGCAATTAACAGATGACAAAGGTTAATCGCTTCGGTACTAACAGCAAGTCGGTTATGATTGAGAATAGTAGTCTCTACGCCCAAGGTGATCCAGTCCACTTGCTCCCTCCTTACGATATCGTCCTTAGGATGGTTTTTCAAAAGGATCAAATATTGCTGGTGTTAGACCCTCAGTAGGTGGACCCTCTCGTTGCTGTATGGACTTTGTTCCCTGTTCGTTTACGCGCAGGAACTTAACCAGTTTACAGTTCATCTGAGGGTCAGATGGATCAAGCCCATTGATAACAGCCACCCGGCATGATCTTATTCCTATTTCTAAAAAAGCTTTTCCTAGTAAAGTGACTCGTGCTGGGTAAAGTTTCTTGCAGATGCATAATAGGTGGATAAGATCTTCTTTTGCACTTCCACATAGGTGACACATTTTTGGGGCATCTGCCAGTGAAGGATATTTTCCAAAACGCAAAGCCATTAGCTGTTTTTTTAGGTGGGCTGGAAATGTTAAATCCAAGTATGCTGCTGGTTTGAGAACCTTGTCGTTGTTGAGAACTGTCCAGGTGTGGGATCTCTGACTAAAAATACTTTTGTTGAGCAAGAGCGAGTAAAGTTTTGCGACTTTATTAAGTGAGGACTTAAATGTTACATAAGACAAATTTTTGTTCCAGAGATCTAAAGTGCAAGTAGATGCAAATGCATTGTGCAGATAGCGCATTTGTGATTTGTTAGGTCCATTCTCTAGTTCTAACCACAAAGCCTTGTTCAGTTTAAAGTCCACCGAATTTTGCTTTATACGGTACCACACTTTAATTGTTGAGTATAAAGTGTCAACTGTCTCATTCATTAAACCAGATTCCAATCGTAATGGAGCGGGGGACGCAATTTGAGGGAGCTGAAAAACCTTTTTGAAGACGCTGGTTGTTAGTTATTAAGTAAAATTGCAACTTTTCCTTGGAAGGCAATGCTGGCGTAGGTAAAAGTTGGCAGTGTTTTCGCTGTTAGAACTGTGATCAGTGGTTTGAATGAGGGGCCCCATGTCGTTTTTCTGCTCTTGCTGGTTTAATTTATTATCAAGGTAGAATTCCAACTATTTGTAGCTTGACACATTCTCCAAGGCTTTGCCTTCAAGACAAATGTTATTCAGACGGGCTGGCCGATTGCTAATAAACATTGTTTTTGGTTTTGCTATATTAATTTCTAGCTTGGTTACTGTTAGGAATTCTACATGACCCGCAATTAGCCTTGTGAGACCAGGCTTTCTGTATAATAACATTAGGACTTTTGTGCAATACATACTGTGAAGTGAGTTGGCACTATGTGTCTGAATAATCTAAATGTTATGGGTGTGTGCTTTCTATGGTGCATGATCAGGAGCTGTGTTGCTGATCCTGAAGGCGCAACACAAAAAGATGATTGACGGAATGTTGAACATTGTCAAACATTCACCCCCAGTCACAATTCTGGGTTTAATCCATCGTTATTTTGCTTGCCACGCCATTCCAGTTTGGACCCAGCCATGTGCAAATCAGCCTTGACCCTGTTCTCCATGGGAACAGTCCAGCCCGAACTGCCAGCCCGGGTACTTCCTGGCCCGGAAAACAAGCATCGTGGGACCGGTTTTGAAGCATCACCCCTCATCAGCCAGGCTAGCTTGAAACCGGTGGTGTAGCGAGCACTGGACATACGTCTGGGAATACCTTTCCCACTTAGGGTGAAAATGCAACACAAAAAGATGATGGACAAAATGTTGAACATTGTCAAACCTTCACCACCAGTCACAGATCTGGGTTTAATCCATTGTTCTTTTGCTCGCCAGTCCAAGGGTGATTGTTTCTGGTCCAGGGAGGACCTGGCCTGGCAGTTCAGCCAGACTGTTCCCATGAGGCACAGAGTCCAGACGGATTGGCATATGGTTGGGTCCAAACTGGGGTGGAATAGTGAACAAAAGAACAATGGATTAAACACAGATCTGTGACTGGGGGTGAGTAGTTGAAATGTTTCAGCCCTCCGTCTATCATCTTGTTGTGTTTGCTATGTTCGCCCCAAGAGGCCAAGGGTATGCCCAGACGTGGGTCACTTACTCGCTGTGCCACTGGATGTAAGCTAGCCTGGCTGATGAGGGGTGAAACGCTGAAACCAGTCCCAGGATGCTTGTTTCCGGTCCATGGAGGACCTGGCCTTGCAGTTCTGCCTGAACTGTTCCCATGAGGCACAGGGTCAAGACTGATTTGCAGATGGCTGTGTCCAAACTGGGGTGGCATAGTGAACAAAAGAATGATGGATTAAACCCAGATCTGAGACTGGAGGTGAGTAGTTGAAAAGTTTCAGTTCTCTGTCCATCATCTTGTGTTTGCTATGTTCGCCCTAAGGGGCCAAGGGTATGCCCAGACGTAGGTCCCTTGATCGCTGTGCCACTGAATTCAAGCTCGCCGGGCTGATGAGTGGTGAAACCTCAAAACCGGTCCCAGGATGCTTGTTTCTGGTCCAGGAGGACCTGGCCTTGCAGTTCTGCCTGAACTGTTCCCATGAGGCACAGGGTCAAGACTGATTTGCCGATGGCTGGGTCCAAACTGGGGTGGCATAGTGAGCAAAAGAACGATGGATTAAACCCAGATCTGAGACTGGGGGTGAGTAGTTGAAAAGTTTCAGTTCTCTGTCCATCATCTTGTGTTTGCTATGTTGGCCCTAAGGGGCCAAGGGTATGCCCAGACGTAGGTCCCTTGATCGCTGTGCCACTGAATTCAAGCTCGCCGGGCTGATGAGTGGTGAAACCTCAAAACCGGTCCCAGGATGCTTGTTTCTGGTCCAGGAGGACCTGGCCTGGAAGTTCGGGCTGGACTGTTTCCATGAGGCCCAGGGTCAAGAATGATTTGCATATGGCTGGGTCCAAAATGGGGTGGCATAGTGAGCAAAAGAAGGATGGATTAAACCCAGAACTGTGACTGGGGGTGATCCAGCGGGTTACCAACCTCAGATACTCACTTACTATATATTTACTTGGGCCCATAAACATACTCACTCATGTAGGCTAGTAAATTCCGCTGGGGTCAATTTATTGTGCTGATACCTGTAAGATGAATTTTTATCTGATTATATCTTACCAAACCTCTTGATCCAATGTATTTTCCTCTGGTCAAATGGACCATTTAGTTAGCTAAATGGGTGAAACATTACATACAATAAACCTTTATTGAATAACCACAGACTTGGGAGAGTTTTAAATGCTTATCTAGATCTCCTCTGTGTGGCTGTGGCTGACGTGGTAACGCTATGCAACGTTATGCGACATAACAGTAAACGACGACGAAGGAATATGGAAGAAGACGGACGCGTGTACGGGCGATTGGTGTTCCGCGGTAAATCTGTAAAAGTTACCGCTCATCCCGTTTACCGCCTTTGAAAGGCAGTCATCCTAAAGGCATCTTAAGGGCAGGAACAGCGGGATAAGGCTGTGAGACTTTCTCTCGGGGCAGCAGCATAAGTATCGGCTGGTAACGCCGGTACTGCGAAGGAGCAACCCGAGTGTATGCCCCCAGTGCGTGCCCCAGTGCGTGCCCTGAAGCCTCCGTTTGGGGACTCGGCGGATGCAGAGGAGGGCGCTGGGGGCCCTGGTAAGCAGAAAGTGGTGGCAGTGACGGCCACACCGGGGGAAACTGGCAAAGTGATTCACTCCTGGGAAAAATGCCTGCACAAGGGGGGCAAGTGAGGTCTGAGCAGATTTAGAATAAGACCTTTGCTAGCATAAAGCTATATATAGAAATTTTTAGTCCACGGAAAGCCAGTGCACGAAAGAAGTTCCACTGTCAGCCAGTCAGCACACAGGGGAGGTAAGTGTTTAAGTGTTTTTTAAATATTAAAAAGTATTACAATGGATTTATTTAAAATCTAGACCTGGTTCGAGCATAGAAAGCTCAGGCAGAGTAAGAGGAAGTGTGTATTAAGGGTCTATATTGACGTTTGTCACTTGGGGCTGAAGAACGGAGACCTGTGTGGTGTAAGGAGGTAGAGCCAACTGCTTGAGAGCTTAATTGGATTTTGTTGGCAAATCCTATGAAATAGACGGACCCTTTAAACAACACAGGATATATAAAGAGGATCTAATTGGAATGACGCCAAGGAAGGCAAAGTCAAGAAAAACATGTAAAAATCTAGCAGAACAAACTGATGAACTTGAGGTATCAACAATTGAAGAAGGGCTAGAAGGGGCGCCCGTGAAAAACCCAGTAGGTAATGATAAAAGGGAGGGGAGGAAAATTAAAAAGAAACCCGCCATAGTTATTAAAACAAAAGGATGTGGGAAGGAAAGCGGTCTAGTGTCTAAATCTATAAAGGACTTTGTGGGGAAGCACTTTAAGAGGACACTTACACCGGGAAAAGGTCAAAGCCCAGCAAGAAATAAGGAGGCTTCAAGGGAAGAGGCGATAATGGAGATTGCTGATTCCTCCCTCATACAGAGCGATCTAAGCCAAATTGTCCCTCCCCTGGAGCCAAGATTGTCATCTTCGCCGCAGATTTTTTCTTCGTTGGGGGTTGAGAACGAGACATTGTTAGAGAACAAGTCCAAAGATGCAGGGGCCTGTACTGATATGTCAAACTCTGTGTTTGAAAGAAGTGCAGACCATGTGGGGAACCAAGGCTCCAAGCTTAATGACTCTGTAAACGAAATGCTACGGAATGGCACGCTGGGCCTTGATATTACGACATCATCTTCTGCTTCTATGTTGGACATTATGTTAATCCTGCAAAAAATGTTACAAGGGCTGATAGAAATCTCTGTATTAAATAATACTCTGTTAAATAATCATGAAATACAGTTTAAAAGAATGATAGAGCAGTTACCGGGGAAAAGGGGGCAGATGTCAACAATGTTTAGACCAGTACCCGACCCCTTAATAGAAGGCAGCACCGAAGGGAACACAGGGGCTACTGCAGAGGGTAGAACTCAGCCGGATGTATATATCTCCAGATGGTCAATGCTGGTAAAGAGGCGGGGAAATCTTTTGGCCAGAATACCAGACCCTTAGATACTCTCATAAAAGACCTTCTCATATACATAAAAGAAAGAAGGTACTAAATAAATAGAAGGACAAGGGACTGCAGACTAGGGAACAAACTTATGAAAATATAACGCTGCTAGATAATAAAAGGGGAAGACGCCGTATAGAGAGACAACTTGGGTCTGTAGGAGTAGATGTTGAAGCGGAAGGGAGAAAGGTTCCGCGAAAATGTTCCCGTAAACCCTGTAGAGAGGTTAAGAGCTTAAAAATGTATGGTAATAAGCTAGGTAGGCAAGATTCTCCTAGAAGTTTAGTAAGTAGAACCAACACACCAGTGTGGGATTGAGACTCAAATGTTTCCTCAGAAAATAAGAACAAAATGTGGATTTATTTTAAACCCGCTGATCAAGAGATGGGGAGGTAAAAACAAAGGAAGATTGTCCCTTTAAATCGTTCCCAACTCTTATTTTCCTTTGCAAAATGTCCAAGTCTAAAAGAAATTGGTACAAAAGACCTGAGACAGGTAGGGTTCAGTAGTAACAATAAAGGCGTAGAATACACAAAAGTCCAAGTCTACTCAGGTCTGGTTAAGGCAGCTATTCGGAAAGATGAGAAGGAGATTTTAAAAGAGGGTATAAAGATAACCCCGGAAGCAGAAATAGAAAAGGGGAAACAGCGAGAGCGAGACTTTTTGAGTTTCCATGCAGAGTTGGGGGCAAGGCAGGTAAAGTTAGTAGCAGGGGGGCGAGGTGAGAAAGAAAATATTACCATAGCAGTAGAAAACCAGGAGTCCAATAAAAGCTGGGGCAATTGGGGCTCGGATAATAGTATTCTAAGTACTTCTACATGGGGCCTGAATGAATCAAGGTGCCTTAGTGAAATCGATTAGGACACCGAGTTGCCGCATAGTCTGAGAATAATATCATGGAACATAAACGGGTTGGGAGGACAACCAAAGGTGGACAATTTAAATCACGTCGCAAAGTATGTTGATATTATTTGTCTGCAGGAGACATGGCTATGCGACAACACCCCAGTAGTTGAAGGATTTGTTCAAATACATAAACCAGCCAGAAATATAAAAAGATTTGGACGACCGTCGGGTGGGATTATGACTCTCATTTCAACCAGGCTAGTGAAAGAGGTAAAGTTAATTAGCACATTATGTAAATGGGTGCTGGGTTGTAAAGTATCCCATTTGGACATTGAAGGGAAGGAGGAGAATTTGATTATTATAAATGTATATATCCAATGGAGCTTTCAAAAAGAATGATACAGAAATGGGACTCTTTAAAAAGGATATAGTTAATTTAAATGAAATGTATGGAACAGATGAAATGGTGATAATGGGCGATTTTAATCACAATTTAAATTATGAAAAGTTAGATTACTGGTTTGAGGAAATTTTGAGCTCTTATAATATAGGGTCAGCAAAATTTCCCATGTGTGTAACTAATAACCAGGATGAAGCATTAGGGAAGTTCCTGGGATCTACGGGTTTAATATGCTTAAATGGTAGACTGGACCCAGACCGCCCAGCCACACAGACTTTTAGAGTAGGTAGTCAACAGTGCCCTATAGATTATTTTTTTGTCCAGGCTTGGAACTATGAATTAGTAAAAAAGTTCCGGATAATTAAGCATAAGGATAGTGACCATAATGCTTTATATTGCAAATATTTAAGGAGAGCGATAAGCCCATGTGAGAGAGTGATCCCCCAAAATGTGGAATATCCCAAGCGCCTTACTACAAAATTGACGAAGAATATGTGAAGAAATTAGTAAACGAAGGACAGTGCTGTAGGGCAGCAGGTAGAATGGTACGAGGATAAAATAGTACAGGCTGTTCACTGCCTCAGAGTGCATTTAAACAATAAGAAACAGGGTAATGTAAAAATACACCATAGCCAAGGAAGGCAACCAAGGTGGTTTAATCTTGTCTGTAGGAATAAAAAAAGGGCCATTCGGAAAATAGAGCGGTGCCAGAGAACGCGTTATGAAGTTGGGAATTTAGAGATTCTGCTCAACTTGAAGAAAGAATACAAATCCTTAGTAAAGAAGCAGAAAAGGATTTTTCGGGAAAAATGTTGGGAAAACCTCCTAGAAACAATTGAAACTAAAAATATAAAAGGGTTCTGGAGCTTGATACAGGACGCCGCAGGAAGGACTCCGGGAAATATGAGCTGTGTGGTGGAAGAGGCAGCATGGGTAAATTACTTAGGAAATTTATATAAAACAAATAAGAGCTTGGAAATAAATAAGGAAAAGTCCATCTGGACAGTATCTGTAGATGAGTTAAAACCAGCCTTTAATATAGAAAAAGTAAAAGAAACAATCAAGAAGCTGAATTTATCTTGTGCAGCTGGACCTGATATTCTCCTAGCCACAATAATTAAAACTCAAATAGATTGGTGGGCAGGATTCATATCCCATTGGTTTATGGCCATTTTAGATTCAGGTTGTATTGCAAAAACCTGGAGAGGGTCAATAATTAGACCACTACATAAAAAGGGCGATAGGAAGGACCCAATGAACTACAGGTTAATTAACGTATTGGGTATTGGAGAAAAGGTATTCTTAAAAATAATCCTTGGTAAATTAAAGGAATGGGTAGAGCGGCGGTCGATAGTCCCAATAGAACAGGGAGGTTTTAAGGAAGGACATTCGACTATTGACCACTGCTTTGCCTTGTGGGCTGTGGCGCGGAAGTCCATGGAGCAGCAGGGCAAGTTGTATTGCTGTTTCATGGACTTTCGCGCAGCATTTGATTTGGTGGATAGGGAGTGTTTGTGGGAGACCATGAATAATTATGAGGTTCCACCAGATCTCTTGATGGTGATTCAGGAGCTACACAGTCATAATTGGGCACAAGTAATTAAAGATACATCTGGCGGCCTAACACCAGAAATAGCAATAAATAATGGACTTAGGCAAGGTTGTGTTTTGGCTCCACTTCTGTTTGCCATATTCCTAGCAGATTTGCCCGCTACTTTGGGTTCTGCTAGAGGCGCAAGCCCGAAAGTAAACGGAAGGCACCTGTCCTGTTTGCTGTATGCCGACGATCTAGTAAAATTGGACCAAACTGAGGTGGGTCTACAAAGAAAGCTGAATATTTTCAGCGCATATTGTACGGCAAAACGACTAACAGTAAACATGGAAAAAACAAAGATTCTGTGCTTCGGGAAGAGGAATACGAAGTGTAATTGGTATCTGGGTCAAACCAAACTAGATATTGTAAATGAATATAAATATCTTGGAATATGGTTTACAAATTCTATGAAGTGGGGTATGCACCCTGAGGCACAGAAAATAAAAGCACAGCTGGCGGTATGCGGGTTGAAAAGATTCAATCAAAGTTATGGTGATATGTCCCATAAACCTTTATTGACGGCCTACAAAGCAATGATTCCCCCACAACTCCAATATGGTTCAGAAATCTTCTGTATCGTTGGTAAAAGCTCCTGGGACAAAGAGGAAGGGAAATGCCTAAAATCTTTATTGTCCCTGCCAAGAGCAGCAATGATTCAAGCTATTAGACTGGAAGCAGGGCTGATAGCATGGAATATTCAGGTGCAACAATGTCTACTCAGATTTTGGAATCACTTGGGTCATGAGGAGGTCACAAAGGTATCTCAATGGTGTATGAAAGAGATCCAAGTTATTGAGTTAAAATTGGCTAAAACCACAAGAAGCAAACTTCAGACTATCTGTGACCACCTGAAGGTGAAAATAGATCCGAAGACATTACAAATCAATGTAACAAAGAGTGTACTCAAAATGCAGGGAAAAGAATTGTCAAGAGAAATAGACCGGGAGTATTTGAGTAAGAAAGATTCTGTAAAATTTATGAGCAAAAGTTGGGAGAAAGATATAAGCTATCCCTATTTAGATATATTAACAAATCAATGGTTAAGAAGGGAAGTCTTAAAGATTAGAATTGGAATAAATCTGGCTGTTACAAATAGTGTAATAAAATCAGGCCTAATGCAACCCGATGGTAAATGTATGTGTAAGATGGGGATAAAATGTAACATTTTACACATTTTATTGGATTGTCGGAAATTTTTACATTTACGTAAATTATTTCTTCGCCCACTTTTTTTTTAAGTATGATGTAAAGGTGCGCTTGCAAGCATGGGAGCTTCTTGCGGATATGGAAAATTTAGATACTGCGATAGCCATTGGGAAATATATGCAGGG